>NC_133329.1:181366256-182705730 GCF_042186555.1 Aquarana catesbeiana
ATTGAATGTTAACAAATATAACAGACTATCATTCTGAGCCCAGCATTTTTCATTCTTGTCCCAATTATTTTTGCCCACTACTGTCTATTGATATGTAAAACACTTTATTAAATCAGCAATTAGTAATCAATAATAACAACTGGTAAACATCATTTATTTATTGACCAGAAATCTGGAGAACAATGCTATATCTGACTCCAGCTGGGCTCCTCCACTTCTTCCTGGCTGGAAGTCCCAGGTTGGACATTAGAAGCCTCAGCTGGGGTGGAAGATAGGGTGGAAGGAAGAGTGAAAGGAAGGGTTGAGAGGGATTCCCTGACTTCAGTCTGGTCTGACAGAAATTGCAGTCTCTCATAGTACCACAGCCTGTGGACATAAACGTCATCTGCTGCAGCTCCTGATCTCTCGGAATCCTGGACCTTCTTGCGCTCCCTAAGATATGTGCTCCTCAGGCCACCAATTTTGGCTTTTAAATAGGGGATGGTTGCCATGGGGATCACCAGCTTCACCAACTCCAGCAGTTTCTCCAGCGCTGCCTGCCTCTTTTGTTTATGATTATAATGCGGGTGTTTCACCTGCCACAGATAGGGTAGCTCCCTGTATTTGTCTATGAACAGGGGGAGGAAATTGTGGTCATTGAAGCCATCCATTTTATCTGCAATACACAAGAAAAACCATAATGTCAGGCTAAAGTCTCCTAATCTTGTCCCAATATAGGCCCAAGTTTAAATGCAGCCAGAAACGTCACGATCCCGGAGGAGACGATTTAAGGCATCAAATAGGTCCTTTGTTGAGATGGTGGAGATGGTGGACATACTGAAGAGGGCCGACTATGATGGGAAGTATGGACCTTACTCCAACCCCAAAGTCAGAAGGGCCAAGATCATGACTAAAGTTGTGAAGAGTCTGCACCATAATTTTGGGGTACGTCGATCCAAGGATCAACTGAGGAAGCGGTGGTCAGACCTCAAAATCAGGGAGCATGATCAGTATAGAAGGATCAGGAGAGTGCTGCAAAAAAGTAAGTAGTTGTCCTGTGTTCCTATTCTTTCTTTTTATTACGTTCGTGCTGCTCCATGTGCTTTTCTTTACTGTTGTACAGTTTAAAATGGCAACTTTCATGTTCATGGACACATTATTTGTTCATAGGAAACATTGTTCGTTCAGCCAATAAAACACCATGGTTTGTCCAGATGCATTTCAATACATTTTTTCTGGCCTACTTCTCTTATAATAATTTTGTTGTCTAGATGGGTTTGTAACTAGAATCAAATGCAAACTAGATTCTGTGTAAGGAGAGGACACTCAGCAGCTGTTTACGCATCTGGACGCTGGAGCACTAGTGTGGGACACCAGAACACCCTTTTTATTAGGGGGCCCACACAGGTGCTCCAGTGTATACTACAGGGGTGTCTCCATCTGTGAAGCTTGTACAAAACAGGTAAGTATTCAAGTTTCACAAAGTGAAAAAATATTTCTTCTTCTCGGAACTCTGCCAAAACAGACAATTGTACCCCACTTCCAAGCAATGATTCATATTCCTATTTCTGCCATCAAATATCTCTGTGCTAAGTATACCTTTTTTTGTTTACATAGGGGGGAAAAGACTTGGAGGACACCACTCATCAGAGGAGACCATGGACCCCCCACCTCATGAAGAAGGGGAAATCCCACAAACACAACAGGAGGAGGAGGAGGGAGACATGGTGGAAATTGTCACCACAACAGGTGAGTGTCTGCGACCACAGGTTCAGGTAAGAGATGGATGACGGCATATTTATAATACATGGTGTGTTTTTTTTCTATATTTTTAGGTGATCGTGATGTTGTGGATGAATGTCATTTCACCAGTGAAAGTGCCCAGATCCTGATCGGGGAGATCATAGGTATAATAGGGACTTGGAAAACATCAAGCAAAACATCATTGATGTTCAAAACAAAATGAAGAACATCATTGATGTTTTAGGGAGAGTTTAAAACCCCTTAAAACCCCTAATTATTTCTGCTTTTTTTGCCTGAAAATTTTTTGCACATTTTTTGACATATTCTCGAAAAGCCAAATTTTGAAGATGCACACAGTGTGTCAACATGTGCTATCTGCCATCACTGGAGATCAATGTATGCATTTTGGGGGTGCAACCCCTTCCTCAATAATAAAGTAGCTGAGAGGAAGAGATTGCACCCACAAAACACATCCATTGATCCCCCATGATGCCAGCTAGCACATGTTGACATTCGGCAATTTGTGTGCATCTTCAAAATTTGGCTTTTCCAGGGGTGACTTCACCCCATCTGCTGAACGCAATATCAAACACAGTTTATAAATACTATATAATAATGTCTGATATTGCCTTCAATTTCTACAAAAGTTGAATTTTGTAAGTTCCAGAGTTGTGTATTTATTGTTGGATTAAACATACCTGTTTTACCTTAAAAGGAAATTTCTACTTTTAATGTCACCTAAAAAATTGTTATACAACAAACATGTTAGTTTGTTTTAAAAACCTTTTATAAATGCACATGTGATTGTGCTTTGATTAAAAAGATTGATAATCAACAATGTGTGGCTTCTTCTTTCAATGCTCAAAAGCATCTTTTGGTTGTAAAGTTGGTGTTTTCAATGAAAACGGGGGTTATTTACTAAAGGCAAATCCACTTTGCACTACAAGTGCAGTTTCTGTGCAGTCTCAAGTGCACTTGTAGTGCAAAGTGTCTTTGCCTTTAGTAAATAACACCCAACAATGCTTTCTAATTTTACACAATCACGGCATTTTCAGGACTCCCCAAATTTCAGTCAGGGTCAGCTAAAAGAAAGACAAGTAGTAAATCTAAGCAAATATTTGTTCAGTTTAAAATATTTTTTTATTTAAAAAATGTTTCAGACATTGTCTGGCATATTGATGGCCCCCCTACCCGCAAAGTATTCCATGTATCTTAGACGGACCTTGCGGGCACTCTGGGGGGGGCAAGCCAGGACGGCCAGCTTCAAGCACCGCCAGGGTTGGTTCATTGAGATTAATTCTGGCTTCAGGCCCAACTGAGCCAGCATAGTTCACAGAATTTCTTCTTAAAAAGTTGTGGAGAACACAGCAAGCCAGGATGATGTGATTGAGTTTATATTACGCCATGTGTATCGGTGTAAGAAATAGGTAGAACCAGCTGGCCATTATTCCAAACATGTTCTCCACCACTCTTCTGGCTCTGGCCAGCTGGTAATTAAAAACCTTCTGGTCCGGGGTGAGGGTCCTCATAGGGAATGGCCGCATAAGATGGTCCCCCAGCGCAAATGCTTCATCCGCAATGAAGATGAATGGGAGTCCTTCCGCATTGTCTTCGGGAGGTGGCAAGTCAAAGCTGCCATTCTAGAGACGCCTGGGTGATGACTCCACCATCTGACATTCGTCCATTCTTCCCCACGTCCACATACAGGAACTCGTAAGTAGCCGACACCACCGCCAACATCACAATACTATTGAACCCCTTGTGGTTGTAATAGTATGACCCCGAGTTGGGTGGTGGGACGATGTGGACGTGTTTCCCATCAATTACCCCTCCGCAGTTAGGAAAGTCCCACCGCTGGGCAAAGTGGGATGCCACAGTCTGCCATTCCTGTGGGTTGGAAGGAAACTGTGGAGTCAAACAAGAAAAATAAATTAATCATTTTGCACATAAACATGGAGAGCAAATTAGACACAAACATTCTTGGCCAACATCAGTATAACATTTGTTGTAGGGAGTATTTAAAGACAAAGGTATAAGGTCCACCTATCACAGGGATATGCAAATTAGTGGACCTCCAGCTGTTGCAGAACTACAAGTCCCATGAGGCATTGCAAGACTCTCACAGAAAAAAATACATCTGGCACTCTGCCTGAATTTAAAGCACAAATCACATTTTTACACATTTTAGGGGGTGTTTAGGGTAAAGCACTACAATGGAGCTGACAAAATACATTGTTAAGTGACTACACGAGGTGAATATAGGCCCAGGAGAAGGACAAAGGGGACATTCACAGCATATTACAATCATGGTAATTAGGGAATGAGGAAAGAAATACAATATATTATCAAACATTAAATACAATAAAATGTGATGTTAAAGTATAAAAATCTTCATATACTCCTTCTGCAGGACCTGAATGATGGCAGAACAGGTCTCCAGGATAATGATCCCCAGAGCCTGGGGGGAGATGCCTGTTGAGAACTTGAGGTCCTGCAGGCTTCTCCCCTTTGCCAAGTACCACAGGGTGACGACGAGCCTCTGCTCCGGAGTGATGGCTTGCCTCATGCAGGTATCCTGCCTGCTGATATAAGGGGTCAGCAAAGCCAACAAACGGTGAAATACGGGGTCCGTCATCTGGAGAAAGTTCCTGAAATCGTCAGGATTATTCTCACTGAGCAAAGGCATGTGACAGAACTGGGCACTCTGGAGCAACCAATTCTTGGTCCATGAACTCCTCCTCACCCTGTTCATGGACTGGGCTTGTGTCAGGACCCCAACACCAAGCCTCTGCACAGCACAAACTCTGCGATGAGTATGTACACGCAACATGGCTAGAAAATAGTCGGATGCTCAGAACAAAGTAACAGAATGCACTGAAGAACAGCAAGGCCTGTGAAGAGCGACCCTGAAAATCAGTAACGAACGAACAAGAACACAATGACAAAGTCAATGGTAACTCGCTGCATGCACTGAAGACCAGATACAAACCCACAAGCACAAACTGAACTGCAGAAATACGATCTGAAAACCACGAGTCTGAAAAAGCACGAATCGTCTCTCACCAAACTTTTACTAACACGAGATTAGCAAAAGGAGCCCAAAGGGTGCTGCGCTTGATACTGAATAATTGAATAAAAAGCCTTCGCGCTACTGTGATGTGTTCAAAAATGACTGATATGATAAAAAAAGAAAATACCATACAATAATATATGCAAATATATTCAAACAAAACCACGTCAAAATTGTGGTGAACAATCAAAGTGCAATAAAGTGCAATTAAGGTGCAATGAAATCTGTCTGCAGCAGGATCTAATAGTGTTCACATCACACAAACAAAGTAAATAAAATCAATAGTGATCCCGCGCTACAGCAATAAAGTTTTATAAAGTCCAAAAAGTGATAAATAAATATATATTATCAATAAAAAATTAATCAATAAATTGATCTAGGGACACTCGGAATAAATAGTAACAATAAAGAAGTCCATGTAGTGTTAGAAAATCCTCTTCTAATCAGGCATCTTTCTAATTAACGGTTTCTCCAAAATGCTCTCATAAATAGGCTAGGTTAACTGCAAATCCTTATGAGTGAGAGATATATACAATCCAGAAAACGAGCTCACAGAACTCTCACCTCAATTCCCTGGATCATCAGCATGTATCTCTATTGAAAGATCCTTTCTGCTATTCCGACAGCTACCACCAGGGGGTCCTCCGTTCCAGCAGTGGATGTTCTATATCCACATAATGATCTCACACTCCCAAAGAGCGGGGGGGGGGAGGGTGTTTCTGGATTGCATATATCTCTCACTCATAAGGATTTGCAGTTAACCTAGCCTATTTATGAGAGCATTTTGGAGAAACCGTTAATTAGAAAGATGCCTGATTAGAAGAGGATTTTCTAACACTACATGGACTTCTTTATTATTATTATTACTATTTATTCCGAGTGTCCCTAGATCAATTTATTAATTCATTTCTTATTGATAATATATATTTATTCATCACTTTTTGGACTTTATAAAACTTTATTGCTGTAGCGCGGGATCACTATTGATTTTATTTACTTATGTGCTTGGTACTGAACTGCCCTTTTATAGTCTCGTCGTACGTGGTGTACTTCACCGCGTTCTTGGCGTTCGGAAATTCCAACAACTTTGTGCGACCGTGTGTATGCAAAACAAGTTTGAGCCAACATCCGTCAGAAAAAATCCATGGATTTTGTTGTCGGAATGTCCGATCAATGTCCGACCGTGTGTACGGGGCATAACTCAACACCAAGTTCACTATATGGACCCCTTATATATTTGAACATGTTGATTATACCCCCCCCCCCTTATTCTCCTCTTCTCAAGAGTGAATACATTCAGTTCCTCTAATCTTTCCTCATAGCTGAACTCCTCCATGCCTCTTATCAGTTTGGTTGCCCTTCTCTGCACTTTCTCCAGTTCCCCGATATCCTTTTTGGGAACTGGTACCCAAAACTGAACTGCATATTCCAGATGAGGTCTTACTAAATTTGAACAGGGGCAAAGTTATATCTCTTTCTCTGGAGTCCATACCTCTCTTAATAAAAGAAAGGACTTTGCTCGCTTTGGAAACCGCAGCTTGGCATTGCATGTTATTATTGAGCTTATGATCTACCAAAACCCCCAGATCCTTCTCCACCATGGATTCCCCCAGTTGTACTCCCCCTAGTATGTACGATGCATGCATATTCTTAGCCCCCAAGTGCATAACTTTACATTTGTCAATATTAAACCTTATCTGCCACATAGTCGCCCAATTAGACAGTGCATTGAGGTCGGCTTGTAAATTGGAGACATCCTGTAAGGACGTTATTCCACTGCATAGCTTGGTGTCATCTGCAAAGACAGAAATTTTACTTTTGATCCCAGACCCAATATCATTTATAAAGATATTAAAAAGTAAGGGTCCCAGCACTGAACCTTGGGGTACACCACTGATAACCTTAGACCATTCAGAGTAAGAATCATTAACCACTACTCTCTGAATTCTGTCTTTTAGCCAGTTTTCTATCCATTTACAAACTGATATTTCCAAGCCTGTAGACTTTACCTTACACATGAGCCGCGTGTGGGGAACTGTGTCGAACGCTTTTGCAAAATCCAGGTATACCACGTCCACAGCCCCCCTCTGTCCAAGGTTTTACTTACCTCTTCATAAAAAGAAATCGGGTTTGTCTGACAACTTCTGTCTTTCATGAATCCATGCTGTCCGTTGCTTTAAATGTTTTTTTTCCAGCAAGAATTCGTCTATGTGGTCTTTTATTAAATGCTCCAGTATCTTCCCGACTATAGAAGTTAAACTAACAGGTCTATAGTTACTTGGTAAAGACTTTGATCCCTTTTTAAATATAGGCACCATGTTCGCCCTGCGCCAATCCAGTGGTAATATTCCCATCATTAATGAGTCCCTAAAAATTAGATACAATAGCTTTGAAATTACAGAGCTCAATTCTTTTAGGATCTGTGGGTGGATGCCATCAGGTCCAGGTGCTTTATCCACCTTTATTCTGTCTAAATATTTCTGGACCATATCACTTTTGAGCCATTGTGGATCATTCGAGGCTGTGTCACTACCACCCCCATTATGGACATAAGCTTCCTCATGCTCTTTTGTATACACAGAGCTGAAAAAAGTATTTAATAAATTTGCCTTCTCTTTGTCCCCAGTCACCCACTCTAGATTATTTTGTAATGGGCCTACATGCTCAGACCTGACCTTTTTACTATTAATATTGCTTAAAATGCACAGATGCTGAAAGACATAGTGGCTGGATCGCGCAGTGCTAGATCGCACAGTTGCTGCTGAAACGCACAGGTGCTGCTTAAATGCAAGGTTGCTGCTTAAACAAATGGTTGCATAAAGATACATGGTCATGTGTGTACAAAAGGATAAAAATAAAAAAAAGAAAAAGAGGGCGCACCGACCTAGTGCATTACCACAAAAGCGTTTATTAAAAAGATAAAACAACAAATGGATACTCACAAACGAGCATGTACGTTAAACATGAACAATAGCTGCAGGTACGCAGTAGTGGACATCAAAACATAATCGGGACCTGGACATCCAATTGATGAGGCGATGGCTGACGCGTTTCTGGGGAGAACCCCTTTCCTCAGAGCCTAAGCGGGTGGTAATCACCCGCTTAGGCTCTGAGGAAAGGGGTTCTCCCCAGAAACGCTACTGCGTACCTGCAGCTATTGTTCATGTTTAACATACATGCTCCTTTGTGAGTATCCATTTGTTGTTTTATCTTTTTAATAAACGCTTTTTGTGGTAATGCACTAGGTCAGTGCGCCCTCTTTTTCTTTTTATCCTTCTGTAGTCTATGAATACCCAATGTTCTGAAGAGGGCTGCAAGACGGCAGACACCACAGAAGCTTTTTGGCCTTATCACCATTGAGGTTTTAGCCACCCAAGCGCAGGAGAGAGATTTTTTTGCATGTGTGTACAAAAAGTATGTTTGGACATGTTTGTGTTAAAAAAAATATGTATATATAACACTCAAAACACGCTTAATTTTTTGATCACATAAGAATGCGTGATCACATAAGGTGACAGGATCCCTTAAAGATACACGGTCATATGAAGATGCATGTTTATATTTGTATAGATATGCATCATTGTTTTCTTTTCTCCTAGTCGCATGGTCAGGCAGAAAGGCTTGATCGCATAAAGATGCTTGATCATCAGGCTAGAAAACCTCCACAGGATCCTCATGCAGGTGCTTGCTTACAAGCTAGCCAAATGCACATCTGTTGGGATGCACAGTTGCTGGTGCGCATTGTTGCTAACGCACAAACAGTTAAATCGCATTATTGCGGAAATGCACATTGGCGGAGGATAACTTCCTCTTTACTAGTCCACATGTTTGCATAAAATACATGAGTTTGGAATGTACATCATGTAGGTAAAACAAGTAACAGAACATGTTTTCTGTTCATATGGGTTTACATGTGTTTTACATAGTCGCATGAGGACGCTGGGTCACATTAAAGTGCTTGTTTGCACAGAAATGCCTAAAATCATATAAAAATGCTGGATTGCATAAAGATCCTTGATCGCACAATGGTGCTTGATCGCACAAGGGTGCTTGATCACACAAGAGTTCTTGGTCACAAGGGTACTTGTCCACACAGTAGTGCTTATAATGCATAAAGTGTTTGATCATATAAAAAATGCAGAATCACATAAGGATGCATGATCGCCTAAAGTTGCATGATCGCCTAGATTGGTATGGTTGCATAACAAGGCATGTTAATTTAAGTTTTCCTTAAATATACAGGATTCCTTATGTTCACATAGGAATATGTGTCTGCATGGATACATGTTGTGTAATGTTGCATAACATGTTCATAAAGCGCATGCTTGCTTGCAAGATGCCTGTTCCATAGCACACATGTTATATGTATGCATGTATACAGCGCACACTTTTCTTGTTCTTGCCTAAAACATATTTGTAGGAATTTATGCTTCCATGAATGCACACTTCCATAGAGGCATATGGCATTAATACTTGCCTCATACACATACGCATATGTGTTTATTTGCATGGGCTACAGAGGTTGTCTGCGTTTCGCAGGGGAACAGCACCTCTTCCGGTTGGTGGTCTGGCCTTTTGGGTTAGCCACCATGCCCGGGGTAAAGGCCCAGGGTATAGCAGTAACGGCATACTGAGGCAATCTGCTGCTGATAAGATCAGTCAGTAGCATGGCTGGACCTAGGTGGTCAAGTATCTGGAACTCCTGGGTTGGGATCCCAGTCTAAAGGAACTTTCTTACGGTCGGTAAGCCGCTTGGAGTGTTTGGGACTCAGCCCAAAAAGGGGTCAAGGCAAGGAAGAGTTCCTTACATTTACCTTTGCTAAGGTGCTAGGGAAGATGGCTTCATTCAAAGCAGTTCCCTATGCTCAGTTTCATTCAAGGCTGCTATAAACATTATTCTGTCTGCCTGGAACAAGTAGATCCTAACCTAAGCATTATCCAAAGGGTCTGGTCCCAGGGATACGCCGGAACCTCAGCAAGATGCCAGAAAAGAAGACCCTTCATGCCGATTACCTGGGAGGTGGTGGCTATGAAGGCTGGCATCTAGAGATGGAGGCCAGTCCTGAAGGAGCCCACTGCCCAGGGGAAGTGGTCAAGCTCAGAGAGCCTTGACTGTCAACATTCTAGAGCTTCCAATGGCACATCTGGCTTAATGGCCTGGGCGTTTAGATTAGAGGATTGTTCTGTCAAGGTACAATCCGACACTGCCACATCAGTAATTTACTTCAGTTACCAAGGAGGCACTAGAAGTCACGCAGCCAGAGGGAAGGCCGTGTTCTGGTTTGGGCAGAGGAGCTTGTACCTTGCCTATCGAAATATTCATATCGTGAAATGGAGAATTGACAGGCGGCTCTCTGGAGCCGTCAACAATTGTTCCCGGGAGAATGGCCTCTGCACCCTGCACTCTGCACTGGACTTTTTTCTGCCCAGATAAGAATTTTGGGTGTCCAGGTTGGAAAGCTTTGTGTCAAGGGCTAGGAATCCACTCGCATATGGGACAGATGTGTTAGTGACCCCGTGGAATCAGTTTTTCACTGATTTATATGTTCTCCCCAGTTCAGCTGCTTCCGCAGCTTCTACGCAGGATCAAAGTGGAAGGGAAGCCGGTTATACTACTAGCCCGGCATGGTCCAGAAGATTCTGGTATGCAGAGATTATAAGGTTGACAGTAGGGAAACCGTGGACTCTTCCATCTAGTCCAGACTTGCTTTCACAAAGGGCCGGTATTCCATCCGGCCTTACATAACTTAGACTTAAATTTAACAGTCTGTCTATTAAAGCCCACATGTTAAAGAATCGGGGCTTTCAGGTTCAGTGGTAACTGCCCTGATTAATGCAAGAAAGCGGGCCTCTAGGACCATTTATTATAGGGTCTGGAGAGCCTATGTTTGCTGGTGTGAAACCAAAAGATGGCATCCTCGGAGGTACAGTCAGGTGCATAAATATTGGGACATCGACACAATTCTAATCTTTTTGGCTCTATACACCACCACAATGGATTTGAAATGAAACAAACAAAATGTGCTTTAACTGCAGACTTACAGCTTTAATTTAAGGGTATTTACATCCAAATCAGGTGAACGGTGTAGGAATTAGAACAGTTTGTATATGTGCCTCCCACTTTTTAAGGGACCAAAAGTAATGGGACAGATTCACAATCATCCATCAAACTTTCACTTTTTAATACTTGGTTGCAAATCCTTTGCAGTCAATTACCGCCTGAGGTTTGGAACGCATAGACATCGCCAGACACTGGGTTTCATCCCTGGTGATGATCTGCCAGGCCTCTACTGCAACTGTCTTCAGTTCCTGCTTGTTCTTGGGGCATTTTCCCTTCAGTTTTGTCTTCAGCAAGTGAAATGCATGCTCAGTCGGATTCAGGTCAGGTGATTGACTTGGCCATTGCATAACATTCCACTTCTTTCCCTTAAAAAACTCTTTGGTTACTTTCGCAGCATGCTTCGGGTCATTGTCCATCTGCACTGTGAAGCGCCGTCCAATTAGTTCTGAGGAATTTTGCTGAATATGAGCAGATAATATTGCTCGAAACACTTCAGAATTCATCCTGCTGCTTTTGTCAGCAGTCACATCATCAATAAATACAAGAAAACCAGTTCCATTGGCAGCCATACATGCCCACGCCATGACACTACCACCACCATGCTTCACTGATGAGGTGGCATGATTTGGATCATGAGCAGTTCCTTTCCTTCTCCATACTCTTCTCTTCCCATCACTCTGGTACAAGATGATCTTGGTCTCATGTGTCCATAGGATGTTGTTCCAGAACTGTGAAGGCTTTTTTAGATGTTGTTTGGCAAACTCTAATCTGGTCTTCCTGTTTTTGAGGCTCACCAATGGTTTACATCTTGTGGTGAACCCTCTGTATTCACTCTGGTGAAGTCTTCTCTTGATTGTTGACTTTGATACACATACACCTACCTCCTGGAGAGTGTTCTTGATCTGGACAACTGTTGTGAAGGGTGTTTTATTCACCAGGGAAAGAATTCTTCGGTCATCCACCACAGTTGTTTTCCATGGTCTTCCGGGTCTTTTAGTGTTGTTGAGCTCACCTGTGCCTTCTTTCTTTTTAAGGATGTTCCAAACAGTTGATTTGGCCACACCTAATGTTTTTGCTATCTCTCTGATGGGTTTGTTTTGTTTTTTCAGCCTAAGGGCTCTTTCACACGGGGCGGATCAGTGATGATCCGCCCCGTGAACACCCGCTGGCTCAGCGGGGATCGCTCCGCCGATCCCCGCTGAGCAGAAAGATGACAGGTCCATCGCTGCACGCTGTGCAGCTACGGACCTGTCAGAGTGCCGCTCTCCCCTATGGGGGATCGGATGATGACGGACCGTAGTGTCCGTCGTCACCCGATCCGATCCGAAAACGGATGGAAAAGTAGGTTTTTCCTCCGTTACACTTTTCGGATCGGAGCGGCGTCGGATGTCAGCGGACATGTCACCGCTGACATCCGACGCTCCATAGGGATACATGTATGTCCGTTTTTCATCCGAAAACGGAAGGATGAAAAACGGACATACGGATCCCCGTGTGAAAGAGCCCTAATGATGGCTTGCTTCACTGATAGTGACAGCTGTTTGGATCTCATATTGAGAGTTGACAGCAACAGATTCCAAATGCAAATAGCTCCTTGTAAATGGGATAATGAGGGAATAACACACACCTGGCCATGGAACAGCTGAGCAGCCAATTGTCCCATTACTTTTGGTCCCTTAAAAAGTGGGAGGCACATATACAAACTGTTGTAATTCCTACACCGTTCACCTGATTTGGAAGTGAATACCCTCAAATTAAAGTTGCAAGTCTGCAGTTAAAGCACATCTTGTTTGTTTCAATTTAAATCCATTGTGGTGGTGTATAGAGCCAAAAAGATTAGAATTGTGTCCATGTCCCATTATTAATGGACCTGACTGTATGTCATAGGTAGAATTCTTGCCTTCCTACAGTTAGAGGAAAAAATGAAGCTAGCCTTGAATACCATCGGCATTTGTCATTGTTTTTCATTCTTTGATCCGGGTCTTTTTATCCCCTTCCCGATGAGCCTACGCAGATGTGCATACTCGGCTTTCCGGGGTTATACCAGGATGATGCCCGCAGCTGCAGGCATCATCCCAGTACCGTTGTTTACAGCGGGCAATCGGCTATCCAGATAGTGGCCCGGTGACCAATCGGGTGCCTTCGGCGGCTGGGGGTGGGCTGGAACGAAGCTGTGGGTGGCTTCATTCCAGCCTTCTAATTGTAAACGCGGAAGCGACATCATGACGTCACTTCCCGTTTACTCGGCTGCCAATGGCGCCGGTTTTAAAAAGATAGACAGTATTCAGAATCGCCATTTTCGGCGATCTGAATACTGTGAAGAGCAAAGGAGGGATCGGAGGTCTTTTAGACCCCCGATCCCTCCATAAAGAGTACCTGTCACCACCTATTACTGTCACAAGGGATGTTTACATTCCTTGTGACAGCAATAAAAGTGATAACATTTTTTTTTTCTTTTAAACACAATTTATAAAAATAAAAATAAATAAAATAAATAAGAAAATTTTTTTTTAAAGCGCCCCCGTTTTTTTAAAGCGCTCGCGCAGCAAAGAAAACGCATACAGAAGTCACGCCCGCATATGTAAACGGTGTTCAAATCACACATGTGAGGTATCACCGCGATCATCAGAGCAAGAGATAATTCTAGCACTAGACCTCCTCTGTAACTCTAACCTGGTAACCGTACAAAAAAATTTAAAGCGTCGCCTATGGAAATTCTTAGGTACTGTAGCTTGTCGCCATTCCACGAGTGCGTGCAATTATAAAGCGTGACATGTTTGGTATCTATTTACTCGGCGTAACATCATCTTTCAGATTATACAAAAAAAGTGGGGTAACTTTACTGTTTGGATTTTTTAAAATTCATGAAAGTGTCCCTTTTCCCAAAAATTTGCATTTAAAACACCGCTGCACAAATACCGTGTGATATAAAATATTGCAACAATTGCAATTTTATTCTCTAGATTCTCTGCTAAAAATATATATATAATGTTTGGGGGTTCTAAGTAATTTTCTAGCAAAAAATACAGATTTTAACTTGTAAACACCAAATTTCAAAAACAGGCTTAGTCATGAAAGGGTTAAACAAGGGACAACGCGTATAAATCCGCCAGTTAGGTTGTACTTGTGCCATAGGGTTGAGTCTAGTTTTGTCAGCGTACAAGGACAGCTCCTTGGGCCGTTGCATATTCCTTTTGATCCTCCTAACGGGGGAATAGGTGTTCTCCGTTGCAGTAGCCTCCACAAGCGTTTCAGTGTTAGCAGCTTTCTTTTGTATAGTGCCATACTTAATTATTCTTAAGGATATGGTGATGTTAAATCCTCACCTAGCCTTTTTCCTTTTTCCTAAAAGGATCTAGCTGTCATTTGAATCAACACGTTTCTTGCCTTCCTTTTTACCAGAACCTTGTTCTGCAGAAGGAAAGTTATTAATTCCTCTCAATATAGTGAGAGCAGTTAAAGGTATATCTGAAAATGTTTCAAGATACAGGAATCTAACGTTTGTTGTGCAGCCAGAGGACCCTAAGAATGGGCAGGCAGCTTTCAAATCAGCTATTAAAATGATTGCACTCTCTCGTTGTAGTGAGAGCAGTCAAGGCCTATCTGAAGCGACTGCTCAGATACAGAAAACAAATGTTTATGGCGCTACCTGGAGGTCCCAGGATAGGGCAGATAGCAGCTAAATCAACTGTTGTCTTAATGCAGATTCGTCAAGTTATTATTCAGGCTTGCGGTTTAAAGAAAAGGTTTTCTCCTTAGAGTGCACTTTACCAGGGCAGTAAGAGCTTCATGGGTGGTGCGTTACCAAGCCTTTATGACTCAGATTTACAAGGCCGCTACTTGGTCGTCTATACATATGTTCACTAATTTCTATCAGGTGAATGTAAGACGGCAGGAGGATGCTGCTTTTGGTGCAGTGTACTGCAGGCAGCAGTATAGGTCCTCACGTCTGCTGGCGGTCTGCGTTTATTTGTGTCTCCCTCCCCTCAGTAGGCATTGCTTTAGGACATCCCACTTAGTAATTACTATGAGCCTCTGTGTCCCGTGATGTACTCCAAGAAAAAGATTTTACAGGTAAGCTGTTATAAAAATCCTATTATTGCCCTACTTTTTGTTGTGTCTCCCTCCCTTTAGTTGGCATTGCTATGGGACATCCCACATAGTAACTACTATGGCTCTGTGACCCGTGATGTACGATAAGAAAATAGGTTTTTTAAAACAGCTTACCTGTAAAATCCTTTTCTTTGAAGTACATCACGGGACACAGAGGTCCCTCCCTTCTTTAGTATACACGTGTATTGCTTTGCTACAAAACTGAGATACTCCCAGTAGTGGGAGGGGTTATATAGGGAGTGCACTTTTTATCTTAGGGCGTGCCAGTGTTCGTCACCTGAAGGTGGCCTATAACCCATATAGTAACTACTATGGCTCTGTGTCCCGTGATGTACTTCAAAGAAAAGGATTTTACAGGTAAGCTGTTTTAAAAATCCTATTTTTCTTACTCTGGTTTCCTCTGACGCACCTCAGCAACTTTACATAAAGTGACTGTAAAGTCTCAAGGTTCTTCACCTTAATGCATCCTATGCATTAAGGTGAAAAACCTTCTTTGTTGCAGCTGCCCCAAGATCCCCAATTTTTCTTACCTAAAGCCCATTCCGATCCAGTTGCTGTCTCTCTCCTCATTGGACAAATTTGATAGCAGCAGGAGTCAATAAAATCCAGTGACACAGGAGCGATGGGCGGGGCTGAGTCCCAATGTCTGTGGCAATGGAAGCAGCAGCGGGACTCAGGAGCATGCCCGCACGGGTGCCTCCATGGGAAACAGCTTTCCGTGGGGGCACCCGATGAAGGGGAGGAGCCAGGAGTGTCAGCGGGGCAACCCAGAAGATGAGGGTTGCTCTGTGCAAAGCATATAACAGTATAACATGTTTGTTATTTTTATTGGAAAAAAAACAAACCTTCACAACCCCTTTAATGTGAGTGTGCAGAAATATCAGGGTAGAAATGTATCAGTTCCAATTTGTGACTGAATCTATCCCACCCATAGAACCACCTAAAATCATTAAATTCAGGTCTTGCATTGCACATTTTATAGCATTCTTTCTTTTTTCATAATGTAGTCTGAAAGCAGGTACACTAGATGCATTGCAGAGTCTTGAATTCATGTAAACAGGCTCTGGCAGAAAGAGACTCAACTCTTAAGATGTTATTAGGTCATCATGCCTCACAGAGCAATAAACCTCTTTTATTGCAAAAGATACCGCACTGTTAATCTCGGGAATTAAAGCTGCTAGCACCACAAATGACAAAACATTGTGCAAAATAAAATATAACAAATGTGCTGAGCTAATATAAATTGCTACAGTGTATAGACCATAGATATCAAAGTTTGCAGAGTCCAACAAACCGTAATAATATTCAGTGTATTATTACAAACAGTGTCAAGTGAATTTAAAGGTATAGTAAAGTGATAGTCCAAATAAATGGTATAAAGAAGTCCAATTTTTCAATCCCAGTGTCATTCCAATAGTTGTGAATAGCAACCATGAATATCCACGTGCCAATCACCACAGTGTGATTATCAGCCGACAGCCACCTCTAGGGGTAAATGCTCTTACCAAAAATCATGAACTCAGATACCAGCGGTACTGAGTCAAACAGGCTGACATAATTGTATATCACCGGGATGATAATCCCAAGACAACTCCCAGGGTCTACCACCTTAATGATAAGGCCGGGTCACCTCTTTCTTAGTTGTATTTTATCAGACCAAACATCCAAAAAAGACAAAATATCTCTACATATTGCAAAACCACAAAAATAAAAATTACTTAAAATTACAGAACTCTTACTGTACATCAAGTTTGCAGTTATAGCGCTCATAAATACACCCAATGGGTATAGTAGCAAGAGACATGTAGTACACAACGGCCTGGATAGGACTCGATCCAACGCATTTTGTCTACTTAGACATCATCTGGGGTGAGGGTCCAAACTGGTCATTCCATTTAAAGAGAGAATTCAACCAATAGCAATTGAAATAACCCAAATAATGCAATGACCAGTGTAGACCCTCACCTCATTACCAACCTTTAAATTCACTTGACACTTTTTGTAATAATGCACTGAATATTATTACTGTTTGTTGGATTATGCAAACTTTGTTATCTATGGTCCATACACTGTAGCAATTTATATTAGCGCAGCACGTTTGTTGATGTCTCTGTTTCATATCTTATAACTTTTTGTAGGTTACGCGAACATATAATTCATATTTTTTTTTTTTCAGAAAAGATAGGGCTGTAATTTGATTTCAGATTTGTGAATGTATTTTATTTCCTAGGCTTTATTCCGAAATTAAAAGGGGAAAAAATAGGGAAAAATGCATATTCCTGTAATTTTCCCTAACATAAATGTTACATTTAGTGCACCCCAGATATCTACCCCAAATTAAATCCTAAAAAGTATCCAGATTAAAATAAGATTACTTGCAATGTTTATGTATCATAGTGGAATGATAAAGCACAAAGTGTAAGCTTTCATTTTAATTTAAGAGATTTTTTTCACTTTTGACACCACATTGCAGCACTCACAATACAAAGATTACCTTTTTTGCATAAATAGCTAACACAAATTGTGTTTACATGGATACAGATTACACAACAATGGGATTTTCACGGGTTTGAGATCTCTAAAATTCCAGAAAGCGTTGATACGTTTACATTTAAGGTTCACACACTAAATGCTGAAACACCATGTTTACAGTGCTCTGCTACACAATTGGAAGCCCAGGGGATGACTGATTTAGCTAATGCGCTTAGTGCTGGAATATTGCCGTTACAACCTTTGGTTAATTTGCTGAACCCTACTAGGTCCTGGCATAACTTAAAAAAAAAAATGATGTTACCTTTTCAAGTGTCCCTAAAATGAATTCCATTGACAAAACAGCAATGCTGACTGATGTATTTTTTATTGTTTACTACAGCCTGACCCCTTCAATTCCTTCCTAATAAGATTTTGCACTTAGGATGAACTATTTAAAAGAGATATTCTAGTTTTAAAATCAAAGCCCCTGCTATTTTTTTATATGTCTTGAATAATCTGAAAATGAGATATCCCTGAAAGGGCTGGACTGATACACAACCAAGAGAGTCTCCTGGTCAGGGTGTTGTGGTGGTGGTGGCAGGTGCAACCTCTTCTGCTGTCAGTTATCTGAAGCCCAGTCCCTCTAGCTGCAATGGAATAGTGGCTCTTATTGTGTAACATGCAAAGATCTACAATTAGTTTCACATCCAGGCCTTCCTCTGTCATATAATGCTCCTGAAACACAGAGTGAGGCCTGACTTATTAATTGACTGCTGAACCTCTCAAATTACTAAGAGAGGCAGTCCTCAAGAACTATTTAAGGCCCTTGACTGGGCTGTCAATTTGGCAATGCTTAGTTTTTCTCTGTGTATCAGCTTAAGTGGGTGATTTTTAGGCTAAGTGCAACTTCATTTATTTTTTTTTAACAACCTCAATACTAGCATGTTTCTACATTTTCAAAAAATTGTGGCAAAATATGGTGCCAGCCTAAGGTGTCTGTTTTCCAAAGCAGGGTCATTTTAAAGTTGTATACACTATGGGGGTCATTTACTATAGAGCTGAGGCGCTAATCAGTGGCAATTAGTGCTAATTAGCGCTAAAACGGTATTCAATATTGCGCTGGGGAGAAAATACTCCCAAAATCGAATTTACTATAGTTCCCTGAAACCAATTAGCGCCCAAACCCTTACTCTGCTAAAACCTGGAGTAGTGCACATGGAAATAATGTTTAGATTATGATATCATTGCCTAAATAGTACTGAAATATGTGGTATATTATTTAAAGATAATCTGCTTTTAAACTGTGAGAAAAAGTGATTTCTACACTGAAATATCTTTAAAAGTCTGAGAAGAGAAAAATTCCCTGTTTTGGACAGCTAGGTGCCAACACAACTGAGCATGCTCAGACTTGAAAATATCTCTCATTTTAACTCAAGTGTCTTTTTTAGCCGGCGCTATAGTAAATACCAAATTGAGAGCTAATTAGAGAGCATTTTTTTGGAAGTAACTTTTACAGATAAAAACCTTTTAATGTTGAGATGAAATGTATCTTTCTCTGAAATAAATTTTCCTTTGCAACAATGTTGCTTCTACTTAAAATATTTTGTTTTTAAGAATGCTAGAATGTGGAATGTCACTTTCACTTGTTACTCTCCATCTCACAACAATCTTTACCCAAATTCACACAGGTGTCTTTACAATCCACAAACAATACCATTGCTGATGCAAATTTAAAATGAATCACAATTTTTTGTGCTTTTTATTATTTCTAAATATTCATAATTTGAGCCCAAAAAATGTGATATGTGTACCAACGTCAGAAATCAAAATGTAATTCCCAAAAATTTGAGGGTAATATTCTACTCTCCCCCACAAAAAATCACAGAATAAATCAAGAAGAATAACTCTTGAGTAATGTAATTTCATCACCTGTATGTCCAAAGAAATGCAGTATTTGTGTTTTTATGTGTATTTATGTGTAGTTATGTGTAGGAGTTTCTCACATGTGACAGCTCTGTGGCTTAGAGGTTAGAACTTCTGCTTAGTATCCCTGAGCGTCTGGGTTCAAATCCCAAACATGCTGTTTCAAGTAGAGTTGTCTCATTTCCCAGGTCCTATAACTATGTCTAAATGTAGTATTTATGTGTAGGAGGGTTCCACCACCATTGTAAATCTTTTCCAGATACACTATTTAGCCAAAAGTATTGGGACACCTGCCTTTACACACGCATGAACTTTAATGGCAGCCCAATCTTAGTCTGTAGGGTTAAAATTTGATTTGGCCCACCCTTTGCAGCTAGAACAGCTTCTGGGAAGGCTGTCCACAAGGTTTAGTGTGTCTATGGGAATGTTTGACCATTCTTCCAGAAGTGCATTTGTGATGCCAGGCACTGATGTTGGATGAGAAGGCCTGGCTTGCAGTCTCTACTCTAATTCAGCCAGAAGGTGTTCTATCGGGTGGAGGTCAGTCAAGTTCCTCCACCCCAAACTCACTCATCCATGTCTTTATGGACCTTGTTTTGTGCAATGGTGTGCAGTCATGTTGGAACAGGAAGGGGCCATCCCCAAACTGTTCCCACAAAGTTGGGAGCATGAAATTGTCCAAAATGTCTTGGTATGATGATGCCTTAAGAGTTCCCTTCGCTGGAACTAAGGGGCCAAGCCCAACCCTTGAAAAACAACCCCACACCATAATCCCCCCTCCACCAAATGATTTGGACCAGTGCACAAAGCAAGGTCCATAAAGACATGGATGAGTGAGTTTGGGATGGAGGAACTTGACTGGCCTGGACAGAGTCCTGACCTCAACACAACAGAACACCTTGGGGATGAATTAGAGTGGAGACTGTAAGCCAGGCCTTCTCGTCCAACATCAGTGCCTGACCTCACAAATGCACTTGGAAGAATGGTCAAACATTCCTATAGACACACTCCTAAACCTTGTGGACAGCCTTCCCAGAAGAGATGAAGCTGTTGTAGCTGTAAAGGGTGGGCCAACTCAATATTGAACCCTACGGACTAAGACTGAGATGCCATTACAGTTCATGTGCATTTAAAGGCAGGCGTTCCAATACTTAGGCCAATATATTGTATATTGCTTGTGACACTGAGCATGGCTATGGACTTAGGGCTGGTTCACACAATAGAGATGCAGAAACCAGGTGTGAGCCTGCTGGCTAAGTGGGTAGCAATTCTGTCTAATAGCACTGGGGTTGCTGGTTCAATCCCCCAACATGCTTGTGTTGAAGTTTATATGTTCTCCCTGTGTGGGTTTCTCACTACAATCCAAAGAGATGCTGGCATATTATTTGGCTCCTGTCGAAATAGTCTCTAATGTAAGAAAGTTAATTTTGGATTAGATTAGATTAGATTAGATTAGATTGGAAGCTCATTGCAGCCAGGGACTGATGTTAATGGGATTATTTACGAAAGGCAAATCCACTTTGCACTACAAGTGGAAATTGCACTTGGAAGTGCAATCACTGCAGATCTGAGGGGAAGATCTGAAATGAGGGGAAGCTCTGCTGATTTTTATCATCCAATCATGTGCAAGCTAAAATGCTGTTTTTTCTTTTCCTTGCATGTCCCCCTCGGATCTACAGCGACTGCACTTTCAGTGCATTTTCAAGTGCACTTTGCACTTGTAGTTTGCACTTGTAGTGCAAAGTGGATTTGCCTTTCGTAAATAACCCCCAATGTTTGTTAGCACTAATCATGCCCAAGGACTTGGACATGTAAAATTGTAAGGTTTACACTGCACAGGTACATATGCTTAGAAAACTGTTCCTTTGTGGATGCAAATAGACTTCGATCTTTGGCCTGTAGTTGGAGATTTGATGCACATAGCCAAGGGTTAACACAGTTGCAAATACTATTATGTGTTCCTGCTCATCAGGTGCAATCACTTTAGACAGACATGAAGAGACAGATTGAAAGATACTGGTGGGCGAGTACTTCTTTTTTGCCTGTGAATTGTGGGGAGGAGGGCTAAAATCTTCCTTACAGAGTGCTGCTTGGCTTCCTAACTTAAGATCAGGTGTCATATTTGCCTAAGTTTTGAGTTGGGGGTGTTCTGGGGACCCCCGGATAAACGAGAGGCCAAAGAAAGGCAGAACCAAAAAAAGGACGTCGCCATGTCACGAGGTCCGATGCGTTTGCAAAATTCTATGAGAATCCAGGTAAAGCCTGAATATCGTGGTGAAGTGGGTCTGAAGACGATCGCTGTGGATGTTTTACAGAAGTTGCTGAATTTACAGGTCAGTGATATATTTGCTCTCCAAGATTTTGTGGTCAATACGATGTTTCTTTTCATACTGAGGATACCTGCCAAGCTGCATATGAGAATTGGGTGAAGGCGGATCTGGGAGGAAATTTGCTAACTAAGAAGATGGATGTCAGTTTATTGTTTGATCCTGGATTGAAGACCATGACTGTACATTGTTATAATCCTTTTTTGGAGCCGGAATTGGTGAGACAATTTTTGTTTTGTGCTGTATTGTGTGGGGGCTGATCGAGGAGAGAAGCTGTATAACCAGTATGGCATGTATAGAGGTAAACTGCATTTTAAAGTACGCATGAAGAGGGACGCATCAGGTTTTTGTGGAGTGTGTCACCCTCTCCCAGCATTTACCATTGCTGGGGAGCGGTGTACTGTTTTCTATTCTGGGCAACCCCGTTACTGCGGGGGGTGCTTTCAGTATGGACATATTCGTGAGGACTGCCCTTCTAAGCTTTGCTGTGGAGTGTGCTTGAAGCCGGGACGCAATGCAGCGGAGTGCAAGGAAAAGAAATGTGATCTGTGTGGTTCAGGGGAGCATATGGTCAGAAACTGTCCGAAAATAGTGGGGAGGAAGATGTTCTTGTATACGGAGGCTGTGCAGAGATGGCGGTTTACAGGGCAGAATGTGAGCCGAGAACCGGAGGAGCAGGAGACTGAGCGGGCGGATGACGGGGGTGAGCAGGTGGCCGGCACGGAAGGTGGAAAGGCGCCGACCCCCCCCCCCCCCAGACGCTAAAAACCCCGGTAGTAGCTCCAAGGAAGGTGTCGGACAGGAACTGCAAGGGAGTATGGGTAAAAGTGGAGTGAATATTAATCTGACAGAGGGGAATAATGAGATGCAGGTTGGTGAGGCGGAAGAAGCTGTGGCGGATGAAGGCATGGATGGGGGAGGGAGGTGAGTGGAGTGTGTGAAGAACTGATCGCTTTGATAAAACAGGTGGAGGCAGAACAGGAGAGTCAATATGTAGATGAAGAGCTTGGTGAGTGGGCTGAGGATATGGAGGTGCTGGAGGAAGGAGGGGTCAGTATCAAAAGATCTTTTAATGGCTACTGAAAGACCAGGGCCTGAGGTGGAGCAGGAGAGTGAGGCAAGGAGAAAGAAGCCTAAATGGGACTTGACTCTGGGTTCGAGCCCAGGTGGTGGTGGGTGTGTACTGCCAAGTTTAAGTATGGATTCACAAGTGTCAGATGGTTCAAGTGGAGCAACATCACCATTGGGCTTGGTAGGTACTCCTGCCATGCAATATTTGGAGAGTAAATCAGTTGATCCTCTTGTAAAAGGTACAGGGAACAGAAGTGGAAAACAGCTTCCTGATGGAGGGGTTTAGTGTGTTCTGCAGGATTTTTTTGATCCTTCTCATGGCTTTGTCTATATGTAGTGTGAATGTGCGTTCGATTGGATCTGTCTATCGTCGTGCAGCTGTTTTGTCTGAGTTGGCTAAGATTGAGTGTGATGTCTTGTGTTTGCAAGAGTGTGGTTTGTGGTATGCTCCAGGCCATGGGGACTGGTCTGCAGGACCAGCGATTTGTTTGCAGGATAGAGCGGTTTGCTACTATGGAAATGGTAAAGCCCCAGCAACCTTTTTTTCAGATAAGGGAAGTGTGAAATCCCAAATTGACTTTATTTTAGGTTCCAGGGCACTGAAGGTCACAGAGTGGAAGCAATGGGAGGTGTCTTTCTCCGACCACCAGGTTTTGGTGGGAAAGTTTATTTTTGATCAAGATGTCAAGACTGGGAGAGGAATCTGGAAATTAAATAATTTGTTATTGGAAGACCAAGGGATTTTTGATAAGTTTGCTCTGCAATATAAAGTGTGGTTGGGAAGGAAGGGGGATTTTGAATCCTTTTTCGAGTGGTGGGACTGGCTGAAGGAGCGAATCAAGCTCTTCTTTCTTCAAGCAGGTGTAAAGAAGGCAAGGAAAGAGAAACAAGAAGGGAGGGCTCTCAAGCATAGGTTGAGACTCCTGCTTAAATTAAGGCAGGGAGGCTGGGAGTTAGAAGAGGAGATTGGAAAGCTTTGGGAGGAGATAAAGAAAGCCTGGGTGATGAGAGGGAAGAAGCTAATCTTCCAAGCTAAAGTGAAGGACATGGAGGAAGGGGAGACATGTTTGCGGTTCTTCTTCAAGAAACTCTTGAGGGGACGCAATGTGATGAAATCAGTGATGGTGCAGGGACAGGAAGTGTCACGTACCTGGTAGGTGGAGCCCGGAGTGCAGAGAACGGCCTCTCGTATACCTCTGACTTAGGAACCCCTGAAGGTGAGAACAGGGGCTCAGAAGTACAGAGGGGCACAAGTGCCTGGCTGGAACACTGGAGAAGAGAGCTGGATCCTGTAGTCAGCAGGGAGGTGCACTGTAGTCCTGAAGCAGGTTGCAGACAGCAGGGAGGTGCACTGTAGTCCCGCAGCAGGTTGCAGACAGCAGGGAGGTGCACTGTAGTCCAGTAGCAGGTAGCAGACAGCAGGGAGGTGCACTGTAGTCCCGCAGCAGGTTGCAGACAGCAGGGAGGTGCACTGTAGTCCCGCAGCAGGTTGCAGACAGCAGGGAGGTGCACTGTAGTCCCGCAGCAGGTTGCAGACAGCAGGGAGGTGCACTGTAGTCCCGCAGCAGGTTGCAGACAGCAGGGAGGTGCACTGTAGTCCCGCAGCAGGTTGCAGACAGTAGGGAGGTGCACTGTAGTCCAGTAGCAGACAGCAGGAAGGTGCAGACAAGCCGGGTCAAGGTACTGGCGGGCAGATCAGGTACAGGAGGGCAAACCAAGAGAGTAGTCAGAGTCCAAGCCGAGATCGGGGCAGGCAGCAAACAGGTAAGTCAGGATCAAGCCAAGTAGGTACTGGATGCAGAGAAACTGGTAACAAGGGAGCAGAGGTCTCAGGAAACGCTGTAGACCGGACAGCAAGGCAGCATTGGAACAGTCTCCTTTAAATAGCCCATCTTGGCGCCAAGAGTGTTACAGGGGGCGCGTGCGCCGTTATTGGCGCTATTGCGCACGCGCGTTCGCCCATTAGCGCTATTGGCGCTATTGCGTATGCTCGTTCGCCTATTAGCACTATTGGCGCTATTGCGCGTGCGTGAGCGCCGGATGGCGCTTACAGGCATTCTTTTAATCTTCTGTTTGCTGGAATGACTACAAGAGGGCTTTTCCTGACAGGAAGTGAATGGTGATAAGGTGATGGAGGCGGTGAGTGAGTTTTATACGGATTTGTTTGCAGGTGGACGTGGAGTAAGCGCTGAGGAGATGCGAGAGTATTGCGAGAAAGTGGATGCAAGATTGTCTGAGGAGGATAGGTTTGATATGTGTGTGGTTGTGTCTGAGGAGGAAGTGAGGCGAGTGATAGATGGGATAAACCGGAATAAGACACCTGGGAAGGATGGGTTGACTGTTGAGTTCTTTTGTAAAGCGTGGGAGGTGATGAAGAATGAGGTGTGTGAGTTGGTAAGGCTGGTGTTTGCAGTGGGGGAGATGCCAAAGTCCTTAAGGGAGGGGGTGATTACCCTCATCTATAAAAAGGGCGACAAGAGAGACATTCGGAATTGGCGGCCAATTACACTGTTGAACGTTGACTACAAGATTGTGGCAAGATTGATTGCAGATCGAGTTTGGCAAAGTGATTGGGGAGCAGCAGGTGTGTGCGGTTCCTGGTCGACGAATCTATCGTTACTGAGGGATGTCGTATACTACGCGCAATCTAACAACTTGCCGTGCCTTCTAGAGTTGATTGACCCTGAAAAGGCCTACGACAAAGTCTCCCATCAGTTTCTGTTTCAGATTCTGGAGGTCCTAGGGTTTCCGGACCAGCTGATGAAGGTTATCAGAGGACTATACAAAGGTGTCTCAAGTCAGGTTTTGGTCAACGGTACCCTAGGGGGGAGTATCCCTGTGATGTCTGGCGTAGGCAGGGGTGCCCCCTATCGCCTTTGATGTTCATCTGCTTGATGGAGCCATTACTGAGTGCAGTAAAGAAGGACAAGGCATTCAAGGGTGTGTTTGTGCCTGGCAGTGGTGGAAGGAGTGTGAAAGTGTTGGAGTACATGGATGATGTTGTGTTGGTGGCTGGTGGAATGGCTGATGTGCGGCGTGGAAGATTGCAGGTGAGTCTGTTCTGCAGTGTGTCTGGGATGAGTGTGAATTAGAGTAAGTGTCAGGTGTGTAGTGTGGGCCGTGAGGTGGAGGTGAATGAGGGACGCAGTCAGAAGGTGGAGAGGATGCAGGTGCTGGGTGTGTGTTTTGACAGGGAGTTGAGGGGAAGTCGCAGTTTTCAGAAGGTGAGCGAGTGGAGGAAAAGTTGTCCATGTGGCGGATGCGTGAATTGTCCTGCACCGGGAAAGTTCTGATCATCAAGTCAGTGATCCTTCCGATTATGTTGTATGTCTCTGTTATATTCCCGCCTCCTGATGATTGGGTGAGGAAGATGACGAGGCTACTGTTCTTGTTCTTTTGGGGAGGGAGGATGGAGAAGTGTGCAAGGGAGAAGATTACTAAACCAAGGGCCAAAGGTGGCTTTGGACTTCCAAAGATCGGGATGCTGCATTACTGGGTGACGTTGATAAGGACCCTAAGAGGCAACGGAATCGGGAAGGAGATGATGCAGTACCTTGGAGGAAGATTGTTTACAAGATGGGGACTCTATAGGCGGGCCCTGGAAAAGCCCCAGGCATGGGTCATTCCTCAGTATTTTTTGGTCCTAACCAAGATCTGGGAAGGATGGAGGTTGGGGGGTCTGGGGAGGGAGGTTGGTGATAAAAAGAAACCTAAAACTTGGATTGCTGGGGAGATTTTTCCTAATGGGATACAGTACTTAAGAGAGAAGGAAAGTGTGCAAATCTGGAAGAGTATGAGCACAAGAGGAGTGACTAACCGCCAAAGGGACATATCCTGGATGACCTTTATGTGTCTGACGACCATGAGTTTTATGAAAAGTAGGGATTTGGAAAGATCGGAGTTGTGTCCAAGGGAGGGCTGTGGGGGAGTGGAGGACGTGTTCCACGTGTTTTGGAACTGTGTCTTCGCTAAAGAAGTGCTGGGAAAGTTGAAGAGCTTCCTGGGGGAAGTGGTGGGGGTGGTTTTTGTAAGGGAGGAAATGGTGGTTCTGGGTTTGTGGAGATTGGAGAAAAATGCAGCCAGGAAGGCGTGGTGCTTTTCTGTTGTCTACAAGGAAGTAATGTGGGATGTTAGGAATATATGGGTAGGAAGGAAGAGGTTAATTTCCGTAGAGGATGCGATGAGGATATTTTTGGCTAGGATGTATATTGTTGATCTTTTTGATGTGAAAGGGATGGGGGAGGAAAAAGCTGGGAGATATTGGAAGAGGGATAAGTGGAATGTCTTTTGATATATTTGCATGATTAAGATGTGCTCTGTATTATTAATTTGTTTGGTCGTATGATGTGAAGGACGCAGTCACTAAGTACTGACAGTATATGTGTGTTGTTGTCCATTTACTGAATTGACAAAAAAAAAAAATTGTGGGGGAGAAGGAATGAGATTGTGCAGATTGACAAATGCCCAACTAGGGTTGTTTGCTGAAATTCTTGTGCTTTTTTTCCATCAAAAGTGGCTTTTTGTGGCCATGCTGTCACTGTTATGTGTGTATTGTTCCTGTCTGACCATGCAAACATGGTTTGGGAGTATGTGCTGACATTCTACTCTTTGAGCTCATTGCTTAATCATGTACACAGAAATGCAGCTTCCAGCAGAACATGGTCACCAATGTATGTATGTGTGTGGATTGTGGGCTGGTTGTGGTTGTTATGTATTGAATACGTGCCTTTTTTAATATTATGTTGGAATGCTTTGTAAGAATAATGACTGTTAAGTATGTTTCTATAATCTTGCAGATAAAAATGATGTGTTGCCCGTTATGCACTGGAAAGTAAAGCTGTGTCCACTCTAAGGTTTAGACAAATTTTACATTGTAAGCTCCTATGAGAAGGGCCCTTAAAATCCAATTGCTAAATGTTTTGCTAAATGTAGAACCATACCATATATCCTGTAGAATTTTATTTTTTTTATTTTTTGCTAGTAAATGAATGTACATAATTTTGTTTCTGCTGGCAAAGTAAAAGTACATTATCGAGCTCATAGTGGTGAGTTTTTTTTTTTTTCTTTTAATTAGTTTTGGGGGTGATGGTTTTGGGGTAGTGCAATATCTTTTTATATCTTATAATTTCTATATGTATTTGTGCACCAAAAAAGCTAGTCTCTTTGCCCTGCTTCACATTGATACTACTTTGAAATTGGGCTACTTCACTTGAAATAGCCCGATTTCAAAGTAGCAAGTACAGCGCGATTTCAGGTGCTACTTGATAGACATGTGTGGCTTCATACACAGATTTCTATTGAAGTCACACCTAAAATCAGCAAAAGTAGTGCAGGAACTACTTTTGCAAATCGGTGCGGCGCTGCAAAAATGGTGTATCATCGATTGGAACAGTGCCATTGCAGCTAATGGGCTGTGACTTGTCATATAATTTGATCTCTCAAATCGCTCCAATGTAAACCTAGGCTTCAGCACACCTGCAAGTAAGTGATAAAGGTGGAATCTTTGTATATAACAGCTGTGGAGAATTGCAGGTAATGAATTCAGCTAGGGGACAGGCAGTGTTTGAATGTGTCAGCTCTGGTTCACATTGGTGCGATTTGACATGTCAAATCTGTGGCAATTGCACTGTTCTAATTGGTGCGATTTGTATTGACATCAGTGCAGAAACCAGCACTGATGTCTCTGATGTTGCCCCCACAGTCAGGACTGACATGTGGGAATGAAATTGTGAGTTCAGCTGAATAATTTCCTCCCTCTGTTAGTGTGAACCAGGGCTCAAACTGGGCCTTTTGTCTTTGTAATTCACCGGATGCTAACCCAGGGACACCATTGCTTATCAAACTCCCTTAAGTTTACCTTCAAATATATGTAGAAATACAGATTTGCATATCTGCAAATAAACGAAAATAAAAAATACTAATCGTGGTTGCGATCAAATATTCGCAGCTGCAATCAAGAGTGTGGTTTCACCTTCTGACCCGGAAATTAGTCATTGTATGCCACCGGAAGTTCCTGTGCTGGTCAGGATCTCCATCTAGGTGGACATGGCCAGGTCTCTTTAGCAAAGAGGAGGTGCTGCTCATTTGCCGGGTAAGTGTAGGATATGTACTTGTGCTTACTCAATGTGGGGGTGGATGTGGTAGTTAGATTTGGTGTGAGTGGCGTTCATTGATTTGTTTGGCATCACCACACATTTGCTTCCGTCCCATGTGCACACATCACTTCCTGCATTTGTTCTGCTGATGTAAATCAGTAAGGACTATGTAAGTATAAATGAGAGCTCCTTTTATTAAAATATATATGACTTGTTTCACAGTTGGGTGAATTTTCCAGCAAATTTGGACCTCTGAGTTGCATGACAAGTTGTACCCCATGATTCTCAATGATAACCATTCATATCTGTCCTACTTTAAGTCGCACCAACTTCAAAGTAGTCCCTGTACTACTTTGGTGTGACTTTCATGTGACTTGAGGTCTATCGGGTACAATATTACACAGGCATTCCCAGAAGTTGGGGCCAAGTTGCAACGGCAAAGTGGCAGCAAAATAGTGTGACTTTCAGGTCGCAGCAGTGTGAATGAGATTCAAGGATAACACCTGTGAATTTGGCCCTATTGTCACTTGCATCCTGAAAGTGTAGCAAATTCATCTCTGCACTACCTTGGTTTGACTTTGATGCAATTTGAGGTCCATATACTACAAGATTACACAGTCATTGCTTCAAGTCAAGGCAAAGCTGTGCAATTTTAAGGTCGCACAAGTGCAAATGGGGCCTTATTCAAAGGTGTTATCAATTAATCTCATTGGGTTACTTTCACACTTGGGTGACTTTTCATGCAGCTTTGGCCCTTAGAGTCACATGAAAAGTTGTCCCCCAAGATTTCCATTCATATTTATTAGAGCTGCACGATTAATCGTCATCTTGATTTTTTTTCCCCTTTGCGATCCTGAAAAAAGCATTTCACGATTCTTGCTATGAAAAGAATTCTCTCTGCTCTTCTGAAGCCACAGCCATCAAAAGAAAGGAATAGAAAAACTGGGCAGTCTGCCAAGAATTAGAACATTCTGTATCAGTGAACTTAACTGATAACAATAACAATTTGTCAATGAAATAGACTTCTGTGTAAGTGAGGAAAGTTTAACCACTTAAACACTAAACCTTTTTCTGACATTTGTTGGTTTCAGGTTAAAATCATTTTATTTTGCTAGAAAATTACTTAGAACTCCCAAACATAATAAAAATATATATATATATATATATATATATATATATATATATATATATATATATATATATATATATATATATATATATATATATATATATATATATATATATATATATATATTACAGACCCTAGAGAATAAAATGGTGGTTGTTGCAATATTTTATGTCACACTGTATTTGCGCAGCGGTCTTTCAAATGCAATTTTTTGGGAAAAAATTCCTTTAGTGAATTTAAAAAAAAAAGTTAGCCCAATTTTTTTTGGGATAATGTGAAAGATTTTACGTTGTAAGAATCGTGAGAGAATCGTGATCTTTTTACTCTAAGCAAAAAAATTGTGATTCTTATTTTGGCCAGAACCGTGCAGCTCTAATATCTATGCAACTTCACCCATGTTCACCTAGTTCTGAATTGACATGTCAAATTGCAGGCCAATCGGCCCCTATTGATGGCAATGGAACTGTCTGAATTGGTGCGACGCCACAACGATTCCCAAAAGTAGTTCCTGCACTACTTTGGGCAACTTCAGGGGGTGATTTCTTAACTCCCAACTTTTTGAGATGGGTATAATGGACACCTATTAGCAAAAGTAGGTAGGCATAGGGCACCTTCTTAAAGGAGAACAGTTGGGACCTATGTGATTTCACTAGACATCTGTGCAGGAAAGTGCACTGATGTCTCTAAAATCGCTCACAAAGTCGGGCTGAGTCACACTTGTGCGACTTTGGACATCAGAGTCGCATGACAAGTCATACCCCATGATTTTCAATGTGTACCATTCATATCTGTGAGACTTCAAGTAACACTGACTTCAACGTAGTCCCTGTACTACTTTGGTCTGACTTTGATGCGAGTTGAGGTCCATAGACCTCAAGTTTACACATGCATTCCCTGGAATCGCGGCAAAATTGCCGATGCAAAATCGCGGGAAAGTTGTGTGCCTTTCCCTGTAACTCCTGCGTCCATAGACCTGAAGATTACACAGGCATTGCTTAAAGTCGCATCAAAATCTCACAACTTTCAGGTCGCACAAGCGTGAAAGGGGCCTAAGTCACTGTGCTGAGTACTATTATACCTAGAATATAAAGTAGTCCCACCATCAAACACTAGCAAATGTAATTGTGCTCAAATGGCTGAAAATCACACAGATGGTATCACCTACTGAAAAATTGCATTAGACTCAGCAGCATATGCTGAAAAGAGGCAAATGCCTATTAGCCAATGCCACATCAGCATGAGCATGGTTGTTACTATAATATTGATGTCTGAAATGCAAAACATTATTGTATAGAATCAAACATTAGTAAATGTATTTTCTCTATAGGTATGTGCTCAGCTCTGTAGCATAGTGGTATACCCTGGTGCCCTCAAAGGTTCAAGCCATGAGTTCAAATCCCACTGACAGCATCACCTCCTGGAAGTGTGCATTGTACTTAGCAACATAATTAGCCAATGCACATCAGCTTGGTTTTTTCCATATTTTAACGCTTTAAATGCACGCAATGGTATGTACTCAATAACATTATGGTATGGAATTCCAAAATTCAAGGAAAAAAATGTTGTAGGGTCCCCCCAGTACATACCAGGCCCTTCGGTATGGACTTTAAGAGGGACCCCACACCAAAATGTAAAATAAATTTGATGTGGGGCCCCCCTAAAATCCATACCAGACCCTTATCCGAGCAAGCAGCCTGGAGGTCAGGATAGGGGGGGACGAGTGAGCACCCTCCCCTTCTGAAACTTACCAGGCCACATGCCCCGAAGCACCTTTTCCCCATGTTGATGGGGACAAGGACCTCCTACCGACAACCCTGGTCAGTGGTTGTCGGTCTGCGGGCAGGGGGTTTATCAGAATCTGGAAGCCCCCTTTAACAAGGGGGCTCCCAGATCCTACCCCTCTATGTGAATAGGTATAGGGTACATTGTACCCCTACCCATTCACCAAAAAAAGCAGTAAAATGTAAAAAAATCAATAACCGTTTTTTGACAAGTCCTTTTATTGTAAAATAGTTCTGAGCTGTCTTCTTCACTGAGCCATCTTCTCCAGACCCTGTCTCTCCCTCCTCCATCTTTGCCCCGAGCTGTATTCTCCCAGAGCCGTCTCTCCTGCCGCCGCCATCTTCTCCATCTGCTGTGTTCTTCTGCACCGCTGGTTACCCGCTAATAAAAAAAAAAAAAAAGCTGCTCTTCTTCCGTGGCAGTCTTCCTCCGCTGTGTTGTCACCCGCTGTGTGGCATCTCTTACATAGCCATGGAGCGGACTCTCCGGGTGACATTATCAGATGGCCACAAAAGACCGCCACTAGAAGAGCGGCTATTTTTTTATTAGTGGCTAACCTGCTGCGTGGAAGAACACATTCGTGGGAGAAGATGGCGGCGGCAGGAGACACAGCTCGGGGAGAATAAACATCACACACTAGCAAATGTATTTTCTATGTATGACTGTGCTACACCCAATAGGCTAGTGGTCAGCACTTCTACCTTGAAGAACTCATGGGTTCAAATCCCACAGAGAGATACTAAAAGTTTAAATTGGCGAAAAAAAGGCAAATGACTATTAGCCAATTAGCCAAAGCAGCATATGCTGAAAATAGGTGAATGCCAATGCACTTTAAATTTGGCTGATTCTATTATATTAACTCTTCAAATGCATGCAATGATATGTAAGTATTCAATAATATTATGGTGTGAAATTCCAAACACCACACATTAGCTAACAGGCAGATTACATTTTTTTGTTTGTTTATTTTAATTCGCTTGTGCACTGAAAAAATAAACATAGCTGGTGGATGGTATTTGAACTTGTACCGTGAGTGCTGTGGAGACATCTGAGCAGACCACTAAGCCATTGTGATAAGTACGAGACCTGCATAATAGTGTAGTATGATTAAAGAATGGATATAAATAATTACCACTTTATAGTCACCTAAATTAAAAAATAAAAAACAACATACAACAAATACAGTCAGGTCCATAAATATTGGGACATTGACACAATTCTAATCTTTTTGCCTCTATACACCACCACAATTGTTTTGAAATGAAACGAACAAGATGTTCTTTAACTGCAGACTTTCAGCTTTAATTTGAGGGTATTTACATCCAAATCAGGTGAACGGTGTAGGAATTACAACGGTTTGTATATGTGCCTCCCACTTTTTAAGGAACCAAAAGTAATGGGACAATTGGCTGCTCAGCTGTTCCATGGCCAGCTGTGTGTTATTCCCTCATTATCCCATTTACAAGGAGCAGATAAAAGGTCCAGAGTTCATTTCAAGTGTGCTGTTTGCATTTGGAATCTGTTGCTGTCAACTCTCAATATGAGATCCAAAGAGCTGTCACTATCAGTGAAGCAAGCCATCATTAGGCTGAAAAAACAAAACAAACCCATCAGAGAGATAGCAAAAACATTAGGTGCGGCCAAACAACAAGCAACACCAAAGACCCGGAAGACCACAGAAAACAACTGTGGTGGATGACCGAAGAATTCTTTCCCTGGTGAAGAAAACACCCTTCACAACAGTTGGCCAGATCAAGAACACTCTCCAGGAGGTAGGTGTATGTATGTCAAAGTCAACAATCAAAAGAAGACTTCACCAGAGTGAATACAGAGGGTTCACCACAAGATGTAAACCATTGGTGAGACTCAAAACCAGGAAGGCCAGATTAGAGTTTGCCAAACAACATCTAAAAAAGCCTTCACAGTTCTTGAACAACATCCTATGGACAGATGAGACCAAGATCAACTTGTACCAGAGTGATGGGAAGAGAAGAGTATGGAGAAGGAAAGGAACTGCTCATGATCCAAAGCATACCACCTCATCAGTGAAGCATGGTGGTGGTAGTTTCATGGCGTGGGCATGTATGGCTGCCAATGTGACTGGTTCTCTTGTATTTATTGATGATGTGACTGCTGACAAAAGCAGCAGGATGAATTCTGAAGTGTTTCGGACAATATTATCTGCTCATATTCAGCAAAATGCTTCAGAACTCATTGGATGGCGCTTCACAGTGCAGATGGACAATGACCCGAAGCATACTGTGAAAGCAACCAAAGAGTTTTTTAAGGGAAAGAAGTGGAAAGTTATTCAATGGCCAAGTCAATCACCTGACCCGAATCCGATTGAGCATGCATTTCACTTGCTGAAAACAAAACTGAAGGGAAAATGCCCCAAGAACAAGCAGGAACTGAAGACAGTTGCAGTAGAGGCCTGGCAGGGATGAAACCCAGTGTCTGGTGATGTCTATGCATTCCAGACTTCAGGCTGTAATTGAATGCAATGGATTTGCAACCAAGTATTAAAAAGTGAAAGTTTGATGGATGATTGTTAATCTGTCCCATTACTTTTGGTCCCTTAAAAAGTGGGAGGCACATATACAAACTGTTGTAATTCCTACACCGTTCACCTGATTTGGATGTAAATACCCTCAAATTAAAGCTGAAAGTCTGCAGTTAAAGCACATCTTGTTCTTTTCATTTTCAAATCCATTGTGGTGGTGTATAGAGCCAAAAAGATTAGAATTGTGTCCATATCCCAATATTTATGGACCTGACTGTAGGTAACCTAAATGTTTAATACATGTAACTTTGCAGAATAGCAGACATCACTATATAATAATCAATCATAACTGCATTCGTTAGCAAAAGAAGGAAAAAAACTAGGAATACTAATTGCAATATACATCAATAGATGCACACGAGGTAGAGCACATTTCACATAAAAATGTTTCTTTCACATACATGGATCATGGTTACAGTGCAGTACTATATAACAACTTGGTAGGAATTGGCATTTGCATATACGCGGAATCGATAATTAGTGCTGACTTAGAATTTACTTACATGTGTTCGTCGCTAATAGCGTTAATTTTAATTCGCACATTCGCCTGTTAAAATTTTATTTGGCTAAAATGGCCGCTATTATTTGCCATAGTGCCCAGTATTTCCTGGTGCTATAGTAAATGACCCCCTATGTATACTAAATAGTAAAGGGAAACAGAGCTTTTTTTCAACTTGTTTGGACTTTTTCCCTTTATATAGTAAAATAAAAATCCCAGTGGTTCAAAAATACTTCCCAAATAAGGCTCTATCTGTTTCAACATGTGGTATACAATTCATTTGGGTACAGAGTTCTAATTTAAAAAGTGTGAAGCTCCCTACTTTAAAAAAAAAAAAAAAAACACTTTAAATAGTGCTGCTATTTAAAGTGTTTTTTGTTTTGTCTTTTTTTTTTTTTTTTAATTGTCATTGTTTAAATAAAATCGTAATGTACACTTGGTTATTGAAATGATAAGAAAACTTGGCTCTGGTTGACTGAATTAATTATAACTAAATCACTTTGGTTTACCCCCCACCCCCCAATTGGCACCCTTTCATTGGTCTGGCCACTGTATATGCAGATATACAAGGAAAATCTGTCCCAGCACTTTGCCATCCTTGATTTGGGTGCAGGGGATGCTTTTTGCCATCATGCTCAATCCTGTGTCTTTTTAGCTGGCAGTTTGCAGTGTTCTCATCCACTTCTAAATTTTCTGGTTATTTCTGCATTCTCCAAAATAAAGTAAATAAAAAATACAATCAGGAAAGGGGCAACCCAACTTATGGCCACATCTCCCTGAGAGATATAAGAAATTGTGAGGTGGTTTAACTCTCCAATATCTTCCAAAAACGAAAATATTAATATTCATTTTGAATTGACTGTCTTGTTAAGATTAAGAAAACCTACCCAAATGTTTTTGTTTTTGCTGATAAGAGGGGTTTCTTTGTGTGGATTCTCTTGTCAGTCAGCAGTTTTTAAAGCAATGCTAAATGGCTTCATTGCTGCTATTGCTCTGAGAACTTCCTGTCTTTCTTTGGCACAACTGTGCTCTCTTGAAATAAGGTAAGCAGTAGGGATGAGCTTTGAGTTCGAATTGAACATCGGGTGTTCGCCTGTTCGCCGAACAGCAAATTTTATGGGGCGTTCGTGGCAAATTCGAGCTCCCCATAATGCACTGCAAGACCGCAGTGCATTGCTGTATGATGACTGGCCAAAGCATACCACTGACCTGCATGCTTTGGCCAATCACAGCACGCTCCTCAGCGAGAGCCATAATTGGCCAAAGGCAGGATCCCTTTGGCCAATCATGGCTCGGGGGGACTAAGTTCACCCCCACACTATATAAGGCTGCTTACACAGCACCCGTATAGTGTGCTATAGTGGACGGAGATAGAGAGATTGAGCTAGATTAGGCAGGCAGGTTAGTTGGTGGCAGTGTATTTAATAACATACATTATGTCCGGTAGGCCTCCAAAGAGAGGCAGACGTTCACAGGCCACTAAAAGAGGGCAAGCAGCCTCTGAAATAATATTTAACAGCAGGGACCATTCCTGCACCCAACAAGAGTAACTGTGAGGGGTTACTGTGTTCTGCCACCACCAACACCTAAGGCCCAATTTTTCAGCAGAGTATATAGTGCAGTCCGTATAGTATATATACTGCAGTTCAAAGTATATAGTGCAGTCCGTATAGTATATATACTGCAGTTCAAAGTATATAGTGCAGTCCGTATAGTATATATACTGCAGTTCAGAGTATATAGTGCCCTCAGTGTAGTATATATAATATAGTGCAGGGTATATAGTGCAGTGTACAATATATAATATAGTGTATTGAAGTAGTTGAGGGGAGTCCTATGACAGAATTAAGAAAAAAACGGCATGGGTTCCCCCCATCCATACCAGGCCCTTTGGGTCTGGTATGGATTTGGGGGGGGACCCCTACGCCATTTTTTTAAAGAAAATTTGCGTGGAGTTCACCTTAATATCCATACCAGACCCAAACCACACTGGTTTTTAAAATAATTTTTTATGTATATTGCCGGGATCTGACAATACATTACAGCCGTGAGCAATTTTAAATTACATTTTTTCCTTCAGAAATGCGGTACTTTTCTAAACATGGGAAAAATGTGCTACTTTACAGGCATACTAAGGGGACCCCAGGCACGATATTTAAAGGAATATTTCATTTTTATTGTTTCACTTTAAGCATTCTTAAAATCACTACTGAAAAAAAGGGCATTTAAAAATTTTTTTTTTGCATTGATACATGTCCCCTGGGGCAGTACCCAGGTCCCCAAACACTCTTTATGGCAATAACTTGCATATAAGCCTTTAAAATTAGCACTTTTTATATTTCATGTTCGTGTCCCATAGACCGGAAATGCAGAGATACAGACCAATGTCCTAGATGTAAAGGGAGAGCAGCCAATCTAATACACTTGCTATGGAGATGCCCTAAACTCTATCGCTATTGGTCGGGGGTGGTATCTACAATCAATAAGGTATTTGAGAGTGGGATGCCTATGGAGCCTGGGGGATGCCTTCTAGGTATACTTGATGAATCAAGAATTCCAGCGGAATATATTGTTTCAATAAATAGAAGTCTATTCCAGGATTGTAAACTCATAGCACTAAAATGGTTATCATCATATCCACCTACTGTAGCAGAATGGAAAATACAAGTAAGGGAAACTTTAATTAAGGAAAAATATATTTTCCTACATAGAGGCAGGGTAGAAAAATTTGAAAAAATATGGAAAAGGTGGTTTGATACCTTGGAGGTATGACGAGAGAGGAGAGGATCAATGTATGAGTAATGGGGGGAGGGGGAGTGGGAGCATGGGTGCCAGGGGTGCTTTTTTTTTTTTTTCTTTCCCCTTTTCCCTCTTAATACGGGCTGGGGTTGTAGGTTTGTCTTTTTTTTTTTTTTTTTTTTTTTTTTTTTGCTGTGTGTTTTGTTTTTTTTTCCTTCCTGTTTGTGTGTGTGTGTGTGTGTGTGTGTGTGTGTGTGTGTGTATATATAAAATGAATAAAAAGATGATTTGATTAAAAAAAAAAAAACATGCATATAAGCCTTTAAAATGAGCACTTTTGATTTTTCGCGTTCGTGTCCCATAGACTTTAATGGTGTTCGCACAAATTGTTTGTCTGTTCACAAGTTCTGGTGCAAACCGAACCAGGGGGTGTTCAGCTCATCCCTAGTAAGCAGCACCCCCTCATTATGGCCACATCTTCTTGACAGATATAAGAAAATGTGAAGTGCTTTAACTCTCCAGTAACTACCAAAAAAACAAAATGATAATTTTGAATGGATTGGCACTTTAAGATTAAAGTAGAAAACCTACGGCTATGTTCTGTGGTTTTGCTGATAAGTGGGGTTTCCCTTTGTGGACTCTTCTGCCAGTCAGCTGTTTTAATAAAAATGTTGAACATCTTCAAACCTACAACTGCTCTGAGAGCTGCCTGGCTTTCTTTGGCACAATTGTGCTCTCTTGGTGAAACCCAATATTTTCCTATGCAGGCTACCATACATTTGAAAACAAACTTATAAGGTTTCCTTTTCAGCACTGAAAAACCCAATGAGTTTAAAGCTCATCTCTAGGTATGACATTCCCCCCTCACATCCCTCCCATTTCCCAGCTGTAAATTTGCCTTCTAAAGCTTTTATAATACTCATTGAAGTCTACCTTCTGTGTCCATTGTCTTATCTTATTAATACTTCTCCTTCCCTGAAAAGCACAGATTTGTTAGCTTTTACCAAAAAAATAATTTTCTATTCTATTTATTGATTCATTTTTTTCTGTTCGTTGAAATAGTCTTTTTTCAATCAGATTTTATTTATTGAGAATGTGTTTTTTCCAATTTTACAGAAAAAAGGAAAAACATTCAAAAACATCACATATAAGGTGCTACACAAACCACCAACAAGAAGAGCATTCAAATGGCTACACAACAAAATCAATATCATGAGTAGAGATAGTCCCGATGTTTGTTTGAATCGGGTGTTCATTTGTTCGCAGAAGAACCAAACATATGGGACGTTCGTGGCAAATTCGAGTGCCCCATAATGCACTGCCAGACCTGACCTGCATGCTTTGGCCAATCACAGCTCGATCTGCTGTGAGAGCCATTATTGGCCAAAGGCAGGGTGCCTTTAGCCAATCATGGCTCATGGGGCTAATTCCACGCCACTCACTATATAAGGCTACTTACACAGTGGCTGTATGTAGTGTGATAACATGGAGATTGAGAGAACTTGAGGTAGGTTAGTTAGTGGCGTGCAGGCAGTTTAATATAATATAGAAATGACACTTTGCTACAATGCAAGTAGTGAGTATACAGCTTGTAGAACAGTGTAAATTTGCTGTCCCCTCAGAATAACTCAACACATAGCCATTAATGTCTAAACCACTGGCAACAAAAGTGAGTACACCCCTAAGTGAAAATGTCCAAATTGGGCCCAAAGTGTCAATATTTTGTGTGGCCACCATTATTTTCCAGCACTGCCTTAACCCTCTTGGGCATGGAGTTCACCAGAGCTTCACAGGTCACAACTGGAGTCCTCTTCCACTCCTCCATGACGACATCACAGAGCTGGTGGATGTTAGAGACCTTGCGCTCCTCCGCCTTCCGTTTGAGGATGCCCCACAGATGCTCAATAGGGTTTAGGTCTGGAGACATGATTGGCCAGTCCACCTTTACCCTCAGCTTCTTTAACAAGGCAGAGGTCATCTTGGAGGTGTGTTTGGGGTCATTATGTTGGAATACGGCCCTGCGGCCCAGTCTCTGAAGGGAGGGGATCATGCTCTGCTTCAGTATGTCACAGTACATGTTGGCATTTATGGTTCCTTCAATGAACTGTAGCTCCCCTGTGTCGGCAGCTTGACTGTAGGCAAGACACACTTGTCTTTGTACTCCTCACCTGGTTGCCGCCACACACGCTTGACGCCATCTGAACCAAATAAGTTTATCCTGGTCTCATCAGACCACAGGACATGGTTCCAGTAATCCTTGTCCTTAGTCTGCTTGTCTTCAGCAAACTGTTTGTGGGCTTTCTTGTGCCTCATCTTTAGAAGAATCTTCCTTCTGGGACGACAGCCATGCAGTGTGCAGCATATGGTCTGAGCACTGACAGGCTGACCTCCCACCCCTTCAACCTCTGCAACAATGCTGCAGCACTCATACGTTTATTTCCCAAAGACAAACTCTGTATATGACGCTGAGAACATGCACTCAACTTCTTTGGTCGACCATGGCCAGGCCTGTTCTGAGTGAAACCTGTCCTGTTAAACCACTGTATGGTCTTGGCCACCATGCTGCAGCTCAGTTTCAGGGTCTTGGCAATCTTCTTATAGCCTAGGCCATCTTTATATAGAGCAACAATAATTTTTTTTTAGATCCTCAGAGTTCTTTGCCATGGGGTGCCATGTTGAACTTGCAGTGACCAGTATGAGAGAGAGAGTGATAACACCAAATTTAACATACCTGCTCCCCATTTACACCTGAGACCTTGTAATGCTAACGAGTCACATGACACCGGGGAGGGAAAATGGCTAATTGGGCCCAATGTGGACATTTTCACTTAGGGGTGTACTCACTTGTTGCCAGCGGTTTAGACATTAATGGCTGTGTTGAGTTATTTTGAAGGGGAAATTTACACTGTTATACAAGCTGTGCACTCACTACTTTACATTGTAGCAAAGTGTAATTTCTTCAGTGTTGTCACATGAAAAGATATAATAAATTATGTATAAAAATGTGAGGGGTGTACTCACTTTTGTGAGATACTATATATATATACACATAGATCTATATAGATAGATATATATATATATATATATATATATATATATATATATATATATATATATATATATATATATATATTGCTTTATTTACAGTGCAGTCATTGTAGAATGTATACACAGTGCAGGCAGTGTAATATACTGTGTGTGTATATATATGCAGTGCATTCATTGTAGACTATATATACAGTGCGGGTAATAAATAAAAAAATATATATATAAATACATACTATATTATATACACAGTGCAGGGTATATAGTGCAGTGCAGAGTATAAAATACAGTGTATTGAGGTGAAGTGGTCAAGGGTAACCTTATGACAGAATTATGAAAAAATATTTGGTTCTGGCATAGATTTTAAGGGGAACTCTATGTAAAATGTAAAAAAAAAATGACGTGGCCCTCCCTCCCCAAATCCAGAAGCTTACCTGAGCAAGCAGCCTGACAGGCCAGGAAAGGGGGGGGATGAGCAAGCAAACCTCCCTATTGAACCATACCAGGCCCTCAACATGGGAAGGGTGCTTTGGAAGGGTGTCGCCCAAAGCACCTTGTCCCCATGTTGATGGGGACAAGAGCCTCTTCCTGACCACCCTGGCCATTGGTTGTTGGGGTCCGCGGGCGAGGGGCTTATCGGAATCTGGAAGGGAATTTAACAAGGGGGCCCTGAGATTCCCCCCCCTATGTGAATGGGTATCGGGTACATTGTACCCAGACCCATTCAACAAAAAAAGTGTCAAAAAAGTAAAAACCACAACAGACAGTTTTTGACAATTTTTTTTATTAAAAAAGAAATCCCACGATGTCCATCCATCTTCAATCATGCCGCCCCGATGGACCAGAAAAATAGAAAAAAATTAAAAAGCTCTGCCTCGAGAGGAGGCCTCCCGATAACAGCTGTCTCTTGGCTGTGACAGCTGTTATCGGGAGGCCTCCTCTCGAGGCCTCCCATGGAGATGGAGTTTTTTCTGTTTTTTTTTTTTTTTTCTATTTTTCGGCTCCATCGAGCGGCGCGATTGATGGATGTACATCGCGGGACACTTTTTTTTTCTTTTTAATAAAGGAATTATCAAAAACTACATTGTGGTTTTTACCTTTTGACACTTTTTGGTGAATGGGTAGGGGTACAATGTACCCCTACTCATTCACATGGGGGGCAGGATCTGGGGTCCCCTTGTTAAAGGGGGCTTCCAGGTCCCGATAAGCCCCCTGCCCACAGACCCCGACAATCAATGGTCAGGGTTGTTGGGAAAAGGCTCTTGTCCCTATCAACATGGGGACAAGGTGCTTTGGGGGGACCACAAAGCACCCTCCCCATGTTGAGGGCATGTAGCCTAGTATGGTTCAGGAGGGGGGGTGCTCACTCATCCCCCCCGTATCTTGACCTCCAGGTTGCATGCTCGGATAAGGGTCTGGTATGGATTTTGGGGGATTTTGATTTTTTATCTTTATTGCCTGAAGCCGGCAATACATTACAGCCGTGAGCAAGTTTAAATATTCCTTCCACATTTTGCTGTGGCACTGTTCTATACATTGCACAGATATGCCACTTTACAGGCAGATTAAGGGGACCCCCAGGAATGATATTTAAAGGAATCTTTCATTTTTATTTTTCACAGCATTATTAAAATCACTGCTCCTGAAAAAACAGCCATTTTTGAAACTTTTTTTGCATTGATACATGTCCCCTGGGACAGTACCCGGGTCCCTATAAACTTTTTATGGCAATAGCTTGCATATAAGCCTTTAAAATGAGCAAAAAATGAGCAAAATTTTGATTTTTCATGTTTGTGTCCCATAGACTTTAACAGGGTTTTGCGCATTCGTTAGAACTTTTTGCCTGTTTGCGTGTACTGGTGCGAACCGAACCGGAGGGTGTTTGGCCCATCCCTAATCATGAGCTCCACAAAGAAAGAAAAGAGAAGCGGCCCCTAAATGAGAGATGGGCCGGACACCCACCGATTCAGTTTGCTCCAGAACTCTCGAATTTCTCAAAAGTTTGGACCCAAACGGCTAACCCCATTGAAGTCTATGGGACCCGAACTTGAAAAATCAAAAGTCCCCATTTTAAAGGCTTATATGCAAGTTATTGGCCATAAAAAGGGTATGGGGACCTGGCTACTGCCCTGGGGGACATGTACCAATGCAAAAAAACTTTTAAAAAAGATTGCTTTTAAAGGAGCAGTGATTTTAAAGACGTGAAAGTGAAGTGAAACAATAAAAATGAAAAAATCATTTAAATATAGTGCCTGGGGGTCCCCTTAGTTTGCCCTTAAAGTGACGTAACTGTACCGCATATAGAACCTGCTGAAACAAAACTGACATTTCTAAAGAAAACAAAAATTACATTTAAAATTTTAAATTGAATTTCCTTGCAACCTTTCTTTATTTTGTAAACAACGGCTTGGGGACCCAGTCTGTATGATGAATTTAGTGCACTCGGAAACTGATTAGAGATTTTTTGGCTAAATTCTGGTGTCTTTTTGGCAGACTTTGGATGGAAATAACACATTTTTGCACCGCAGTGAGCAAGTTTATTATGAAGAAGCCAAATTATAGAACACTCAGGCCAAGATTAACATTTTTTTTAGATAAAGTCTGGTGTCTTGCAGACTTTGAATATAAGTAACAGGTGCAGGAAAATTGGGCTTTGGGTGTTGGTGGTGCCTTCACTCAGTAACCTTCTAGACCTCTAGTAGTACCTACTCTTGATAAAAAAAAGAATTGGCCTTGTGTCACGTCTACACCAATGCAGGTGGTCAGACACTATAGCTGGCTACTGTGTTCTTCACCTATAGCAGCCCCCTTTCCTATAAGGCAAGCAGGCCTACAGGTACTTGGTTGCCCCAGGTCTTATAGACAATGTTATAGTGCCTGGCCACCACGCCAGGGCAGGCGCTAACTGAGCAAAGCAAACAAGTACTTGCGGTAAGCAGACAGGTAGCATGGTTCTATGACAGTCCAGGTAAAAGGCAGGCTGAGTTCAGGGAATAGTCCAAAATCCGTCCATAAACAGGTAAATACAATCTAGCAGGGCAGACAGACAGGGGGTTTGATCAGGAAGATCACTCTCTCTTCAGTTCTGGTCAGTAGTCCTCAGAAGGGATGTGCTGGAGCTAGAGAGAGCCCAAAGAAGGGCAACGAAACTCATAAGGGGACTGGAGGAGCTCAATTAAGAGGAACGGCTGCAGAGAAAAGACGCTTGAGAAGGGACATGATAGAGATCTACAAATATCTCAATAGGGATCCCAGCATAGGAAATAAACTATTCAGTCCTAGGGAGTGTAAAAGGACATGGGCCACACAATGAGACTGGAGGAGAAGCGGATTAACCTTAAACTTCGTAGGGGGTTCTTCACTGTCAGGGCAATAAGGATGTCGAACTCTCTCCCACAATTGGTGGTGGATGCAGGGAGTATGGATATTTTTAAAAGACTTTTAGATATATATCTTAAAGGATACAACATACAGGAATATGGGAAATCAGCATAGACACTGATACATGCACCTACACAGGTTGAACTGGATGGACTATTGTCTTTCTTTAGCCTTACTGACTATGTAACTATCACAAGCATGTGAGTGAGGGTTTGGCTGGCTTATAACAGGTTTGGTTTCCCTCCAGAGACTGATCACATTAATCACCTTGCAGGTGGAGAAATAGATAAGGAGAGTGCCATAGCCAAAACCCGGATGCTGGAATGAGGAACAGGAGCACTAGGTGTTCTTGACACCTTGCTGTAAAAAATTAGAATTGATGCCCTTGTCACACAGTTGTGGAAAAATTGATCTTTGGGTTTTGGTGGTGCATTCATCCCGTAACATTCTAGAGGTACTCTTGATGAAAGCAAGAAATGGCCTTGCTGTTAATTGTCATATAGATTCTTGCTTAGTCATTAATCTATGAATGGCTGTTTAAATACTATCTCAATACTATACATATCCATTCACCTAATTCTCATTCCCATTATGGTCCCATCCAGTTCTCAGCCATATCCAACTCGACTTTTACTTTTCAACACAGTTCACCTCCAGTATTTTACATGTCTCAATTGATCAGAACCGCTCCCCGACCACGTCTTTCAGTTCCACCATACAAACTCCCCGGTTCCGCCCACTTGTTCCCTACACCTCCCTTTATATATGGCTTTGTATAGTATCCACATTATGTCTGTCGATAAAGGAGTGCGGCTTGCCAGTACACCGCAGCGCGCCTACTCAAGAAACGCGCCAACTACTGGTGACATCATTCCCTGCGCCTCACGCCTCGTCTCGAGTTTGTCTTCTGGAGCTGGCATAACCATCTTAATGGTGGACACCTTTTTGACCAGACTGTTTTGACAGAGGAACTACAAGGCCCAGGACTCAGGATCGCCACCATGACATAACCATGTCTATACTTTTATGCCTATAACTTTCTGCTGAAATGTGAGTTTGACTAATTTATGTGTATTAAAACTTGTTAAAAACGTCTGCACCCAGAGGCGCCTCTCTCCTTGTTTTTTTGCAGCTCCCTGGAACATGGTTTCTGTTCTAATATGATGGCAGCCCTGCTTGCTCTGGACTTTTAACCCATTCTCACCATCCGTACATAGACTATATAGACTGTGAATATAAAACAAAACGGATTGACCACAGATCTATGATTGATCATTTTACAGTTTTATTGCAGATTTTTATTCATTTTTTTATGGTTTTAGTTGTTGCGCTTCCACTTGTTTTACTTGCTGTTAATTGTGCCCATGAAACCTATACCTAAAAATTACTTCAAGATAAAATCAACACCCACAAAGCTAGGCAGCCTAGACCGTCTTGCAGAGATTCAAGATCCCAATAACACTTATTCAGCAACATCAGTATCGGTGTGATTTTGGCTTAGGGAGAGATAAAACAGGGCTCTGTTCAGTGCTACTAGTGAGTTAGTGTGCTATAGTGTACTACTGTGATTCTATTGAGAGTGTAAAGTATCAGTTTAGTGTGAATCTAGTGATATTGCAGCGTGACTATAGTGAAAGCATTCAGTTTTACTTTAGTGTGAATCTAGTGATAGTACAGTGTGAGAGTAGTGTGACTGTTCATTTTTACTTTATTGTCATTTTATTTTGTTAGAGCAGCTTTCCTGCAGTATACTGTATTTTAGTGCATTACTGCACATTTACTGCAGTAAATTTCAGTGCGTTATTGCACATTTACCACAGTATAGTTCAGTGTGTTATTGCAGGTTTACCGCATTATATTGTAGTGCGTTAGAGCATATTTTTTGCAGTATTTTTCAGTGTGTTATTGCACATTTACTGCAGGATATTGCAGTGTGTTACTGCACATTTAACGCAGTAATTTTCAATGCGTTATTGCACGTTTACTGTAGTATATATTCAGTGCATAGTTACATAGTTAGTCAGGTTGAAAAAAGACACAAGTCCATCCAGTTCAACCTTAAATACAATAAATAAATAAAATAAAAAATATCCTACATTCCAATATATCCAATTTTATACCCTCAGTTGTTCCAGAGGAAGGCAAAAAACCATAGCAGAGCATGCTCCAATATGCTACAGCAGGGGAAATAAGTCCTTTCTGATCCCCCAAGAGGCAATCGGATTTTCCCTGGATCAACTTTACCTATAAATGTTAGTACCCAGTTATATTATGTACATTTAGGAAAGTATCCAGGCCTTTCTTAAAGCAATCTACTGAGCTGACCAGAGCCACCTCTGGCGGGAGTCTATTCCACATTTTCACAGCTCTTACTGTGAAGAAACCTTTGCATATTTGGAGATGCAATCTCTTTTCCTCTAGATGTAAAGAGTGCCCCCGTGTCCTCTGGGTTGACCGTAAAGAGAATAACTCAACACCAAGTTCACTATACGGACCCCTTATATATTTGAACATGTTGATCATATCCCCCCTTATTTTCCTCTTCTCAAGAGTGAATAAACTCAGTTCCTATAATCTTTCCTCATAGCTGACCTCCTCCATGCCTCTTATCAGTTTGGTTGCCCTTCTCTGCACTTTCTCCAGTTCCCCAATATCCTTCTTGAGAACTGGTGCCCAAAACTGAACTGCATATTCCAGATGAGGCCTTACTAATGATTTGAACAGGGGCAAAATTATATCTCTCTCTCTGTAGTCCATACCTCTCTTAATACAAGAAAGGACTTTGCTCGCTTTGGAAACCGCAGCTTGGCATTGCATGCTATTATTGAGCTTATGCTCTACCAAAACACCCACATCCTTCTCCATCACAGATTCCCCCAGTTGTACTCCCCCTAGCATGTATGATGCATACATATTCTTAGCCCCCAAGTGCATAACTTTACATTTCTCAACATTAAACCTCATATAGTCGCCCAATTAGACAGTGCATTGAGGTTGGCTTGTAAATTGGAGACATCCTGTAAGGATGTTATTCCATTGCATAGCTTGGTGTCATCTGCAAAGACAGAAATGTTACTTTCGATCCCAGACCCAATATCATTTATAAAGATATTTAAAAGTAAGGGTCCCAGCACTGAACCTTGGGGTACACCACTGATAACCTTAGACCATTCAGAGTAATAATCATTAACCACTACTCTCTGAATTCTGTCTTTTACCCAGTTTTCTATCCATTTACACACTGATATTTCCAAGCCTGTAGACTTTACCTTACACGTGAGCCACGTGTGGGGAACTGTGTCGAACGCTTTTGCAAAATCCAAGTATACCACATCCACAGCCACCCCTCTGTCCAAGGTTTTACTTACCTCTTCATAAAAAGAAATCAGGTTTGTCTGACAACTTCTGCCTTTCATTAATCCATGCTGTCTGTTGCTTAAAATGTTTTTTTTCCAGCAAGAACTCGTCTATGTGGTCTTTTATTAAATGCTCCAGTATCTTCATGACTATAGAAGTTAAACTAACAGGTCTATAGTTACTTGGTAAAGACTTTGATCCCTTTTTAAATATAGGCACCACTTTCTCCCTGTGCCAATCCAGTGGTACTATTCCCATCATTAATGAGTCCCAAAAAATTAGATACAATGGCTTTAAAGTTACAGAGCTCAATTCTTTTAGGATCGGTGGGTGGATGCCATCAGGTCCAGGTGCTTTATCCACCTTTGTCTAAATATTTCTGGACCATATCACTTTTGAGCCATTGTGGATCATTCAGGGCTGTGACACTATCACCCCCATTATGGACATGAGCTTCCCCATGCTCTTTTGTATACCCAGAGCTGAAGAAAGTATTTAATTAATTTGCCTTCTCTTTGTCCCCAGTCACCCACTCTAGATTATTTTGTAAAGGGCCTACATACTCAGACCTGGCCTTTTTACTATTAATATATTTGAAGAATTTTTGGGGGTTTGCCCTACTATTTTTTGCAATCTGTCGTTCATTTTGAATTTTTGCACCCTTGATTTCCTTTTTACATATTCTGTTAAATTCTTTGTAACATTTAAACGACACTAGTGTTCCTTCATTTTTATATTTTTTAAAAGCTCTTTTCTTATTGTTTATAGCTTCTTTAACTTTGGCCGTGAGCCACATAGGTTTTGTTTTTAGCCTTTTAAACTTATTTCCCATGAGAATATACTTTGCAGTGAGGTCCCAAACAGTCTTTTTGAAGAATTCCCATTTCTGTTCTGTGTTTATCGATGCAAATATTCCCTCCCAGTCCAAATCCTGAAGAGCAGCCCTCATCCTTGGAAAATTTGCTCTCTTGAAGTTAAGTGTTTTTATCTTTCCCATATGTATTTCTTGTTTACAGCTAACATCAAATGAAATCATGTTATGATCACTGCTTTCCAGGTGTTCCTTTATCTGGGAGAGAAAAGGGAAAAAGGGGTGCACCAGCTTTGTGCATTATCTTTTAAAATTATTTATTGAGTAGAATGGTAAAAAAGAAACAACTCACAAGCAATTGTAGAGGAAGGCACAACGTGAAAGTGCAACGACTGACAGCATGCAACCTAGGATGAGCGATACCTTCCAAAGGTCGTGGAGGAACACACAAGCATCACTACCAGCTGACGTGTTTCGAAGGGGACATCCCTTCTTCATCAGAGCTTAGCAGTGAACTCTCTTTCAGCAGTTCCTATTTATGTGTGCCTGAATGTCAGTAAATCAAGGAGGGCATATGGGGCCCCTCCCTCTTGTGCCCTTCGGTCATATGGGCAAAAAATTATATATATGAATATAGTGGAGGCAAAATGAACCATTGGTGTTGGATCATGGCATGCTGCGCACATGAAGCGCAGAGATGACATTAGCATAAGATATATTTAGCAAAATAGGTATAAGCTGTAATAAACGTAATAGGTGGGGAAACCCCCCATTTTAAATGCTAGCGATTGTATCAGAAGAAAATATGTACCTACAGTATCGTCTCAGGAAGTCTGTGCATGTGAAGTGCCTCATCATCGAGTACCTATCATCCTCTCAACTGCTATATACCATTAATTTTATTCATTATCCTTTTATTAATGGTATTTATATTAGTATTATTATTATTTATATTACTTTTATCATTCATCATTTTGTAGGGGCCATTCTGGTCTCCTTCTAGGGACTCCATGGTCCCCTAGTCCGTGTGAGCCATTGGGCAGCTGTAATTTCAGACTGACGTCAGGATAGCCCTAATGAGCGGCCGGCCTCTGACATTCTAATCCCGCCCTCAGCTATATGCCGCCGGGCTGTCCCTCACCGCTCACGTCATCAACAGGCTACGTAGGATGCGGAGGAAGTGATGTGGACTCCGCCCCCTTCCTCCTGCATGAAACACAAACACATCGGCGTGCGTTTCACAATGAGATTGCCACGCTGAAACTATCGGCCCATTGCATACTCAATGATGAGGCGCTTCACATGCACGGACTTCCTGAGATGATACTGTAGATACATATTTTCTTCTGATACGATCGCTAGCATTTGAAATGGGGGGTTTACCCACCTATTACGCATGTGCGCAGCATGCCATGATCCAACACCAATGGTTCATTTTGCCTCCACTATATTCATATTCATATATCTTTTTTTGCCCATATGACCGAAGGGCACAAGAGGGAGGGGTGCTCTGATTTACTGACATTCAGGCACACATAAATAGGGACTGCTGAAGGAGAGTTCACTGCTAAGCTCTGGTGAAGAAGGGATGTCCCCTTCGAAACGCGTCAGCTGGTAGTGATGCTTGTGCGTTCCTCCACGACCCTTGGAAGGTATCGCTCATCCTAGGTTGCATGCTTTCAGTCGGTGCACTTTCATGTTGTGCCTTCCTCTACAATTGCTTGTGAGTTGTTTCTTTTTTACCATTTTACTCAATAAATAATTTTAAAAGATAATGCACAAGGCTGGTGCGCCCCTTTTTCCCTTTTCTCTCGTTGTTTACTAGGATTCCCCGTCCTTGAGGGCAGCAAGGCCTGTGTTGTACTATTCGTATGGTGATCCACTTGTGCGCAGGAGTCCTTTTTTCTTCTTTTTGCTGTTCCTTTATCTGGACATTAGTAATAAAGCTTGTACATTTAATGCAGTATATTTCAATGTGTTGGTGCACGTTTAACGCAGTATATTGAAGTGAAGTTTTACTGGAGTATATTGTAGTGTGTCAGTGGAGTGTGTCTGTGTAGTGCGTACACAAGTTAAAGTGCACCAAACACCACTTTCCACTGATTAAAGTGCATCCACATACACATTTCCCCATCTTCATTACATTTTGTTAATAAGCCCCCCCACATCATGTCTGGGATGCCAACAAGGAAAAGCAGATGTTCCCATGGCACTGTGAGGGGGCCAGCAGCGTCTGTCCATCACCCAAGCAGAGACTAGTGCACAGTCCACCGCAGCTGCCAGAGTGGCTTATTCTGCCTCCGTGTCCACAGCTACTCCTGCCATAGCCCCAGTATCAGGCATGGAGGAGTCAGCTGAGTTATTTGAGCACAGCATCAGCCACTTGCCCCTTGACAATGCACAGCAATTACTTGATTCAGATCCTGGTTCTGAGGTTGAGGAAGGTAGGAACATTAGCCTACAGAAAGTGAAGAACACTGGTAAAAAACAAATTGGCAGTAGTGTTCCCCCAGCTGCAGCGTATTGCCAAGTTGGCTCAAGTGATGATGAGGATAGAGGGAATGATGATGAGGTCACTGACAGGACTTGGGTGCCAGGTAGAGCAGAGGAAATTTAGGGTGAGGCACAACCCCAACAAAGCAGCCATCATAGAAGAGTAGAGAGCAGCCACCCTATTCCATCACATTGTGGAGCTGTTATCTCCCGGCCCACTTCCCACAGCTCAGATGTTAGGGCTTTTTTTTAGCACATGTGCAGTCGATCGCACTGTTGCAATTTGCAAACGTTGCCTCAAGCAGATCAAGCATGGAAAAAAACACCAGCCATTTGAGTACCACATGCTTGACAAGGCATTTAACCTCCCACCACTAAGCCCATTGGCAAGAGCACCTGAAAGCCACACAAAAGGGACACAATTCTAATTCTCCTCACTCCTCAAATTTCTGGTCTACCCCCGCTATACCTCATGACCTCTCAGCAACCTCCACTGATAGGGATGATGGTATAGTGAAGTGTGTGGCAGGTCCTTGCAGCATGTCTGCCAGTAGCACACCACCAGCTCTAGACTATAGCAGAAAAGTTTCTCTGCCCCATCTGTTGCAGCAAAAAAAAAATACAGTCACTGCCACCCACCTGCCCAGCATCTAAATTAAAGCTTGTCAAAGCTGCTGGCTTTACAACTCCTGCCTTTACATCTGGTGGATTTTACCTCCTACTGTGATTTTGAAGAATGGGCTATACCACAATGGCAGGTTCTCAGTTGCTATTTCTTTTCACGTAAGGCCATTCTAGCTCTGTACCATCACGTGGAAGGCAAAGTTGTGGCATCATTGGGCAAGCCAGTCAGCTGAAAGGTCCTCGTTACTGCTGACACGTGGTCCAGCAAGCATGGTCAGGGACAATATATTTTGTTCACAACACACTGGGTAACTCTGCCTGCAACTCGGAAGGATGCAGGACAGGACTCAGTGCTGCAGCTTGTTGTGCCGCCACGTTTTATTTATTTATTTTTTATGGTTCAACTAGATGGACTTGTGTCTTTTTTCAACCTGACTAACTATGTAACTATGTCTCCATACAGCTACTGGTGATGATGCAATATTTGTCAGCTCCACCCCCTCCTCCTCCTCAATGCCCTCCTCTGCTGAATTTTCCTATGAACCACCAGTACCCCTAAGCGTTCAAGGGGCTATTCCCTGAGTCAGGTTAAAAGGTATCATGCAGTGCTTCAGCTGGTCTGTCTAGGGACAGGAGCCTCACCAGAGCAGAGATTCTTGCAGCTCTTCAGAAGCAGGCCCAGAGGTAGCTCAATCCATGCATCAGTGACACAATCCCTGTTGTGTTCCTGCTGGAGCAGACTCTGCATAGCATCATGGACAGAGCACTCGAGGCAGAGCAGCGGGAGGAAGAGGAGAACTTCCTTTCCTCTCAAGGACTGCTTTATGCAGACACCATTGCAACACCATACAACACACAAGAGTAGAGGGAGGAGGATTCTGGCAGTTTTGGAGGCATAGAAGCAGAGGAAGACATACGTCAAACCTTAACCACTTACGGACCGCCCGCCGCAGTTTTACGTCGGCTGTTTGAAGGAGGATATCGTTGTTATGGCAGCAGCTAGCTGCCATAACCTCGGTATTCTCTTCTTCGGCGGGTGGTCCACTACAAGATAAAAGTGGTCTCTGCAGCGGATTTGCTGCAAGATCACTTTTATCGGCAGCGGGAGAGGGGCCCCCCTTACCGGAGCCGTTGGCAGTGGCGGAGGTGATCGTGTCTTGTCTCCAGTTAGGTATGGAGACAAGTGAGGGGAAGATGGCCACCCATCTCCATGCAATTGCTGGGCTGAAGCGACGTCAAAACATCACTTCCGCCCACAGCTCTTAAAAGGCCATTTTTTTTTAAATGATTTTTTAAATGACATTTTTTTTTCTTATTGCATTTTAGTGTAAATATGAGATCTGAGGTCTTTTTGGCCCCAGATCTCATATTTAAGAGGTCCTGTCATGCTTTTTCGATTACAAGCGATGTTTACATTCCTTGTAATAGGAATAAAAGTGACAATTTAAAAAAAAAAAAAAAAAAGTGTAAAAATAAATAATAAAAGGTAAAATAAATAAGAAAAAAAAAATGTAAATGCGCCCTGTCCCGAAGAGCTTGCGTGCAGAAGCAAACGCATATGTGACTAGCGCCCGCATATAAAAACAGTGCTCAAACCACACGCGAGGTATTGCCATAATCGGTAGAGCGAGAGCAATAATTCTCGCCCTAGACCTCCTACTCAAACATGCAACCTGTAGAATTTTTTAAACGTCGCCTATAGAGATTTTTATGGGTAAAAGTTTGTCGCCATTCCATGAGTGGGCGCAATTTTTAAAGCGTGACATGTTGGGTATCAATTTACTTAACATTATCTTTCACAATATAAAAAAAAAAAATTGGGCTAACTTTACTGTTCTCTTATTTTTTAATTCAAAAAAGTGTATTTTTTCCAAAAAAAGTGTGCTTGTAAGACCGCTGCGCAAATACGATGTGACAGAAAGTATTGCAATGACCATTTTATTCTCTAGGGTGTTAGAACCCCCAAACATTATACATTTTTTTTCTAAGTTATTTTTCTAGCAAAAAAAAACTGTTTTAACTTGTAAACAACAAATCTCAGAAAGAGGCTCGGTCCTTAAGTGGTTAAGAGATGGTTTTCAGTCCTCAGAAACCTTGGGAGTAGTACATGGCTGGGAGGTGGCAGGTCTAGATACTGTAATCCTCAGTGACCCCAAAGACTCTACTTCTCATGCCTCCGCAAACTTGTGGTGCATGGGTTCCCTCATTCTTCAAAGTCTGCAAAAAGAACCCGAGAATAAGTGCCATCAAGGGCAACAAAGCTAATAAAGGGTCTGGAGGATCTTAGTTATGAGGAAAGGTTGCAAGCACTGAACTTATTCTCTCTGGAGAAGAGACGCTTGAGAGGGGATATGATTTCAATATACAAATACCGTACTGGTGACCCTACAATAGAAATAAAACGTTTTCGCAGAAGAGAGTTTAACAAGACTCGTGGTCACTCATTAAAATTAGAAGAAAAGGGGTTCAACCTTAAACTACCTAGAGGGTTCTTTACTGTAAGAGCGGCAAGGATGTGGAATTCCCTTCCACAGGCGGTGGTCTCAGCGGGGAGCATCGATAGCTTCAAGAAACTATTAGATAAGCACCTGAATGATCGCAACATACAGGGATATACAATGTAATACTAACACATAATCACACATAGGTTGGACTTGATGGACGTGTGTCTTTTTTCAACCTCACCTACTATGTAACTATGTAAGGAGAAGGATCACTATTGTTTGGCAACCCTCCTTGACCAACATATAAGGGAAAAGTCACAAAATCATCCCATCCCCACAGAGGAAGCAGAAGATAAAATCTCTTGAGGACACCTTAAAGAGGAGTTTATGTAATGCCTTTCCAGACTCTGGTAAGTTACATTCTCATGGAAAACATAGTTTTGAGGCTTCTGTTGGTCAAGAGAGGAGCAGTGGGGAAGGGGGCTGCCTCAGTGATGCTTTTCAAAATTTATTTAGCCCTCAGCACCTAGGGCTGTCAGCTTCCACATACCATTGGCAATGCCTGCATAACATGGTGGAAGATTATCTTGGGGCGAAAACAAACATAGAGAGCTTTCTAGTCGACTATCCACTGGGCTACAGGGTCATGGGTATAGACCACTGGCCAGAACTTTCCCAGTATGTAATTGAGTTGCTGGGCTGCCCTGCATCCAGTGTGCTTTCTGAATGGGCATTCAGTGCTGCTGGAGGTTTTGTGACAGATAAGGGAGCACATCTTTCCACAGGCTCCGTGGACTGGCTGACATTTATCAAGATGAATCAGTCCTGAATTAGCAGCAGCTATCATGTCCCTGATGTCGATGTCGCTGATTAAGTGCTTTCTCAATCTGGAATCTCTTAAAGACTGTCTAGGCTGCCTAGATTTCTGGGTGTTGATTTCATCTGTAAGAAATTTTTTGGTGTAGGTTTCATGGACACAATTAACACCAAAGGACCAATTTTTCTGCACCTGTTTGACAGGTGCATATCATTTAATTTTTTAAAAGCAAGGCCAATTCTTGCTTCCATCAAGAAGGGTTACGGTGTGAAGGCACCACCAACACTTAAAGACCAATTTTTCAGCACTTGTTACATCTATACAAAGTTTTAATTATAATTTATCCAAAACATAACCACTTACGGACCACCCGCCGTCATTACACATCGACAATTTGAAGAGGAATATCGTTGTTATGGCAGCAGCTAGCTGCCATAACCCCAGTATCCTCTTCTTCAGCGGGTGGTCCACTTTAAGATAAAAGTGGTCTCTGTGGTGGATTCAATGAGAGATCACTTTTATTGGTGGCGGGAGAGGGGCCCCCTTCCTGTCGTGCTCCGGTTCCCTCTGCCGCAAAAATGTGTACTCCCCTCACATTTTTGTAAATATTTTATTATATCTTTTCACGTGACAACACTGAAGAAATGACACTTTGCTACAATGTTAAGTAGAGAGTGTACAGCCTGTATAACAGTGTAAATTTGCTGTCCCCTCAAAATAACGCAGCACACAGCCATTAATATCTAAACGGCTGGCAACAAAAGTGAGTACACCCCTAAGTAACGCCCCTGTTGTTATCGCTCTCACTCTCTCATACTGGCCACTGAAAGTTCAACATGGGAACTCATGGCAAAGAACTCTGAGGATCTGAAAAAAAGAATTGTTGCTCTACATGAAGATGGCCTAGGCTATAAGAAGATTGCCAAGACCCTGAAACTGAGCTGCAGTATGGTGGCCAAGACCATACAGTGGTTTAACAGCACAGGTTCAACACAGAACAGGCCTCATCATGGTCGACCAAAAAAGTTGAGTGCACATGCTCAGCATCATATCCAGAGGCTGCCTTTGGGAAGTAGACGTATGAATGCTGTGAGCATTGCTGCAAAGGTTGAAGGGGTGGGGGCCAGCCTGTCAGTGCTCAGACCATATACCGCACATTGCATCAAATTGTTCTGCATGGCTGTTGTCCCAGAAAGAAGCCTCTTCTAACGATGATGCACAAGAAAGCCCACGACCAGTTTGCTGAAGACAAGCAAACTAAGGACATGGATTGCTGGAACCATGTCCTGTGGTCTGATGAGACCAAGATAAACTTATTTGGTTCTGATGGTATCAAGCGTGTGTGGCGGCAACCAGATGAGGAGTACAAAGACAAGTGGGTCTTGCCTACCGTCAAGCATGGTGGTGAGAGTGTCATGGTCTGGGGCTGCATGAGTGCTGCTGGCACTGGGGAGCTACAGTTTATTGAGGGAACCATGATTGTCAACATGTACTGTGACATACTGAAGCAGAGCATGATCCCCTCCCCTCGAAGACTGGGCAGTATTCCAACATAACGGCCCCAAACACGCCTCCAAGATGACCACTGCCTTGCTAAAGAAGTTGAGGGTAAAGGTGATGCATCTGTGGGGCATCCTCAAATGGAAGGTGGAGGAGCGCAAAGGTCTCTAACATCCACCAGCTCCATGATGTCATCATGGAGGAGTGGAAGAGGACTCCAGTGGCAACCTGTAAAGCTCTGGTGAACTCCATGCCCAAGAGGGTTAAGACAGCGTTGGGAATAATGGTGGCCACACAAAATATTGACACTTTGGGCCCAATTTGGACACTTTTACTTAGGAGTGTACTCACTTTTGTTGCCAGTTGTTCAGACATGAATGGCTTTGTGTTGAGTTATTTTGGGGGGACAGCAAATTTACAGTTATACAAGCTGTACACTCACTACTTTACATTGTAGCAAAGTGTAATTTCTTCAGTGTTGTCACATGAAAAGATAAGTATTCAGACCCCCTTAAATTTTTCACTTTGTTATATTGCAGCCATTTACTATAATCATTTAAGTTCATTTTTTTCCTCATGTACACACAGCACCCCATATTGACAGAAAAACACAGAATTGTTGACATTTTTGCAGATTTATTAAAAAAGAAAAACTGAAATATCACATGATCCTAAGTATTCAGACCCTTTGCTGTGACACTCCTATATTTAACTCAGGTGTTGTCCATTTCTTCTGATCATCCTTGAGATGGTTCTAAACCTTCATTTGAGTCCAGCTGTGTTTGATTATACTGATTGGATTTGATTAGGAAAGCCACACACCTGTCTATATAAGACCTTACAGCTCACAGTGCATGTCAGAGCAAATGAGAATCATGAGGTCAAAGGAACTGCCTGAAGAGCTCAGAGACAGAATTGTGGCAAGGCACAGATCTGGCTAAGATTACAAAGAAATTTCTGCTGCACTTAAGGTTCCTAAGAGCACAGTGGCCTCCATAATCCTTAAATGGAAGACATTTGGGACGACCAGAATTGGGGGAGAAGAGCCTTGGACACTGTGGCTGAGCTCCAGAGATGGGAGAAAGTTGTAGAAAGTCAACCATCACTGCAGCCCTCCACCAGTCGGGGCTTTATGGCAGAGTGGTCCGACGGAAGCTTCTCAGTGCAAGACAGATGAAAGCCCGCATGGAGTTTGCTAAAAAACACCTGAAGGACGCCAAGATGGTGAGAAATAAGATTCTCTGGTCTGATGAGACCGAGATAGAACTTTCTGGCCTTAATTCTAAGCGGTATGTGTGGAGAAAACCAGGCACTGCTCATCACCTGTCCAATACAGTCCCAAGAGTGAAGCATGGTGGTGGCAGCATCATGCTGTGGGGGTGTTTTTCAGTTGCAGGGACAGGATGACTGGTTGCAATCGAGGGAAAGATGAATGAGCCCAAGTACAGGGATATCCTGGACAAAAAACTTCTCCAGAGTCCTCAGGACCTCAGACCTGAGACCCGAAGGTTTATCTTCCAACAAGACAATGACCCTAAGCACACAGCTAAAATAATGAAGGAGTGGCTTCACAACAACTGTTCTTGAATGGCCCAGCCAGAGCCCTGACATAAAACCAATTGAGCATCTCTGGAGAGACCTAAAATTGTCTGTCCACCAACGTCTACCATCCAACCTGACAGAACTGGAGAGGATCTGCAAGGAGGAATGGCAGAGGATCCCCAAATCCAGGTGTGAAAAACTTGTTGCATCTTTCCCAAAAAGACTCATGGCTGTATTAGATCAAAAGGGTGCTTCTATTAAATACAGAGAAAAGGGTCTGAATACTTAGGACCATGTGATATTTCAGTTTTTTTTTTTTAATAAATCTGCAAAAATGTCAACAATTCTGTGTTTTCCTGTCAATATGGGGTGGGTGCTGTGTGTACATTAGTGAGGAAAAATGGCTGCAATATAACAAAGAGTGAAAAAATTTAAGGGGGTCTGAATACTTTCCATCCCCACTGTATATATAAAATAAAATAAACTAAACATCAGTTCTCAAACCAAGATGGTTACCACTTAGACTCCCCAATGTTACTTACTTTTTGTGCACAGGCAAAAGGGGAAAGGCTCTCTGCAGCTGCTCTTACATGTGTTTACAGTTCAGACAACAATCCACAGCATAAGACACTACCTCTAGGCAACATAGCAACTTCTACAAAAGGATTTCCTGAGCTCCTTGATTCAGTGTGCACAGGGAGGGCTCTGCAGTTAACCCTTGTACATAGTAATGAAACCATCTTCATGGATATTATATCACTAGAGGATACAGCAGAAGTGATTTACACCCCCTTGAAGCCCAGGAGATGTTTCTATAACAGTCAGTCTTGTAAGAGGCTGACCGTCACCCTGTCAAGAAATAGGAAAACATTGCAGCAAAAAATTGAAAAGCACCAGTTTTCTGCAAAGAAGCAGAGGCAGAAGTTGGACTAGAAGCAGATGCCAAGGCTAAATTAAAGTTGTTTCCACTTAATTGGTGTTACGATCACCAATAGTGGGTTAATCATACTGTCTTTTCAATAAAGCCTTTCTATTTTTTGATATACCGTGGTTGATTCTCTTTGCTATTCTTTTTGGAGACATCCCTTTGTCTCCCTACTGTTTTACATAAATCACCAGTTTAGCCCTAAATTTACTGCTGTGGCAGCATATCATATAACATGTTTATTTGCATATTGTATCAGTTCAAACATTAATATAACATACACTTGCATTTAATGTTGGAATTGTACTTTTATCTGGTAAGAAAGATGCATCTGCCAACATTGAAAACCAATATGATTTTTACTTATAGCAACCTTTATTTCTCTTTGAGCAAACTGGGAGCGTGTAGCCTTTAGGCTTCTAGTATGACAGTATTAGAAAGTACAGTTTCAGTGTACTAAGACAAAAGGCAGATCTGGTCAAACAAGAAGGGAAAAACAAGGACAAGGACAAGATCATCCAAGTTGAACAATAATAAGGTCAAAAGCCTTCACACTCTAGCAAACTCACTGTGGACAATTCCTGCTTTGCCTATATTTCTAATTCTAGAAGACATCTAAGCTGCAACATTGGCAGGGTATTCTTGTTTGCCTGGAATATATGTCAAATGGGGCCCAAGGCAAGGTAGCACTCTGGTCACTTTACTTCACTACCAGATTACCAGATTTTGGAGGTACCATTTAGATCATTAATCTTTCCATGGCCATATGTCATTGATGTCTACATGCATGTTCAGGTCAAATTTAACAGAATCAGTCTGTGTTTCTTAACTTGTATTTGTGTGTGTGTATGTATGTGTGTGTGTGTGTGTATATGTGTGTGTATATATATATATATATATATATATATATATATATATATATATATATATATATATATATATATATATATATATATATATATATATATATATATATATTCTTTCCATAGAATGCCCTTCCCCTTGTAAAGTAAAGCCTCCACAACTTACTACATATAGGGGAAATTTGTAATTTAATGTCTGCTGTGTCATCTTCTTTACCCAAGGTTCATGCAGCTATTGGAATGAAGGATCTGAGAAGAGTCCTACATCATATTGCTTCTTTTTTAGCATGCCTCAAAGCACTACAATTCCAATGATTCCCAGGGAATTTCATTATAGTCCATATTGGCAGTGTCAGGGGGAGATTTTTGCTGTAAACTTAGCACACACACACATACTTGGGGGCATAGTACTTACAATGTCATTATGTAGGCTGGTAATTAAAGTGGCACTAAATTTGGTTAAAAAAAAAAAAAAAAGATATATCTATAAAGTTCTTTCTGTTGCTGCCAGCCTCATCCAAGTCTCCAAATTTCAATTTTTTTTTTTTGCTGCTCTGATATGACTTTCTGTTATAGGATAACTTTGTTTATTCTCAATGGTCCCAATGTATGTGGGAAGTTAGCCACTCCCTCTTGCTTACTTCTGAGATGGACTTTGGACTATGAATTATGGGATATATAGGGGGTTATTTACTAAAGGCAAATCCACTTTTCACTACAAGTGCACTGCAAGTGCACCTGAAAGTGCACTGAAAGTGACGTTGGAAGTAAGTTGCTGCAGATCCAAGGGGGACATGCAAGGAAAATAAAAAATAGCATTTTAGCTTGCACATGATTGGATGATAAAATCAGCAGAGCTTCCCCTCATTTCAGATCTACCGCTTAGATTTAGAGCGACTGTACTTCCAAGTGCACTTGTAGTACAAAGTGGATTTGCCTTTCGTAAATAATCCCCATAGTGTGCTTAGAGCAGTGCAGGTGACAGTAATGCAGGTGACAGTAATTAAAGTGCACTGCTCATTCCTAACTAAGATTACTAGGGAAAGGAGAGGTTTGGGAGTGCAAGGAGGATGTTTTAGGGAGACATGAAAACAAAGTAAGATATGGTTTAATGAAAAATAGATTAAAGCATTCTCTTAAGGTAACATGATGATTTTGGCCTGCCTAAATCATCATGTTACCTTAAGAGAATGCTTTAATCTGCTTGCATCATTATGCAATTTTTTTACCTTTCAAACACAGGTTGAAGGAAAGAAAATTGCTTGATTCCCCTATCACTGCCAACAGTGATTATTATATTCTTATATCTTATTATTATAAGCCACCAGCCTGCATGTAATTATGTCATAGCTGACATAGTGATCATGTGATTAGAAACCACCAAGATAGGTCTCGATTATCCATGGGGAGTTTGGATTGAGAGCCAGCAACTGTGCAATGTTTCAGCTACCAACTCCCATAAGGATGGTGTTTAATAATTAATCTGGCATCATGTTGTGGAGCATTAATAAAAAGACTGTGGGTGGGGAAGGATTAACCAACTCAAATATAATCCTGTTGGATTGGCAGCAGCTTATGAAAGCATGCAATTGGAAGTCCTTCTGAGTAGCTGCTGAAGAACTGAACCAAAGGTGTCTTGTTATGCATATTCATCTTGAAGTGGAGTGTACCAACTTTACCAGTAGCATACTAGGGCATGCAGACAATACAAGAAGCTTTGCACCAAAACAATCTGTAGTGACGAATATATAATACCATTCTGAAGTGTATACTTGAGTGAAGTTATTTTGGATGATATTTCTTGGATGGTATAAACCTCAGATACAGTATATACATATAAACATACAAGGAGTCATTTTTTCCCCTCTTCTTCATTCCCTCTTCTCTTTTCTTACCCTCCCCCTTTTTTCCCCTCCCCTTACCCCCTCTTCCCCCCCCCCCCACCCCCCTTTCAGTCATTCTTTCCCTTTCCATTTCTTCCTCTTTTCTCCCACCCCTACCAACTCCTCCCCCTGTCTTTTGTTTTCTCCTCTATCTTTTCATGTATATTGTGATCCTCTCTCAATCCCCCCTCAGAGGAACTCAGAGTTCTTTATTATCATGTATTTATGTATAGGTAATTATTGCTATATATTAGATACATTATACTGTGTGTGATTTATATGTATTTTTGTTATTTGTGTTATTTCAGTACCTAGTTGTACTGTTACATGAGATTTGAGGTCCTGATGAAAGGTATTTCTCTGTGAAACACATCAACCTACACATCATAATCTCAGAAGACTACCCTATTATTATCCTGTGTAGGGGTATTGAAAGTCCCATTACATTTACTTTTTGTATCAGTATGATTTGGTCTAGGGATGAGACCCTTCAATGGTACTATTATTGATACAGCACCATTTCCCACATACACAATACTTTAACATAAGAAGGAGTGGTTTGGAGAGAGATAGGACAGGAAGGGGAAAGAAGAACATAAGGCCCTATTTTGAACAGAACCCCTAACATCTATTTTTTTTAATCTAAAAAATAACATTAGAGCATAATTTATTTGAAGAAAAAATCCCAAAATATGGTTGTGCTTATGTTCACAGTATTAAATTGTTTTCACAGGATACCCAACATCCATTTTCAAATTTAGAAAATAGAATTGGAATGTCATTTATTTGCAGAAAAAAAGCACTCAAAGATTGTTGTTCCTAAGTGCACAGCATTGTTAATTACACTAGGCCCAATTTTTCCTTGTCAAAAGAAGTTTATTGAGTATACAATGTTATAAAGATACATAAAGTAAGTTTACAAGGATCTATAAAGTAAGCTCATTGTTTTACAGTAGGGTTTATATAGGTAAATATCATGAAATTTCAAATATTAAACATTGAGTTCACGTAAACCTAAATTAAAGATATATATAATTTCCTTAGTTACTTTTGTAGGTATTTAAATGATTTATACCTACTATACATATTGTTTACAAGTAGAGTGTATATAGGTCAAATAAATTCTGATAATGAGCTTTAATCGTAAGGTGGAGAAAAGGAAAGAGAAAGAAGAAAAAGGGTTGAAAGGTAGAGGTATGGTCCACAAGGTTGTCCCGCTCGTCAGTTTATTATTCTTTTTAGTTCTCTTTGAAGCCTTAGAATGGGTGTCTCTGTAAGTCATTTAATCTGTTACCATGGCAACAGGACAGAGTCATTGAAGTTTGACAGGAACTGTTGTTTTATCCAAGGATGCCAAAGTTTTTCAAATTTTGGAATTTGATTTTGATCGATGGCTACCATCTTAGCATGGGACATTGTATTATTCATTCTGTGAATTGTTTCTACTAGTACCAATGTAGGAGATTTCCATGCCTTGGCCACTGTTTGTTTTGCAGCCGTTATTAGTTGGATCATAAGTTTGAATTGAGAGAGTGTTAACCATTCCGGTTTTAGATTAAGTAAAGTTAAATATGGATCTGGTTGTATTATTTTTTTAAATATTTTAGATGCAATCACGAAGACTTCCTTCCAGAAGGTTTGGATTACTGGGCATGTCCACCATATGTGTAAATATGTGCCTATTTCTGGGCATCCTCGAAAACAAAGAGCTAAGGTATTAGGTGAATATTTTGCCATTCTAGCGGGTACAAGGTACCAGCGAGTTAGGACTTTATAATTTGTCTCCAGTGCTAAGATGTTGGGTGAAGATGACTTAGATGTGAGCCATATGTTAGACCAGTCCGTGTCTTCTAAAGTTCGTCCCAGGTCCTCCTCCCACCTCTGAACGTAAGAGGGTCTATTAAGATTTGCTACTCCATATAATTGATTATAAAGTGATGAAATTGTACCTTTAGCAAATGGATCTTTTGTACAGATTGATTCAAAAATGGATAATTGGGATAATGGTGTATCCCCCTTTAGGAATGGTGTATAGAAATTTTTGATTTGGAGATATCTAAATATCTCAGAGTTTGGTAGATCATATTTTTCTCTAAGCGATGGGAATGAAAGGAATGATTTAGATGCTATGAAGTCATTTAGTGTCTGAATGCCTGATGTTGTCCAAGCTTTAAAAGAATTTGGGTAGATCCATGCCGGATAAAAGGCCGGATTTCTGATAAAAGAAAGGAGAGGATTGTGTGGAGATTTTAACTGATATTTAGTTTTTAGTTTATCCCAGAGAGATAAGAAGTGTTTAGTTATGGGATTATGAATTTTAAAGCGGTCTTTAGGATCAAGCCATAATAAATTTGATATTAATAGAGGGTCATTTTCTGAAGCCTCTATAAATACCCATAATGGGATTTCCTGTTTTGCATGGTATTTGGACAGACTGGCCAAATGTGCTGCTCTGTAGTAGTTAGTAAAATTAGGGTATCCCAGGCCTCCTTTATTTTTGGGAAGATGTAGTGTGTGTATAGGTATACGTGGTTTAGAAGAGCCCCATATAAACGAAGTTGCTCTTTTTTGTACTATTCTCAAAAAATAGGAAGGAATTGGAATAGGGAGGACTCTGAATAGATAAAGCAATTTGGGTAGAATAGTCATTTTGATTGCATTAATCTTCCCTATCCAGGATAAAGGAAGTTGCGACCATTGTTTTATTAGATTTGTGATCTGTCTTAATACAGGAGGATAATTGGTTGAGAATAAGTCAGAATGAGATGCTGTTAAATGAATTCCAAGATATGGGATTGATTTTTCTGCCCATGTGAATGGGAGTGCAACCCTAGCCGGGATCAATTCCATGTTTGTGAGTGAAATATTAAGCACTAGGCATTTCTTAGGATTAATCATAAGGCCGGATAGGGCTGCAAACCCATCAAGAGCTGGTATTAAGTTAGGACCAGAGACCTGTGGTGATGATAGAAAAAGTAATATATCGTCTGCAAATATACATAATTTGTGTGTAATACCTCCTACTTCAATGCCAATTATAGTTTGGTTTGTTCTGATGTATTGGGCCATGGGTTCGAGTATAAGGGCAAATAATAAGGGAGATAATGGGCAACCCTGTCGGGTACCTCTTTCGATATTAAAGGCTTCAGATTTGTATCCAGCATATTTTATATAGGCTTTGGGTTTATTATATAATGCTTTGATCCATGTTAAAAAGTGGGGTCCAAAACCCCATTTTTGTAATGAATATTGCATATATTGCCAGGATACTGTGTCAAATGCCCTCTTAATATCGAGAGATAGAAAACATAAAGGGATTTTCCGTTTTTTAGCAATATGTGCCAATAACACTGCCCTGCGTATATTATCGAGTGCCTGTCTATTTGGCATGAAGCCTACTTGATCTCTATGTATTAATTTTCCTATAATGCTATTGAGGCGTTTTGCTATTATTTTTGCTAATAATTTAATATCGAGGTTTAACAGAGAGGCCGATAATTCACACAGGAAGTATCATCAGAAAGGGGTTTTGGGATCATACAAACAATTGCCATTAGTGTTTCTTGCCGAAAAGAATGTCCATCTAGAAGTTTGTTAAAAGTTTCAGTGAGAATGGGAGAGAGTATTTCTGAGAATGTTTTATAGTATAAAGCCGAGTAGCCGTCTGGGCCTGGTCTTTTGTTAAGTTTTAGGTCTTTTATGGCGTTAGCAACTTCATCTATAGTTATAGGCTCATCCAAACTGCTTTTTTGATTCTGAGATAACTCAGGTAAGGTTATTTTTGAGAAGAAGGATTCAGCCTCTGTAGGATTAAATTCATTGTTTGTCTTGTATAAAGTTGCGAGATGTGAGTGAAATTTATGGACTATTTTAACTGGATTACAAGTGTAAACATTTTTTGATAATTTCAAACGTATTGGTTTGAAAGATTTGTTAGTTGAATTTAATGCCCGAGCCAAATATGTACCTGGTTTGTTTGTATTCATGTAGAAATTGTGTTTGGAGTGTTTGAGGGATTTATCAACGGACTCAGTGAGAAATAGATCATATTCCAATCTAGATTTTTCCAGATGAGATTTTGTACTCTGAGATGGATTATCTTGAAATGATATGTAGGCTGCATTAAAATTGAGTTCTAGTTTTTTTGCTAGATTTTTGCGTTCCCGTTTAAATAGTGCCATTTGTCTTTGTATTGTACCACGCAAGACAGGCTTATGAGCTTCCCACAGTGTTATTGGGGAGATGTCTGTTGTATTATTAATTGATATGTATTCCTTTAAAGCTTGTTCAATGGGCATCTGATGTAGTGGGTGTTTGAGCATTATGTCCGGTAAGTACCACGTTGGGTCATGCGCTTTTGGTATGGCTGAGGCTATAGTAGTGTATACTGCATTATGGTCAGACCACGGAATCAGAATTATATCTGATGCAATAATTTCTGGTATCATTCCTATTGTTAGAAAAATATGATCTATTCTGGTGAAGGTTTGATGAGGGTGCGAGAAATAAGTGAATTTCTTTTTCATTGGGTTACTTTCTCTCCATGAATCTACCAGATTGTATTTGGAAAGAAGTTGAGAAAAAAGTAATCTAGAGGTTATTTTGGATGGTGTAAAAGGTGATTTATCTAGAAATGGGTGGAGGACCTGGTTCGAATCCCCACACATTATCACTGTTCCTATTTTGTGTGTATTAATCACTTGTAATATATGTGAGAGGAATGGTGTAGGTTGTTTGTTAGGAGCGTAGTAGGAAATCACCGTGATTGCTGTATCCATTATATAACCCATGAGTATCAGGTATCTACCTTCTGGGTCTTTAATTTCTGATGATAAGGTGAATGGTGTGGATCGGTGAAATGCAATTAGAGTTCCCCTTTGCTTGGTACAGGCAGAAGCCGTGTAAATTTGTTGATAAAAAGGAGAAATATATTTTGGAGTAGAATCTTTGGTGAAGTATGTTTCTTGGAGGCATACTATGTGAGCCTCTTGTTATGGAAAGTACGGAAGGCTTTGGTCCTTTTTTGAGGGACATTTATTCCCTGAACATTCAGGGAAAGTATATTCAGTGGTGCCATGGCAATAGATCAAATAGTTTTGACTTACTTTTTGTTATGCAGAGCTGACTGCGCAGATCAACCTGTGTGGACTGAAGAGATGAATAAATAGAAAAGAAACCAGTGAATTCTGGAGTAAAGAGTAAACAAAAAACATATGAGATTAGATGATACATTGTATAAATTATTTTTTGCAAGTAATCACAATTTACCCATGAAAGAGAATAAATATCTCTCTCAGGGGAATAAGTGCCTTCGTCACACTCCCACATAATATGGTTGGGAGAATGAGGAGGGCTAATGGGGGTACACGGATCTTCCGCTTACAGGAGAGAAGTGCTATGTCAAAAGACATCAAAATGATGTTTCATTAATTGGAGTGCAGAATATAGTTTTTGTTGAAATTATTTATTCCAGGGTGGTTGTATATGGTTAGTCTTGCCCTAGGCTAAATAATTCAGTTAGAAAGGTACTGTTAATAACTTTGGTATTGATGAAGATAGTTTGAATTATTTTGGGATTTTAACCCTTTTAGAGTAAACAATTACATATTTTATTCATACGTAACTGTTTAGATATGTTAACTCATAAAATTGAGGTTGTATTGCTTCAGATTAGAATAAACAAAAACATAATTCTAGGAACTAGTTAGGTAATAATATATTTGTTTTAAGAAAAGAAAGAAAAAGCTTCCATTACTTCTGGATTATTGAACATATTTGTCCTAAAAAGTAATATATCTATTGTTATTACCTGATAATATATAACTGAATAAGAATTTCCTTATTTCACTTATATATTCTAAGGCTATATGAATCAGAAGTAATAAGAAATATAACTGGAATGTAACATGATCCCACACAGTGTGTGACTATCAGAATGCAGTTACATTCAGTTATAAATATAGGTTTTTTTATAGAGAACCATCTCTTAGTATAATAAATGAAGAGATATCAGGAATTAGGATGTCAGTCCATTGAATCTTCTTGGTCCATGGATGATGTGGCATAACGGCCTCTTTTGTGAGAATGATGATTCCCATTTTGTTCTGAAATTTTCTGGGTGCTGCCTGAAGGTGAAGATGATGCCATTCTTCTGCGTGTGGGAGTGTTGCTGCTTGTGGGTTCTTTCAGATTTAATTTTAAAAGGGTTTGTTGCAGTTCATCTGCTGATCTGCTTCTGTAAATTGTACCTTGGTAGTTAAATCTGACTGAAAAGGGGAAGCCCCATTGATACATAATGTTGTGGCATTGCAGTTCCATTAGTTGGGGTTTCATGGATCGTCTTTTAGTAATAGTAAGTTGGGATAGGTCAGCAAAAATTTGATAATTGTGTCCTTGAAAATTAAGTTCCTTTTTTTCTCTTGCAGCAATTAGTATTTGTTCTTTCGTTCTGTAATAATGAAATTTTGTGATTATATCACGTGGGGGTCCATCTTTCTTTTTGGCTGTGAGGGCTCTGTGTACTCTGTCCAGTTCTAAACGTTCAATAGGGATATCTGGCTTTAGTTCTTGTAATAGAGCAGTAATAGTAGATTGCAGGTCTGTCACAGTTTCAGGTATTCCCCTTATGCGTAAGTTTGAACGTCTGGCTCTATTTTCGTAATCTTCGAGCTTAGTTTGAAGTATTAAATTCTCTTTTTTTAATTGTTCCAATTCTGTTATATTTTCTTGGGTTGTAATTTCAATTTCATCCATTTTTATTTCTAAGGCTGCGGTGCGGTTTCCCAGCTCTCTTATTTCTTTGGTTAGGCTTTTTGTTATTTGGTCTGAGGTTTGTTTTAAAGCCTTATGAAGCATCTTTTCAAATTGTAATAATATTACTGGGGATACTGAGGAGGCTTGTGGAGAAGTTTGTGAGAGGATTTGTTCTGTATCTGACTCAAATGGAGAGTCTTGCTGTGACATTTTCTGTCTGTGAGAGCGCCCTGATGCTGTATCTTGTGAGGTGACTGGAGCTGCTTCAGCTGCAGTGAGTGCCTGTGAGCTCTTTGTGAGGTGATTTTTATTTCTGCCACGGTTTCCTCCCAGTACCATATTTCCTGCCCAAACTTTCACAGTTTGTTCCCTGGGGCAAAAAGGTTCAAATGGATACCTTTTGAGCCTGCAGGCTCCGCTTTGTCCTTCTCTTCTCTCCTCAGCGGTGTGGAGCTCTAACAATGCATGTCTGCTCTGCTAGGCTCCGCCTCCTGCCCTGTTCTAGGCCCAATTTTTCAATCAGACCCTTAACAGCCATTTTAAAATCTATGGGGTTGATTTACTAAAGGCAAATAGGCTGTGCATGTTTGAATGTGCAGTTGCTCCAGAGCTTAGTAAATAAGGCGAAACTTTACTTTATAAAAAACAACCAATTACATGAAAGGAAAATAAAAAAAACAGCATTTTTGTTTACACATGATGAGATGATGGAAGCCAGCAGAGCTCCCTCTCATTTACTAACCTCTGAAGCAACTGCACTTTCAAAAGTGCACAGTAAATTTGACTTTAGTAAATCAACCTCTATAGATCAACATTAGAGTGTCATGTATTCTCAGAAAAAAACACCCTGAAAGATTGTAATACCTATGTTTTTAGTATTAAATTATATGCAATAGACCCTAATTTCAGCAAGACCCCAATGTCCATTTTAAAATCAACATTAAAGTATTATTTATTCACAGAAAAAAACACTCGAAAATATTCTAATACTTAAGTTTGCATAGTATTAAACTGTTTTGCATCCATTTTGAAATCTGGAAATCAACATTATAATGTTATTTATTAGCAAAAGAAAAAGGGTCCCAAAAGGTTGCTGCACCTAACTTTGTAGTATCAAAACATTTACGCTAGATTTAAACAGAACCTCCAATAGCCATTTTAAATAAAAAAAAAAATCAACATTTGAGTGAAATTTCTTCTCAATAAAAGCCTTCCAAAAGATTGTTGAGCCAACAAGAGCCATATTATATTGATTGCAATAGGTCCTAGTTTCAACAGAACCCCAAACAACCAATTTAAAATCCACAACTCAATACTAGATTGTCATTTATATAAAAACAAATTTGAATTTATATAAAAAGAAAAAAAAAAAAAAAAAGATTGTTGTGTCTGAGTGCGAAGCATTACATTGTTTGCACCAGACACTTATTTAAACAGGACCTCCAACAAATTAAGAAATAAACATTAGAATGTTATTCATTTACAGAAAAAAAAAATTGGAGTGAGTATGTGCACGTCTCCAAACTCTTGGTCAACTACTAGGCTGCCTCGTCAACAGGACAAAAACCAGCAAGCTTTTAAAAGGTAAAAAATAAGCAACTTAATTTATTTCACTGTAAACAGCTCTCCAAAAGTTGGTGATGTGACACACAGAGCAAGAAATATATGGAAAAAGCTCCAAAATCTTCTCTCTAGGAGTGTGCGAAACAAACACTGTAACTCAATATAAATATGGATCTTTTCAGCAACAACCACCAGCATGTAACTGTAAACACTTCTCTTCCTAATCTGCTATACCACTATACAACACACTGAGTGAGTCTGTGACTGCATGTTAAAATATACAAACTTTTTTCAGCTGTCAACATAGGTTTCTAACTTTCCCTTTTCAATTGGTAATGGTAATGCTATAGCGGGCGAATAATCTAATCAATTCAATGTTTTTCCAAAAGGCGAACAGCTAGACTTCTGGTTGGATACATGTTTCTAGAGCAATGAAATAAAAAATAGGAGGTGCATCGCCTAGCGCATTATCCTTGGTAAAAAGTTTTTTTGAACAACAGAAGTAAGTATCGTACTCGCATTTGGTAACTGGAATAAAATCACATCATTCCGCTTTAAAAGTCCATATACCACTACACATATCCCATGGGATTAATGGGTAGTATAATTGGTTGACACATTTCAAGGATTTTTCCTCTTCCTCAGAGCCCGATAGAACTAAGTCTGGTCTGAACGTTTACATGTGGTGGACTGGATTGATGGTATAACCTTGGGGGGAATAATCATCTTTTGCTGATGGGTTAATCTTTATTCATCACAGCACACTACATCAGAAAACCTCATAGATGGAATTTCAAATACCATACTAGTACTGAAAAGTGTGTGTGTGTGTGTGTGTGTGTGTGTGTGTGTGTGTGTGTGTGTATATATATATATATATATATATATATATATATATATATATATATATATATATATATATATATATATATATATATATATATATATATATATATATATATATATGGGACCAAAAAGGTAACCCACTAGACTGAATGATTTGAGTGCAAAAGCTCTATATGTACATGAAGGATAGCATAGTATAATAGTATATAGTATGGTACAATAAAGGCTATGCAGGAATGGAACATGGTACACATGGTGCTGACCTACCCAATGTGTGGTGATAGTGTATCCCTTCTCCTACATCCTGTCCAGTGGATGGACATCCAGGTATGAGCTGAGCTGGACAATGCAAACCCAAAGTCGATATACGGAGCTTCCCGGTACATGTACCACCAGGAGCTTTACCACTGTGAGCTCGTGAGATATGGACTCTGCCATCCACAGGATTTGCTTTCCGCATAACATCCGCCCAGGGGACCTTAAGGACAATACCATCTGTCCAGTTCAGCACATGCCTGGATGTCCATCCACTGGACAGGAGAAGGGATACACTATTACCATATATTGGTTAGGTCAGCACCATGTGTACCGTACTATATACTATGCTATCCTTCATGTACATATAGAGCTTTTGCACTCAAATCAGTCTAGTGGGTTACCCTTTTGGTCCCACATTTATATATGCATATTTGTACCTGTATATGTGTGAGCCTCTATATATATGTATATACACACACATACTTTTCAGTACTAGTATTGGAATTTGCAATTCTATCTATGGTGTTTTCTGATGTAGTGTGCTGTGTTGAGTAAAGATTAACCCATCGGCGAAGGAGGATTATTCCCCCAAGGTTATACTATTAATCCAGTCCACCACATGTAAACATGCAGCCCAGACTTGGCTCCATAAGGCTCTGCGGAAGAGGAAAAATCCTTGAAACGCGTCAGTCCATTATACTACCTGATAACCCCATGAGATAAGGGGAGTGGTATATGGACTTTTAAAGAGGAATGGTTTGATTTTATTCAAGTTACCAAATGTGAGTACAATAGAGTACTTACTTCTGTTGTTCAATAAAACTTTTTACCAAGGATAATGCACAAGGCCACGTGCCTTTTATTTTTTCTTTCTTTGCTCTAGTACTTTGGACTCTCCCAAGTTAAAAAAGGCAGCAGGGTGTGTATTATACACCCAGTAACATCTCAACGGAAGCACAATTTTCACTTAGGCCCACCGCACAGCGCAGGAGATTTTTCTGTTGGTGTTGGATACATTGTTGACATGAACCCAAAGCTCATTCACATTAACCTCTGGAACTAAAATATCCCTTTAGCATACATAAAAAACAGTGTGCAGTGGTCTGCACATTGTGATGTGCAATATGGCGTGAATTGGTTGACTATTTGACATACTGTACATTAAGGTGTACAGAACATGGTGACATGGATTACGTAATCTACAGCATAATAAACCTAGTACAGCAAACTGCAGTATTTAACACTGAGCAAAGCCTAGTGTTCTGGAGCACAAAGTGTCATGGAGTATGTAATCTGTAGAAAAGAAACAGAAGCACCACTCTAAGTGCAATAATTGGCAAAAGGTTTAATAAAATCTTTAAAATTGGTACTCACAAAAGTACAATGTAAACAGGCATGTGGGCAAAACTGTGACTCTGCCGGTTGTCCCGGGAGATGTATCCGATCTGCGTGCTGGATGGCGGTGATCTGATTTTATTCAGGTTACCAAATGTGAGTACAATACAGTACTTCTGTTGTTCAATAAAACTTTTTACCAAGGATAATGCACAAGGCCACGTGCCTTTTATTTTTTCTTTCTTTGCTCTAGTACTTTGGACTCTCCCAAGTTAAAAAAGGCAGCGGGGCCCACCTCACAGCACAGGAGATTTTTCTGTTGGTGTTGGATACATGGTTGACATGAACCCAAAGCTCATTCACAGTAACCTCTGGAACTAAACTGTGACTCTGCTGGATGTCCCGGGAGATGTATCCGATCCGCGTGCTGGATGTCGGTGGTCTCCGTAGGACAAGCTATGCCGATGAATGCTGACACTTCCCGCTGTTGGAGCGCACAGTAGCAACCAGGGGGATGAGATCACTTCCGGAGCTGGGAACGAATAGGCGACATGTTTGCAGAGCTACGCTCCTTCCTCAGGCCTAACGTGAACTGTGATTGGTCGAGATTTGTATAGCCAGTGAATGGTGCTGATTGGTCCAGGGAGCAATCACTCAAACTAGAGCACAAGACTGATGCTGTTATAGCTGATACCAAAATGAATGGATAACATGGTGTATGTGGTATATGTCAGATACAATATGTTTAGCTGAGAAAAACAATGTGTGTGTGTGGAGAAATAAGACCAAGGGGAACCCATATTGCAATTGCTTGAAAAATATACATATACACATATCTATGAGAAACGGTGATACTGAGGAGATGGGCTAAGATTAGAAAAGGAAATTGGATGATTTAAATAATTATATATATATATATACACACACACACACACACACACACACACACACACACACACACACACACGTATATATGCATATAAAAAACTAATGGTGAGAATGAAATATATGAAAATTAAATAAAAATGAAAATACAAATAAATATAAGAATTAATTAAAATAAAAATAAATATAAAAATAAAAATGGAAATGAAAATAAGAATAAAAGAAATAGAAGTGAAAATAAAAATGGAAATGAAAATAAAAATGATGATGACAAAAAATAGCAAAATAATATTGTATTTGTCAATGGATGTAGTGACGGACACTACTCTAATGGGGGTAGGTGGGGGGAGAGTGAGTTATGGTGAAATTGTGGGAACACAACAAAAACCAAAAGGAAAGAAAGAGATGTTAGAAAAGGGGCCATGATAGAACAATGTGGCATAGGGGGTGAGGTAGAGGAGAGTAGTCAAATTAGGCTACTCACCTCTATTTCCTCATTTAACCACTTCAGCCCCGGAAGGATTTACCCCCTTCCTGACCAGAACACTTTTTACAATTTGGCACTGTGTCGCTTTAACTGCTAATTGCGCGATCATGCAATGCTGTACCCAAACGAAATTTTGCTTCCTTTTGTTCCCACAAATAGAGCTTTCTTTTGATGGTATTTGATCACCTCTGCGGTTTTTATTTTTTGCGCTATAAATGGAAAAAGACCGAAAATTTTGAAAAAAAACTATATTTTCTACTTTTTGTTATAAAAAAAATACAATAAACTCAATTTTAGTCATACATTTAGTCCAAAATTCAGCCACGTCTTTGATAAAAAAAATGTCAATAAGCGTATATTTATTGGTTTGCACAAAAGTTATAGCATCTACAAACTAGGGTATATTTTCTGGAATTTACACAGCTTTTATTTTATGACTGCCTATCTCATTTCTTGAGGTGCTAAAATGGCAGGGCAGTACAAAACCCCCCAAATTACCCCATTTTGGAAAGTAGACACCCCAAAGAAATTGCTTAGAGGCATGTTGAGCCCATTGAATATTATTTTTTTTGTCCCAAGTGATTGAATAATGACATAAAAAAAAAAAAATTTTCACTAAACGATATATTGCTCACACAGGCCATGGGCATATGTGGAATTGCACCCCAAAATACATCTAGCTGCTTCTCCTGAGTAAGGGGACACCACATGTGTGGGACTTTTTGGGAGCCTAGCCGTGTACGGGGCCCCGAAAACCAAGCACCACCTTCAGGATTTCTAAGAGCGTAAATTTTTGATTTCACTCCTCACTACCTATCACAGTTTTGAAGGCCATAAAATGCCAGGACAGTTCAACCCCCCCCCCAAATGACCCCATTTTGGAAAGTAGACACCCCAAGCTATTTGCTGAGAGGCATGTTGAGTCCATGGAATATTTTATATTTTGCCACAAGTTGCGGGAAAAGAGATGGCACAAACCCCCCCAAATGACCCCTTTTTTAAGTAGACACCTCAAGCTATTTGCTGAGAGGCATGGTGAGTATTTTGCAGCTCTCATTTGTTTTTGAAAATGAAGTAAGAAAAGAAAAATGTATTTTTTTTTCTTTTTTCAATTTTCAAAACTTTGTGACAAAAAGCGAGGTCTGCAAAATACTCACCATACTTTTCAGCAAATAGCTTGGGGTGTCTACTTTCCAAAATGGGGTCATTTGGGGGGGGGGGGTGTGCCAACTGGGCATTCCATGGCCTCCGAAACTGTGATAGGCAGTGAGGAGTGAAATCAAAAATTTACACACTTAGAAACCCTGAAGACGGTGCTTGGTTTTTGGGGTCCCATATACGGCTAGGTTCCCAAAAAGTCTCACACATGTGGTATCCCCGTACTCAGGAGAAGCAACAGAATGTATTTTGGGGTGTAATTTCACGTATTCCCATGGCATGTTTGAGCAATATATCATTTAGTAAAAACTTTGTGCAAAAAAAAAAAAAATTTGTCTTTTTCTCGCAACTTGTGTCACAATATACAATATTCCATGGACTCGACATGCCTCTCAGCAAATAGCTTGGGGTGTCTACTTTCCAAAATGGGGTCATTTGGGGGGGGGTTGAACTGTCCTGGCATTTTATGCACAACATTTAGAAGCTTATGTCACACATCACCCACTCTTCTAACCACTTGAAGACAAATCCCATTCTGACACTATTTGTTTACATGAAAAACATTTTTTTTGCAAGAAAATTACTTTGAACCCCCAAACATTATATATTTTTTTAAAGCAAAGGCCCTACAGATTAAAATGGTGGGTGTTTCATTTTTTGTTTTCACACAGTATTTGCGCAGCAATTTTTCAAACGCATTTTTTGGGGAAAAAACACACTTTTTTAAATTCTAATGCACTAAAACACACTATATTGCCCAAATGTTTGATGAAATAAAAAAGATGATTTTAGGCCGAGTACATGGATACCAAACATGACATACTTTAAAATTGCGCACAAACGTGCAGTGGTGACAAACTAAATACATTTTAAAAGCCTTTAAAAGCCTTTACAGGTTACCACTTTAGATTTACAGAGGAGGTCTACTGCTAAAATTACTGCACTCGATCTGACCTTTGCGGTGATACCTCACATGCATGGTGCAATTGCTGTTTACATTTGACGCCAGACCAACGCTTGCGTTCGCCTTTGCGCGAAAGCAGGGGGGGACAGGCGTGCTTTTTTTTTTTTTTTCTTTCTTTTTTTTTGCTTTTTTATCTTATTCTTAAACTGTTCCTTTCATTTTTTTTTTAATCATTTTTATTGTTATGTCAGGTAATGTAAATTTCCCCTATGATAGCAATAGGTAGTGACAGGTACTCTTTTTTGAAAAAATTGGGGTCTATTAGACCCTAGATCTCTCCTCTGCCCTCAAAGCATCTGACCACACCAAGATCAGTGTGATAAAATGCTTTCCCAATTTCCCAATGGCGCTGTTTACATCCGGCGAAATCTAAGTCATGAAATGCTCGTAGCTTCCGGTTTCTTAGGCCATAGAGATGATTGGAGCCATTCTGGTCTCTGATCAGCTCTATGGTCAGCTGGCGGAATCACCGGCTGCATTCTCAGGTTCCCTGTTGGGACAGGAGAGCCAGAGAAAAACATGGAAGACAGTGCGAGGGGGACATTTCCTCCCACTGCTTGTAAAAGCAATCTAGAGGCTAATTAGCCGCTAGGATTGCTTTTACATGAAAGCCGACCGCTGGCTGAAAAGAATGATACCAAGATGATACCTAAACCTGCAGGCATCATTCTGGTATAACCACTCAAAGTCCAGCAACATACCAGTACGTTGCTGGTCCTTGTTGGGCATATATTGGGCATATATTGTAATTTTTTTTTTTCACGCAGCCTGTGGGCTGAATGAAAAAAAGAGATTGATTGGTGGGTATGCCCACCATTAGAATACCTCCCTTCATCCACCCACTTCTAATGATGGGCATACATGCACCATTTATATATGCCGAAGCATGGGGGCATCCGTCCCAAAAGTTAGGAGCAAATCGCTCCTCCGCCCCTGCTGCCCTCATGCTTCGGTATATATCACCTCCGCTGGAGTCACAGCTTTATATATCGTGGGAGCAAACGCTGTTGCTGTCAAGATATATAAATCCGCGCTGCAGCTGAATGGCATACCTGAAAACAAAAAAATGGTTAACAATAAAACACAGTAAACAGTAAAGTATAAAAAATTGCATACCTGAAAAGCAAACATGATAAAACATATTAACAATAAAACATTGCAGATTAGAATACAGTAAAAAAGAGCAGAACAATAGAGAGAGAATAGAGAGAGAGAGAACAATAAAACAACAACTATTTTTGTTTTTTTATTTTATATATTTTTTTGTGTTTTTTTTTTTTTTTTACACTTTTTTTTGTAACTGTAATTTTTATAACTGTAACAGGTTACAGGTTCGGGTCTCTCAAAATGCGATGGCATCTTGGCAGACCCTGTGAAAGTGTGCCTAGTCTGTGCAATGCTGTACCCTACGCTAATACTCAACTAGTGCAGGTAGCGTTCAAAACATTCACCAATGCAAAGACCAGGATTGTCAGGACAGGAGGGACAATAATAGCGGGTGTCACGCCTATATCCGCGCTTGCTGCAGACACAATATCTTTTTTGGGGGGGTTCGTTGGGTAGGGGTACTCGGGAGGACATAAAGAAAATGCCTCTCATGCAGCCGACTGCATTTGGTTGGGGACGTGAATAGGGGAAGTACGGGTGCTGCAGAAGTGGTGGGTTCCCAATTAGGATTGGCGAATGCAGCAGGAAGGGCATTATGGGCACGATGTGCCTGTGTTTGTCTTCTTCTTGGTGGCAGCGGGACACTACTTGTGCTTGCCACCTCACACGTCACCAAGTGTTACTGCAGTGCTGGTTTGACTACGACCGGGGTGTACTAGGCCGCTGGTGTTTTTTTGGTAGCGTTCACCAAAACGCTACCAAAAAAACTGTTAGCGATCGCAGGGATCAGGCCTGACTCTGCAAACGCTGCAGTTATGTGTTTAGTGTTTTGTAAGTGACAGTGATCGATCGATACTGCACTTGGGTGGGCTGGGCCAGGCGGAGGGGCAAAACTATGTATCTGTGCTGATCCCACTAACACTGCGTTTTTGGGAACCCTAAACTGCTGGGGACGCTAGTATAGATCTGATCAGATCAGATATTGATCCGTTCAGATACTATACCACTAAGGGAGGTGTATGCTGCGTGTGTGGGTGTTAGCGGTACTGGCGCTAACCTGACGCTGCCTGGGGCGACGCAGACCCTATCTGACCTTAAAACCTAAGTTATATCACCGCCGGGTGATCAGGGGACTAAACCTTTATTAGGTAGTAAACGGCGGATGCCCTGACACTATAAAAAATAAACTAACTAACCAGCATCAACCGTAACAGGTATACGGTGATCACTGGTGAAAGGGTTAACTAGGGGGCAATCAAGGGGTTAAAACCTTTATTAGGTAGTATATGAGGGTCCCTGACGCCATAACACGCTGACGGCAAATCTATATATTTAGCCTCCCTAACTAGCGTCACCAGTGACACTAACACAGCGATCAGAAAAATGATCGCTTAGTGACACTGGTGACGGGGGGTGATCATGGGGGTTAGAACTTTATTAGGGGGGGTTAGGGGGGTACCCTAGACCTAAAGGGGGCTAACACTAACTGCCCTACCACTTCTAACTGTCACAAACTGACACCAATGCAGTAATCAGAAAAAAAAACTGCTTGGTGTCACTGTGACGGAGGGGTGATTAGGGGGTGATCAGGGGGTGATCGGGGGGTGATGGGGGGTGTAAAGTGTGCTTGGTGTGTTTTACTGTGTGTGTTGTGTTGGTGCACTTACTCAGATGTCTTCTCTCCTCGGCGCCGGGAACGGAAAATACCGAGCCGAGGAGAGATGACATCACTTCCTCTGCCACTGTTTACTATACAGCAGCAGAGGAAGATTCTCATTTGGTGGGAGCGATCGCGAGGGGGTGGCCACGAATGAGTGGTCTCCCCCTCAGCCTGGATCACTCCAATAACGAAGCCGACCGCCTCGGGTACCAGGGGGGGCGATGTGCCCCCCACCCGCAGGAGGCAGATCATGTACCAGGTATGTGATTTTGCCTGCCTGTGCCATTCTGCCGCAGTATATCTGCGTTAGGCAGTCGGCAAGTGGTTAAACCTCCACGGGCAAGAGAGTCCAAAGTGTATAGCCAGTACGTTTCCCTCTGACAGACGTTTAAAACACTCTGCCAGTGGGAACGTACTGGGAATGGACTCAATGATCCAGACTTTAAGACCAGATGAAGAATGGTCATGTTTTTGGAGGAAATGTAGGGGGACACTGAGTGTCGTCTCCTGCCTCTACAAGATGGCGGTGTTCCCCAAACCTTTTCCTCAGGGTGCGTATGGTTCTGCCCACATGATGTAAGCCACATGGACAAATTAAACAACAAATTACAAACTCTGTGGAACAATTGTAAAAATTACTCATCTGGTAAGTCTGGCCTTTGTTAGTAAATTCTTTTTGACCATGCTGAACATGGTTGCATGTCAAACATAGTTTTTTGCGGCACTGATACATCCCAACTAAGGGAATGAGACAAGGAAATGTAATTTTGGAACTTTGTTAGGATTTATATTTGCTAGGTGCTACCAGATTTTTGATGTTCCTTGTTTTGCGATATGTGAATTTGGGTTTAGGTGTAATGATGGATTTTAGGTGTGGATCCAGAAGTAAAATCGACCAATGTCTATTGAGAATACGTTCCATGGCTTTGTGTTGAGGATGGAACTGGGTCACAAATCTGACAGGTTGTACCGTGGACTGATCGGTTTCACTGGTGAGTGTGGAAGGCTCTGACAAATAGAAATCTAATGCTTCGTCTATGAGTTTGGATGGAAATGCTTTATCAATAAATTTCTGTTTTAGAAGGGACCCTTCTATGATGTAATCTGATTCTCTGGTGCAATTAAACCTTTTGCCAATTATTGCACTTAGAGTGGCGCCTCTATTTCTTTTCTCCAGCACCCAGAGGACTGCTTCTTCCCTGCCTTCTATAGTTGCCTTTTCATACATGATTACAATGGACATTATTATAGCTCTTATGGACATTCAGCAGTCTAATGTCTTTTGTATAAATTTCTTATAACAACGTTTTAGCCAAAGCTTTTTATCCACGTTTTTTGTCATTCCACTTATTGTATTGCTTTGTATATTTGTTCCCTATCAGGAACGACAAGGTTGGGGGTTCAGATTGTGCTGGGCTCAGCGCTCACTCTTACATCTTGTTTACTGTTTTTAGAAGCTTATTGTTGTGCTGCTTACCCAACACACAGTTGTCTGTACACAACACCTCCCACCCTTAATATAATTCCTAATCAGCCCTTTTCCTCCCTCCCCACCCCCTTTTTCCCTCCCCCTCCCTCTCCCTTACATCCCCCTTCCCTTCCTTTTTAGGTTTTTACTCATATAGCAGTACTGTGATTCCTATTGGCCAACCAAAGGCCCCGTCCTTACTACTATGATTTCTTTTTAGACTCACCTTGCATATATTTTTACATTCTACCAGTTAATTTTTTTCAACTGAATCAAATATTATCACCCTAGACCACCCAGCACAAGACTCATTCTATGTGTCAATCTCATACTTTACCATACAACCCCCTCTCACACTGGTGTACTATCTTCTTCATGCTTAATTAGGTAGTCTACATGTGAGTTTTCAATCATTGATTATTTTTTATTTCATTTTACTTTATTTTTTGAGAGAATACTCGCACTGCAGGAATTTCTCCTTATACTTCATACACCAATGCCATCTCCAACATGGAGTGGCTACAACAACTTGAAATAGCCAAATATGATATATTGAATCAATTGTATGGATTATTCCCAGCAGGATTTTTAAGGAACCGTTTCACTATTACTGGACATATCCTTAAAACTTGTTGTACACAATTTAGGAAATTAGAGCATCTCATGATCTCTGCCAACCACCAGTGGTGGGACAAGTTCTTTTTAGAACAATATATATCTCACCTCAAGGTTTGAGAATACTAAAAACCTGTTCCTTTCTGGCATCTGAATTGTCCAACGAATGGTCTCAGATCTCAGAATTTTGTACACAGAAGTGGATGCGTGTCATTATCCAAGAGAGAGAACCAAAATATCTAGGTTTGGTCGAACAAATAAAATTGAATATCTCTCATTTGAGTACCTTAATGTCCACATTACCTATTTCATGGCTAAACACTCTCAAACATGACAGCAAGAAAAATGAAGACACTCTGATCCAGACAAAATTAGGGAAGATGAGGAGAGACCTGGACGATTTTAATCTAGGCAGGGTTTTCAATTGGAAAAAGAGTCATCGTGTACCCAACACCAATTACACATCTAATCCTTCAACCCACCTTATGCCTCTCATGCAATGTATCGTGGGTCCCCCAGGCCCTAGACCATGGCCTCCTCCCAGGCACATGCTTCTATCTCACCCAATGCATCCCACTAGCACCAATCCCATAATCATGCCCCTTCCCTCCTCCTTTGAGACACACCCACTCACTCCCAAACCCCAATGAATACCGACCAACAGAGTTAGACATCATGTTACTAACAACAAAGATAAAAGCAAAAATCACAGCAATAACAAAAATGTCAACAAAAACAACAACTCGACCACCAGCAGTGGGCCCATACGGGACAAGAGTATCCATCCCAGCCCATTGCCTCATTATACATCACAAGAACATATCCTAGATCCTACATTATCTATCCCCACACCCGGTGTGTCTGCGACTTCTGGTTTGGTCAGTTCCACCAGTTCCATTTTTCCCATAGTTTGGTCTCCCTTTCACATTGGGCCTCAGGACCCCAACATACAGATGTGCAATTCCCCTCACAACTTGGATCCTACACTTCCAGTGGAACAAGTTTCCTTGGACCACACTCCTATTAAATCTCAGGATTTTTTAGTACTTCCCCCCTCGTCACCCAATCGCTCATCCACAGGGAAAAGAAAATTAGAAGAAGAGGAAAGCGAGGGGGAAAACAACGCCATAAACCACAGGGCCAAGTCCCTAAAACAATAAAAATCTTTAATTTATCCTCCCACAATTTGTCCAAGGCTGAGGCCTCCATCTTACAACGGGGTCTCAACTTTGCTCCAACCTCGCTACCCAATTCATTTCGATTATTTAAAGACTTGTAGATGTTTATTCGCAACCTCACCTTAAAACGTCATTATAACATCAAATCACACCAGGTTGTTGACAGTTTCACATCTCTCAGTTCTGTTGAGTCCACTCTTCTCCCAGAGACTATCGATTCACCAGAATTGAGTATCCTCAAAGACTTATATAACATGGACAGTGATGAGGATTTAGACATGCTCCTTCTTACACAGCATCTCTCCACTTCTCCTCCTATACAATACAGTAAATTCAGGCTGAAATCTGTGTTCAATCCTACATGTTCCAAGAGACCCTATCTCCAAACCTTTTATCAGGTTGTTTTCTCCGACATGCAAAAACTCTGCCAACATACTCACGACAGCTATTCCAACCACTCCAATCTTACTCTCCCAGAAAAAACAGCCTTAAAGCATCTTACTGACAATCACAATATAGTCATCAAAACGGCAGACTAAGGCGGAGGCATTGTTATTCAGGACCGCAGTGACTATTTGGCTGAAGCCTGCCGCCTTCTGTTGGATGACAACACATATCAAAAATTACGTTGCGACCCCCTGTCCAATTTCATCACAGAAGTCAAAATGCTTACTGACAAGGCCAAAAATTATGACATAATTTCCAAACATGAGCATGATTTTTTCAACAGACCAGATTTTTCCACCCCATATTTTTACCATATTCCCAAAATACACAAGAGTATCCAAAATCCTCCAGGTCGACCTATAGTTGCAGCTATAGACAGCATCAACAGACCCATTTCCCAGTATATAGACCAGTTCTTGCAACCTCTTGCAACCAGATTTTCCTATTACATCCGTGATGGTTCTCATCTCTTGGAACAATTGGAACATTACACATGGGAGCCTACATAGCTGTGGGCCTCCCTTGATGTAAATTCACTTTACACTTCGATTCCACATGATATAGGTCTCAGAGCCATTGCCAGTTTTCTTTCTTCTGACCCCTTTCTCAACCCGGGTCAGGCACAGTTCATTCTGGAGGCCACAGAATTCTGCATGACCCATAATTACTTCGAGTTTGATGGTGATTTCTATCTCCAAATAAAAGGCACAGCCATGGGGGCCAACTTCGCACCCAGTTACGCCAATTTGACCATGGGGTTCTGGGAGGCCAATCACATCTGGCTCAATAATCCCTTTACCTCCCATGTAGTCTTCTATGGGAGGTATGTTGATGATATTATCGTCATTTGGGATGGCCCAGAGGCCCTCTTTCAAGATTTTCTTACACACTGCAACAACAATGCCTATGGTCTCACATTCACCTCGGAGCATGATCGTTTTCAGCTTGCATTTTTAGATTTAACACTTTTTTACCAGGAAGGCAAAATATTGGCAAAAAATTACACCAAACCAACAGCTGGCAATTTCTTCTTACATCACCAGAGCTGCCACCATCCAAGATGGATTTCTAACATCCCTAAGAGCCAATTCTGCCGGTTACATAGGAATTGCACCAGAGAATCGGATTACATCATAGAAGGGTCCCTTCTAAAACAGAAATTTATTGATAAAGCATTTCTATCCAAACTCATAGACAAAGCATTTGATTTCTATTTGTCAGAGCCTTCGACACTCACCAGTGAAACCAATCAGTCCATGGTACAACCTGTCAAATTTGTGACCCAGTTCCATTCTCAACACAAAGCCATTTTACTTCAGGATCCACACCTAAAATCCATCATTACATCTAAACCCAAATTCACATATCGCAAAACAAGGAACATAAAAAATCTGGTAGCACCTAGAAAATATAAATCCCAACAAAGTTCCAAAATTACATTTCCTTGTCTCATTCCCTTAGTTGGGATGTATCAGTGCCGCAAAAAACTATGTTTGACATGCAACCATGTTCAACATGGTCAAAAAGAATTTACTAACAAAGGCCAGACTTACCAGATTAGTAATTTTTACAATTGTTCCACAGAGTTTATAATTTATTGTTTAATTTGTCTGTGTGGGTTACATTATGTGGGCAGAACCATATGCACCCTGAGGAAAAGGTTTGGGGAACACCGCCGTCTCGTAGAGGCAGGAGACGACACTCACAGTGTCCCCCTACATTTCCTCCAAAAACATAACCATTCTTCATCTGGTCTTAAATTCTGGATCATTGAGTCCATTCCCGGTACGTTCCCACTGGCAGAGCGTTTTAAATGTCTCTGTCAGAGGGAAACGTACTGGATGTACACTTTGGACTCTCTTGCCCCTGGAGGTTTAAATGAGGAAATAGAGGTGAGTAGCCTAATTTGACTACTCTCCTCTACCTCACCCCCTGTGCCACATTGTTCTATCATGGCCCCTTTTCTATCATCTTTCTTTCCTTTTGGTTTTTGTTGTCTTCCCACAATTTCACCATAACTCCCTCTCCCCCCACATACCCCCATTAGAGTAGTGTCCGTCACTACATCCATTGACAACTACAATATTATTTTGCTATTTTTTGTCATCATCATTTTTATTTTCATTTCCATTTTTTTAATATTTATTTTTATATTTATTTTTACATTTATTTTTATTTTCATTTAGTTTTCATGTATTTCATTCTCACCATTAGTTTTTTATATGTGTATATATATATATATATATATATATATATATATATATATATATATATATATATATATATATATATATATATATATATATATATATATATATATATATATGTGTGTGTGTCATTAATTGAAATGATTTAAATCATCCAATTTCCTTTTCTACTCTTAGCCCATCTCCTCAGTATCACCGTCTCTCATAGATATGTGTATATATATATTTTTCAAGCAATTGCAATATGGGTTCCCCTTGGTCTTATTTCTTCACACACACACACACATTGTTTTTCTCAGCTAAACATATTGCATCTGACATATACCACATACACTATGTTATCCATTCACTTTGGTATCAGATATAACAGCATCAGTCTTGTGTCCAATAGTCTTGTGCTCTAGTTTGAGTGATTGCTACCTGCACCAATCAGCACCATTCACTGGCTATACAAATTTCGACCAATCACAGTTCGCGTTAGGCCTGAGGAAGAAGCGTAGCTCTGCAAACGCGTCGCCTATTCGTTCCCAGGTCGGGAAGTGATCTCATCCCCCTGGTTGCTACTGTGCGCTCTAACGGCAGGAAGTGTCGGCATTCATCGGCGCAGCTTGTCCTACGGAGACCACCGCCATCCAGCACCCGGATCGGATACAACTCCCGGGACATCTGGCAGAGTCACAGTCTTGCCCACATACCTGTTTACATTGTACTTTTGTGAGTACCAATTTTAAAGATTTTATTAAACCTTTTGCCAATTATTGCACTTAGAGTGGTGCCTCTGTTTCTTTTCTCCAGCATCCAGAGGACTGCTTCATCCCTTCAAACGGGGATGCCTTCTATAGTTGCCTTTTCATACATAATTACAATGGACATTATTATATCTCATATGGACATTCAGCAGTCTAATGTCTTTTGTATAAATTTCTTATAACAACGTTTTAGCCAAAGCTTTTTATGCACTTTTATGTCATTCCACTTATTGTATATTTGTTCCCTATCAGGAACAACAAGGTTGGGGGTTCAGATCGTGTTGGGCTCAGCGCTAGGGATGAGCTTCGTGTTCGAGTCGAATCCATGTTCGACTCGAACATCGTCTGTTCGCCCGTTCGCCGAATTTCGAACGATATGGGCCGTTCGTGCCAAATCCGTGTGGCGCGTCACGGCCCATAATTCACTGCAGCATCGCAGTGCATTGCTGGCTGATGATTGGCCAAGCATGCACTATGACCCGCATGCTTGGCCAATCACAGCGCCGTCTGTAGAGAGAGCTGTAAGTGGCCAAAGCCAGGGTGGCTTTGGCCAATTATAGCTCAGGGGGTTTAGTACATGCCCCACACTATATAAGGCCGCCTGCATGGCGGCCCTGTATAGTGTGTTCCGGCGTTGAGAGACAGAGAGACAGTGTCATTTGATTTAAGTTAGATAGATTAGGCAGGACAGTCAGTCAGTTAGCTGCACTTACAGTGTATTGTGTGTGTATATATATATATATATATGCATCCCAGGTGTTGTGTGTGTGTGTATATGTATATGTATATATATATATATATATATATATATATATATATACACACACACACTGTATTCAGTTTAGCTAGATCCGTTCCTGCTATTATCTTCCTACTAACAGGCAGGCAGGTGTTGTTATAGTACAGCTACCTGAAGAAAATTGCTGGTGTTCTACTGATCCTATTAGTACCACAGTCAGGCAGCTACACTATTTACAGTTAGTGTAGTGCGTCCTCCTCACAGTGTTCAGCTAACGCTACAAGTTAGTGTAGTGCACAGTGTTCAGCTAAAGCTACAAGTTAGTGTAGTACGACCTCTGCACAGTGTTCAGCTAAAGCTACAAGTTAGTGTAGTGCGTCCTCCACACAGTGTTCAGCTAAAGCTACAAGTTAGTGTAGTGCACAGTGTTCAGCTAAAGCTACAAGTTAGTGTAGTGCGACCTCTGCACAGTGTTCAGCTAAAGCTACAAGTTAGTGTAATGCGTCCTCTGAACAGTTTTCAGCTAAAGCTACAAGTTAGTGTAGTGCACAGTGTTCAGCTAAAGCTACAAGTTAGTGTAGTGCAACCTCTGCACAGTGTTCAGCTAAAGCTACAAGTTAGTGTAGTGTGTCCTCCTTACAGTGTTCAGCTAAAGCTACAAGTTAGTGTAGTGCGACCTCTGCACAGTGTTTAGCTAAAGCTACAAGTTAGTGTAGTGCGTCCTCTGAACAGTGTTCAGCTAAAGCTACAAGTTAGTGTAGTGCGACCTCTGCACAGTGTTCAGCTAAAGCTACAAGTTAGTGTAGTGCATCCTCTGAACAGTGTTCAGCTAAAGCTACAAGTTAGTGTAGTGCACAGTGTTCAGCTAAAGCTACAAGCTAGTGTGGTGCGACCTATGCACAGTGTTCAGCTAAAGCTACAAGTTAGTGTAGTGCGTCCTCTGAAAAGTGTTCAGATAAAGCTACAAGTTAGTGTAGAGTGACCTCCTCACTGTGTTCAGCTAAAGCTACAAGTTAGTGTAGGTTAGTGGTGTTTTCCTGATCCTATCACTACCGCAGGCAGCTACATTATTTACACATTGGTGTAGTGCGTCCTCTGCACAGTGTTATATATATATATATATATATATATATATATATATATATATATATATATATATATATATATATATATATATCCCAGCTTAGTGCAGCTACATCACACTGCAGGCCATTAGTATGTCTGGAAGGCCAACAAGGAGAGGCAGACAGTCACAAGCCAATAAAAGAGGGCAAGCAGGCTCTGTGTCTAGAGGCCACAGTGCTGGTCGTAGACACGGTGCATCTTCATCAGCACGTGGCCGTGGGACACGCTTGGCCTTTTTTTAAGCAGCTGGCCGTGTTGATCCACAACATGCGGAAGACTTGGTCGAGTGGATGACCAAGCCGTCCTCATCCTCCTCATCCTCTCTCACCCATGCTCAGGGTACTTTGTCTGGCAAAGCAGCTGCCAACGCGGCCTCTTCCCTCGGCTCAATGGCATCAGTGACTCCTTCCCTAGCCCCACCATGTCCTCCTGAGGAGTCCCTCGAACTGTTTGACCACAGTGTTGGGTACATGTTCCAGGAGGATGCCCAGCGTTTAGAAGGCTCTGATGATGATACTGAGCTAGATTAAGGCAGTAATGTGAGCATGGACAGAGGGGGTGCCCAAGAAGGACAGCAATCTGGCAGTCATGCCCCCCCTGCTGCAGCATACTGCCAGGTTTGCTCCAGTGATGAGCAGGGAGGGGATGATGAGGTCACTGACTCAACGTGGGTGACTGATAAGAGAGAGGAGGAGGAGGCACACCAACGAGGCAGGATGCCCTCCAGGGGCCAGCCTAAGGGAAGCACACTGACTGCATCACACCGCAAAGCTCCGCATGTGCAGGGCGCTGCTGTCTCTGCGCGTTATTCCAAAAGTTCTTTGGTGTGGCCCTTTTTTGAGACGAGTGCATCAGATCGCACCGCTGCTATTTGCAACATATGTCTTAAGCGTATCTTGCGTGGCCAAAACATGTCCCGCTTGGGCACCACATGCTTGACCAGACATATGTTGACCTGTCATGCAGTTAGTTGGCAAGCGTACCTAAAAGACCCACACCAAAGAACAAAGAGGACCTCTCCTTGCTCCTCATCAGCTGAGATCTCCAACCCCACTATACCTTCAGTCCTCTCTGAGACCTGCACTGAGAGGAATGAAGGTGTAGAATTAGTTGTGTCACAGCTAAGTACTTGTGGGCAATCTGCTTTTGGTACACCGACGTCAGATTGTACCAGGCAAATTTCCCTGCCCCAGCTGCTGCACCGCTGAAAGAAGTTCGCTCCCAGCCATCCACATGCCCAGCGATTGAATGCTAGCTTGGCAAAATTGCTAGCACTTCAACTGCTACCTTTTCAGTTGGCAGACTCTGCCCCCTTCCGTGAGTTGTGCGGTTCCTCAGTGGCAGGTACCCAAACGCCACTTTTTCTCACGGAAGGCGATTCCGGCTCTCTACCGGCATGTGGAAGGCAATGTCCATGCCTCGCTGGACAGGGCAGTCAGCGGTAAGGTGCATATTACCGCTGACTCATGGTCCAGCAGGCATGGACAGGGACATTACCCAAATTTCACGGCGCATTGGGTGACTCTGCTGGCAGCTGGGAAGGATGCAGAACAAGGTGCAGTAGTGTTGGAGGTTGTTCCGCCACCACACCTCCAAAATGCCACTACTAATGATTCTGACACACCTCTCTCCTCCACCTCCTCCTCTTCTTCTTCTTCCTCCATGGCCTCTTCCTGTGCTTTGTCCTCGGAACCAGTGGTACTTCGTAGGCGTTCAAGGGGCTACGCAAGTATGCAGGCCAAAAGATGCCATGCGGTGCTTGAGCTGGTGTGCTTGGGGGACAGGAGCCACACTGGGGCAGAGGTTCTGTCAGCTCTGCAGGGGCAGGTTTGGAGGTGGTTGATGCCATGCCAACTTAAGGCAGGAATGGTGGTTTGCGACAATAGCACCAATCTCCTCTCCGCCCTCCGACAAGGACAACTGACCCATGTGCCCTGTTTGGCTCACGTCCTTAACTTGGTGGTGCAGCGGCTCTTGGGCAGGTACCCGGGCTTACAGGATGTCCTGAGGCAGGCCAGGAAAGTCTGTGTGCATTTCCGCTGTTCATATAATGCCAGTGCTCGGCTGGCAGACCTCCAAAAGGAATTTAACCTGCCCAAGAACCGCCTAATCTGTGACATGCCCACCAGGTGGAACTCAACGTTGGCCATGCTGCAGTGGCTGCACACACAGCAGAGGGCCATCAATGAGTACCTGTGCGACTATGGCACCAGGACAGGGTCAGAGGAGCTTTTTTTTTTTCCCCACGCCAGTGGGCCATGATCAGGGATGCATGCACTGTCCTGTCACCATTTGAGGAGGCCGCAAGGATAGTGAGCAGTGACCGTGCATGCATCAGTGACACTGTCCCCCTTGTCCACCTGTTGGAGCACACGCTGCGTGGAATAATGGACAGGGCACTTGAGGCAGAACAGAGTAAGGAAGAGCAGGACTTCCTTAGCTCTCAAGGCCCCCTTTATCCAGACAGTGTTCCTGCATGCCTGCCGATCACACAGGAAGAGGAGGAGGAGGATTGTGTCAGTATGGAGATGGAGCCTGGCACTCAGCATCAGCAGCAGTCTTTAAGGGATCATTTACAGTCCCAAGAAACACATGAACTTGTACGGGGCTGGGAGGAGGTGGCTGCGGATCATGTCGTGACCCAGAGGACTCCGGACCGAATGCCTCAGCAAACCTACGCTGCATGGCCTCCCTGATCCTGCAACACTTATCCAGTGTTGTGTCACCAGCACCACCACCACCAAAGGCCCAATTTTTCAGCCCCTGTTCAACAGGGACATGTAATTTGAATTCTTGATCTAATATTTCACAGCAAGGCCCGTTTCTGCGCCCACCAAGAGTATCTGTGAGGACTTACAGTGTTGTGGCACCAGCACCACCACTAAAGGCCCACTTTTTCTGCCCCTGTTCAACAGGGGCATGTAATTACAATTCTTGATCTATTATTTCACAGCAGGGCCCTGTGAGGGCTTACAGTGTTGTGGCCACAACAACACCTAAGGCCCAAATTTCTGCTGAGTATATAGGGCAGGCCCCTACTTTCAAACATCCAACTTACAAACGACTCCTACTTGCAAACTGAAGGAGACAACAGGAAGTGAGATGAAATCTACTCCTAGGAAGGGAAATTCTCTCCTGTAATGCCCCGTACACACGGTTGGATTTTCCGAAGGAAAATGTGCGATCGGAGCGTGTTGTCGGAAATTCCGACCATGTGTGGGCTCCATCGGACATTTTCCATTCGATTTTCCAACACACAAAGTTTGAGAGTAGGCTATAACATTTTCCGACAACAAAATCCAATCGCGTCAATTCCGACCGTGTGTGGCCAGTTCCGATGCACAAAGTGCCACGCATGCTCAGAAAAAATTCCGAGACGGAACAGCTTGGTCTGGTAAAATTAGCGTTCGGAATGGATACAGCACTTTCGTCATGCTGCAATATTTTAAATTGTTTAATACAGCGCACTCTCTTCTTCTTTATAATGTGAGAAGAATGAAGTTGTTTTGCTGCTCATATTCACACAGACTTCTCACAAACTTATTTCTTTATTATTTTTCGTGATTCCCTCAATATATTTTGATTTGTCGCATCTGACCAAATTTCTTTTTTGTTGTTTTAGTTTTGTTTTGTATTTTTTTCAAGGCTGTTATTTTTGTTTTTTTTGGCTTTGTATTTTTTACGAGGCTGATGGGTTTTTTTTTTTTTTTTTTTGGGTTTTACTCCATAATATTTTTGTGTGTGTTTTGTGTGTCAAGTTACCAAAACACCATTATTATCTTGTATAATTTAATCTCAAGGAGATTGTTTGGTGTTGGTATCCCTTGTTAATTTCACATTGGATATGTGGGCAGGTACATTTTGGAAATGTACCTGCCTACTCACCAACAAACTGTCCTTTTTGAAGGAAAACACACATAGGCAAGTATAATTGAACCAAAAATTCCTTTATTAAGGGCTCAGAACCAAACAAAGAGGGAGGCAACGCTGGAGAAACAGCAGAAATTGGTGAAGCCTTTGGACCCCAGGGCACACATCAATTCTTTTCCAGCAAAATTGGTGGCCTGAGGAGTCCATATCTAAGGGAATGCAGTCTGGTCCAGAAGTCCCAGAGATCCTGAAAGCAGCAGATGACATCTGTGTCCCCAGGCTGTGGTCATACAAGAGACTGCATCTTTTGTCAGACCAGACTGAACCCAGGTCATCACTCTCCGGTCTTCCTTCCACGCTTCCTTCCAAGCTGTGGCTGTGGTGGTGGAGTTGTGGCAGGAGGAGGAGGAGGAGGACGGGGATGGGCCAACTCACTCAGGTGGGTATTGGGTGTGATTTCGCCACTCACCCCCTTAGTTAAGATTTTATAAAGAAGGTCCTCACACAGCTTGCGTTAACCCTCCTGCATGCCCTGCAGTTTGGTGGCAACCATGCAGGCAAAGGCCTCTTCAGGAGTGGGGATGGCTCTGAGGGAGTGCTGAATCCTGAACGTGACTCCCCTTCCTGGGTCTTTTGTTTGGAAGGCGGAGGGGAGGAACCTGCGATTCGGTCAGGCTCCGACTGGGCCCAGGATTCTCCTGGCTGCCACTTAGCCCCGCCTCCTCCTGGCGGCCACATTCCACAGCCTCCTCCTGGCTGCCACATTCCACAGCCTCCTCCTGGCTGCCACATTCCACAGCCTCGTCCTCCTGGCTGAGGTCTTCCTGTGTATGAAAAAGTAACATAGTTTTAGTTTTTTCTTCATCAATCACACACAATTTTCATCTCATGACTGTTGCAAATTGAATGTTAACAAATATAACAGACTATCATTCTGAGCCCAGCATTTTTCATTCTTGTCCCAATTAGTTTTGCCCACTACTGTCTATTGATATGTAAAAAACTTTATTAAATCAGCAATTAGTGATCAATAATAACATATAGTAAACATCATTTATTTATTGACCAGAAATCTGTAGAACAATGCTATACCTGGCTCCATCTGGGCTCATCCACTTCTTCCTGGCTGGAAGTCCCAGGATGGACATCGGAAGTCTCAGCTGGGGTGGAAGGAAGAGTGGAAGGAAGGGTTGAGAGTGATTCCCTGACTCCAGTCTGGTCTGACAGAAATCGCAGTTTCTCATAGTACCACAGCCTGGGGACATAAATGTCATCTGCTGCAGCTCCGGATCTCTGGGAATCCGTGACCTTCATGCGCTCGCTAAGATAAGTGCTCCTCAGGCCACCAATTTTGGCTTTTAAATAGGGGATGTTTGCTGTGGGGACCACCGGCTTCACCAACTCCAGCAGTTTCTCCAGCGCTGCCTGCCTCTTTTGTTTATTATTGTAATGTGGATGTTTCACTTGCCACAGACAGGGCAGCTCCCTGTACTTGTCTATGAACAAGGGGAGGAAGTTTTGGTCATTGAAGCCATCCATTTTATGTGCAAGACACAACACAAGACAAACCCTAATGTCAGGCAAAACTCTCCTAATCTTGTTACAATATAGGCCTCAATCTAGAAGCAGTATAGGCCCAAGTTTTGCTCTTACCTTCGTTATCACGATCGGCACCTCCGATACTCCTTCATCCGCTCACAGATCGTACGTACTACGCACACGTGTGATGCTTTATACACACTGCGCATGTGTGTAACTCTGCCCGCCCCTGACGTTCTTTCTAGTCTATTCCCCGCCCCTTTTCGTTCGGCGCAGTGGGGGAAGAGCACATGGCGGAGACACAACAGGTGTGTGTTAATTACAGCAACGAGGAGGAGGAGGAGGAGGAAAGCCCGGAGCTTGAAACGTCTGGATCCAGATGGAGAAGATTTAAGGCATCAAATATGTCCTTTGGGGAGATGTTGGAGATGGTGGACATCCTGAAGAAGGCCAACTATGACGGGAAGTATGGACCATACCCCAACCCCAATGTCCGAAAGGCCAAGATCATGGCGAAAGTGGTCAAGAGTCTGCACCGGAATATCGGGGTACGTCGATCGGAAGATCAGTTCAGGAAGCAGTGGTCGGACCTAAAATTAAGAGAGCATGAGCAGTACAGAAAGATCTGAAGAGTGCTGCAAAAAAGTAAGTAGTTGTGCTGTGTTCCTATTCTTTTTATGTTTATTACATTCGTGCTGCTCCATGTACTTTTCTTAACTGTTATCCAGTTTAAAATGTCAACTTTCATGTTCATGGGCACATTATTCGTTCGTATCAAACATTTTTCTTTCGGCCATTGTTTTGGCCATATGCATTTGCCCACATTTTTTAGGGCCTACTTGTGTGAAACTAATTTGGTTGTGTAGATGGGTTTGTTACTAGAATGAAATGCAAACTAGATTCTGTGTAAGGAGAGGACACTCAGCAGCTGTTTACATATCTGGACGCTGGAGCACTAGTGTGGGACACAAGAACACCCTTTTTATTAGGGGGCCCACACAGGTGCTCCAATGTATACTATAGGGGTGACATTATCTGTGAAGCTTGTACAAAACAGTTAAGTATTGAAGCTTCACAAAGGACAAGAAAAATGCAACATCTTGGAACCCTGCCAAAACAGACAATTGTACCCCACTTCCAAGCAATGTTTCTTATTTATAGTTCTGCCATCAAATATCTGTGTGCTAAGTAGACCTATTTTTTTTTACATAGGGGAGAAAAGACTCGGAGGACACCCCTCATCCGAGGAGACCAGAGACCCCCCACCTCTGGAAGAAGGGGAAATCCACCTAGAACAAGCAGAGCAGGAGGAGGAAGACGTGGTGGAAACTGGCACCACAACAGGTGAGTGTCTGCGACCACAGGCTCAGGTAAGAGATGGATGCCGGCAGATTTATAATACATGGTGTGTTTTTTGGTTATTATCTTTTTAGGTGATCGTGATGTTGTGGATCCAGATCCTTTCACCTTGGTAAGTGCACAGATCCTGATCGGGGAGATCATGGGGTGTAATAGGGACTTGGAAAACATCAAGAAAAACATCAAAGAACATCATTGTTGTTTTAGGGAAAGTTTAAAACCCCTCCAAATCCCTTTGTTTTTGTGTGCTACAAATTTTTGAAATTTTTTGACAAATTTGAGAAAAGCCAAATTTTGAAGAGGCACACAGTGTGTCAACATGTGCTATCTGCCATCACGGGAGATCAATGGACGCGTTTTGGGGGTGCAACCCCTTCCTCAATAATAAAGTACCTGTGAGGAAGGGGTTTTATCCCCAAAACACATCCCTTGATCCCCCGTGATGGCAGGTAGCACATGTTGACATTCGTAAATTTGTGTGCATCTTCAAAATTTGGCTTTTCCTGGGGTGACTTCGCCCCATCTGAACGCAATATCAAACACAGTTTGTAAATACTCATGTCTGATATTGCCTTCAAGTTCTACCAAAAGTCAACTTTGTAAGTTCAAGATTTGTGTCTTTCTTGTTGGTTTTAAGCATGCCTGTTTTATCTTAAATGGACATTTCTACTTTTTCTAATGTGACCCCAAAAATTGTTATACAAACATGTAGGTTTGTTTTAAAAACTGTTTCTAAATGCACATGTGATTGTGCTGGTATTAAAAAGATTGTTAATCAAGAATGTGTGGATTATTGTCTCAACGCTACAACACTTGTGGTGCTCTAATTGGTGTTTTCTGTGACAATGGGTGTTATTTCCTAAGGGCAAATCCACTTTGTACTACAAGTGCAGTTTCAACTGCACTTGTAGTGCAAAGTGTCTTTACCTTTAGTAAATAACACCCAACAGTGCTTTGTAAGGTTACACAATCATGCCATTTTCGGACTCATCACATTTCTGTCAGGGTCAGCTAAAACAAACACAAGCAGTAAATGTCACCAAAGATTTGAGTAGTTATTTGTTGTTTTTTATTTGAAAAAGGTTTCAGACATTGTCTGGCATATTGATAGCCCCCCTACCCGCAAAGTATTCAAGGTATCTTAGCCGGACATCACGGGCACTCAGGGGGGGCAAGCCAGGGCGGCCACTTTCAAGCGCCGTCAGGGTTGTTTCATTTTGAAGTCCAGCCTCAGGCCCAACTGAGCCAGCATAGTTGGCAGAATGTTGCCATAAAAAGTTGTGTAGAACACAGCACGCCAGGATTATATGATTCGGTTTATACTCCGCCATATGTATGGGTGTAAGAAATAGGCGGAACCGGCTGGCAATGATTCCAAACATGTTCTCCACCACTCTTCTGGCTCTGGTAAATAAAAACCCTCTGGTCCGGGGTGAGGGTCCTCATCGGGAATGGAAACTGTGGAGTCAAACAAAAAAAAAAATGTAGTCACTTTGCACATAAACAGGGAAAGCAGATTAGACATAAACATTCTTGGCCAACATCAAGATAACATTTATTTGAGGGAGTTTTTAAAGACCAAAGTATAAGGTACACCTATCAGATTCCCCCCCCCCATGGGCCATTTCTAAGATTATAGGGGGGGGGGACTCTTGGACAGGTAACCCTCTCCACTTCATTGAGAGATGAATGCCTAAATAATGGGTATTACTTTGAACAGCCCCTCCTTAGTTACACTATTGGCAGCCCACTGGACAGGTAAGAAGTGTCATAATACAAAGATATAAATACACATTGTACACATTTGAGCACATTTGGACATTCTGCTATTAACTATCAAGATAATAATAGTATACCGAAACTTTAAACAGTACCATTTGAAAGTATTCAGGCAGGCCCTTGCACTACATGCTTTGGGGAATTCATCCATAAATCTGACCACAAAAGAGATGGCTATAGTGTGTATGGGTTTGGCAAAGTCAGCAGATAGATAATTGAGGATAGATAGAGAATTGGTATCAGCTGACTTAGCAGTTGGGGGGAGGGTGGGTTAAAAATGATTTGGGGACCCCCCAAAAAAAGCCTCTGGCACTCTGCCTGAATTTAAAGCACAAATCACATTTTAAAACATTTTAGGGTGTGTTTGGGGTAAAGCACTACTATGGAGCTGATAAAATACATTGTTAAGTGACTACATGAGGTGAATATAGGGCCAGGTGACCATGCTGGGGAGATAAGTGAAGGCAAATATGTATGAAGGAGAAAAAAAAAATACCTAAAAATCCAGCATACATGAGGACAAAGGGGACATTCACAGCATATTACAATCATGGTAATTAGGGAAAGAGGAAAGAAATACAATACATTAGCAAACATTAAATACAATAAAATGTGATGTTAAAGGATAAATCTTACCTTAATATACTCCTTCTGCAGGACCTGGATGATGGCAGAACAGGTCTCTGGGATAATAATTCCCAGAGCCTGGGGGGAGATGCCTGTCGAGAACTTCAAGTCCTGCAGGCTTCTCCCTGTCGCCAAGTGCTGCAGGGTGGCGACGAGCCTCTGCTCCAGAGTGATGGCTTGCCTCATGCAGGTATCCTGCCTGCTAATATAAAAGGTCAGCAAAGCCAACAAACGGTGAAATAGGGGGTCCGTCATCCGGAGAAAGTTCCTGAAATCATCAGGATTATTCTCACGGATCTCAAGGAGCAAAGGCATATGACAGAACTGGTCACGCTGAAGCAACCAATTCTTGGTCCATGAACTCCTCCCCACCCTGTTCATGGACTGGACTTGTGTCAAGGTCAGGACCCCAACACCAAGCCCCCGCACAGCACGAACTCTACGAGGAGTACATATACGCAACATGGCTAGAAAATGGTTGGCTGCTCAGAACGAAGTAACAGAACGCACTGAAGAACAGCAAGGCCTGTGAAGAGTGACCTGAAAAACAGTAACGAACGAACAAGAACAGAAGGACAAGAGTCACGCGTCACTTGCTGCACACACTGAAGAGCAGATACAAACCCACAAGCACAAACTGAACAGCAGAAAATGATCTGAAAACCACGAGTCTGAAAAACTGTGAATCGTCTCTCACCAAACTTTTACTAACACGAGATTAGCAAAAGGAGGCCAAAGGGTGCCGCTCTTGGTTCTGAACTGGCCTTTTCTAGTCTCGTCGTACGTGGTGTACGTCACCGCGTTCTTGGCGATCAGAAATTCCGACAACTTTGTGCGACCGTGTGTACACAAAACAAGTTTGAGCCAACATCCGTCGGAGAAAATCCATGGATTTTGTTGTCAGAATGTCCGATCAATGTCCGATCGTGTGTACGGGGCATAAGAGTTAATATGGGAAAAGCTTTTCTCCTTTCCACTGATGCTTTATCACCAATCCTTGTTTCACAAAAAAAAACAAATTTTCAAAAAACATTTGTCATTGGGACAAAAAGTGAGGTGAAATCTTCTGAAGAGGAGCACAGACAGCAAAACAAATGTCACAGGGGTGATAACCCTTCCCTAGGTTTTCCAAAAAGCTTAAAATAGATTTTTTGGCTGGAGCTAAATACGTTAAAAATGTACCAGTTCAAAATTACAAACAGATTCTACTTAACAACAAACCTACAGTCCCTGTCTTGTTTGCGCCGCCTGTATATTGCTGTTCAGAGAATATAGGGTCTGGGGGCCCCACACCTTTCCTTTTTTAATTTGGGTGCGGGGTTCCCCTTAATATCCATACAAGACCCAAAGGGCCTGGTAATGGACTTGGGGGTACCCATGCCGTTTGTCTCACTGATTTTCATCCATATTGCCAGGACCCGACATTACATTAAAGCCGCAAGCAGTTTTAAATGACTTTTTTTCCTTTAACCACTTGCTGACCGGGCCATAGCCGAAAGACGGCTGCAGCACGGTCGGCTAGTTCTGGGTGGACATCCGTGGGACGTCCTCCCAGAATACTGCTCTCGCGCGCCCCCTGGGGCGCGCACCCGAGATCTTCCGTGACCGCCGGGTCTAGAGGACTGAGGACTGAGGGCTGATCGCGGCCGTTTACCATGTGATCGCTCCGTCAAATGACGGAGCGATCACATGTCAACAGACCGGCGTCATGTCATGACGCCGGTTCCTCCCGCCCCTCTCTGTACCGATCCGTACAGTGCGAGGGGAGAGGGGGAGGGATCGGATGGCAGCACCGCTGTGGGCTGCATGTGTAGTGCCCACAGCGGTGCTCAGTGACAATTGCAGTCACATCCATCCATCCCTCCATGCTCAGCCATCCCTGCAATATACCCCGCAATACTCTGCATAATACCCCGCAATACTCTGCATTATACCCCGCAATACTCTGCATTATACCCCGCAATACTCTGCATTATACCCCGCAATACTCTGCATAATACCCCGCAATACTCTGCATAATACCCCGCAATACTCTGCATTATACCCCGCAATACTCTGCATTATACCCTGCAATACTCTGCATAATACCCTGCAATACTCTGCATAATACCCCGCAATACTCTGCATTATACCCCGCAATACTCTGCATTATACCCCGCAATACTCTGCATTATACCCCGCACTACTCTGCAATATACACGGCACTACTCTGCAATATACCCGACACTACTCTGCAATATGCCCAGCAATACTCTGCAATATGCCCAGCAATACTCTGCAATATACCCAGCAATATACCCTGCACTACTCCGCAATACTCTGCAATACCCCGCAATACTCCGCAATTTTTAACCAGTTCCCGCCCACAGTCATATGACGTCCTTGACTTTGAGCGGGGATATCTGAATGATGCCTGCAGCTACAGGCATCATTCAGATATCAGCTTTTTCAGCCAGCGATTTCCTACACCATAAGAATGATCATAGCGGCTGTTCCACTGCTTGATCATTCTTATGGGAGGCGAGAGGGGACACCCCCCTTCCCGCCACCCTCTGGTGCTTCTACCGACTCACCGCTACGATCGAAGCCAAGATCATTTTTTTTTTTTTTTAATTTCAGGCTTCCCAGCCTAGAGGTGAGATGTGGGGTCTTATTGACCCCATATCTCACTGTAAAGAGGACCTGTCATGCCATATTCCTATTACAAGGATGTTTACATTCCTTGTAATAGAAATAAAAGTGATCAAAAATTTTTTTTTGGGGGGGGGGGGGGAAGTGTCAAACTAAAATAAATAAAGTAAAATAAACAATTAAAAAAAAAAAAAAGTTTAAAGTGCCCATGTCCGTGTGCTCGCATGCAGAAGTGAACACATACGTAAGTCCCGCCCACATATGAAAACCACACATGTGAGGTATCACTGCGAACGTTGGAGCGAGAGCAATAATTGTGGCCCTAGACCTCCTCTGTAACTCAAAACAAGTAACCAGTAAAAATTTTTAAAGCGTCACCTATGGAGATTTTTAAGTAGCGACGTTTGGCACCATTCCACGAGAGTGTGCAATTTTGAGTGACATGTTAGGTATCTATTAACTCGGCGTAACTTGATCTTTCACATTATGCAAAAACATTGGGCTAACTTCACTGTTTTATTTTTTTTTTAAAGCACAAAAAAATTGCTGCGCAAATACCGTGCAAGATAAAAAGTTGCAACAACCGCCATTGTATTCTCTAGGGTCTTTGCTAAAAAAAATATATATATAATGTTTTGGGGTTCTATGTAATTTTCTAGCAAATAAATTATTATTTTTACATGTAGGAGAGAAATATAAGAATTGGCCTGGGTGCTCCAGAACGCCTGGAGGTGCTCCGTGCATGTTGGGCCTCTGTATGTGGCCACGCTGTGTAAAAGTCTCACACATGTGGTATCACCATACCCGGGAGTAATAGCAGAATGTGTTTTGGGGTGTAATGTGTTGTATGCATATGCTGTGTGTGAGAAATAACCTTCTAATATGACAATTTTGTGAAAAAAAAAAAGAAAAAAAAAATCTTGATTTTGCAAAGAATTGTGGGAAAAGATGACAATTTCAAAAAAACTCACCATGCATCTTTCTAAATACCTTGGAATGTCTTCTTTCCAAATAGGGGTCATTTGGGGGGTATTTATACTTTTCTGGCATGTTAGGGTCTCAAGAAATTAGATAGGCCGTCAGTACTTCAGGTGTGATCAATTTTCAGATATTGGCACCATAGCATTTGGACTCTCTAACATTCACAAAGACCAAATAATATACACCAAGTTGTACTTATTTTTACCAAAGATATGTAGCAGTATAAATTTTGGCCAAAATTTACGAAGAAAAATTACTAATTTGCTAAATTTTATAACAGAAACAAAGAAAAAAATTCATTTTTTTACCAAATTTTCAGTCTTTTTTCTTTTATAGCGCAAAAAATAAAATACCACCAAAAGAAAGCTCTATTTGTGTGAAAAAAAGGACAAAAATTTCATATGGGTACAGTGTTGTATGACTGAGTAATTGTCATTCAAAGTGTGAGAGCACCGAAAGCTGAAAATTGGTCTGGTTAGGAAGGGGGTTTAAGTGCCCAGTGGTCAAGTGGTTAAAAATGACATTTTGTGCAGGGACTGTTCTAAGCACGGGAAACACCCGCTACTTTACAGGCATACTATAGACCCCCCCCAGGTATGATATTTAAAGGAATATTTCACTTTTTTTTTTTCTTTTTTTTTACTTTAAGCATCATTAAAATCACTGCTCCCGAAAAAACGGTCGTTTTTAAAAGTTTTTTTTTTGCATTGATACATGTCCCCTGGGGCAGGACCCGGGTCCCCAAACCCTTTTTAGGACAATACCATGCAAATTAGCCTTTAAAATGAGCACTTTTTATTTCGAACGTTCGAGTCCCATAGACGTCAATGGGGTTCTAACGTCGTGCGAATTTTCGATCTGTTCGCAGGTTCTGGTGCGAACCGAACTGGGGGGTGTTCGGCTCATCCCTACTCAGCGCTCACTCTTACATGTAGTATGTAATCTGTAGCCTAGTAAATGGAGTACAGCAGACTGCAGTATGTAACATAGAAAAAAGTTCACTAGTCAGGAGTATTTAATGTACAGCCAAGGCCAAAAGTTTTGAGAATGACACAAATATTAATTTTCACAAAATCTGCTGCTTCAGTGTTTTTAGATCTTTTTGTCAAATGGTACAATGGTATACTGAAGTATAATTACAAGCTTTTGATAAGTGTCAAAGACTTTTATTGACAATTACATTACATTTATGCAAAGAGTCAATATTTGCAATGTTGACCCTTCTTTTTCAAGACCTCTGCAATTCGCCCTGGCATGCTGTTAATCAACTTCTGGGCCACATCCTGACTGACAGCAGCCCATTCTTGCATAATCAATGCCTAGAGGTTGTCAGAATTTGCGTTTTTTTTTTTTTGCCCGCCTCTTGAGGATTGACCACAAGTTCTTAATAGGATTAAGGTCTCAGAGTTTAATGGCCATGGACCCAACATGTTTGACCCCAAGCCACTTAGTTATCAGTTTGCCTTATGGCAAGGTGCTCCATTATGCTGGAAAAGGCATTGTTCATTACCCAACTGTTCTTGGATGGCAAAAGTTGCTCTCAGAAGATGTTTTTGCACCATTCTTTATTCATGGCTGTGTTCTTAAGCAAAATTGTAAGTGAGCCCACTCCCTTGGCTGAGAAACAAGCACACACGTGAATGGTCTCAGGATGCTTTACTGTTGGCATTACACAGGACTGATGGTAGCGCTCACCTTTTTTTCTCTGAACTAGTTTTTTTCCAGATGCCCCAAACAGTTGAAAAGGGGATTCATCAAAGAAAGTGACTGTACCCCAGTCCTCAGCAGTCTAATCCCTGTACCTTTTACATAATATCAGTCTGTCCCTGATGTTTTTCCTGGAGGGAAGTGGCTTCTTTGCTGCCCTTCTTGACACCAGGCCATTCTCCAAAAGTCTTCGCCTCACTTTGCTTGCAGATACACTCACACCTGCCTGCTGCCATTCCCGAGCAAGCTCAGCACTGGTGGTACCCCAATCCCGCAGCTGAATCAACTGTAGGAGACGGTCCTGGCGCTTGCTGGACTTTCTTGGGCACCCTGAAGCCTTCTTCACAAATATAGCAGAAATGTTTTTTTATTGGATTCATTTAATTTTAATGGCAAAGAGGGACTTTGCAATTAATTGCAATTCATCTAATCACTCTTCTTAACAATCTAGAGTATATGCAATCATAAAAACTGAGGCAGCAGACTTGTAAAAAATATTTGTGTATTTCTCAAAACTTTTGGCCACAGCTGTATAACACAACATATATTATGTGGTGTTTTAAAGAATGTAATATGGGACAGTATATACCAGGGTTTCTCAACTCCAGTCCTCAAGGCGCCCCAACAGGTCATGTTTTCAGGATTTAGATTTTTTTGCACAGGTGATTTGATCAGTTTCACTGCCTTAGTAATTACCACAGCCGTTTCATGAGGGAAATCCTGAAAACATGACCTGTTGGGGCGCCTTGAGGGCTGGAGTTGAGAAACACTGGTATATACTGTAGATTGGAGCAACCCTCCCAAATAAAAGCCCCGTAACATACACTTAAGGGATTACTTTCCCACTGACTACCAATATAAAGTGGGTAGTCCTCTATCAACCAACGAAGTGCCCCCTTACACTGATGTTCAAAGGGGAGAAAAAGCAAAGTAACAGAGTCTTTTTTACTTTTTTCATGCTTTACTCACCTATGCTTGCACAGATTCAAGTCCAGCATTGCTTACTAGTGTACCCCAGTTCTTACACTCTAACCCCTGGTGTTCTGTTCATTTATACAATGCACACCACAGGTGGCAGTATAGGAAAGCAAGGGTGGGTTTCATGAGCACTGATGTTGTTGATGCAAATACTATCCATTCTTACTGCCATACAATTACTTACTGAAGCACCAAGCACCTTGGTAGGCAAGGGAGATTGACAAGTATTCCTCCAAAGGTAGAAATGCCAGTGTTTTTTTTAATGGACTCAAGCAGATCAGGTGATGGGACAGTACAGAGTAGAATAAATAGAAAACTTTCCCTGTATTAAAGTAAACCTGTGCGTTGTGCATATTCAGCTGATGGGAGGAAAATCAAAGACCTACACGTTGTTGATTGGGCCAGCTGGTTCCTGGTGCTGAAAAGAGCAACAAGGAAGAAAAGAAAAGGTACACATGTACAGTACTGCTGGGAATTGGGTGATTAAAGTGTGCTTTAAATACTTTGCAGTTCCTCCATTAGTGTTATTAATTGATATTCTGTGCATATACTGCATTGAAGTGCCTGGATCACTAAACCAGTGGACACCCAATGCACTTGTGTTTGCAGCACATCACAATGCATTGTGAGTCGCTATCATGGAAAATCCTGCAGGTCAGATTTAAGGTTTGATGTGGGGCATCGGCAGACTATTTTAATTATTGGGCTGCCTTAACACAACATACTTCGAAACACATGAGTGAACACACCACATTGGACCACAAAGGTATGAAGAGGTTTTAGGCAAACCTGTGGTCTCCATGAGTATAAGCACCTGGTGTTAATATAAAAATTCAGGTACCGGGGGGCGCATGCGCGGCGCCAAAGGAAATGGACGCCTGACACAGTAGCTCCGCTCCACCCGGGCCTTTCACGGCTTTCCGAGGGCTATCAACTGCTCAAATACACTCGTTTCCTGTACCCCTCGAGCCACATAACACTGGTGCATGCCGTCGAAGAGAAAGAAATCCCGTGGATCCACTCAGAATACCCTAACTCACTATCTCCTCCGCACACGGGAGGGTTACAGCATGTCCCAAGATGGCGCGGCAGGGAAGAGAGACTCCCCAGCTCAATCTCCCACATCGCAGCAGACATCATCCCGGTCTACATGCAGCACGAGTGAGTACCACACTACCCTCTCTAAGGCTGACCTGGACAGCAGTCTGGAAGCAATGTATACCAAATTGGCTTCCAAGTTTCAGATGGAACTGCAGAAAACTTCCCACACCCTTTCACAAGAAATTGCGGCCCTAGGCTCACGTACCGAGCTCCTTGAGACCAAGCATGATGAGCTGGCTTTGGCCTACAACGACCTTAGTCGGGAGCACGACTCATTGACCGCGGCTCTTTCGGCGATCCAAGCCCAAGTCGAAGATCTCGACAACAGAAATAGGCGCAATAATTTGCGCCTTAGAGGTATCCCAGAATCAGAGACTGATCTTATCCCAGCAGTTATCCGTCTATTTAAATCACTGCTCCCGGAATGTGACTCCTCCGCATTTAAGTGTGATCGCATTCACAGAGCGCTTCGCCCAAAGCCTCCTGATGATAAACCACCCAGGGATGTGATACTCTGCTTAAAAGACTTTCTCATCAAAGAGGATATCCTAAGAGCCGCACGAAATAAGCAGAGGATTATGCTGGACAATCACCAAATCCAGATCTACCCGGATATCTCCCCTGCTACCCTCGACAGACGGAGAAGCTTAAAGGAAATAACCACCGCACTCCAATCCGCTCATATTCGATACAGATGGGGCTTCCCGTTTAAGTTGCTGGTCCCCCACAACGGCACCACCTTTTCAGCCACTTCCCTACTCGAGGGCCAAGAAATCCTAGTGAAACTGGGCCTTCTTGATGCAGCGGCCATCCGCCGCCCACCGCTGACCCCTCGGCCGGCCCCCATCTGGCAAACCCCTCCATCACGAAGAGAAAGACGGAGAATCCGTTACGACGTCGGAGAAGGCATCGCAGAACTTCCACGGTGACTCTTCTGATACCCACCATTCCTTCACATATATGACGCATGACACTGTTTCTTCCATCACCTTACTACAGGCGACAGTCCCGCGGAGCCGTGACATGTCCTCCCCACCCAGCAAAAGTTCCGTTTGACACCACAGGCTACGTACTGGTTTGAACTTTTTTTTTTTTCTCTTTTTTCATTTTCTACTTTTTTCTGCGTGCCTCACAGGTTTTTCCCCATAGAGGGTCCTAGAATACTAGCTGGGTTCGAGACCAAGTTGTCTCGTTAATAAAGGTTTCTTTTAATAGCTTTTACGGTTAACAGGTAAAGATTTGTTTACCTGACTCACTTTTGACACTAGACTTTATGTCTAGTTATATAATTTTTTATTTGAGTGTTTTTCCTCTTTTTTTTTATTCAACGTTTTTCTACAGCTGTTCTCCTATTTCCTGGTCAGTCACTTTACAGTCTGGACAGTTTGCTCCCCCGATATTATGCTAACATGATAGCAGTGCTCTCTCCTGGTATTGGCCTGAATGTGAATTTCATGTACCTCTTTCTCCACTTGATGTTTGACTTAGTGACAGCACCCCTGCTGGGCCTAGCTTGCTTGATACACAACCCCTCTTGCATGCATAGTACCTTACCTTTTCTGCCTAACAGCACATGATTGACCTATCATGGCAATCACCTGTACCTCACATAATGTAAAGGGGTTTAACTCCCCTATAAAAAGGCGTAAAGCGTTTGATCTTTATAACCAGATGGGCACCAAGATTCTCCTACTTCAGGAGACACACTTCTCCCACTCCTCACACCCAAAATACCTCCATAAAAGCTTCCCTCAATCATTCTGTTCCCTCCACACATCCAAAAGCAGGGGTGCTGCCATTCTGTTACATTCCTCGTTCCCTATGGAAATTAAGCAATGTTATAAGGATAAAGAAAGCAGATTTGTGATCGTCAAAGGTGTAATGCATAATAGGGAAATTACCATAGCTAGTATTTATGCACCCAATGACGCCCATGCCTCCTTTTTTAAAATGTTTTTTGATAAACTAGCCTCCTTGGAATCTCCCCATATGATTATAGGGGGAGATTTGAACCTAGTGGCTAACCCCACATTAGACAGATCCTCCTCCACTACGGCTACCAAAGCCTTCCCCAGGTCTCTAACCCAGGGTCTTTTAAACCACCAACTAGTAGACACCTGGAGAACGCACAATATGGGCATTAAGGAGTTTACCTTCTACTCACACCCACATAAAAGTTACGCCAGGTTAGATTATATTTATACTACCCCGATCATTTTAGCCAATTCCACTAATGCCAAGATTCACCCCTGTGTTTGGTCAGACCATCACGTAACCTCCTTCACCACTGACTTCATCAGACTTGCCCCCACACCATATACCTGGAGACTTAATGAAGCTTTGCTCTCAGACCTGGTCGTGGAGTCAGAGACAGCCAAATCCATTGACGAATACTTCTCACTTAACGCTCTCCCTGAAACCCCTCCCTCGATTGTCTGGACAGCCCATAAAGCAGTGCTGAGGGGCAGACTGATCAGCCTCGCCTCCACTCATAACAAACTCCACAGACAGAGAATTGTCGACCTTACAAAAGACCTTGATAGGCTATACAAGGACACGAATTCTCTGGCCTTGGAGTCCACTAGAAAACTGATTGACCAAAAAAGCCTAGAACTAGACTCTCTTCTCTCCTCTAAGACGGAGAAGTCACTGAGATGGTCGAAATCGAAATTTCTACTTCATAACAATACAGCCTCGACCTTATTTGCCAGACGGCTTAATCAGTCCTCCCGTCCCCCGCATGTCTATAAACTAATGCTGAGCTCTGGATTACCCACTTCCCACCCTAAAGAAGTACTCCAACTTTTCAAACAATTTTATTCAACTCTTCTGGCTCCTACCCAAAAACCTCCCACCCAAACTGAGGTTGACTGGCTCCGCGAACTACCCTTGCCCTCACTCACCTCATCTCAAACTGAAAAACTCAATGCCCCCATCACTACCTCAGAAATACATAGGGTTATCAAGTCTCTAAAATTAGGTTCTGCTCCAGGCCCAGATGGCTTTTCAGCCATATACTATAAGAAATTTGTTAACATTCTGGCCCCTAATTTAGCGCAATTATTCAATTGGGTTCTACAAGGAGGAAGCTTCCCCGAGGAGATGCTTCTGGCAAATATGTCCATGATTCCCAAACCAAACAAAAACCATTTACTCCCCCAGAATTATAGACCAATCTCGGTAATAAACAACGACCTTAAAATCTTTAGTAGAATCCTAGCTGACAGACTGGCACCCATTATCTCCTCACTCATCTCCCCCTATCAATCAGGATTTATACCCCATAGATTCATTACTGACAACATACGCTTAGCCACAAACATTATCCAAGATGCCAACTTAACCTCCCGGAAACTGTTTATGCTTAGCCTGGACATACACAAGGCATTCGACAGCGTATCCTGGAACTACCTTTCTACCATCCTACAAAGGATGGGATTTAAAGACAAATTCTTCCATGCATTTCAAGCCCTTTATTTAAACCCCAAAACCCGCATCAAGATCCCGGGTTGTAGCTCAGACTTCTTTACAGTGGGTCGGGGCACAAGACAGGGATGCCCACTTTCCCCCTTAATTTTTGCCCTTGCCCTGGAACCACTCGCTATAGCAATACTTAGAAACTCAAATATTTCAGGCTACACCAAAGGCCCCGCCTCTTACAAATTTTGTATGTACGCCGATGATGTCCTCATGTTCTTGACTAACCCCCTCATTTCTCTACCCAACCTCTTACGGACTCTTTCGGACTTTGCGGGAGTCTCTGGCCTTAAGATCAATGTCTCAAAATCGGTGGCCCTACCAGTGGGTTTTACACAAACCGAAACCCAACAATTAAAGAATACTTTTCATTTTGTATGGGCCACTACTCACCTACAATACTTGGGCATCGAGCTGACCGGAGACTTCCGCGGACTCTTTGAGGCCAACTATCCCCCCCTGACCGCAAAACTTAAAAAATCCCTTAAACTTTGGAATCATCTCCATATATCCTTCCTTGGTAGAATTACGGCCCTCAAAATGACGATACTTCCCAAGCTGCTTTACCTGTTTCGCTCCCTCCCTATTAAAGTGTCTAAATCATACCTACTTACTCTCCAAGCACACCTTAATAGATTTATATGGCAAGACAAACCCCCCAGATTCGCCAGAGAGACCCTTTACCGTTCCACTAAAAGAGGTGGGTTGGGAGTCCCAAATATCTGGCTGTATTATTTAGCCAGCAGATTTGCCCAACAAGCACAATGGAACATTAGAAGTTCCAAAGTCCCATGGGTTAGGTTTGAACAAGACTCCATCGCCCCCCTTTACCTACCTGGCCTACTCTGGTCTTCGCACCCCTCCATCCCAGACCTTTCCACCCGAAACCTGGTGGTGGCAGCAGGCTTGAAGCTTTGAAAAATGTATAAGACAAAGTACTCTCTCTCCTCTCCGACACCCACAGGTGCTTCATATCTTGGGGACCCTAGATTCCCCCCTGCATATGACCACCCGGAGACCTTCCTGGAGTGGACCCAGGGCGATCTGATTGCTCTTGGGGACTTTCTAGTTAACTCCACATTTACCACGTTCTCGGCGCTTCAGGCCAGTTGTCAACTACCCAACAGAGAATTTTTCCGATATCTCCAAATAAGACATTTTTTTCAATTACACTACCCCAACCCTAATTCAGACCCCCCGACACTATATGAAGACCTGTGCCACACATCCCCTCGTCAGAAAGGCCTTATCTCATTGATCCATAGTATGCTAGAATCTTCCAATGACCCACCCACCTTAAAATACAGATCACAATGGGAACAAGAGCTAGCTCTTGACCAAGAAGAATTAGACTGGGAAAAAAACTGGCAAAACATTCGCAAATGCACAAAATCACTAACGGTCAGAGAGACAGCCATTAAACTTACAACAAGATGGTATTATACCCCAACCCGTCTTCACAGGTTTTACCCGCAGGTATCTCCCAGGTGTTTCCGGGGTTGCACCAACTTAGGCTCATATCTACATATATTCTGGGAGTGCGATAAACTACAACCCTCTTGGAAAGAGGTTTTTAAACTGATTGATAGACTGGCTGAGAAACCCATCAATCTCACATTTCACCACTGTATTCTTTTCCAAGACATCCCAGAAGTAACTAAACCTATGATGAGATTAATACACTCTATCTGCATTGCTACCCTTTGGGTCATTGCACTACATTGGAAATCCTCTACGTTCCCCTTTGCACAAATTATCTCACGGATAGATAGTATGATGGTGTCTGAGGAAATATTCCATACCTTACATGATTCCATCCCGACATATAATGCCAAATGGAATCCGTGGTTTTTATTCAGGCTCCAAGACTGACCACTTTTTGAATATTTAGACTGACTATTAACAATCTGCTACTTGTTCTATCTGGTTAAGAAATTTCCCTTTTTCCTTCTTCCTTTTCTTTATTGTTTCTCCTATGATTACCCTATCAGAATGGATACCCTTCAGGGTGATAATTTCTCGTGAGTCATGAATAGAATGTATTAGGCCACTGTGAATTCAAGTTGGTCTTATAGCCTATCATGCCTACACTTCATCATATTGTATTAAAAGATATCCCTATGACTCTGAAGGATGTACATGTATACCTATTTTGTGTACCAATTTTGTTATTCGCAATAAAACTATTTGAAAACAAAAAAATTCAGGTACCTGCATGCAAACTATGCATGTATACTTATAAAAGAATTAGTGTGACATTTATCAACACAGCAACCATTACCAGTCATGCACATTCTTGCCTCTGAGAGTTTTGGTTAGGTGGTTTGGAAGGGTCAACCATGTGAGTTTTCCTATGTACTACCCCCCTATACAAATCAGGGTTCCTAAGAGCCTTTGTTCACAGTCACATTCACGGCTACATTTACATCTACGGCTACTGCAACAGTAAACAGATCTCCCATGAACATGCTGTGGCCCATCTGTAAGCAGGTGGATGTTAAATGTTTGTTTTATTAAAATGTTCTACTGTTTTTCAGTTTATGTCTATGGTTAGATTATGTGTTAGAATATTACACTGTTTAGTTGTCCTTGCCCTGCTGCGGTGGTGCTCCCTGAGAGGTAAGGGTTTACTCCGCTGGTCAGGATTTCCTGGCCTCTTTTGGGAAGTACTGCCCTCTGCTGGGGAACACATAAAAAGGGAGGAAACCATCTCTCAGGGGTGCGTTAGACAGCCAGAGATACAGTTCCAGCTCTCCCCCCTCAAGGAACAGGATGCTGCTAGGGATGTGAACTGCTACTTGCACTTGACTTGTGGGAGCCCAGACAGGGTTCCAGGGGTATGGATGCATGTTTTGGATGTAAGGACTTGAAAAGACTCTCACATATTTAGGGGTGTCCCTGGAGCAATTAGGGGCACCAGTAGAATAACTCAAGGGGCACTTAGAAGATTGTGTACAGGAGTGTATTAAAGACAACTTGTGAATTGTTCTTTTGAAAATTTAAACAACGTCAGTGAAGAATGTTTATTGTTATTTAACTTTGCCTGGTCTGAAGTTACATAGTAGGCGAGGTTGAAAAAAAGACACAAGTTCATCAAGTTACTTGAGGACAATCTTAAAGGGGTGCATGCATACATAGCATATCACAAAAACAGAACTTAACAGCGGGACGAGATGAGTTATAGAAGATGCAGTACAAATGTCTAAGCTATTCAGGGAAGGCTATATTGCTGTTGCTAATGACTGATACTATTATCTAGTATATAAGCAGCCAGCTGGTCAAGAAGCAGTGTAACTTGGCAAATATGACAGAAGGCTTTGGTAGTGAAGGAGCTTGTGTGCTTAGGCTCCGTCCCTAGTGACTGGAACCTCAATACTGGGTCCAACTAACACAGGGAGCCCTAGGGACCCAGCCTGGAAGTCACAGAAGATGGAGTGAGCCCTCAGGAGAAAAGTGAAATGTATGAATCAATGTCACTGGGAGTGAGGTGACGGGTTACTGGGTTGGTGGAGTCCGGTACAGGCTTAGCGGTACCGACTCAGAAATGCTGCACAAAGTAGGGAAAAGAGTTATGGAGTGTGATGCAGAACTTATGTCTGTAGTTAATGTGAAGTGTTACAGAAGTTGGGCCACAAACTCCAGGGAGTTAATGATGTGTTCTTTTGGAGAAAAAGTGGAAGTTCCGCTTTAAGTACTTCTTACTCCCTGACATGCCACATTTGGCATGTCATTTTTTTGGGGGGGGGGGGCAGGTACCTGGTTTTGACAGGTACCCAGCTCCCACTTCCATTCCGGGCCACCTAGGCGACTCCTCCTCTCCCCTTAGGTGGCCCCTCCCTCCCTGCAATGTTCTGGTACACGTCACACGTCCCAGAAGATGGAACGGCCATTCATGACGCGCAGCGTGACTCACGCTTGTGCAGTGCACACCCGGCTGTAAAGCCGCAAGCTGTCACAGCAGGGTGCCCACAGTAGTAATGCCGGCTCTGCAGACAGACAGGGGAGAGGAGCGAGGCTTTGGGCGCCTGCATCGCTGGAATGTGGGACAGGTGAGTGTCTGCCTATTTAAAATCAGCAGCTGCACTTTTGATAAACACAGAACCGGGTGAAACTCTGCTTTAATACCAACCTTGCATTAACTGGCAGCCTCAGCCTGCCTCTGAGGGAACTAGCAAGCAGTTTCTCTGGGTCCTTACATGACTGTGGTAAGCCCCATACACACACACATCTTATTGCCTCCCTGTTGGCCAGTGATGTTGCCCATCAAACTTTTCAACCATCATAGATGATGATATGTGAGAGGAGTTTTTCTTTGAATGCATTATTTCAGTGTCTGGATATTTTCTTTCCTAGAATGGGTTTCTACATTTACAGCTAGTGCATTTGAACTAATTATATATATTACATTTTCAAATATTTTGTGTTTGAATTTTATTAAAATACATTTTAGGAATACAAAAATGACTATAACTTGTTTCAAATTGATGTTCTAACAAATATCCAGGATATGCTATAAACCAAATTAATTTTTTCAGTCATGATTAAGATCCTGTTTGACACCATGCTCCATAACCTCTGAAAAACGCAGACCTGAGGCATAATAAAGGTGACCTTGGCACAGGACAAACAGAGCAATGCAGACATTTTTTTAACATCCAAAAGACAAGCTTTCGTTATTATTTAATTGTATTTTTATTGAAAATGTGTTGAAATACAGATAAAGCACATTATACATATTAAAATCAGAGAGAGCAAACATAAAAGGGAATGAAAAAGAAGGAGAAAAAAATAAAATAAGGTGATCATAATACAGGCAAGACTACTGAAAAGCCAATAACATTTGGGTGATAGCTAGGTGTACACCAGGGACATAGACCTAGAAGGTGTTAAGTAGTAGACTGCTTTGTGTAACTAGGTCAAAAAAGAGATAGGGAGGATGGGTGATGACAGGGTGACATGGAGCTGTATGTGGGTACTAGAGGGATTCAGGAAGGAGAACCATACTCTAAATGATCCCACAGATCCCAGATCTTGTCAAACCTGTCAACCGCATCCTCTACCATGGCTGTCATATGCTCCATTCTACGTATATCAGTAATATCTTGTAGAAACTGAGCTTGGTTTGGAGAGGAGGGAGATAGCCAACACAATGGAATGACTTTTTGCAGCTAGTAAAATATAGGAAGCCAGTCTATTTGAGGTCTTTCTCAGACCTGGAAATGGGATACCCAGGAGGAGATGTAACGGATCCAGCGAAATGGGGGGACTCAAAAATATGCTGGAGCAGAGACATCACCATGGATCAGAAAGGAACTATCAATTCACACTGCCAAAAATATGGTAGTGAGTTCCTCTAGTTTTTTTTTTTTTTTTTTTTTTATCCAAAAAGAAGTTTTTATTGAAAAACAAGTACATACAGTCCAAACAAATCTTCAGGTAAGTTGTACAAAACAAATGGGCACAATTCCAGAGATAGATTTGAAAATGTACATTGATATAATCCCCACTACCAAACAATAAATTTACTATGTCCATTTCCTCTCTGATCCCTCCCCTCTGTCCTCAGCAGGCAGGGCTTTCAAGCATTATTCAAATCTAATGCTGGGTACAAAAACGCATTCAACCATTATTAAAACGCAATAGCCTATCCATGACCAGGTCCTCCGGAGCTAGCCCTGGAGTACCAAGCCATGGCTCCCAAAGTTTTTCAAATTTACTTGAACATCCCCTGTGTCGGTATATGATTTTTTTCCATTCTCAGTGTATTGCCTAGTGCGGCAATCCATTCCTTGACTGAAGGGGGTGTTTCCGACTTCCAGTGCACCATGATCAACTTGCGGGCCATAAAAAGGGCCTTGTGAGAGCCTCCCTGACATGGGGGTCCCACTCCAACTCATCCAGTACATTCAAAATGCAGTGTCTGGGGTCCAACAGAATCGAGACCCCAAACACCGCACCCAGCACGTCCACCACCTCCCTCCAGTACTTATGCAATCTGGGGCACCTCCATAACATATGTATTAAATCTCCATTATCTCTTTTACATCTAGTACAGGTTGGCGTGGAAAGCAGACCCATATTATGTAGCCTATGAGGTGTATAATACGTACTCAGGAGTGTATATAGTTGCGTTAGTCTTTGCGTTACGTTCAGTGAACATACTGAAACTGATTGGAGGGCCTCCTCCCATTGATCCTCATCTAAGGGCCCAACAACCAGCTCCCATTTTCCTTTTACTATCAAGGGGTGTTTCATAAGGTATTTGTGGAGTAAAATGCTATAGCTCTGGGAAATGAAGCCTTTAGAGGTCTCAGCACCTTTAAGTAAAGCGATAAGAGGGGTCGAGTCAGTATGCCATTCAGAGGTTTTTGATTGGGTTGTAAATGCATGCCTAAGTTGCATATAATAAAAAAGCATGGAGGCCGGCAGTCCATATAGGTCCCTCAAAGTGTCAAACGATCGTAATTTCCCATCGCTTATAATTTGCTTTAAGTAAAAAATACCAAACCTTTTCCACCTCTCCGCATGCTGTAGTTTAGCCATCTCTGGATAGGATTCATTTCCCCAAATAGGACTATACTCATTAATACCTGTCGCCTCCTGTATATACTTAGTTTTATTCCATATTTTTTGTATAAGGGCATATGTGGAGAAACTTTTTTGAGGCTTTCCAAAAGCTGAGGCCTCTAGGGCAGTTGGAACAGACTTCCCACCTACCATGTGTAGCATTAAACATTCTGAAGCACTAGGGGTTCTGACTGTAAGGTCCCCCTCCGTGGCCATGGTACCTATCAAATGTTGCATTTGCGATGCCAAGTAGTAAAGCCATGGATTCGGTAATGCAAGACCACCTTCATCTTTAGGGCGTTGTAGAATATATATCAGTAAACGAAAAATGGCATTCACAATCCTGAATATCTTTAGTGGAATCACTACTGGTGAATTGTGCAGTATATATAACAATTGAGGCATTAGAATCATTTTAATGAGATTCACCTTGCCTGCAACCGACATACACAGAGCATTCCAGGTCTTGACTTGTAAACGAAATCGTACCAACAATGGGGAGATATTTAACTGACTGTATTCCCTAATTTTAGGGGAAACCTGTATCCCCAAGTATCTAAAGGAAGGGGTTACAGGTATATCCCCCATCTTCTCTACATTTAGCAGGTGTTCATCATCTATCGGCATTAGGGCTGATTTGGTCCAGTTTATTTTAAGGCCTGAAAATTCCCCAAACCGAACCACCGTATCCATTGTGTTTCTTAGTGATTGATCCGTATCTAGTGACAGCAGAGCCTTCTTACCTTTGTTATCCGGCTGGGACTGCATGTTAAGATATAATCTTCTAAGATTTATTGCTGTGGATTTGTTGGGCATAAACCCTGCCTGATCGGGGTGTATAATTGAAGCAATAGTCTTATTTAACCTGAGAGCCAAAACCTTTGCTAGTATTTTTATATCTGACTGTAGTAGGGATATCGGTCTATACGTGGCCGGGTCCACTGGGTCCTTGCCTGGTTTTAGAATTAACACAATATGGGCCTTAGACATGGAGGGTGGTAGGGTATTGTGTTCTCTTGCAGTATTAAAGACATTTAATAACTTGGGAAGTAGTGTCTCAGAGTAAGTTTTATAAATTTCCATGGGGATGCCATCCCCCCAGGGGCTTTACAGTTAGGGAATTCTGCCACAGCCGTCTGCAACTCATCCAGAGTTAAGGGGACATCTAGTTCTTTTCTCTGGGAGACCGAGAGATGTGGAAAAACAATACCATCCAGGTAGTTGGACAACTCCTTAGGGGTGCTCCTCGAAGAGGAACAGTATAGTGTTTCATAAAATTCTACCAGCGTTTGGAGTATCTGATCTGGGGAGTGTACCAGCCGCCTATCAGCCTTCTTTATAGAACCTATTAATGGGGATCTCTGTTCTGAATTAGCTATTCTAGCCAAAAGACGGCCTGTCGTTTCACCCTCCTCAAAAAAAGCAGTTTTAGACAAAAACCTCTTTTTGTCCACGAGGAGGCCAGCAGGTGCTCGTATGCTGATTGAGCCGACTGCCATGCCTCCCTAGCGGAGTCAGTGGGGTCCTGAACATACTTTGCCTTCAGAGAATTAGCATGTGATTCCAGTGTTTCCCGTAGTGCCTCAGAATGCCTTTTAATCTTGGTAACCTCATTACTAAGTATTTTCTTAAGATGGGTCTTAAAGGTCTCCCACTCTGTAAGGACAGACAGATAGCCCAGTTGAGAGGAGAACTTCTTGATATTGCCTTCTATGTCTACATGGGAGGTAAATAGCTGTAGCCAAAAGGCGTTAAATTTCCACGGTGCCCTTGGGAGTGTTGTTTGTTGAGATACAATAAGGTTTATCACCATATAAGAGTGATCAGATACACACCGGGGTTTATAAGAGATGTCTAGAACCGAGGAGAGCATAGCCGGGTTTCCCACTGCCAAATCTATTCTAGATAATGAGCCATGTGCTTTTGAGAAACAGGAGAACTGTTTAGCAGTGGGATTCCGGTGCCTCCATATAACCATCCAACCCACCTCCTGCAACAATCTAGCCAGAGGCGTTGTCCTGAGGGGAGCAAGAGAGCTCAGCCCGGGTGTTTATCCAGGGCCGGAGCTAACCAACTATTGATGTCTCCCACTAGTAGCAGCGGGAGGTCCGGCTTCCCCTCCAAAAATTCCAGAAGAAGCCGGAGTACCCGAGCATCAAAGGGGGGAGGTATATAAACACAGGCCAACACACATATGAGAATACCAAAGTGACAATGCAAAAATACAAATCTACCCTTCTGGTCTATTTTTGAATCATATTCCTGATAATCCAGGGAGCTGTGTATCACTACACTCACCCCCCCGAGAAAAGGAGGTGTGAGTGGAGTGGTACGACCACCCAATCCATCTATATTTCATACAACTTTTAGATTCGGACGTTAAATGCGTTTCCTGCAAGCATATAACCGCAGGATATAATTTTTTCAAGCATAAGAAGATCATAGTGCGTTTTAGGGGGGAGTTCATGCCCCTAACATTCCAGGAGATCACCGGAGAGCCCGCCATTTCAAAAACAAAGTCAGCTGCGGGGGTGGGCCATAGAGTGGCCTCCTTGTGTAGAGACCACTGGGATCCTGGTTGAAGGAATGGCAGTAGGCTTCAGTAGTATCAGGGTTCCATATGATCGATGGAGAGAACAATCCTGGATTGCAGAATGGGTTATAAAGTAAACAATAACAGAGCACAACGGTGCCAGTGAACAACCATGCAACTGCACTTGGGTATTTCCATGTATGGTTTGATGCCCCCAGTTCAGTGAGAGACCATGCAAAAATAAAAAATATGATCAACCAGACAGACCTTGCCAACAGGGCAGGTCCATAGGGCCTAACACGGCCTAAAAACAGGCCAACTAAAAAATCACACATCTCAAGTTGAATAAGGGGGGTTTCACAGGTCAGTTCCTTTCACTTAAGAGATATAGGATAATCCCCAGCATTTAGGTAACTTGGAGAGAGACAGGTATGTTGGCGGGTAATGACAAATAGTAAAGAGACAAAGTTAGAATTATGGTAGTAACGTTGCAGTAAGAAAAAAGACCCCCCCCCCCAATATAGGGAGGAGGGAGTATGGCGTCTAGGTATACAGACAGACCTCTTTTTATCCAGTGCAATGTCCCGGTCAGTCACCTTCCGCATCCGCACGGTGACGGCGTAGCGCCTGTTCGTTGTGATCTAACCAGGCAGACGCCTCTCTGGCAGAATCAAAGAACTGTGCATGACCTTCCGCTGTCACTCGCAATTTCGCTGGGTAGAGCATAGCATATGGCAGTTGTAAGGCTCTGAGGCACCTCTTTACCTCACTGAACTTAGTTCTGTTTCTCTGCACCTCGGCCGAGAAGTCTGGATAGAACGACACTCTTACTCCATTAAACTTTACATTGTTCTGCTCCCTCGCGCAGCGTAACACCGCCTCTCTGTCACGATAGTGTAGCAGCTTGGCCAGCATTGATCTGGGGGGAGCACCTTGTGGAGGAGGCCGCCCCGGCACTCTATGGGCCCTCTCCACTGTAAAAAAATGGGGAAAAAGCTTCACAGCCAAATATCTCTACCAGCCAGTTCTCCACAAACGATGTGGGATCCTTACCCTCAGATTTCTCTGGGAGGCCGACAATACGGACATTGTTTGTGCGCAAACGGTTTTCCGTGTCCTCTGCTCTGTTGTATGTGTCTTGGGCTATACGGTATGCTGCCTTCGCTTCTCGCGCCTCGGGGGTAATTGCTCCTCTATATCACAAACTCTGCTCTCAACTGCAGTTGCTCTTTCTCTAACCTTTTGAAGGTCTTGTCTTAGTAGAGACACCTCCTCTCTCAGGCCCCCAAACTGCTCCTTCACATCAGTGACTGCAGCCGTGCACACATGAACAGCCTTTAGGATATCAGCCAGTGTAGGTTGTTCCAGGTAATAATAATAATATTTCATCCGAGGGTGGGGGGGGGACGAGGGATATCTTCTTGAAACTGCACAGGAGTACTGTCTGTATCATGGCCCCAATCGGCCTGTGTAAAAAGATCTGCAGCCTCCCCATTGCTTGCCGCCCCCCCCCCATCCTCCAGGCCAGGCAATTTCTGTGTATGGGCTTGTCTATCGTGCGTGGTGTGCGCTGTGCTTTGGCTGCTGCAGCAGTGGCGCCATCTTGGGAGTCCGGTCCCACCATCTCCAACGGGCCTCAGCGGGTCTTCCCTCGTGTGCAGAGGGCCGGTGGTGGGTCCGGATGGTGGGGGGTCTCGGAAGCCAGCTGGGGGGGCGAAAAAAGCAGGATCAGAGTTGCTGGGAGAGGATCAGACTACGGATCAGGCAGGAGCTGTGAGAAGTGCGTCCTCTCACATGCCGATCTTGGCCACGCCCCAGAGTTCCTCTAGCTTTACCACATCTCCAACAGAGGGGGAGAGGGAGGGGTCAAAATTATGTAATACCTCGGGGGTCCTGTACCAAAAAAATAATACTTTATATGCTGTCTCTCTCTGCGCCACACATCTGGATATTTTGAAAGTTGAGGTCCATATTTTAGCCCACTGTTGGAGGGAAATTGGTATAAACTGAGTCCATTTGTGCATGTAGGAGTGGGAGCCTAATGAGAGTGGAAGGGTCTCCTGAAGCAATTCATATAAAGCAGTAATTAGTCGTGTTTGGTGGGGGCCCTGGGGTTCAAAATCTCAAAAGTTGTTGGTTTGGGAAGGGTAAGGGACGGGGAGAGAGTTGATAAGTAGTGGGTTATTTGGAGATAGAAATGTGACATATCTTTCGGAATCTGATATTTAGATTGGAGGTCTGCAAAAGGGCGAAATTTTCGTGTGACCGGGTGTACAAAGTGGTGAAGTTGGAACAGGCCGGCCTGTGTGCAAGGGAACATTCGGGAATGGGATAGGCTATCAGGAATTAAGGGGTTAAAGATTACATTGGAGAGAGCGGGGCACGGGGATGAGAGGGAGAATTTGGTGTGACATGAGAGCCATATCCTCAGTGAAAAAAACATAGGGCCCAAACAGAAGCTAAGGAGTTTGGGATCTGAAAATAATGCTCCGAACGCGAAGCATGCTCCGAACGCGAAGCACCGCCCGTCTTACCCCGCTCCCGGAAGTGAAGACACAGGTCAGCACGGCTCTCCACGGAGGATCCATGACCCACATCCTTGCCGCCCGGAGGCTCTGAGGACCCTCGGCATCACCGGAACAGCAACCAGGACCCAGGTCATAGGACTCATATCCCAGGAACCCCCCCCCACTGGCCCGTGACACCCACATCCCCCGTGAGCACGCGGATGAAACTACTACTTTACATGCTGGTTTTTAGCAACCTAAATGTTAGTGTTTTTATCTATTGTAATAAATATCTTTTACATACATGCTACACTTAGAGGGCGCTGTCCTTTTTTCTCAAATAAAATTAAGAAACTATCATTTGAGCAATTTTAGTTGGGCCAAAGGAATAGGGATAGGCAGGGTTTCAAAAAAATACAGTAGTTTTGACATAACTGACATTTTTAACACATTAATCCTACCTATCCAGGATATTGGGAGAGGATTCTAACGAGTCAGCCTAGGCTTGATGTCCTTGAACAGGGGGATATACTTGGCTGAGTATAGGGATGAGTACGATGGTGTGATTTGTACACCCAGGTACTTAAGAGATGAGGTACACCAGCGATAAGGGTATGAGTTTTGAAGCGGTAAAAGGTCTGCAGGCAGTATATGTAGCGGTAGGTCTTCTGTTTTAGATGCGTTAATCTTGTATCCAAATAGAGAGCTAAACTGGAATAGGAGAACATGCAGGGATGGGAGGGATATATGTAGTCTGGTAAGAGTCAGAAGTATATTGTCCGCAAATAGAAATAGCTTATATTCCCTGTGACACATGGGGACCCCTCGTATGTCATGATGGGATCTTATAGCCTCTGCCAGGGGTTCTAGGCATAGAATGAAAAGAAGTGGGGAGAGAGGGCAACCTTGTCTAGTGCCATTAGACATTGGAAAGGATCGGGACGTGAAAGAAGTCATTTGGACCTGTGATGAGGGGTTGGAGTAGAGGGTGTTTAGGGCCGAGATGAAGGGACCATGAAAACCAAATTTAGTAAGGGTAGCAAACATGTAGGGCCAACTTAATCTATCAAATGCCTTTTGGGCATCGAGGCTAAGGATCAAAGCAGGTCTACGTACTCTGTTCAGCATATCGATAAGATCAATAGTGCGCCTAGCATTGTCTCCAGCATGTCTAGTGGGGACAAAGCCCACTTGGTCTCTATTGATCAATTTAGTCTAAAATTGAGAAAGGCGGTTAGACAAAATTTTGGTGAATAGCTTATAATCTGAGTTTAAAAGTGCTATCAGTCTGTAGCTATCTGGATGCGATGGATCTTTGTCCAGGGTAGGTATAACTGTGATAAAGGAGCGAAAGAACTGCTGGTGGGGAGACTCGCCCTGAAGAAGAAAACTATATAGGGATACGAGATGAGTTGATAGAATCGGGAGAAATGTCTTGTTGTAGGAGTATGGGAGGCCATCTGGATCAGGGGATTTGTGGGTTGGTAGGCTCTTAATAGTATTGGCTAGTTCCTCCCCCGGTAATGGGGGCATTCAGTGCATGCACATCTGACCTGGTTAGTTTAGGTAGCTGTAAGACTGACCTAAATGCCTCAAAAGCCTCCTGGTCAAATGGGGAATGTAGGTTGGGAATAAGGCAGTTGTAGAGTTTATCTTAAAACTCACCAAAGACCTGGGTCATGGTCTGTGGTCAGTGAGTGGGGGTACCATCCGGTCATTTGAGGTGATCCAGGAAGGAGAGAAAAGGCCTAAGGTTGAGCCTGGAGACCAGCATTCAATGAGGCTTATTGGAAAATTTGAAAAATGTTTCTTTTACCCATAGGAGGGACTTATCAATGGCTGACATGTCTAGATATTTTATTTGGTTGCACAGTGAGGTTACTGCTTGCAGTTGAACCACCGTGGGAGAGCAGAACAAGGATGGTTCAGTGGCTAGCAGTTTGTTAGTAAAGAGGATTTCAAGAGGGCTGCATTCTTCTTTCTTCGTGAGCTTACAGAGATGCACTGCCCCCTAAAGAATGCCTTGTGAGCTTCCCATAAGGTGGATGGACTGATAACTGAAGCTGTATTTATCTGGAAGTAATCAGTTAGCATGTGTCACAGTTCCTACTGTGCTATGCAGACAGCCAGGTGTGGTCACATCCCAAGTGGCTCAAGTAGGTGTTGAATCCATGACTTTCTGTTTACTGCTCCTGTTGCTTTTCCTCTGAGCCACACCTCAAATCATTATTCAGCCTGGTTTCCAGCTATGCTTTGTCCTGCATACAGCACTGAGAGCTATACTCTGGATCTTACTTTGCAATTAGTACCTGTCTCTCCTGGTTCAGCTGAGGCAGTTTATCTAATCAGATGGGTATAAAACACTGCCTCACTCTGAGGACTGGGTCAGTTCATTGTCCCTTGTATTGCCAAAGGTTCCTGGTTTCCTGTGTTCTTATTTATATTCTTATATTCTGATCCTGGCTCTGTTCATCATTAGCTCTGACTTCTGGAATCCCTGACTACGGCTTCACCTCGACAATCCTTTGGTAAATTCCCTGTCAAGCCCCCGTGCACAGATTTACAGCCCATGTAGCCTTTTACCTTTTTATCGTGGGCTGTGTGTATTTGGAAAGGTGAGCATATATTTCTGCACTATGGACTCCAACCAAGGTAAGCCCTTACAGCACGTGGGAGTGTGTATCTTTGGTTTCAGGATGTTTTAGCAGAGATTCATTGAGTCTTCAGTGGCACTTCCTGGGAAATGCAGCTGAGAGGCAAAGATCCAGGGTCAGGGGCGCATGATCCGACCAGGTAATGAGGCTCAGGTCGTATGACACTGTATGAGGCAAAAGAGGGGCTGTCCAAGCAATGGTGGAAGGCCTAGGCGCTTGAGAAAGGCATCTCCTTCTTGCAGGTCTCGAAGGACATGTTGGACTCCATCCTTAGTGACAATGAGGCGAAAGGAGAAGCCCCAATAATAGGAGACCTTGTGTAATTGAAGGTGAGAGGTGATAGGCCGGAGTGAGCAGCGTTTGGCCAGGGTGATTGGGAGAGGTCGCTGAATAGTTGAATTTTGTCTCCCTTTTATTCAATACTGGATCGGTTGCGAGTGGGCAAAGTGAGCGCCTCTTTGCTTTTGTAGTAGTGGAACCTTACTTATTGGTTTCAGGATGTTTTAGCAGAGAATTATTGAGTCTCCAGTGGCACTTTCTGGGAAATGCAGCTGAGAGCCAAGGATCCAGGGTCGGGGGCGCGTGATCTGACTAGGTAATGAGGCTCAGGTCGGATGACACTGTATGAGGCAAAAGAGGGGCTGTCACTAGGAAACAGTCCACTCTAGAGAACATCTAATGGAGGGGAGAGTAAAACTAATATTGTTTTCCAGTAGGGTGTTTGATCCTCCATGCATCAAAAACACGATGGCTTTGAATCAATTTACGAAAGGAGGTGGCAAAAGAGTGTGTTGCGGCGGGTAATGTTATGGAACAAAGATTTCCGATCTCGGGTGGGAGAGAGGACAGCATTAAAATCTCCCCCAATCACCATAAAAGGCTAAGAAAAGCATTGCAGCCGTTCAAATGCATCAGTAAGAAATTTGATCTGACCCATATTAGTAGCATATATATTCATTAGTGTTATAGGATTAGATAAATAGGTACCTTGCAGTATTATATAATGACCGTGAGGATCTAAATGGGTGGACTTGATCTGGAGAGGACAGGTGCGTCTGATCAGCACTGAAACCACAGCCTTTCCAGATGAGTCAGACGCCATATAAGACACCGGGAAATACTTAGAAGCAAATTTCAGGGATCCCCCAGAACGGAAGCGAGTCTCCTGCACCAGAATTATACCCACACCAGAGGCCCTGAAATCCTTTAAAGCCATCCATCATTTTTTGATGGAATTCAGACCTTTCACGTTATAGGACAACAGCTTCAAAGCCATAATAAAAGCGTGAATTTTAGCCAGTGAACATTCAGTATAGTGGGTGATAGCCCATCGGTACAGACACACATATATAGCCTTATAACAGATAGTAATCTATCATGTAACAGAGTAAAAAAACTGATCAACGTTAATGCAGGAAAAATAAAAAATAAAAACAACAACAAGGAAAGATTCAAAAGGAAGTCGAAAAAAAGGACCAAACGAAATATTGCTGCGTAGTAACAAAAAGGCCGGTCTGGCCCCCCCCCAAAAAAAAACACAAAAAATGTACACATCAGGTGTAGGCTTGAGAGGCATCCGTATCTCAGAAATCCCTGGCCGAAGCCAGAGGACATGTGGGGGAGCAAAGCGGTCTCCAACAAGGGGAAAAACGTGATGTTCCGCCACAGTGCTCCGCATCTAGCTGTCATGGTTATGCAGTAATGTGTGTCTGTCAGCTCACCTTTCCTTCTGTGTTCACCTTTAGAGGCCAGCCACCCTCACCTGACTGTTTAAATAATCTTCCCTCAGCATAGCTCCACCCTGGTCTCTAATTAGGAACACTATATTAACCTGGGCATTGCAAGCCAACCTTGCTGATCAACCATTGTGTGTTAGCTTTCGTGTGTACTTGCTGTGTTTCCTACGTCTGATTCCAGTTACTGACCTTGGCCTGTTCTCGACTAACCCTGTCTGCATGTGACCCTGACCTTTGGAGTGTTATGTTTATCCTTGTCTGCTACTCGCCCCAACATTTGGCTTATCCCTTACTTTCCTTGTTGTTCCAGCCTGCTGCCTCCTACCTCTTCTCCTGTAGTCTACCGTGAGCGTGAGCTCTGAGACCCTGGGTGCCGCAACCTGGAGCCAGTCCATCCTCACCATTAGAGGCTCTGCTGAACACCTGCTGGCTCTTAGACTCCGTGCCCTGGCGAATCTATGCTCTAGCTCCCAGTGGGATCTGTGTCAGTGTTCCAGTAGACCTGCTTCCTGAACCTCCCAGGGTTCAATCTGCAGCAGTCAGTCCTAGGGTCCACTACCTTAGCGGTGCACTCCTGACTTCCATGGAGTGCATCTGTCACCTGGTCTCAGGTGACCTGATAGTTTGATCAGCCATGGACCCGGCTGACGTGCAGCTTCCTGCAGATGATTCATTACAGGGCATAGTCCGCAGAACTTAAGACCCAGGAATCGCATGAGTCCCAGGTGATACGATTCCTTCAGGATTTGGCCTCTCATTTTGAACAGGTTCAGGCCTCATTAGGACCCCCGGTTCAACAACCTCAACCGCTATCTGCTGCTGCACCTATCGCACCAATTGCAGCCACACATTCATTACAACTGCCAGCTCCGGCCCGTTTCTCTGGGGACTCCAAGGCCTGCAGGGGGTTCCTTAGCCAGTGCACAATTCATTTTGAGCACCAGCCTCAAAACTTCCAGTCCGATCGGGCAAAGGTAGTCTATATTATATCCCTCCTGTCCAGCGAGGCGTTAGCCTGGGCTGCCCCTCTGTGGTAACTGAATGATTCAGTGGTTTCTAGCCTGTCTGATTTCTTAAAACTTTTTTGGAATATCTTCGAGGAACCCGGTCGTGTCTCCTCAGCGGCCAGCGCCCTTTTACGTCTCCATCAAGAGTCTGCTTCTGTGGGACTGTACGCTCTTCATTTTCGTACTTTGACTGCTGAGCTGAGCTGGAATAATGAGGCCCTAGTTGCAACCTTTTTACATGGCCTCTCTAATAGAGTGAAGGATGAATTAGCAGGAAGATCCCTCCCTGCTGATCTGGACGGTGTCATCACCTTGTGTAACCAGATCGATATTCGCTTTCAGGAGAGGGCCCTGGAAAAAAGACACCAGCACTCCCCATTCTTTAGGCAGCCTGAGCTCCATGTCCCTTCTCTTAGTTCCGAGGAGCACCTCCTGCCTGCTGAGGAACCTATGCAGCTGGGCTGGACCAAGTTATCGGCCGAAGAACGCGCTAGGCGCAGAACTCTGGGCCTGTGCCTCTACTGTGGCATCAAAGGTAATTTTCGTGATACTTGTTCTCTTCGTCCGGAAAAACGCTCAGGGCTAATACATCTGGAAGGTGGAGTATTGGACTTTGAAATATCACCTTCACCTTCTCGTCTTCTCCTTTCTGTGTTCCTTCATGTCGGCGCTTCCCCTCGTTCGGTCTCGGCATACCTGGATTCTGGAGCCACTGGCAATTTCATGGACTGTGGAACTGCATCTTCCATGAGACTTACCCTTTTGCCTCTCACAACGCCATTGGTGGTCTTGGCGATTGATGGCACTGTTCTTCCAGGGGGTACTATCCACTTCCAGACCCTCCCTGTTAAGATGTCGGTAGGGACACTCCACTAGGAGTGGATATCCTTCCTTGTCTTACCTAAGGCTTCATCTCCTATCATATTAGGTCTTCCTTGGTTACGGCTCCATTCTCCACATGTTGACTGGACTGCTGGACAGATCTTGACTTGGGGTTCCGCCTGTTCCTCCTCCTGCCTACTCACGGTTACCCCAAAAGAGAAACTTCCTGTTGCCACCATCCCAGTATCTTCTGCTCTTCCCGCTGCATATGCATATAGCAATTTCAGGCTGCAATAGTCGGGCTGAGGCACTCTCTGGGTCGTGTGGCACTCTGGATGAGGAGCCCACCAGACCCGATCATTCACTCCAGTTTGCATGGCCACTTCCCTTTGCCTGTCCCTGGACCCCCTTGGACACACACCCAGGCTGACTCGTCCACCAGTTCCACAGTCGCTACACCCTGCGATGCAATTCTGGTGGTCGCTGCATCTGGCGATGCTGTTCAGTCGGCCTCTGCACCAGTCCAGCCTATGCCCAGTGAGCTTCCTGCTTCTTGTTCAGGACCTTCTGTAACCTGGCCTCACCCTACTGCTACTACGTCCATTCAAACCTGTTTAAGAGGCTCAATCCATCCTTTGGATAGACTGCCTCATTCAGCCAGGTGGGGTTTTCAATCTTTTTTCAGGGCTCTCTGCATTCTGTTTGTGTTTCAGCTATCCAGCCTAACTCTTGTGACACGTCACCTTCTAACCAACCTGACCTCAGGGATCCACTGACTTCTACCCAGTCTGATGGTCCTGTGTTGGATGTCCAGCTCATCTTTAAGGGTCTGGGGGACCCTGCTCAGACTCCTGATGGTCTTCTTGTGCCCTTACCCATTCCTAAAAAGCCTTTAGTCCTCAATAAGTCCTCTCGTCCTCTCCCTACCTCGGTTCCGGTCTCTGAGGATAATCTAAAGTATGAGGTTAGTCAAGTTTTGGATTTGGTCCTGAGGAGAGGTCTTGGATCACTGCATCTGAGGTCTTTGCTCCTCGTCTGTTGAGGAGGTTCCATCTGGAGTTTCCCTTTAAGCCTGGGCACAGGCGAGGGAGGGAGAGGCCTCGTAAGAGGGGGGGTACTGTCATGGTTATGCAGTAATGTGTGTCTGTCAGCTCACCTTTCCTTCTGTGTTCACCTTTAGAGGCCAGCCACCCTCACCTGACTTTTTAAATAATCTTCCCTCAGCATAGCTCCATCCTGGTCTCTAATTAGGAACACTATATTAACCTGGGCATTGCAAGCCAACCTTGCTGATCAACCATTGTGTGTTAGCTTTCATGTGTACTTGCTGTGTTTCCTACGTCTGATTCCAGTTACCGACCTTGGCCTGTTCTCAACTATCCCTGTCTGCTTGTGACCCTGACCTTTGGCATGTTATGTTTATAGAAAAAATAGAAACCATTCAAAAACAGTTCAAAGCACCCCCATGGGTGAAGAAAAAAAGAACGCGAAACAGTCCCTTGAAGGGGTTGACGGGGAGTTGGGTTCCTGTGTGTAAAGAAAAAGGGCAAAAAGGATGACTTCCAGCAGGTCAAGTAGGTAGCCTGGTACGCTGAGAGCGCTGAGGCATGGAGTAGGCTCTCGATCCCCTTCCTCTCACTGGTTTCCAAATCTTATAAGGAGCCGACGGAGGGCGTGGGGTGGCAGGAGAGAACTGACCATCTTCTGCAGGCAATGGTGGAAGGCCTAGGCGCTTGAGACAGGCATCTCCTTCTTGCACGTTTCGAAGGACATGTTTGACACCATCCTTAGTGACACTGAGGTGAAAGGAGAAGCCCCAATAATAGGGGACCTTGTATAATTGAGGTGAGAGGTGATGGGCCATAGTGAGCGGCGTTTGGCCAGGGTGATTGGGGAGAGGTCGCTGAATAGTTGAATTTTGTCTCCCTTCTATTCAATACTGGATCAGCTGTGAGTGGCCAAAGTGAGAGCTTCTTTGCTTTTGTAGTAGTGGAACCTTACCACTACAGTCTCTGACAAAAGTCTTGTCGCTTGTGTACAAATTGACCTGAAGTGCCGCTAGAATATATCTAATCAAGATTTTGTTACAAGAAATGGGTCATTTTAATCCCAACAGCTTTTGTAATAATGTTTCAGTGCAAAACGAAACTGACAAAAAGTATTCTAATATTCACAGCTTGGTAAAGCCCATTGAGTCAATTTTTGCCAAGGCATACAGTAAGTGTTGTCGCCTTATTATATGAGCTTCACCTGTGACTAATAATGGATCAATTAGGTCTCAGTTGTGTATAAAAAGAACACCAGTACACTAGACCTTCTCAACTGCAACTAGACCTCTACAAACATGCCTAAGATTCACCCGGAGACTAAAGTGTTGATTATCAAGAGGCTGAAGACCAGATCCACTGCTGATGTGGCAGACACCTTCAATGTGTCTTAGCGTCAAGTTCAGAGGATGAAAAAATGATTTGAAGAGACTGGAGATGTTTTGGACAAGGCCAGGTCAGGCTGACCCCGCAAGACAACTGCTCGAGAGGACCGTTTGTTGGCTCGAAAATCCAAGGCCAGCCCATTTTCCACTGCAGCAGAGCTCCACGAGACCTGGTCACCTGAAGTCCCTGTGTCAACCAGAACAGTTTGTCGGATTCTGTCTCGAAATGGCCTCCATGGTCGAATCAGTGCCCATAAGCCAGCACTAAACAAAAGACAATTGAAAAACCGTGTGGCATTTGCCAAGGGCCACAGCCTGCTAAAAGGATGGAAAAGTGGCAGAAGGTGGATTTTTCAGATGAATCTTCTGTGGAATTACACCACAGTCGCCGCAAATATTGCAGGAGACCTACTGGAACCCGCATGGAGCCGAGATTTACCCAGAAAACAGTGAAGTTTGGTGGAGGCAAAATCATGGTCTGGGGTTACATCCAGTATGGTGGTGTGCGAGGGATCTGCAGGGTGGAAGGCAACATCAATAGTCTAAAATACCAAGAAATCTTAGCTACCTCTTATATACCCAACCATAAAAAAGGCCAAATTGTGCAGCAGGATGGTGCTCCATCGCATACTTCCATCTCCACATCAAAGTTCCTTAAGGCAAAGAAGATCAAGATGCTCCAGGATTGGCCAGCCCAGTCACCAGACATTAACATCATTGAGCATATATGGTGTAGGATGAAAGATGAAGCATGGAAGAAGAAACCAAAGAATATTGATGAACTCTGGGAGGCATGCAAACTGTTTTCTTTGCTATTCCTGATGACTTCATCAATAAATTGTATGAATCCTTGCCAAACCGCATGGATGCTGTCCTTCAAGCTCATGGAAGTCATACAAGATATTAAATTTGGATCTCACAGCACCACTACTTAATTTGCTGACATATGTTTGGATTTTCAGTAAAGTTGTTCAATTTCTGTATAGGCGACAAAACTTTTGTCTTGCCAAAATTTGACCTGTCTGTCTTTATTAAATGATAAATCTTTTTTCAGTCAAACTAATTTATTTCAGTGCATTAAACATCATTTGGGAGGGCTTTAGCTTTTCATATGAGCCATTTCTAACACCAATTGATTAAAAGTCAGGTTAATAGTAGGAGTTTCTACAAAATAGAGAAGCGACAAGACTTTTGTCAGGGACTGTATGTCACGTGGTCTGGCCCCTGCAGGGGGTTTGAGGGCGAAGGGCCCATGGGCCAGTCAAGGTGCCAGTCTATGTCCAGGATGTTAAGTGCCAGAATGTTGAATAGGCCAAGGAGGTAGGGTCTGATGTTGTTGTCAGCCACCTGTTCTGGGACTCCACGGATTCTGAGGTTTTGGTGCAGTTCCCTTTTCTCCAGGTACTCTTAGTGCAGCTGGGATACAGAGTTTTTAAGGGAGGCATTCTCCTCTTCTAGAGCCTGAACATAGTGCAAAGTCTCATCAAACTTCCAAACTTTTCAAAGTAGCTGTGCACTCGCCCAGTAGGTCTATCTCACCCCTGCGTTTTCTGGAGATTTTCCCCAGGTCCTGGGTGATGCCCCTGGTGAGCTGTTGGGCCAGAGCCTGGAGTTTAAGGTCCAGCATCTCAGGCATTAATACAGGCTGAGAAGAAGGAGGCATATGTGGGGGGAGAGCCTGCTGAGAACCATCTTCCACCATCAGGGAGCTGACGTAATCCTGCGGGTCTCCCTGTGAAATCGAGACTGGAGATTGAGGCCTAGTCAGATAGCGATCCACAGTGGAGGAGGGCTGCAGTGTTTGTGTGGCTCTGTAGCAAGATCATTGGTCCCCGATTGTTTTCCCATGTAGTGCTAGGAGGTCCGAGGGGTCATGGTAGCTTACCCCAGTTGCGATTGATTGCCACTGAAGCTGTGCAGGGGCTCACGGATCACGCTTGCGCCATCTTGAAGAGCCGCGCATGTGCCACCAAGCGTTCTTTATTAATAAAAGCGTCAATGTAAAGTACTTTAAAACAAAAAAATAAAATAGAGCTTAAACAAGAACTACATATATTGTTGATACTTATCCTAGCATACACAGGTTTCATTAACACTTACTTATTATTGAAATTTTCAGTTGCCTAGCTAGTTTTTGCCAGTGATTGTATGCATGCACATTTGCGATTTTTTAATTTGTTTTCACTTTTTAAATATACGACAAAACAAGTCGTAAAAATGTAAAAGTACCTCAAATGACTGGTGCCATTCTTTAATTTGTGTTAACTGTTACAGACACAAAAGGTTTTAGCAGCATAGCCAACAAAATTGTAGGTATTATATTAAGTCATGAGCTGATTATAGATCTACTTAAAGCAGAACTTCAGTCATTTTTTTAACTTTCCATCTATTAAATCTTCTGCCCTTGTTATTTTAACTTTGGATAGTAAGACATTTTTTTTTCTGCCAGTAAATCCCTTATACAGCCCACTTCCTGTCTCTTGTCTGCTCATGAGCCTAGGCTTATGACATCACGCGCAGCTCTCTCTCTCACTCTATTAAAGTTGGCCAGGAAGGGAGGGGGGATGAGTCATAAGAGGGCCAATGAGACCTGCAGAGCTGGAGGTGTGCCTCTGGGTGTGTCTGTGTAAATCCAGTAAGTGAACAGGCAGCAGCTTCAGCTGCCCACAGTTAAAATGGTTGCAGCCAGATTTAGTGGAGAGAGATTTCTGCAGCATATTTGGAAATTTTGGATTTAAGTCTGGACTCTGACTGGGCCATTCTAACACATGGATATGCTTTGATCTAAAACATTCCATCGTAGCTCTGGCTGTATGTTTAAGGTCATTGTCCTGCTGGAAGGTGAACCTTCACCCCAGTCTCAAGTCTTTTGCAGACTATAACAGGTTTTCTTCTACGATTGCCCTGTATTTGTCTCCATCCAAATTCCCACCAACTCTGATCAGCTTCCCTGTCTCTGCTGAAAGAAAGCATCCCAAACTTGATGCTGCCACCACCATATTTCACCTTGGGGATGGTGTGCTCAGGGTAATGAGCAGTGTTAGCTTTCCGTCACACATAGTGTTTTGCTTTTAAGCCAAAAAGTTAAAGTTTGGTCTCATTTGACCAGAGCAACTTCCACACGTTTGCTTTGTCCCTCACATGGCTTCTCGCAAACTGCAAACGGCACTTCTTATGGTTTTTTCTTTCAACAATTACTTTCTTCTTGCCACTCTTCAATAAAGGTCAGATTTATGGACTGTACAACTCATAGTTGTCCTGTGGACAGATTTTCCCACCTGAGCTGTGGATCTCTGCAGCTCCTCCAGAGGTACCATGGGTCTCTTGGCTGCTTCTCTGATGAATGCTCTCCTTGCCTGGCCTGTCAGTTTAGGTGGATGGCCATGTCTTGGTAGGTTTGCAGTTGTGCCATACTCTTTCCATTTTCCAATGATGGATTGAACAGTGCTTCATGAGATGTTCAAAGCTTGGGATATGTTTTTTTATAACCTAACCCTGCTGTAAACTTCTCCACAACTTTATCCCTTCACTAAGGTTCTATAACAAACCTCTGAGGGCTTCACAGAATAGCTGTATTTATTAAGAGATTACATTTCACACAGGTGGACTCTATTTACTAATTAGGTGACTTATGAATGCAATTGGTTCCACTAGGTTTTAGTTAGGGGTATCAGAGTAAAGGGGGCTGAATACGAATGCACGCCACACTTTTCAGATATTCATTTGTAAAAATTTTTGAAACCCATTCATCATTTTCCTTCCACTTCACAATTATGTGTCACTTTGTGTTGGTCTATCACATAAAATCTCAATAAAATACATTTACGTTTTTGGTTGTAACATGACAAAATGTGGAAAATGTAAAGGGGTATGAATACTTTTTCAAGGCACTGTATATACAAGTGATATCAATTAGTGTCAATTGATTTGTTCGCTGCTGTAGAGATCTCTAAATGCAATTTCTCTTTCCATTTTCTTGTCATCTGGTAATGACTAAGCGCTAACATTTGCACAAAACGCGTCTACCTCTGTCTCTTGCTCCATCTGTTAACCACTTGTCAGATGAAGCTTCACTAAAGAGGATTTTTGGAAGTGCAGGCATCCGGAATCATTTGCTTTATTCACATCCTTTGTTATCAATGTAAAGCGGTGCACTGTTTCTATATACAGGTAATATGTCAGGTGGTAGGATTAAGTAAAGTAGTCCTTGATAGTGTCAAAGCTGAAAGTAATTATAATATTCACTGCTTCCCAGGTAAAATAGTGTCAGTGATACTACTATTGAGGAGAAGGTAGCAGAGAGGCTAGAGACGGGCAATGTAGAGGCAGGCCTGTGTTCTGTATCTTTTAGTTTTGTTCCCTATCAAACCAACCCCTTTCTCTTTTGTCAGCAGCTTGTAAATCATTTTAGTGATATTGGCCCACATATGATATTAGTGCACTTGTTTATGAAACACATTACCACAGTTCATTTTAGTTCACTAAAACACAATCTATTACTCAATATTTTTGACAAAATATAAAGATGAGGTTACGTTAAGTAAATAACACATAAAGCAAGCCTTAAAATTGTGCTTCGGTATTCAAAATCATGCATAGGGAATGTTTTAAAAGTCTTTACAGGTCAGTGTATTGTTATTGCTCTCAATCTGGCATGTTCAGTGTTGCCTCAGGAGTTTATGCATGTTTTCGGTCTAGACTTTAAAGCAGAGTTATGCCGGCAGAAAAAAAGATTAAAAGTCAACAGCTACAAATGAAGCAGCTGCTGACTTTTAATATTAGGACACTTACCTGTCCAGGGAGCCCCCGATGTCAGCACCCCAGCCGATCTTCGGTTTGACTTCTGGGTGCTGCTGCCGCCATTCCTGGTGGAGGAATCCAGACAGTGGAAGTTCCATTTCTGGGTGGAACTTTACGATTTAAGTACCGGTATTTAGAAATCCACCAAGTTTTTTTCCCTATAACCTTTCCCTATAACCTATGCAAGAGCATAGATAGGTGGTTATGTCTTTACATTTTTGACTGTACTTACTGTTGATGGACTCATTACCTCTGCTGGAAGTCTGTTCCAAGCATCCACTACCAGTTTAGTCCATTAGGAACCTCCCAGGTTATTAAGGTGAGTGAGGTGTTAACTTGACAAAATACTTTAGAGGAAAAAACACAGAGGTCCTTTAAAGCATAGTTTTTATGTGTGTTTAAAGAAGCCTCTGAATTGGAGTAATTGCAGTCAAGACTTACTAAATTCTAAAATATTTTTTTTGTGTTTGTCTCTTTCTCTTTCAGAGTTTACATTCCACTCTTACTCTTTTTTTTTTTTCTTTCTTTCTTTCTTTGCCTGCCTGACCTGCAAATTTGTCCTAAAAGAGGGTCAATTAATATATTTTACTAAAATAGAGATTCAATGCTCTTTAACAATTTAAAGAGAAAGGTGTAGGGCAAATGTCATGTTGAGGCAGCATTAAATCTGTACTTTACAAAAAAAAGGAAAAGAAAAAAAAATTCTTTTGATTTTAACTATTTTTTTTCTTTCCGTATCACCTTTATTTTTGGGTGATTCTTGAGTTTGGTTCTGTAGGGTGAAAAAAAAGTAGGGAGTATGGGGAGCATTATATGGAGAACATTTAAAACATTTAAAAATGTTGATTATAGAATATTAAAGCTTCCCTATAGCATTTTGTGTTTGGGCCAATCTCCAACGGTTGTTTTTTTTTTTTTTTCCCCTTTTAATATGGGATAATTGTTTTATATAAACTTATGGAAGCTCCCGTATGTCATTTTAGCTATTACCAACTATGACAATAACAGTAACAGTAATACGAGGTTTTAGCAACAGTCATGCCGCTATTATCTTTGTACATGTGACACACAGTCCTCTCTAGAGTCCTAATATGTGGCAGTCATCATATGTGGTTATTTTTTATTTTTAATCACCACTGGGGGTTTTTATTTTTTGTGACATAAGTGAAAAAAAAGTGGAAATTTTGAAAAAAAAACACTTTTTTTAGTTTCTATGATAACATTTTGCAAATAAGTAAATTTGGGCAAAAATGTATACTTCTACATATCTTTGGTAAAAATAACCCAAATAAGTGTATATTATTTGGTCTGTGTGAAAGTTAGAGTCTACAAGCTATGGTGCAAATCATTGAAAATTGATCACTTCTGATGCACTGACGGCCTATCTCATCTCTTGAGGCCCTGAAATGTCAGGAAAGTACAAAGAAGGCCCCCCCAAATTACCCCTTTTTGTAAAGTAGACAGTCCAATGTATTTAGTAAAAGGCATGGCAACTTTTTTAAAGTTGTAATTTTTTCCCACAATTCTTTGGAAAATGAAGAAATTATTTTTTTTTTTTTACATAAAATTGTCATAATAACAAGTTATTTCTCACACACAGCATATGCATACTTCAAATTACACCCCAAAATACATTCTGTTACTCCTCCTGAGTATGATAATACCACATATGTGAGACTTTTTCACAGCCTGGCCACATAGAGAGGTCCAACATGCAGGGAGCACCGTCAGGTGTTCTAGGAGCATAAATTACACATAAAATTTACTAACGACTTATCACACTTTTGAAAGCCCTTTTAAACGGTTCATTTTTTTTCCAAAAGTCCTCGAAAAATGTGGAAAGAAAATGAAAACATATTTTTTTTTTTTACACAAGTGGTCGATTTATAAGATATTTCTAACACACAGCATGTACATAGCAAAAATTACACCCCAAAATAGATTCTGCTACTCGTCCCAAGTATGGCGATACCCAATGTGTGATACTTTTACACAGCCTGGCCACAGAGAGAGGTCCAACATTGAAGTAGTACCTTCAGGCATTCTAGGAGCATACATTACAGATATAATTTTATTTCTTTCTATCACACTTTTGAAGGTCCTGGAGCACCAGGACAGTGGAATTACCCACAAAATGACTCAACTTTGGAAAGCAAACACCCCAAGGTATATTCTATGAGGCATGGGCTGCAGATAGGTACTCGGATAATCTGATGGGCTGGATACAGGTGCTTGGGTACTCTGATAGGCTGGTGACAGGTACTTGGTTACACTGATGGGCTGGTGACAGGTATTCAGGTACTCTGATTGGCTGTGAGAGGTACTCGGGTACCTGGTGACAGGTACTTTGATGGGCTGGTGACAGGTACTTTGATGGGTGGTGACAGGTCGTCTTTTCTTGGGGAGGGGGCAATCAGTGTGATTGGTGTGCACTGTAAGTGGTATCGAGCCGTTACCGCAATCTCCTCCTCCCAATCGTGTGTGAGGAGAAGAATCCGATAACAGCTCATTACCACGGTTTGTTGACATTCTGTGACCAGCTGTAATTTCATTGCCTTTTTACCGCGATCGAGGATTGGCTGTGTCAGGGTGACAAGCCTTGTCCCCGTTCGCCGTTCTGCGCACCCCTAGGAGCGTGCACGAGAACAGTGCATGTGACCGGCTGTGATTGGACACAACCGGTCCTGTGGTAAAGAGCTGATTTCTATTGGCTCTTTACACTGATCTGGGATGGGCTGTGTCTGAGGGACATGCCTCATCCCCGATCGCCACTCTGTGGGCCCCCCAGGAGCAGCGAATAGCAGAGGACGTCATTTGACTATAGGCCGGTGGGGAAGTGGTTAATAAAATATAATCTCAGAAAGCAACGAAAGCTGGTCCATAGGCCGTTATGCTGTATCCAATTGGAATCACCGTGGAAGGCTGTCCCAGAAGCAAGAGCAACATGACCAGGTTTGCATTATGGACTTTCATACTATTATTATTGGACTGTTGAGAACTAAGATCCTCTTTTTTTTTTTTTTCTCTCATTATTATTATTATGGACTTACTAGATTCAGAACAAGTGATGACTACAGATACTGAGATCCATAAATGTGGACTGTAGAGATGGAGCGTTTAAAGGTTTTTTTTTAAAAGAGTTTTTTTATTTTATTTTTTATTTCAGAAAATGACAAAAGCTTCAAATATTAAAGGAGATTAGACACACACCATTATTTTAGGTGTGGCCTAGCTTCCCTGGCCACAAGGGGGCATCTATTGACTTTATGTGTAATCTCCATTAGCAACTGTAAATATATATATAATATATATATTCTTATACTCAAGCTTGAGTATAAGAACTTAATTGATTTACCAGTGCCTTTTAAAGTGCGGGAAGGTTAGGTGTGGGGGTGACACAGGAGACACTGTGCTATTTACCCATCATAAACTCAGGTGCCTGAAAGGACAACACCTAAATTAAATACCTTTTCAGCGGACTAGCAAGCAAGGTACATAAAGACATAGATGAGCGATTTTTGGGGTGGATGAACTTGACTGGCTTGCACAGAGTCCTGACCTCAACCCGATAGAACTCCTATGAAATGAATTAGAGTGGTGACTGTGAGCCAGGACTTCTCATCCACATCAGTGCCTGACCTCACAAATGCACTTCTGAAAGACATAGACACACTCCTAAACATTGTGGACAGCCTTCCCAGAAGAGTTGAAGCTTCTATAGCTGGAAAGGGTGGGCCAACACAATAATGAGCCCTGACTAGGATGCCATTAAAGTTCATGTGCGTGTAAAGGCAGGAATCACAATACTTTAGGTAATATAGTGTAATATATAATATAGTATTATCATATATAATAAATATATATATATATATATATATATATATATATATATATATATATATATATATATATATATATATATATATACACACACACACACACACATATACACACACACACAGTATCTCACAAAAGTGAGTACACTGCTCACATTTTTGTAAATATTTTATTATATCTTTTCATGTGACAACACTTGTAATGGAATGTGATTATGAGTGTTATTGTGAAATGCCTATTTCTAATATAATCGCATAGATATAAGTGCTTATTTTCTTATAACCAGCTATTAGCCTTAATCATGCTCAAATTAGATGTCTGCCAGCTTCTCCCTTCATGTGGAACAGAACTGCAAGAGTTAAAGAACAAACAACAAAGCTGAGAAGAAGATTGCACCTATTTTCAGGCCTATGAGGCTACACTCAAGACAAACAGGAACTGAAAACAAGACACCATCATTAGCTATGATAGTCTGCTATCTCCTTATACAGATATAACCCAGCAAAGCTTACATTTCGTCACAATAATGAATATGTATAATTTGCGGTTTGTACACGCTTGTTTTATTTGATATTTGATTTGATAACGAAATATCCGGCTCTCGGTATATCATCTTGAGCCCAGGAAGTAAACGACAGAAGTACCAAACTTACTGAACGTGTCCATGTCAGTGATTTGCGGTTGAATGTGCACATTTTCACATCGAAGATTAATTTGGCCAGGGGGACAGAAACAAGAGTACCGAGCGGTTCTGTTCGGTCCAAAACACACTGAAGAAATGACACTTTGCTACAATGTAAAGTAGTGAGTGTACAGCCTGTATAACAGTGTAAATTTGCTGTCCCCTCAAAATAACCGCTGGCAACAAAAGTATGCACACCCCTAAGTGAAAATGTCCAAATTGGGAACAAAGTGTCACTATTTTCTGTGGCCACCATTATTTTCCAGCACTGCTTTAACCCTCTTGGGCATGGAGCTCACCAGAGCTTCACAAGTTGCCACTGGAGTCCTCTTCCATTCCTCCATGATGACATCACAAAGCTGGTGGATATTAGAGTCCTTGCGCTCCTCCACATTCCAATTTAGGATGCCCCACAGATGCTCAATAGGGTTTAGATCTGGAGACATGCTTGGCCAGTCCATCATCTTTACTCTCAGCTTCTTTAGCAAGGCAGTGGTCATCTTGGAGGTATGTTTGGGGTCGTTATCATGTTGAAATACTGCCCTGCAGCCCAGTCTCCAAAAAGAGGGGATGATGCTCTGCTTCAGTATGTCAGAGTACATGTTGGCATTTATGGTTCCCTCAATGAACTGTAGCTCCCCAGTGCAGCCAATAGTCATGCAGACCATGACCATGACCAGACCATGACACTCCCACCACCATACTTGACTGTAGGCAAGACGCACTTGTCTTTGTCCTCCTCACCTGGTTGCCACCACACGTGCTTGACACATCTGAACCAAATAAGTTTATCTTGGTCTCAGTAATCCATGTCCTTAGTCTGCTTGTCTTCAGCAAACTCTTTGTGGGCTTTCTTGTGCATCATCTTTAAAAGAGGCTTCCTTCTGGGACCACAGCCATGCAGACCAATTTGATGCAGTGTGCGGCGTGTGGTCCAAGCACTGACAGGCTGACCCCCCACCCCTTCAACCTCTGCAGCAATGCTGGCAGCACTCATGCATCTATTTCCCAAAGACAACCTCTGGATATGACGCTGAGCACGCGCACTCAACTTCTTTGGTCGACCATGGCGAGGCCTGTTCTGAGTGGAACATGTCCTGTTAAACCGCTGTATGGTCTTGGCCACTGTGCTGCAGCTCAGTTTCAGGGTCTTGGCAATCTTCTTATAGCCCTGGCTATCTTTATGTAGAGCAACAATTCTTTTTTTCAGATCCTCAGAGAGTTCTTTGGCATGAGGTGCCACGTTGAACTTCCAGTGACCAGTATGAGAGAGTGAGAGCGATAACACCAAATTTAACACACCTGCTCCCCATTCACACTTGAAACCTTGTAACACTAACGAGTCACATGACACCAGGGAGGGAAAATGGCTAATTGGGCCCAATTTGGACATTTTCACTTAGGGGTGTACTCACTTTTGTTCCCAGCGGTTTAGCCATTGATGGCTGTGTGTTAAGTTATTTTGAGGGGACAGCAAATTTACACTGTTATACAAGCTGTGCACGCACACTACTTTACATTGTAGCAAAGTGTCATTTCTTCTGTGTTGTCACATGAAAAAATAGTAATAAAATATTTGCAAAAATGTGTGGGGTTTACTAATTTTTGTGAGATACTGTGTGTATATATATAATATACACACACACAGTATATGTGCTGCTACTATATATATATATATATATATAATTTTTTTTTTTTTTTTTTTTTTTTTTTTAATTTAGCTGTTAATTTCTTGCCATCACCTGTCTAAACACACTGACACTACAGTGACACTAAATAATTAAAACTTTTTTTTCCTACTAAAAATACCACAACCCTAACCTTCAACCTGGACTTTGACGCAGATTGTGAGATTTAACCATGACAGTGATTCTGACACTAACCTTGATCAAACCAATATGGTTATTTTTACTGTATTTATTTCTTTCTGTTTTTTTTCCACATGTACTTTTCTCCTTTGACTAAGAGAAAATGATACAATGTATCTAATTAATTTTGAAGAAGAGAGTATAAGGGCAGGTTTTATTGAGTGATCATTCTGTTAGCCAATCACAGGCTATCATAGCTATCCAGTCACTGGATATCTAGGGTCTGGCATTGTCTTTGCTATTGGCATGTGTGGTATCATCATGCCAACATCCATGGATGTCCGCAGAACTTTTTTCAGGGGGGGGGGGATAATTTTAAGGTCACCCATGCTCCGCCCCTTTACGACAATGTCATGAAGGGGAGGGGTTTAGTCATCATATAAAGTGCAGGCATGCATAGGTTTGAGAAACCTGACGCAAAAGCTTAATAGAAGGATCAAGCTGGCATTGTCTGATTAGCAATTTCTAATCTGTTTTTAACCCCTACCCTACCCCACCCCTAAGTCTGCCCCTAAACACGCTCTCAATGTTAAATATTTTAGGCAGAATTAAGTTGCAAAAATAAGTATTAACAACTTTAACAATATTAACATAAAGCATATCAGTGCCCATCAGTGCAGTCTATTAGTACCCATCAGTGCAGCTGATCAGTGCCCATCAGTACAGGCTCAAATGTGCCCATCAGTGCAGCCTCATCAGCACTCATCAGTGCAGCCCCATAGTTACATAGTAGGTGAGGTTGAAAAAAGACACAAGTCCATCAAGTCCAACCTATGTGTGTGATTATGTGTCAGTATTACATTACATATCCCTGTATATTGCGGTCATTCAGGTGATTATCTAATAGTTTCTTGAAGCTATCAATGCTCCCCGCTGAGACCACCGCCTGTGGAAGGGAATTCCACATCCTTACCGCTCTTACAGTAAAGAACCCTCTACGTAGTTTAAGGTTAAACCTCTTTTCTTCTAATTCTAATGAGTGGCCACGAGTCTTATTAAACTCTCTTCTGCGAAAAAGTTTTATCCCTGTTGGGGGGTCACCAGTACAGTATTTGTAAATTGAAATCATATCCCCTCTCAAACGTCTCTTCTCCAGAGAGAATAAGTTCAGTGCTTGCAACCTTTCCTCATAACTAAGATCCTCCAGACCCTTTATTAGCTTTGTTGCCCTTCTTTGTACTCGCTCCATTTCCAGTACATCCCTCCTGAGGACTGGTGCCCAGAACTGGACAGCATACTCCAGGTGCGGCCGGACCAGAGTCTTGTAGAGCGGGAGAATTATCGTTTTATCTCTGCAGTTGATCCCCCTTTTAATGCATGCCAATATTCTGTTTGCTTTATTAGCAGCAGCTTGGCATTGCATGCCATTGCTGAGCCTATCATCCACTAGGACCCCCAGGTCCTTTTCCATCCTAGATACCCCCAGAGGTTCTCCCCCCAGTGTATAGATTGCATTCATATTTTTGCCACCCAAATGCATTATTTTACATTTTTCTACATTGAACCTCATTTGCCATGTAGTCGCCCACCCCATTAATTTGTTCAGGTCTTTTTGCAAGATTTCCACATCCTGCGGAGAAGTTATTGCCCTGCTTAGCTTAGTATCGTCTGCAAATACAGAGATTGAACTCTTTATCCCATCCTCCAGGTCGTTTATGAACAAATTAAATAGGATTGGTCCCAGCACAGAACCCTGGGGAACCCCACTACCCACCCCTGACCATTCTGAGTACTCCCCATTTATCACCACCCTCTGAACTCGCCCTTGTAGCCAGTTTTCAATCCATGTACTCACCCTATGGTCCATGCCAACGCACCTTATTTTGTACAGTAAACGTTTATGGGGAACTGTGTCAAATGCTTTTGCAAAATCCAGATACACCACGTCTACGGGCCTTCCTTTATCTAGATGGCAACTCACCTCCTCATAGAAGGTTAATAGATTGGTTTGGCAAGAACGATTCTTCATGAATCCATGCTGCCATCAGTGCAGCTTATCAGTTCTGCCTCATCAGTGGCCATCAGTGTCGCCTCATCAGTGGCCATTAGTGCAGCCTATCATTGGCCATCGGTGCAGCCTATCATTTGCCATCGGTGCAGCCTATCAATGCCCATAAGTGCAGCATATCATTGGCCATCAGTGCAGCATATCAATGCCCATCAGTGCAGCCTATCATTGCCCATACGTGCAGCCTATCATTGCCCATATATGCAGCCTCATCAGTGCCCAGCAATAAGGATGAGCTTTCTATTCGGGTCGAACATGAGTTCGACTCGAACGTTGGCTGTTCGCTCGTTCATCAAAAACCGAACGTTATAGGCTGTTCGCACCAAATTCAAGCGTCGCGGGCCCATAATGCACTGCGGGAGCACAGTGCATTACTGTATGATGATTGGACAAAGCATGCACCGTGACCTGCATGCTTTGGCCAATCCCAGTGCCCTCAGCTAAGAGAGCCATAATTGGCCAAAGGCAGGGTGCCTTTTGCCAATCATGGCTCAGGGGGAACTAAGTCCACGCCCCACACTATATAAGGCTGCCTGCAGGTTGGCCCTGTGTAGTGTGTTGTTGGCGTGGACGGAGAGAGTGTCATTTGGATTGAGCAGGCAGGCAGGTTATCTAGTTAGCTGCAGTGTATTATATATATATATATATATATATATATATATATATATATATATATATATATATATATATATATATATATATATATATATACACACACACACACACACACACACATACATATACACACACACACACAGTCTCATGTGTGTATATATATATATATATATATCTCCACTGTATCCAGTTTAGCTATATCTGACTGCAGGGCGTTCCTGGTGTACTGTTTCTAATAGACTTCAGGCAGGCAGGTTGTTCAGTCAGCTGCAGTGTATTTAATATATTTATACAGACAGTCTCGCATATATATACACCCATAGCTGTTATTACCCTTCTGTTGGTGTACACATTACCGTGCACCCATAGTGCATTTGCTACTACTGTTCTGGTGGTGTACACAAAACAGTACACCCATGGTTGTTATTACACTTCTGTTAGTGTATACTGTACCGTGCACTCCTAATGCAGTTGCTACTACTTTTCTGGTGGTGTGCTTTATACAGTACACCCATAGTTGTTGTCACACTTCTGTTGGTGTACACAGTACCGTGCACCCCTAGTGCAGTTGCTACTACTTTTCTGGTGGTGTACACAATACAGTACACCCATAGTTGTTATTACACTTCTGGTGGTGTACACAGTACCGTGCACCCCTAGTGCAGTTGCTACTACTTTTCTGGTGGTGTACACAGTACACAATACATACAGTGCACCCATAGCTGTTATTACACTTCTGTTGGCGTACACAGTACCGTGCACCCCTAGTGCAGTTGCTACTACTTTCCTGGTGGTGTACACAATACATACAGTGCACTCATAGTTGTTGTTACACTTCTGTTGGTGTACACAGTACCGTGCACCCCTAGTGCACTTGCTACTACTTTTCTGGTGGTGTACACAGTACATACAGTACACCCATAGTTGTTATTACACTTCTGGTGGTGTACACAGTACCGTGCACCCCTAGTGCAGTTGCTACTACTTTTCTGGTGGTGTACACAGTACACAATACATACAGTGCACCCATAGCTGTTATTACACTTCTGTTGGCGTACACAGTACCGTGCACCCCTAGTGCAGTTGCTACTACTTTCCTGGTGGTGTACACAATACATACAGTGCACTCATAGTTGTTGTTACACTTCTGTTGGTGTACACAGTACCGTGCACCCCTAGTGCACTTGCTACTACTTTTCTGGTGGTGTACACAGTACACAATACAGTGTAGTGTGGTTTTGCTAAACAAAATTTACAGCATTTCCAGAAGGCCACCAAGGAGAGGCAGACACTCACAGGCCAGTAAAAGAGGGCAAACAGGCTCCGTGTCTATAGTCAACAGTGTTGGTCATGGGCACGGTGCATCCTCAGCACGTGGCCGTGGGGTACGCTTGTCCTTTTTTTCTGCAGCTGGCCGTGTTATTGAGCCACAACTTGCAGAAGAGTTGGTGGTATGGATAACAAAGCCCTCCTCATCCTCCTCATCCTCTGTCACCCAGGCTCAGAGTAGTTTGCTTGCCAATGCAGCTGCCAAAGCGGCCTATTCCATCGGCTCCATGTCAACAGTAACTCCTTCCCTAGCCCCACCATCATGCATGGAGGAGTCCCCGGAACTATTCGACCACAGTGTCGGGTACATGTTGCAGGAGGATGCGCAGCAATTTGAAGGTGATGGTATCCAGATTGAGGAAGGGAGTAACATCAGCCTAGAGAGAGGGGGTGCCCAAGAAGGTCAGAAAACTGGCAGTCATGTTCCCCGAGCTGCAGCATACTGCCAAGTTTGCCCCAGTGACGAGGAGGGAGGGGATGATGAGGTCACTGACTCTACTTGAGTGCCTGATAGAAGAGAGGAGGAGGAGGCACATCTCCAACGAGGCAGGGTGTCCTCCAGGGGGCAGCTTAAGGGCAGCCACCCTATTGCATCACACCGCAGAGCTAAGCAGGTGCAGGGCACTGCTGACTCCCTACATATTTTGAAAAGTTCTTTGGTGTGGGCCTTGCTATTTGCAACATACAAATACTTGAGGCCAATCTGCTAGCGGTACACCAACATCGGATTTTAGCAGGCAAATTTCTCTACCCCAGTTGCTAAACCATCAAAAGAAATTCAGTCCCAGCCATCCACATGCTCAGCGTCTGAATGCTAGCTTGGCCAAATTGCTAGCACTGCAACTGCTGCCTTCTCAGCTGGTAGACTCTGCCCCCTTTTGTGAATTTGTGGAATGTGCGATAGCTCAGTGGCAGGTTCCCAAACACCATTTCTTTTCACGGAAGGCCATTCCGGCTCTCTACCAGCATGTGGAAGGCAATGTCTTGGCCTAGTTGGACACGGCAAAAAGATGCCATGCGGTGCTTGAGTTGGTCTGCTTAGGGGACAGGAGCCACACTGGGCAGAGATTCTTTCAGCTCTGCAGAGGCAGGCTCAGAGGTGATTGATGCCATGCCAGCTTCAGCCAGGAATGGTTGTATGCGACAATGGCACCAACCTACTCTCCACCCTCCAACAGGGACACTTGACCCATGTCCCCTATTTGGCTCATGTCCTAAATTGGGTAGTGCAGCAGTTCTTGAGCAGGTACCTTAACTTACAGGATCTCCTGAGGCAGGCCAGGAAAGTCTGTGGTCATTTGTCATATAATGCCAGTGCTCTGCTGGCTGACATTCAAAGAGAATGCAACCTGCCCAAGAACCACCTCATTTGTGACATGCCCACCAGGTGGAACTTAACATTGGCGATGCTGCAGCAGCTGCACATGCAGCAGAGGGCCATCAATGAGTACCTGTGAGAGTATGGCACCAGGACAGGGTCAGGGGAGCTTGGCTTTTTTTTGCCATGCCAGTGGCTACTGATCAAGGTTACATGCACTGTTCTGTCACCATTTCAGGAGGCCACGAGGATGGTGAGCAGTGACATTGTCCCTCTTGTCTTCCTGTTGGAGCACACACTTTGTGGAATAATGGACAAGGCACTTGAGGAAGAACAGCGGGAGGAAGAGGAGGACTTCCTTTCCTCTCAAGGCCCCCTTTATCCAGATACTAGTATTCCTGCAGGCCTGCCGATCACACAGGAAGAAGAAGAGGAGGAGGAGGATTGTGTCAGCATGGAGGTGGAGGATAACACTCAGCATCAGCAGCCGTCTTCAAGGGATCGTTTGCAGTCCCCAGAAACCCATGGAGTTGTACGTGGCTGGGAGGAGGTGATTGAGGATCATGTGATCCTTAGGACTCAGGATCAACTGCCTCTCCAAACTTACGCTGCATGGCCTCCCTGATCCTGCAATGCCTGCGAAAGGACCTTAGGATTAGGAGAGATCATTACTGGCTGGTAGGGATGAGCCTAACACCCCCCTGTTTGGTTCGCACCAGAACTTGCCAACAGGCAAAAAATTTGTGCGAACACCGTTAAAGTGTATGGGACATGAACATGAATAATCAAAAGTGCTAATTTTAAAGGCTTATATGCAAGTTATTGTCATAAAAAGTGTTTGGGGACCTGGGTCCTGCCCCAGGGGACATGGATCAATGCAAAAAAAAGTTTTAAAAATGGCCGTTTTTTCAGGAACAGTGATTTTAATAATGCTTAAAGTGAAACAATAAAAGTGTAATATTCCTTTAAATTTCGTACCTGGGGGGTGTCTATAGTATGCCTGTAAAGGGGCGCATGTTTCCTGTGTTTAGAACAGTCTGACAGCAAAATGACATTTCAAAGGAAAAAAGTCATTTAAAACTACTCGTGGCTATTAATGAATTGCCAGTCCGACAATACACATAAAAGCTCATTGATAAAAACGGCATGGGAATTCCCCACAGGGGAACCCCGAACCAAAATTGAAAAAAAAAAAAAAAAGACGGGGGGGTCCCCCTAAATTCCATACCAGGCCCTTCAGTTCTGGTATGGATATTAAGGGGAACCCCGGCCAAAATTTTTTTTAAAAATGGCGTGGGGTCCTCCTCAAAATCTAGGTATGGATTTTAAGGGGAACCCCGCACCAAAATTTTTTAAAAAAATGGCGTGGGGTCCCCCCAAAAATCCATACCAGACCCTTATCCGAGCACGCAACCCGGCAGGCCGCTGGAAAAGAGGGGGGATGAGAACCGTACCAGGCCACATGCCCTCAACATTGGGAGGGTGCTTTGGGGTAGGAATATTTTCGGTTCAGGGCACCACCACCACCGCCTAAAGGCCCAATTTTTATGCCCCTGTTTAACAGGGGCGCGTAATTACAATTCTTGTTATAATATTTTACAGCAGGGCCCGTTTCAGCGCCCACCAAGAGTAACTGTGAGGGCTTACAGTGTTCTGGTACCACCAACACCTAAGGCCCAATTTTCCGCAGAGTGTATAGGGCAGGCCGTATAGTATATACAAGCGGTCCCCTATATTCAAACATCCGACATACAAATGACTCCTACTTAGAAACGGAGGGAGACAACAGGAAGTGAAAGGAAATCTACCCCTAGGAAGGGAAGTTCTCCCCTGTAATGCCCTGTACACACGATAGGATTTTCTGACAACAAAATCCATGTTTTTTTTTCCGACGGATGTTGGCTCAAACTTGTCTTGCATACAAACGCTCACACAAATCTTGTCGGAAATTCCGAATGTCAAAAATGCGGTGACGTACAACACGTACGACGAGCCGAGAGAAATTAAATTCAATAGCCAGTGCGGCTCTTCTGCTTGATTCCGAGCATGCGTGGAACTTTGTGCGTCGGAATTCTGTACACACGATCGGAATTTACGAGAATGGATTCGTTGTCGGAAAATTTGAGATCCAGATCTCAAATTTTGTGTGTAGGTAATTCTGATGGATAATGTCCGATGGAGCCTACATACGGTGGGAATTTCCGACAACAAGCTCCCATTGAACATTTTCCACAGGAAAATCATATCGTGTGTACAGGGCATTAGAGTTAATATGGGAAAAAGGTGTCTCCACTGATGCTTTATCAACAATCCTTGTTTCCCTAATAACACAAAATTTTCTAAATCCAATTGTCATTGGGACAGAAAGTGAGGTGAAATCTTCTGAACAGGGGCACAGACAACAAAACAACTATTACAGGGGTGATGATAACCCTTCCCTATGTTATCCATACATTACAATCGCAAGCAGTTTTAAATAACTTGTATTCCTTTAGAAATGTAATTTTGTGCAGGGACTGTTCTAAACACGGGAAAAATGTGCCACTTTACAGGCATACTATAGTCACCCCCCAGGCACTATATTTAAAGGAATATTTCATTTTTATTGTTTCACTTTAAGCATTATTAAAATCATTGCTCCCAAAAAAACAGCAGTTTTCGAAAACTTTTTTGCATTGATACATGTCCCCGGTGCAAGACCCGGGTCCCCAAACACTTTTTATGACAATAACTTGCATATTAGCCTTTAAAATTAGCACTTTTTTTTTCACAATCGAGTCCGATAGACTTTAACGGTGTTCGCACAAATTCTTTGCCTGTTCGCATGTTCTGCCGCTAACCAAACCGGGGGGTGTTTGGCTCATCCCTACCCAGCAATGCATCAGGGAGGAATCAGGAGGATCTGCAGGCCAGATGACACACAGCGGGTATCTCCCACTGAGAGGCGGGTTGTATATGAATGGCCTCTGCTGTCAAACGAAGTCCCACCTCTTAGACCGGCTTTGCTAATAGACAGTACACTGGTCCAATACCAGTCCAGGAGGTTGAACCTTGATTGACAGCGGCCGGCTATTTATATACAAGTCGCGTCTTAGCGGGAGATCCCCACTCTGTGTCATCCGGCTGCCCTATCCTTCTAACAGTTTCCTGGCTAATCGCTTCTGGCAGAAGAGGTGCAGGACATCGGAGTTGGTCAGGAGGGCAGAGAGCCCTACTTCCAGGCTGCTCTGATGGCCGCACCAGAAGCAATCAGCCAGGAAACTGTCCGCCCCTGCTCCACACTTGTCCTCCGCTAATTTCCACTCGCCAAATGCGAGCAGGCGAGTGGAAATTTTGAGGGCTGCATGTGCATGTGCTTTGGGGAGTGGGCACTTGCCCCCCCCTTGCCGCCCCATGTGGACGCCTATGCCAACATCATAAATGCTTTAATCCCTCAGAAAGAAGGTTGTGGATGCCTGTGAACACAATATAAAGTGGTGTGGATTTCAAATGACTGTTAATTTGCCCAGCAATGGCCACCCAAGCTAATTCAGGCAAAGAGCTGATCACTTGAAGCTATAAGTCATGGTGAATTTGCTCAATCATGGCTCAGTGCTCATTTTCCAACCACACACTCTAAACGGTTCCTTCCCATGGAACCTTTTGCAGTGTAAAGTTGGAGATAGAACAGAGCTCAGTGACAATACATTTTTAGCACGCTAGTTAGTGTGAATATAGAGTGTCAGTGTAGTGTTAGTGTAGTATCAGTGTAGCGTGAGTATAGTGTAGTGTCCATGTAGTTGTCACGTGCTGTATACACATTTGTTTTTTTTTTCAATGTGTTTCAGAGGCAGTCCCCAATTAAAATTGCACCAAGCACCACATTTTGTTTTTTTTTTTCGTCGCTGTGTCATTTTATTTATTACTATTGTTGCTGTTCCCCTGCCCCCTTTTTTTAAATTGTCAGCAGCAGTTTGTCCTACTGTGATGCTGGTGTTCCTGGTGTTCCCCCTTTTTTAATATATATAATTTTTTTTTTTTTGTAGATTTTCAATTTGTTTCAGCGGCAGTCTCCAATTGTACACAGTTTATCGTGCACCAAGCACCATATTTCTTTTTTTTGTCACTGGGTCTTTTTTTTTTTTGTTGTTGTTCCTCTGCCCCCTTTTTTTAAATTGTGAGATGCAGTTTTTCTTACTGCGATGCCGGTGTTTTGAATTTTTTTAGTTTTTCAATTTGTGTCCTAAATTGTACACAGTTTATTCTACACCAAACACCACATTAAATTAAAGTGCATCCAAGCACTAATTTCCTATTATCTAATATATTTGTGTAATAAACCCCCCCCCCCCCCCATCATGCCATCATGTCTGGGAAGCCAACAAGAGAGGCAGAGGTTCCCAAACCACTATGAGGGGGCCAGCAGCATCTGTGTCCACATGCAAAGGTGGACATGGTCCTTCCTCAGGCAGAGCACATGTTGCCCATGCTATCCAGTAACAGCATGCAGAGGACATGGTGGACTAGTTTACTAAACCATCTTCATCCTCAATCACCCAAACTGATACTAGTTTGCAGTCCACCGCAGCTGCCAGAGCAGCCTATTCTGCCTCCTTTTCCACAGCTACTCCTGCCATAGCCCCACCATCATGTACAGAGAAGTCAACCAAATTATTTGAACACAGCGTGAGTCACTTGCTTCTTGAGGATGCACAGCCATTACTTGATTCTGATGTTGTTTCTGAGGTTAAGGAAGGGAGTAACATGAGCCTACAGAGAGGGGGTAACACGATAAACAACAAAATGGCAGTCATGTTAACCCAGCTGCAGCGTATTCCCAAGTTGGCTCCAGTGATGAGAGTGGAGGGGATGATGATTATGAGGTCACTGACTCTATTTGGGTGCATCATAATGCAGAAGAGGAAAGTGAGGGTAAGGCACAACCCTAACGAGGCAGGATGTCCTCCAGAGGCAGCCATCATGGAACAGTTGGGAGCAGCCACCCTATTCCATCAGATTGTAGAGCTGTTATCTCCTAGCCCACTTCCCAGAGCTCAGCTGTGTGGGCCATTCTTAGCACATGTGCAGCCGGTCACACTGTTGCAATTTGCAACCTCTGCCACAAGCAGATCAAGAGTGGCAAAAACACCAGCCATTGGGGTACCGCATGTTTAAAAAGGCATTTAACCTCTCACCACTCAGCTCATTGGCAACATCACCTGAAAGCCACACAAAATGGACACACTTCATCTCCTTACTCCTCACCTTTCATCTCTACCTCTGCTATATATATCATGACCTCTCAGCAGCCTCCACTGACAGGGATTATGGTATAGCAAAGGGTGTCACAGGTCCTTGCAACAAATCTGCCAACAGCACACCACCAGCTGTAGAGTATAGCAAGCAAATTTCTCTGCCCCAGCCGCTGCAGAAAAAAAAATAATACACTCCCTGCCACCCACACGCCCAGCATCTACATTCCAGCTTGACCAAATTTATGGCTTTACAACTCCTGCCTTTCCATCTGGTGGATTCTGCCCCTTCCGTGAATTTGCAGAATGTGCTGAACCCCAATGACAGGTTCCCAGATGCAATTTCTTTGCATGTAAGGGCATTCCAAATCTGTACCATCACGTGGAAGGCAATGTTTTGGCATCGTTGGGCAAGGCAGTCAGTAGCAAGGTCCACATTACTGCAAGCATGGTCAGGGATGACATATTTCATTCACAGCACACTGGGTAACTCTGCTTGCAACTAGGAAGGATGCAGGACAGGGCTCAGTGATGGAGCTTTTTTTTAAATCCATGTCGCCATACAGCTGGTGGTGATAATGAGAGATCTGTCAGCTCCACTCCCTCCTCATTGCCCTCTTCTACTGAATTGTCCTATGAACCACCAGTACCCACTAAGTGTTCAAGGGGCTATTCAACGAGTCAGGCTAAAAGATGTCATGCAGTGCTTCACCTCGTCCGTCTAGGGGACAGGAGCCACACCAGAGCAGAGACTCTTTCAGCTCTGCAGGGGCAGGCCCAGAGGTGGTTACCACCATGGCAGCTTGAGCCAGGAATGGTGGTGTTCGAATAATGGCACTAACCTTCTGTCGGCCCTTCGACAGGGAAAGTTGTCACATGTACCATGCCTGGCACTTGTCCTTAATTTGGTGGTGCAGTGTTTCTTGAACAGGTACCCAGGGTTGCAAGATCTTCTAAGGCAGGCTAGAAGAGTCCGTAGCCATTTCAGACGGCCATACATAGCCAGAGTTTGGTTGGCTGAATTCAGTGGGAATTCCACCTGACTGTAAACCGCCTGATTTGTGACATGCCCACCAGGTGGAACTCAATTTTGGCAATTCTGCAGTGGCTGCACATGCAGCAGAGGGCCAACCACAAGTACCTGTGTGAGTATGGCACAAGGGCAGGCTCAGGGAAGCTTGGCTTTTTTTCCCCACGCCAAAGGCTGCTGATAAAGGATGCATGCACTGCACTGCTACCATTTGAGGAGACATAAACAATGGTGAGCTGTGACAGTGCATGCATCAGTGACACTATCCCTCTTGTGTTCCTTCTGATGCATGCTCTGCATGGCATTATGTACAGAGCACTCGAGGCAGAGCAGTGGGAGGAAGAGGACTTCTTTTCCTCTCAAGCCCTTTATGCAGACACCATTCTTGCGAGGCCAGTAAAGTAATGCACCTACTACAATCAAAGTAAATGCAGGCACATCTGTATAAAAGTCCAGATTGGGCGACAGGATCCCGGATGGCATGGCAGGGCCTCTCTCGGTGGCACCGGTGTTTCTCCGGTGACCCAGGCTAGAAACTGAAGAGCGCACAGGGAGGGTGTCACTGGGGGGATTCCAGGTCACATTATGATGATGCACATGTTTGGAGCATGCGTGCTCCTTCATCAGGCAGAACGTTCGGCCATTTTGGAAGTGTTTTATAGGACTGGCACAGAGGGGAGGGCCAATCGGATTACAGGAACCACCCATTTTTGTCAATCATATACAGGGAGATCTGGGAGGCAGGTATGAACATGTAAAGATTATTGTAAACAGAAAGAGAGAAGGGAGAGGACGCAGACCAAAGAAAAAGCAAAGCGTCAGACAAAAATGAGGGACATAAAGACATACTGGAAAGTATAGTGGACATGCTGTAGAGTGGCAAATTGAACGATCTAGTTGGGGGTTGGTAAAGAATATATATATATATATATATATATATATATATATATATATATATATATATATATATATACATACATACATACACACACATACATAGACATATATACATATACATAATTGATGTGCTCTATATGATATCTAGTTGGAGTGAAAGAATCATTATATTTAATTAAAAAGTGGTAATTAAAAATGGTAATTAAAAATTAAAATTTGTATTTATCAATTTAATGGATCTGTACATACATTAGGTATATACATTCATTGCGGAGAATAAAAATAACAATATTTCAAAAATCTATGTAAAAAAATATTATTGTAAAAAAATATTGAACTTTTATACAGATGTGCCTACTTTTACTTTGATTGTAGTAAGTGCATTACTTTACATTAAAACCTTTGAAACTTATTGTTGCACTTAGATCCTGCACTGCTTGTCTTGTTTATGTTTTCTGCCAGAAGTTCTTCCATCCTTCAGCATACTGCCTTCTCAGTACCAGCTACCATCCCTGTGGTAAATCACCCAGGCTACGGATCCCTACCAAAAAATCCCTCACTTTAAAAATCTCCCTTATTTCAATTTATCATTGATTCTCTGATTATTTCCCTGGACTTTTGGACCAAAGTCTGCGAAAGAGACACCAGAATTTATCAAAAAAATCTCTAATCTTGCTCTGAGTGCACTAAAATGTGGCCTCATCATACCGAATGGTTTCCAGGCCGTTGTTTACAAAATAAAGAAAGTTTGCAGAGAAAATCAATTTAAAGGTCTTTTTTTTCTTTCTATATTTCACTTTTGCTGCAGCACGTTTTATACACGGTACACATGGGCCACTTTGCAGGCAGACTAAGGACCCCCCCCCAGGCACTATATTTAAAGGAATTTTTCATTTTTATTGTTTCACTTTAAGCTTTATTAAAATCACTGCTCATTTACAAACAATATTTTTTTAAAGTTTATTTTGCATTGAAACATGTCCCCCAGGGCAGTACCCAGGCCCCATACCCTTTTTATGACCCAACACTTTCAAATAAGCCAAACAAGGGCTTTTGATTTTCCAAGTTCTGGTGCGATAGACTTTAATCGGGTTCTGGTTAGAACTTTTTCCCTTTTCTGGAGTTCTGGTGTATAGCAGAACTTGGAGGTGTTCTGCCCTTCACTAATGCCAAGTAACCAATAACGTTACCCCTACACAGGTTCCTCTCTCCTGAGTACTAAAGAACGTTCTTGTTGTGAAACTCCGCCACTGCTCGGTGAAGCAATGTACTTATGTTCTAACACTACCTACACAATAAAGCTATACAAACTGTAAGGGAATTTGCGGTGGCGTGTCTTTTTTATTGGTGAATAATAATTTGCCACAAATTTTACAAACTCTTACGCTGTAATGATATATATTTTTTTAAATATAATCTTTATTTAAAGTTTAAGCACACAAAACATAAGACAAAAACTGAAAATAAAAAAAAGCATCTGGTGTAACCATTAGTCTTTAGGTAGCTAAACATGATACAAAACACATGGTAGCCATCTTCCAAAAGACAAACATTACACAAAATAGGATGGTCAAAGCCAACATACCCAGTAACAGCGCAGAACCCCTCAAAAGGAGGTTCCAGGGGTCAGCAGTGTCCTGGCTGACCGTATTGGCCAGATGCTAACCCGGAAGAAAGTGGGGGCCGTACTGACCATAACAAGATCTGGAGGACCAGCGATGGGGCCGCACGGTGCAAGCCAACATGGGGGGTTTGCCCTGGCACCAACTGTGTGGACCATCGGATGCCTGGAACTACCAGTGTGATAACATCTGGTTCTATAGCATGCGTGTAATTGAAGTACCCAGGCACTTTACATATTCCAGGTGCAACATGAATGATATTGACCAAAAAACTAAGAGAGAAAAAAAGATATGGGGAAAAGGGGGAGAGGGAAAGACAAAGAAAGGAGATGGGGAAAGAGGGGAAATTGGATGCATTGTGTACCTTCAATACTACGAGACCACTCCCACCGGCGTCTGCCACTGCATTAAGGCACAAAAGACTATTGGATTTCAAGTAATCTGTGCAAGGTTGGGGTCTGCTAGCTCCAATAGTGCAACATCTAAACTAGATGGGACGAAGTCCACAGCTGTGGTATACCCTCGTCAGGCAGCCCATATTGTATGGAAATTTTTCAATGTACCCTTACAAGTAGATATCCATTCCTCTGCCTCCATGATTTTGTTAACCTTCCTGGCCCATTCCTCAGTCCTCACAACCAGGAACCTGAGTTGGCTTCCAGTATATAAGTATTAACAATTTAACAGCATTTAAAAGATGAGGTAAAGTGCATTCTTTTGTATCGACTGAGCGGAATAATAGGTACATGGAGGAGGAAATGGATCGGGGAAAATGGCATATCTATATCCAGGATATCTGCAATCTGAGCCTTAACAGCTTTCCAGAAGACCTGAATTGCAGGACATTCCCACCATACATGTATAAACATACCCCGCTGGCCACAACCACACCATCAGAGGTCTGAGACAGATGAATAAACCCGAGTGGCAGACACGATACCAACGTGTCAAGATCTTGTAGTTGTTTTCCTGAGTCTTATGCCCTGTACACACAATCAGACATTCCGACAACAAAATCCATCGGATTTTTTCCGATGTATGTTGGCTCAAACTTGTCTTGCATACACATGGTCACATAGTGGTCGGAAAATCCGATCGCTCTGAACGCGGTGACGTAAAACACGTATGTCGGGACTATAAACGGGGCAGTAGCCAATAGCTTTCGTCTCTTAATTTATTCTGAGCATACGTGGCACTTTGTGCATCGGATTTGCACACGATCAGTATTTAAAGGATCGGATTTTGTTGTCGGAAAATTTTATATCCTGCTCTCAAACTTTGTGTGTCAGAAATTCCGACGGAAAAAGTCCGATGGAGCCCACACACAATTGGAATTTCCAACAACACATTCTGATCGCACTTTTTCCATCGGAAAATCAGACCGTGAGTCTATAGAGTCTATAGAGCTAGTATTGGTCAGCTGATAAATGTAAACTAACTGGTTCATAGAGAATTCACAATCCTAGTTGCGCTCTAATTCGTGTAGTCGGTGGGTTTAACTATAGGAGAGACCTGTGTGAGCAATTTGTACAATTCTGAGATCATATGGGGTATAGGTTCGTCTGCAACAAACAGGCACTCAAATTAGGTAAGGTCAGCCGCTGCTCAGATTGTATGCCCACAAGCCAAGAGAAAATGTTGGAGCTGTTTGTACCTCCAGAAATCCATGGGGAAACTTCCATATCTGTCTCTAAAGGTTTGTAAAGGAAGGAGTTTCCCATCTAACATAAATTTACCACAAGTTCTACCACCAGAGGCACATGACCTATAAAAGGCCATATGTTCACCTGGAAGAAACCAGGGAAAGCATCCCAATCGTGCTAGCGGGGACACAGAGGGTGTCAGGGAAAGCCAACGATTAATACCGTCCCATAGCCTCAAAGTATGGGTCGTCACTGCAATGATATTTTAAACCTTTAATAAAGATTTATTGAAACAAAAGAGGTGAAGCCCACACTGAGTGGGGCATTTATAAAGAGTGTCTACAACACTCTTTAGTATTCTCTCTTGCTTCTGTATGACAAAGGTTGATGCTTGCCCTAAAAATGTACCTGCTTACTTGTTTACATTTGCGTGTGTAAGAACACTGGAGCCAGTGTGTCCATATGGACACTCCATCCTCAGTGCAGCAAAGCTCCCTCCCCACTGCTGAAGCTGTCACACAAACAGGCAGGAGCCGATGATCTTGGTAGCTGGATAAGTGGTGCCTGATAGAGAGAGCAGACCTGGTGGGGAAATAATCTCTCAGCCTCCATCAGGCTCCACCCACTGTCAGCTTCACTGGTTGCTAGGAAATGATGGCCTGTGAAGCCGACAATGTCTTTGACGACCAGTAATAAGTAGGGAGTGGGTAGTGGTGGCAAACATGCCACCCTGCTACACAACGCACTCTGCCTGTCTCTTTATGTCAAGTTTGCATTGGTATTATTCCCTTCAGATTCATTATTTACAAACTATAGGTAATTGTTTTTTAATCTGGTGCAGCCAAAGCACTACTTTGAGAAAAGGGTGCTATAAGTACAGTATACAGTATCTGAGTATGTCATACATTTTGTTAAAGCTACAAAAACTGATGTCAGGGCTTTTTTGAATCTGGTGCAGGACTTTTTAAAGGGTCACACTACCATAAAAGTGGCACAAATGCTTTATTGATTTCCACTTGAGTGTTTTGCAGATCTCTGGCAGATTAAAACAAAACCTATGAATCTTTCATAATTTTGCCTACACACATTTAGTGAAATGCTTGCAAATATTTATATAGTAAAAATCTGGCTTTTTAAATGTCATATGGTTTTTAAACAGTCTTACATAATAAAAAATAAATAAATTATAACAATCTATTTTCTTATTAACATTTTGATACCTGCATCCTGTTATGAGGACACAAATTTGAGGATCGTAGTTCAAAAGAGTTAAAGGAAATGTAAGAAAGAAGATACAGAATTAATCTCTTGTCTGCAATCTGGTGATTTCATGCCACAGTGCACAGCAGGGATTTATAAGATCTAAATTACAAGGCAGTCTTTGATACATATGGTATCCAACTTCCTTAGAAGAACTGGACAAGGAACAAAGTGTGGGTGTCCCCTGGGATTCCAAGGTTGTCATGGCAACATTTACACCATCCCCTTCTGGAGAATATCAACAAGATTAAGGCAAACATTGCTGGCAGGTTTCTTAAAATGCTATGTAACCAAGTATAAAATGTACATCAATCTTCATCACTGAATTCTTGATGCAATCTGTTCATTTATTTTGGCAGTTCATTTTTCTTTCAAGATGTGCATTCAAAGTCAAGTGTCCTCTTTTTGTATAAATGAGGAATAGTTTGCCCAGCAATGACTCTGAGGTGTGTACACTTTTTAGAATGAATCTTTATATTCAAATACATTTGATTTAATAGTAATACTTTTGTAATATTATTTATGTTTTGTGGCACATTTAGTGAGAATAAATGACCCCCCTATGCTTCTTTTCTTGCCTACCCATTTTCTCATGTAAATGTATGGTCTTTATTAGTCACATAGGGTCATGTCAATAGGCTAACCCGGATATAAAAGCATTGAAGAGCACTAATGTGAACATTTTACGGTGCAATAGTGCTCTCAGAACCACTTACAACATGATCAGAAACACCTTGGCAGGCATTGTGGATGTCAGCAACTCTTTCCACTTCACTGTTGAATCTATGTCTCTGACTTGTGCAGGTTCAGAGAGTGTAGGGAAAAGATCAAGCCATTTAAAAAGGTGTACAGAAATGTTTCTACCTAGTGGATGGTTCTGCTATGTGGACATTGATGGGAACATTAGCAAAGAATGGTGGCTAAGGAAGATGTAGTATTTAAAAAAAGTAAACAAAAGAATGCTACATAAACAAGTATAGACATGAATCATTTACACAAATAAATGCAAGTGGGTGGTACATAATGTACCTTGTTGTAGGAGCAAATTTGTAAATGTATTGCATAAATAAGAATATTAAAATGTTAGTAACACTTGTTTTTGATTGTTTTATAAATTATTATTATATAAGATTTATATAGCACCAACAGCTTTACACAGCATGTTATATTATAAAGGGAGACAGTATAGGTATAATACAATTCAATACAAGATGGTTAGGAGGGCCCTGATCCTGAGAACTTACAATAAGTAGGGACAAGTTGAACAAAAGGTAATAACCGTGAGAGAGGAACTGATGGGAGAATTCAAAGATTCATTTGTTAGGTGAAGGTGGGAAGACATGCGTTTCCAGGGATCGCCTAAATGTGGACAGAATAGGAGATAGCTAGACAGATTGTGGTAGGGGGTTCCAGAGGATAGGAGAGGCGATGGAGATGTCCTGGAGACACACATGGGAGGAGGAGACAGAGGAGCTCAGGAGGTTTTGATTGGAGTGGAGTGGACTTTTTGGGTAATATATTGAGACAAGATTGATGATCTAGCTTGGAGCAGAGTCGTATGGCATATTTTACCATTGGTTATATAGTCACACAGTTACCATTAGTTATATATGTATGCATTAATATTGTGCATAAAATGAGATTCATGACATTGTAGTCAATGATAATGTGTGCATCTTTGTGTTTCATCAAATGTCTATTTTGTTCTTTTAAAATTGTATTTACACTTGAACAATTTACAAACAAGAATACATAGAGACATAAGTTCAAATGGAAGTAAACAAAAGTAGGAAAACAATGTTAAAAGGAAAAAAGAGAGCTTTAACCAGTAGAATCATAATAAAAATTGATGATTCAAACGTCTCATGCCAGCTTCCCAGCTTCAGGAACTTCAAAAGCCTACTTTTCAAAAATGTCACTAAAATTCCAGTGCTCTCACATTATTATTTTAAGCCTCCTTAGAGGACCCAACTCTCAAAGAGAAAATGGCAACCCAGCTCCAACATCAGAACAGTAGAAAACATCTCTCCAAGATGTACTCAATGTATATTAAATTATGCTACGGAGAGCATTAGAAACAACAACTAATAAACAAACATCTAACCTCTTGAAGGAGATATGGAAAATGGACAAAAGCACAGATAATCTGGAAAAATATATAGATGATGCCATTTCTGTTCTTGATAGCCAGGAGCAAATAATAGAGGGCCTCCCACTGGGGCTTAACTTAGTTTAAATGAAGCTGGAACCTGAAACAGTAATAGACCTAATGTAGCTGGAGATAGATAGATAGATAGATAGATAGATAGATAGATAGATAGATAGATAGATAGATAGATAGATAGATAGATAGATAGATAGATAGATAGATAGATAGATAGATAGATAGATAGATAGATAGATAGATAGCGTGCCTGAAAAGGTCAGATAGTCAACCATGCAACTTAATATCAAATTTACATGCTTTTGCACCAAAGAAACATTACAATAGGCAGCCAATGAGAAAACTGAGCTAATAATTAAAATCTCAACTATACCGGGCTCCCTGATCCCAAGGGAGAGCCCGGTAAAGGCGGCGGGCAGTGGTGGCTGGAGGAGTGTATAGCTGCTCGGAGCACTTCTACATGAAAGCTTATCTTTGCCTGAAAATTTTTGATACGAGGATGATGTTTGCAAATGTAGGCATCATCCCAGCATAACCACTTCAACCAGAGGATCTATGGGTATATGTAAAATACATTTCTCTGTGTAAAACCTATACAAATACCACAACACCCTCAGCCACAAACAGCTGTTAAAGAAAATTAATGTTTACATTCCTTTCACAAAGGAAGGAAAAAGGGTAGCCAACCTTCCAGTTATTCTCCACAGCAACAAGAACAATTTCTCACAGAGATCTCCTTGAAACACTTTCTCTCTTTCTTTTTTAAGCTCCATGCTGAAATGATCTTAATTCTTTATACTCATAAAAAAATATGAAACTGTGCATATTCAAATAAACAACATTATAGATTATGCAAGAAATGTGATGACTGTCATTGCTAGCTTCCTTCTGTAAATGTTTTTAAGTCACAAGCTCCAATATATACATATAGCAAATAAATAGAAGTGAAAATCTCTTACCTCTATGTTTGGGTTAAGTCATTAAGAAAGTAATAATGTGAAAGCATCAGTATGATAGCTGAGAAACTAGCATTTTTGGAAGAGAGTTCAGTGATGGTAATCTACATATTTTTTTTCATGACTTGCTAACCCATTAGGCACACAGGGGGAGATCTACTAAATCTGGTACATTAGAAATCTGCTGCAGCTGTGCATGGTAGCAAATCAGCGTCTAACTTAAGCGTGCCCAATTAAACTTTGCCAATAGATCCTGGAAGCTGATTGGTTTCTATGCAGAGCTGCACAAGGTTTTGCACTCTCCAGTTTTAGTATATCAATCCTATAGTGCATAGTGAATTATACACTTCAAAGCCTGATAGAGTAGATAGGAAGCCACAGGTATGCACCTTCCAGACATGCCAACTGCAGCATGAAGCTGACTTCCGAACAGTCAGCCTCTTGTTGCATTTGGGGCAATGATGTAACTGGCAGCTTAACTAAATGCATTTGGCGCCACAAAAACTAGGAGCCACACTACTGCGTAGAAGAGGATATTAAGACATATCAAGTTTTCTTCACACAGTACACAGAAACACAACAGTAGGCCTTGTGTTCTCTATTGGTAAGTAAGAGCCTAATTATTCCTAAGAAATAGCTACAAGCATGTGTATGATGTTTAGTAGGCCTTTGGGTATATGGTAACTGAATCTAATTACTAAAAAAATAACTGTTTTTCAGACAGCAATGATGTTAAGGTACTATAAATAAAGAAGAGAATGGGGGAGAAAAATCATCTTTATATAGAATTTCAGTTAATATTTTGAAATTAATATTATTATTCTCATATGTTCAGTTACATTCGCCTGCATCTATTTTTTTCTAACAATTGTGCTATTCCTGATACTGTAACTTATTATGAAGGAAAATAACTATTTGAGTGTCTAATTTTGTGTAGCCATCTGTAAACGTTATCATCATCACTCAAAATGTGACATCTATATATGCTTACATTCCCCTCAACTTCCATATGTTTTGTCTAATTGTTTCATGCAATATATACTGACACTTATTTGATTTCCAAAAAAGTGTTGAAAAATTTATTTGACAGTATACTCAGCAATAAGTTCACAGCTACCTGTGACAGGCATTTTGCTTTGCATTTCCTGTTTGCTATTTTTTTCAATATTAACCATATAACAGAAGAAATTAAATAACAGCCAATACTGTATAAACTATTTTGCAGTGATTTCAACCAATAATTTTGTGTCACAGTAGTACACGCAATGCATCTGCTGCCCACATACCCAGCTGCCTGTCTTTCTTATTGCACATAAACATTTATTGCCTTTGCCACACCTACCCAACACCATTCCCCAACTTTGTAATACCTTTAACTTCTAATGCCCCGTACACACGGTCGGACTTTGTTCGGACATTCCGACAACAAAATCCTCGGATTTTTTCCGACGGATGTTGGCTCAAACTTGTTTTGCCTACACACGTTCGCACAAAGTTGTCGGAATTTCCGATCGACAACCAAGCGGTCACGTACACCACGTACGACGAGACTAGAAAAGGCCGGTTCAGAACCAAGCGCGGCACCCTTTGGGCTCCTTTTGCTAATCTCGTGTTAGTAAAAGTTTGGTGAGAGACGATTCACGCTTTTTCAGACTCGTGGCTTTCAGATCGTTTTCTGCCGTTCAGTTTGTGCTTGTGGGTTTGTATCTGCTCTTCAGTGCGTGCAGCAAGTTCCGCGTGACTTAGTCATTGTATTCTTGTTCGTTCGTTACTGGTTTTCAGGTCGCTCTTCACAGGCCTTGCTGTTCTTCAGTGCGTTCTGTTACTTCATTCTAAACAGCTGACCGTTTTCTAGCCATGTTTCGTATGCGTACTCCTCGTAGAGTTCATGCTGTGCGGGGGCTTGGTGTTGGGGTCCTGACCTTGACACAAGTTCAGTCCATGAACAGGGTGGGGAGGAGTTCATGGACCAAGAATTGGTTGCTTCAGCGTGACCAGTTCTGTCATATGCCTTTGCTCCGTGAGATCCGTGAGAATAATCCTGATGATTTCAGGAACTTCCTCAGGATGACGGACCCCGTGTTTCACAGTTTGTTGGCTTCGCTGACCCCCTATATCAGCAGGCAGGATACCTGCATGAGGCAAGCCATCACTGCGGAGCAGAGGTTGGTCGCTACCTTGCGGTATTTGGCCACAGGGAGAAGTCTACAGGACTTGAAGTTCTCGACAGGCATCTCCCCCTAGGCTCTTCTTTGTGGACATTTACTGCTTGTGTTTGTTTTAGCTGACCCTGACAGAAATGTGTGGAGTCCAGAAAATGTCGTGATTGTGTAACCTTATACAAAGCACTGTTGGCTGTTATTTACTAAATGCAAAGACACTTTTCACTACAAGTGCACTTGCAACTGCACTGAAACAGCACTTGTAGTGCAAAGAGGATTTGCCCTTAGGAAATTACCCCCATTTTCTCATAAAACAACAATTACATCACCCCAAAAGTGTTGTAGCGTTGAGACAATAATCCACACATTCTTGATGAACAATCTTTTTAATACCAGCACAATCACATGTGCATTTAACAAAGGTTTTTCTGACAAACCAACATGTTTGTTGTATAACAATTTTTGTGGTGTCATTATCCAAAATCAAAATGTGCATTTTATAGAAAACAGGCCTGTGTAAAACCCACAAGAAAAGACACAAATCTTGATCTTACAAAGTTCACATTTGGTAGAACTGGAAGGCAATATCAGACATGAGTATTTAGGAACTGTGTTTGATATTGCGTTCAGATGGGGGGAAATCACCCCAGGAAAAGCCAAATTTGGAAGATGCACACAAATTTCACAATGTCACCATGTGCTATCTACCATCACGGGGGATCAAGGGACGTGTTTTGGGGGAGAAAGCCCTTCCTCACCGCTACTTTGTTATTGAGGAAGGGGTTGCACCCCCAAAACGCCTCCATTGATCTCCCGTGATGGCAGATAGCACATGTTGGCACACTGTGTGCATCCTCCAAATTTGGCTTTGGGAAAAATCACAAAAACATTTAGCACATTGTAGCACACAAAAGAAGAAAGTGATTTGGAGGGGCTTTAAACTCGCCCCAAAACATCAATGATGTTTTTATATTTTGGAATAACATCATTGATGTTTTGGTTGATGTTTTCCAATTGTAAATTACACCCCATGATCTCCCCGATCAGGATCTGGGCACTTTCGGATGTGAAAGGATCTTCATCCACAACCTCACGATCACCTAAAAAGAGAGGAACCCCAAAATAAATTAGGTTTGCAAAAAAATGCCGCCATCCATCTCTTACGTGAGCCTGTGGTTGCAGACACTCACCTGTTGTGGTGACTAGTTCCACCACGTCTTCATCCTCCTGCTCATCTTGTGTTGTTGGGATTTCCCCTTCTTCCGGGGGGGGGGGGGGGGGGGCTCTGGTCTCCTGGGATGCTGAGTGTCCTCTCCTTACACACAATCTAGTTTGCATTTCATTCTAGTAACAAACCCATCTACACAACCCAATTCTTTGAAGCCAAGTATAGGGCGTCAAAATGGTGGCCAAATGCATATGGCCTAAACAATGGTATTTTATCGTCCGAAATGAAAATGTGTGATCCGAACGAATAATGTGCCCATGAATTTTAAAATGTACAACAGTTCCTAAAAGCACATGGAGCAGCACGAACGTAATAAACACAAAAAGAATAGGAACACAGCACAACTACTTACTTTTTTGCAGCACTCCCTGGATCTTTCTGTACTGCTCATGTTCTCGTAATTTCAGGTCCGACCACCGCTTCCTGAGCTGATCTTTCGATCGTCGTACCCCGAATTTCCGGTGCAGACTTCTGACCACTTTCGCCATTATCTTGGCCTTTCGGACATTGGGGTTGGGGTAAGGAACATACATTCCATCATAGTCGGCCTTCTTCAGGATGTCCACCATTTCTAACATCTCCCCAAAGGACATATTTGAGTCCTTTAATCTCCTTCTGGATCGGGACGTTTCAGGCTCCGGCCTTTCCTCCCCCTCCTCCTCGTTGCTACAATTAGCACGATCCTGCTGTCTATCCGCCATGTGCTCTTCCCCCACTGCGCCGAACGAAAAGGGGCGGGGAATAGACTAGAAAGAACGTCAGGGGTGGGCAGAGTTATACGCATGTGCAGTGTGTATAAATCATAACGCGCGCGTCTTACGTACGATCTGTGAGCGGAGGAAGGAGCATCGGAGACGCCGATTGTGCTAACGAAGGTAGGATCTAAACTTGGGCCTATACTGCTTCGAAATGGAAGCCTATATTGTAACAAGATTGGGGGAGTTTGGCCTGACATTAGGGTTTGTTTTGTGTTGTGTCTTGCAGAGAAAATGGATGGGTTCAACGACCACAATTTCCTGCCCCTGTTCATAGACAAGTACAGGGAGCTGCCCTGTCTGTGGCAGGTCAGACACCCCCACTATAATCACAAACAGAAGAGGCAGGCAGCGCTGGAGAAACTGCTGGAGTTGGTGAAGCCAGTGGTCCCCACAGCAACCATCCCTTATTTAAAAGCTAAAATTGGTGGCTCGAGGAGCACGTATCTTAGGGAGCGCAAGAAGGTCACAGATTCCCAGAGGTCCGGAGCTGCAGCAGATGACGTTTATGTCCCCAGGCTGTGGTACTACGAGAGACTGCGATTTCTGTCAGACCACACTGAAGTCAGGGAATCCCTCTCCACTCTTCCTTCCACACTTCCTTCCATACCAGCTGAGGCTTCTGATGTCCAACCTGGGACTTCCAGCCAGGAAGAAGTGGAGAAGCCCAGCTGGAGTCAGGTAGAGCATTCTTCTACAGATTTCTGGGCAATAAATAAATGATGTTTACTAGATGTTATTATTGATCACCAATTGCTGATTGAAAAAAGTGTTTTACATATCAATAGACAGTAGTGGGCACCCAAAATTAGGACAAGAATGCAAAATGCTGGGCTCAGAAGGATAGTCTGTTATATTTGTTAACATTAAATTTGCAGCAGTCAGGAGGTGAAAATTGTGTGTGATTGATGAAAACAATACTAAAACTATGTCCCTTTTTCATACACAGGAAGACCTCAGCCAGGAGGAGGTTGTGGAATGTGGCAGTCAGGAGGAGGCGGGGATTAGTGGCAGCCAGGAGGAGGCGGGGATTAGTGTCAGCCAGGAGGAGGCGGGGCTAAGTGTCAGCCAAGAGAAGCCTGGGACAAGTCGCAGCCTGACTGAGTCTCAGGTCCCTCCCCTCCGCCTGCCACATAAACGAGCCAGGAAGGCCACTCCCAGTCCTGTGCAGGATTCAGCATACAGGCTGATCCAGGAGGCTTCGGCGTCCCTCAGAGCCTTCCTCAGTCCTGCAGAGGCCTTTGCCTGCATGGCTGCCACCAAATTGCAGGGCATGCAGGAGGGCCAACGCAGGATCTCTGAGGACCTGATTTATAAAGTCCTATGTAAGGGGGAGAGTGGGGAACTGACACCCAAGACGGATGTCATTGAGATCGACGATCCTCCTCCTCCTCCTCCTCCTGCTGCCACAACTCCACCACCACAGCCACCGCGTGGAAGGAGGCGTGGAAAGAAGACCAGAGAGTGATGGCCCTGGGTTCAGTCTGGTCTGAGAGAAGATGCAGTCTCTCGTATGACCACAGCCTGGGGACACAGATGTCATCTGCTGCTTTCCGGATCTCTGGGACTTCTGGACCAGACTGCCCTCCCTTAGTTATTGACCCCATAAGGCCACCAATTTTGCTTTTAAATAATTGATGTCTGCCCTGGGGGTCCAAGGCTTCGCCAATTTCTGCACTTTCTCCAGTGTTGCCTCCCTCTTTGTTTTTTTATAGTTGTGACCCCTTAATAAAATTTTTTAAGGTAAATTCTACTCTCCTGTGTGTGTTTTCATCCAAAAAGGACAGTTTGTTGGTGACGATTCAGGTACATTTCTAACATAAAATGTGAAATTAACAAGAGACAACAACACCAAACAATCTCCTACAGATTAAATAGAACAACATATCAATGGTGTTGTGGGAACTTGTCACAAAAAACACACACAAAAAAAAAAAAAGAGAAACACAAAAAAAGATTCTACATCAAAGGCAAAAAAAAAAAAAAAAAGATACAAAAATATGTTGTCAGATGTGAGAAATCAAAATATATTGAGGGAATCCCGATAAATAGTAACGAAATAAGTTTGTGAGAAGTGTGTGTGAATATGAGCAGCAAAACTAAGATATTCTTGTCACATTATAAAGAAGAAGAGAGTGCGCTGTATTAAACCATTTTGAACATTGCAGCGTGACGAAAGTGCTGTATCCATTGCGAACGCTAAGTTTACCAGAACGAGCTGTCCCGTGTCGGAATTTCTTCTGAGCATGCGTGGCACTTTGTGCGTCGGAACAGGCCACACACGGTCTGAATTGGCGCGATCGGATTTTGTTGTCGGAAAATTTTATCTCCTGCTGTCCAACTTTGTGTGTCGGAAAATCCGATGGAAAATGTCCGATGGCGCCCACACACGGTCGGAATTTCCGACAACACGCTCCGATCGGACATTGTCCATCGGAAAATCCGACCGTGTGTACGGGGCATAACACTGCAGAAAGGTCCTCCTTCTTGAGTTAAAAAAACCCAAAGTTACTGGTTCCCCACTTCCTGGCCCAAAACATACACTATGCTGAGCAAAGAAGGAAGCCAGTATCTTTCATCATGCCCAAATTTAAGCACCTCCTTCCTGATCTTGGCAGCAGGTACTCAGATCCCCAAGTCACTATATATGTTGGGATATAAGGGGTTTGGTGTATAGAGACTGATGCCAAAAGTGAGCATTTATAAAATAAAAATAGAGCTTTAGTCCTTTTTCTTAATTTTGTATTTATTTATTTTTTTTGGTGAAGTGGCTGCATTGTACACTTGTCAACACCTTTATGTCATACACAGGCTTAAACAGCAGCACTGGGACCAACAAGAGGTAAAACAGACTAAAGTTTTAGACGTAAATTGGAGCAAAAATATAACAAATTAAAATTTGGAGTTAATTCCTAGAGAAGGTCCATGAGATCAGAATAACAAAAGAGCAGAGAGTAGAGGGCTGGCAGCATCTCCCACCAATGTTTTGGCCCCTAAAAAAGTTCAGTAACATCCTCCATGCTGAATCCTCCCCAGTGTGCAGTGAGCTATATATTCTACCCGTACCAGTGTGCCTTCTGACAAGAATATTAGAAAATATGTATAAAAAGGAAACATTTGAAAAGTTCATTTGAAAAAAAATTACATAATAAAGAACAAAAAATGGCAGATAAGGAAACATTTGAAAAGTTAATTTGAAAAAATAACATAATAAAGAAAAAAAAAATGGCATCTGGGTATCTGCCAATGTAGGAAAATGCAGGCCAGGATAGAGTCTGGAATGTTTTGCTTGTATGGTAATAGCTGCAGCACCAGGAGAATAGGTTCAGGTGTTTAAGGGGATAATTAGTGGGGCTTTTTTTCAGCTTTATTGGTGGCTACTTCCTGCTTTTCATTGCAAAGTGCACCTTTCCTTGAACAAGAATCTTCGTCTTTCAGGATGTCATTCTCTCATTTCTCCTTCTCGATCAGGGCTGTCCCCTTGTCCCCTACTTGCCACTCAAGTCTATTCTCACAAATCATTGTGCAATGACTTCTTCCTGACAGTTGCTTAGTTCAAAGAAAACTGTAGTTGCTTGCCCTTTGGCTGATGCTTCTGATGCATGGCTACCATCCCCTGAATGGAGCATGGCTTCTTTAGGAGCACTGACAGGTGCTGACATCATATCTCACTCTGCCTAAAGGGGTTAGTTCACCTTCCCCAAAAAACTGCTTATGCAGATAATGATCATCTGTAGATAAAAACAAACTGTGCCATTTTGACCAAAGCTGAATAGTGTCCTTGCTAATGGTGTAGGCTATTTACGTACCTCATGATTTATGTACCTCATGAAGCCTAGCTGGAAAACTCCTAGGACTTTGCTCAGGATGTTGCTGTGAGATGTTATAGCTATAAGCCTAGCTGTTCACCTTCACCATCACAAGAGCAAGTTCTCAAATACTGACCTTAGAGCTACTGTATCAGGTTGAGAATGTGCATGTGAGGTGGTTTGAATCAGAGAAAGAGTTTGCTTTTGTGATGGTGAAGGTGAACAGTAACAGCTACTGAAGGTGTCTCTTAACAAGCCCCCTAGCAACATCCTAGGAGTTATCCAGTCAGGTTTCAGGAGGTAAGTAAATGGCCTACACCTATAGCAAGGGAATTATTTAACTTTGTCAAAGCTGCACAGCTTGTCTTTATCTACAGACATCTCTAATTTGCATATTTTTTGGGGTAAGGGTGAACTATGCTTTTACCCTGCACTCTTCCTACCTTTGCTACTCTCATTTCTCCTCCTGTGAGTTGTGTGCAGCCCTATAACTGCATCAATTCCGCATTTAGACCCATTTATACTGCCATCAAAATGCCTGAGGGCTGTATCTCTAATTTCACGTAAAGACAGCAACCCCCCTTTTTTTCCTCTGCATTTAGGCTTGTTGTCACTGCCACCAAATTTCTCGAGGGTTGTAGCTCTAATTTGCTTTCTGAAAACATACCTGTCTTTGAACTAACAACAGAAAGCATCTTTTTTTCCTAACAATTATGACAGTATTATGGGGTTATTACTTCTACCTGTCAAAGCAGGCCTAGTTTTGCTTGATGAAAATACATTTGGTCACTGCTAAAATTACCAGAAAAAGCCTTCCTTGTAAACGGAGGCTGGGTTCACACTAGTTCGAATTGGATGCACATGACAGGAGATTGTGACCGGCTCTCTATGGAGCCGGTTCACAAATCTCCGGGGTGGCTGCAGAGTAGCTTGCACAGGAGTCCTGTGCATCTTTGGCTCCATTTCAGGGTCGAATTAAGGCAAAATTTGGCCCTGATTCATCCCTGTAATGGAGAACAGGGACACACCAGACCCCTTATGCTAGCCGCGGCCATCTGCAGTGTGAAGCCAGCCTGAAATTAAACAAATAATAATAAATTTGTGTGATGCTACCGTTGCCTATAAGAAAAGCTAATTCACAAAAAGAAAAAATATATATAAATTTTGGGTAATTCCTTCATCAGTATAGCTGAAAGGACTATTCACAACTTCACAGAGGGGATTATAACTAGGGATGAACTGAACATACCTGGTGTCACGTCTACCCCAACGCAGGTGATCAGACACCATAGCTGGCTACGGTGTTCTTCATCTATAGCAGCCCCCTTTACCATAAGGCAAGCAGGCCTACCGGGACTCGGTTGCCACCAGGATTTATACACAATGCTACAGTACCTGGCCAGCACGCCACGGCAGATGCAAACTGAGCAAAGCAAACAGATACTTGCGATTAGCAGACAGATAGTGTGGTTCTATGACAGTCTAGGTAAAAGGCAGCTGAGTTCAGGGAATAGTCCAAAATCCGATTCAGACAGAGCAGACAGAGAGAGAGAGCTTGACCAGGCACAACACATGTATCACTGTCTATCACAAGCATCCAAATGAGGGTCCAGCTGGCTTATAACAGGCTTGGTTTCAACCCAGAGACTGATCATATTAATCAGCCTGCAGATGACCAGACAGACAAGGAGAGTGCCATAGCCAAAACCCCGGATGCTGGAATGAGGAACAGGAGCACTAAATGCTCCTGACATTACCCCAGATTACCAGTGGATCCACAAGGTCAGGTTGGTTAGCAGGTGACGTGTCACAGGAGTCATGCTGGATAGCTGAAATACAAGCAAAATGCAGAGAGCCCTGAAAAAAGTTTGAAAGTCCTGAATAATAAAAAGCAGGAGGCTCAATGGGCATGAGCTGGACTGGCATAACTGGTGCAGAGGCCGACTGAATGGCATCGCCAGGTGTAGCGACTGCTTGAATCACATCACCAGGTGTAGTGACTGACTGAATAGCATCTCCAGGTGTAGCGACTGCCTGGATCTCATCGCCAGGTGTAGCGACAGTGGAACTTGCGGACAAGTTAGCCTGGCTGTCCGTCAAAGGGAGTTTAGGGACAGGCAAAGGTAGGGGTAATCCAGGGGCCTGACTTCTGAGGACTTAGAGGAAGTTTCCAAACAGGGCTCAAGGCTGCGAGACAGCAGGTAAGTTTGGCTTTTAGGAGGAAAAGATTCAGGCTGTGGCAATTGGCAGGAGAGGTGGCCTGTAGAGAATTCAATAAATTTGTTAGTTTTTTGTTTTAACAGAGTCATATAAAGGCACATGATTATGCAAACTGGAGTCACACTTGGAAACATTGTCATGATCAGGATCTGAATATGACTTTAATAAAGGCACATGATGGGTACTAGCTACACAAGAGTTAAACATCATTAATAATAGTAGTAGGTGATGACAATAAATCCAGTGTATTCGAAGGATACATAATGTAGTATCGCACCAAGTTCGTTATGTGTGCAGACAACAAGGAAAAAACATTGTTTTAAACAACATGTTGAGACATAAGAAGGATAATCAAAGAGCCCTCACCATATATGGGAGGGGATTACATGTAAACTTCATGTGTTAATACAATCAAACTTATTCCAGAAACCTGTTATGTTGTAGAGGATTAGCTTGTGGTGGTCGTATTTTGCATCTGGATTCTGAGGAGTACATTTATACGAAGAGGAGAAGGATTAGGGGGAAAGTAGGGAAACAGAAAGGTTAGGAACAGGAGTCGCGGTCGCCATCAGTTTGCAGTATAGTAGAAAGATCTGTTGCCAGAATTTCTGTATGGGGGGGCATTCCCACCAAATGTGGACCATGGTGACCCTGGAGCTTAGACATCGCCAACAAGTATCCAGGTTTGTCGAGTTGAAGTGATGTATAGTCGAAGGGCATCTATACCACCTCGTCACCAGTTTAAACCCCTTTTCTTGAGTTTTAATGGCTAGGGAGAGCTTGTGCGTTAGGACAAAGCATTTTTGCCAGTCAATAGGGGAGATGGAATGTTGAAGATCTTTATCCAAAGTTCCAGCAGGAAACACTACTTTCACAAGAGGCTCCTGAAACTCAGGTATTTTTCTGACCTTTCACAATAGACTAATTTCTGCATTGCTAGCCTGATTGTAACATGTTTTACCATCTTACACACAGCTACTATACTGTCTTTGGTGCAACTTCCCAGATTGCTTTTTGCACAGTGTGCACGGTCACACGTTCGGCACCCCTAGGTAATACCTTAAAATTTGTATTTTTGATATTCCCATGATCCTCATTACGGCTACACTCCCATACATTGCTATCCCTTTCCCAACTATACACATTCCACCATAACCTGCACTATATTCCTATCCTTCTCCTTTCCAGCAGCTTTTCTTTCACTCACTTTCACTCTTTTCAGTTATTGCACGCACTAACATGTCTTTCACTTTAGCATCACCCCCACACAGTGGTGTATTTAGGTTTTGTGCTGCCCTAGGCCTGACTAAGCTTGCGCACCCCCTAATTTAAATATGACCCACCCCTTCCTGTCAAGGCCACACCCCTTTCTTTTTAAGATCCGCCCTGTCATCTTCATTGGAGGAGGACAGAGGGACGCCGCGGGAAGAGGACAGAGGGACACCACAGGAGGAGGACAGAGAGGCATGCGGCATCTTTTCATTTGGGGGGTAAGGGGATATAGGCTAGTTGCTTTGGGAGGGGAGGATCAGACCCCCCCCCACTAGCACATATCCTCTCCCCTCCCAAAGCAGCCAGCACATATCCCCTTACCCCCTTCCACTCATCCATGTGGGAATCTGTTATCTGCCTCCCTTCCCGGTTACTGTGTCCCCCTCCACTGTAAACTATACACAGACCTCAGAGCAGCAACGGGGCTCATGCACTGAAGTCGTGTCCCTCCTCTGTGGCTCCTTCTCCTCCTGGCTGTGTACACTAGAACAAGGAGGAGAAGCTGAGGAGTGTGTGTGACTGACAGTGGCGGCTGCTACGGAAAGCCAATCGCGGCAGTAGATGTCCTGGGTGCCCACGCTAGCGCACCTTGTATGGCCAGTTACCGAAGCTCAGTGCCGGAACTTGTTGTGGGCTCCTGGACAGTGGCGTCACTAGGTTTGGTGTCACCTGGAGCTGTAAAAATTGTGTCATCCCCCCTTAATTTTTTGACTGGAGGCCCAGCATTGGAGCTCATTGTGGCGGTCAATAAGGCCTAGAGGATATCAGGTTAGGCACTTCCTAATGGCTCAGTCCCTGGGAACAGTAATGGATAATGGCCAACAGGCTCTCTTACCAGGCCCGGTGAAACTGCAACAGTGATCCCTCCGGCTGGACGTTCGCTCACTCTGGGTTGCCCAGGCTGACTCTGGTCAGTAGTGTAGCATGTCTGTACCCTGGCAGTGGCTTTATCTTTATCCCCCTCTGGTGGTGCAGTTACAGCGTGGCTCTCTCTCTGGTGGTGTGGGTACAGCATGGCTCTTTGGTGGTGTGGGTACAGCGTGGCTCTTTGGTGGTGTGGGTACAGCGTGGCTCTCTGGTGGTGTGGGTACAGCGTTGCTCTCTGGTGGTGTGGGTACAGCGTGGCTCTTTGGTGGTGCGGGTACAGCGTGGCTCTCTGGTGGTGCGGGTACAGCGTGGCTCTCTGGTGGTGTGGGTACAGCGTGGCTCTCTGGTGGTGCGGGTACAGCGTGGCTCTCTGGTGGTGCGGGTACAGCGTGGCTCTCTGGTGGTGCGGGTACAGCATGGCTCTCTGGTGGTGCGGGTACAGCGTGGCTCTCTGGTGGTGCGGGTACAGCGTGGCTCTGTAGTGGTGCGGGTACAGCGTGGCTCTCTGGTGGTGCGGGTACAGCGTGGCTCTGTAGTGGTGTGGGTACAGCGTGGCTCTCTGGTGGTGCGGGTACAGCGTGGCTCTGTAGTGGTGCGGGTACAGCGTGGCTCTCTGGTGGTGCGGGTACAGCGTGGCTCCCTCTCTGGCTTCCCCCAGCACAGTACTCTCTTTTTCTCCTCCCCAGCAGAGTGCATGCATGCTGGGGGCTGTAGCATGTCTGTGGACACACAGGGGCGCCACTCTTAAGGGACTACTTTTCCCATGATGCCCCCCAGAGTCTTCTGATTAGCCCTCTGCTGTGGCCAAGTATGAGGTGAGAAACAGCGGTCAGGAAGCTGGGCGGCGGCGCAGGGAAACCAATTAGAGCCGCTCTCTCTCTCTTCTCCCTTCGGCTGACAGAAAGAGGAGGGGGGCGAGCGGGGGAGATACACAGACAGCCCGCATCTCTCCTCTCCCTGTCACAGCGCTGCTCCATTTACCAGAGAACTCCCCCGCTCGCCCCCCCTCCCCTTTCTGTCAGCCGAAGGAAGAAGAGAGAGAGAGCGGCTCTAATTGGTTTCACCATGCCGCCGCCCAGCTTCTTGACCGCTGTTTTCCTCCCCATGATTGGCCACAGCAGAGGGCCAATAGGAGACAGAATCACAGATTTACGGAGGGGCGGCTTGACGGCTCTTAAACTACTTTCTAGCCCCCTCCGCACCCGGGACGCCACGGCACTGCTAATCAGTACTCGCTGTACTCCCCAGATGGTGGCCCTGCTGTGTGGGAGTCGGGAAGAGGGCGCCGCTGCTGTTTTCGGGGGGGGGGGTGGCTTTTTGCCGCCCCCCCGCACAGTGCCGCCCTAGGCCTGGGCCTTGTTGGCCTAGGCCAAAACACAGCACTGCCCCCACACACATGCATCCTCCTGCTAACAAAGACCATTTCTTTCTTCTCTTTCCGCTCATCTGCCTTTTTTCCCCTCTCTTTCTCCTTATCCTAGGCCTAGGCATAATTTTCCTTCCTTTTCCTTTTCTTTCATTGTCTTTGCTTCTTCCCTCCTTTTCTTTCCCTTTTGTTTCTTCCCCCTTTCCCCCTGCCCCTCCCCCTCCCCCTCCTCTCCCCCTCCCCCTCCTCTCCCCCTTCTTCCCTTTCCCCTGTGGTTTTCCCTTTCCTTTCCTTTGTCCCTTTCCCCCTCTTCCTCCCCTCCCCCACCTTCTTTCCATCCCTATCCCCCCCCCCCTTTCCCTTCTCCCTTTTCTTTCCCTCCTTTTACTTTTCATTTTTCCCTTTCCCAATTGGTCTTGACTTTTTCATCTTTCTCCTAGTGTATAATGCTCATATACCTGCTTCATAAATCTTGATTAAAATTTACAAAGATTTCTAACTTTGGCACAATTTAGGTCCACCAACCTGTAGATAAATTTTATAACATTGTAATACTTTTACCACTGATTTATATAACTTTATAGAACTTGATGACATTATCTCCTCTACATGCTTCCACTGATGTTGCTGCTTGATGTTTAGATCGCAGGTGCTGCTGATCCACATGCCCCTTACCGCATGTGGGGGTTCATCCTAGATGTAAGTCATCATAAGTCGCACAGTTATTGCTCAAGCTCCCTCCCTGGGGGTGCTGGCCGACCGGGGGCCCTGGTGTTGGAACCTGGTAGTGGAGGCTGCTTTGAAAATCGTAAGCTTAGAAGACACAGCTATACGCATACCCTTGGGTAATTATGCTCAAAAATCTTTATTATATATAATTGTGCACATCTGTTATAATTATATACAACCATATTGGTATTGTTTCATGTATACAAAATTCTCCTACAGCGCATGCATTTCCTCTGAAGAAGACCCCATGGGGTCGAAACGCATCAGGTCTATCCAAGCGCTTTTGTAGTACACGATTTATGTATAGCTTTTTGTATGCTTCCGTGCTTTTTTATAACTTCATGTACACAGTTCATGTTTTTACTCCGATGTCTAATAAAGCTATTTTTTAGCTATTTTTTAAACCACACAACATCTGCATTGTTGTTTGCTGCCCTGAAAGCCCCTTTACTCTTGGGGGTAAATTCCCATTTTTAAATCATTTTCGGGTGGGCAGCCCTTCCTTTCCCAGGTGTCTCCCTTCTTTTTGAAGATCTTTTTCCCAAGCCTTCGTGTAGGGTGGGAGATCAGGGTGAAGAGAATTCAGCAAAAGGGAATAAAGCTGTGATACCACATGCATTGGAGGATCGGTTTGGAGGAGCATATCCTCGAATCCTGTTGGTTCAGCTAGAATATCTGGTATTGATGGGAAGGTTCGGATATAGGAAGTCAGTTGTTGTTTCTGAAGCCATTGCATAGGGTATTGAGAAAGCGATTCGGGGGGGGGTATCTGGCATTAGAGTGGGGTCTGTTCGGAGAACCTGGGAAAGCCTCCTATGGTCTTCTTTTCACCAAAGTCCAAAGCTTGTCACGTGCATAGCCGGTGGGAAGGCTGGGGTCCCAAATAGGGGGGTCATAGGCCCTGAAGGATTAGATACAGTATGTTACCGCTAGAGATTAAGCGATCCCAAATTTGGATCATTTGACGGGTGAGGTCACAGAGGGGGTGTGAACCCCTACGAATTGCGGGTGTGGTCCATGGAAGAGCTGAGAGATCAATGGAGTTCATATGGCTTCCCAAGTGAACCCAGAGCTTGGTTGTATGGTTATGGAACCAGGTTATGGAACCAGTCCAGTATGAGAGTAAGTATCGCTGCCTTATGGTACAATGAAGCGTCCGGGGCTCCAGCTCCCCCTCTCGCTTTCAGAAGAGATAAAGTTATATATATATATAGGGATAGTCTGAAATAGGTACAAAAACCGGGGAAGGACATCCATTTTCAAGGTGTTCACCCTACCAAGCCAGGAGAGCCGTTTAAATGTGTAAGTAGACAGATCGGCTTGAGTTCTAAAAAGTAAGGGGGTAAAATTCTTGGAAAAGAGTTGGGATGCATCCTCCGGTATTTAAATACCAAGGTATCGGATGGAGGTGGATCCCGTTTTAAAGGAAAAGGCAGTAGAAAGTCTGTGTAGGTCCGACTTTGGCAGAGAAATATTGAGAAATTCCAATTTTTGTAGTTTACTTTAAAGTTACTGACTTCCCCAAACCTCTGGAACTCCTGCATGACCGAGGGCAGGGACGAGTGTGGACGTGTCACAAATAGGAGCAGGTCATCTGCAAATGGGCCCGACTGTTATTCCATGCACAGAGGGATTGTTTCGCAAAGCAATAGCTAAATGTTCCATGATGAGAACATACAGGAGGGGAGACAGGGGGCATCCTTGTCATGTCCCGTTAGAGACAGAGAATGCCGGCGACAAAGAGCCGTTCAGTCCTATCCTAGCGGATGGAGAGGAGTAGAGGGAAATTGAGATCATGTGGGCTCCCAGTCCTATTTGTTGTAAAGACAGCTGAAGGATTTGCTAATCTACTCGGTCAAATGCCTTCTCCGCATCGACTGTTAAGAGGCATAAAGGAATATCGTGAGTTCGGGCATAGTTGGATAAAAGAAGGGTTTTCAGGGTGTTATCCCTTGCTTCTCGGCCACTCACAAATCCTACTTGATCTAAGTGGATCAAACTGGGCAACAATGGTTGTAACCTGTTGGCTAACACTTTAGCGAAGATCTTCAAATCCACCCCGATCAAGGATATTGGCCTATAATTTGTACATAAAGTCGGGTCCTTCTCTGGTTTTGGAATAAAATAAATATGAGCCTCAAGTGTTTGTGGGGGAAACACTGATCCCTCTGATACAGAGTTGAATACTTTAGTGAGGAAAGGAATAAGAAGGGGAGCAAAATAATTTATAAAACTTTGGGGTAAAGCCGTCCAGCCCTGGGCTCTTGCCAGTTGGTGTACTCGCAATGGCTTTCGCAACTTCATCTGCTGTTATAGGTGTTTCAAGTTCGGTAACGGTGTCCTCAACCAAAGTGGGCAGTGCGGTTTCCATGATATAAGAGGATTTGTGCTCCTCTGTAGTAGAGGGGGAGCCTGACAACTGGGCCGCAGGTATATTGTACAGGGATTGATAAAAATCCCTTAACGTCTGTGCAATCTTAGAAGGTGAGGAGATTGATTCTCCATGCGGTCCTTGGATATGGGAGATGAAAGTAGAGGATCTTTTTGGGTGCAGGGAGCGGGCCAGTGACCTGCCACACTTGTCTTGGAATTTATATTGATGGAAAGCGAGCTTGTCCATGAATGTACATGCAGAGGTCTCATATGGACCTCTGAGATGTAATCAGGCATTGGAAACCTCAGTGAGCGTTTCGATTGTTGGGGAACGCTTATGGTCAGTTTCCAGGTTTCAGAGCTTTTGAATTGCATCCACTATAGCGGCTTTTTCAGACGAGATCCTAATTGAATACAGGTTCCATGTAATACTGCTTTCAGCGCCTCCCATTGGATGGGGAATCTTGTGCGTGGTCCCCAAAAAAGTTAGAGATTGTTTCCGAGATACGTGTAATACAGTCCGAGTTAGCTAGCAACGAATCGTTCAAGCACCATGTCCACTCCCTCATAGGTGTGGAGGGGAGCGAGAACGTCAAGTATATAGGGGAGTGGTCTGACCAGATCATAGAGTCTATTTCACACTCAGGAGACCAGTCTAGACAACTGTGGTCGCTCAATAGATAGTCTATGCGACTATAGGTCTGATGTACCTGAGAAAAATGTGTGTAGTTACGAGCCTTAGGGTACAATACCCTCCAAACGTCTACAAGGCGTAAGTCGTATAATGCGCATTTCAGGGCCCTCAATTTGGGGAATGAGATACGTGACCTTGAGGTGGAGGAGTCCAATGGTGGCTCCAGGGGGGGTATTAAAATCTCCACCGAGGATGAGCTTGCCCTCCATGAATTCAGATAGAATCTTCAGATACTGCAAAGCTGATGGAACTTGGTTGACATTTGGCAAATATATTTTAGCTATCGTAAATTTAACTCCCCACAGCAAAAATTTCACAAAGACTTACCTTCCCTGAGGGTCGGAGAGATGATCAAGCAATTCAATGGGGAGAGCTTTCTGAAAAGCTACAGATACTCCCTTAGTTTTCTGGGATGGATTAGTACTATGGATCCATCTGTTGAAATAGAGCAAGGGGTGGAGGCTGATTGAAACTGTGTCTCCTATAAGAGCAGTACATTAACTTGGCATTTATGCATTTGATATAGAATTTGTCCACGTTTGGAGGCAACATTGAGTCCATTTACATTGTATGAACACAGTTTTAGTCGAGGGTGAGATAATACCGTATAGGCCATGGTGGAGCGAGGAGATGAGAAGAAATTTGAAAGTCTAGAAAAAGAGGGGAGGCGTTTGGGGAAGAGATGGAAAAGAGAAGGTAGTTACAAAAGGGAAGAGGAATGGAAGATGGCTAGGTAGAGGACACCTGGGAAAGATGTCTCAAAACAAAATCGAATGTGTTCGCAGCAGCGAGACACTCCGTGAAATATCATGTGCTAGGCACAAATCGTGCCAAACCTATTTGGGGAGGGAGGTCGGATTAGAGAGGTCTGAGTTGTGAACCCGACAACATAGCAGGCATATATATTGTATATGTATCATTGTAGTATATTGAGTACTTAAAATTTTAGGTTACAGAAGAACATGGCATATATCTAATCAGTGTTTGAAAGAACACTTGAACACCCATAATCAGTCAGCTATCATCACAAGCAATAGTATGTATAACAAGCATTTTAAAAAAATGAGGTAACGTTTAGGAATTCTACTAGTTCTATGGTATAGGATCAGTTAGGCCCGGGACTGAGAGGAGGCCAAGAAGCCCAGAACAGGTAATAAGGTAGCTTCTGGGAGACTCCAAGTCAGTCAACGGGGCCCCAGGCCCGAAAAACTAGAAAGGCACATTGGCTACAGGTACCACCACAGGAACTTAGTGGTGGGCTCCATTCGGGCCGGGCCGCATCCCGATTAAGAGAATCATAGGGTTCTGGAAAATTGGATAACAGAGGAAGGTTTCTTAAGGAACCGATGCTCATAGTATTCAATTTGGTCTTGGTATGGTCCGTGTGTGGAAAAGTATATAGCTAAGGCCAGGGACGTCCGGTGTTGAATGGAGCCCCCACGTAGCTATAAAGAGCAGCAACATTGTCAGCGTCTAATCTACATCCTTTTTTAGATGTAACGGTCCCAGTAAGGGCAACACAAAAAACCCCCCTGAGCTTAGTAAACTTCTATACCATCCCTGTAAGCAGAGTGGTATGGTTAGTATGAGTTTATAGAAGGAGGGTACAGAGAGAACACCAATGCAAACCTGGTCAAGTCCCTTAATGAAAACTGCGGAGTGAAAGGTGTAAACCCATTGTAAAACATTGGATAGAGAGAACAAGTAACAGTGTTGACTCACGTGGGGAGCCAAATCAGTCTTCCGGGGATGTTGGATGTCTTGCTCTAGGACCAAAAGAAGCAGATCTAGATCTTGGACATCTGTGACGTTGCGAGAGAGGGCCCGGTAGTCGTTGACGATCCTCTGGAGGGTCCAGCCAGTTCGGGATGCTGATAGGGTCTTGCGCAAGGAAGGTGAAGAAGGCAGGAAGTTGTTGAGGGTCTGACAGAACAAACTTACAATTATCATCTCGGGTTACCTTGATATTGAAAGGATGGCCCCAGGTGTAGGTAGCCCCTGCTTGACGGATCAAATCCAAAAGTGGGCGGACCACCCGTCTCATGGATAAGGTGTTGCAGGAGAGGTCCGGATAGAGGTGTACTGTAGATCCATTGAATTCTACAGGACCCAAGCCCCAGGCCTTACGCATTATCTCTTCCTTGAGGGTATAGTAATGGACCCGGCGTAGGACATCACGGGGGCGGTCGCTGCGGTCTCCCCCCATGCCTCCCACTCTATGTACTCTGTCCAGTTCAATAGGGGATGTAACTTCCCTGCCCAGGACCTGGTTGAGGATAGAGACGACAGTGGGTTTTAGATCAGTGCCTGAGGTTGCTTCCGGAACTCCCTGTCTCCTAATGTTGTTCCTGCGGCTCCTGTTTTCACTGTCCTCTATGCGGAGTTGGTGTTGCCGCAAGCGGGACAAATGTGACATGGTTGCAGATTCAAGGGTCACAATACGAGCCGTATGGTCATCTTGGGTAGCAGTCAGAACGGATACAGCAGTCTCCGTCATTGAAACCCGATGTTGGAGGGCTTGAAGTTCTACATGGAGGGAGGCTTCCATCTTGGACGCCCAGAATTCAAAGTCTGCCCTAAAAGCAGAAAGAAGGGCTGTGGTCGCAAAGCCGGCAGATCCACCCGAGACCGGAGGAAGTAGCTCCACTGGGCCATCTTCGGTGGAGATGACAGGGGGCATAGCTGCCTCTGTGACAGGGGTTGGAGGGGCCATTGGAGGGGCCGAGGGCTCACCTGTAGTGTCCCTGCACATAGAGGAGTCCATGTGAACCAGAGAAGGAGGTTTAGATTTGCCTGGTGTGCGACTGGCCGCCAGCTTGTCCTTTCCCGTGTGGGAGACGAGCGAGGATGTATGGAGTAGGTAGGATTGAACCTTGCTGCAGCTCAGCAGAGTCAGTGGAGTGAGAGCTTGAGGACGACATAGAGATTTCGGGTGTAGGTAATTGGTAACACAGCCTGGTAATGTCGGGAGAGCACAGAGCTCAGTAGCCCATGTCTTCAGCCGTCCATCATCAGCCAGGAAGCATGGTATCTAGTATGGGGGGGTAGGACGGTCACTACCTGCGACTCTGGAGCTAGGACTGCGTTCCCTGCTAGTCTTTTGCACCCCAGTATGAGATGGAAACGTGTGGCAGAACTATGGCGAGGTAGCAAACTGTCAGCCAAGGAGTAGTTATTCTGTGAAAAGGGTTACAAGTGGCAGCTGGGTCCTCTGGGCAGTTCTGGTGACAGTGTAGGGACAATGTAGGGAGTGATCCAGGATCAAAGGGGTTAAGGAGACCAGGAGCAAATGCATATACTGCAGCAGGGTGGAGCAAGATGGCCGCTCCACGTGGCCCCAGGGGTCAGTGTTGCAATCCACACCACAAATGGGGGTGAATATTAGTTTTAATCCCTTTTTGGGGTCACAGTCTATGGCGCCCTGGTGTTTAGGTTGGGCTGGATTGAGCACAGAGGAGACGGGGAAACTACTGAGGTGTAGGAAGATGGCCGCCACTTACTGTGTGTGTTGGTAGTCCTTCAGGCTGGCATGCAGGGGTGGTACAGGGGAGAACGCAGGCTGCGGTCAGTAGGCAGGGCTGCCCCGGTGTCCGTGCAGGAAGAGAGCCAGACGCAGAGTAGCCATGAAGGTCGGGATGTGCAGGCCGAGTGTACCAATATGGCCGAAGGCCGAAGCCGAAGCTGTGGCCTGCTAAGGCCGAAGCCGTGGTCTGTATTAAAAACTGCCAGAACACAGGATTGCCATGTCAGCGGTCCCAGGCTGAGCTGCCCTGGTGTCCGTGCAGGGGGAGAGCCAGGCGTAGAGTATCCAGGAAGGTCCATATCCGGATGCGGCGGCGCTGTGCGGGCCGGGAGTACCAATATGGCCACCGCTCCCCTTGTTAAGGCCTAAGCCGTGGCCTGTAGTGAAATCGGCAGGAACACGGGATCGCCGTGTCAGCGGTCCCAGGTGACACCTTGGTGTTCAGGGGGACCCCGGGTTCTGTGTAGGTGGCGAGGCAGTCCTGTTAGGGGAAAAAAGATGGAAATGTTCCCCAAAATGGCAGGAGCTCTCAATGGGCACGTCTGTTCAGATCTCCATCTGGCCACACACCCCCTGGTCAACAGTTTTAATGCAGTTCTGGTTGCAGGTCTGGGACCAGGACCTAATTTTCTTTGTAGCCCAGTCTATGTGCAGGTTGCGAAGTTTAATCCAGGGATACCCTAAGATAAGGGGATAAGCAGGAGATGAGATCAAGTAGAAACTGATTGTCTCCATATGAAATTCCCCAATGGTCAGGGTAACAGGTACGTTGCACAAGGTGACCATGCCCATGGACAAGGAAGAGTTATCAACAGTTAAGAGTGAAAAGGGTCTGTGCACCTTAGTTACAGGAATCTGTAGACGGTCTGCTAGGTCCCTATCAATGAAGCTGCTAGCAGCACCAGAATCTATGAAAGCTGAGAGGTGATGAGAAAACTTGGCAGAGCTAAGTTGTGCAAGAACAAATAGTTTATCTCTGAGGAAAACTGACACAGTGTAGTCTATAGAAGCAGGCCCCACCCGCACTAGACTCGGCGTTTCTCGGCTTATTAGGGCAGCTGGTGACAAAGTGGCCGTGGTTGCCACAGTATAAGCAGACTCCCTAAAATCTTCTTCTAGCCTTTTCCCCAGAGGATAAATGGGTAGCGCCAATTTGCATGGGCTCATCCTCCAGGAGAGGTTGAGAAGGCTCAGGAAGGGTTGATGAAGAAGAAGTAGGTGGGGTACTGGGAGGGAAAGAAACAAATCTCTCTGTACGCCTTTCCCCTAAACGCCTGTCTATACGAATGGCTACTTGCATGGCTTTAGTCAATGACTTTGGTTCAGGGTAGTGTACTAAGGAATCTTTGATGGAGTCTGATAAGCCTAACCTGAACTGGCTTCTTAGAGCTGAGTACTTCCACTCTGAGTCAGGTGCCCAGCGGCGGAAATCAGAACAGTATTGTTCAGCGGTGCGTTTACCCTGCCGTAATGACCTAAGGTTAGCTTCAGCTAAATGGGCAAGGTCAGGATCATCAAAGGGTAAACCTAAGGCCTTGAAAAAAGTTTCAACTGACCCTCTGGCTGGGTCATCTGCAGGTTGCCTAAACGCCCAAGACTGGGGATCCCCCTGCAACCATCTAATAATCAGGTCAACCCACTGTGCTTCAGAACCAGAGGAGTGTGGCTTAAGCTTAAAGTATAGCATACAACTATTTTTAAAGTTGGAAAAAACATGGGGGTCACCAGAAAAACTATCAGATGGGTTAATTTTGGGCTCTGGCTCCTGCGTTACTGCTGGAGGTGCATTTACATGCACAGACAGTTCCTGGACTTGGCGTGTCAGTTTGCAAATTTCCTCAGCAAATAAGCAAGACTATGTAGAGTCCATCTTAACAGAATTTATTTTTTTGCTAAAGCCTAGTGATAATGTCATGTTTGATAGGAACAATTTATGCCCTTATACCTGAGCAATTTTTAGTCCTAACGAGTTTTTGGTATGACATAGACTGGAGGCACTCCTATTCTGGGTGTGTTTACCCGTCTGTAGTTATATATTTTTTTCGTTTTTTATTTTTTTATATTTTAATTTTTTTTACATTTTATTTTTTATATAGTAATGTTTATATGGTGTTATTATATTTTATTTAACCATTCCTGCAGGACTAGCAGGACCAAGTATAGATGTATATACGGGTGTTTTACACGAAGGGTCACATTGATGCTCACATTAATGTCCATTAGTACAATTTAGCGCTACACTTTTTCTTTTTATATTTATTTACACAATTTGTCAAATTGGTGGTGTTGGTTGCTTAATATATCACGTGGGCGCAGCAGTTTCCCCCCCATTTTTTACAATGTCATGTCTACCCCAATGCAGGTGATCAGACACTATAGCTGGCTACGGTGTTCTTCACCTATAGCAGCCCCCTTTACCATAAGGCAAGCAGGCCTACCGTTACTCGGTTGCCCCCCAGGACTTATACACAATGCTATAGTGCCTGGCCACCACGCCACGGCAGATGCAAACTGAGCAAAGCAAACAGATACTTGCAATTAGCAGACAGATAGCGTGGTTCTATGACAGTTTAGGTAAAAGCCAAGCTGAGTTCAGGGAATAGTCCAAAATCCGATCCAAAGTCATACACAGGGAAATGCAAACAAGCAGAGTAGGGCAGACGACCTACTACAAAAAACTGACATTTACAAGGAATAAAATTACCTATTCAATTTCGGTAAATGATAGTTTTGGCCTCTTTACTTCTGGGTGACTACCTTAATCTATGCCAGATATAGATGAATTTGGGATATCCTGTAGATGGTAATGGAGATCCCCAAACACACATGCATACTAGACCTTGGATTTGGATCTGGTATGAATGTCAAGGGGGACACTACCCAAAAAAAAAAACTGAACACACCTCTCTACTTCCCTAACCATACCAGATGACACACCCTCAATATGGTTCGGGGGGTGGGGGGCAACAGTGATAATGAGGACAAGGGCATCTTCCCCATAACCCCAGCCTGGTGGTAGTGGAAGTCTGCAGTTAGAGAGCCTATTAGAGTCTGGAAGCACCCAAATGCCTCCTTTCATGTAAAGCAGTAAGGTATAGGATTCCTTTAGTTAAAAAAATATATATTCCAGGACATCCATTATCATTTACATAATCCAGCGAGATTAATTTGTGCCAAATTAAGCATCAAGCGTCTGTGAATATGTGATTTTTTTTTTTAGGGTTCAACAGACACAATGGCACAAGACTTGCAAATTATTTGGTGTGTTTAGCTTGTCATTGAGCTATCCATTGGAAATTGTGAGGGGTTCTTTTTTGAAATAATGTGTGTCTCACCACTATAATTTAGCTATTATGGATGTTTATTGAGATACTTAAGCCTGCTGTCGGCTGACATCACAGAGCCGGTCCAGGCTCTGGAAAGATCGCGACCATATGGCCTGATCTCCCATCCCCCCCACACCCCAGTGCCCCAGTGACAGTGGAGGGGGAGCAGAGCAGAGGACCGATGACTGACAGTCACCAGCTCTCTGCTCAGGGTGTTCTTAGAACCAAGTGCTGGCGCTGTTTGATTGCTTGGTTCTCGATCTTAGAGCTGGCGGGGGACAGATACTGCATTGGACCGATGTTTCTTCCACCTAGGTAAGTATGATTCCCCCCCCAAAAAAAAAAAACACATTCCCATACATCTCTTTTAAGGCCAGGTTTGGAAAATACTGATATATGTAAAAACTCTGTAAGCTAATGCACATAAAGTATTACATTTGTTTGTGCTGGGATGGTGACAAAACATGCAGCGAAACAGATTGCATTTACCAGCAGCTCTGGAAACGTCATGTACCATATGTGGTCTGACTTCTTGACAGAGTCTCCACACAGCATACACAATTAGTTACATATAGCTATTTAGGTTGAAATAAAGAGAGATATCCATTAAGTTAAATCTCTCAATGCAGGATATTTTCTGAGCAGATGGAAGATTCTAAACATTTCAGTGTTTCTGCTCCATTACATGGTGCAATAGGACTAATATGGTCCAAGCTGACAGATTGCCTATAAGAGTAAAAGCACCTATAGCCATAAATGTTTGTTCCTGATTCTCATAAATGGCAGCATTATCATTAAAAAAAAGTATGGGTACCTTTAAAAAACATATAGGTACCTTTAATGAATCTATCATATGAGATATATAAATATGATTGTTAAAATGGGTAATGCTCTTAATTAGTATATTTGAAGAGATTATTTAAAATAATGTTATATGCAGTAACATGATATACAATGTATAATTACAATAGAATACATCCAGAATTAGGTATATCTTAACACTCATAAGAAAATATGACCATGATTAGAAGTAAAAGGCTTGATGGTGCCTTACATCTCTTACAAAAAAGCTATATTAATTAGTTAATTTCAGGCTTTGATTCCTTATTTGCTTAAACCTTCTTTGTAATATAGTAAAGTACTGATACATTACACATGATGATAGATATAGATTTTTGCTGTTTGGGGACTTCCATTTAATGGACTTAGTATGAGTAGTATTTGGAACATGGAATCTGGTTAGAAGGAACACAGAGTTTTACGTTTTGCCAATTTGATGCCATTACAAATTGTCATGGGCACAAAAGGTAAGTATTAGCCTCATATTATGATGTGATTTTAGAGGAAAAATCTGAAAGATTAGGAAGAATAAATATTAGGACTAGGAATGAGGTTAAATGATAAGATTGAATATATTAACTGTTAACAGATCATGGGGTCATATAGGCAAATTTTGAAGGAGCCCCCCAGTGACTTCACTCTGTGGTACCTGTCAACTGTTACAATACTTGGAATACTTACAATGAACTACTCATGAACTGAAATATAAAGCCTGAATGAAGGGCAGGTAGCAGTAAAGGCACAGTAGTCACCACAGCACCACAGTACAAGGAATCAGTGCTGTGGATAAAAGTTGTATAGGAAGAGTGAGGCAGCCGAGCATATGAAACCTAGACTGTAGCTGATAACTGCTGTGGAACGTCTTCCTTTGTTGCTGGTGTATTATCCTTCCGCAGTTTGGACAGGTTTAAGCTGACTATTCAGCTTAAACCTGTGGTGACTATTACTGTGGTGATTACCATCTTTTAAGTAGACCACTTTGCTTGTCTATTAAGTGTCTATAGCAGTGATGGCGAACCTTGGCACCCCAGATGTTTTGGAACTACAGTTCCCATAATTCTCTTGTACTCTGCAGTGTAGTGGAGCATCATGGGAAATGTAGTTCCAAAACATCTGGGGTGCCAAAGTTCGACATCACTGGTCTATAGTGTAGGTGGCAGATATCTTGGCTGGGTCTGGATTTATCCTTGAGGATGGTGACTGGCTGATGCAACAAGGCGAGGAAAAGTGTGTCTGCAAGCTGCTGAGAGGAAAAGTAAGGACTGTCTTAAAGCTTTCAGGGGTGTTAGAAAAGATTGGACTTTTGCTGCTGGCTGAATGGAACCCTGCCATAACTGACCACAATCGGGAGAGACTGCTCATCGCAGAGGACCTTGTCTCAGAAATGGGAACTTTCTCCCTGGGAAGGTGTGAGGTGTGATTTGGATGCCTTGTGTGTTCAGACTGTACTCGAGAGCACCCCCACCACTTGTAAGGAAGGAAAATAACTCTTTCAGCAGGATTAAAAGAGACATCACAGCAACTACTGTCCCTGTCTGAGTGCCCTCGGTCTAGTAAGATACTAACTTTGCACAAGTGTTGTCTGGTGGAAACTGGCCAGTGGGATGAAATGGGGACTGTTACAGTAAGTTAGGGCTGTTTACCTATACTGTTGCTAGGTAAATGCAATTCAGTTATGTTAATTACTGCTAGTCAGAATACTGCAGGTGTTTACCCATATCTCTTAGAGCTACAGTATTGTCTTATTGATTGTATAAGTACACATGCTAATCCTCTCTTCTTTTAGGCTAATAAATGATTTGAAATACCTCAAGGTGTGTCGGTAAGTGCTGGCTGAGCAAGTTATCTTCAGGTGTGCAGAGAAATCACAAAATAATTCAGTGGCTCCCCTGGGGGTAGCACTACACAGGAAATTAATTTTTAACCTCAATTTTCCAAATAACTGTTCAGTGGTGTAACTATAGACATCGTAGCTAAAGCACTGCTGCTATGGGGCCTTGGAATACAAAGGGGTCCCATTAGGGAGGCTGTTAAGGCAAATAAAACATTACATTTCTGTGTATGTGAGCATGACACATATCCAGTACTGTATCAGGGTTGTAAATGTTACTTCTGACACAGACCCTGTATCTTCTATGATGTTTCCAGTCAAAAATAGCTGACATCAGATGCATGCACAGGAGAAGTTTTCAAAAAGTGCTAAAAGAGGAGGTTTAGTAGTTCCGAATTCATAAAGTAGGGAGTAGCAATAATAGTCATCTCCATTATATAATACATGTTCCTGTACACAATTACTCTATAACCCAAATACAAGTATTTAAACTTTTTCTAGCTGTCCATACATGACTTGGATTTCAGATAATTCCAGTAGAATCAGATGAAATTCGTGCTGTTTGGCCCTGTTGGCACCGACAAATGTTGATTTCAAAGTTGAAGGAGCCCGGAAGAAAATGTTTGGCTAAATAGTGACTGTCTCCAATCAGATGCAGTCACTGTTAGGGTATTCAGGTAGCAGTGAATGCTGTGGCTGTCTGATACAATCACCAGCAGTGTATATTCAATGCAGAGCTGAACAAGATAAATCTGAGCATGTAGGGCTAGCCTTAGGAAGACTACATTAGATGTACAGGATTCATTTCAGAGTGGCTGGGCTGCAGCAGGAGTTCTGAGAGCAAAACATAATTGCTAGGACAGTTAAATAAGTACCTGAACAGATACAATAAGGGGGAATCTGTGATCAGACATCATTATGAAGACTCCTTCTGTGCATCAGCTCCTCTAGACCCGAGACTTCAGATGGGCTCAGGTTCAGCACAAACAGGCTCATTAATGTGCCCCCCCCCCAGACTCATAGAAACTTCATGGGCTGGTTTGGCTACAGTTATGCCAATGATTTTATATCATAAATTAGAGGGTTATTTTAAGGAGTTAGATTAAGGATTAAGTTAAGAGCCGGCTGTCTGAGAGGGCAGTTCTAATAGGAGCAGTGCTGCTGATGTAAGAGCCAGGAGGCTTGGAATTTTTGTTACCTGTTTATGTTGCGTGCAACCAAAACCCATGAGTGGGCAAGTTTGTTGACCTTACTTTAATCTATTTTAATAAAAGTGAGCTACCAGGCCCTTAAGACATAGTTCAGACTGGCATTTACTTCACTAACAAATGCATCTACCATTGAGTCCCCATGTCACAGTATATCTTAATTATTATAAATATAACAACATCAATAGTTCCCAAGAAAGCCAAGATGACTTGTATCCACTTGCACAAGGCTTTGGACTACTTCCCCACCTCCAATGCAACAGCCCAAATTAACAGCTCTGTCAAATGGGAAAGGCAGAGTGAGTCAAAAGTTCACCTATACCCAAAAGTGCCTGGTATTTCAATTTGCTACTGGTGCTGAGTGTATGTTACTGGGGATGGAGGAAATAATTAAAATGCCCTTCACTGCTTTGTAAAAATTTGCCACGCACACTGCTCTTATACAAGCTGAAACCTGTGTGATCAAAGCCTAACCCTCTTTCCCTTGTAAATGGATGCAATTTTTTTTATTCTATTACCTTGATTGAACCAAATGACTATCTCTAGCAAATGTGTACCCATTCTGAAACAGTAAAAAGTGATCTAACAAATAATGTAAAATGAGTGACTTAACCAGCAGTCTATAGCCAGTAGTGTATGCAGGAAAGGAGTGCAGGAGAGGTAACAACATTTAAAGTGGGGTGTGGAGGGTATGACAGGGGGCAGTATATACAAGAGAGGATTGTGGTGGGTATGACAGGGATCATACTGTATGTGCAAAAGAGGAGTGCAAAAAGTATGACATGAAGCAGTATGTGCAGAAGCATGGAGGGTATAATAGAGGGCAGTATGTACAAAATATTATTGCAGATTGTTTTATGTGTACAGTGTATAGTGTATGGCAGCAGTCAGTATGTGCATAAGAGTAGTGCAGGGTATTACAGAGGGAACTATGTGCAGGAGAAGAGTGCAGAAGGATATTACTTGGAAAATATGTGCAGGAAGTATGAAACTAGGCAGTATGTATAGGAGAGGAGTATGGAAGGTAATGACAAAGGGAAGTATATGCAGTAGAGGTTTACAGAGGTATGACAGGAGACAGTATGTGCAGAAGAGAATAGTGGAAGGTATAACAGCAGAAAAAAAGAGTGTGGACACTATGACACCAACGAGAGCAGTTAATGTTTTGACTTTCAAATTAGAGTTTTTGAAATTCCCATAATTAGGGCTTGTGTACACAGATAGTTTAAGGCAGTGGTCATCAACCCTGTCCTCAGGGCCCACTAACAGGCCAGGTTTGTAAGATAACTGAAATACATCACAGGTGATATAATTTGCTGCTCAGTAATTGCAGTATTCTAGTCTGCATCTCCCCAAGGTAATACAACCTGGCCTGTTAGTGGGCCCTAAGGGCAGGGTTGATGACCACTGGTTTAAGGTGTATACAGTATATGATCTAGCACAAAAATCCTGTCATTTTTCCACACCTGGGAAGCCGTAAGTGGTGCATACAGCCAGCAACAGAAGGGTAAATTCTGATGCCTTGAAGCATGTAGTGACAGTCTGTGGGTAGCATGTGCTTGGGGAATAAGATATGCTGGAGAGACTGATATGACAAGTTGTACAGGGGGGGTGGAGAGTGAGTGTGACAACACTGTCACTACATGCTTTGCAAATCCATCATGGTCGTTCCTTTCATGATTGGCTCAGACCCTTCTAGCCTTCACCAATGCCACTTCTCCAGACACACCTCCTTCATTGCTTACCCTGCTCCTTCTTTGGTGCCATTTTAGGCATGAAGGCATGATTGTTTGGCTAAAATGGTTGCTGCCAAACAAGCTGCTGACAAGACCTGTGCTTGCAATCAAGGGAGAAGGGAGAGAAGTGCAAAGCGCACCCTTCGGTGTAATACAGTTTTAATAATCAAAGAATAAAATACGTAAAAAATGTTCAACTCACGAAGGTAACAATAGAACAAGTGTGAGACCGGTAAAGGCTCTGTGTAGTTATGTGCTGCCCCCAGTGGAGCTGTCAGTCCATGCTGCTGTGCAAAGGTTCCGGTGCCAGAAGGATGTCGGAGGACACTGGGGGAACAAGCTGTCAAAGGCCAGGAACTCAACCTGTCAACCTCGGATAGGAATAGCCAATTGTGATGCGTTTCAGAGGAAAGCCATGCCCTCTTCCTCAGCTGGCTGAAATTAAAAAAAACAAAAAAACGGTATGGGGTCCCTCCAAAATCCATACCAAATCCTTATCCAAACACGCATCCTGGCAGGCCACATGCCCTCAACATGGGGGGGGTGGGTGCTTTGGGGCAGGGGGCTCTGCCCTCCCACCCCAAAGTACCTTGTCTCTATGTTGATGGGGATGAGGGCCTCATCCCCACAACCCTGGGCTGTGGTTTTGGGGGTCTATGGGTAGGGGGCTTATCGGAATCCGGAAGCCCCATTTAAGAAGGGGGCCATCCCCAGATCCCAGGCCCACCAATGTGAATTAGTATGGGATATATACTACCCCTACCCATTCACCAAAAAAGTGTCAAAAAGTAATAAAATCACAGACAGTTTTTGACAATTCCATTATTAAAAAATAAAAAAATAGTATCCCCTGATGTAAATCCATTGTCAATCACAATACCCGCTGTACCGCCGGCCCCAAAAAAGAAAAAAAATTGCCATCAACTAAGACAAACTGCCCAATGCCTGGCTTGCCATTTGACAGTTCTTATATAGGTAAGGGCAGGACCACCTGGCAACATCACCTGGTGGTACCACCCCCTTGTGACGTCGCAAAACTCTGTATGAATTTCCGGCTTTGTTCAAGCATCCAGGGAGGAAGATGACAGCGACAAACAGGTTGCCACAGGTAGTCAAGACACTCTAATGCCCCGTACACACGGTCGGATTTTCTGATGGAAAATGTGCGATCGGAGCGTGTTGTCGGACATTCCGACCGCGTGTGGGCTCCATCGGACATTTTCCATCGGATTTTCTGACACACAAAGTTTGAGAGCAGGCTATAAAATTTTCCGACAACAAAATCCGATCGCGTCAATTCCGACCGTGTGTGGCCAATTCCGACGCACAAAGTGCCACGCATGCTCAGAAGAAATTCCGAGACGGAACAGCTCGGTCTGGTAAAATTAGCGTTCGGAATGGATACAGCACTTTCGTCACGCTAAATTTAAATTGTTTAATACAGCGCACTCTCTTCTTCTTTATAATGTGAGAAGAATGAAGTAGTTTTTCTGCTCATATTCACACAGACTTCTCATAAACTTCTTTCTTTATTATTTATCGTGATTCCCTCAATACTCCATAATATTTTTGTGTGTGTTTTGTGTGTCAAGTTACCACAACACCATTGATATCTTGTACTATTTAATCTCAAGGAGATTGTTTGGTGTTGGTGTCCCTTGTTAGTTTCACATTGTAGTTTTGAAATGTACCTGCCTCCTCACAAACAAACTGTCCTTTTTGAAGGAAAACACACATAGGCGAGTATAATTGAACCAAAAATTCCTTTATTAGAACCAAACAAAGAAGGAGGCAACGCTGGATAAACCGCAGAATTTGCCGAAGCCTTTGGCCCCCAGGGCACACATCAATTATTTTACTGCAAAATTGGTGGCCTGAGGAGTCCATATTTAAGGGAGTGCAGTCTGGTCCAGAAGTCCCAGAGATCATGAAAGCAGCAGATGACATCTGTGTCCCCAGGCTGTGGTACTACAAGAGCCTGCATCTTTTGTCAGACCAGACTGAACCCAGGGTCATCACTCTCTGGTCTTCCTTCCACGCGTCCTTCCACGCTGTGGCTGTGGTGGTGTAGTTGTGGCAGGAGGAGGAGGAGGATGGTCCAACTCAATCACGTCGGTATTGGGTGTGATTTCGCCACTCACCCCCTCAGTTAGGACTTTATAAAGAAGTTTCTCACACATGAGGTGTTGACCCTCCTGCATGCCCTTCAGTTTGGTGGCAGCCATGCAGGCAAAGGCCTCTTCAGGATTGGATAAGGCTCTGAGGGATGCAGAAGCCTCCTGAATGAGCCTGAGAGCTGAATCCTGCACGTGACTCCCCTTCCTGGGTCTTTTGTTTGGAAGGCGGAGGATGGGAAACTGCGATTCTGTCAGGCTCCTACTGGGCCCAGGCTTCTACTGGCTGCCACTTAGTCCCGCCTCCTCCTGGCTGCCACATTCCACAGCCTCCTCCTGTGTGCCACATTCCAGAGCCTCGTCCTGGCTGAGGTCTTCCTGTGTATGAAAAAGGGACATAGTTTTAGCTTTTTATTCATCAATCACACACAATTTTCATCTCATGACTGTTGCAAATTGAATGTTAACAAATATAACAGACTATCCTTCTGAGCCCAGCATTTTTCATTCTTGTCCCAATTATTTTTGCCCACTACTGTCTATTGATATGTAAAAAACTGTATTAAATCAGCAATTAGTGATCAATAATAACATCTAGTAAAGATCATTTATTTATTGACCAGAAATCTGTAGAAGAATGCTATACCTGACTCCATCTGGGCTCCTCCACTTCTTCCTGGCTGGAAGTCCCAGGTTGGACATCAGAAGCCTCAGCTGGGGTGGAAGGAAGGGTTGAGAGGGATTCCCTGACTCCAGTCTGGTCTGACAGAAATCTCAGTCTGTCATAGTACCACAGCCTGGGGACATAAATGTCATCATCTGCTCCTGCTCCTGATCTCTGGGAATCCATGACCTTCTTGCGCTCCCTTAGATAAGTGCTCCTCAGGCCACCAATTTTGGCTTTTAAATAGGGGATGTTTGCCGTGGGAACCACCGGCTTCACCAACTCCAGCAGTTTCTCCAGCGCTGCCTGCCTCTTTTGTTTATGATCATAATGTGGATTTTTCACCTGCAACAGACAGGGCAACTCCCTGTATTTATCTATGAACAGGGGGAGGAAGTTGTGGTCATTGAAGCCATCCATTTTATCTGCAAGACACAACACAATACAAACCCTAATGTCAGGCAAAACTCTCCTAATCTTGTTACAATATAGGCCTGAATCTAGAAGCAGTTTTGGTCTTACCTTCGTTATCACGATCGGCGCCTCCGATACTCCTTCCTCCGCTCACAGATCATAAGTACTACGCACGCGTGTTACGCTTTATACACACTGCGCATACGTGTAACTCCGCCCGCCCCTGACGTTCTTTCTAGTCTATTCTCCGCCCCTTCTCATTCGGCGCAATGGGGGAAGAGCACATGGCAGAGACACAGCAGGTGCGTGCTAATTACAGCAACGAGGAGGAGGAGGAAAGCCCGGAGCCTGAAACGTCTAGATCCAGAAGGAGAAGATTTAAGGCATCGAATATGTCCTTTGGGGAGATGTTGGAGAGGGTCGACATCCTGAAGAAGGCCGACTATGACAGGAAGTATGGACCTTACCCCAACCCCAATGTCTGAAAGGCCAAGATCATGGGGAAAGTGGATAAGAGTCTGCACCGGAATTTCGGGGTACGATGTTCAAAAGATCAGCTCAGGATGCAGTGGTCAGACCTGAAATTAAGAGAGCATGAGCAGTACCGAAAGATCCGGAGAGTGCTGCAAAAAAGTAAGTAGTTGACCTGTGTTCCTATTCTTTATGTTTATTATGTTCGTGCTGCTCCATGTGCTTTTCTTAAATGTTATCCAGTTTCAAAAGGCAACTTTCATGTTCATGGACACATTATTTGATCGTATAAAACATTGTTCGTTCGGCCTATAAAACACCATTGTTTTGGCCATGTGCATTTGCCCACATTTTTTAGGGCCTACTTGTCAAACTAATTTGGTTGTGTAGATGGGTTTGTTACTAGAATGATATGCAAACTAGATTCTGTGTAAGGAGAGGACACTCAGCAGCTGTTTACACATCTGGACGCTGGAGCACTAGTGTGGGACACAAGAACATCCTTTTTATTAGGGGGCCCACACAGGTGCTCCAGTGTATACTATAGGGGTGTCTCCATCTGCGAAGCTTGTACAAAACAGGTAAAGTATTGAAGCTTGACAAAGGACAATTAAATTTCAACATCTTGGAACTCTGCCAAAATAGACAATTGTACCCCACTTCCCAGCAATGTTTCATATTTATAGTTCTGCCATCAAATATCTGTGTGCTAAGTATACCTATTTTTTTTAACATAGGGGAGAAAAGACTCGGAGGACACCCCTCATCCGAGGAGACCAGAGACCCCCCACCTCTGGAAGAAGGGGAAATCCACCCAAGACAAGCAGAGCAGGAGGAGGAAGACATGGTGGAAATTGGCACCACAACAGGTGAGTGTCTGCGACCACAGGCTCAGGTAAGAGATGGATGCCGGCAGATTTATAATACATGGTGTGTTTTTTGGTTATTATCTTTTTAGGTGATCGTGATGTTGTGGACCCAGATCCTTTCACCTCGATAAGTGCACAGATCCTGATAGGGGAGATCATGGGATGTAATAGGGACTTGGAAAACATCAAGAAAAACATCAGTGATGTTTTAGGGAAAGTTTAAAACCCCCTCCAATTCCCTTTGTTTTTTTGTGTGCTAAAAATTTTTGACATTTTTTTTACAAATTTGAGAAAAGCCAAATTTTGAAGATGCACACAGTATGTCAACATGTGCTATCTGCCATCACGGGAGATCAATGGATGCGTTTTGAGGGTGCAACCCCTTCCTCAATAATAAAGTAGCTGTGAGGAAGGGGTTGCACCCCCAAAACACGTCCCTTGATCCCCCGTGATGGCAGGTAGCACATGTTGACATTCGTAAATTTGTGTGCATCTTCAAAATTTGGCTTTTCCTGGGGTGACTTCACCCCATCTGAACGCAATATCAAACACAGTTTGTAAATACTCATGTCTGATATTGCCTTCAAGTTCTACCAAAAGTGAACTTTGTAAGTTCAAGATTTGTGTCTTTCTTGTTGGTTTTAAACATGCCTGTTTTATCTTAAATGGACATTTCTACTTTTTCTAATGTGACCCCAAAAATTGTTATACAACAAACATGTTGATTTGTTTTAAAAACCTTTTATAAATGCACATGTGATTGTGCTGGTATTAAAAAGATTGTTAATAAAGAATGTGTGGATTATTGTCTCAACGCTACAACACTTTTGTGGTGCTCTAATTGGTGTTTTCTGTGACAATGGGTGTTATTTCCTAAGGGCAAATCCACTTTGCACTACAAGTGCAGTTTCAAGTGTACTTGTAGTGCAAAGTGTCTTTGCCTTTAGTAAATAACACCCAACAGTGCTTTGTAAGGTTACACAATCACGCCATTTTCAGGACTCACCACATTTCTGTCAGCGTCAGCTAAAACAAACACAAGCAGTAAATGTCACCAAAGATTTGAGTATTTATTTGTGTTTTTTTATTATAAAAAGGTTTCAGACATTGTCTGGCATATTGATAGCCCCCCCAAAGTATTCAAGGTATCTTAGCCGGACATCACGGGCACTTGGGGGGCAACCCAGGACGGCCACTTTCAAGTGCCGTCAGGGTTGTTTCATTTTGACTTCCAGCCTCAGGCCCAACTGAGCCAGCATAAATGGCAGAGTGTTGCCATAAAAGGTTGTGTAGAACACAGCATGCCAGAATTATATGATTCAGTTTATACTCCGCCATATGTATGGGTGTAAGAAATAGGTGGAACCGGCTGGCCATGATTCCAAACGTATTCTCTACCACTCTTCTGGAGAGATGAATGCCTAAATAATGGGTATTACTTTGACCAACCCTTCCTTAGTTACACTATTGGCAGCCCACTGGACAGGTAAGAAGTGTCATAATACAAAGATATAAATACACATTGTACACATTTGAGCGCATTTGGACATTCTGCTATTACCTATCAAGATAATAATGGTATACAGAAACTTGAAACAGTACCATTTGAAAGTATTCAGGCAGGCCCTTACACTACATGCTTTGGGGAATTCATGCATAAATCTGACCACAAAAGAGATGGGTATAGTGTGTATGGGTTTGGCAAAGTCAGCAGATAGATGATTGAGAATAGATAGAGAATTGTTATCAGCTGACTTAGCAGTTGGGGCTAGGGAGGGTTAAAAATGATTTGGGGACCCCCAAAAAAAGCCTCTGGCACTCTGCCTGAATTTAAAGCACAAATCACATTTTAAAACATTTTAGGGGGTGTTTGGGGTAAAGCACTACTATGGAGCTGATAAAATACATTGTTAAGTGACTACATGAGGTGAATATAGGGCCAGGAGACTATTCTGGGGAGGTAAGTGAAGGCAAATATGTATGAAGGACAACAAAAATAATTACCTAAAAATCCAGCATGCATGAGGACAAAGGGGACATTCACAGCATATTACAATCATGGTAATTAGGGAATGAGGAAAGAAATACAATATATTATCAAACATTAAATACAATAAAATGTGATATTAAAGGATAAAAAAAACTTACCTTCATATACTCCTTCTGCAGGACCTGGATGATGGCAGAACAGGTTTCTGGGATAATGATCCCCAGAGCCCGGGGGGAGATGCCTGTCGAGAACTTCAAGTCCTACAGGCTTCTCCCCGTCGCCAAGTACCACAGGGTGGCGATGAGCCTCTGCTCCGGAGTGATGGCTTGCCTCATGCAGGTATCCTGCCTGCTAATATAAGGGGTCAGCAAAGCCAACAAATGGTGAAATACGGGGTCCGTCATCCGGAGAAAGTTCCTGAAATCATCAGGATTATTCTCACGGATGACACGGAGCAAAGGCATATGACAGAACTGGTCACGCTGAAGCAACCAATTCTTGGTCCATGAACTCCTCCCCCCATGTTCATGGACTGGACTTGTGTCAAGGTAAGGACCCCAACACCAAGCCCCCACACAGCACGAACTCTACGAGGAGTACGTATCTGCAACATGGCTAGAAAACGGTCGGCTGCTCAGAACGAAGTAACAGAATGCACTGAAGAACAGCAAGGCCTGTGAAGAGCGACCTGAAAAACAGTAACGAGTGGACAAGATCGCACTGAATAGTACAATACGAACTGACTACATGCACTGAGGAGCAGATACAAACCTACAAGCACAAACTGAACAGCAGAAAAAGATCTGAAAACCACGAGTCTGAAAAAGCGCAAATCGTCTCTCACACACTTTTACTAACACGAGATTAGCAAAAGGAGCTCATAGGGTGATGCGCTTGGTTCTGAACTGGCCTTTTCTAGTCTCGTCGTACGTGGTGTATGTCACCGCGTTCTTGGCGATCGGAAATTCCGACAACTTTGTGCGACCGTGTGTACGCAAAACAAGTTTGAGCCAACATCCGTCAGAAAAAATCCATGGATTTTGTTGTTGGAATGTCCGATCAATGTCCGATCATGTGTATGGGGCATAAAGGAGTCTGTTACAACTCTCCCTGTGTGAGGATTCTCAACTCTGACAATGTCCAGTCTTTCCCTGCAGGACCAGTCAGTTGGCCAATTTAAACTTCAAAAGTTTCTTCAACTTTCAATTTTCAACTTCAACTTCAACTTTCTTCAAAAGGAAGATGCAAATGAGGATGATCTATTTTTATTCTATTACACCACAAAAGAAGGAGAGCATGGGAATCCTCTGAGGTGTAGAAGCTGCCTGCCTGGGAACCAGATTATTTACATCAACATTAATACTTTAGGGTAGCAATTCCAATGAGATAACCCTATGGGTCCAGCACCATTTTTTCACATTCCTCAACAGTATTTGTTGGCAATTGAATGTCATCAGGGGTCTCAAAGATATCCTGTCCCCTGATGACTTTCCATTGCTGATGAAACACGTAGGGTGAGGCTTTGGTCTGTAATGTCATTGCACCCACTTGGCTTACAAAGCATGGTGGTAGATGCCTTATTTCTGAGATGTTTGTGAGTATATGTCTACATTATTAAAGTATGGGGTTATAGTGATACTACTCTATGCAGTGTTTGATTATTTCCTCCTATGACCATTATGAAAAATTGTGTAAATTGCCAGATTGATTAGCACATCCTTGATCTGAAGAACGGGGTTTGAAATTGTGTTGCATAATAGGGATGGGTGAACGGTTCGGACCAAGCATAAGTTCGAGCCAAACTTTTGTTGTTCGGACGTTTGGCGAATAGCCAAACAAATGGGTCATTCGACCGTTTGTTCACCCCCCTGAACTGACCACAATGCATTGCGGTGCTAAACAGTGCATTGCAAGCCCTGATTGGCTGAAGCAGTGAAAGCTTCAGCCAATCAGGGCACAGAGCACTGTCAGAGTCATGAATGGACACTGTCATCATGACTTTATCCAATCATAGCTCATTCACGCCCCACAGTATAAAAGTTTTCTTTCAATGGCAGCCATTTTCAGTGTGATTTTGGCATGGAGAGAGATAGAACAGGGCTCTGTTCAGTGCTATTCGTTAGTGTGCTATATTGTGCTATTTTACTTCAATTTATTTTGCTGGGGCGGCACAGTGGTGTAGTGGGTAGCACTTTCGCCTAGCAGTAAGAAGAGTTGCTGGTTCGAATCCCAACCACGACACTACCTGCCTGGAGTTTGCATGTTCTACCTGCGTGGGTTTCCTCCGGGTACTCCGGTTTCCTCCCACACTCCAAAGACATGCTGGTAGGTTAATTGGATCCTGTCTAAATTGTCCCTAGTATGTATGAATGTGAGTTAGGGACCTTAGATTGTAAGCTCCTTGAGGGTAGGGACTGATGTGAATGTACAATGTCTATGTAAAGCGCTGCGTAAATTGATGGCGCTACATAAGTACCTGAAATAAATAAAAAAATAAATAAAAATTGTCAGTGTAGAATATTAGTTTAGTGTCAGTCTAGGAATAGTGTGAGTTTAGTGAGGAGGACCATCATTCAGCTTTGCATAGTGTACAGCTAGAGTAGGAACAGCTCAGATAGTTTCACTGTAGTGTAGTGAGACCGTGTCATTCATACATACATTAGTGTAAAGTAGGGACAGCTCAGATAGTTTCGGTGTAGTGTAGTGAGACCATGTCAGTAATCTTGACATTAGTGTATAGCTAGAGTAGGGACAGTTCAGATAGGGTCAGTGTAGTGATGGTTGAACACTGTCTATTTGATTGCGTTACTGCCAGTTTAACGCCATTTACTTCTGTGTGTGTTACTGCCAGTTTAATACCATATAGTTTTGGATGCGTTACTGCCAGTTTAACGCCATATAGTTCTGTGTGCGTTACTGCCAGTTTAACACCATGTAGTTTTGTGTGCGTAACTGCCAGTTTAAAGCCATATAGTTCTGTGCGCATTACTGCCAGTTTAACGCCATATAGTTTTGTGCGTTACTGCAAGCTTAACGCCATTTACTTCTGTGTGCGTTACTGCAAGTTTAACACCATTTACTTTTGTGTGCCTTACTGCAAGTTTAACGCCATTTACTTCTGTGTGCGTTACTGCAAGTTTAATGCCATATAGTTCTGTGTGTCACTGTATGTTTGGCGCATTATACTGCAGTATATTATGGTGTATCCATGGAGTGTGTCTGTGTAGTGTGAATACTCAAATTAAAGTGCACCAAACACCACTTTACATTGATTAAAGTGCATCTCTATACAGATTTCCATTTCTTCTTTACATTTGCTTTTAAGCACCGCCCCCTCCTGACTTGGGTGCCAGATAGAGCAGAGGAGGAAACTGAAGGAGAGGGGTCACAACCCCAAGGAGGCCAACATCAAGAAAGAGTAGAGAGCAGCCACAATATTCCATCACATTCTGCAACTGTTATCTCCCAGCTGACTCCCTAAAGCTCAGCTGTCTGGGACCTTTTTCAGCACATCTGCAGCAGATTGCACTGTTGCTATCTGCAAACTGCATCTCAGGCACATCAAACGTGGCAAAAACACCAGCCATTTGGGTACCACATGCTTAACAAGGCATTTAATGTCCAACCTCTCAGCTCGTTGGCAAGAGCACCTAAAAGCCACACAAAATGGGCACAAATCTGTCCCTCCTCCTCCTCCTTACCCACTTCAGTCTGCCCCTGCTATACCGAGTCATTACCTCTCAGCAGCCTCCACTGACAGGGATGATGGTATAGTTCAGGGTGTCCCAGGTCCTAGCAGCACATTTGCGAGCAGCACACCACCAGCTGTAGACTGTAGCCAGCAAATTTCTCTGCCCCATCTGCTGAAGTGGAAAAAAATACAGTCCCTGCCACCCACATGCCCAGCATCTAAATGCAAGCTTGTCAAAGCTGCCTTTAAGCCTGGTGGATTCTGCCCCCTTCCGTGAATTCGCACAATGTGCTGTACCACAATGGCAGGTTCCCAATAGCTACTACTTTTCACGTAAGGCTGTTCCATCTCTCTACCATCACGTGGAAAGGAATGTTCTGGCATCATTGGGCAAGGCAGCCAGCCATAAAATCCACCTTACTGCTGACACATGGTCTAGCAAGCATGGGCAGGGACAATATATTCCATTCACAGCACACTGGGTAACACTGCTTGCAACTTGAAAGGATGCAGGACAGGGCTTGGTGCTGCAGCTTGTTGTGCCCCCCGCGTCTCCATACAGCTGGTGGTGATGATGCCAGCCCCATGAGCTCTACCCCCCTCCTCCTCCTCTGCCACTTCCTTGCCCTTCTCTGCAGAATTGTCCTATGAACATCAGGTACCCCCTAAGCATTCAAAGAGCTATTCCCAGAGTCAGGCTAAAAGGTGCCATGCAGTACTTCAGCTGGTGTGTTTAAGGGACAGGAACCACACCAGAGCAGAGATTCTTGCAGCTCTGCAGGGACAGGCCCAGAGGTGGTTCACATCATGCCAGCTGGAGCCAGGAATGGTGGTGTGCGATAATGGCTCAAACCTCCTGTCCGCCCTTAGACAGGGAAAGTTGACACATGTGCCATGCCTGGCACATGTCCTCAATTTGGTGGTGCAGCGTTTCATAAATACGTACCCAGGGTTGCAAGATGTGCTAAAGCTGGCCAGAAGAGTCTGTAGCCATTTCAGGCGGTCATACACAGCCAGTGCTCAGTTGGTTGAAATTCAGCAGGAAATCCACCTGCCCATAAACAGCTATACATGCAGCAGAGGGCTGTCAATGAGTACCTGTGCGAATACGGCATAATGACAGGCTCAGGCCACCTCAGCTTTTCTTCCCCATGCCAATGGCGAATCATTAAGGATGCATGCACTGTATTGTCACCATTTGAGGAGGCCACAAGGATGGAGAGCCATGACTGTTCATGCATCAGTGACACAATCCCTGTTGTGTTCATGCTGGAGCAGACTCTGTGTGGCATTATGTACAGGGCACTGGAGGCAGAGCAGCAGGAGGCAGAGGAGGACTTAATTTCCTCTCAAGGCCCACTTTACCCAGACACAATCATTCCTATGTCACAGAATACACAGGAGGAGAGAGGGGAGGAGGATGAGGAGGAGGATTCTGGCACTTTCATAGGCTTCAAAGAAGAGGAAGAAATGCGTCAGTCTCTAAGCGATGGCTTTCCAACCCCAGGAGTCTTGGGAGTAGTACGTGACTGGGAGGAGGAAGTTCCAGATGCTGTCATCTTGTCATCCTGAGTGACCCGGAGGAGTCTGCTTCTCAAGCCTCGGCAAATTTGAGGCGCATGGGCAACCTCATGCTTCAAAGCCTGTGAAAGGACCCAAGAATACATGGCATAAAGGAGTAGGATGATTACTGGTTGGCAATCCTCCTTGACCACCATTATGAAGGGAAGGTCTCAGAACTCATCCTGTCCCCACAGAGAATGTAGAAGATAAAATCTCTTAAGGACACATTAAAGAGGATTTTATGGAATGTTTTTTCCTGACTCCAGTAGGTTACAGTGTAGTGGAAAATGTAGTTTTGAGTCTTCTGTTGATCAAGAGAGGAGCGTTGGCAAAGGTGTCTGCCTAAGTGAGGCATTTCAGAATTTTTTTAGTCCTCGCCGCCCAGGGCTGTCAGCTTCCACATCCCATCGGCAGCATCTGCATCACATGGTGGACGATTACCTCAGTGACAAAACAGAGATGGAGCGCTTTCCAGCTGACGATCCAGTGACTTCTTGGGTCATGAGAATAGACCACTGGCCAGAACTTGCCCAGTATGCTATTGAGTTGTTGGGCTGCCCTGCATCCAACTTGCTTTCAGAATGGGCATTCAGTGCTGCAGGAGGTTTTGTACTGATCATAGGACCGTTTGACCTTTTAAAAATGAATCAGTCATGGATTGCCAGCTATGAAACCCCTGATGCTGATGTCACTGATTAAGTCTTTTTGGGATGTGAAAGGACTTTGAGGCTGCCTAGCTTTGAGGGTGTTCAATCATTTCATCTGGAACAATGTTTTTGGTATAGGTTTCATGGGCACAAATTAACACCCAAAGACCAATTTTTCAGCACCTGTTTGACAGGTGCATATCATTGCAATTTTTTTGCCTTCATCAAGAGCACCTCTATACGGTTAAGGTGGGAAGACGCCCCCGACACCCAAAGAGTCATTTTTCTGCACCTGTTTGACAGGTGCATATCATTGCAATTTTTACAGCAAGGCCAATTTTTGCTTTCATCAAGAGTACCTCTATAGGGTTACGGTGGGAAGGCGCCACCAACACCCAAAGACCAATTTTTCTGCACCTGTTTGACAGGTGCATATCAAGTGACACCAGAATGTATCCAAAAAATCTCTAATCTTGTTCCCAGTGCACTACATTGTGGCCTCATCATACACACTGGCCCCCCAGCTCTTGCTGAACAAAATAAAGGCAGCTTGTAGGGAAAATTTCATTTTTTTGGCTTTATAAATGACATGGTACAGAGCTGCCACTTTACAGGTAGACTAAGGGGACCCCCCAGGCACTATATTGGAAAGAATTTTTCATTCTTATGCTTTCACTTTAAAAATAAAAAAAACACTGCTCATTTAAATATGATGTTTTTCACAAACTTTTTTTTTATTGATACATGTCCCCCAGGGCAGGACTTGGACCCCTATAACCATTGTATGCCCAATTACTTGCAAATAAGCCTTCAAAATGGGCACTTTTGATTTTTGACGTTCGGGTCCCATTGACTTTAATGGAACCCGAAGTTTTGGTGCAAACCGAACAGGGGTCCGTTTGGCCCATCCTTACTGAATAACAGCCTTCTTATTATACAAGCATGGTTGATCTCCTTATTATATAGAGACCATTTGGTTCCGGGAAGGAGCTTGCACTCTTGGTGGTTTGGCACTTTCTAAGCACTGCATGCCTATTTTGAGATTCAGGTTTAAAATAAGGTTTTTGATTGCCTGGAGACTGGTTGTAGACTTTTTTCTAATACTTAATTCATTTTAGTAATTGTTTCAATCAATTATCTATGTCTGTGCCACATGATTATTTAACCACTTCAGCCCCAAAAGGTTTTACCCCCTTCCTGACCAGAGCACCTTTTACAATTTGGCATTGTGTCAATTTAACTGGTAATTACACAGTCATGCAATGCTGTATCCAATCAAAATGTGTCATTTTTTTCCCCACAAATAGTGCTTTGTTTTGGTGCTATTTGATCACCTCTGTGGTTTTTATTTTTTGAGCTATAAACAAAAAAGAGCGACAATTTTGAAAAAAAACTATTTTTTACATTTTACTATAATGAATATCCCCAAATATGTTTTTAAAAAACAAATTTCTTCGTCAGTTAATATATATTCTTCTACATATTTTTGGTAAAAAAAAATCGCAATAAGCACATATTGATTGGTTTGCGCAAAAGTTATAGCGTCTAAGGGAAAGATTTATGGCATTTTTATCATTTTTACATTTTTTTACTAGTAATGGCAGAGATATGCGATTTTTAGCAGTATTGCGACGGACAGATCGGACACTTTTGGCAAATTTTTGGGACCATTGACATTTATACAGCGATCAATGCTATAAAAATGCACTGATTACTGTGTAAATGGGGGACGATCAAGGGGTTAAATGTGTGTTCCCTCAGTGTGTTCTAACTGTATGGGGATACATATCACTGTTCCTACTTACTAGGAACAAACGCCATGTCTACTGGCCTCTGACAACACAGAGATTTATGTGTTTACACACACACAAATCCCCCTGCTGGCACTTGTGCTCGCAATCGCGTGTGGCCAACGGTGATCACGACCGACGGCCACACGCATCACATCCCCCGCCATGCAGAGGGCGCTCGTGCGCCCTCTGGCGGCTCTTAAAGGAAACCCCGTACGGGTACGGGGTTTCGTGCAGGGGTGCCATTCTGCCCCCCGTAAATAGACGTGAGCCGGTCGGGAAGCGGTTAAGCTGGTTCTTGAAGTTTATATAAATAAAACTTTAATATCACACTGGCATAATTTCTGTGAAGATGTTATTTCTATTGATTTTGTGTAAAGATTGTGCTCCTATTGATTATTGATTTTTATATATCCTGTATTTGGATTTGTTGTGTGCTGCATTCTTAAAACACACTAGGTACGCTAAGCACATTAGGTTTTTATTAATGAAATATATTTATTTGGGCGGCACAGAGGTGCAGTGGATAGCACTTTCACCTAGCAGTAAGAAGGGTCACTGGTTCGAATCCCACCCACAACACTACCTGCCTGGAGTTTGCATGTTCTCCCTGTGCCTGTGTGGGTTTCCTCCGGGTACTCCGGTTTCCTCCCACACTCCAAAGACATGCTGGTAGGTTAATTGGATCCTGTCTAAATTGTCCCTAGTATGTATGAATGTGAGTTAGGGACCGTAGATTGTAAGCTCCTTGAGGGTAGGGACTGATGTGAATGTACAATGTATATGTAAAGCGCTGCGTAAATTGACGGCGCTATATAAGTACCTGAAATAAATAAAAATAAATAAATACATTTATTCATATGGGTTGAATAAACAGTTTATGATATTTTTCATTTAGTAGGCGCAGCACATACTTCTGATATGTGTCTGTGTTACGATTAACTATTAAAAATGATCCTGTCCTCTTTGCATTTCTTCCTTTGTGTGGAATACCTGGTGATCCTTCCAGTCTCCTGCTTTCCTATTTCAAATTGACCACACCAGGGCATGGAAACAAAACCAGGTCAGAGTGCTCAGTTTTCTTTGTTGCATTCTAATTGGGAGCAAAGCCTGCCTGTACTTCAATGGTCAAACTTCTGCTGACAAGCTCCTTTCCCCAGCTATTTGCCTAGAAGCATAGTAGCAAATTAGTTGTTATAAATACACTAAATGTGAGCCAAACTGTTTAAAAGAAGTATCTTAAAATGAAGGGCCTGTATTTCATAATATAAAAACATTAAAATATGTGTTACTACCCCTGTTTGTCAGTGGTGTATCTAAAAGCCAATGTTCAGGTTAATTGCAAAACAAAAAACAAGAACATAATAGTACACCATTAAGGATTACATAAATAAATGACAGGTAATGAAATAGGAAGTGAAAACTAACACATGTTTAAGGACTGGACTGACCTATCGGTCTTTGTGAAGAAGATACGTAATTTAAAGTTGCAACTATGGCAATTCATCTGTTAAAGAACACGATGGAACTAATTTGCTTCACATCCAAAATCCTGCTGTCTGTAATTAGCAAGTAGAAAGGATGAAAGAATCCAGGGTTTCCAAAAATTATTTAAATGAAGCAATTGCAAAAAAAAAGGTTTTACATTCTCTGGCTGAAAAAATCCTTGATAGTACTTTTCATGACATGATTACCATAAACTGCTGTATTATTCTAATTAAGGGAATATTTTGGTAGGGTGAAAGAGATAATGACGACCACTGTAATGGAGGGGGTGGGTATGTGTTGTGTGCAGTGTATGCTTTGTTCTCTGTGTGTTGTAAGCTTTCTTTGCTTTGAATTAGTATTTGTGTGAGTCTAGGCACATGTACAATTATGACACATATTTAGTAAATAAACTTTGGGTGGAATTGCAGTATTACAGTATGCATTTCTAGTCTTCTGCATGCAACTTGAGGAAGCCAATGGAAGCAAGTGCACAGCGGATCTGTAGGACAAAATAATATTAAAGCAAGCTTTGGCTACAGTAATGATACCTGGGGTCACAGCAGAGCATTCATTTATTCTTATTACAGGTATTTATATAGAGCCAAAAACATACAGAACACTTTATAAATTGTACAGTACCCTCACATCATCCTATTCAATGTAGCCAAAAATATATTATTCAGTCTGTATTTTATTATGATTTATTGATGAATTATGTTTGACAGAAGCATTTTGATTTCACTATTGTGCTGAGAGTGTTATTTCAATATTTTAATAAAAGGTGTATTTTATTAAAGGGCTAAACAAGAGAAAATCAATTGAATCCTCAGCCATTATAACAGTGTGGATAAAGAAGTCTCTACTGCTTGCTACTTTAATACAGGCAGCTATAACACCCATGGCTGCCTGAACACAGTGGTGTTGCCAAACAGAGACCGCATGGCCACTCATGACTTAAATTTAGGCTGATTCAGCAGGAATCAGATGAAATTTGAGCCTCCTATGGGTTCATTATGATTAAAAAAAATATTGACAAGTAGTTTAAAAGAAAGCTCAGCGAAGCTGGCCCACCTACAATCAGCACAAATAAAAACTCAAGTGTGTTTCTTTAGTGCTACGTTTGTGCTGTTTTGTGCCGTAAAAATTTACATTTGTGCTGCTTTTATTTTTAAGATATTAGCAATTGTTTTTTCCAGACTGTGACATCACCTAGCCCCCCTACAACGCCCAAATGACACAAAACTGGTCTCGTTGGTTAGTGCTACGTTTGTGCTGTTTTGTGCTGCTAAAAATTCCGTTCTATCTTTTATCGTTTTTGCGTTATTAAAGATTTATTAAAGGTCACCAAAGGTCAGTCAGCCCCCCTACAACGCCCAAATGACACGAAACTGGTCTCGTTGGTTAGTGCCACGTTTGTGCTGTTTTGTGCTGCTAAAAATTCCATTCTATCTTTTATCGTTTTTGCGTTATTAATGATTTATTAAAGGTCACCAAAGGTCAGTCAGCCCCCCTACAATGCCCAAATGACGCAAAACTGGTCTCGTTGGTTAGTGCTACGTTTGTGCTGTTTTGTGCTGCTAACATATCCGTTCTATCTTTTATCGTTTTTGCGTTATTAATGATTTATTAAAGGTCACCAAAGGTCAGTCAGCCCCCCTACAATGCCCAAATGACACGAAACTGGTCTCGTTGGTTAGTGCTACGTTTGTGCTGGTTTGTGCTGCTAACATTTTTATTTGTGCTGTTATGGCTTTTAAGTTATAACAGTTTATTTTTTTTTTCAAACCCCACTCACTTTGCCCACCCTACAATCAGCACAAATAAAAACTCAAGTGTGTTTCTTTAGTGCTACATTTGTGCTGTTTTGTGCTGCTAAAATTTCCGTTCTACCTGTTATCGTTTTTGCGTTATTAATGATTTATTAAAGGTCACCAAAAGTCAGTCAGCCCCCCTACAACACCCAAATGACACAAAACTGGTCTCGTTGGTTAGTGCTACGTTTGTGCTGTTTTGTGCTGCTAAAAATTCTGTTCTATCTTTTATCGTTTTTGCGTTATTAATGATTTATTAAAGGTCACCAAAGGTCAGTCAGCCCCCCTACAACGCCCAAATGACACGAAACTGGTCTCGTTGGTTAGTGCCACGTTTGTGCTGTTTTGTGCTGCTAAAAATTCCATTCTATCTTTTATCGTTTTTGCGTTATTAATGATTTATTAAAGGTCACCAAAGGTCAGTCAGCCCCCCTACAATGCCCAAATGACGCAAAACTGGTCTCGTTGGTTAGTGCTACGTTTGTGCTGTTTTGTGCTGCTAACATATCCGTTCTATCTTTTATCGTTTTTGCGTTATTAATGATTTATTAAAGGTCACCAAAGGTCAGTCAGCCCCCCTACAATGCCCAAATGACACGAAACTGGTCTCGTTGGTTAGTGCTACGTTTGTGCTGGTTTGTGCTGCTAACATTTTTATTTGTGCTGTTATGGTTTTTAAGTTATAACAGTTTATTTTTTTTTTTCAAACCCCACTCACTTTGCCCACCCTACAATCAGCACAAATAAAAACTCAAGTGTGTTTCTTTAGTGCTACATTTGTGCTGTTTTGTGCTGCTAAAATTTCCGTTCTACCTGTTATCGTTTTTGCGTTATTAATGATTTATTAAAGGTCACCAAAAGTCAGTCAGCCCCCCTACAACACCCAAATGACACAAAACTGGTCTCGTTGGTTAGTGCTACGTTTGTGCTGTTTTGTGCTGCTAACATTTCCGTTCTATCTATTATCGTTTTTGCGTTATTAATGATTTATTAAAGGTCACCAAAGGTCACTCAGCCCCCCTGTAATGCCCAAATGACACAAAACTGGTCTCGTTGGTTAGTGCTACGTTTGTGCTGTTTTGTGCTGCTAAAATTTCCGTTCTATCTTTTATCATTTTCATGTTATTAATGATTTATTAACGGTCACCAAAGGTCAGTCAGCCCCCCTACAACGCCCAAATGAGACGGAACTGGTCTCGTTGGTTAGTGCTACGTTTGTGTTGGTTTGTGCTGCTAACATTTTTATTTGTGCTGTTATGGTTTTTAAGTTATAACAGTTTTTTGTTTTTTTTTCAAATCCCACTCACTTTGCCCACCCTACAATCAGCACAAATAAAAACTCAAGTGTGTTTCTTTAGTGCTACATTTATGCTGTTTTGTGCTGCTAAAATTTCTGTCCTACCTTTTATCGTTTTTGCGTTATTAATGATTTATTAAAGGTCACCAAAGGTCACTTAGCCCCCCTATAATGCCCAAATGACACAAAACTGGTCTCGTTGGTTAGTGCTATGTTTGTGCTCTTTTGTGCTGCTAAAATTTCCGTTCTATCTTTTATCGTTTTCGCGTTATTAATGATTTATTAAAGGTCACCAAAAGTCAGTCAGCCCCCCTACAACACCCAAATGACACAAAACTGGTCTCATTGGTTAGTGCCTCATTTGTGCTGGTTTGTGCTGCTAAAATTTTTATTTGTGCTGTTATGGTTTTTTAGTTATAACAGCTTGTTTTTATATTTGTGCTTTTTTGTGTCATAATAATAAAAATTCATGCTGCTTTTATTTTTAAGATAATAGCAATTAGTTTTTTCCAGATGATGACATCACCCCACTCTCCTGTCACATACCTGGTTAGTGAGCTCCTGGTTAGAAAGCAGCCATGGGAGCACAGTGAGGTATGTGTGCCTGTGATCAGTCCAGTAGACTGCGTGGTGGAAGCAGTCAGCAGGTGGATGTGGCGGCAGAACCAGCTGGTGGCAGATGAGCTGGCACTGAGCTTGGCTGGTGGCAGACTGTGGGTAAGCAGCTGGAAGCAGGAGACAGATGAGACCTTGCTGGGCTGAAGAGCTGTAGCAGGCTGGATGAGCAGGATGCAGGGTCAGATGAGCCGGATCCATAATGGTCAGGCAGATCAGGCATAGACGGCACACAACAGGATAATCGGGTCACAAGCCAAGTCAGCAACAGGAGGTAGATCAGGCAAGAAGAGAAGGCAGAAGCAGAATCCAGAGACAAGCCAAGGTCAGGGCAGGTAGCAGTCAAACGGAGGTCAGGAGCAAGCTGGGTTAGGATCAGAGGTCAAACACAGGAATCAGGAATGAACACACAGAAGCGGCACACCAAATTGCAGCCTGTTTAAATAGTCTGTCTGGTGCCAGCATTGGTGACAGGCTCACGCTCATCTGCCCAGCCAGTTGCCAGTCTGCTCATGCGCATATGTATGTACAGGGAGACATCATTTGTGCTATGCGAAAGCCTTCCCTGACACCCCCTACAGCAGCCAAACAAAATGAAAACGGGCTGGTTGGTTAGTGCCACGTTTGTGTTGATTTGTGCCTATTTACTTTCCATTCTGTGACGGCGTCTCTTCGTCTGACGGCTCTTAAATAACTGGGTGGCCCCGCCCCCTCTGACGCACGGGACATGACGGGACTTCCCTGTGGCATTCCCCGTGATGTCACAGGGAAGTCCCGTCAAGTCACCCGGTGACCCCGCCCCCCCCCCGTTATTTAAGAGCCGTCAGACGAAGAGACACCGTCACACAGCGGGAGCCTCCCTTCATGACAGCATGGGTGCGGAGCGGACCGGAGAAGAAAATGAAGAAGAGAAGAAGAGAAGAAGGAAGAAGAGAAGAGGATGAAGAAGAAGATGAAGAGAAGAGTGGGAGCCTCCCCTCATGCCATGGGTGCGGAGCGGCCCGAGGAGAAGAAGATAGAAGACGCCGCAGAGGAGATGCTGGACGAGAACGCTGGAGGAAGAACCAGAAGAGCCAGAAGAACCAGAAGAAGATGAAGGAAGAAAGAAGAAGCATTTAAATAAAGGAATTGTCAAAAACTGTCTCTTGTCATTTTTAACATTTTTGACAGTTTTTTAGTGAAATGGCAGGGGTAAGTACCCCCTTACCATTTCACACAGGGGGGGGGCCGGGATCTGGGGGTCCCCTTGTTAAAGGGGGCTTCCAGATTCCGATAAGCCCCCCGCCTGCAGACCCCCACAACCACCGGCCAGGGTTGTGGGGATGAGGCCCTTGTCCTCATCAACATGGGGACAAGGTGTTTTGGGGGGCTACCCCAAAGCACCCTCCCAATGTTGAGGGCATGTGGCCTGGTACGGTTCAGGAGGGGGGGGCCGCACTCTCGTCCCCCCCTCTTTTCCTGCGGCCTTTGTTTTTGTTTTTTTTTTGGCGCGGGGTTCCCCTTAAAATCCATACCAGACCTGAATGGTCTGGTATGGAATTTAGGGGGAACCCCACGTCATTTTTTTTTTTAAATTTTGGCCGGGGTTCCCCTTAATATCCATACCAGACCTAAAGGGCCTGGTATGGAATTTAGGGGGACTCCCACGTCATTTTTTTTTTTTAATTTTGGTTCGGGATTTCCCTGTGGGGAATTCCCATGCCGTTTTTATCAATGAACTTCTATGTGTATTGTCGGCAATGCAATAGCCGCGGGTAGTTTTAAATGGCTTTTTTTCCTTCGAAACGTCATTTTGCTGTCAGACTGTTCTAAACACAGGAAACATGCGCCCCTTTACAGGCATACTATAGACACCCCCCAGGTACGAAATTTAAAGGGATATTACACTTTTATTGTTTGACTTTAAGCATTATTAAAATCACTGCTCCTGAAAAAACGGCCGTTTTTAAAACTTTTTTTTGCATTGATCCTTGTCCCCTGGGGCAGGACCCGGGTCCCCAAACACTTTTTATGACAATAACTTGCATATAAGCCTTTAAAATTAGCACTTTTGATTATTCATGTTCGTGTCCCATAGACTTTAACGGTGTTCGCGTGTTCGAGCGAACTTTTTTCCTGTTCGCATGTTCTGGTGCGAACCGAACAGGGGGGTGTTCGGCTCATCCCTACTCCTGACCTCCGTTTGACTGCTACCAGCCCTGACCTTGGCTTGTCTCTGGATTCTGCTTCTGCCTTCTCTTCTTGCCTGATCTACCTCCTGTTGCTGACTTGGTTTGTGACCCGACTATCCTGTTGTGTGCCGTCTATGCCTGATCTGCCTGCCCATTATGGACCCGGCTCATCTGACCCTGCATCCTGCTCATCCAGCCTGCTACAGCTCTTCAGTCCAGCAAGGTCTCATCTGTCTCCTGCTTCCAGCTGCTTACTCACAGTCTGCCACCAGCTAAGTTCAGTGCCAGCTCATCTGCCACCAGCTGGTTCTGCCGCCACATCCACCTGCTGACTGCTGCCACCACGCAGTCTACTGGACTGATCACAGGCACTCATACCTCACTGTGCTCCCATGGCTGCTTTCTAACCAGGAGCTCACTAACCAGGTACGTGACAGGAGAGCAGGGTGATGTCATCATCTGGAAAAAAACAAATTGCTATTATCTTAAAAAAAAAGCAGCACAAATTTTTATTATGACACAAAAAAGCACAAATATAAAAACAAGCTGTTATAACTAAAAAACCATAACAGCACAAATAAAAATTTTAGCAGCACAAACCAGCACAAATGAGGCACTAACCAACGAGACCAGTTTTGTGTCATTTGGGTGTAGTAGGGGGGCTGAGTGACCTTTGGTGACCTTTAATAAATCATTAATAAGCAAAAACGATAAAAGGTAGGACAGAAATTTTAGCAGCACAAAACAGCACAAATGTAGCACTAAAGAAACACACTTGAGTTTTTATTTGTGCTGATTGTAGGGTGAGCAAAGTGAGTGGGGTTTGAAAAAAAAAAAAAACTGTTATAACTTAAAAACCATAACAGCACAAATAAAAATTTTAGCAGCACAAACCAGCACAAACATAGCACTAACCAACGAGACCAGTTTCGTGTCATTTGGGTGTTGTAGGGGGGCTGACTGACCTTTGGTGACCGTTAATAAATCATTAATAACACGAAAATGATAAAAGATAGAACGGAAATTTTAGCAGCACAAAACAGCACAAACGTAGCACTAACCAACGAGACCAGTTTTGTGTCATTTGGGCATTATAGGGGGGCTGAGTGACCTTTGGTGACCTTTAATAAATCATTAATAACGCAAAAACAATAATAGATAGAACGGAAATGTTAGCAGCACAAAACAGCACAAACGTAGCACTAACCAACGAGACCAGTTTTGTGTCATTTGGGCGTTGTAGGGGGGCTGACTGACCTTTGGTGACCTTTAATAAATCATTAATAACGCAAAAACAATAAAAGATAGAACAGAATTTTTAGCAGCACAAAACAGCACAAACGTAGCACTAACCAACGAGACCAGTTTTGTGTCATTTGGGTGTTGTAGGGGGGCTGACTGACTTTTGGTGACCTTTAATAAATCATTAATAACGCAAAAACGATAACAGGTAGAACGGAAATTTTAGCAGCACAAAACAGCACAAATGTAGCACTAAAGAAACACACTTGAGTTTTTATTTGTGTTGATTGTAGGGTGGGCAAAGTGAGTGGGGTTTGAAAAAAAAAAATAAACTGTTATAACTTAAAAACCATAACAGCACAAATAAAAATTTTTGCAGCACAAACCAGCACAAACGTAGCACTAACCAACGAGACCAGTTTCGTGTCATTTGGGCGTTGTAGGGGGGCTGACTGACCTTTGGTGACCTTTAATAAATCATTAATAACGCAAAAACGATAAAAGATAGAACGGAAATGTTAGCAGCACAAAACAGAACAAACATAGCACTAACCAACGAGACCAGTTTTGCGTCATTTGGGCATTGTAGGGGGGCTGACTGACCTTTGGTGACCTTTAATAAATCATTAATAACGCAAAAACGATAAAAGATAGAACGGAATTTTTAGCAGCACAAAACAGCACAAACGTAGCACTAACCAACGAGACCAGTTTTGTGTCATTTGGGCATTATAGGGGGGCTGAGTGACCTTTGGTGACCTTTAATAAATCATTAATAACGCAAAAACGATAATAGATAGAACGGAAATGTTAGCAGCACAAAACAGCACAAACGTAGCACTAACCAACGAGACCAGTTTTGTGTCATTTGGGCGTTGTAGGGGGGCTGACTGACCTTTGGTGACCTTTAATAAATCATTAATAACGCAAAAACGATAAAAGATAGAACAGAATTTTTAGCAGCACAAAACAGCACAAACGTAGCACTAACCAACGAGACCAGTTTTGTGTCATTTGGGCGTTGTAGGGGGGCTAGGTGATGTCACAGTCTGGAAAAAACAATTGCTAATATCTTAAAAATAAAAGCAGCACAAATGTAAATTTTTACGGCACAAAACAGCACAAACGTAGCACTAAAGAAACACACTTGAGTTTTTATTTGTGCTGATTGTAGGGGGGCCAGCTTCGCTGAGCTTTAAAAGAATTATGAGTAAACAGCAATGTGTTAGATTTTAATTGTTAAGCATTAATGTGCTGTACACAGCAATGCTGTTTCCTATACACTTAATTCTACAAAGCCTCTGATGAAATGAGAAAGGTATAACAACTTACTGCCAACTGGTTTGTTTTACAGAATGAACATGCACTGGATAAATAAATGCGTAACCCACTGCTGGGTCTCAAACAAGTCTCACAACCTAATCTTGACTGTGTACACTTGTAAAACTGTAAAACAAACCAGTTGGCAGTAAGTTGTTATACCTTTCTTATTTCATTAGAGGCTTTGTAGAATTAAGTGTACAGGAAACAGCATTGCTTTGAAAACATGTTCAGAGGATGAGTTATTAAAACTGGGGAAAAATACTATAGGAGCACAATATTGGAAATAGTGTTCATTTTTTTTTCTTCAATAAAATGGAAGTGAAAACTGATTTGTTATTTTTTTTTTCTCATTTTTAATAAATACACCACATTTAGTGGGTGTTAATATAAAGAGACATTTGTAGTTAGTATATTTGTCTAATTAATACTAAGATATCTATTATTTTATTGCAATTCTTTAATGTACACATGAATGTTTATAGTAAGGAACACGTTTCAATGTCTACAGTCATGTTATTCTGATAAAGATGTGTTATTCAGCTGTATGTTTTTTTTTTTTACTAACCTGGGGCAAGGATCAAAATTCTAAATCTTATCACAAAGCCTCTAGGCAGCAAGGGTTCCAAAAAATATTAAATATAATATGCACATTTTTAACTATAGCAAGTTTCCTTTAAACAAATCTAAATGAATAATCTTTAATTATTTAGAAGACTCCTACAGAATTCCTTGTGGCTGCCAAATCTGGCACTAGAGATTTAACTTAACAGCACTGTGCAATATGACAGTTAATTCTTGGTAAAAATCATCCGACGCATAGATGCCTTTGGCTTATTTGGCACCCTACCCAAGATCTGAGTTCCTCTCCTTCTCTATCAACAAAGCATATCTTGACATTTGTAAAAAGCACTTTTTGCATGGAAACTGATTTAGAACAGATACAAATTTGAAAAAAAAATTTTTTTTGCTTTATATAGATGTTGTGAAAATATTACAGCATACAGTGAAATAATCCCTCTCAGATAGAATTAATGGTGATTTGGGCCACTTTTATTGAAACACATTCTGTAAATGATAAGTGGTAATAACAATTTAACTAGGAACACTAAAGCCAGGTACGCATAGGCCGAATGTCAGGAGAAATTTGGCAGTTAAAAAAAAAGGTCGACATTCGGCCTGTGTGTATTTCGGGATGTTCGAAAGTAACTGACCGTTTGGAAACCAGCAATTGCCTGAAACCAGCGGGGGGCCATCCCCCGGTCAGAACACAGTGGGGGGAAATCGCTGTACTAATGTTGGATAGTTAGTACAGTGGCTCTTACCGGAACTGTCAGTTTTATTTTTTTTAAAAACTGTTATGCCGCGTATAGACAATTGGAATTTCTGACGGGGAATGTTCGATGTGAGCGTGTTGTTGGAAATTCCGACCGTGTGTATGCTCCATCAGACATTTGCTGTTGGAATTTCCGACAACAACTGTTTGAGAGCAGGTTCTCAAATTTTCCAACAACAAGTTCCAAGCATGTGTACACAATTCTGACACACAAAAGTCCATGCATGCTCGGAATCAAGCAGAAGAGCCGCACTGGCTATTGAACTTAATTTTTCTCGGCTCGTCGTACGTGTTGTACATCACCGCGTTCTTGACGTTTGGAATTTCTGACAACATTTGTGTGACCGTGTGTATGCAAGACAAGTTTGAGCTAACATCCCACTGTTTTGTTGTGGGAAAATCCTATTGTGTTTACCAGGCTTTAGGAAAGGATAATTAGAGCAATAACAATAAACTAGAACAGTACCACAAGATAATAGGATCACAATAAAGCACACCCTAGTGATGGCTGTCTGCATACTACAATGGTGAATTAGGGGAACTAGAGAATGGACTGATATCCAATAAAAGCAGTATGTTACCTGTATGTTTTCTAGAGGGCTCAAAAAAAACTGCAGTGCAGGAAATGCAGAAAAAGACCATAACAGGTAGCACAACCATAGAAACAGAAAACAAGAAGACAGAGGGAAATGTGAACTTACTTTTTTGCCTTGAGCCCATTCTGTGTTGAGTCTTCGTGAAGGGGGAGTGGTGTTAACCACGAAATGTGGTGTTTTTTTATTACATTTTTACAAACAATTAAAATTATCTTGGACTCTGTTATATGGTTTTGGTCTGACCCATCTTCTGTGTTTCTATAGTTTGGGCTACTGTTGGGTGCCCAAAAAGGGAAGCCTTGCTGTGTGGGACCTGCTTCTCCAGAGCTATTGAGCTTGTTTGAAATTTTCCTTCATTTGACTACACTTGCAAGTCTTAAAGTTCCCAGTGCCTCTAAGTATGTTGTTCTGGAGTCCACTTTGCAAGGTAATTTGCCCAGGGTTTAATGAATGGGGTAAAACTGCACTTTGCAAAATATACCCACTCGCATGATTGGATGATGAAAGTCAGCAGAGCTTCACCACATTCACTAAGCTCCTTGCAAAATGCAGCTTCACTTACAAAATGAAAATAATTTTTGCCCACAGTAAATCGGCCCCAGTGTTCTGAAGTTATTGTAAGTTAAAAGAATTGAGCTCTATCATTTCAAAGCCATTGTTTCAAATTTTTAGGGACTCTTTCATGACTGGCATAGTACCGCTGAATTGGTGTAAGGCCAATGTGGTGCCTATATTTAAAAAGGGGTCAAACTCTTTACCAAGTAACTATAGACCTTTTGGTTTAACTTCTATAGTTGAGAATATACTGGAGAGTTTAATAAAAGACCATATAATTGAGTTTTTGTTGGAAAAAAAACTTTTAAAGTGGAGGTAAACTTCACTTTTGAACTTGTAAGTACAGGTAAGCCTATAATAAGGCTTACTTGTAGGTACAGTGAATATTTCCTAAACTTGCACTGTTTAGAAGATATTCACAAGGGATGCTGGCGGTGATGTCACCAGCGCATCTGCTCTGTAGGGATGGCATCCCTTCACAGCTCTGTGCCGGAGCCGTGGTATACCCCAAGATTCAGTGTTGGGACCCTTACTTTTTAATACATTTATAAATGATATAGGGTCTGGGATTAAAAGTACAATTTCAGTGTTTGCAGATGACACCAAGCTATGCAGTGGAATAACGTCCTTACAAGAAGCCTCTAATTTACAAGCCGACCTCAATGCACTGTTTAATTGGGCAACTATGTGGCAAATTAGGTTTAATGTTGATAAATGTAAAGTTATGCATTTGGGGGTTAAGAATATGCATGCATCATACATACTAGGTGGAGTACAACTGGGGGAAATCAGCAGTGGAGAAGGATCTAGGTGTTTTGGTAGAACATAAGCTTAATAATAGCATGCAATGCCAAGCTGTGGGTTCCAAAGCGAGCAAAATCCTTTCTTGTATTATAAGAGTTATAGACTCCAGAGAGAAAGATATAATTTTGCCCCTGTAAAAATCATTAGTAAGAGCTCATCTGAAATATGCAGTTCAGTTTTGGGCACCAGTTCACAAAAAGGATATTGGGTAACTGGAGAAAGTGCAGAGAAGAGCAAACAAACTGATAAGAGGCATGGAGGAGCTCCGCTATGAGCAAAGATTGGAGGAACTGAATTTATTTTCTCTTGAGAAGAGGAGATGAAGGGGGGTATGGTAAACATGTATAAATACATAAGTGGTCCATATAGTGAACTTGGTGTTGCATTATTAACTTTAAGGATACCATAAAGGAAAAGGAGGCACTCTTTACGTCTGGAGGAAAAGAAATTTAATCTCCAAATATGGTAAGGCTAATAAGGCTTACTTGTAGGTATAGCGAATATCTCCTAAACTTGCACTGTTTAGGAGATATTCATAAGGGATGCTGGTGGTGATATCACCAGCGCATGTGCTCTGAAGGAACAGCATTCCATGCCATCCTTTCAGAGCTCTGTGCCGGAGCCGTGGGACCCTTACTTTTTAATATATTTATAAATGATATGGGATCTGGGATTAAAAGTACCATTTCAGTCTTTGCAGATGACACTAAGTTATGCAGTGGAATAACATCCTTGCTGGATGTCTCCAAGTTACAAGCCAACCTCAACGCACTGTTTATTTGGGCAACTGTGGCAAATTCAGTTTAATGTTGATAAATGTAAAGTTACGCACTGGGGGCTAAAAATATGCACAGATCATACATACTAGGGGGTAAAACTGGGGAAATCAATGGTGGAGAAGGTTCTGGGTGTTCTGGTAGCTTAATAATGGCATGCAATGCCAAACTACAGTTTCCAAAGGGAGGAAAATACTTTCTTGAATTAAAAGAGGTATCGACTACAGAGAGAGATATAATTTTGCCCCTGTACAAATCATTGGTAAGACCTCATTTGAAATATACAGTTCAGATTTGGGCACCAGTTCACAAAAAGAATATTGGAGAACTGGTGAAAGTGCAGAGAGGGGGAAACCAGCTGATAAGAGGTATGGAGTAGCTCAGAGGAAAGAATAGCTGAACTGAATTTATTCTCTCTTAAGAAGAGGAGATTAACGGGGGACATGCTCAACATGAATAAATACATAGGTGGTCCATATAGTGAACTTGGTGTTGAGTTATTCACTTTCAGGTCATTACAGAGGTAAAGGGTGCACTCTTTACATCTAAAGGAAAAGAGATTTAACCTCCACATACAAAACGGCTTCTTCACAGTAAGAGCTGTGGACATGTGGAACAGACTGCCTCAAGAGCTGGTTCTGGTCAGCTCAGTAAATTGTTTTAAAAGGCCTGAATTCTTTCCTAAATATAACTGGATAGTGCTGTGGCTGGAGCAAATTGGATCAAGCTTCGTTGTTTTTTTTTTGTTGCTCTTTTCTGGTTCAACTGTGGGTATAGGATAGTGTATATGGAGGTTTTTTTTCTCTCTTTTTTTCTGTTGGTTGAACTGTCTGAACTTGTGTCTTTTTTCAACCAGATTAACTATGTAAAGTAACTATGTAACTATGAAAGAGCTGGCAAACTGCATAGGGTGAGAGATTATATTATTATTTTAGTTTGTGCTTAATTTAGTTTTTCTTTGTTTTTTTTTTGTTGTATATGGTTCTCCTGAAAAAAAAATGCACAGGAATAGCAGGCAGGTAGTAGCAGCAACTATGCAGAAAGAAGGAGAAGGTTTCATAAGGGCATGGACATTTTGCATAGGATAGCAGAGACCGGCCATAAAAAATCAGCTGGCTGCACACACATACAAACACAGGCTGGTTTTACTTTCAAAGTGTGTAACCAGAATTTGACAGGGGGGCCCTTTGTCTCTGCTGCCAATGGTAACCTTATAATTTATAGCCTCTATCTGCAGTTGTGGCACAAGTCGCAGCCGCTAAGATAATAATATATAAAAAAATTAGGGCGGTGCTGCAATTTGTCTTTGGCAATTTTTTTGATGGCTTCACTGAACTCCAGGCAAATTGAATTTCAGATGATTTTGCTCATCATTAATTCTGACACCTAGTATCTCCTCTGAATTTCACACTTTTCACCACCGTACATTTGCCTCACTGCTTACAAAACAGACAAACCAGCTGCATTTTTAAAGCCTGCTAGCAATGTTGATGCTTAATAAAAACTGTGCTGACCTTTTTTCGCTCAGAGAAAAAACACCCATGGCATTCTGTGTTGTACCAGACAATGTTGCTAGTGCATTTGCCAGTTTGCAAACATGTTGGCTAGCCTAGATGTTTTGTGTATATACCCACAGAGCTAACATTTGGTAAATCCTTTGTTTATTTAGTGGGGGTACCAAATAATATTTTCCCACTATGCTAGTGCCTTTGCCCACTTACCTACAGAGAAAACTGACAGACAACTTTCATTTTGTTGTGCTTGTCACCAAAGCAATTAACTATTTAAGATTATATTCTAATTGCTTGCTTTACTGCAACAATTTAACCACCTCAATACAGGGCACTTTCACCCCCTTCCTGCCCAAGCCATTTTTCAGTTTTCAGCGCTGTCGCACTTTGAATGACAATTGCGCGGTCATGTTACACTGCACCCTAATGACATTTTTATCATTTTTTCCCCACAAATAGAGCTTTCTTTTGGTGGTATTTGATCACCTCTGTGGTTTTTACTTTTTGTGCTATAAACAAAAGAAGAGGGACAATTTTGAAAAAACACAATATTTTTTACTTTTTGCTATAATAAATATCCAATTTTTTTTTTTTTAACACAGTTTTTCCTCAGTTTAGGCCATTATGTATTCTTCTACATATTTTTGGTAAAAAAAAATTGCGATAAGCATATATTGATTGGTTTGCGCAAAAGTTATAGTGTTACAAAATAGGGGATAGATTTATAGCATTTTTATTATTTATTTATTTTTTACTAGTAATGGCGGCGATCTGCGATTTTTATTGTGACTGCGATATTGCGGTGGACACATCGGACACTTTTGACACATTTTAAAATTGCATTGATTACTGTGTAAATGTGACTGGCAGGGAAGGGGTTAACATTAGGGGGCGCTCGAGGGGTTAATGTATGACCTAAGGAGGTGATTCTAACTGTGGGGGGAAGGGACTGACTGGGGGAGGTGACCGATCGGTGTCCCTATGTACAAGGGACACGCCATCGGTCTCCTCTCCTCTCTGACAGGACGTGGATCTGTGTTTACATGCACAGATCCACAATCCTGCTCTGTTACCCGGCTATCGCGGGTGCCCGGCGGACATCGCGGCCACCGGGCACGCGCACCGGGCACACGCGCGCGCCGGGGCGCGCCCCCTAGTGGCTCGGGAAGGCGAGGACGTCATATGACGTCCTCCCAGAACAACAGAAGCCTCGTCCCGCCGTCATATGACGGTGGGCGGTGGCTTAGTGGTTAAACAAAACAACAGGCATCCAGTAGTAAAGTGACACTAATCTCTGTTTAAAAAAATATATATTCAAGTGTGTATTATTAACTCAAATAGTCCCTTTTACTGCTCTCAGCCTCCTCCAAATCACCAATTATTTTTTTTTTTTTGCTGCTTTAATCAGACTTTCTGTTAGAGGGTGGCTACGCTTTGTAGTAATGTAGTGTATTGTGTGTGTATATTTTTGTTTAAATATATAGATATATAATATATTGTCAAAAGTATTGGGACACCTGCCTTTACTCGCGCATGAACTTTAATGGCATCCCACTCTTAGTCCGTAGGGTTCAATATTGAGTTGGCCCACCCTTTGCAGCTATAACAGCTTCAACTCTTCTGGGAAAGCTGTCCACAAGGTTTAGGAGTGTGTCTATGAGAATGTTTGACAATTCTTCCAAAAGCAGATTTGTGAGGTCAGGCACTGATGTTGGACGAGAAGACCTGGCTTGCATTCTCCGCAGGCCAGTGAAGTTCCTCCACCCCAAACTCGCTCATCCATGTCTTCATGGACATTGCTTTGTGCACTGGTCCAAATCATTTTGGGGAGGTGGGATTATGGTGTGGGGTTGTTTTTCAGGGGTTGGGCTTGGTCCCTCAGTTCCAGTGAAGAGAAGATTAATGCTCCCAACTTTGTTGGAACAGTTCGGGGATGGTCCCTCCCTGTTCCAACATGACTGTGCACCAGTGCACCATTAGAGTGGAGACTGCAAGCCAGACCTTCTCATCCAACATCAGTGCCTGACCTCACAAATGCGCTTCTGGAAAAATGGTCAAACATTCCCAGAGACACACTCCTAAATCTCGAGGACAGCCTTCCCAGAAGAGTTAAAGCTGTTAAAGCTGCAAAGGGTGGGCCAACTCAATACTGAAACCTACGGACTAAGAATGGGATTCCATTAAAGTTCACGCGTGTAAAGGCAGGCGCCCCAATACTTTTGACAATATAGTGTATATATATATATATATATATATATATATATATATATATATATATATACATGTACTCACCAGCCACTCTATTAGGCAGTGGCGGCCCGTGCACTGTGAGCGCTGGGGCACCGCCCCCCCATCCATGGACCGAGCCCCTTTCAGGACGCCGGATGCATGGATTCCTATGGCAGGGGCAGGAGGGGGTGGTACTTTCTGAAGTACCTGATTAGAGCCAGAGGCTCTAATAGGCTTCAAAATAGGGTGGGCTCGGGGCGCAGAGAGTGCACCCTGATCCCACCCAATTGTGTGTTGATAGCAAATTAATTTTCGCTATTTTCACACTATCCTTTCTCCCCGACAATCAGGAGGCAGGGTGTCAGACCTGTTTCCTGATTGGCCAAAGCACCAGGCCACCCCATTGGATGCCTGGTGCTTAGGAAGAGGAGCGGACTCAGCGGAGGAGACACACGCTGGAACAGAGGTCGCTGCTGCTCTGGTGCACTCACTGCACTGAGAGGAGCTGCTGCCTGGCAGTAAGTGCCAGGGGGGCCTGTCAGAGCCGCACCCAGGATTGGGGGTGCTGCCAGAGCTGCAAGCCCCATGAGTGGGGGGGGGTCGGTGGGCACATTGGCTGCATATGATGGGCACAAGTGGCTGCATATACTGGGCACATGTGGCTGCATATGATGGGCACAGGTGGCTGCATTTGATGGGCACAGGTGGCTGCATTGGATGGGCACAAGTGGCTGCATTTGATGGGCACAGTGGCTGCGTTTAATTGGCACAGTGGCTGTGTTTGATGGGCAAAAGTGGCTTCATTTGATGGGCACAAGTGGCTTCATATGATGGGCACAAGTGGCTGCATTTGATGGGCACACATGGCTGCATATGATGGACACACATGGCTGCATATGATGGACACAATGGCTGCATGTGATGGGCACGGTGGCTGCGTTTGATGGGCACAATAGCTGCCATTGATAGGTACAATGGCTGCATTTGATGGACACAGCGAGGCTGCATTTGATGGGCATAGTGAGGCTGCAATTGATGGGGGAGTTCAGTATTTTTCAGTTTGTTTGTGTTCTCTCAAAAATTATGAGCACCAGCCGCAACTGCTATTAGGTACACCTGTTCAATTGCATGGTACCACAAACTGATAATCAGCCAATCACATGGCAGTAACTCAATGCATTTAGGCATCTAAATGTGGCCAAGATGACTTGCTGAAGTTCAAGCCAAGCACGAGAAAGGGTGATTTTGAATGTGGCATTCAAAAAAAGAAAACCTACGGCTACAAGGCACGGTAATACCCCTCTGGATTTTATAGACAGACCAGGTAATGTAGTAAAAAAGTATTTATTTGTAAACATACAGTAAAATTGCAAAGGCAAGAAAATGGAATTACATAAAAATATGTGTATAACAAATAGCAAATATACTCAGATTAACATTGGTATGGAACTTAGATGTCCTGTAGACAATGTTGGGCTAGCGAGAACGCATACTGCAAATGAGGCCTAACAAGTTTTGGACCTTGTAGTCCTTCTTCAGAGGCTTATGTCATTTTTGTAAAAGTCATAAGTATTCTAAAATGTAAATATAATAATGCATTCCTAAAGTAACAATTCTGCCAATGGTAATTGAACAAAAAAAGGAAATGTTTTTTGGTCAAAACAGACATGCATCTCTAAACATGTTTGATAACAACACAGCAGCAAAAGAGACTGTACTTACAAGGATAAGCAAATCGCCAATAAAAGCAACCAGGGGGGCAGGGGCTATATTCCCACAGGTTGAACGCAAAAACCAAAGCCTCAGATGTCAACCAGGTGGAGAAAGATGGGCATGTGCAGGGAGGGCAAGAGAGCAAAGAGGTGGCACCTGTCCCAACTGCAAGGACTTCAGGCGTATGAAGTAAAAACTCCTGCCAATGATTCTGACCAAATACCGATGGAGTCTGGATGTATAATGCGTTAAGTTGTTGTGTATAATTCTCTATATATGTATAAAAGAGAAGAGACAAACAAAAAAAGGTATAAGAAAAAAGGTGCTTGTAAAATATTGTAAGGATGCAGATTGATAGGAATATAGGCACGATGGGCATGATTATAGTAAAACCTTCCCCCCAGCATAAATATGCTAAGTAGGGTGAAACAATAAAGTAATAAAAAAGTATGTTTAGATTTAAGGATTGAAAACGCTGTGTGCTACTCACATACCTCTGCCTTGTATCCTATACAGCATATCATCTCATCACCTCCACAGCATCACTATGGATGTCTGGAGTGTGAATGAATATACCCCTGGTGGGGCTGACTGAAATCAATTGCACTTATGCCACGTACACACGATCGGACATTCCGACAACAAAATCCATGGATTTTTTCCGACAGATGTTGGCTCAAATTGTCTTACATACACACGGTCACAAAAAGTTGTCGGAATTTCCGAATGTCAAGAACGAGGTGCCGTACAGGGAAGTTCAATACCAAGTGCACCACCCTTTGGGCTCCTTCTGCTAATCTTGTGTTAGTAGAAGTTTGGTGAGAGACGATTCGCGCTTTTCAGACTCGTGCTTTTCAGATCGTTATTACTGTTCTTCAGTTTGTGCTTGTGGGTTTCTAACTGGTTTTCAGTGCGTTTCCAGTTCGTATCTGTTTTTTCAGTGCGTTCTTGTCCGCTCGTATGTGATTTTCAGCTTGCTCTTCTCAGGCCTTGCTGTTTTTCAGTGCGTTCTGTTTGTTCGTTCTTACCAGCCGACCGTTTTGAAGCCATGTCTTGGGTACGTACTCTTCGTAGAGTTTGTGCTGTGCAGGGGCTTGGTGTTGGGGTTCTTACTGTGACCCAAGCCCAGTCCATGAACAGGGCAGGGAGGAGTTCATGGACCAAGAATTGGTTGCTCCAGAGTGACCAATTCTCACACATGCCTTTGTTGTGGGAGATCCATGAGAATAATCCTGATGATTTCAGGAATTAGCTCCGGATGATGGATCCGATTTTTCACCATTTGTTGGCTTTGCTGTCCCCTTATATTACCAAGCAGGACACCTGCATGTGGCAAGCCATCACTCATGAGCAGAGGCTAGTCGCCACGTTGCGGTACTTGGCGACGGGGAGAAGTCTGCAGGACATCAAGTTCTTGACAGGCATCTCCCCCCAGGCTCTGGGGATCATTATTCCAGAGACCTGTTTTGCCATCATTCAGGTCCTGCAGAAGGACTATATTAGGGTAAGTTTTCTCCTTTAACATCACATTTTATGTATTTAATGTTTGCTAATCTATTATATTCCTTTCATAATTCCCTAATTACCATGATTGTAATATGCTGTGAATGTCCCCTTTGTCCTTATGCATGCTTGAATTTTTTTAAGTTCCTTTTTTGTCCTTCATGCATATTTGCCTTCACTAACCTCCCCAGCATGCTATCCTGGGCCCATATACACCTAGCCTAGTCACTTAACAATGTATTTTGTCATCTCCATAGTACTGCTTTACCCTAAATACCCCCTAAAATGTGTCCAAATGTTATTTGTGTGCTTAAATTCATGCAGAGTGCCAGAGGCTTTTTTTGGGGGTCCCAAAATAATTTGTAACCCTCCCTCCCCCCAACCGCTAAGTCAAACTATACCAATCCTCTATCTGCTGATCTTGCCAAACCCATACGCACTATACCTACCTCTTTTGTGGTCAGATTTATGGATGAATTCCCCAAACCATGTAATGCAAGGGCCTGCCTGAATACTTTCAAATGTTACTGTTTAAAGTTTTGTTCTCTTATTATCTTGATAGGTAATTGCAGAATGAAAAATGTGCTTCAATTTGTACAGTGTGTATTTTTATTTTTGTATTATGACACTTCTTACCTGTCCAGTGGGCTGCCAATAGTGTAAGTAAGGAGGGGCTGGCCAAAATAACACACATTATTTATGAATTCAGCTCTCAATGAAGTGGAGAGGGTTACCTGTCCAAAATATCCCCCCCCAAAAATTTTTACAATGGGCCATCAGAGGGGGGGGGGGATCTGATAATTGGACCTTATACTTTTGTCTTTAAATACTCCTTCAAATAAACGTTAATACTGATGTTGGCCAAGAATGTTTGTGTCTAATCTGCTTGCAATGTTATGTGGAAAAGTACTATTTTTTTTTCTTGTTTGACTCTACAGTTTCCATCAACGCCACAGGAATGGCAGACTGTGGCATCCCACTTTACCAATCATTGGGACTTTCCCAACTGTGGAGAGGCAATAGATGGGAAACACGTCCACATAGTCCCAACCCCCAACTCGGGGTCATACTGTCATAGCTATAATGGGTTTAATAGTATTGGGATGTTGGCAGTGGTGTCGGCGACATATGAGTTCCTCTATGTGGACGTGGGGAAGAATGGCCAGATGTCGGATGGTGGAGTCATCACCCAGACGGAGTTCTACAAGCGTCTCCAGAGTGGTGGCTTGGGATTGCCACCTATGGAAGAGAACGTGGAAGGACTCCCATTTGTCTTTGTTGCTGATGAAGCATTTGGGCTGGGTGAACATCTGATGAGGCCATTTCCCATGAGGACCCTCACCCCGGACCAGAGGGTTTTTAACTACCGGCTGGCCAGAGCCTGAAGAGTGGTGGAAAACACTTTCGGGATAATGGCCAGCCGGTTCCGCCTATTTCGGACACCAATCCACATGGCGGAATATAAACTGAACCATATTGTGCTTGCCTGCTGCATTCTGCACAATTTTCTTAGAAGAAATGCTACAAACTATGTGGCCTCAGTTGGGACTGAGGCCAGCTTTCCTGATACTTCAACCCTGATGGCACTTGAAGCTGGCCGTCCTGGCTTGCCCCCCCAAAGCGCCCGCAAAGTGAGACAAAAATATCTGAAATACTTTGTGAGTAGGGGGGCCACTGATATGCCAGCAAATGTCTGAGACATTTTTTCAATAAATATTTTTTAGAATCTGAAATCATATTTCATTTGATTTACTGCTTGTGTTTCTTTTAGCTGTCTCCTAGGTTCACCAATGGGCTTTTTTTTTGGCCATTTTCTTCAATAGTGCAAACATAATTTGTTTGATACAGGTGACAATGTCTTCTTCAGCAAACTATTATGTTGTGGGTCTGCTACACACACACCTTGTTTTTGTTGTTAATGTATGTAATGCATTAATGATAAAAATATTCATAATTGTAAGCAACATTAAGTCATTTTTGGGAGTCACGAAAATGGTGTGATTGTAGGAAATTATAAAACTAGTGGGTGCTAGTTACTAAAGGAAAATCCACTTTGCACTACAAGTGCTCTTAAAACTGCACTGAAAGTGCACTTGTAGTGAAAAGTGGAGTTGCCTTTAGTAAATAACCCCCATTGTCACTGTAAACACCAACTTACTCGAAAAAATGCTTTTGAGCATGGAAAGAAGAAGCCACACATTGTTGAGTATAAAACTTTTTACTCAAAGCACATTCACATGTGTGTTTATAAAGGGGTTTTTTAATCAACCAACATCTTTGTTGCATAACATTATTTTTTGGCACATTAATTAGAAATAGCCATTTTTGGTTAAACAGGCATTTTTCAAAGCATAACATACACAACTCAGGAACTTATAAAGTTCAACTTTGATAAAGTGAAGGCAATATCAGACATTCAATATGTCCAAAATGTGTTGATATTGCCTTCATCAGATGGGGTGATGTCACCCCTGTAAAAGCCAAATTTTGAAGATGCACACAAATTGAGAGTCAAAATGGGGATTTCCCTCCTGATCCCATGCCTAATGTCAACAATTGCTACCTCCCATCATGGGGGATCAAAGGACATGTTTTGGGGGTGCAACCCCTTCCTCTCAGCTACTTTAGTAGCGAGGAAGGGGTTGCACCCACAAAACGCGTACCTTGAGCTCCCGTGATGGCAGATAGCACATGTTGACACACTGTGTGCATATTCAAAATTTGGCTTTTCAAATACTTTTAAAATTTTGTGTAAAAGCAAAAATACACAATAAAAAAATGTAAACTTTTGGTGTTGTTTAGATTCTCCCTAAAACATCAATGATGTTCTTCATTTTTTTTTTGAACATCGTAGATGTTTTGCTTAAGATTTTCTAAATCGCGATTGCACCTCATTATCTCCCCGATGAGGATCTGGGCACTTTCACTGGTGAAATGAGTTTCTTCTTTCACAACATCTACATCACTGAAAAAAAAAAAAAAAAAACACACACCATGTATTATAAATATGCAGGAACAGATCTCCTACCTGAAGCTGTATTCTCAGACACTCACTTGTGGTGACAATTTCGCCCACTTCCAAAATGTCTCCCTCCTCATCCTCTGCTTGGTTTTTGGTGACTTCCCCTTCTTTTGGAGGAGGGGGGTCCCTGGTGTCCTCAGATGTCCCGAGTCTTTTCTCCCCTATGTGAATAAAAAATAGGTATACTTAGCACACACATATTGGAGAGCAGAAATAGTAATATGAAACATTGCTTGGAAGTGTCGTCCAATTGTCTGTTTTGGCAGAGTTCCAAGCTGAAGACATTTTTATGTAATTTCCAATGCTGGAAGACTTCCCTTTTTTGGACAAGTTTCACACATGGAGATGCCCCAAGTATCCACTGGAGCACCTGCGTGGGACACCCTAAAAAGTTTGTTCTTGTGTCCCACACTAGTGCTCCTGAGTCCAGATGTGTAAACAGCTGCTGAGTGATCTCTCCTTTACACTGATACAAGTTTGCATTTCATTCTGGTTACAAACCCATCTAGACAACAAACTTCTTTTAATACAAATAGGCCTGAACAAATGTAGTTAACCTGCATGTGCCCAAAACATCGTATTTTAGTGGGCGAATGACGAATGTTTCCTACGAATGATTGATGTGCCCATGACCATGAAAGTTGCCATTTTAAACTGTACAACAGTAAAGAAAAGCACATGAAGCAGCATGCAAGTAATAATAATAATAGGAACACACGACAACTACTTACTTTTTAGAAGCACTTTCTTGATTCTTCTGTACTGATCCTGCTCCCTTAATTTGAGGTCTGACCAGCATTTCCTCAATTGATCCTTGGATCCCCGTACCCCAAAATTCTTCTGCAGACTCTTCACAACTTTAGTCATGATCTTGGCCTTTCCGACATTTGGGTTTAGGTAAGGTCCATACTTCCCATCATAGTCAGTCTTCTTCAAGATGTCCACCATCTCCACCATCTCTACAAAGGACATAGTTAAGGCCTTCAATCTCTTCCTGCATCGGGACGTTCCGGGCTTTCCTCATTGCTGCTGCTGTCTGCATGCACCTGCTGTGTCTCCGCCATGTTCTCTCCCCACTGCGCCGAAAGACAAGGGGCGGGGAATAGACTATAAAGAACATCAGGGGCGGGCGGAGTTTCACGCATGCGCAGTGTATAGAAAGCGTAACACTCATGTGTCGTACGTACGATCTGTGAGCGAAGTAATGGAAGCGAAGATTGTTCTAACAAAGGTACAATTTTAACTTGGTGCATCACTGGCCCTATACTGCTTATAGATTGAGGCCTATATTGGGTCAAGATTTTGAGAGTTTAGCCTGACAATAGGGTTTGTCTTATGTTGTGGCTTGCAGAGAAAATGGATGGGTTCAAAGACCACAGCTTTATACCAATCTTATTAGACAAGTACAGGGAGCTGCCCTGTCTGTGGCAGGCAAAACATCCCCACGGCAAACATCCCCTATTTAAAAACAAAAATTGGTGGCCTGAGGAGCGCATATCTTAGGGAGCGCAAGAAGGTCCAGGATTCCATGAGATCTGGAGCAGCAGCCGATGACATTTATGTCCCTAGGCTGTGGTACTATGAGAGACTGAATTTTCTGTCAGACCAGACTGAAGTCAGGCCATCACTCTCCACTCTTCCTTCCACGCTTCCTTCCACCTCAGCTGAGGCTTCCGACGCCCAACCTGGGCCTTCCAGCCAGGAAGATGTGGAGGAGCCCGGCTTGAGCCAGGTATAGCCTTGTTCTACATATTTCTTGTCAAAAAATTAATGATGTTAACTAGATGTTATTACTGATCACAAATTGCTGATTTAATAAAGTGTTTTATATATCAATAGACAGTAGTGGCCAAAAATGATTGGGACAAGAAAGAAAAATGCTGGGCTCAGAATGATAGTCTTTTCTATTTGTTAACATTAAATTTGCAACAGTCATGAACTGAAAATTGTGTGTGATTGATGAACAAAAAACTAAGTATGTCCCTTTTTCATACACAGGAAAGCCTCAGCCAGGAGGAGGGCGTGGAATGTGGCAGCCAGGGGGAGGCTGTGGAATGTGGCAGCCAGGAGGTGGCAGGGGTTAGTGGCAACCAGGAGGTGGCAGGGGTTAGTGGTAGCCAGGAGGTGGCAGGGGTTAGAGGCAGCCAGGAGGTGGTCAGGCCCAGTAGCCTGACAGAATCACAGGTCCCTCCCCTCCACCTTCCACCAAAAAGGCCCAGGAAGGGTAGGAGCATGGAGTAGTCAGCGCTCATGCTGATTGGGGAGGCTTCTGTGGCCCTCAGAACCACCCCCACTCTTCAAGAGGCCTTTGCCTCCATGGCTGCATGCAAACTGCAGGAAATGGAGAAGGGCCAACGCCTCTTGTGTGAGGAAATCATGTACCTCACACTAAACAAGGGGCAAAATCACCAACAAAACGTACCTGTGTGAGTTGGACCATCCTCTTCCTCCTGCCACACCTCCAACACCCCAGCCACAGCCTGGATGCAAGCCTGGAAGGAAGAGTGTAAGGAAGACAAGAAAGTGATGGCCTGGGTTCAGTTTGGTCTGACAGAAGATGCAGGCTGTTGTCTGACCACAGCTTGGGGACATATATGTCATCTGCTGCTGTTCCTGATCTCTTGTAGTCTGGGACCAGATTGTGATCACTATTATAAGGACTCCTCAGGCCACCAATTTTGGCTGGCAAATAGTTGATGTGTGCCCTGGGGTACAAAGGCTTCGCCAATTTCACCAATTTATCCAGCGTTGCCTTCCTCTTTATTTGGTTATGACCCCTAATAAAGGGATATTTATTTTTCACAAATTCTTGCCTATGTGTTTTCCTTCAAAAAGGACAGTTTGTTTGTGAGTAGGCAGATACATTTCAAAAATACAAAGTCAAATTAACAAGGGACACCAACCAACCTCCTTGAGGTTTAAAAATACAAGATAATAATGGTGTTGTGGTAACTTGACACACAAAAGCCACCTAAAAAATTAGGGAGATCACCAAAAAAAGAACTAAAATAAAACAGGATATCTTGATTAAAAAAAACAACCAAAACTTCTTTAGATGTGACGAAAATATAAAAAATTATATTCATGAAATCCTGAGAAATAATAAAGAAAGAAGTTTGTGAGAACTCTGTGTGAATATGAGCAGCAAAGCAACTTCATTCTTCTAGCAATATAAAGAAGAAGAGAATGCGCAGCATTAAAAGATTTTAAAATTGGCAGCGTCACAAATGTGTTAGCTCCATTTTGAACGGTAGTTTTACCAGACCGAGTGCCTCCGTCTCGTAATTTATTCTGACTATGCGTGGCACTTTGTACGTCGGAACTGTGTACACACGATCGGATTGCGTGAACGGACTTTGTTGTCAGAAAATTTGAGAACCAGATCTCAAATTTTGTGTGACGGAAATTCTGATGGAAACTGTCCAATGGAGCCTACACACGGTCGGAATTTCCGACAACAAGCTCCGATCACACATCTTACGTTGGAAAATCCGACTGTGTGTACGGGGTATTAGTGCAACCGAGATCAGCTAGTGGTCAGTAGGCAGATCAAGGTGTCCAGCCAATAGCAGCCTCGATCCAACACAAAGTCCCTTTGCACGATGATGCACGGCGGGGTCGTGTCCTGCGTCACTGCACCACCGCGCGACCGACGCACATAGTAACCGCCTAGTCTGCGCTTCATGGTGAAGCACAAACAGGAAGGAACCTGTCATGTGCACAGGCACCAATGGGCAGGGATGTCCCAAGTGCAGCCAAAAGCAGTGCACCCAGGCAGTGGGGCACAGCCCACAATCTACACGCTCAACCCTAGAAGGAAAATTGCAGCCCAAAAAAACATATATATATATATATATATATGTATATAACATGATCGGTAATGCGAATGTCAGTACACGGGAAGCACACCCCCTGGTGGCAAGCAGAGAGAAGCTCATCCGACAACACCTTGCTAAATACTGTAAGTCCCAGTCTGGTACTAGAATAACAAGGGGAAAATATATGAGAAAAAAGACAATCAGCAGTAAAAGAAAATATATGTGGTGTTATACTTACGGTATATTATACAGCAGATACACAATACACCAAGCCTAACAAAGTATCAATTGAGATGGTATGCATATAGAGATGAATGGGGTTCACCGTTTGAGTTTGTAGGGATGTGTATGGATTATTTTTGGAGATTGTTTAGGGCCACTTTAATTATGTACCATACAAATACATTCACCAGCACCCACATTCCTGGGAAATAAAATGTGTTTACCTATGTTGTAGTTGTAAAATGTTTCTTCAGACACACACAAAAACACACTACTGTGTAAAAGTCTTAGGGTCCATTCACATTTTTACATTGCAGTAACATTCAGAAAAATGTGTGTTCTTTCTAAATGGCACCAGCTGAATGTCAGTTTTTTTGTGGTGACTACAGCAGAATGTGCTTGCTTTCCTAACATTTGTATAGCTTCTAGTAGTGCTCAGGAAAAGTTTAAAATTTGATAAAAAATACACAGCTGGCTAACAGTTCTTTGGCTCCAGACCTTACATTTTACCCAGCTTACTAATGTTACCTGTGTTACCCCACCTAATGTAGATGTCACAAATCATAATTCCCTAAAAGCCCACCTTTTCTTTCTGCCATAAGGTCATAGGATTTATTTACTGCTTAGACATAAATCACTCACATTTATGCATGCTCATTGTAACTGCTTAAATTGATTAAAGGGGTTGTAAGCCTTCGCGTTTTTTCACCTTAATGCATCATCCTACTTTATTTAAAAAAGTAAAAAAAAAAAATTACCTTTACAATCACTTTAAACTCCTCTCCCACCCTTAGGTTATGTCTATAATTCAAAGTTGTAGGAATGTATGCCTAAACAAGTTCAGAAGGTGTATGATGGGAATTAACTACTAAATTATCTAAAAAGGCACGATACTACCTGTATGTTGTCCCTATATTCCTGTTACATAGTTACATAGACATAGTTACATAGTAGGTGAGGTTGAAAAAAGACACAAGTCCATCAAGTCCAACCTATGTGTGTTTTTATGTGTCAGTATTACATTACATATCCCTGTATGTTCCGGTCATTGAGGTGATTATCTAATAGTTTCTTGAAGCTATCAATGCTCCCCGCTGAGACCACCGCCTGTGGAAGGGAATTCCACATCCTTGCCGCTCTTACAGTAAAGAACCCTCTACGTAGTTTAAGGTTAAACCTCTTTTCTTCTAATTGTAATGAGTGGCCACGAGTCTTAATAAACTCTTCTGCAAAAAAGTTTTATCCCTATTGTGGGGTCACCAGTACAGTATTTGTAAATTGAAATCATATCCCCTCTCAAGCGTCTCTTCTCCAGAGAGAATAAGTTCAGTGCTCGCAACCTTTCCTCATAACTAAGATCCTCCAGACCCTTTATTAGCTTTGTTGCCCTTCTTTGTACTCGCTCCATTTCCAGTACGTCCCTCCTGAGGACTGGACAGCATACTCCAGGTGCGGCCGGACCAGAGTCTTGTAGAGCGGGAGAATTATCGTTTTATCTCTGGAGTTGATCCCCTTTTAATACATGCCAATATTCTGTTTGCTTTATTAGCAGCAGCTTGGCATTGCATGCCATTGCTGAGCCTATTCTCATGTAATTTCTCAAAAATTACACATTTGTACCACCATAGAAAGAGTAACTGATCAAATGTGACAATTCAAATGTGTGCTCCACAACACATTTTCAAAGCAAGTTTCATGTTTCCCCAAAAATTTGATTTTTTTTGGATTGTATTATTTTTATATGATGATTTTTGTGACTATTAAAGTGATTGTAAAGGCTTGACACTTTTTTTTACATTAATGCATTGCCTGCATTAAGGTAAAAAAAGTCCCAGTATTTGTATCACCTTTCATAGTAGGGTTCCTTTTATATTACTTGTGTATGTTTTACATATTAACATACCCCTAATCCCTGTTGCAGAATAGTACCAGGACATTATCATCTACATGCTGCACCAGGTGAACCCTCATAGGCCCTGAAGATCTGTAACATTCCTTTTTGCTCATATTTGGCTTTAATCTGCAGTCTCATCATGCTATAGACCCCCCTCTGCAATTTCAGTGTGTTTGTGTCTCTAACTATAGCAATGCTGGGGGCCTACCCTGTTTTTTCTTTCTTTGGTCTCACTAGAGGTAATTTTTTTTCTTCTTAGTTGAAATGAAGGCCTACTTTCAGCTGGACTGTGCCTCTACTCTTGTACAGATTGCCAGTTGAATCTTGGCCTGAGTTGTTCATATTGAAGTTATATGGATTTTATTGACTGCAAAAAAGAAGACTCGCCTTAGGTTTTAGTAACCGTTCTGGATGTCGCTTCACTCATAGCCCTCGGCTTGAGAAGCACAAATGCTTAATGAGAAGCAACCTGGCTAGGACCAGCCAGGAGTTTGCTCCGAGTGTGGCTACACAGCAGCTCCTCCCGTGTGCATCTTGCACTCGTCAGGCCTTGATGGAGATCGCTACTCAGAGTGCAGAATATGCAATTATACAGAACCCAAAATAGTGTTTGTTATACTTATGTCTACTACCTTCTGTCACAGTTCTCATAATACTGTTTGATTTACTTGTGGTTTGCTGGTTCTCAACGTTGCAGCCTTTAAGACTCATTGCCTGTCTCCCTAGTGGTTTGCGGGCCTGCAAGATGTTGGGTGTCTCGCTCATCCTGCTTCTTTCCAGCCTGCCTTTTGTTGGACAGCTTGGAGACAGGGCAATGAGATTGGTCGCAAATGCGAGAGGAGACGCTGGGGCTTTTAAAAGTTTCCCTGTCCCTGTGTAACATGTACTTAGCAGTGCATTAAGCTATTTCCAAAATGACACCCAATTCTTTATTGGAGCTTATTACATTGATCTGTATCATTTCAATGGTGCCGCCTTGAGCATCAGTCTCGATTTAGCCTTTACCATATATGCCAGCTTAATACTGTGGCTTTGTCATTCAAACAGGGTGTTTAGTTTTCTATCAGCTCCCCAAAACAAAAGGCCTTTATCTGACTGGCCGCCTGATCCTGTTCCACGGTGCCATGCTGCTCCGGATCACTTCCATTAGTAGGACCGGTTTGACCTTGGTTCGCTGCGGGATACAATGGCTTTTTGTCATCTGGTCCCCTTGCTTTGGGGCAGTGGGGTCATGGGCTGGAATGGGCCTTCAGCCACTTTTAGCTAGGTGCACACTAGCCACATTAGCCTCGGGATCTCGTAATTGTGCCTGTATTCTACATTGCTAGTCGAATTATTTTTACAATTAGAGATTCATGTTAATTATAACTTTTTATGTAGATCTTCCTTCTGTCTCTTTTGCTTTCTTTCCGTTTAGTTATGTTGCCATGGTGACCTTAGTGGACTAAGGGGGACCTCACACTTTGGAAACTGCCTCTTTCTGCCCTCTCCTTTATGCAGCCCTGGTTATATCATACCCCATTGGTTTTTCTTTGGTTAGAGGGAAAACTCACAAGCTGTAGCATTAAAATATTTATAAAATTGCACTTTTTGATCCATTGTTAGGATATTTTACTCCTTTAAGTCCCCTAATTATGATTTATTGACATGCTTAATTCAAGCTATTCTGTTATATTATGTCTTTGGGTAGTCTGATTCTGTTATCTACCATGTTTTGTTATGCTGTAACTGTGGAATGACTTACAATTTATTGCATGCTATACTATTCTTGTCACCATGACCATTGAATGTTCTCCCATATGCAACTTTCAATTAAAAAAAATTATGGAATTAAAGACAGAAATGCAATAGTTGGTCATATAAACTTGAGAGCATGGGAAATACATCAAGCTTTTTTTCCCTTTGAAACTGAAGGATATCCAGTACCAGTGAAAATTCAAAATTGGTAGAAACCACTGGGATCCTGGCGCACCAACCTACAGACCAACAGAAATGGTCATAAAGTTCACCTTTATAAAAAAATAATAAATGCACATGTTTTGGCATGAAAAAAATTAGTTTAATATTTTTTTTACAGTAGCCTGCAAAGCATTCACTGATCACGGGTGCAATGTCAGTTTCCTGCAAACTCTTCCTCTAGCTCTCTGCCTGTACCTCTGTATGGGCTGTCAGTTGGAGAGCTGGAGAAAGATTCCATGGGCTAGGAGCGTGTTGATTACCGTGTGGAATCATAGCCCATTGAGATCTACAAGTCCACCTGCCACAGTGGTGGATAGGATTTATGACGGATGACGTGGCTGTGTGGGTGGAGCCCTGCACAGACACCATGTGAAAAGCCCCCAACTGCTGTCACAGGGGGGAGGTGGAAGGGTGGAGGAGAGGTATTTGACCCATACAGGTGTTAGATGTAACATGGTGAAAAGGTGACCTTAGCCTTTGAAACATATCTTAAACCAGGAACAAAAATTGTTAGTATTGTAACTTACTGGTCCTTATATGTGGTGGCCAAATTCGTTTTTTTGTTTTTTTTTTGGCCCATACATTTATTTTCCTGTATTTGAACCTGGTAATCCTGCTATTAACTCAATTTCTGTCCTAGAGTGACAGCCGTACTGAGCAGTGTTGTCACTAGGATAGGGAGTGTGTTAGGACTACATAGCATCTCCCTATCTTCTCCATAACTGGAGGATGTGTTTTGTAGTCCATAGAGATTGAATAGAACAGTGCTAACTGGTAATAGTCCAGAGGCAGAGAGTTAACAGCTCACAATATTTCTGACTGGATGACCAGCTACTTTTTTGCACCTCTTGAACAGATATAATAAAATGCTTTCAAATTTTTGAAACCTCTAAGGGGATTTTTAAGGCAATGAAATATAGATTGAAAATTAAAAAATCAATTTATTAATATAGATCCACATTAAGAAAATACAAAATCATTACACTAATAACACATTAATAAATAATGACAGTTCAAATTTCTGTAATCAAAATATTATCTGTACAAAATGGCAATAATTCCATTTGAAAAAATAGGAAAGGAGGTGATGTATCTCACTACCCATTGGGGTCACCACAGATGACAGCCGTGGTGTGGGGTAGTGGAATCCCAACGCGTTTTAACATACATATTTCATAAGTCTTCTTCAGGGAAATACATCACAGTCTAGGAAACCAAAAATCATAATGTTACAATTAAAGATAGTAGATGTGTATATCCTTCGCTAGAGTAAGAATATCACAAGTACTCCCATCCTCCCAGAGCATCTCAAAAATTAGTGCGATCACTCATGTCAGGATAGGGGGTCTCACGCCTCAGGGTGTTGCTATTGTCCTATAGCTCTACAAGATGACTGGATACTAAAAAGATCCCAGTATTAGGCGTTTTGCAGCATCAAATAGCTGTTTGAAAAAATAGGGCAAATTGAATAGTAGATATCCATGGAGCAGCCGTGAAAGAAAAGAGGGGGGGGGGAGAAAGAGAGAAAGAGAAGGAGAGAAAGAGAAAAAGAGAAAGACAAAGAGAGAAAGAGAGAAAGAGAGAGAGAAAGAGAGAGAGAAAAAGGAAAGAGAGAAAGAGAAAGAAAGAAAAGTGGCAGAAATCTCCCACCCCACCATCCACACCCCACACAACGCCCATAAATTAAGTAAGTCCAGCAACAAAAGTTTGTTTCCTTGTTGGGAGCAACACATCTTGAGCAAAGGATTCACATTTTAGAAGTATCGGTTGCATGTCCTGGAGCCCAGGAAGTCCGTATGTAGCCACGGCCGGGATAGCCCTAAAGAGCCTCGGTATATGCCGAGAAAAGAATGGCGCCGTTGTGTCATCCCTGGCGTCCTATATGTGGTGATGGTTCAGGTGTGGGCGGGGGTAAAGCGCCGCACCAGCCAATGGTGCGATGTGTTTGCAGTTACCGCCGCCAGGTGCACTCGACATAAGCATCCGGCGTCACCTAGGCAACGGCCTCTGCTGTACATATCGCGCATGCGCATCATGACGCCGTGCATCTGGTTGCACGCACATACGACGTATGGTCCGTATCGACATGGATATGGGTGTGTGGGCCAGCGGCCATGTTGGAGAAGGGCCGTGCCCATACTCAAAACAAAACACGGAATTATCCGCGTAACTAGCCAAATCCGGACTAAAATAAGATAAATAAATTGAAAAATAAAAAAATGCTAAGCCAATGGGTCCATCCTGAAAATGTCCCCCTACCAATTCTCCTCAAGGTACGCCCCCCGATTCCAAGCAAATTAGAACAGAGGGGGAGAGAAAATTGGGGGGGGGGGGAAGGGAAAAAGGGAGGGGGGGAAATGAGGGGGGGAAAGAAATGAAAGGGGGGGAAGGAAAAAAGGAAGGGAAAATCAAGTTGGACTAGATTGGACTACATTGTTATATGACCTATAATATAAAATGAACCACATATAGTCCCCTGTCCCCACTGGGAGAAAATGGAGTGGGGGGAAAAGGGTTTTTTTGGACTAGTGACCACCGACACAGAGATCCCTGCCTAATAAAAAGGCCCGGGAAAGGGAGTGGCCCCACCACACGTATACAGTGGGGCCCCCCTGTGTCGGGTAGGTATAGGACATTAGCAAAAAATTACCTCAGGGATTCTAGGGGACTGTCCCAAACTACATGGTGAATCGTACTGAGATGTGGCGGGAGGCCATGAGAAACAGTTACTGAAAAGATCTTTGTGGAAATTGTCCAACAAAAATCTTATAAAATTACATCACAAATTTGGATCCTACAGGGGCCTAGAGATACTTGCCCAAACTGGAGGACCAGAATAGTCAGAATAACAAATTTTACATGACAAACAATAATTATCAAAAATAAACAATACAAATACATTTGAAACCCCCCAGGGTAAAACAATCTCCATCTTTTACCTAGGTGCACATAAGGGGTAAATCAAGGATGCCCTACGGGGAGAATGAGATACATCCCGCCCATGGTGCTATGTAGAGGAATAATATGTCAAACCAAGAGAGTGAAGGAAGTACCCTAGTCGGTTTTGCCGGATCCGAAGCCCTCCAGAAAGGGCCTGAAACTCTCTACTTCGTTTAGACCTGGGGGGGTGGTGGCCCTAAGACGCCTGATCCAACGCATTTCGCGTTGGAACAAGAGCTTTTTCCAGTCTCCCCCCCTGGTGGGTATGTGAAGTCTGTCTAACACTGTAAAGTTAACCCTTGGCATTCTATAATTATGTTGTTTGGCTACATGTCTGCCTAATGGTAAATATAGATTGCCAATGCTCATACTATGTATATGCTTTTCCACTCTCTTGGTAAATTCCTGTCGGGTTTTCCCGACATAGAACGCTCTGCATTGGCATTGCATTAAATAGACGACTCCCCGTGTTCTGCAGTTTGCAAAATGTCGAAGCTGAAAGTCTTCACCACTAGGTAGAGTAATTGTGGTTCTCTTGCCTATAACTCCACACTGTGAGCATGTTCCACATGGATATGTACCCCAGGTCTTACAGGGGTCTCCTCTTATACTGCCTTTATACTCACTTTGGGTGAGCATATTTCCTATGCCGCCTGATTTTTTGTAAGTAATTTGGAGTCTAGAAGTAACTAGGCTCCCTAAAATCAGGTCTTCTGTGAGAATTGACCAGTGTTTGGAGATGATCTTTCTTATTTCTTTATGTTCGTTTGAGAGTCTCATAATGATTCTGGTTGTGTTGTCCTCTTTCTTGTTGGCTTTCTTCTTGAAGATTATTTTCTGTCTATCCATGTTTTTTACATGATTAAATGCTTTCTTGAGGGATGTTTTGGTGTATCCTCTCTCCATCAATCTGGCTGTCAATTCATTGGATTCCTGTTGGAAGTCCTCATGAGTACTACAATTTCTTTTGAGTCTTAAAAATTGACTGAAGGGGATGGATTTTTTTAGGGGCTCCGGATGAAAGCTGTCTGCATGTAGCAGAGTGTTCCCCGCTGTCTCTTTCCTGTATAATTTACTCGAGAGTCCTCCAGTCCGATTTTTGAAAATAGTAATATCCAAGAAATTGACCTCCCTGGGGTCGTAGGTCATGGTGAAGAAGAGGTTAAAGCCGTTATGGTTCATAGCACTCAGGCAGTCCCTGAGTGCATTTGCAGGACCGTCCCAGACAATGAAAATATCGTCTATGTACCTCTGCCACATACAAATGTGGTCAGAGTACATAGACGATCCCTCTCCCAGTAAGAAGTTCTTCTCCCACTCCCCCAGGTACAGGTTGGCATATGAGGGTGCGCAGCACGTCCCCATAGCCACCCCCTGCACCTGGAGGTAGTGGGAGCCTCCGAACATAAAGGTATTATGCTTCAAAATAAATTCCAGCACTTGGAGTATAAAGGCATTGAACTTCCAATCAGTGGTTGCTCATTGCCTCAAAACCCGTTCAACGGCTGCTACTCCTGCATCGTGTGGAATGCTGTTATAAAGAGACTCCACATCGATGGTGACCAGCAAAGCGGAATCGGGGATAACTAAGTTGTCTAAGATCTGCAGTAGGTGGATCGTGTCTCTGGTGTAAGAAGGTAGATCCATCACATGGGGTCTAAGATGGTAATCTATTATTTGGCTAATGCCTTCCGTAATTGAGCCATTAACAGAGATGATTGGCCTACCTGGTGGACGATCTAGTCTCTTGTGCACCTTTGGCAGGGCGTAAAATGTGGGTGAGCAGGGGTGCTGCGTTCTAATAAATTCCCACATCTCCCTGCCAATGGCACCTTCATTGAATGATGCATCCACCAGGTGAAAAAATTTCTGATTAAATCGCTCCACTACCGCCGGAGAGATTTTTTTGTAACATTTGGTGTTATTAAGAATATCGAGGCACATTTTTTCATAATCTTCATTGTCCATCAGGACAATGTTTCCCCCTTTGTCTGATGCCTTAATTGTGATACTCATATCATTCTTGAGAGTGTTGAGAGCATGTCGGAGTTCTGAGCTAAGGTTATTTTTAGTTGTCTTTTTGCCTAATTTTTCAATTTCTTTGGTTGTCTGCTTTACGAATAATGCTATTGCTGGATTGAGATTTAGCGGTGGAAATTTATGTGATTTCTTTTCAAATTTTTTTGTGTATGACTTCGATTGGGTATTGTCTTCTTCAAATTCCTCCTCATCGCTTCCCCCACTTCCTAGTTCTTCCTCCCATAGATCCTCACTGTTGTTGTACTCCTGTAGTAGAAGGTTTAAGTCCCTCAAGGCTCTGAAGTCCGCAGTTTTTAAATTCGGTGTTGCTTCCGATTTGGTACTTTTTTGTTTAGTATATAAACTCTTCAACAGCAATTTTCTAGCGAAGAGATGGATGTCCTTGGTAGTCTCAAAGCCATCCATGCCTTGATTGGGGCAGAAGGAAAGCCCCAGGGATAGTACTCTTTGTTCATCTTCGGTTAGTTGGTGTGAGGAAAGATTAATAACGTTTAGTTCTCCTTTTAAATTAGAGGTGTTGTGGGTATCATTGTCAATTGCGTGGGGGGGTAGCGGACTGGGTGGTGGTATGGTGTTTTTGTCTAAAAAACTGTCGAGTTGTGTTTGTTGGGTCTTGGGGTAAGCCCCCTGATCTTTCTGATTTCCTCTTCCTAAGTTTGAGGGGGGATTTCTTGTATTCCCCTGAGTTGGATTTTTACTCGTATTGGGTTTACCACTCCGTTGTGGTACCATTGTTTCATAATCCGTGGTACGTTTTTTGTTGGTTTGTTTTATTTCTCCCTCAGTTTCTTGTTGTCTTCCCAGCGGCCCTTTTCTTTTCCCCCGAAATTGGCCAGTGTGTGAGGATGCTGATGAGGAGGAATTGGACGGCGTGTCCGAAGAATAGTGATTTGATCCATTCACATTCTCATGATGAGGAATTCTTGAGTTTCTTTTTTTAGTTTTTCTATTGTTACTATTTATGTTCCATTTATAGGCTCTGCCCTCCCTGAAGGCATTCTTGTCTCTCCAATATTTCTACTCCTTTTTGATAAGGATGGTTTTGCCAAAGGTCTCCAAGTGATCTTTGAGTTTCTTCTCATAGTTTGCATATTCTTCATGTGTCTTTAATGAGGAGAGTCGATCATAAAGCGCTTTAATTTCTGTGTTCATGTTGTCCAGTTGCTGTTTGTATTCATTCTGAAGCAGTAGCATAAGGTTTGTTGAACAATCATTTAGCTTGCTCTCCCAGTTCTTTTTGAGTTCCTTGGAGATGTTATCTACAATAGGGAATATTTGGATTCTAAGGCCAATTGGATTTATTCCTTCCTTAATATATCTCCCAAGAGACTCCATATGCCAATGTAAGGCTGATTTCTTTTCTAGGATTTTAGTCAAACTAGAGAAGAGTGAGGATAGATCCGAAGTGACCTGTTCCTTACCCTCATAGCTCCTTTGGATATTGGCCATAAATTCCTCCCACTCTCCTCCCTGTAGGTCCCCCATAGTTCCCCTCCGTGCAATCCCGTGACAATCGAGAGAGATAAGTAATAAGATTTAATCAAAAATCAGAGAACGATCAATTCTTCTGATTTGAGAGTGTACAATAAACACCCCAATTAAAGAATCTAAGGGGAGCAAAGATAAGTACACTTTATAGGTATCAAAAACAAATTTTTATAATATACCTAGGGGGTCCACATCCAGCCACCTGGGTCAACTATTGAGGTGTGGGTGTATTGTCCACCCTATTGAAATTTTTTTATATACATATGACCTCGGTGGTATGGGTGTGTCATTGCCATCATCCCATGTAAGAATTTTTTGAAATTTTTGAAATCTCTAAGGGGATTTTTAAGGCAATGAAATATAGATTGAAAATTAAAAAATCAATTTATTAATATAGATCCACATTAAGAAAATACAAAATCATTACACTAATAACACATTAGTAAATAATGACAGTTCAAATTTCTGTAATCAAAATATTATCTGTACAAAATGACAATAATTCCATTTGAAAAAATAGGAAAGGAGGTGATGTATCTCACTACCCATTGGGGTCACCACAGATGACAGCCGTGGCAATTCAACGCGTTTCAACATACATATTTCATAAGTCTTCTTCAGGGAAATACATCACAGTCTAGGAAACCAAAAATCATAATGTTACAATTAATGATAATAGATGTGTATATCCTTCGCTAGAGTAAGAATATCACAAGTACTCACATCCTCCCAGAGCATCTCAAAAACACCAAAAAATTTAAAAAGAAATCACATAAATTTCCACCGCTAAATCTCAATCCAGCAATAGCATTATTCGTAAAGCAGACAACCAAAGAAATTAAAAAATTAGGCACAAAGACAACTAAAAATAACCTTAGCTCAGAACTCCGACATGCTCTCAACACTCTCAAGAATGATATGAGTATCATAATTAAGGCATCAGACAAAGGGGGAAACATTGTCCTGATGGACAATGAAGATTATGAAAAAATGTGCCTCGATATTCTTAATAACACCAAATGTTACAAAAAAATCTCTCCAGCGGTAGTGGAGCGATTTAATCAGAAATTTTTTCACCTGGTGGATGCATCATTCAATGAAAGTGCCATTGACAGGGAGATGTGGGAATTTATTAGAACGCAGCACCCCTGCTCACCCACATTTTACGCCCTGCCAAAGGTGCACAAGAGATTAGATCGTCCACCAGGTAGGCCAATTATCTCTGGTAATGGCTCAATTACGGAAGGCATTAGCCAAATAATAGATTACCATCTTAGATCCCACGAGATGGATCTACCTTCTTACACCAGAGACACGATCCACCTACTGCAGATCTTAGACAACTTAGTTATCCCCGATTCCGCTTTGCTGGTCACCATCGATGTGGAGTCTCTTTATAACAGCATTCCACACGATGCAGGAGTAGCAGCCGTTGAACGGGTTTTGAGGCAACGAGCAACCACTGATTAGAAGTTCAATGCCTTTATACTCCAAATGCTAGAATTTATTTTGAAGCATAATACCTTTATGTTCGGAGGCTCCCACTACCTCCAGGTGCAGGGGGTGGCTATGGGGACGTGCTGCGCACCCTCATATGCCAACCTGTACCTGGGGGAGTGAGAGAAGAACTTCTTACTGGGAGAGGGATCGTCTATGTACTCTGACCACATTTGTATGTGGCAGAGGTACATAGACGATATTTTCATTGTCTGGGACGGTCCTGCAGATGCACTCAGGGACTGCCTGAGTGCTATGAACCATAACGGCTTTAACCTCTTCTTCACCATGACCTACGATCCCAGGGAGGTCAATTTCTTGGATATTACTATTTTCAAAAATCGGACTGGAGGACTCTCGAGTAAATTATACAGGAAAGTGACAGCGGGGAACACTCTGCTACATGCAGACAGCTTTCATCCAGAGCCCCTAAAAAAATCCATCCCCTTCAGTCAATTTTTAAGACTCAAAAAGAATTGTAGTACTCATGAGGACTTCCAACAGGAATCCAATGAATTGACAGCCAGATTGATGGAGAGAGGATACACCAAAACAACCCTCAAGAAAGCATTTAATCGTGTAAAAAACATGGATAGACAGAAAATAATCTTCAAGAAGAAAGCCAACAAGAAAGAGGACAACACAACCAGAATCATTATGAGATTCTCAAACGAACATAAAGAAATAAGAAAGATCATCTCCAAACACTGGTCAATTCTCACAGAAGACCCGATTTTAGGGAGCCTAGTTACTTCTAGACTCCAAATTACTTACAAAAAATCGGGCGGCATAGGAAATATGCTCACCCAAAGTGAGTATAAAGGCAGTATAAGAGGAGACCCCTGTAAGACCTGGGGTACATATCCATGTGGAACATGCTCACAGTGTGGAGTTATAGGCAAGAGAACCACAATTACTCTACCTAGTGGTGAAGACTTTCAGCTTCGACATTTTGCAAACTGCAGAACACGGGGGAGTCGTCTATTTAATGCAATGCCAATGCGGAGCATTCTATGTCGGGAAAACCCGACAGGAATTTACCAAGAGAGTGGAAAAGCATATACATAATATGAGCATTGGCAATCTATATTTACCATTAGGCAGACATGTAGCCAAACAACATAATTATAGAATGCCAAGGGTTAACTTTACAGTGTTAGACAGACTTCACATACCCACCAGGGGGGGAGACTGGAACAAGATCTTGCTCCAACGCGAAATGCGTTGGATCAGGCGTCTTAGGGCCACCACCCCCCGGGTCTAAATGAAGTAGAGAGTTTCAGGCCCTTTCTGGAGGGCTTTGGATCCGGCAAAACCGACTAGGGTACTTCCTTCACTCTCTTGGTTTGACATATTATTCCTCTACATAGCACCATGGGCGGGATATATCTCATTCTCCCCGTAGGGCATCCTTGATTTACCCCTTATGTGCACCTAGGTAAAAGATGGAGATTGTTTTACCCTGGGGGGTTTCAAATGTATTTGTATTGTTTATTTTTGATAATTATTGTTTGTCATGTAAAATTTGTTATTCTGACTATTCTGGTCCTCCAGTTTGGGCAAGTATCTCTAGGCCCCTGTAGGATCCAAATTTGTGATGTAATTTTATAAGATTTTTGTTGGACAATTTCCACAAAGATCTTTTCAGTAACTGTTTCTCATGGCCCCCCGCCACATCTCAGTACGATTCACCATGTAGATTGGGATAGTCCCCTAGAATCCCCGAGGTAATTTTTTGCTAATGTCCTATACCTACCCGACACAGGGGGGCCCCCAATGCATACGTGTGGTGGGGCCACTCCCTTTCCCGGGCCTTTTTATTAGGCAGGGATCTCTGTGTCGGTGGTCACTAGTCCAAAAAAAACCTTTCCCCCCCCACTCCATTTTCTCCCAGTGGGGACAGGGGACTATATGTGGTTCATTTTATATTATAGGTCATATAACAATGCAGTCCAATCTAGTCCAACTTGATTTTCCCTTCCTTTTTTCCTTTCCCCCCCTTTCATTTCCTTTTCCCCCCTCATTTCCCCCCCCCTCCCTTTTTCCCTTCCTCCCCCCCCAATTTTCTCTCCCCCTCTGTTCTAATTTGCTTGGAATCGGGGGCGTACCTTGAGGAGAATTGGTAGAGGGACGTTTTCAGGATGGACCCATTGGCTTAGCATTTTTTTATTTTTCAATTTATTTATCTTATTTTAGTCCGGATTTGGCTAGTTACGCGGATAATTCCGTGTTTTCTTTTGAGTATGGGCAAGGCCCTTCTCCAACATGGCCGCCGGCCCACACACCCATATCCATGTCGATACGGACCATACGTCATATGCGCGCGCAAAGAGACACACAGCGTCATGATGCGCATGCGCGATATGTACAGCAGAGGCCGTTGCCTAGGTGACGCCGGACGCTTATGTCGAGCGCACCTGGCGGCGGTAACTGCAAACACATCGCACCATTGGCTGGTGCGGCGCTGTACCCCCGCCCACACCTGAACCATCACCACATATAGGACGCCAGGGACGACACAACGGCGCCATTCTTTTCTCGGCATGTACCGAGGCTCTTTAGGGCTATCCCGGCCGTGGCTACATACGGACTTCCTGGGCTCCAGGACATGCAACCGATACTTCTAAAATGTGAGTCCTTTGCTCAAGATGTGTTGCTCCCAACAGGGAAACAAACTTTTGTTGCTGGACTTACTTAATTTATGGGCGTTGTGTGGGGTGTGGATGGTGGGGTGGGAGATTTCTGCCACTTTTCTTTCTTTCTCTTTCTCTCTTTCCTTTTTCTCTCTCTCTTTCTCTCTCTCTCTCTCTCTTTCTTTTTCTTTCTCTTCTTTTCTCCCTCTCTCTCTCCTTTTCTTTCTCTTTCTCTCTCTCTCTTTCTCTTCTTTTTCTCTTTCTCTTTCTCCCCCCCCTCTTTTCTTCCACGGCTGCTCCATGGATATCTACTATTCAATTTGCCCTATTTTTTCAAACAGCTATTTGATGCTGCAAAATGCCTAATACTGGGATCTTTTTAGTATCCAGTCGTCTTGTAGAGCTATAGGACAATATCAACACCCTGAGGTGTGGGACCCCCTATCCTGACATGAGTGATCGCACTAATTTTTGAGATGCTCTGGGAGGACGTGAGTACTTGTGATATTCTTACTCTAGCGAAGGATATACACATCTACTATCATTAATTGTAACATTATGATTTTTGGTTTCCTAGACTGTGATGTATTTCCCTGAAGAAGACTTATGAAATATGTATGTTGAAACGCGTTGGAATTCCACTACCCCACGCCACGGCTGTCATCTGTGGTGACCCCAATGGGTAGTGAGATACATCACCTCCTTTCCTATTTTTTCAAATGGAATTATTGTCATTTTGTACAGATAATATTTTTATTACAGAAATTTGAACTGTCATTATTTATTAATGTGTTATTAGTGTAATGATTTTGTATTTTCTTAATGTGGATCTATATTAATAAATTGATTTTTTAATTTTCAATCTATATTTCATTGCCTTAAAAATCCCCTTAGAGGTTTCAAAAATTTCAAAAAATTCTTACATGGGATGATGGCAATGACACACCCATACCACCGAGGTCATATGTATATATAATAAAATGCTTTCAAAAGGCAAATTTTACAGAGCGAAATAAATAAATAAGATATATGTATTTTTAAAGTTTACAGACACTGCGGTGTATTTCCATTCCTATGCGATGGAAAAAAAGCCAGATTACCAACACACAGAAGGCAACTTGGCCTCCAAAGGGCTTGTGAATAGTATATAGCACATAGCCCACAGGCCACAATAAAATAACATTGGCGGTTTTCTGCAGCTTTGGTACTGCGTTTCATTCATGCTTCATTCTGCAGCATGAAAATGACCCTAAACATACCACCATATAGTGAAAAATGACGAGCCTATAGACTACAGCAGTACATACTGACATTGTTTAACATGTCCCTCTGCATGCAGTCACAGGTTCAGATTCTACCCCACAACATTTTGCCTAAAAGCTTCAATAACCTCTACCTACACTGCCTTCTCACTTTCAATCACAGAAAAAAAAAATTCTGACAGATTGTCTTTTATTCCAATTTCATTTTCCATTTTCTACCTTTTGTTGGTGTGTTTGGGGAAAAAAAACATATTTACAGTGTCTCAGATTGATGTTATATGTTGCAAAGGTTTGAAAGATGACCACTGATGTCATTCAGCTGTATGTACATAATCATAGTCATTTCACAAAATGATCTGATCTGGTATCATGGCAAATAGAGACGTTCAAACCAATTCATACCTGGATGAGACCCAGCTCATTCCTAGTTTGTCAGTATCAATATCCACAAAGCTGGTTGTTTGTGTCTCACAATTCGTGCTATTTTTAGTTACCAATGACCTGTGGTCATGAAGCCCTATATCATACTGTGCCCATCTGCACTTTAGAACAGCTGCTTAAAAGAGATATGCCATCAAAGTGCAGTGGTCAGCATTTCTGAGAGCACTGGAACTGAACACCATCCTCCATGAATCACAGTATAGCAAAATTCACAGTTCATTGGGGGGCTCTCTTCAGTCCTTTTATATTGTCATCAGTCATCAGCATTCATTACAATCACTTTCTGCATTTGTTCATTGTCTGCACTTAGTTCAATTTAACTACAACTAGATGGACTGGAGTCTTCATTCAACATTACCAATTATGAAACTACTTGTCGCTACCATGACCATTTTCCAACAAATATCAAGATTGCTTTTTCTTTTAAACTTTCCAACAAAAACGTAAAGCATCAGGTTCCAGACAAACAAAATATTACTTTCAAGACACAGTAAATAGGTGTTTATGTGGTATCTGTCTATCTAAACATCCTATAATTTACTTTTGTTGTTTTCTGTGTGTCTGGTGTCTGTGTTCTCCGCAGGATGTGGAAATCTTGCAAAAAGACCTGAACAAATTAATGGGGTGGGCGACTACATGGCAAATGAGGTTCAATGTAGACAAATGTAAAATAATGCATTTGGGTGGCAAAAATATGAATGCAATCTATACACTGGGGGGAGAACCTCTGGGGGAATCTAGGATGGAAAAGGACTTGGGGGTCCTAGTGGATGATAGGCTCAGCAATGGCATGCAATGCCAAGCTGCTGCTAATAAAGCAAACAGAATATTGGCATGCATTAAAAGGGGGATCAACTGCAGAGATAAAACGATAATTCTCCCGCTCTACAAGACTCTGGTCCGGCCGCACCTGGAGTATGCTGTCCAGTTCTGGGCACCAGTCCTCAGGAGGGACATACTGGAAATGGAGCGAGTACAAAGAAGGGCAACAAAGCTAATAAAGGGTCTGGAGGATCTTAGTTATGAGGAAAGGTTGCGAGCACTGAACTTATTCTCTCTGGAGAAGAGACGCTTGAGAGGGGATATGATTTCAATTTACAAATACTGTACTGGTGACCCCACAATAGGGATAAAACTTTTTCGCAGAAGAGAGTTTAATAAGACTCGTGGCCACTCATTACAATTAGAAGAAAAGAGGTTTAACCTTAAACTACGTAGAGGGTTCTTTACTGTAAGAGCGGCAAGGATGTGGAATTCCCTTCCACAGGCGGTGGTCTCAGCGGGGAGCATTGATAGCTTCAAGAAACTATTAGATAATCACCTGAATGACCGCAATATACAGGGATATGTAATGTAATACTGACACATAATCACACACATAGGTTGGACTTGATGGACTTGTGTCTTTTTTCAACCTCCCCTACTATGTAACTATGTAACTATGGTTTTATAGTTATAATTTTCTGGATGCAGCTAATCCAACTTGGCAAAGTACAACATACTTGCATATTACCCTCTTATATAGCTACATAGTAAGTCAGGCAGAAAAAAAGACACAAGTCTATCTAGTTCGACCAATAGAAAAAAAAAAAAAAAAACAACACACACAAACAGAAAACCTCCATATACACAATCCTATAACAGCAGTTGATCCAGAGGCTTAATAGCCCTCCTCCAGTGTTGGGAGGTTAGTGTTCCCCTTATCACTCCATCTGCCACCACTGTCATATTCTGTTGATTGTCTAACACTTCTGATCTCTTCTCTGGCCATTGGGCAGCCACATGTGACATTCTCCTTCCTGTGCAAGGGTGCTGGAGTTACATCATTCCAGAACACAGATTTCTCAGCATTGCACAGATGCTGGGAATGTCGAGAAGAGGGAGGCAAGGAGAGTGGGGCTGTGTGTGAAGCACATGATAGCAAAAAGGTAGTTGAGCTGAACAGGAGAATTTTATTAATATACATGCTTGTGAACACACATAAAATGTTAGTATCAAGGTAATTAGTACATACAGTAGCGAAAATGCCGTAGTGCGCGTCACGGGCCCTGGACCAGGAGAGACACGGTGCCATGGCAACCACAAATCACACACCAGAAGCCAACGCTTCAAGGATATGGTCCTAACGAACACAGTATAACAATGTAATGAATGGCAATATAATTAATATAGGTGAAAGGTATATCAAGTAATTAAACAGGGGAGGCTCCTTATTAGGTCATCAATTGATGCCAAGTGGATAATCAAGATGAAACAATGGAGCATAACCATGAGCTTCCATCCCTGTTTATGTTGAGGAAAAGAAAAGGAATTTAGGGACTTTTGGGAAGCCTACACCTGGTAAGGTCACGTGTTTCCATCCCTATGGGACCTTGAGTGAAATCATGGCCTGGTGAGGTCATTTATTTCCATCCCTAATATGTCGAGAAGAGGGAGGCAAGGAGAGTGGGACTTTGTGTGAAGCACATGATAGCAAAAAGGTAGTTGAGCTGAACAGGGGAATTTTATTCATATACATGTTTGTGAACATACATAAAATGTTAGTATCAAGGTTAGTACATACAGTAGCGAAAATGCCCACAACTGATAATACAAATGTCTTGAATCGTGACCATTAATGTTAAAGGTAGAAAGTTAATACATGATAATACATAGATAAAAATAATGATACAGTATCATGAGAAGAGCCATAATAAAATTCCATTGTTCAAACAAAAACAAGGTTGAATATAAATGTAATTGTGAGGTAATGCATGCAAGACCTAAGGCCTCACTGAACCTGTAGAGGTAAAAATTGCATGATAGCTTGAAGATCTAGGTATACGTAAGTGGAAACATGGCATAAAGTAGCTCTACGCGTTTTGTGGCTGATACTCCACTCATCAGGAGAATGCATGTGATAATCTAAAATGGGAGTAATATGAAAAGTAATCAGTCATTGTTGAAAAAGTATAGAGGGGTAGAGTAAAACCCCACATAACACCGAAGTGTAGTTACTGATTGAAGATCATCGGTTAAAGGTGTGGAAGTGGGGTGCCAAAAACATCAAAGGACACCTCCAACCGGAGGCCGTGGTGGCCGTTGTTTTTGTTTGAACAATGGAATTTTATTATGGCTCTTCTCATGACACTGTATCACTATTTTTATCTATGGATTATCATGTGTTAACTTTCTACCTCTAACATTGATGGTCAGGATTTGAGACATTTGTATTATCAGTTGTGGGCATTTTCACTAGTGTATGTACTAATTACCTTGATACTAACATTTTATGTATGTTCACAAACATGTATATGAATAAAATTCCCCTGTTCAGCTCAACTACCTTTTTGCTATCATGTGCTTCACACAAAGTCCTATTCTCCTTGCCTCCCTCTTCTCGACATATTAGGGATGGAAATGCATGACCTCACCAGGCCATATATTATCTTTGCCTCACTGGGGATTCTCAACAGAATGTTCCCAAACCTTCAGGGTAATAATAATGCATAGGAATGATCCTATTCCTCAAATCCACTGCAGTTTCAATGTTGACTGCTTAATTTGGAGTACCACTGAGTTTTGTTAGGTGTACAATATTACTAGGCTTCACCAACCTGTGCAAAACATATTGCTGATTTTGAGTCTTGTAAACTTGGGGAAAGTATAAAAGAGAAACTCGCTGTTACTAAACAGTGGCACCTCACACCCGCACACATTGGGAGTCCATTTAAAGGATAAGGTTCACCTCTTGGGAAAAAAATAATAAATGCACATATTTTTGCAAGAAAAAAGTGCATTTATTATTTTTTTCTACAGCAACCTGCAAAGCATTGCACCCATGATCGATGTATCACACTCTCCGAACAGCTTTCTGCTCCTACTTCTGTACAGGCTCGCAGTTTGAAAGCTGCAGGGAGTATGAATGGACTAGGAGCATGCAGATAAGCATGCTTATGGTCCATTGAGAACAAGTCCTTCTGCCATAGTGAAAGATGGGACTAGTAGTTTAATCATGCACAGGTTCCTGTGAATGAATGATGTGACTGTACAGCCAGAGCCCACACAACCGTGATGATTTTAAGTGCGATAGCATCTTCGCTGTCACAGGGGAAGATGGTCAGTGGGAGAGAGGGGCAGGAGCTAAACAAGAATGTAACATGTTCCATAAGGTGAATGTATCCTTTAAAAATGGATTTAAAAAATATTTGCACAGTCTTCACTCAAGATTCACACACCTTTTAAAGGGGCAATATGTGAATTCTGGGTGAAAGCTCTGTGAATCTTGTATGCAAACATTTCTAAATAGAGCCCACTATTGTTTTGCATGAACAATATATTTCAGCATCAATACATGCAGTAGCTTAGATAATTTATATAGGAAATGCACTTAAGGCCCATGTTTGTTTTGACCTGATGTTTCCAGTGCATTGTTATGAACTGGCTCTAGGATTTATCTGTTTATTGACCTTACATTACCAAGGAAAAATGCTGTTGGTTACATATTTTATGTGAGTTAATATCTAAATTAAAATGCTAGGCTAGTCATCCATACAATGCAAAATGGTCACTTTATTTATACTTGAATTCCAATGTTGTGGAAAACATTACAGTTTACCCATTGAGAAGAGAAGTTGCTTCACTGCGGTCTAATAGATGATTTGCTATTCTTATAAAGCATTGCAGATTTAAAGATTTACAATCATAACTTTAAATTGTAATTAGAGTTGACAGATTCATTAAACAGTGAATTAATGTTGTTGACTAAACACAGATGGAGATTAAATAAGAACACCTGAGGTTTTATATGAATCCAATAAAGCTATTCACATACTTTAAAAAGTGGTTTACAACAGAAAATTAGACTGTTTGCTTCCTTCCTAGTGTGTTCTGTGACTAATAACGTTTAAAAAATCAGCAACTGCAGAGAAACCAAGAATGCTACATATCTAGATTACTCTTGCTGTTAATAGCCTTATAAAGAGTGGAAATTGAACAAATCAGCAGGCGCGTAGTAGACATAACAGAGATACAGACTAGGAACAATATGTCTAAAGTATGCCTAAAGCCAAAAGGTTAACATTTTGAATCAAAGGTTTCTACCACCGTCTGCTTCCCAGTCAGGAGGTTCACCCTCTATATTTGTTCTAGAGACCATTATCACTGGGACAGTGGGTGAGAAAAGAAACAAAAATGTTACAACAGTCACAGGAGCAGAGGGTGAGGCAAAATCTTTCATTGGGAATATCTATTACAGTGTAAAATGTCTAAGGTGGGTTTCCCCTCATTTTAGAGAGGTTTTCTCACAAAATCAGTTGTCATTTTGAGTTAGGAAGTCAAGAAATATTGTCCCAGTTCTTTTGTTGGAGGGGAGGAGGAGAAGGATGTGGCAGAAGGACAACTATGGCAGTAGTGAAAAAATGTTAGTGATTGAGTATCTCAAGATTGGAATCAAATTAGAAACCTGTTAGTTTGGTCAATAAATGGGGGAGACCCTGGAGTCAGAAGAGGACCTTTGTTAACAGTGCTGTTAGTAGATTACCTGAAGTGGGCACCCTGTGGATGGGTGTCCAGGCCAGCCCTTCTGTGTCAGCCTCTGCTATGGCGGCAGCAGGTACTGAAGTATAAAAGTAGAATACACAAAGAAATTAATGCAAAGTAAATCATCCCCTGCTTCCCTTAAATGTAGCTTGAAGTCTGACTGTCCAATTATCAGACTGCAATGCTATCAAACAGGGGAGGGTGGTGCAACAATTCAGTGTAATTTCTGGTGGCATACAGAAGTGATAGAAAGGTAAATATAGGGACCAAAGGGTATCCTTGGTGTCAATACAGTGATTTCAATAAACAATATGTTTAGACCGTATGCAATGCCTTAATTTTTTTATTTGATTTTATTTTATTCTATATTGTATCCTAGTAGACACATGGCAACTGTTTTGTATGCTTAGGGTGTATGTGCTTTTGTATGTAAGTCTTGAAACATGCTTACTATCAGCTTGAACTTTTTACTTTAAGAGTAATTGAGATGGCTTCATGACTGTTTGTATTTCTGTGCCAATATTCATAGAGAAGAAAAATAAAGGGGAAAAAAAAAAAAAAAAATATATATATATATATATATATATATATATATATATATATATATATATATATATATATATACACACACAGTGTCTCACAAAAGTGAGTACATATAATATTTTATTATATCTTTTCATGTGACAACACTGAGTGTCGGTTCGCACTGCTGCGACTTGGGATCCGACTTGTCAGCCCTCAAGTCGCCCCAAGTCATTTGACATTGGGAATTACATTATAGTCAATGAGAGCCGTCTTAATGTACACTACTTAAGTCACTCCGACTTCAGAAAAGATTCCTGTACTACTTCTAAGTGACTTCTAGGCGACCTGTACCCATAGAATTCAATGGAAGTCACCTCCAAGTCGGATCGTCATCTATAGTGAAGCGACTTTACAGGAAAAAGAAAAGATCATGAGGGGGACTCCACGCCAAATTTTAAATAAAAAACAGGGATGGGTTCCCCTCCAAGAGCATACCAGGCCCTTAAGTCTGGTATGGATTTTAAGGGGAGCCCCCTATGCTGAAAAAACAGCATGGGGGTGCCCCCAAAATCCATACCAGACAGTTATTCGAGCACGCAGCCCGGCCGGTCAGCAAAGGGGGTGGGATGAGTGAGCAGCCCCCCTTCTGAACCGTACCAGGCCCCGTTCCCTCAACATGGGAGGTAAGTGCTTTGGGGAAGGGGGGGCCCTGCGGCCCCCCCACCCCAAAGCACCTTGTCCCCATGTTGATGAGGACAAGGGCCTCTTCCAAACAACATTGGCCGTTGGTTGTCGGGGCCTGTGGGTGGGGGGCTTATCGGAATCCGGGAGCCCCCTTTAATAAGGGGGCCCCCAGATCCCAGCCCCCCACCCTATGTGAATGAGTATGGGGTACATCGTACACCTACCCATTCACCTGGGGGAAAAAAGTGTCAATAAAAAAACCACACTACACAGGTTTTTAAAGTAATTTATTAGGCTTTTGGGGGGACCCCATGCCATTTTTTTTTTGGCATAGGGGGTTTTCCTTAACATCCATACCAGACCTAAGAGCCTGGCATGTTCTTGGAGGGGAATTCTCTCGCGCTCGCTGCAATAGGTAAATGTGTTTTTCCTATTGCAGCGAGCGCTAGATGTACAGTACCCTGTCGCCGAGAACCAGCGCAATGGGATCGCGCTGGAAACACATTCTCGCGGGCAGCTACTGTATGTCAGAAGAGCTGACTAGCTTTGATTAGCCACAGGCAAAGTCGCCTGCCCTGGGGGGACTTGAAGTCATGTTGTAAGTCACTCAAAGTTGCGTTGAAGTCGCCTCCAAGTCACCTTGCTAAGTCGCGCTGTAAGTAGTGTTGCCCCAGTGTGAAAGGACCCTTAAGAAATGACACTTTGCTATAATGTAAAGTAGTGAGTTTACAGCTTGTATAACTGTAAATTTGCTGTCCCCTCAAAATAACTAATCACACAGCCATTAATGTCTAAACCGCTGGCAACAAAAGTGAGTACACCCCTACTTGAAAATGTCCTAATTGGGCCCAAAGTGTCAATATTTAGTATGGCCACGATTATTTTCCAGCACTGTCTTAACCCTCATGCGCGTTGAGTTCACCAGAGCTTCACAGGTTGCCACTGGAGTCCTCTTCCACTCCTCCATGACGACATGATGGAGCTGGTGGATGTTAGAGCCCTTGTGCTCCTCCACCTTCTGTTTGAGGATGCCCCACAGATGTTCAATAGGGTTTAGGTCTGGAGACATCCTTGGCCAGTCCATCACCTTCACCTTCAGCTTCTTTAGCAAGGCAGTGGTCATCCTGGAGGTGAGTTTGGGGTTGTTATCATGTTTGAATACTGCCCTGTGGCCCAGTCTTCGAAGGGAGGGGATCGTTCTTAGCTTCAGTATGTCACAGTACATGTTGGCATTCATGGTTCCCTCAATGAACTGTAGCTCCCCAGTGCCGGTAGAACTCATGTCCCAGACCATGACACTCCCACCATCATGCTTGACTGTAGGCAAGACACACTTGTCTTTGTACCCCTCACTTGGTTGCCGCCACACACGCTTGGCACCATCTGAACCAAATACCTTTATCTTGGTCTCATCCGGCCACAGGATATGGTTCCAGTAATCCATGTCCTTAGTCTGCTTGTCTTCAGCAAACTGTTTGCTGGCTTTCTTGTGCGTCATCTTGTGCGTCATCTTGTGCATTATCCTTCTGGGATGACAGCCATGCAGACCAATTTGATGCAGTGTGCGGCGTATGGTCTAAGCACTGACAGGCTGACTCTCCACCCCTTCAACCTCTGCAGCAATGCAGGCAGCACTCATATATCTATTTCCCAAAGACAACCTCTGGATATGATGCATATCCATGGTTGACCAACTTCTTTGGTCAACCATGACAAGGCCTGTTCTGAGTGGAACCTGTGCTATTAAACCACTGTATGGTCTTGGCCACCATGCTGCAGCTCAGTTTCAGGGTCGTGGCCATCTTCTTATAGCCTAGGCCATCTTTATGTAGAGCAACAATTCTTTTTTTCAGATAATCAGAGAGTTCTTTGCCATGAGGAGCCATGTTTAAATTCCAGTGACCAGTATGAGAAAGTAAGAGTGATAACACCAAATTTAACACACCTGCTCCCCATTCACACCTGAGACCTTGTAACACTACATGACACCGGGGAGGATAAGTGGTTAATTGGGCCCAATTTGGACATTTTCACTTAGGAGTGTACTCACTTTTGTTGCCAGCAGTTAAGACATTAATGGCTGTGTGTTGAGTTATTTTGAGGGGACAGCAAATTTACACTGTTATACAAGCTGTACACTTACTACTTTACATTGTAGCAAAGTGTCATTTATTCAGTGTTGTCACATGAAAAGATATAATAAAATATTTACAAAAATGTGAGGTATGTACTCACTTTTGTGAGATACTAATATATATATATATATATATATATATATATATATATATATATATATATATATATATATATATATATATATATATTTTTTTTTTGTTTTTTTTCTTTTGTTAATGTTATAAGAGATAAGAAGCTAGGCAAAAGGCAGCGCAGTCCTACAGACTACTGTATATCAGTGTGGCAAATTATAGTCTATAGTATATATTTTCTATATGTTTAAGGCATTATTTAAAGGAGCAATAAGACAAAAGCTTAGCTGGTAGATGAGATAAATACATTTAGCTCTTTATTAAGAGGATCTACACTTTCATAATTAGTAGCTATGAATGGTTTTGCAAGCACCCTTTATTAGCAATGAATCTGCCTGGAGTTCTATTCGTTGTCTGTTTAGCGATTCCTGTTTGAAGTTTAGCAAATCTGAACTTTGCTGCAAACTTGATTGAAGTCTAAAGGAAGGTGAATATTATTAGTCAATTATGGCCATTTTCAGTGCAATCTATTGTGAAAAAATCATTGAAATATGGGCACTGCCATGGGGGACATGTACCAATGCTAGAATTAAAACTAAACATCATACAAAAAAAGAAGGGTCTATTTGATGTGTCTTTGAGGACACCTTTGAAAATACATTAATCTTTAAAAATACAGACTTGGGGGATGCCTTAAAGCTGTATGAGGTGTTACAAAACACAATTTTCACAAAGAGCCCTTAGTGACAGAATACTCTGCAAAAGAATATTTAGATGTGGAATTTTTTTTTTTTTTTTTTCATTTAGAAAAAGCTTTGCTTACACACACAGCAGCAAAAGCACCACAATCTGATTCCTTTGCATTAAAAAAAGATTTTTAGGTAGCAGTGACACGTGTCCTTTCAGTGCTCACCCCACCCACATATAATGCCTGGGGATTGGGAAAGGTGAAAAATACCCATGCAAAGCCTTCACTTAATAATGGTCACACTGGCTACATTTACAATGGAGACATTGATGGTCTTTTCAATGTTTTGCTGCATAGATGGACTCGGAACATGCTAATAATTAAATTAATTTTCAGATTGCTCAGGTCCTTTATCAGTTTATAGTCAGATAAGTACAATCATTTTTTGGATGCATCTGTTAACAAATGTACTAGTGAAGAACTCTATTGTACCTGCTGGTATTTGTAATATTCTCTTTTTTTATTTAAATAAAAAAAATATATATCTCAAACGTGGAATACAACCATAGATAAGCATTCAAACTATTAGAGTCTGTTTATATCCAGTTACTGCCACAATATAATACTTATAGCAGGGGCATTTAAATGGTTAAACAAAGGGTGGGCATGCTATTATTATTTACTTTTTACTTAATGCTTATCTAATCTTTCCTAACTGTGGTACCCTGCCACCTCATTCTCCATTATCTTTTACTTATTGGTAAGCATCAATTTCTGGAACTTCACTGGCTGTTGCTGCTTCTTAAAACGTTTGTGTTAGACATTGTGGAACAGTTCTCCACCAGGTAGGATTAAGTGGTGTACAATTCCCTACTGCTGCTATAAAACCAGAACTGTTCCTATTCTCTTCGCCTACCAAGCATGTTATGCCAGAGTGCCTGGACTGAGCAGATCCAGAATTACTGATAGGAAAAACACCACCAAAGTGAAGAAATTACGAGTTGAATAACAGATACAACAATTTGCAAGTTGTCTACAAACAGTACACAATCTCTGCAACCTGCCACAAACAGAGCACAACCATCAGCCTCTAGACTGCCTCTCTCATATGTTTCAGAGTTGAAGGAAGATTTAAGGAATTTAGAAAGACAAAAATATTTTTTTTTCCATGAGGAGGACTTTCGTTATTATCACAGTGCTGAAGAATAGATCATCCATTATTAATTTGGTAATTTTACCAGCACTCATTATCTAGAAGCATCCCAAATCCATGCTCTCCTTATGGAGAGAGCTTGTGACCTTTCAACATGGCAGGCCAAGCTATCCATTTATAAAGACCCCACCATCATTGAGCAGTACACTGTATTTTACCTTGATTCATGCACAGGGATAAAGCCCAACTGGGCTTTCAAGTGTCTTAAACATAATAAAGCTCTAAAAAGTTTTTTCCTTCTTAAGAGCTGTGACACTTTTCTAGCAGATGCCTTCCCATATGAGAAGCCACAGAGTGAGATGTCTGTTTAACAATAAAATCAGTATTTAAGCCCAGGGTTGGCAACCTGTTGATCACGACCTACCCATCGACTGTGGGCAGCCAATCTGTAGATCGTGAACACCATCTTAACAACAGAGCGGAGAGTGAGAGGCAGTATGGTACTGTACAGAGTGTGAAAGCTGCTGCGGTTAACCTTTCATGCTAGCAGCCAATTACCAGCTTGTTAATATGTTGTCTCCAGCTACCACTCCCACCCTCTGTCCAGTACTGTGCTGCCTCTCACTCTCTGCTCTGCGGTACAGTCATTGAAAGCTGTGTCAGCAGAATGATGTGAAGGGGCAAAGAACATTACTGTGTGTGTGGGGGGGGGGGGGGGGGCAGAGGGCACTACTGTGGGAGGGGAGGGGCAGAGGATACTACTATGGTGGACAGAGGGCAGAGGAAAGAGGCGGGGGTGGTCAGAGGAAACTGCTATGGGGGGGGGCACAGGGCACTACTGGTGGGGGGTAGCAGGGAACACTAAAGTGGAAGGGTAAAGTGAAGGATGTGAAGACATTGCTATGGAGGGGGACATTTATTGGAATACTACCATTAACAAGCATTTTGTAAAAAAAAAAATCCTACTGCTGGTCTATTTTTTCTGAAGTGTTCCTGAGTTTCAAAGCTTGAATGTTTAGTGTAGCCAAGCAGGTCTCTTGTGTCTAAGTGCTCTTCCCTCTTTAATCTATTCACAGTCTTGCCTCTGTTGTCATTTTTTAGAGCACCCTGCTGCACCTCATCCAATAGGAAGTGTCAATGTCAGGCAGCCACTGACATGGACACCTGAAGATATACTCAAATCAACAAATAAACAGAAGAAGAAAAGACTCAGGGTCAGATCATCACATGATAATGGCTACAGGTAAGTAAAACAGGCTTTTAGAGGTTGGTGGGTGTAGGGGTAAGAATTTTATGCCTGAGTGGGGCTTTACAATGAGTTTTTCAAATGATACAGCATGCTGCTTTTAAACAATAGGTAGCTCTTAAAAGGATAGTGAGCAGTAAATGACTGATGCACTATAATTACCCCAAGATAAATGATATAATAAAAATACTCACCTATGCTCCAATGGTCTGACACCTGCAAGCTCCCTTGATTATGACTTTAATATGTTAAAGTCACTTGACAAATCATTTTATATTTTTCTAGTTTTTATTAATACAATATTGGTGATACTGGCTAGAGGGTGCTTGTGTGGCACTATGTTATAGTGTGACAAAGCTCTTCCCATAATCTACTAACTGTAAGTCATTGGAATTGAATTACTAAAGGTAAATAGGCTATTCAATTTGAAAGGGAACATTTGCTTAGCTTAGTAAATGAGGTGAAGTTCTGATGACTTCCATCATCCAATCATGTGCAACCAAAACTATTATTTTGTGTGTTCTTTGATATTATTGGTTATTCTTTGCCAAGAGAATTTCCATCACGTTAACTAAGGGAAAATTCACTTGCAAATTGTACAGCCTGTTTGCCTTTAGTAAAAGAACTCCACTGTGTCATTTGCTTTCCCAATAAAGACTACAAGCTGCTGTGTTGATGCACAGCCCTTTTGTTTCAGTGTGTGAAGGTTCTGAACAAAAATGACTTCAATTTGACATTTACTATTTATTGTGATTCTCACTCATTGCCCTTCCTGGATATTGTCATCTCCAAAGAGGATGATGGGATAATTGTTACCAACCTCTACCAGAATGCATTGATGCATAGTCATAATGCACATCCCCGCCATATTAGTGGTATACACACTAGCCAGTACTTACAAATCAGGAGAAATTGTACTAATGATTTGGACTTTGAGATACACGCTGGGAAATTAAGGAATAATTTCCTCAGTCAGAGATATAATAAGAACACTCAAAAAATCTATCCAAGGGCCAAAAGTAGCCCTCAGGATTTGCTCCTATTTCAGGGGGAAATGAGACAGGAAATTAGAAAGATGTGTCCTATTATTAAATTTAATCAACAGACAAATGTGATTAGAGACAATGGGGGTTATTTACGAAAGGCAAATCCACTTTGCACTACAAGTGCAAACTACAAGTGAAAAGTGTACTTGAAATTGCACTGAAAGTGCACTTGGAAGTGCAGTTGCTGTAGATCAGAGGGGGACATGCAAGGAAAATAAAAAACAGCATTTTAGTTTGCACATGATTGGATAATAAAATCAGCAGAGCTTCCCCTCATTTCAGATCTACCCCTCAGATTTACAGCGATTGCACTTCCAAGTGCACCTTTAGTGCAATTTCCATTGCACTTTGCACTTGTAGTTTGCATTTGTAGTGCAAAGTGGATTTGCCTTTCGTAAATAACCCCCAATATGTAGACATACTGGCATCTCCTCATTATGGACCCTATTATTGAACATTTTAATCAATTAAAAACTAAGATATGTTTTAAAAAAATTAAACACTTTTCAGAGGAATGAATAATTGAGAGATCTGCTTACTTTTAGCCATTTCTCTAGGGAGGGAGTTAGTGATCCATGTGGCTCTCTTCTAAGGGGGACATTTAAGTGTGGACAATGCTTCTGTTGCCAATTATTCAATTCACCTGGTCTTTTAGAATTACCACGCTGTATGCAGTTTACACCAGAACACTTTTTGTAGACTGTAAAACAATAGGCATGGTTGATCATGTGGATGCAATTCATTTTATGTAGATAAAACAAAGAGGATGATCTGGCAAATATTTTGAGACCATGTCACTGACATCAAGGGTGGTAACTTGGAGAGTCTAATAGCCAGACACTTTGCCAGTACCCAGAATTCTGCTTCTGTCTTGTTGTTTAGCCTTCACCCGGCTCAGTTCCCGACTTCAGCTCTGCTCATGACTTGGTACATCGCTGCCCGCCTGTTGACAACCCCGGATATTCCTGAGACCCTGCTTCTGCCTCTGATCCTGGATCCTGGTACCACTCAAGTGCTTGCCTGGCCGTCTGCCGCACCAGCTCTGTACACCGCTGTATGTTCCACTCTCCAGATTCCTGATAAGATGCCTATCCAAAACCATCAGCACAAGCAGAGTACCCCTTTAGTCTGGACCAGTCCTCTGAACACTACTGCTGTTCCTCCTCCTCTGGTTCCACAGTCTCCTTGGAGTCGCATTCCTTGCTACAAGTTCTGCATTCAACACCCACAGGCACTCATGTCTGTCCTGTCCCTTGGCACCCTCTGTCTCATCCTCAGTGGAGCCAGGGTGGGAGATATAAGAAAGGACGACCTTGTCAATTCAGTCTTCTATCAGATATGTGACACTAAGATTTCCATAAGATAACATTTATACCATGTATAGTTTCTCACACGGTGGGGGATGAATGTGTGGTGATTTGAGAAAAGCTTGGTTTTATATTTTTTCTGTTTGTTTGTTTGGATGATAGTTGGTTTATTTGTTTGGATGATTGCTTTGGTTGTTTGTCTTTTTTGGTTGTTGGTTTGTTTTGGTTGTTTGTGTTTGATTTGTTTTGGTTCATTTTGTTTTCTTTGTTTATGTTTCATCTTGATTTGCTTGAATGAAGATTAGAGTCGGCCCCCTTTTTTTTTATCCCCAGCCTGGGTCCTCATCAATAGGGCCATCTGGGAGAGTATCCCAGTCCTCTATTTGGGTGCCCTGGTCAGACTGGCCTTTGCTTGCATTCCATTCTGGAATGCAAATGTTGACCAGCCGGCATTATAAATTACATTATTTCTTTTGGTACCAGTTCTGGTCTGGCAGCCGCATCATTTCAGGTGCCTCCTGGCTAGCAGGGCCGATCCTTGGGGGGCACACTTTAGCTATAGGGAGGGGACTGATATGAATTCCTTTTGGGGTGGCTGTCTATGCAAACCATCTTTGGGGCTACACGATTTTGGAGGGTGAGTTGGTTGTTATTTATTGTGTTTCCCTTTTGAATACTGTATATTTTTTTTCCTGGCCATTAAGTGGATTTGTTGTACTTTAGGGCCACAATATGTGTGCATATTTTACATGTTTTTATAGTGTCACTGGAAAATCTGACAGTATCACTCTATTGGGGCATATCCCTGGTCTGGGAACCATGTGTTTTACCCTATAAATTCTGTCTTGGGGATGTGATACCCCCTTTTATGCATGTCAGACTTCTAAGTAAGCCTGCTTTTAGGATATACAGTATTTCATATTTATAGTATAAAGGGCCATTTGAGAGGGATTATTCCTTTGGCCCTACATACACCGATATAGATTGAGGGCAGTATTAATACAACCCTTTCCTTGGCTTTGGGTGTCCCCCCACATGCTGTGGGGAAGGCAGGCTAACCATTAGATCAACCATTGGAGGAGTTTGTTTGGCAGTTGGTGTTTGATGTGAGTTAAGGCTTTGCGTGTCTTTATGGTGGATGGTGTATGTGATTTCCCCTTTTTTTTCTCTTACATCCCTCCATCCCACCAGGTGGTGGTGTACAGTGAAATTTTGCCCATGTGGGTCTTGTCATGTATATGCTCATGTAACTTATTGTTTGTTGTTTTTGTAGATGGGTCTTTATTTGTTATCAATTTGCATGTGAAAACTTATGTTTCAGAAGAAGTGGAACTACCACAAAACATGTAGCCTGGACTAGATATTGAATGTAAGGCTCCCTATGGCTTTTTCACTATATGTATCTGTCACTGTGAACAGTAAGATCTACATATTTTTTGATGTTAGTAGACTATTATACCATGTGTATAAAAAAAACACATCATTTTTTTTACAGAATTGTATCTATTATTACTGAATACTCACGGGGGGGGAGCAAATTTAAAGTCCTATGCCAATCATGTGTTTCTATGTTTGTACAAATACACAGGCATATTCCACTGTTGTCACCATTAGAAAAAATGCTCTGTGACACATCATGCCGCCATCACTTTAGTGCATATTGTAAGTGGCTGTAAAGGGGCTGTAGGAGGACAGCGGCACCAAGGTGTAACAAAGAAAGATAAGAAATGTAACCCCCCAAAAAATTTCAACTGTTTAAGATACAGAACATTGAGTTAATTAGATGTCATTCTTTAATGGTTTACATCTAAACTTATCTGCCTACAGGTCCTACACTAATCTCTCCTTATGCAGTTTGTGAGCTCTTCTTGTGCTTTTTCTACAACAGCTCAAACACATTGTCATATGACCACTGTAAGACTACCATTTAACAGTGAGGGGCTAAGTTATCTGTTCTTTAAAAAATTTGGTTCTTTTAACTCGGTTAGCAAAAAGAAAAAGCTATGCACTGCTTTACAGATTGTCTCAAGTTTGCACATGCAAAATTGGACACAAGTTCACAGTTTACTGCAAACACTGGAAATTCATCTCAAACTATGGTTGCGGCAAATCTAAATCTCCATACCCTTCACATGAAGTATAAAAACCTGTTTTAGTAAATCAACTCCCTTGTGATTGAAATGATATCCTTTTTAGAAACGGATCATCTGGTTGTGCTTTCTAGATAGAGAAAAGGGGTAAGCACATGTTTATGATGTTCTGCATCTGAACCATCCATTGCTGATAGCAAGTTCAGTTATATAAATCCATCACAGACTTGTTCTATAATGTTATTATTGCAGATTGCTCTGTTTGGAGATAGTAGAGATGATGAGATAAACATGAGAAGAGAAAATGTAATATTCCCTCTTGTGCACAATTTTTCTTAGCGATAGTAATGATGGAGGGTTGCTGAACAACGATACACAGTATATTGTGATTATTTCCAGTGTTTTGAGGTACTGCTTCATAATGATAATGGGAGGTAGCATCAAGCTGGCCATAGATGGATTATTTCTTTTTTCAACCAGCCGGCTAATAAAAAAAAAAATGGTATTCTGACAGCAGGACTCTACCACTTTCAGAATAAACTGATTGGAGCTTTAGCCAATTGTCTACAAGCACTGACTGAAAAAAAGTCTGCCAGCAGTCCTGTTCAAGGGCAGTTGATCATTAGATCAATTCCTATAGAACGGGAGTGGCCTAGATGAAATTGGTTATATATAAGCCAGACAGCATAAACAATGCAAGTTATTTAATAATTAATGGAAAGTATATTGTGTGTAGCAAGATAACATTATACAAAAAATATTTCAAAATTCCTATTCAGTAACTTAGAGCTTTGGGGCACTTTGATCACTCTTCCCCTTTCTTAAAATTCTTATGGCACCCAACCTTTGTATTAATTTAAAATAATGAACTGGTTACAAACAATTTGTAATGTTTATTAATATGTATTATAAGCAACTACCAATGTACATTGTAAAAACTTACTTTTTTATAAGATTTCCTGAATGTCATCTTGCTCATTGCTGTACAGAGACTTGCCTCTTTTCTCTTCACAATCTCAGATTCCTGATACTGGAACCCATCTGTGTCTTTGTCACTCTTTTGTGTAGTAAAACCATGCTTATTTAGAAATACTATGCTACGGTTTTCTCCTGCTTCTGTTTTTTTTAGTTTCTATTCATGAAAAAGGATGAATGAAGTGATTCAGCTAAATTGATCTATCTATGTTTTCTAGTCAAAAGACAATTTAGTGTTAAGAAACCTTTGCTATATTACTCAAAGTGTTTTTTATTTTCCCTTTTTGTATCCTATTGTTATTTGCTGTTTAAAATTTAATCATATAATAACAATGCAAAAATGGTAAAAAAAAATGAGTATGGCTGGAAGATCCTCAGTATATAAGGCACCTCATCCCAAATTTGGTTGAAAAATTGAGTAACGATGGGAAAAGGGGATTATAACGGTGCCAAAAAATGTAATCGTTACATAGAATACATAAAAAAATCATTTTTATTTTGTGCAAAGATAAAAACAAAAAAATATATTATGTACATACATGGGTGTGTAGACACAAACAAAACAAAGGAATATACATTTGAATCAAGCCAAGATGTTAAAAGCCCAGGGTACGTTACAGGTAATAAGTTCCTACATGTTTCGCCAAAACATTGGCTTCTTCGGGGGAAATTATGTTATTAACCTGTGCAAATATGTAGATTCTAAATAAAACAGAAAAAACACATAATAATATACATATTAGTGATAACTGACATGTATAAAAGAAAACATATTTTATTTTACTGCTGGAGGCATGGCATGGCTGTAATTGGCTCCCCATGACCAGTGAACCCCCAACACCCCAATACCTACCCTCGTATCCCCGATGGCAAATAAGGTACTGGGACCCCCCAAAAGAATCGACAGGACAGCAGCACACCAAAAGTGGCTGCAGGGAGCTAACAAAGACCTAGCGTATTGAAAGGAAAAATGTATGAGTGTAATATATAAGAGACATAATCGGGATAAATTATATCCTGAACAAGGGGGCTAACATAGCCTCAGTACTTACAATTATGTGATATTAACCCTTTCATGACTAAGCCTATTTTTGAAATTTGGTGTTTACAAGTTAAAATCCATATTTTTTGCTAGAAAATTACTTAGAACCCCCAAACATTATATATATTTTTTTAGCAAAGAATCTAGAGAATAAAATGACGATTGTTGCAATATTTTTTATCACACTGTATTTGTGCAGCGGTGTTTTAAACACAAATTTTTGGAAAAGTGACACTTTCATGAATTTTAAAAAATCCAAACAGTAAAGTTACCCCAATTTTTTTGTATAATGTGAAAGATGATGTTACGCCGAGTAAATAGATACCAAACATGTCACCCTTTATAATTGCACGCACTCGTGGAATGGCGACGAACTACGGTACCTTTGAATTTCCATAGGCGACGCTTTAAAAAAATTTTACGGTTACCAGGTTTGAGCTACAGAGGAGGTCTAGGGCTAGAATTATTGCTCTCGCTCTGACGATCGCGGCGATACCTCACATGTGTGGTTTGAACACCGTTTACATATGCGGGCGCGACTTCCGTATGCGTTTTCTTCGCTGCGCGAGCTCGCGGGGACAGGGGCACTTTAAAAATTTTTTTTTTTTTTTTTTTATTTAATTTATTTATTTTTGTACTTTATAAATTGTGTTTAAATTTTTTTTTTTTTTTTTTTTACTTTTATTGCTGTCACAAGCAATGTAAACATCCCTTGTGACAGTAATATGTGGTGACAGGTACTCTTTATGGAGGGATCAGGGGTCTAAAAGACCCCCCATCCCTCCTTTACACTTCAAAGTATTCAGATCGCCGAAAACGGCGATTCTGAATACTGTGTACTTTTTTAAATTCGGCGCCATTGGCAGCCGAGTAAAGGGGAAGTGACGTCATGACGTCGCTTCCGCATTCACAAGAAGAAGGCTGGAACGAAGCCGCTCGCAGCTTCGTTCCAGTCCGCCCCCAGCCGCCGAAGGCAGCGGACCGGACACCGGGCCTCCCGATCGCACGGGAGGCCCGGTAACAGCGGCGGGAGGCGGCAGGAGGGGGGGGATGTCCCCTCCCGCTCCTCCGGTATAACAACCGAGCGGCTTTTAGCCGCATCGGTTGTTATATTCGGGTAGCCAATCGCCCGCTGAAAACAACGGTACCGGGATGATGCCTGCAGCTGCGGGCATCATCCCGGTATAACCCCGGAAAGCCGAGGACGCATATATGCGTTCGGTCGGCGGGAAGGGGTTAAAATCAATATAAATATAAATGCAGAGGCGCCAAGAGGATATCAGTATTAACCAAAGAAGGAGGAAAGATGATAATAAAGATGTTGGTGAATAAAACATTGTCAAACACTAAAAAAAGAGAAAAATGAGAAAAAAAAACATTTAGTGTGTGACCCCAAAACAGGGCAAAGAATGGTGACTACAATGAAAACGCCACAGAGGCATAGATAGAGGACTAACCTAAACAGTCTAATCACCATACCCCAATTTCAGGTGTATTGGTCACCTGATTGAGATAATGGTGGTACGTATTGCCAGAAAAGCAAATAGCAGTCTGATATTGGAAAGATGGAACACCTAAAAAAATGGTATAAGTAAATATGAAAGGTGCCAAGGCGGCCAAATAAAAATATCAAAGATCAGAGTGAGTGAAGTAACCTACCATTAGTTTAACTGCGGCAATCATAGCGCCCCTGGGGTCCAGCTGAGTGAAAGCTGAAAGAGCTGGCTTTATACGCCCCCCACACCATCGGCGTCTGACGTTACCAATCGTGAGCGGACAACAAGGGATTAGGGAGAGAAACTTCCCTAGAATTAGAGATGAAAAAACAAACATCACATCTGTCACATGGAAAGATTTCAACGTTAGTGTATGACTGCAACTTTTTGGGAGAATGGTGGCTAGTTATCAGGCAATCTCTCAAAGAGGGGGATCTACGATGTTATATCGGGATATGACTTAATATATTTATTTACTGTGCAATCTACAGTTAATAAAGGCCAAAATCTATTTAAGGCATCCCTAACTTGGGCATGCTGTCTAGAGTATTGAGTGATAAGACGGACAGGTTGTGAGTCATTAGTTACTTTGGTAAAAAAAAAATAAGATCTTTCCTATTAAGTTTATTTATTTATTATAAGCTTTTTTTAAGAGGGAATGACTGTACCCTCTATCTTTCAATCTCAGATACAGGTTGCGGGATGCTTTTTGAAAATCTGCCTATAGGGTGCAGTTTCTTTTGATTCTCAGGTACTGGCTGTAAGGAATACTATATAGTAAGGGCTTGGGATGTGCACTACTGGCATGGAGAATGGTGTTACCAGAGGAGGGTTTCCAGTATGGAGCAGAATGAAGTATACCATCATGGTCTATACTAATTTCCAGGTCAAGGAAATTAATTTTTATTTGGCTACATCCCATAGTGAACCTCAAGTTGTATTCATTAATGGCCAGAGAGTTAATGAACTGAGAGAGCCCATCTCGAGTGCCAGACCAGAAAAAAAGTATGTCATCTATATATCTGTGCCAAGAAATGACATTGTGTAACAAAATCAGATGGACCGAAGCTGGCAAATAATTCCCTTTCCCACCCCCCAGGTACAGGTTGGCATAAGATGGGGCACATTTAGTCCCCACGGCCACCCCCTGTACCTGGAGGAAGTGGGAAGGGCCAAACATAAAAATATTCTGTGTCAAGATAAACTCTAGCAATTCCAAAACAAACCGGCCATACAAAATAAATCCTGGACCCCTCTCTCGGAGCTGCTTACCGATAACCGCAATGCCCTTTTTATGCGGAATTGTATTGTATAAACTTTCCACATCAAGGGCAACTAGCCAACTAATGTTGGGACCTTTCCATGTGGAAGATGTGATGTTTGTTCTTTCATCTGTAATTCTAGGGAAGTTTCTCTCCCTAATGGCTTGACTCATGTTATTAGACACAGAGTAACCTGCAAGACAGTGGGGATCATTTATTTGGCTACTTGCCAATGTGGTTGTTACTACATCAGCAAGACCAAACGATCCTTCTGTAAACGCATCCAAGATCATGTAAGGCCATTATATAAACGTACCATTACAACTGCCATTAATAGACATGTTGGATTACAACACAATTTTGATTTCCATGCGATTAATTTTGCTGCCCTAGAACATACCACTACATGCCAGGGGTGGAGGAATTGACAACACATTGCTCCAACTTGAGAAAAGTGGATTCATAACCTGCAACAAAGTTTCCAGGGTTAAACGAATTTAATAAGTTTCAAGACTTTTTGTTATATATATATATATATATATATATATATATATATATATATATATATATATATATATATATATATATATATATTTAAGTTTCAGTTTTTTCATTTTTACATTTAGTCCTAGTCTATAATCCACCAGGACCTTGTCATGTCCTCCCCCCTGATTTCTCCCCTTGGGTTCTTTACCATGGATTCATAATTTTGATTTTTCAATCTCAGTTTACTATTAGTTTTTATCAATTTACTTTTCCAACACAATTAATCTTTTGTCTATATTTGTCTTAGTTAAGATTATAATATATCATTGTCGGGTATTATTCAATTACTGGAAAACTAATTTTCTTATTATTTTTGATTGTCCTGTATATCTGGATGCGTGTCATGGCTTTTGGCTGCGGGACTGCATTGAGGGGTTGGACCCCTATACTCCCCTTTTGGTGTGTGGGTTGCTGGGCTCCACTGTGGCCCTCACCGTTACCCCGCACTGTCTCCCCATCCCTCGGGTCCCTATCATATTCTGCTGCCGTGTCCACCATTCTGCTGGTGCTAGTTCAGCATCCTGGTCCCGTTCATCAATCATAGTATATGCGCTGCTGTTGGCTGTATGGACACCCAAGGGTGGTATTCTAACTTGAATGCCAGCCCGCCTATCGCCTTCGCTCCTGCCATGGTCTATTCTATCCTCACCACCCAGCCTTTTCCACCTGCACTTGATGGGGGTGTCTAGCTGTAACGTCGACCTATTGTCGATGAGCAGCTTTCCCTATCATTTTCATCCACGTCACGTTGACAACATGGTCACGTGACTTGGATGTTATCCCGCATGGCCCTATGGGGGAGGGCCCTCATTGTCTGCTGACGATCGGTGATATCAGACACCAATAGTGTGGAGGGCGTATAAAGCCAGCTCATCCAACTTTCACTCGGCTGGACCCCAGGGGCGCCTATGATTGCTGCAGTTAAACTAATGGTAGGTTACTTCACTCACCCTGATCTTTGATATTTTTATTTGGCTGCCTTGGCACCTTTAATATTTACCTATTTATACCATTTTTTTAGGTGTTCCATCTTTCCAATATCAGGCTGACATTTGCTTTGCTGGCAATACGTACCACCATTATCTCAATCGGGTGACCAATACACCTGAAATTGGGGTATGGTGATTAGACTGTTTAGGTGAGTCCTATCTATGCCTCTGTGGCATTTTCATCGTAGTCACCAGCCTTTGCCCTGTTTTGGTGTCACACACTAAGTGTTTTTTTCTCATTTTTCCCTTTTTTTTAGTGTTTGATGGTGTTTGATTCACCGACATCTTTATTACCATCTTTCCTTTCTTTGCTTAATACTGATATCCTCCTGGCGCCCCTGCATTTATATTTATATTGATTTTAATATCACATAATTGTAAGTACTGAGGCTATGTTAGCCCCCTTGTTCAGGATATAATTTATTCCGATTATGTCTCTTATATATTACACTGATACATTTTTCCTTTCAATATGCTAGGTCTTTGTTAGCCCCCTGCAGCCACTTTTGGTGCGGCGCTGTCCTGTCGATTCTTTTGGGGGGTCCCGGTGCCTTATTCACCATCGGGGATACGGGGGTAGGTATTGGGGTGTTGGGGGTTCACTGGTCATGGGGAGCCAATTACAGCCATGCCATGCCTCCAGCAGTCATAAAATAAAATATGCTTTCTTTTATACATGTCAATCACTAATATGTATACTATTATGTTACCTGTAACATATCCTGGCCTTTTAACATCTTGGCTTGATTCAAATGTATATTCCTTTGTTTTGTGTCTACACACCCATGTATGTACATAATATATTTTTTTGTTTTTATCTTTGTACTAAATGTCATTTTTTTATGTACTCTATGTAACTATTACATTTTTTGGCATCGTTATAATCCCCTTTTCCTATCCTTACTCAATTTTTCAATGCACAAAAATGTTTTTCCTAGTTTCTTCTTTATTATTTGTACTGTTAATTACATTTTCATTCCACCTTCTGCCTTGTTCTTTTTGTAAAGAAAAAAAAAGTCCATAAAACACACCGGAAAAACAAATGTATTCTAGTATTGAATGTATTGTCAATTTAAATTTTTAATAGACATTTTGGTCCTCTTTTTTTTCTGTGGAAAAAATTATTACCAAATATATACACAGAAAAAATAAAAAGTAGTACAAGGAACAGTTTAAAAGGTCTGCTATTTTAAAAGAAGTTGATAAGAAACTGTATTTTTAAAGTTTAAATTTAAAGTAGCTAAAACTATTCATTTGTACAACATTAATCATGAACTTAAGCAAAGAATGGATATGGCAAATTCATCCTGACACTCAAATTTTCTGTACTCACATTTTCAGTCCACTGGACCTAGATAAGAGAAGAGGCAGGGGTGGAATGTACAGTAGGACTGTTTAGGTAGGCACCTTGGGTCCTCATATCCAAGGAGGCCAGTGCACTGTTCCCCCACATTTTAAACAATGCCTCACCACGCTAATATACATTAGCAGTGGTGAGGATGGAAAATCCCGCCTTTTGCACTGACAGACATCAATGTAGGCAGTTTTACACTTTGTTGAAGGCTTCATTCAAAAATACATTGTTACATGTCTTTTAATGAGTGCTTTTATGTGTGATCAAAGTATTCTTTGATCTGCAAATAATGTCAGTTCCAACAACCTCGCAAGCGAAAAAAAGTTGTTTTTATTTATTAAAATGTGCTCAAATTTAGCTCTTATTAATACTAAGTAACCCTTAATTAACTCTAGTTAACTCCTTCCTCCCTGTCTTCTCTTTGTATTTTTGTTCTTTTTTCTTGTTTTTTGGGCATTGACAAAAAAAATAATAAAAGAAAAACTTGAAATCATTTGTAAAGCACTTTGTCATGCTTTGTACCAGATGCCTAATGAAGATGTTATTATAAAAAGCAGCAAATCACAGAATAAATATGTGTGTTTTAAGTTCAGTACCACAAGTCCTTTTAAAAATATCAATGAATAAAGTGGATAATAATATACAGTATACATACATACCTACAGCATCTCACAAAAGTGAGTACACCCCTCAAATTTTTGTAAATATTTTATTATATCTTTTCATGTGACAATACTGAAGAAATTACACTTTGCTACAATGTAAAGTAGTGAGTGCACAGCTTATATAACAGTGTCAATTTGCTGTCCCCTCAAAAAAACTTAACACACAGTCATTATTGTCTAAACCGCTGGCAACAAAAGTGAAAATGTCCAAATTATTTTCCAGCACTGCCTTAACCCTCTTGGGCATGGAGTTCACCAAAGCTTCACAGGTTGCCACTGGAGTCCTCTTCCACTCCTCCATGATGACATCACAGAGTTGGTGGATGTTAGAGACCTTGCGCTCCTCCACCTTCCATTTGAGGATGCCCCACAGATGCTTGATAGGGTTTAGGTCTGGAGACATGCTTGGCCAGTCCATCACCTTTATCCTCAGCTTCTTTAGCAAGGCAGCGGCCGTCTAGGAGGTGTGTTTGGGGTCGTTATGTTGGAATACTGCCCTGCGGCCCAGTCTATGCAGTGAGGGGATCATGCTCTGCTTCAGTATGTCACAGTATATGTTGGCATTCATGGTTCCCTCAATGAACTGTAGCTCCCCAGTGTCGGCAAAACTCATGCAACCCCAGACCATGACACTTCCATCACCGTGCTTAACTGTAGGCAAGACACACTTGTCTTTGTACTCCTCACCTGGTTGCCGCCACACACGCTTGACACCATCTGAACCAAATAAGTTTATCTTGGTATCATCAGACCACAGGAAATGGTTCCAGTAATCCATGTCTTTAGCCTGCTTGTCTTCAGCAAACTGTTTGCAGGCTTTCTTGTGCATCATCTTTAGAAGAGCCTTCCTTCTGGGACGACAGCCATGCAGACCAATTTGATGCAGTATGCGGCGTATGGTCTGAGCACTGACAGGAATGGGAGTCCGCAGCATAGGGCAAGGGGGGGGGCAATTGCCCCCCCCGGAATCGTAAGAAGGTAGAGGTTGACCGATATATCGGAGAAGGGAGGAGGAACGTGGGGTTTCCCGCCCACCTCCGACATCACGCTGAATTTTTCAGCTCCCCTTCCTCTCCAGTTTCACACAGTTACACTATAGGCTGTGAAACCTGCCATTAACATCCAGTGTCACCTGCCAGTGCCATATGCCAATGCCAACCAGTGCCACCTGCCAGTGCCAACCAGTGCCACCTGCCAACCAGTGCCACCTGCCAATGCCAATTAGTGCCATCTGCCAGTGCCATCTGCCAATACCATCCAGTGCCACCTGCCAGTGCCATCTGCCAATGCCAACCAGTGCCTGCCAGTGCCACCTGCCAACCAGTGCCACCTGTGAGTGCCAATCAGTGCCACCTTCCAGTGCCATCTGCCAGTGCCAATCAGTGCCACCTGCCAGTGCCAATCAGTGCCTGCCTGTGCCACCTGTCAGTGCCACCTGCCAGTGCCAATCAGTGCCATCCAGTGCCATCTGCCCATGCCAACCAGTGCCACATGCCAGTGCCAATTAGTGCCATCCAGTGACATCTGCCAGTGCCAATTAGTGCCACCTGTCAGTGCCAATTAGTGCCACCTGCCAATCAGTGCCAACCAGTGCCACCTGTCAGTGCCACCTGCCAGTGCCAATCAGTGCCATCCAGTGCCATCTGCCAGCGCCAACCAGTGCCACCTGCCAGTGCCAATTAGTGCCATCCAGTGCCACCTGCCAGTGCCAATTACTGCCACCTGCCAGTGCCAATTAGTGCCACCTGCCAATCAGTGCTCACCAGTGCCACTTGCCAGAGCCACCTGCCAGTGCCAACCAGTGTCACCTGTCAGTGCCAACCAGTACCATCTGCCTGTGCCACCTGCAGTGCCTGCCAGTGCCACCTGCCAAAAAAAAAAAAATCGGCCTAAAATATCGGCTGCAAAAATCGGCATCATATATCGGCCATCGGCCGCCCCGATTTCTAAATATCGGCATCGGCCAGAGAAAAACCCATATTCATCGACCTCTATAAGAAGCTGTTGAAGAGTGAAGACAGTTGCCCTGCGTAACGCAATGGCTGCCGCGGCCGCCATGGACTTTTTTTCTACGTCTGCTGGCCTGGGGCTGCTCTCAGTCTGTTCCGACTTATCACAGATTGATACAGACATCCGTCCCTCCCTCCCTCACCCCCGCCCCGATCATCGGATTGGCTCTGACTGCCGCTCGGGCCTCTGCTCGACATCTCGGCTGTTCAGGAACGTGATTGGATGCCTCGGCCTGCCTGTGTAACGTCGCTATGCCGATCCGGCCAGCGCGGTGCCGGCTCCTCCCACAGGTGCGTGCAGTGACCGAGAGAGAATACACTGCCAGTGCTATCGCATCACTGCAGAACCACAGGTAACAGCACTGCAGTGCCACTATGCCAGTTAGGAGGAGAATTATATATATATTGCTTGGAAAGTTGGACAGCTGAGCTATTGCTGAAAAAATATATTTGTGTTGTGTGTTATAAAATATTCATTTTGTATGGAAGTTACTCAGTCTCTCAAGCATACCAGTCCATGATGCCCATATAAATATAGCCTAGAGAATGTACATCTATATTGCAATGTATGGCAATACATCTGTTGTGGCCATATTTTAAAAACGATATACATTCTCTAGGCTATATTTATATGTGCATGGCGTGAAGCTGAATTATCTCAAGAGCTATTTCACACTGCCATCTGGCCGCGTTATCAGTAAAGCGCCGCTAGTTTTAGCGGTGCTTTACCATTATTTTAGCAGCGCTATTCAGCCGCTAGTGGGGCACTTTTAACCCCCACTAGCGGTCGCAGAAAGGGTTAAACGTGACTGTGTATTGCCGCTGCCGAAGTGCCCTCCCTGAAAAAAGTTCTGTGGATGCCCATGCTGACAGGCTGACCTTCCTCCCCTTCAACCTCTGCAGCAATGCAGGAAGAATTCAGCACTTATATGTCTGGCAGCACTTATATGTCTGGCAGCACTTATATGTCTATTTCCCAAGGACAACCTCTGGATATGACACTGAGCACGTGCACTCATCTTCTTTGGTCGACCATGGCAAGGCCTGTTCTGAGTGGAACCTGTCCTGTTAAACTGCTGTATGGTCTTAGCCACTGTGCTGCAGCTCAGGTTCAGGGTTTTGGCAATCTTCCTATAGCCTAGGTCATCTTTATGTAGAGCATCAATTCTTTTTTTCCTCAGAGTTCTTTGCCATGAGATGCCATGTTGAACTTCCAGTGACCAGTATGTGAGATTGAGAGGGAGAACACCAAATTTAACACACCTGCTCCCTATTCACACCTGAGACCTTGTAACACTAACGAGTCACATGACACCGGGGTAAAGAAACTGACTAATTGGGCACAATTTGGACATTTTCACTTAGGGGTGTACTCACTTTTGTTGCTGGCGGTTTAGACATTAATGGCTGGGTATCCAGTTATTTTGAGGGGACAGCAAATGTACACTTTACACTATACAAGCTGTACACTCACTACTTTACATTGTAGCAAAGTACAATTTCTTCAGTGTTGTCGAATGAAAAGATATAATAAAATATTTACAAAAATGTGAGGAGTGTACTCACTTTTGTGAGATACTGTATGTGTGTGTATTTTAATTATGTTATGCTTTAAAACGTTTGGATTATCAACATCATTTTAATAAGTATAGTTATACAGTATATTAGAGAAAAATCTATTTTTTTTAGCAGGGAGCATTTCTTTTCATAAGACATAAAGTAAAGCAAAATAATTGGAGAATTCCTTCCAACTTTCATCCCCTTCCTGCCCAGGCCATTTTTCAGTTTATAACTCTGTCACACTTTGAATTACCCAGTATGGAGTTTTTATCATTTTTTGAGACAGATAGAGCTTTATTTTGGTGGTATTTAATTACAACTGGGTTTTTTTATTCTTGTTATATAAAAAGAAAAAAGACCACAAATTGTGTATCTTTATCAAATTTTGAAAATAAATAATCAGGATGACACAGAATGCCACTTTGGCTAATGTATGTTTTCCAAGCACAACTCAGCTAACCTTTTTGGAGTCTTGTTTGGAATCTTTGACATTTTGTCACTTAGAAGATCATCTTGGATGGGGATCTCAATCTGACAATGGATCCCCTCATATATTCTTCTAGGGGTTCCTCGCATTTTTCATATCCTTACCGTGGGCAAAATAAATATTTGATTCCCTGATGATTTTTTAAGTTTGTCCACTTACAAAGAAATAATGGGTCTATAATTTTTTATCACAGGGGTATTTTAAGCGATAGAGACAGAATATCAACCAAAAATCCAGAAAAAACACATAATACACATGTTATAAATTGAGTTCAGTAAGTAAAATAAGTATTTGATCCCCAAGCAAAACATGATATACTGCTTGGTGGAGAAACCCTTGTTGGCAAGCACAGAGGTAAGACATTTCTTGTAGTTGTAGTTCCATCTCAGGAGGGATTTTGGTGCACTCTTTTTGACAAATCTTCTCTAAATCCTTAGGATTTCTTGGCTGTCAATTGGCAACTTGAAATTTCAGCTCCCTCTATAAATGTTAGATTGAATTAGGCCTGGAGACTGGCTAGGCCACTCAATTACCTTAATGTGCTTCTTATTGAGCCACTCCTTTGTTGCCTTGGCGGTATGTTTTGGGTCATTGTCATGCTGGAAGACCCATCCATGACCCATCTTCAATGTTCTGGCTGAGGTAAGAAGTTTCTCATCCAAAATTTTACAATACATGACCCCATCCATTGGGGATTTAATTAGTAACATTTGTATCATGTGTTTTTTTCTGGATTTTTGGTTGATATTCCGTCTCTATCATTTAAGATACACCTATGATAAAAATTATAGACCCTTAATTTCTTTGTAAGTGGGCAAACTTATAAAATCTGCAGAGGATCAAATAATTATTTTCCCCACTGTATATAACACATTTTATTTGATAATGAGGCTCCCTAGAGGACCAGCTGTCAATCACCCTTGCCTAAGCCACCCTACAAGACAATAAACAAAGACACTGTCAGGAATCAGCAGCTGGGGGACCAGATACATGTTGCTACACACATAAACTGAAACCAGACCATTTACTTACAGTGAACAATAACCACACACCAACAGCAATATACACGAGAACGTATGAAAATCAAAACTGAACAACCAAAATGCAGAAACCCAACAATTAACTAAATATACAAATATATACACGTGAAATATACAAGGCTGGGAAAAAAAAACTGGGGGAGTGGATGGATAGAAGGGAAACAAGGCAATAGGGTACTGTATACACTGCATGATCAAGGTTAAGTCGAGTGGAGTGGTAAGTTGTAGGGATGCTGCTTGTAAGCCAGGAGTAAGCCATGACTACACCTACTGACTTCTCAACCCCTTGTAGGGTCATATCTCATAATACACAAGACCTTAACTCCCCAATTAAGTGTCAAAAGGCCTTTCATCACTATCATTCTTGACAGGCGGATGTCTTGCTTCTCCAAGAGACACATTTCTTTGCTCATACCGTCCATCTTTTGTGCATAAGCAATATACCATATTTTATTTAGCAAATGCCCCTGACAAGACTAGAGGGGGGGCTGTATGTTTCCTAAATGTATATCTTTTACCTTACAGCAGGAAATTAGAGACCCAGAGGGACGGTATCTCCTAGTAAAGGGTTTGCTTGGGGAACAATTATGTACTTTCATCTCTTATTATGCTCCCAATGCAAGATAAATGACCTTTTTTACGAAAATATTGTGGGCTCCTTCCTGGAGGGTTAAGTTATTTAGGGTGGGGACACTAATCTTACCCTGAATTTAAGTCTAGATAAATCCAATCCATCACGTGCGACTCTTAAACGACCCCCAAAAGCTGGCTAGCGTGTGGCTAAAATGCTGCATGCTCTCAATTTAGTGGATGTGTGGCACGAATGACAGAGGGGTTCGTGATTACACTTTTTATTCAGCCCCCCACATCTACGTGGAGACTTAAAGAATCCTTGTTGTCAGATAAATGTTGGTGTGAGGATATTCGAATGGGATTGTGTCAATATTTTCAGGACAACCTGCCAGATAATGTCTTCCCGATGACAGTTTGGGCTGGCCATAAGGCGACCATTTGTGGGAAAACCATTCGGACGTCCTCCCAATTTAACAAAGCTAGATGAGAATGCCTTCAAACTCTCAATGGTGAATTGCAGTCATCACTTAGAATTTATAAGCAGACTCCACCCCCCTCTATTCTCCAACAGATGGATCAGACGAGATTGGAGCTTAACCTAGAACTGACAATGCGAGCAGAAAAAAGTGTATGCTGGGCAGTTTTATATGCATAACAACTGCATTGGATCCCTCCTTGCCCATAAACTGAATCCCAAAATACACACTAGGGCTGTTCCAGAACTGCATTGCCCTAATGGCTCCTATTCCCAAAACCCAACTAGGTTACTCAAGATTTTCCCAACTATTATTCTACTTTATACAAAGCACAGGAATGGAGGCCTCTTTTACTGCACAGGAAGTTTTGTAAGCAATTAAAGCAACTAAAGGTGGGCTTGGCGCCTGGCCTGGATGGCTTCCCTGCCCTTTATTACAGTCAATTTCAGGATTTATTAGTTCCCCATATGGTCCACTACTTTAATGCCTTGCAGGATGGAGCCCCCTGGATCCTCCCTCATACATGGCTTATCTCTCGGTGATACCAAAACCCAAGAAAGTTCCTGGAGAGGTGGGGAATTATCGCCCTATTTCTCTTAGAGATAATGACTTCAAATTATTTACTAAGGTGCTAGCGAATCGCCTATCATCTTTTATTGAATATTCATAAAGATTAGGTGGGCTTCATCCCTGGCAGTCAAGGTCCGTACCTAATTAGAAGGGACATTAACCTCATTTCTCAAATGCAAACCAACTGCGCAGGGGACGCTTCCCAAAAAGGTCTACTGCTATTATTGTACTTTCAAAATAACTTTGATTAAGTGTCTTGGACCTACATGTTCTCGGTTTTAAATGAGTTGGGTTTTGGCCACGTTTCCTCCAGATCATGGGGACCTGTACTTCTGTCCACAGGCAAAAGTTAGGCTTGGGGGGTATTATTCCGATCCCATAGATCTTTTGCGCTGCCCCTTATCCCCCCTGCTCTGCCCCTTATCCCCCCTGCTCTTCGCAATTGCGATACAAATGCTAGTGATAGCTATCCAGGATAATCCTGATATTAAAGGGATATCCTGTGGCACGCTTTATTTGCAGATTACATGCTTCTGCCTTTCTATTATTGAGACTAAATCTCTAGCTCTTAATATTGATACTACTGCTAGACTGCTTACACACCTTAGAGAGGCTTTTTCATTTCAATGGCCAGATAAAGCATTACCATACATGGGAGTCTCCCTTACTGCCTCATACTCATTGTTATACTCAACTAATTATCCCCCTTTTTCCATCACCTGACTGAACTTCTCTTGCATTGGTCGTTACATGACCTTTCGTGGTTTGCAAAAAAATTATGCGGTCAAAATGACCCTGCTACCCAAATTATTATATCTGTTCCACTCCTTGCCCATTCCCTTTAACAGAGCTTCCAATCAAAAGTTAGCAGGTTTCTTTGGGGCTCTAAGGGTCCTAGACTGCCTTAAGTCACCTTTTATGCGCCCAGGCTTGAGGGAGGGTTGGGTGTTCCAGATTTTTGGACATATTATAAGTCAGCAAAACTCATGCAATTGTCTGGCATATATTGCCCTGATGGGAACGTTCTGATCTGATGTCTATAGAATGGCTAGCCGCCCCGTCCCACACTATTGACTTTCTCTTTTGGCGCACTGTGAAATCTAGACCATCTGTTCTGGCACCTACGCTTTCCCACTCCTTTGCTCTTTGGGACCGTATTCGCACTAACCCAACTTTAGTGTCCAAAAATCTACTACGCTAGATCACTTATTTAAATCCCAGCCTTCCCGCCAGGTATAATACAAGTAAAAAGGCGCAAAGCACAGTTACCTTGAAAGTAAAACCGATTAGTCCAGAAACTGAAAACTGTAAAAATGCATGTGTAAGTTCATGCATATATACTGGGAGTATATACAAGAGGTCAGTCAGGGCGGCCACCAAAGGAACCAAAAGCAGGGTCCAGCAAGCTAAAACAACAACAAGGAGAGGGGCGCCTCTGAGTATAAATCATAAATACATTTTATTAAAACAACAATATCCACTCACATGGAAGTTGGAGAAGTTGCATTAGGGTCAGTTGGCTGGGCTGGAGAGATGCGGTGGAACTACAGGTCACAGCGGTTCCTGCAGGGCATGCCAGGTCCAAAGAGGATTAGTTCTTGCAGCCGGGTTCAGTCTCTTGCAGCGAACAGTCCAACACAAATCCTGCTGGGTTGGGAGCCAAGTTATGTCCCAGATGCACAGATAGGGGTTCCAGGGAAGGAAGGGAGAGATGTGTAGGACGCCAGAGCATCCGTTCAGCCGTGCTGCTGCTCACTGATAGAATGGTGTGAAGCCTCTAGGAAGGGAAAAGGCCGGCCGAGCCGAAGATCTCAAACGAGGCTTGGAGAGCAAGTACAGCGTGGTGCCCGGTGATGACGTCACACGCATGCGACGCGTTTCAGAATAGGCTTGCCATTGGTGGACGAATGGCCGCATTCCTTTGTCAAGCATAGGGAGAGGAGGACACAGTGGGCTTATATAAGCTGAAAAGAGGGGGGGGGGCGGGGCCGGAAAGTCCGTGATTTGCATAAAAAATAGGTAATGGGCGGCATTAGATGGCAGGGGGGATAAAAACAAAAACAAAAGGACCTTACAATGACATAGTGCAGAAAAAATAAAAAAGAGAATATATGTATATAATTTTACAACAGGGCTCCAATTAAGACAAAACATTGTGAATAAAACCAGGTAAGGTAAGATAAATTCAGGAACAAGCATTTAAAACATCATGAGGAAATAAATCATAAGGTACAGTGCAATAAAATGGATCAAATAAATATAAATAAATATACAGTAAATACAATAGACTGCCATAAGATGTTATGTATAGAGAGTGGGAGATGACTGTCAAGGATAGGGGATTAATAGTTGTAGTCTGCACCGTCTGGCGTGCAATATGGAATAAAACAATGTAAATTTAATTAAGAAATTATAAATTGATCCTGGGACTATGATTACAGAGAATATGGAAATAAACACTGATGGATTTTAGTATTTCAGGGTAAGTGGGGGGAGGGGGGGGAGGGGAGATATGTACATATATAAATGTGTGAGGGGGAGATGCACATGCACAAAGGGGGGGTAAAAAAAGGGAAAAAAGGGGGGGGGGTAAAAAAAAGGGGGGTAAAAAAAGGGGAAAAAAAAACTGCAACTGAGACAAAATTTCATGGTAGCTGTAAAGTGGTAAGAGGAAAGGTTGTTATAGGACTGTGGATATCTCTATTCCTTCATTGAGGCCGCCAGGGGAGAGTACATCTAAGCAGTATATCCAGAAAGTCTCTCTGGCGCAAAGCTTTTTGAACCGTTCAGCTTCTGACATGTGTTTAGGGATTTGTTCAATAACCCAAACAGACAGACCGGTGGTAGATTTGTTGTGACACTCGGCAAAGTGCCGAGGGACACTGTGTTTGTCCTTACCACCCTCAATGAGTCGTCAATGCTGGCCGAACCGCTGCCTGAGTGGGCAGATAGTTCGCCCAACATAGATTAACCCACAAGGGCACGTGAGGCCATACACTACAAAATTAGACGAGCAGTTATAGAATTGTTCCAATGTATAAATTCTGCCTTTAGATAGAAAAGATTTTTTGCCATGTTCCACAAACATACAAGTCTTGCAGCGGGCTTTCTTACACTGATACATGCCGACTAGTGGTATGAGGGTGGTGGGGTTGGAAATGGGCTTGTCGATGGGCAATTTACTTGGGGCAATCCTATTTTTGAGACTCAGAGCCTTTCGGTACGTGATTCTGGGTATAAGCGGAAGGGAGGTTTTCAGAAGTGGATCCTGTAGCAAAATGGACCAGTGTTTCTTTAGTATATTTTCCATTTTTTTGTACTGAAAATTGAAGGTATTGATAAACCTAGTGGAATGATCTGTTATCTCTTTATCTTTTTTGGCAGGTTTGCCTTTAGCGTAATAGTTGCATGCTTGATCAACTAGATCTTTAGGATAGTCCTTGTCGGCGAACTTCTTTTTAAGTTGTATACTCATGGTGTCATAGTCGCTGTCTAGGGTGCAGTTCTGTCGTAGGCGGCAGAACTGACCTTTAGGTATGTTTTGTGTCCATTTTGGATAGTGGCAACTCCTATAGTGCAAATAGGAGTTGCCAGCGGTAGGTTTGATGTGGTTTTTTGCGATAATCATGTTGTCTAAATGATCCAGATCTAAATCTAAAAAGGCAGATTAGTAGGATCGACAACGTGAGTGAAAGACAAGCCGTATGGATTGGAATTGCAATGTTGGACAAAAAGGGAAACTAGGTCGACAGGGCCATCCCAAATGATGATTATGTCATCAATGTAGCGGCCAAAAAAGACAATATTGGCACAGTGGGGGTTGTTTTGTGTAATGAAATTCTTTTCCCAATAACCCATCACCAGGTTGGCGTAGGAGGGAGCAAAATTTGCTCCCATCGCAGTTCCCTTCGTTTGTAGGTAAAAGTCGCCATTGAAATCGAAATAGTTATGGGTAAGGCAAAAATTGGTTGCCTCCAAGATGAATGCAGCTTGTCTGGGGTTGATAAAGGGATCTTGTGTGAGAAAAAATTCTAGCGCAAGTAAACCAAAAGAGTGTGGGATTGAAGTGTAAAGTGATGTGACGTCCAGAGATAACCAGAGGTAAGATAGTTCCCACTTGTAAGATGCAAGTAGTTCCAACAAGTGTGAACCATCTCTGATATAGGACGGTAATTGTTTAACAATGGGCTGGAGATATAGGTCAATATATTGACTAAAACCGGTAGTAACACTCTCCATGGCAGCCACAATGGGCCTGCCAGGGGGAGAAGTGAGACTCTTGTGGATTTTAGGTAAGTGATAGAAATATGGGATCTGGTAAAAGTTTTTGGTGAAGAAAGAGGCTTCCGTTTTGTCGATCACTCCGCCATCAAGAGCTGATTTTACCAAAATGTTAACTTCAGCGGCAAATTCAATGGTGGGGTCCTTGGAAATTTTTTTATATGTAGTCTCATCTGAGAGGAGTCTAAGGGCTTCGTTAATGTAATCTGCCTTGTTTTGCAGGATAATACCTCCCCCTTTGTCCGCTGATTTGATGATAATGTCAGCCGAGTGTGTTAGGGAATCCAGAGCCTGGATTTCAGAAGCTGAAAGGTTGTGTATATGAGAAGGTATCGTGGTAGAAGTCTGGCAAAGTTTCAGGAAGTCAGCATATACTACCCTGTAAAAACTTTCCAGGTAAGGGCCGGATAGAAGATGGATTTAGGTTTTAGTGATGAGTGTAAAATAGGTGGTGACGTAGCAAGGTGTTGAGTAAAGAGACTAAGAGTGTCTCCTTCATTCGTTATGGAATCTAATATGTCTATGATGTCCCCATCATATTCAAACATATCTGTGGAAGGACTGGTGGGAAGAGGGTCCAGGCACACTTCAGTAGGTTTGTGTGATTTGGCATGGAAAAACCTTTTGAGGGTCAAGTTGCGAATGTATCTGTTTAAATCTTTAAATAAAAGGAAAGGATTGGGCTTATTAATAGGGGCAAAATTAAGGCCTCTGCTAAGTAGGCTAATGTCTGCGGGGAGAGTTCGAGAGATGATAGGTTGAAGATTTTTACAGTTTGCGGAGCTTCGGTGTATTTGTTTCGGGACTTTTTTCGTCCTCCTCTGCAGCCTCTCCGGTGAGTTTTCGTTTTCTCCGGTTGGCTCGAGGAGGACTGGGGACTAAAAAAGTATTGGACTCTGTGGTGGTTGGCGAACCCGATGTGTGAGGTTTAGGACATTCAGTCGAAGGTTCGATAGTAACAATGGGGGTGTTGGAGGCAGATTGGACATCCATAGCTAAATCTAATGATTCCCTGACTGAGATAGATGTAGACATCATTTTGGAAACAGGGTTGGGCACAGGGGCAATATCATTTGTGATGTTATCACGTCCCCTTCCTGTATGGGAGGGCCTGTTATAAAAATTTTTAAGATCATTAAGCAGTTTTCTGGATTTGGTTGTAGGGATTCTGTTAGTTGGATGACTAATGCGAGTCATAGGAACAGTACCAAGTGAAGAATTTCTATAGGGAATAGAAATGCTCATAAGGGGTGGAGGCGGATGATGTTGGGACAAGGGTGTGGTGGGAAGTAATGGGCGGGGGCGGGGGGGACAAGTGGGTCTGTGGGAAGAAGGGGCCAAGGGGGGATGGGAGGAAGAGGGTACAAAAGGTGGTTGGTTGGTGGTGGATGCGGGGGGGAAAAGGGAGGGAGGGGGACAGGGTAATCTGGTATCAGATGGGGGAGGGGGTTGTTGAGATTTAGATTTCCAGTTGAAAATTCTATTCAAATTAAAGTCGTCTAGATCTCTTTTGAATTTGCCCAATTTTGTTTGAATCATATAGTCCTCATCAGATTTGGTGTTTTTCTTGAGGATATCAAGCCAAGAGAGTGGGACTGTAACCCTACGATCTGTGATCTCTGTAGCTATAGTGTTAGCTTCAAGTTTAAGTTTCTCGAAGAGATGTAATCTATGCTCAATGAGTATTTCCATCCATTTGGATGTACAAAATTCAGATATGGTTTCCCATTCTTTTTTACTGGTGGAGTTTAAAAATGGGCAGTCTTTTGTAATTCTGAGGCCTCGAGGGGAGATTTTGGTCGAGATATATTTTTCCAAGAAAAACCTATCCCACCATTGCTGATTTAGGTTTTTGATGATTCTCTCCAGGTGTTTAAATTTCCCACAAAGGGTATATCTAGTGGCACCTGTTAATTTTATATCGTTAGAAAAAATGGTAGATGGGAGGATGGTGTACATATCCTCCAGGACATTGTGTCTATATGTCTCTATGTCTTTAAGAAGGTCCATGATGTAAAAATAAACTTTAACAATAAAATATTGGTATGTTCAACTATATAAGGGATCATTATAAATAGACCGGAGGGATAGGGCAAGAGGAAATTCAAAAGAAAAAACAAAAAAAGGGAGGGGGGGGGGGGAGGCACTTAGGATCAATATCTGTGGGGGTAGTATTAGAAGGAAAATTTACCTTATAAACAGATATACAAGTGCAGTTTCAATATACGATAAAACAACAAGGAACCGTTTGTTGCAGGTATACACAAAATTATATATACACAGAATTGGAATAACAAAAATGGTGGTGGTGCAGATTAATATTGATGGACACGGTAACGTGTAGCTTATATAAGCCCACTGTGTCCTCCTCTCCCTATGCTTGACAAAGGAATGCGGCCATTCCTCCACCAATGGCAAGCCTATTCTGAAACGCGTTGCATGCGTGTGACGTCATCACCGGGCGCCACGCTGTACTTGCTCTCCAAGCCTCGTTTGAGATCTTCGGCTCGGCTGGCCTTTTCCCTTCCTAGAGGCTTCACACCATTCTATCAGTGAGCAGCAGCACGGCTGAACGGATGCTCTGGCGTCCTACACATCTCTCCCTTCCTTCCCTGGAACCCCTATCTGTGCATCTGGGACATAACTTGGCTCCCAACCCAGCAGGATTTGTGTTGGACTGTTCGCTGCAAGAGACTGAACCCGGCTGCAAGAACTAATCCTCTTTGGACCTGGCATGCCCTGCAGGAACCGCTGTGACCTGTAGTTCCACCGCATCTCTCCAGCCCAGCCAACCGACCCTAATGCAACTTCTCCAACTTCCATGTGAGTGGATATTGTTGTTTTAATAAAATGTATTAATGAATTATACTCAGAGGCGCCCCTCTCCTTGTTGTTGTTTTAGCTTGCTGGACCCTGCTTTTGGTTCCTTTGGTGGCCGCCCTGACTGACCTCTTGTATATACTCCCAGTATATATGCATGAACTTACACATGCATTTTTACAGTTTTCAGTTTCTGGACTAATCGGTTTTACTTTCAAGGTAACTGTGCTTTGCGCCTTTTTACTTGTATTATCCTTTTTTCAGAAGCTCTAAGTGCTGCATGCACTATTGCCAAAGGAATATACGTGTGTATATATGTATATTTTTTACCGTGTCCATCAATATTAATCTGCACCACCACCATTTTTGTTATTCCAATTCTGTGTATATATAATTTTGTGTATACCTGCAACAAACGGTTCCTTGTTGTTTTATCGTATATTGAAACTGCACTTGTATATCTGTTTATAAGGTAAATTTTCCTTCTAATACTACCCCCACAGATATTGATCCTAAGTGCCTCCCCCCCCCCCCTCCCTTTTTTTGTTTTTTCTTTTGAATTTCCTCTTGCCCTATCCCTCCGGTCTATTTATAATGATCCCTTATATAGTTGAACATACCAATATTTTATTGTTAAAGTTTATTTTTACATCATGGACCTTCTTAAAGACATAGAGACATATAGACACAATGTCCTGGAGGATATGTACACCATCCTCCCATCTACCATTTTTTCTAACGATATAAAATTAACAGGTGCCACTAGATATACCCTTTGCGGGAAATTTAAACACCTGGAGAGAATCATCAAAAACCTAAATCAGCAATGGTGGGATAGGTTTTTCTTGGAAAAATATATCTCGACCAAAATCTCCCCTCGAGGCCTCAGAATTACAAAAGACTGCCCATTTTTAAACTCCACCAGTAAAAAAGAATGGGAAACCATATCTGAATTTTGTACATCCAAATGGATGGAAATACTCATTGAGCATAGATTACATCTCTTCGAGAAACTTAAACTTGAAGCTAACACTATAGCTACAGAGATCACAGATCGTAGGGTTACAGTCCCACTCTCTTGGCTTGATATCCTCAAGAAAAACACCAAATCTGATGAGGACTATATGATTCAAACAAAATTGGGCAAATTCAAAAGAGATCTAGACGACTTTAATTTGAATAGAATTTTCAACTAGAAATCTAAATCTCAACAACCCCCTTCCCCATCTGATACCAGATTACCCTGTCCCCCTCCCTCCCTTTTCCCCCCCGCATCCACCACCAACCAACCACCTTTTGTACCCTCTTCCTCCCATCCCCCCTTGGCCCCTTCTTCCCACAGACCCACTTGTCCCCCCCGCCCCCGCCCATTACTTCCCACCACACCCTTGTCCCAACATCATCCGCCTCCACCCCTTATGAGCATTTCTATTCCCTATAGAAATTCTTCACTTGGTACTGTTCCTATGACTCGCATTAGTCATCCAACTAACAGAATCCCTACAACCAAATCCAGAAAACTGCTTAATGATCTTAATAATTTTTATAACAGGACCTCCCATACAGGAAGGGGACGTGATAACATCACAAATGATATTGCCCCTGTGCCCAACCCTGTTTCCAAAATGATGTCTACATCTATCTCAGTCAGGGAATCATTAGATTTAGCTATGGATGTCCAATCTGCCTCCAACACCCCCCATTGTTACTATCGAACCTTCGACTGAATGTCCTAAACCTCACACATCGGGTTCGCCAACCACCACAGAGTCCAATACTTTTTTAGTCCCCAGTCCTCCTCGAGCCAACCGGAGAAAACGAAAACTCACCGGAGAGGCTGCAGAGGAGGACGAAAAAAGTCCCGAAACAAATACACCGAAGCTCCGCAAACTGTAAAAATCTTCAACCTATCATCTCTCGAACTCTCCCCCGCAGACATTAGCCTACTTAGCAGAGGCCTTAATTTTGCCCCTATTAATAAGCCCAATCCTTTCCTTTTATTTAAAGATTTAAACAGATACATTCGCAACTTGACCCTCAAAAGGTTTTTCCATGCCAAATCACACAAACCTACTGAAGTGTGCCTGGACCCTCTTCCCACCAGTCCTTCCACAGATATGTTTGAATATGATGGGGACATCATAGACATATTAGATTCCATAACGAATGAAGGAGACACTCTTAGTCTCTTTACTCAACACCTTGCTACGTCACCACCTATTTTACACTCATCACTAAAACCTAAATCCATCTTCTATCCGGCCCTTACCTGGAAAGTTTTTACAGGGTAGTATATGCTGACTTCCTGAAACTTTGCCAGACTTCTACCACGATACCTTCTCATATACACAACCTTTCAGCTTCTGAAATCCAGGCTCTGGATTCCCTAACACACTCGGCTGACATTATCATCAAATCAGCGGACAAAGGGGGAGGTATTATCCTGCAAAACAAGGCAGATTACATTAACGAAGCCCTTAGACTCCTCTCAGATGAGACTACATATAAAAAAATTTCCAAGGACCCCACCATTGAATTTGCCGCTGAAGTTAACATTTTGGTAAAATCAGCTCTTGATGGCGGAGTGATCGACAAAACGGAAGCCTCTTTCTTCACCAAAAACTTTTACCAGATCCCATATTTCTATCACTTACCTAAAATCCACAAGAGTCTCACTTCTCCCCCTGGCAGGCCCATTGTGGCTGCCATGGAGAGTGTTACTACCGGTTTTAGTCAATATATTGACCTATATCTCCAGCCCATTGTTAAACAATTACCGTCCTATATCAGAGATGGTTCACACTTGTTGGAACTACTTGCATCTTACAAGTGGGAACTATCTTACCTCTGGTTATCTCTGGACGTCACATCACTTTACACTTCAATCCCACATTCTTTTGGTTTACTTGCGCTAGAATTTTTTCTCACACAAGATCCCTTTATCAACCCCAGACAAGCTGCATTCATCTTGGAGGCAACCAATTTTTGCCTCACCCATAACTATTTCGATTTCAATGGCGACTTCTACCTACAAACTAAGGGAACTGCGATGGGAGCGAATTTCGCTCCCTCCTACGCCAACCTGGCGATGGGTTATTGGGAAAAGAATTTCATTACACAAAACAACCCCCACTGTGCCAATATTGTCTTTTTTGGCCGCTACATTGATGACATAATCATCATTTGGGATGGCCCTGTCGACCTAGTTTCCCTTTTTGTCCAACATTGCAATTCCAATCCATACGGCTTGTCTTTCACTCACGTTGTCGATCCTACTAATCTGGCCTTTTTAGATTTAGATCTGGGTCATTTAGACAACATGATTATCGCAAAAAACCACATCAAACCTACCGCTGGCAACTCCTATTTGCACTATAGGAGTTGCCACTATCCAAAATGGACACAAAACATACCTAAAGGTCAGTTCTGCCGCCTACGACAGAACTGCACCCTAGACAGCGACTATGACACCATGAGTATACAACTTAAAAAGAAGTTCGCCGACAAGGACTATCCTAAAGATCTAGTTGATCAAGCTTGCAACTATTACGCTAAAGGCAAACCTGCCAAAAAAGATAAAGAGATAACAGATCATTCCACTAGGTTTATCACTACCTTCAATTTTCAGTACAAAAAAATGGAAAATATACTAAAGAAACACTGGTCCATTTTGCTACAGGATCCACTTCTGAAAACCTCCCTTCCGCTTATACCCAGAATCACGTACCGAAAGGCTCCGAGTCTCAAAAATAGGATTGCCCCAAGTAAATTGCCCATCGACAAGCCCATTTCCAACCCCACCACCCTCATACCACTAGTCGGCATGTATCAGTGTAAGAAAGCCCGCTGCAAGACTTGTATGTTTGTGGAACATGGCAAAAAATCTTTTCTATCTAAAGGCAGAATTTATACATTGGAACAATTCTATAACTGCTCGTCTAATTTTGTAGTGTATGGCCTCACGTGCCCTTGTGGGTTAATCTATGTTGGGCGAACTATCTGCCCACTCAGGCAGCGGTTCGGCCAGCATCGACGACTCATTGAGGGTGGTAAGGACAAACACAGTGTCCCTCGGCACTTTGCCGAGTGTCACAACAAATCTACCACCGGTCTGTCTGTTTGGGTTATTGAACAAATCCCTGAATGTCAGAAGCTGAATGGTTCAAAAAGCTTTGCGCCAGAGAGACTTTCTGGATATACTGCTTAGATGTACTCTCCCCTGGCGGCCTCAATGAAGGAATAGAGATATCCACAGTCCTATAACAACCTTTCCTCTTACCACTTTACAGCTACCATGAAATTTTGTCTCAGTTGCAGTTTTTTTTTTTTTTTTCCCCTTTTTTTACCCCCCTTTTTTTACCCCCCCTTTTTTTTTTTCCCTTTTTTACCCCCTTTTTTTTTTTTATATATATATGTATATGTGCATGTGCATCTCCCCCTCACACATTTATATATGTACATATCTCCCCTCCCCCCCCTCCCCCCACTTACCCTGAAATACTAAAATCCATCAGTGTTTATTTCCATATTCTCTGTAATCATAGTCCCAGGATCAATTTATAATTTCTTAATTAAATTTACATTGTTTTATTCCATATTGCACGCCAGACGGTGCAGACTACAACTATTAATCCCCTATCCTTGACAGTCATCTCCCACTCTCTATACATAACATCTTATGGCAGTCTATTGTATTTACTGTATATTTATTTATATTTATTTGATCCATTTTATTGCACTGTACCTTATGATGTATTTCCTCATGATGTTTTAAATGCTTGTTCCTGAATTTATCTTACCTTACCTGGTTTTATTCACAATGTTTTGTCTTAATTGGAGCCCTGTTGTAAAATTATATACATATATTCTCTTTTTTATTTTTTCTGCACTATGTCATTGTAAGGTCCTTTTGTTTTTGTTTTTATCCCCCCTGCCATCTAATGCCGCCCATTACCTATTTTTTATGCAAATCACGGACTTTCCGGCCCCGCCCCCCCCTCTTTTCAGCTTATATAAGCCCACTGTGTCCTCCTCTCCCTATGCTTGACAAAGGAATGCGGCCATTCGTCCACCAATGGCAAGCCTATTCTGAAACGTGTTGCATGCGTGTGACGTCATCACCGGGCGCCACGCTGTACTTGCTCTCCAAGCCTCGTTTGAGATCTTCGGCTCGGCCGGCCTTTTCCCTTCCTAGAGGCTTCACACCATTCTATCAGTGAGCAGCAGCACGGCTGAACGGATGCTCTGGCATCCTACACATCTCTCCCTTCCTTCCCTGGAACCCCTATCTGTGCATCTGGGACATAACTTGGCTCCCAACCCAGCAGGATTTGTGTTGGACTGTTCGCTGCAAGAGACTGAACCCGGCTGCAAGAACTAATCCTCTTTGGACCTGGCATGCCCTGCAGGAACCGCTGTGACCTGTAGTTCCACCGCATCTCTCCAGCCCAGCCAACCGACCCTAATGCAACTTCTCCAACTTCCATGTGAGTGGATATTGTTGTTTTAATAAAATGTATTTATGATTTATACTCAGAGGCGCCCCTCTCCTTGTTGTTGTTCCCGCCAGGTATGGAAATCAGAGCCTTTAAGTGGTGGACAGACAAGAGCCTTTACCGTATAGGTAAATTTTTTATGCACAGAACCCCTTTCACTCTAACCCATTGCAATACTGTGTTGGAGATGCCTTCCTCTGAACGGTTTCGCTTTACTCAAATTGCTCACTTTTTAGCATCAATTCGTACCTCCTCTGATCCTCCTTTTTTTAACTGCTTACATACAATGGTGTACTAAGAATCAGGGCTCCAGGGGTGGCTTCTCCATGGCTTACGTGTCCTTGCTTGCTTCCCTTCCAAAACGACCCTATATGTTGGCATGGGAGAGGGATCTAGACTTCTCCCTGGAGCCTGAGTCCTGGTACTCCAGACTAGCGGCCTCATTCAAGGATGTACTGAATGTCTCTTTGATTGAGGCGAGTGTTAAAGTCTTCATAAGATGGTACTTGGTCTCTACGTATCTAGACAGGATGTATCCATCTACTTCATAGATATTGGATTTATGGATGTATAATTTTCTTAAAATTCATAATGATAATAATAATCTTTTGAATGAAAATCAAAGCTGAGCAACCAAAATGCAGAAACCTAACTAAATATACAAATATATACATGTGAAATATACAAGGCTGGGAGAAAACTGGGGGAGCAGATGGGAAGAAAGGAAACAAGACTGAGAAAGGGACAAGGCAGCAGGGCACTGAATGCAGGGCAAGATCAAGGGTAAATGGCAACAAAGTCTGTCTTGTGTAAAGAAATTTGCTCGCAGTGTGACAAGGTCATCTGCTGGAGGATATCGAGGATAGCGGCATATTTCTGGATATTTACTGATTGGACAGAGAATTGGATAGGGAGTGATGATGGTGTTGATGAAGGTGGTGCTTGTGTGTGTTTTATAAAATGCCAAGTCAGCCCATTTTGTCTCTCTGTTTCTGAACCCCAGGCATGATTCAAAATTGAGATTGGACTTATGTAACATATCATCTCTGTTGTTTTCTTATGTACTCTGTTAATATTCCATTAGATTTCCATGTATTAGTTTTACTTTATTTGTAAATAAATAAAACTGTTGCTTCTTTGAGCATTGTGTATATTATTATAGCTCTGTTATCAGTGCTCTAACAGAATAACAAATTATAGAAAGGAAGATATACCATTTTTATAGCTACGGAAAAAACACACCCTAGTTATTTCAAGTGTCATTTGAGCTCAAACAAGATTCTGACTTTTATTTCTTATAGTATCTAAGTCTTGCAATTTTACTCATGTTTGTGCTCAAATTTAGATCTTTCAACTTACAACCAATGCAGACTAAACTTGTGACATGCAGCCCAGGACTGCTGAAGAGTCTTTCATCCACATATTCAGACACACTGATACAACAAAGTGCATACATAATAATATTTTACTTAAGCTGGCCACCAATTATTATTTGCATTTTTTTTATTATTTTACTAGCTAGCTATAGACAATTGTTTTTTGTTTGTTTTATTTTTTTCATTCAGCCAGTGGGCTGAAAGAAAAAAAAAATAATGGTTTCCTTCAATCACATAAAAGAGGTGGATGAAGAAATTCCCCCTGCAAGGACATTGTATTCTGTCAGCAGGACACATAACTGTCAGGATAAGATAATTGTGGGGTATTCCTGCGCTATCGTGAACGGGGTTGGGGAGAGAGGAGGAGGGACACCCAATCTCAATAAACACAGGGAAGAGCAGCATACACCGAATGGGGTACAGCCTGTCCCCAGTTACAACAAAATGGAGTAAAGTGTGGTGCTGCGCTAATCCCAATGAGATTGGCGCATATTGGCTTTATGCTCGTGAGCGTCTTATAGTGCACCAAAATAGGCTTTACAAATATAACAATAAAAAGATAACCTCATATGACAAATGTGTCCTTAAGTGCTGATAGTGTGTATGGTCAAGGAAATCGTAATAAATACACAATAAATAATAATAAATATAACGTGCAAAGTGGTTAGTGCTTAAACATCACAGTAGCAAACATAAATATATGGGTGCATATAGCTACGGTAAAAATAGCAGCTGGCTAAAACTATCACCAATCGCCAACTAGCTAAAAACAATATAAATCTACACATTCATAAGTGCATATATAGCCAAAGTGCATCCAGTGCAAGTACTAAAAGTTCATAAACATGCATGCAAAACTGCGTGCAAAATATTAACAGGTGCAGTGCTCCTTGCAGCGAAAAGCAATCAATCAAAAGTCCATAAAACGTGTATTGACTTCCGTGCTAAACATGGGTGCTAGACATGGGTGACAGTAGTGGTCAGTCTTCATGCAACAGTGTGCACATTAGTGGGCAGTGGCCCCTTACCTGAAGGTAATGGGATAATCGCGTTTAGCCAATCAGAGGCATGGCAGTCTTTGTAGAGACCCTGGGTATACTCTGTAATGGTGGATGGTGGAAATATGGTCCTATCCTGATCGCTTCTATTGTAGGGGCGTCTGGTCCTTCCAAGTAGTGTCCCAGGGTCACCCAGATAGATTAAGAAAGGAAGCCCACAATAGTATAGTATTGCATGGAAGCGTATCACTTTTATTACAACATAAAATACAGTACTCACATTAAACATTAAAAACCGGGCGGAGATCCGACGAGCGGCGAGCTCGTAATGCAAATAACAGTCAGAGAGTGCCTGTCCCGTCCCTATGCATGACGTCACGGTCACGTGGCTTCTTCAGGGGATACAGGGAGGCACTGTAGATGTCTTTAAATAGCGCCCCATAGGCTATAATGAGCGGCCATTTTCCCGGAGCCGCCAGGAAGTATTCCGACGGCCATTTTGCCTGAGGCTAGTGGGCGCAACCATGATGGTAATCGGCCAGTCATAGTAACAGGGGCGGGCGCCTCACAGTAGCGGCCCCGCCTCATCCAGCCAGCCCACATCCTCACCCTTAATGACTGTCAGCAGAGGGGGAAATCGGCATAGCATGCCGGCCAGCCGAGTGATCGTCTGTGTATGGCGGTGAATATCTTATCAGCCCACACAGATCGGCATTCAGGCAGGGGACATGGAGCTTTAAACATGTTACATGTTTCGCAACTTTGTTTGTTGTAACACAGAAGGGGCCGTTTATGCCTTGCAATGTAGCTGCGGTCTGCAATACATAGGCCGCACTAAGAGACCGCTCAAAGTCCGCATCAAGGAGCATGTAAAAAATATTATCAACGGATACGATAAGCATAGCGTATCGAAACACTTCCTAATTCACCACAACAAAGATCCTTCCCAGCTTAAATTTTGGGGCATTGAACCCTATGTGAGGCACTGGCGGGGGGGACACAAGGTTAGGACTCTGAGCCAAATGGAATCCAGGTGGATTTTCACCATGGATACCTTCTCGCCAAGAGGCCTCAATATAGAATTTGATTTAAATTGTTTCCTGAGTAATTTCTAATTTTTAATTTTTAATCTTTAATTATTTTTAATCCGTCCACGTTGAAGAGTCTTTTATACACTTTCTATATTTTACCCACACACGCTGTCAGCATCCCCATATAGTGCTGACATGTAGACATATGTTGGAGTTCACACAATGTAGGGAATCCTACCACTACTGAATAGAGAAGCGTGTGCCACACATACCCACCGTTCTATCTAGACCCGTGGGTATACTTATATATGGACTACCTCCCCTTGCCATCTACGTCCACATAACACCAATGGTCGTATATAATTTTACCTGGTATTAGTACTTATGTATGATCTGACTCTGTATAGGTTAGTTTGGATTTATTTTACTTTACTTTAATTCATACTGTTCTAGTGTGTCGAGATGCCTGTCCTAGACCGTGCAGCTTTATATATATATTTTTATACGTTTCCACAAATCCCCCTTTCCAGCCTTTAATCTTGCTTATTTTAATATTTTTTAATTAAATATAAGTTTTTTCTTTATGGTGAGATTATACAGCCATTTTATGTATTATATAGCGATTTAATACATTTTTATCTTTATCTGCTTCTAACATGTCTCAACTATGTAACATGTTTAAAGCTCCATGTCCCCTGCCTGAATGCCGATCTGTGTGGGCTGATAAGATATTCACCGCCATACACAGACGATCACTCGGCTGGCCGGCATGCTATGCCGATTTCCCCCTCTGCTGACAGTCATTAAGGGTGAGGATGTGGGCTGGCTGGATGAGGCGGGGCCGCTACTGTGAGGCGCCCGCCCCTGTTACTATGACTGGCCGATTACCATCATGGTTGCGCCCACTAGCCTCAGGCAAAATGGCCGTCGGAATACTTCCTGGCGGCTCCGGGAAAATGGCCGCTCATTATAGCCTATGGGGCGCTATTTAAAGACATCTACAGTGCCTCCCTGTATCCCCTGAAGAAGTCACGTGACCGTGACGTCATGCATAGGGACGGGACAGGCACTCTCTGACTGTTATTTGCATTACGAGCTCGCCGCTCGTCGGATCTCCGCCCGGTTTTTAATGTTTAATGTGAGTACTGTATTTTATGTTGTAATAAAAGTGATACGCTTCCATGCAATACTATACTATTGTGGGCTTCCTTTCTTAATCTATCTGGGTGACCCCGGGACACTACTTGGAAGGACCAGACGCCCCTACAATAGAAGCGATCAGGATAGGACCATATTTCCACCATCCACCATTACAGAGTATACCCAGGGTCTCTACAAAGGCTGCCATGCCTCTGATTGGCTAAACGCGATTACCCCATTACCTTCAGGTAAGGGGCCACTGCCCACTAATGTGCACACTGTTGCATGAAGACTGACCACTACTGTCACCCATGTCTAGCACCCATGTTTAGCACGGAAGTCAATACACGTTTTATGGACTTTTGATTGATTGCTTTTCGCTGCAAGGAGCACTGCACCTGTTAATATTTTGCACGCAGTTTTGCATGCATGTTTATGAACTTTTAGTACTTGCACTGGATGCACTTTGGCTATATATGCACTTATGAACGTGTAGATTTATATTGTTTTTAGCTAGTTGGCGATTGGTGATAGTTTTAGCCAGCTGCTATTTTTACCGTAGCTATATGCACCCATATATTTATGTTTGCTACTGTGATGTTTAAGCAGTAACCACTTTGCACGTTATATTTATTATTATTTATTGTGTATTTATTACGATTTCCTTGACCATACACACTATCAGCACTTAAGGACACATTTGTCATATGAGGTTATCTTTTTATTGTTACATTTGTAAAGCCTATTTTGGTGCACTATAAGACGCTCACGAGCATAAAGCCAATATGCGCCAATCTCATTGGGATTAGCGCAGCACCACACTTTACTCCATTTTGTTATAACTGTCAGAATACACTGAACTAATTGACAAAAGTTTGCCAATGTCAATGTTTGACAGAACATTCCTATTCAACAGAAGTCTATCTAATGATCAACTTCATACTTAAATAGTTACATAGTTTGTAAGGTTGAATAAAGACACCAGTCTATCCAGTTCAACCTGAGTGTGTGTGTGTATATGTGTGTGTTTATGTCACTACCATTTTCAATATCCCTATACATTGTGTTTGCAGAGAAACACATCTAAAAGTTTTTTTCTCTACACTCCCCGCTGACACCAACTGTTGGAGAGTTCCACATCCTTAACGCTCTAACCAGTGGCGGCCCGTCCATAGGGGCGCATGGGCGCCGCCCCCCAGTCAAAAAAAAAATTAAAAAATGTCCCTTTAAAAAAAAAAAAGTTCCTTTAAGAAGTGCACTGTGTTCCGGGCGGGCGCCGGACACGGTGCACTATTGAAGCGTCATGCCAATGCAATCCCGTGATTGCAGGCAAAACGCTTCATTTGCGGTATTTTTTTATGCCCTATGGCGCTGTGCAGTGCGCCTCTAGATGCTGACATTCTCCTTCATGTCTTCATTTCTGGGCAGTGCTGTAACTGGGCGGCGTGTCACTTCCTGTTTCGGCTCGTGAATGGAGAAGCAAGGTAAAGTAATGTGTTACTAACAGCCTTTAATTGTCTGTCCACCCTGGTTGTTATACTCTTCTTAGTCTGTGATCAGAGGGTGGAGGGAGCTGTGCTTCACCTCTGCCCTGCCTGAAATCAACCTCTGCTCCAGCCCTTCACCCGACAATCTGCTGGAGCCTTCATTACACATCTCCTGTATGTGTATATCAGGAGGGCTCGCAGCACTGCGTCCTACAGTCATGCTGTGCATTCTCTCATCTCTCTGTCTCTGTCTCTGTCTCTGTCTCTCTTTCTCTCTCTCTCTCTCTCTCTCTCTCTCTCTCTCTCCCCTATCTGTATAACTGCATATCTCTCTCTCTCTAAGTATCTATCTATCTGTATAGCTATCTATCTATCTGTATATCTATCTGTATAACTGTTTATCTATCTATCTGTATAACTGTTTATCTATCTATCTGTTTATCTATCTATCTATCTATCTATCTATCTATCTATCTATCTATCTATCTATCTATCTATCTATCTATCTATCTATCTATCTATCTATCTATATGTCTGTCTGTATATCTATCTGTATGTCTATCTATCTATCTGTATATCTATCTGTATGATTATCTATCTATCTGTATGTCTATTTATCTATCTGTATGTCTATCTATCTATCTATCTATCTATCTATCTATCTATCTATCTATCTATCTATCTATCTATCTATCTATCTATCTATCTATCTATCTATCTATCTATCTATCTATCTATCTATCTATCTATCTATCTATCTATCTATCTATCTGTCTGTCTGTCTGTCTGTCTGTCTGTCTGTCTGTCTGTCTGTCTGTCTGTCTGTCTGTCTGTCTGTCTGTCTGTCTGTCTGTCTGTCTGTCTGTCTGTCTATCTATCTATCTATCTATCTGTATGTCTGTCTGTATATCTATCTGTATGTCTATCTATCTATCTGTATATCTATCTGTATGTCTATCTATCTATCTGTATGTCTATCTATCTATCTGTATGTCTATCTGTCTGTCTATCTGTCTGTCTGTCTGTCTGTCTGTCTGTCTGTCTGTCTGTCTGTCTGTCTATCTATCTATCTATCTATCTATCTATCTATCTATCTATCTATCTATCTATCTGTATGTCTGTCTGTATATCTATCTGTATGTCTATCTATCTATCTGTATATCTATCTGTATGTCTATCTATCTATCTGTATGTCTATCTATCTATCTGTATGTCTATTTATCTATCTGTATGTCTATCTATCCATCTGTATGTCTATCTATCTATCTGTCTGTCTGTCTGTCTGTCTGTCTGTCTGTCTGTCTGTCTATCTATCTATCTATCTATCTATCTATCTATCTATCTATCTATCTATCTGTCTGTCTGTATATCTATCTGTATGTCTATCTATCTATCTGTATGTCTGTCTGTATATCTATCTGTATATCTATCTGTATGTCTATCTATCTATCTGTATGTCTGTCTATCTATCTATCTGTATGTCTGTCTATCTATCTATCTGTATGTCTGTCTATCTATCTATCTGTATGTCTGTCTATCTTTCTGTATAACTGTATATCTATCTCTCTCTCTCTCTATATATAACTGTCTATCTCTCTCTCTCTCCCCTATCTGTATAACTGCATATCTCTCTCTATCTAAGTATCTATCTATCTATCTATCTATCTATCTATCTATCTATCTATCTATCTATCTATCTATCTATCTATCTATCTATCTATCTATCTATCTATCTATCTATCTATCTGTATAACTGAATATCTCTCTCTATCTAAGTATCTATCTATATATATCTATCTATATAACTGTATATCTATCTATATAACTGTATATCTATCTATCTATCTATCTATCTATCTATCTATCTATATAACTGCATATCTCTCTCTATCTAAGTATCTATCTATCTGTATATCTATCTATATAACTGTCTATCTATCTATCTATCTATCTATCTATCTATCTATCTATCTATCTATCTATCTATCTATCTATCTATCTAGAACTGTATCTCTATCTCTCTATCTATCTATCTATCTATCTATCTATCTATCTATCTATCTATCTATCTATCTATCTATCTATCTATCTATCTAACTGCATATCTGTCTATCGGCCCCATCACGGGCCAGTGACGTGGGGGGGGGGGGGGTTGGTTGAGATTTTGTTTGCGCCCCCCTAAAAAAAATGGAGCACCAGCCGCCACTGGCTCCAACAGTAGAGAAGCAGTTTAAGCTTCTTGTCCAACTTCATTGTTTGGCAGTAGGTCTTCTTTAGAGACCTTGGGTTAAATAGTTTCCACCCAATGCTAGAGTCACAATTTAAAGATTTTTTACAGTGCCTTGAAACAGTATACATACCCCTTGAAATTTTCCACATGTTCTCATGTTACAAGCGAAAATGTAAATGTATTTTATTGGGATTTTATGTGATAGACCAACACAAAGTGGCACATAATTGTGAAGTGGAAGGAAAATGATAAATATTTTTCAAAGTTTTTTTACAAATAAATATTTGAAAAGTGTGGCGTGCATTTGTATTCAGCCCTCTTTACTCTGATACCCCTAACTAAAATCTAGTGGAACCAATTGCCTTCAGAAGTCACCTAATTAGTAAATAGAGTCCACCAATGTGTAATTTAATCTCAGTATAAATACAGCTGTTCTGTGAAGCCCTCAGAGGTTTGTTAGAGAAACTTAGTGAACAAACAGCATCATGAAGGCCAAGGAACACACCAGACAGGTCAGGGATAGAGTTGTGGAGAAGTTTATGGAAGAGAGGCAAGAAGAAAACCATAAGAAGTCCCGTTTGCAGCTTGCAAGAAGCCATGTGGGGGACACACCAAACATGCGGAAGAAGGTGCTCTGATCACATGAGACCAAAATTGAACTTTTTGGAATAAAAGTAAAATGCTATGTGTGGCGGAAAACAAAAATTGATCATCACCCCAAACACACCATCCCGGTGAGAAACATGGTGGTGACAGCATCATGTTGTGAGGATGCTTTTCTTCAGCAGGGACAAGGAAGCTGGTCAGAGTTGATGGGAAGATGGATTCGAGCCAAATACAGGGCAATCTTATAAGAAATCCTGTTAGAGTCTGCAAAAGACTTGAGACTGGGGCTGAGGTTCACCTTCCAGCAGAACAACGACCCTAAACATACAGCCAGAGCTACAATGAAATGGTTTAAATCAAGGCATATCCATGTGTTACAATATCCAAGTCAAAGTCCATACCTAAATCCAATTGAGAATCTGTGGCAAGACTTGAAATTTCTATTCACAGACGCTCTCCATCCAATCTGACAGAGCATGAGCTATTTTGCAAAGAAAAATAGACAAAATTGTGCAAAGATGTGCAAAGCTGATAGAGACATACCCAAAAAGACTTGCAGCTGTAACTGCAGCAAAAGGTGGTTCTACAAAGTAATGACTCAGGGGGACTAAATGCAAATGCACGCCACACTTTTCACATATTTAGTTGTAAAAAAAAATCTGAAAACCATTTATCATTTTCTTTCCACTTCACAATTATGTGCCACTTTGTGTTGGTCTATCACATAAAATCCCAATAAAATACATTTATGTTTTTGGTTGTAAAATGACAAAATGTAGAAAATTGCAAGGGGTATGAAAACTTTTTCAAGGCACTGTATATTGTGATATCTCCTCTTAAGTCTCTTCTTCAGAGAGAATAAGTTTAACATGTGTAGTCCTTCCTCATAATTGTGGTCTTCCAGCTTCCTTAATAGTTTTGTTGCCCTTCTCTAAACAGGGAGGGCCCACACATGGATCAAAATTCATCAAGTCCCCGCCAATCTGGCGGAATCTCAATCCATTAATGGGCAGCTTTATTCTATATATATGGTTTTAAAAGTATATTAATAATTTGAAGAAGAAACTTTAGAATAGTTAAGCAATTTAATACCCCGGCAATAGATGTTAAACACACACACAGTGTTTGTATAAATTCTATAAAATGAGATATAAGAGAATAAACAAGCAAGATGTCTATTGTGAGTGTCCTAACTGCAAGCTACTAGCAGAGTACATTGATGATCTGGAGATTCAGAAAGAATAAGGCATAACACATTGTATAAATTATGTGATGATTTTACTCCCTGCCACTGTTAAAAAAACAAAAAATAAAGGAGTGGGGCATTCTAAAAGAATATGCTGAATACTAATGCCGCCTACACACGAGCAGAATGTCCATCAGAGAGCTTTTCATCGTGTATTCCGACCGTGTGTTTGCCCCATTGGACTTTTTCCATCGAAAATTCAGACAGACTTAGATAGAGAACACGTTCTAAATTTTTTCGATGGAACTAATTACTATCGGAAAACCCGCTCATCTGTATGCTGTTCCGACATACCAAAAACGATGCATGCTCTGAAGCAAGTACGAGATGGAAGCTATTGGCTACTGGCTATTGAACTTCCTTTTTCTAGTCCCGTCGTATGTGTTGTATGTCACCTCGTTCTGGACGGTCGGACTTTGGTGTGACCGTGTGTATGTAAGAAAGCTTGAGTGGAATTCCATCTGAACTTATTCCGACGGCAAAACCGGTCACGTGTACAGGACATTAGTCCCTTAGAAATGTGACAGACTTGCTTTAAGAGAATTTCTCTCAATGCAAAAATCAGGAAATAGCTGAAATAACTAACTATAGTGGAAAAGAAGGCACTAAACAATCTCTTTTGCGAAAAGTTCAGTCTAACATAAAAATAATATTGATGATAATGAGGCCATGTGAAGAAAGAAATGTATGTTAAAATTAATGATCAGCTGATGCATTTCATGGTATAATGTTAGCGAGGATACGATTATTATTGGAAATGTTTTTGAATCAAACACAAAAATGACTTATGAGCAAAAGACATGTTATACAACATTTGTTTAGCTTCTCATTCAGGGCAAAAATTAGAGAAAACTTGGGTAGTAACAGATAAAATAGTATTTTGCTTTTTCTTATCTGATAACTAATTGTTATCAGATGCATACACACACTGGGGGTCATTTACTAAGATGAATGTGCTGCGCCAGTTTATACCTTAATTGGTACGCCAGATAAATCCTTAATTGAGCGTGTGAACCGGCGCAGCAGTACCTGCCCGCGAGAATGTTTCCAGCACAATTCCATCGTGCCGGTTCTTGGCAAGGTACATGTCGCGCTCGCTGCAATAGGAAAAACACATCTTCCTATTAAAGCAGCACGGGAAAAAACGGCATGGGTTTCCCCTCCGGGGGCATGCCAGGCCCTTCGGTCTGGTATGGATTTTAAGGGGAACCCCCTATGCAAAAAAATGGCATGGGGTTCCCCCCAAAATCCATACAAGACCCTTATCCGAGCACACATCCCGGCAGGTCAGGAAAGGGGGTGGGGATGAGCGAGCGCCCCCCCCTCCTGAACCGTACCAGGCAGCATGCCCTCAACATGGGGGATGGGTGCTTTGGGAAAGGGGGACGCGCTGCGGCCAAAAACTGTCTCGTCATTTTTAGAATTTTTGACACTTTTTTGTGTCAAGTACCCCTTACCATTTCACACAGGGGGGGCAGGATCTGGGGGTCCCCTTGTTAAAGGGGGCTTCCAGATTCCGATAAGCCCCCCACCCACAGACCCCCACAACCACCAGCAAGGGTTGTGGGGATGAGGCCCTTGTCCTCATCAACATTAGGACAAGGTGCTTTGGGGGGTTACCTCAAAGCACCCCCCCAATGTTGAGGGCATGTGGCCTGGTATGGTTCAGGAGGGGGGGCGCTCTCTTGTCCCCCTCTTTTTCTGCAGTCTGCCAGGTTGCGTGCTCGGATAAGGGTCTGGTATGGATTTTTAGGGGGACCCCACGCCATTTTTTTTTTACATTTTGGCGCGGGGTTCCCCTTAAGATCCATACCAGACCTGAAGGGCCTGGTATGGATTTTGAGGGGCACCCAAAGCCTTTTTTTTTTTTTTTTTGGCGTGGGGTTCCCCTTAATGTCCATACCAGACCTGAAGGGCCTGGTATTGAATTTCGGGGGAACCCCATGCATTTTTTTTCTTAATTTTGGTTTTGGTCAACCTATGCAAATGCATTTACGTTGCTTGACATTTACTAAGATTTTGCCGGCACACTGAACCAACGCATTTGAACAAGCGCAAATGCCGTTTGAGCATGCGCAGTGCATAAATTCACCTCCCGCAGCCCTAAATGTATTTGCCGGCGCAGCCGGCTTGTTCAGAAAAAGTTACTTTCTCATTCTATTTTGGGCATATTTGTGACTTGGGCAGTTAGTACTATACTTCCTCACATCACCCCACATTACCCCCATAATATTGGCACTTCCAACTTGTTTAAATTTTAAGTTAAAGATGCCGTGCACCATGTCTATAGTGGCGTACCGATCGCCTCTTCCCGTGTGCCGGGAAGAGAACAGTAAATGGGGGATCGCGCTGTGTTACCGACGCAAATGTTTTGTAAATATGAAAATGTCATTTGCGCATCGGCGTGTGCCGCAACTCATGGTGCAAACGCTTCGTAAATCAGCCCAACTATCTATCCTTTTCAAGAAAATGAACATTGGCAACAGTTCATATGCAATAAGGATACACTAAAAGTCACTTAACATCAATTATAGCTGGTCCACATTTTCCTTAGTGGACAGGACTCTGGGCATAGTAATAAAAATGTTGTGTTGTCCACTGGTAGAGTCCTCCTTTCAGCTTAAATTGCAAGCCTTTTTATTGGAAAGTTTGAAGCAATTCCAACATGGGTCTAGCCCTTTCTACATGGGTCCTAATGCAGTTTGCATTGGGGAAGCAATCCTGTCTACAAACTCTAGATGGCAGCTCAGTACTATTAATACCATATGTCATTTATGTCAAAAGGTCAGACTACTGTTGATTTTTTATTAACTTACTGTTTCTATAAAGCTTGGGTCCAGACTTTGGCCTGGAGTTCCTCTAAACAATGGGAAACATTAAAGATGTACACTCTCTCTGTTAATACACATGTACCAAGACCTACTTATTTACCTATGGTTTTAAAGGCAACACAACAGGTCTTGTGCAAACACTATCTTTGATTTACAAATGTCCATAAAAAAGACAACAGGTATGCATGTATATACACATACTCAAATGTGGACAAATTGAGACAGAATGAGGCAGTTGATAATGTTTACAATAGGGGAAAAAAGTCCCATAATGGGGATTCTTGAATTAAACTCTTTAGTATAGTATGCATATTTTGCTTTTATGATGAAGTTTGAGCAGACATATAGAATTATAATGGGGACTTACAAGACAGGAACCTATTACTATGATTAGAGCGTTTTTAGAACAGTTAAAGTTTCTAGACCCAAATACACTCACAAGTGCCTCAGAGAAAGTGCCAATTTGTAAACCCAATTCAGATTTCCATTTACCTCAAGGGTACTTCCAGTTAAAAGATTTGGAAAGTTTGAACATTTTTTTTAAAGTTTGAATCTCTACTGATCAAATTTTTGCAAAAGTTCTTTCATATTTAGTTATCATTTGAAAAGATCCATCTGGTCACAAATCAGAGTACTGTAATGCTGGAAGTAGCTGTTGTTTATTAAAAACACAAATGCTCTTATACTGGTGCTTGCTTTAAAAAATTGTAACAAAATGTGCCAGTGCTGAAGAAAAGGAAAAAAAATCATATTTTCTATCTGTTGATTTCAGAACACCACATAAATGTTCCCCGAAAATAGAGTCTTTTGTTCCTGATAATCCTGGCATGATGTCAGGTAGCCAGAAATATTCAGGTAGAACATGTAGAAGTTTGTCTTTACTTCCGAATAAATACTATAGGATTCTAGTTATAAAAAATACACAAGATTCACACAACCTGAACACACATTTTCCTAGTTGAAGCAAATTAAAAAAATGTTTTTGAATATTGTGCCAAAACATTTATATGTAGGCCCAAGTGTGCTTGCTAGACTGCCATTAGTTATATAAAGTTACTAAGTACAGACACAGAAGCAAAGCAATTTACTTTTTTAACCTTTTTTTACTTTTTTTTTTGCAAGATGCAGGGCTGAAACTTATCACTTAGGTTAATCAAATAAAAAGAAAAGCAATATTTCCTAAAGTGCTAATTTGTCATAGGACAAAAATAGGTATAGCAATAAAGAATCAAAGCCCCACTCCCAATATCTCATAAATTACTACATCACATTTTGACTAAATACATTTTTAATGAGCATTCATACAAGGATATACTGTTCCATAATTTAGGAAATGATTCTTGCACAAGCTTTAAAATTGTAAAATGATCCATGGTAGAGATATAAACTTACAAGAAATGTAAGCTATAAAAGCCCTACATTCTTGACACCATAGAAAAAGTAATGATCAATGCGCAGAGATCTCATAATTCATCAAAATATTTGCAGTGATAAAAAATTAAGAATACATTTAGACATATACAAATTAAAATCCAAAAAATCTCTTGCACCTGCCTATTAATTATCATTAAAGTTTCCAACTATTCAAAATTATAAACTAACACTAGTGGCGCGCACAAAATTGTGAACAATAAAAATAGGGTGATGTATAAAGACAAGTGAGTTCCATGTATCTGAAACTAATTACAATATATCTATCAACTTTGTCATAAAATAATACATATAATAAATGTTTAAAAAAAAAGTATTTTATTGTGTTTTTTCATCCACTTCACCAACAAACATCCACTGTGTAATTGATAAGATTCCACAACCTTGAATTGAAAGATGGCCACTGTATCTCAAAACCTTGCAAATCTCTAGACTCCTAAAGCACTTTTTAATAACCTCAAAGAAACTGGGTTTGGTAAATCACCTCCAAATATGAAGACAAGCTGCCAGCGCATAGACTGGCTGCTCACCTTAGAACATGGACCTTTGATCTTAAATCCTCTTTTACAAGCTGGGATCAGCTTTCAGCAACACAGCAACAAACACTCCATGTGGATCTTTCTCCTTCCTCTTGTCAGTGTCCCCTTACTTCTATCCCAGACTCAGAGTTTCAGTTTCAGCCGTGCATCTTGCAGCAGAGCTGCTTGGATGGTGAATCTAACCAGAAATTAGTACATAGATCCACACGGAGTATTTGCTGCTGAAAGCAGATCCCGTCTTGTAAAAGAGGAATATGTGTGTTGTGATCTTTAAAATCAAAGGTCCATATTCTAAGGTGAGTGGCCAGTCTGTGTTTTGGCAGTTTGTCTTCATGTTTGCAGATGATTAACCATACCCAATTTCTTTGAGATTAGTAAAAACTGCTCCAGGAATCTAGATATTTGCAAGCCATCTTTCCTTTCAAGGTGGTTAATTCGTATCAATTACACAGTGGATTCTTGTGGGTGAATTGGATGAAAAAGAACACAACAAAAGACTTTATTAGATATTTATTATATACAAAGTGTTTGTAGCAAAATAATGACATCGCATTTGCTAAAGGGAATTTCTTAAATAGAAAGCACTTTAGGGTAATATGATGCTTACAGATGAAAAAAAAAAGGATTCTGATATTTAGGAGCGAAGAACCTTCTCTAGAAGACATTTTGTCCCTGAAGCATTCTTGTTTATAGTTATGATTTCTGTAACCTTTTCTAACAGATTTGACCTAACTTTGTAAAGGACAACCTAAAAAAGAAGAGACCGTAATCATCAAAAAAGAACAGCTACTGATTTTACTGTACACAAATTAGTTATACTTTGTAAAATAGTTCTTTCTTTTTAAGTACAATTCCAGTCTTAGATTAAATGTCTATCAAACCAAGAGAGGGTAATTCATCATACTTGCCTTCACAGTCACATATTGTTTTCTGTTAAGCTAGAAATAAGGCTAGAGTTAAAGCTTTCTTTTTAGCGTACATTAACGGGATCAGATTGCATTGAAGAAGACTTTACCAGAAAATGTTTACACAAAAATAGGGTGCATTGTTCTTCTATATTTTCAAATCACGCAAGTGTTTTTCCAATACAATTGAACAAATCTGAAGTATGAAAATTATATTTAAAATATAAATAAGGGAAATTATACTGCAAATAATAAGATACTAGTAAATGTCTTGACAGCGCAGCTAGAGGAAATAGAAGTCATATTTTGATATCAATAAATTAAATGAAAATACATTGAATGTAATAGGTCTGTTATAGGTAGTTATTGCAGTTAAAAATGCACTTTACAATCTTTTTCTAATATTTCTGATGCATGATTATGTAAACATTTTAAAATATTATTAAAAGTATACAAAAATATTTAAAGTTTAAAATGTGTTTACTTTTGCTAGTTACTTTTGAGATTATAAGGCAAATGCTTAAAACTAAGATTCACTACTTTTGCTGTTTTGAATACCGGATATAAAATACATTATACAGATCAATGATCTAATTTTCCTTGAATAAATGTGACACTATTGTGGCATGTATGATAGACAGACAGATCACCTTAATTAATAATAAAAAGAAACAAATCTAGTCCAACTCACCTAGCTCCCTAACACTACAACCCACCACTCAGGTGCTTACTGTTGGTGGCATCCTCCTCCAATGTTTAAACAAAAAGCTTCTATGTTGCCTAAATATTTTTCAGTGGGATGTTATATGCAGTGTGGACATAGGACATGTCTTTTTGTAGGCAAAATAAGTTTTCTTAGATAAAAAAAAAATTCTGTCATAAAAGGTGTTCAACAATATATTCTATTATATTTCTATAATATAATGTCAACTGTAATATAATGACAACTGGTTTAAGTGCATCAATGAAAAACCAGCAACACCCCCCCCCCCCCAAAGAATTTGCCTCCCTGAGATGGATTTATTGTGCATGTTTTCTGTAATTTCAGTATGTGCAAAATTTTATGCACACAGCACAGTTTGCAAGGACAAATGTTTGCCCACAAACATGTTAGCAGAAGACTGTGCAAAACGCACATATACAATCAAGCAGTTTTTTTCACAAGGAAATGTATGCACTTTGATTAGGTGTATCAATCTATATATCTCTATGACCAATTGTATTTTTGTATTTTTTGCACACTTTAAAATCAGCATTATTTGCTAGAAATTAATGTAACCCCCCCCCAAAAAAAAGTATATATTTTCTGAAAGCTGTTCATGGAGAATAAAATTGTGGAAATTTAAACTTTTTATGTTGCACAATACATGTGCAGTTATTATCAAACACATATTTTCAGGAAATACACTACAAGGAATTTTAGTGTAAACAAAACATTATTATACCCAATGTGTGGTTAAATATAAAAGATGGGGTTACATCAAGAAAATAGATATCAAACATGTCAAGTCTCAAAATTGTGCACATTCGCGGAATTGCAAAAAAAAAAACAATGGTACTCCAAAAGCTCTATATGCAATGATTTAAAAGACTATACAGGTCATCACTTTGAAGTTACCTGTGAACTATGGCCCTAGACATTTTGCGCTCACTTTGATATTCACAATGATAACTCATATGTGTGGTGCAATTCATGTTTACATACCGGAGCAGCTGTTTCTCACAGTCCCGGGGGGCCCGTGTAACAGGAGAGCCCAGGGGTTACAGCGGGTGGGGAACTTTTGAGAGCCCCACAAACGTTTATTGCAAAAGCCTTTTGCTGGTTCTTACAGGTGGTACCAAGAGCACAGCTGCAGCTGTGAGCCTGATGGTGTCTACCATGCCATTTTAAAATGTAGACAAATGGTTAATGCAGTATAGAAAATCATTAGGCATATGAGCAGGGACAGACCTCAAAATAGGCCACATTGTATGTGGCTTAGGGGCAGTGCCGGACTGGCCTACCGGGATACCGGGAAATTTCCTGGTAGGCTGTCTGCACTTAGTGCCCTGGGGCCGCTTTTGGCTCGGAGCTTGGCTGGCTGTGTCAGCAAAATAAAGAGCAGCGGCGGCCGCCACACTATGCAATGTGTGTGTGCCTCCTCCTCCTCCGATCCGGCGCTGCCCACTGAACTGCAGAGTGATATGCCTTTGTGTGTCTGTGTGCCTGAGGGGAGGAGCAGGAGAACGCTGTGCTGGTTGATTTCCCCTTCCATTTGTGACTCGTCCCGTGCGGCGCCAGCACCGCCCACTAATCTGCACGAGGAGAATAGGAGAAGTTAACGGCCGCCCAGGCAGCAGAAGAATTAAGTCTCTCTCTCTCTCTCTCTATTCAAGTGCCAGATTATCTTGCAAAAGCTGTATGCAGAAACTATATAATAGTCTTATGAGTGCTGCTTGCTAATTATATATTGTATTAGCACAAAACTTTACTTTTATTTCCCCACCACTGTGCCCATCAAGCGCAGCCGCTGTACCCATAAATTGCCGCCACTGTGCCCATCAAACACAGCCACTGTGCCCATAAATTGCTGCCACTGTGCCCATCAAACGCAGCCACTGCCATTAAGCGCAGCCACTGTACCCATAATTTGCCACCACTGTGCCCATTAAACGCTGCCACTGTGCCCATCAAACACAGCCACTGCCATCAAGTGCAGCTACTGTACCCATATGTTGCCACCACTGTGCCCATTAAACGCTGCCGCTGTGCCCATCAAACGCAGCCACTATGCCATCAAACGCAGCCACTGTACCATCAAACGCAGCCACTGTACCCATCAATTGCCACCTCTGTGCCCATTAAACGCAGCCACTGTGCCATCAAGCGCAGCCACTGTACCCATAAATTGCCACCACTGTGCCCATCAAACGCAGCCACTGTGCCATCAAACGCAGCCACTGTGCCATCAAACGCAACCACTGTGCCATCAAACGCAGCCACTGTGCCATCAAACGCAGCCACTGTGCCATCAAACGCAGCCACTGTACCATCAAACGCAGCCACTGTGCCAATTAAACGCAGCCACTGTACTATCAAATGCAGCCACTGTACCCAAAAATTGCCACCACTGTGCCCACTAAACGCAGCGACTGTGCCATTAAGCGCAGCCAATGTGCCACTACCATCAAACGCAGCCACTGTAACCATCAATTTTTGTGGCAGTCACATTTGTCTGCAGTTTGTACCCATAAATTGCCACCACTGTGCCCATTAAATGCTGCCACTGTGCCCATCAAACGCAGCCACTATGCCATCAAACGCAGCCACTGTACCCATAAATTGCCACCACTGTGCCATCAAACGCTGCCACTGTACCCATAAATTGCCACCACTGTGCCTATCAAATGCAGCCACTGTGCCATCAAACGCAGCCACTGCCATCAAGCGCAGCCACTGTACCCATAAATTGCCACCACTGTGCCCATTAAACGCTGCCACTGTGCCCATCAAACACAGCCACTGTGCCATCAAACGCAGCCACTGTACCCATAAATTGCCACCACTGTGCCTATCAAATGCAGCCACTGTGCCATCAAACGCAGCCACTGCCATCAAGCGCAGCCACTGTACTCATAAATTGCCACCACTGTGCCCATTAAACGCTGCCACTGTGCCCATCAAACACAGCCACTGTACCATCAAACGCAGCCACTGTACTCATAAGTTGCTGCCACTGTGCCCATCAAACACAGCCACTGTGCCATCAAATGCAGCCACTGCCATCAAGTGCAGCCACTGTACCCATAAATTGCCACCACTGTGCCCATTAAACGCTGCCACTGTGCCCATCAAACTCAGCCACTATGCCAAACACAGCCACTGTACCATCAAACGCAGCCACTGTACCCATCAATTGCCACCTCTGTGCCCATCAAGCGCAGCCATTGTACCCATTAAATGCAGCCACTGTGCCCATCAAACGCAGCCACTGTGCCCATCAAACGCAGCCACTATGCCATCAAACGCAGCCACTATGCCATCAAACGCAGCCACTGTACCATCAAACGCAGCCATTGTACCCATCAATTGCCACCTCTGTGCCCATTAAACGCAGCCACTGTACTATCAAACGCAGCCACTGTACCCAAAAATTGCCACCATTGTGCCCACTAAACGCAGCCACTGTGCCATTAAGCACAGCCAATGTGCCACTACCATCAAACGCAGCCACTTTAACCATCAATTGCCACCAGTTTGCCCCATCAATTGCCACCAGTTTGCCCATCAAATGCTGCCAGTGTCCCCCCTCCCCCCGCCCGGCACTTACCTGTCTCAGGTCAGCGCGTTCCTCCACACTCCCTCCGATAGGCATCCAATCACAGCGCCTGTCGCTTCAGCCAATCAGGTGACAGGTAACTAGTGCACCTGATTGGCTGAGAGGCGGGTCAGTGTTAGGGAAGCGATTTATTTGATTTCCTAACACAGCACTGTGTAAGCAGCGAACATACAGCAGTGTGCCCGCTGTTTACCAATTTGGAAGCCTATTAGAGCCGACGGCTCTAATCAGGCACTTCTAAAAACACACCACCGCTGTAATTCAGATGCCCGATGCCCGACAAGGGGCTGGACACCTGAATAGGGGGCAGCAGCAGCGACAATAGATAGATTCATGCGTTGCATGAATCTATCTATTGAAGATTGACGGTTGCAATGGACGCACCACCATTGCCCAGTTGTATTTCCCCTGGGTGGGGAAATACCACCATGTTTTACATTATACGTCCCTATACACTGTGTGCCCTATAAAAAGGAGGTGGGCTTTTATGTGTCTTATCTATATATAATGCACTCTTCAAATGTGCTTTAAAATGCATGGTTTTCCATTTTATGAACAAAAAAATAATAACGTTATGCTGTTGGGTGGGTATAATAATGCTATGGGGCTGGTATGACATTTTTTCCAGGGCTGGTTTTCATTCCCAGTCCGGCCTTGCTTAGGGGGAAATGGCTGTCAGGAGCGGCACCTAGTCAGCAGTAAAACTAACCCATACACTGTTATTTATAGGCCCATTTATAGGCCCATACAGCCTAATGTCTACCAGATCACCACCACCTTCCTCTTGAACTACGATTTAAGCATTATTTTTACATTTATGTAAAGAGCTGTCAATTTTTTTTTTTAACTAATCCATACTATGAAAAATATATTGCTCTACAGTATTTACTAAACACATAATTCATTTAATCAAAGTTATTTGTATGACATAGTATTTACTTTTGTGATTATATTTTATGGGGTCTATTTATAAAATAATTGCTGTTCAAATATCTCAGGGATTCACATAGCCATTACAATTATTCACCTTATTCTGCCTTATATGTTTATTTCTTATGATCAGCATTCAGGAAAATACCACATTATGGCCGCATACTAGAGATGACAATCATAAGAAATTAACAAATTAGTAAAAATAAGAGGATTATTTATGACGAACATCTGCACATTGAATGTTTTATAATTGGACTGATGTGTCTTTTGTTTTTTAGGAGGAAGTTTATTTAGGGTAGTTATTTGGATTTAGTTTTCTTCATTTTTTTTTTTTTTATTTACCTAATTTTTTAATTAAGTGTAGCTGATCCTCAAAAAATAAGTTGAGGAAAATAATAATAAACAATGGCGCTGCTGAATCCCCAGGGAAAAAAGTAATTGAGGATGATGGTTGCTGCTCCCCTGGACCAGGTCCTGAGACAACCTAATGCACATATGTATTAAAAAGAGAAGAGGGGGTGCACCATCTAAGTGTAACCTGTTTTTTACGCTTGCAATAATTAGTAAGTAAGATGCACTCACTTTGTGTGAATAAAACTCAGCATATGAAGGAGGTCATCTGTAGAGTGGCAGAGATTGTCAGGTAAGCAGCTGGCAGATGCAGAGGTCAGCAGGCAAGCATCTGATAAATGCAGAGTGCGGCCAGGAGGCCGCTGGATGGTGAGAGAAGGAACTGCTGCTACTGGAGCTGGAACACAAGCTGTCACGTTGTGCTGGCAGCTTCCCTGATTAATCAGCCTGCTCAGTGAAGAATGGCTGTGCTCGGAGATGTTGAGGATGACATTGCTATGTCCAAGGGGCATGGTTACGCTTTTCAGGGCTTTGCCCCGCTGTAAACCAAGCCCTGGAATTGATGAAGCTGCCAGCACAGCGTGACAGCTTGCGTTCCAGCTCCAAGCACAGCAGCGGATCCTCCCTTCACCATCCAGCTGCCTCTTGCTCGAACTGTGCATTTACCAGTCGCTTTATTCACAAAAAGTGGGTGCAGTATTTACTTACTAATTATTGCATGCATAACAGGTTACAATTAGATAGTGTGCCCCTCTTCTCTATTTTTAAATTGAGGGAGACTGAGAGGGTGGCAACTTTCCTTAATAAGCCCTCAATGCCCGCCCCAAGCATGCTTGTGAACACAGCAGTGGTGTTACCACTGTATTTAGGGCACATGAACCCAGGGCCTCAGAACCACATCAGCTGCAGAAAGTAGTGGAGTGGGTGTTGCAAAGCATACTCTTACTGTCCTCAGCAGAAGGCAGACACTGGCAATTCATCTCATTGTCCTCAGGGGAAGGCAGCAGGAGCTACACAGATCAAAGAAGGGACCCATGAAAATTCTCCCCTTTAGTATGGCATAACATGCCCCAACTTTGGATGTGGACACTAAACACTTCACCAGGAATAGAAGGGTGAAATGATTCCTAATGTCCAGAAATCAGTTGCTGGTGGGTGAATAGGTCACACATGAGAGGGAAACCCAGGGGGAAGGAGAGGGTAGAGGCCTTAGGACTCAGTAAGACAGCTTGAGGGATCTGCTTTCAAGGTGCAGGCAGCAGAGCAAGGATGTGACAGTAGAGCCTCAATGGCCTGCTGTAAGCCCCAAAAATAGAGGCAGCAGTTCCTCTTGTGTTTACCTATGTGGATGTGGGATATTCATTTTAGAAAGAAGAGGAGGAGAACAGAACTTGGTTCCGGCAATGTCAACATCTGGGAAGTTCAAAAGTGGGGCACTTCATTTAAAGTGCAGCAGCACTGCACAGCAGGCACCTAACCACAGGACATATCATCCATGCCCACCAAGGCAGCAAAAGTAGTGATGTGCACCTTTGCTGTGTGGGCCTTTCTCTCCTGCCAAGCAGAAGATGAATCGGTGGTGGTCTGCAACATTTGTCAGTGGAAAATTTGCAGAGGGCAGCCTGGTTCTCACTTGGGAATGACGGCCCTTATCTTCCACATGAAAAACCAACCCATGCTGCAGTAGAAATACTGCAAATCTGGCAGAGCACAGGGTTCTTCTCTGCTTTTGTTTCAGTCAATTCCATTCACTCACAGTCCTCAGCATCACCTGGGAATCTTGGTGCTACTTCCGAAACTTCCAGTGGGAAGAAATCCTCTGGTATTGAAGAGTTGTAAGAGGCGGAGGTACAGGTGGAGGTGACCATTTCACAGTTTCGCCTCTTTGGTATTCTCTACCTCTAGCATTACCCCTTTGAGCTCCCTCTCACACTAGACATCAAAGCTATCCACACACCCAGAAGCTGAATGGTCACCTATCAATGATTCTGGCACTGCAGATGCTACTTAGTTACAAAGTAGGTGAGGTTGCAAAAAAAGACACAAGTCCATCAAGTCCAACCTGTGTGTGTGCTTTCATGTCAGTATTACATTGTATATCCCTGCATGTTGTGGTCATTCAGGTGCCGATCTAATAGTTTTTTGAAATTATCAATGCTCCCCGCTAAAACCACTGCCTGTGGAAAAGAATTCCATATCCTTACCGCTCTTACAGTAAAGAACCCTCTGCGCAGTTTAAGGTTAAACTGCTTCTCTATTAATTTTAGTGACTGGCCACGTGTCTTTTTAAATTCCCTTTCGTGGAAACGTTGTATCCCTATTGTGGGGTCACCAGTATGGTATTTGCACTTTCAAATCATATCCCCTCTCAAACATCTCTTCTCCAGAGAGAATATGTTCAGTGCTCATAACCTTTCCTCATAAATAAGGTCCTCTAGTCCCTTTATTAGCTGTGTTGCCTTTTTCTGGACTCCAGTTCCAGCACATCCTTCCTGAGGACTGGTGCCCAGAACTGGATGACATATTCCAGGTGTGGCCGGACCAGAGTCTTGTAGAGTGGGAGAATTACTGTTTTATCTCTAAAGTTAATACCCTTTTTAATGCATGCCAATATTCTGTTGGCTTTGCATACAGCAGCTTGGCATTGCATGCCATTGCTGAGCCTATCATCTACTAGGATCCCCAGGTCCTTTTCCATCCTAGATTCCCCCAGAGGTTCTCCCCTAGTGAGTAGATTGCATTCATATTTTTGCCACCCAAATGCATTATTTTACATTTTTCTACATTAAACCTCATTTGCCATGCAGTTGCCCACCACATAAATTTGTTCAGATCTTCTTTCAAGGTTTCCACATCCTTCAGAGAAATTATTGCCCTGCCTAGCTTAGTATTGTTCGCAAATACTGAGATTGAGCTGTTTATCCCATCCTCCAGGTCGTTTATGAATAAATTAAATTGAATTGGTCTAAGGACAGAATCCTGTGGGATCCCACTCTCCACCCTGGACCATAAGTACTCCCCACTTATCACTACCCTCTGAATTCGCCCCTGTATCCAGTTTTCAATCCATGTAGTCACCCTATGGTCCATGCCGACAGACCTTAGTTTGTACAGTAAACATTTATGGGGAACTGTAATGCCTTTGCAAAATCCATATACACCACATCTACGGGCCTTCCTTTATCTAGATATCATAGAAAGTTAATAGGTAGGTTTGGCAAGAACGATTCTTCATGAATCTCTGCTGAATACTGCTAATGATACCATTTTCATTACTAAAATCTTGTATATAGTCCCTTATCATCCCCTCCAAGAGCTTGCATACAACTGACGTTAGGCTTACTGGTCTGAAATTACCAGGTATGTATCTTGGCCCTTTATTAAACATTGAAGCTACATTGGCTTTTCTCCAATCTGCTGGTACCATTCCAGTCAGTAGATTTTTTGTAAAAATTAGAAACAATGATCTGGCAATTACTTGACTGAGTTCCTTAAGGACCCTCGGGTGCAAGCCATCTGGTCCCAGTGACTTATTAATGTTAAGTTTTTCAAGTAGGGATGAGCTTCGAGGTCGAGTCGAACTCATGTTCGACTCGAACATCAGCTGTTCGCGAATTCGCCGAACAGCGAACAATTTGGGGTGTTCCTGGCAAATTCGAAAGGCGCGGAACACCCTTTAAAAGTCTATGGGAGAAATCAAAAGTGCTAATTTTAAAGGCTTTTATGCATGGTATTGTCATAAAAAGTGTTTGGGGACCCGGGTCCTGCCCCAGGGGACATGGATCAATGCAAAAAAATGTTTTAAAAACGGCCGTTTTTTTGGGAGCAGTGATTTTAATAATGCTTAAAGTGAAACAATAAAAGTGTAATATTCCTTTATATTTTGTACCTGGGGGGTGTCTATAGTATGCCTGTAAAGGGGTGCATGTTTCCCGTGTTTAGAACAGTCTGACAGCAAAATGAGATTTCAAAGGAAAAAAAAGTCATTTAAAAGTACTCGCGGCTATATGAATTGTCGGTCCATATAAGTTCATTGATAAAAACGGCATGGGATTTCCCCACAGGGGAACCCCGAACCAAAATTTAAAAAAAAATGGCGTGGGGGTCCCCCTAAATTCCATACCAGGTCCTTCAGGTCTGGTTATGAATATTAAGAGGAGCCCCACGCCAATTTTTAAAAAAAAATGGCGTGGGGTCCCCCACCCAAAAATCCATACCAGACCCTTATCCGAGCATGCAACCTGGCAGGCTGCAGGAAAAGAGGGGGGGAACGAGAGAGCGCCCCCCCTCCTGAACTGTGCCAGGCCACATGCTCAACATTGGGAGGGTGCTTTGGGGTCCCCCAAAGCACCTTGTTCCCATGTTGATGAGGACAAGGGCCTCATCCCCACAACCCTTGCCCGGTGGTTGTGGGGTCTGCGGGCGGGGGGCTTATCGGAATCTGGAAGCCCCCTTTAACAAGGGGACCCCCAGATCCCACCCCCCTGTGTGAAATGGTAAGGGGGTACAAAAGTACCCCTACCATTTCACAAAAAAAGTGTCCAAAATGTTAAAAATGACAAGAGACAGTTTTTGACAATTCATTTATTTAAATGATTCTTCTTTCCAATTTCTTTCTTCTATCTTCTTTCTTCTACCTTCCTTCGGTTTCTTCCTCCATCTTCTTCCTCTTCTGGTTCTTCCTCCAGTGTTCTTGTCCGCCATCTTCCTCTTCCCTTCTTCGTTCTCAGGCCGCTCCGCACCCATGATGGGAGGCTCCCGCTTTGTGACGTTTCTCGTCTTCTGACGGTTCTTAAATAATGGAGGGTGGGGCCACACGGTGACCCCGCCCCCTCTGATGCACAGGGACTTAACGGGGACTTGCCTGAGGCTTTCCCCATGACGTCAGAGGGGGCAGGATCACCCGTTACGTTACATAGGCTTTTAGGATTGTTTAGGAGCAGCTGTGGTTAGGGGAGGTTCAACCTCCCTCTCCTGAACGCAGAAGAATCATGTTCAGGATAGGAACGTCTCGACTGCTGGCCATAAATCGTGGCTAAAATCCTTGGAAAATCGTGGCGCGATCTTGCTGTATTTTGCATTTTCTCGTGGCTGGCGGTCAAAGTAGGCTATGTGTACATGAAATAAATAAAATAATAGTGCGCTAATCCAAGAGGAATTTGGTATGTAATCCACCTGCAAATGTTAGTGCTTGAAGGAAACTATTAAATAATTCCTATACATATAAACATAATTGTGCAAACAAAAAAACACAAAATAGTCAAACTAAAGTCCAGAATATATAAATGCAATCACTTTTGTGAAAATATAATTTTCACTCCAAATCCGTTCCACACAATGATAAATAAGTGTTTAATTAAAAGAGAAAAAACTTCCACACAATGCCTGCCCACCTCAGCTATAGACCCCCAAGGGTCAAATCACGCCTTGAACAGATTATGGATAATCACCAATGGAAAAACATCAGCTGAGTCCTGTATCCTCTGTATTCCTTTTTATATACTCTGGGAACCACTCCTTTGGATGCGTACTCAAAGCAAATGAGAGAAATTCATCACAAAAAACTGCTGATATAAATGCGTATTTATTAAACATAAAAGTTGCCCACTCATATTTAGTACATCTTGTAAAATCGCTTTTGTACCATAAAAAACTTTGGAGAGCTCGCCTCCTCACCAGCTCCTTCTGACGTGTTTCGCGTCACTGGTCATGTGACTTTTTCAAGGAAATAGCGAATATGTGTACATAAAGCCTAACAAAGCTGTCCCGTACTCAAAACATACCTGCTGTATTAGTGCTTTCTAAGGTCTAGACAGTTGAAAAAACAGGGCTGCCGTTGGAAATCATGGAGCCCCATACAGCCTACCTGACAGGGCCCACTCCCCCGCATACAATATCCTAACCCCCCTCTCCCGTCTCCCATATATTTATGAAAGCTTTTATTTTGCCTACATTTGTAATGCCCATCCAGCCACATGGCCACTGATCCAGCTCCTCCAATACCACCATACAACTTCAGATCATCACAGATCACACCTGCCCAAAAATCATCTCACATCCTTAGATCATCACAGACCAACAAATAAATGTGGTATTAGAGAACCCCAGAGAGTCACAAAGCAACATGTGCTGACAGCACATTTTGTTATAATTGGGTCACAAACACTACAACAACCAGTAATTTACACATACTGCTCCAAAGTTACAACCAATTGCTGCATTCATCATGGGTTGGTAGCGCTGGCTGACTGTGAAGGATGTTTGGGCAACAGAGGTTGTTGCTTCTGTGTCTCCATTCTTATATTCCACGTACAGCATATACAATGAGATTACAAGCAGCCATCCATAACGTTGCATAGATGGCATTTGATGATTGCAACCAAGGAGGTGTTTGGGCATCAGAAATAAGGGTTGGGGGGGGGTAGATGTCCCACTATAACATGCATTATTGAGACAAGTAGCAGACAGTCATTATACAAGTAATCCAATTGCATAAATGGCATTTAGTGATTGCAGCCGGTGGAGGGTGCCTGGCCCTCAAAACGTGGGGTATCTACCCCCTTCCCCATTCTTACTCCACATCTACAACATGCACAATGAAAAAGGTAACAGATAATCATAATACAAGCAATAGGTTGTATAGGTTCAATTCAGAGACTCCACCCCCAAGCCTCTCAACAAAAAACAGCTTGCAGACATTTGGCTGTCTAAATACCCCCAAGTTGTAATCTTTGACCAGTTAATACCATCCTAGCAGATAATTAGCCACTGGATTGCTTTTACAGGTGGTGGGAGGGGATACCCCCAGCTGCCTTCCAGTGCCTCTCTCTGGGTCTCCCATCCTGGCGTTTAGCTGGCATTAAGCTGGAGTTTCTGCTCTTACCATAGAGTTGGTCGGTTCTGATCTTACCACAGAGCTGGTCGGGGCCGGATATTTCCCCCCATCTATATAGTATTAGAAACTGGAAGCGACGAGTATTTGGTCACTTCTGTTCTCGGTCTTTTGTTTACAAGCTATTGCTAGCCTGTACAAGAATCAGACTGATCTTGGTCTGATATGATGCTATTAAGTAAAGAGGAAACATCTGGGTGTCTAATAAACCCCAGATGCTTCAGTAAAGAGGACCTGTCAGTGCGTATTGCCATCACAAGGGTTTTTTACATTCCTTGCAACAACACTAAAAGTGATAAAAAAAAAATAAAAAAATTAAAGAGACATTGTAAAATATATATAATATATATATATAATTTTTTTAAAAATGTAACGTGCCCCTACCCCCCTGTGCTCATGCACACAAGTTGGTCCTGCATTCATATGTAAACGGCGATCACGCCACGCATCTGCATCTGAAGTATCAAAGGGAACACGAGTGAGAGCAATAATTCTAGCACCAGGACAATAAATAAAGATAAATAACTAAAAAAAAAAAAAATGATACTCCTTATACATAAATTCATCAACAAAGTGTAAACACAGTAAATCATTTGTGATAATAGTCCATATTTGCATTAAATGATCCACAGAATCTTCAAAATTATTCCTCAAGTTAAAACTCCCATGTTGCATTCTTTACCCTCCACCAATGGGTTAAACCATATGCATAGACATTAAACACCATGTGCTGTTCCTGGGCTCTCAGAACTCTCACTTCAAATATATATCAATAGCATTTATATTGATTATAACACCTTGTATCTTTCCTCCTTTGGACGGGTACCACTCTCTCCTCCTGTTCACAGGGGCCTGTCTCCAGGTTATTTCTCTTTATTATGCAGGATATGTGGGATATGTGTATGGCACCTTTAATTCCACTTATGAATTCATACGGTCATTCTGCATAGCTCTCAAAAAAGGAAGTGAAAATACAAGGCTCCCATAGTGTAGCATCTTAAAAACTCACATCCATGTATTGGGTTACTGTACACTCACATTTAAAAGATTAAAACCACACATAGATACTAAAACTGAAACTCCCAAGCATCCTACCATGTCACTTCCAGTCTGTGTCAGACTCTCCTCTCGCCCTACACGTTACGCCACGCTCACATGACTTCATCAGGAGGGTTTATTCATATCAGCATAAATTCTAGCACCCGACCTCCTGTGCAACTCTAAACTGGTAACCTGTAAAGGCATTTAAAGCTTTTACCTATAGAGATTTTTAGGTAACGTAGTTTGGTGCCGTTACACAGGTATACATAATTTTAAAGTGTGACATGTCAGGTATCTATTTATCATCAATATCTAACATCTGTTTTATTTTACCAAAAATGGGTATTATATTATGTTTGTGTACACTAACATTCGTTAAAGTGTATTTTTTGCAAAAAATTGTATTTAAAAAACTGCTGTGCAAATACTGTGTGACATAAACAATTGCAACACTCACTATTTTATTCTCTAGGGCCCCTGCTTAAAAATATATAATGTTTGGGGTTCTGATCAATTTTCTAGCAAAATATTGATTATTTTTACATGTAGGAGAGAAATGTCAGAATTGGTCTGGGAGGCAAGTAGTTAAAGTTGTTTCATTTTTTATACAACATATCTGTAAAAGACAGCATCCATGAATGTATTAATTGCTACATGTATCAGGCAAATAGAATAAACTTTCTACTAGTTCACTGGGCAGATTAGCAACTTTTCTGTCCCCACTGGGACAAATAAGTAGTGCCATTATCTGAGGTACAGGAGATAGCAAAAAGCTTGGTGCCTTACAGCCCCTATCTGCCTCATAGAAAAAATGGCTCTGTGTTTTTGCCCCTCCAATCCTTGACAAACCAGCTTAAATTCTAAATTCCAGTACTAGCTAGGGAAAAAGGGGGTGGGGATGGATCAGACAAAAGCACTGGAAACCCCTCAGCCATGGGAATATTCCACACCAGGATACATAGTGCATAGTGAACTTCATCAAATATTTCTTTACTATGCAAAAATGTGTTTTTTAACCACTTGCTTACTGGTGAGGTGGCATTGATGGGCACTGATAGGCTGCACTGATTGGCACTAATAGGTGGCACTGATGGGCACTGATGAGGCGGCACTGGTGTGTACAGATCATGAGGTACTGGTGGGTGGCACTGATGGGCACTGATAGGTGGCACTGATGGACACTGATAGGCGGCACTGGTGGGAACTGGTGATAAGGCACTGATGGACACTCATTGGCAGCACTAATAGGCACTGAACGGTGGCACTGGAGGGCACTGATTAGCAGTGCTGATAGGCACTGATTGATGGCACTGGTGGGCATGGATTTGCAGTTTTGGAGGGCACTGATTAGCAGCACTGGTTGGAACTAAGGGGACTGATATCCCTCTAACGGAAGCCGGTTACCGGCTTTATTGTTTTCTTCACGCTGACAGAAAAAAAGCTGGTAACCGGCTTCTGTTTACTTCCATGATCAGCTGCCATTGGCTGACAGCTGATCCTGTGGTAAAGGGCCCTTTAATCTGCTCTGTGATCAGCCGTGTCCCAAGAATTTAATGATCACGGGTGGCGTGAGAATGGGAGGACATACATGGATGCGCTCCCGGGCATTTAAACTGAAAGATGGCTCTAGTGCAGACGTCAAGTGGTTAATATAAAAAGAAAAAAGTATGAAAGCAGGGAATAATAAACTTGTTAGGCATTTAACATGTTTCAAACTCTGTCTAGGGGCATGTGCCATTTGTTAAAGTGTCATCAAACCCAGACTAAGAAAAACTCTCATTACATGCTATATAACAGTGTTGTGAGTGTTCATACTCACAAAGCATCTAAAGCATTTGTTTTGGGTAGAGTGAAATATACCTGGTTGATCCTGCCATCAGCTGTCCCTTCCATCTTCTCTGTGTCCCCACTGCAGCCTGAGATTGTGTAGACCAGCTGGTGTCCTCTATTGCAATGCCCTTTTAAGCTCTTAATTTCCTCCTTTTTCTTATCTATGAAGCCCATATGACCATATAGTCACACGTGGGGGTGTATACACAGTGGTAAATGGCACTCTCCTCCCTCCCTCCTTCTCCATGTCTTCCTATTGCTAAACATTAGGGTCGTGGGATATAGTTTAGTTTTATTATAATTCAGTATTAAATATATCTAATGTACTTGCTTATTCCTGTAAAGTGAAAAAAAGAGCTCTGGATGCAGATTCCCTCTGAGCAAAATGAAAGATAGTGTCAATCATCTTTGGCTCCGCCTACTCTATATTAATGCAAAAAAAAATACACATTTAATGTTAAATGAAGATTTTTTGGAAGCTGTAAAACAGTTATTTGATATGAATAATCTAATTTGAATTGCTCTTTTGAAACAGTTTTTTTTTCACCCGCAAAACACCAATCAGGGCTGGCCAGAAACTATAGAAAGCATACATCAGTAACAGAAGCCCCTCCCAAGGATCTTCGCCTGATGATACCAAAGAACAGGGAAATATTGTGTGACCACACAACAGCACTACAGGAAGAAGATACATAGAGGATTAAAAAAAACAAATAAAATAAATATAGTGGCATGAGATATATGATTTATGTGAATGAATTATGGCAAATAACACTTCTCTGTTTAGTATCACTTTAATAAGAGTAAAACATATACTCTGTTGGTTTCATTCAATATAAAAGATTAAATGTGTTTTCTGCTGTGATGAAAACCACAAAGACACTATTTACCCTTAATAAACTGGGATAGAAATGTAAGAACTGCCATTGCAGACTTGCTTTAAAGATATAGGATTCAAGGGTGTCATCCTGATTTTGGGTTCACTACATAGTAAGTCATTGACCTGGAATAGGTAAGTGACTCAGTAAGTAGTGAAGCCAAAATCAGGATGACAGCCTGTCAGGGTACATCCTTACAAACTGTACACAATGGTAGCCTTCAAATTTCTGTCCTCACTAGTTCCATTTAAGGTACACAGTGGGAAAACCACATGTTGTTACTATACTGTTGGGGTCGTGGATAATGGGGCATTTACTGAAATTTAAATTTACAGTATATTTCCATCTCAATGGGGGGGAAAAAACAGCGTGTAAGAGATTTTGTATTTGTTTTGTGCCAACATATTATGTTTTATTTTCTGCGATTCAGTTGAATACAGCTGCCAATTATATTTATGTGCAGATGGTTCTACATATCATTTAAAAGTACCATATTTTTAGGGCAAAAAAATACTTTACCAGGTTTTCACAAAAGTAAAAATATTCTTTATACTTTTTAACAATAAACTTTATAAGGGATTAACTGTTTTGCAAACAGAGGATCACTGAATTGTCCCTGGAAATCAGTCAGCCAGAAGGATTACAGAGTTCATCCAGGAAAATCCACTTTGAGCGACCTATTTTTCCCCTGTAAATCAGTCAGCCAAGGAGTGTTTTCAGAGGCAAACAAAAAAGCTAAGCGTGCCAAAATATAGTGCACTTTTTGACGGGTAGGGAGGCACACCCACTATAAAGGTTCATAACTCCTGAGGGTAAATTTAGGGAATTTAGTTGACAGTTCACAGGTAAGAGTTAAAGCCAACACATTTTGGAGGTGATGCTTCTCCCTTCATCAGGACTAATGTGCAGAGAGACAAATAAATATACATAATTCACAATGTTACATGGATAATTCAAAATATAGTGCACATCAATATTTATTTTTTACCTGCAAATCTTATGTGTTATGGGACCAGAGAATGGCAGCTGCTATACCCAAAATAATCTGAATTGAGATTGGGCATTGTTCATCTCCTATAATACTTGTGGCTGGCCTCAGAGGTACATTTAAACTGGCAGAACACATTTCAAAATTATTTTTATACATTATAGGTGAGAAGGAGGTACTAATATGAATACTAATTTACAACCTGTGGACCTGTACAATTAAGCCCTATTTGAGTGAAACATGTTTAAGGGGTACAACTGCAGGTGGGTGATGTCAACAGTGTGTGGCTTTGTGTCCAGTGTTTATTGCAGTTTACAAATTTACCAATCTTAAGAAGCAGAACACCCCAACTTCACCCTCCGGGATTTCTTGGGACATCCTTTAACCACTTCAGCCCTGGGAAGATTTGGCTGCTCAATGACCAGGCCATTTTTTTTGCGATACGGCACTGCATCAATTTAACTGACAATTGCGCGGTCGTGCAACGCTGTACCCAAACAAAGTTGACGTCCTTTTTTTCCGACAAATAGAGCTTTCTTTTGGTGGCATTTGATCACCTCTGTGGTTTTTATTTTTTGCGCTATAAACAATTAGGGACAATTTTGAAAAAAACACAATGGGGGTTTTCAATGGCATAGTTCACACCAGTGCTTGCAATTCCAGTTCCAGAAAAAAAAAGTAGAACATGCTGCATTTTTTCTGCACTGGACTGTACCGGAATGCTGTAAAATGCATCAAAAATGCACCGTAATGCACCGGAACGCACCTAAATGCACCAAAAACGCACTGCAACACACATGTTCTTATTTAAGGTTAAGAAAAAAGAGGGGGGAAAGCACTGGACTGCATCAAAAACGCACCAAAAATGCATCAAAAATGCACTGGAACGCATCAAAAACGCGTATGCAGAAAAGCATTCGGATTGCGTTCCTATGGTGTGAACTGGCCCTGAATAAGAACATGGGTGTTCCAGTGCATTTTTGGTGCATTCCGGTGCGTTCCCGTGAGTTTTTGATACTTTTTACAGCGTTCCAGTACAGTCCAGTGCAGGAAAAATGCAGCAAGTTCTACTTTTTTTCTGGAACTGGAACGCACTGGAACTGCAAGAACTGGTGTGAACTATGCCATTGAAAACCATATAACCTACTTTCTATGCATTTTTGATGCAGAAAAAAACGCACTGGACTGCATGTGGTGTGAACTGGCCCTTATTTCAGGTTAAACTGCTTTTTTATTTTTTGCTGCAAGTCTTTCCTTTAACTACTTCAGCTCCAGAAGGTTCTACCCCCTTCCTGACCAGGCCATTTTTTGAGATACGACACTGCGTTGCTTTAATTGACAATTGCGCTGGGGTGCGATTCTATATCCAAATAAATTGATGTTCTTTTTTCCCACAAATAGAGTTTTCTTTTGGTGGTATTTGATCACCTCTGTGGTTTTTATTTTTTGCGCTATAAACTAAAAAAGACCAACAATTTTGAAAAAAAGAAACATTATTTTTTACCTACTCTCCTATAAAACACATCCAATAAAAAAAATGTAAAAAATCAAACTTTAGTCCAATATATATTCTGCTACATATTTTTGTTTAAAAAAATCCCAATAAGCATATATTGATTGGTGATTTATGGACTTTTTATTGTTTTTACTAGTATTGGTTGTGATCAGTGATTTTTAGCGGTGTATGTACTAAATAAAACTTGCGAGAAGTGAAATATTAAAAAAATAAATAAACTGCAGCAGCTATTTTAACCTTTCAACACTGTAAAAATGAATATATGGATTAACAGTGCTAGCAGAATATTAGACAACAATGTGCTCAAAAACATTAGCAGTGATAGTATTATCAAATTAAAAAAAAAATATTTATAATAAATTGCTGAGTGCTTCTGTGCTTCAGGTTAATGGGGGTTATTTACGAAAGGCAAATCCACTTTGCACTACAAGTGCAAAGTGCATTTGAAATTGCACTGAGAGTGCACTTGATAGTTCAATCGCTGTAGATCTGAGGGGGACACACAAGGAAAATAAAAAACAGCATTTTAGCTTGCACATGATTGGATGATAAAATCAGCAGAGCTTCCCCTCATTTCAGATCTACCCCTCAGATTTACAGCGACTGCACTTTCAAGTGGACTTTCAGTGCAATTACAAGTGCTCTTTGCAAACTACTGCAAAATGGATTTGCCTTTCGTAAATAACCCCCATATATTTTGCTTTTTGCTATAATAAATATCCCACATTAAAAAAAAAAAAAAAAAAACACTTTTTCCTCAGTTTAGGCCGACATGTATTCTTCTACATATTTTTGGTAAAAAAAAAAAATCGCAATAAGCATTTATTGGTTTGCACAAAAGTTCTAGCGTCTACAAAATTGGGGATAGATTTATAGCATTTTTATTATTTTTTTTTTACTAGTAATGGCAGCGATCTGAGATTTTTATCAGGATTGAGATATTGCGGCAGAAAATTGGACACTTTTGACACATTTTTGGGACCACTGACAATTATACAGCGATCAGTGCTATAAAAATGCACTGATTACTGTATAAGGCTGGGTTAACACCTATGCGAATTGGATGCAGCTTTCTCCGCATCCGATTCGCATAGCAGAAGAATATGACCAGCTCTCTATGGAGCCTGTTCACATGTCTCCAGGGCAGCTGCGGAGCGCACTGCACAGAAACGCTGTGCATCTATGCCTCCATTCCAGGGCCGAATTCAGGCAAAGATTCTTCCCTGATTTGTCCCTGAAACAGAGAACAGGGATGGACAGCGTTGCTGTGCGATCCGCGGTCGGTTTTAGGTGTGAACCGAGCCTGAATGTCGCGGTTAGGGAAGGGGTTAACACTAGGGGGCGATCAAGAGGTTAACTGTGTTCCCTTACTGTGTTCTCACAGTAGGGGGGATGGGACTGTCTAGGAGGAGAGAGATCGGTGTTCATATTCAGTATGAACACACGATCTGTCTCTACTCCCCTGAAAGAACTGGAATTTGTGTGTTTACACACACAGATCCCAGTTCTTGCTCTGTCACGAGCGCCCCTAGTGGCCAAAAGGAAAAGCAACGTAAGGTCACGTCAGCCCAGCCGAGCCAACCTGCCACAGTAAAGCTGCAGCGGCGGGTCCAGAAGTGGTTAAAAGCATGATTGGTGTCATATAGCAATACAGACACACATATAATATAACATTCACCATTACTGAGAAGTATAAACTAAGGACATATTTGCATTTATGCCAAGCTTACTGTTATAGCAGGGGCTGATGGAAAATTGATTGAGATAAAAGAAGCTGAGAAGCATCTCAGACATTAATACACTCCAAGCTCATCCTGATACTCAAGGTCTGATTCAACGCAAATGAAGCTAAAGTATAACTAAAGGCAAACATTTTTTTTTAGCTTTTTCAAAAAAAGTGGCGAAGGCCTAAATCCACTGTAAATTGTTATTGCTGTTGCAATTGTCACTCTCTCCAAGTGTCTCAATCTCCAATGTCACTGAGAATAAAATTAAAGGTAAATCCCAATTTGTGAGTTGCTACCAGAACAGTAATAGAGGGGGAAATCTTTCAGTGGGAACATTTGTTCCCATGGCAGAAGTCTAATGCCCCGTACACACGGTCAGACTTTGTTCGGACATTCCGACAACAAAATCCTAGGATTTTTTCCGACGGATGTTGGCTCAAACTTGTTTTGCCTACACACGGTCGCACAAAGTTGTCGGAATTTCCGATCGACAACCACGCTGTCACGTACACCACGTACAACGAGACTAAAAAAGGCCGGTTCAGAACCAAGCGCGGCACCCTTTGGGCTCCTTTTGCTAATCTCGTGTTAGTAAAAGTTTGGTGAGAGACGACTCGCGCTTTTTCAGACTCGTGGCTTTCAGATCGTTTTCTGCAGTTCAGTTTGTGCTTGTGGGTTTGTATCTGCTCTTCAGTGCATGCAGTCAGTTCGTATCAGAGTTTTCTGTGTGATCTTGCCTGCTCGTTGCTGTTTTTCAGGTCGCTCTTCACAGGCCTTGCTGTTCTTCAGTGCGTTCTGTTACTTCGTTCTGAGCAGCCGACCGTTTTCTAGCCATGTTTCGTATGCGTACTCCTCGTAGAGTTCGTGCTGTGCGGGGGCTTGGTGTTGGGGTCCTGACCTTGACACAAGTCCAGTCCATGAACAGGGTGGGGAGGAGTTCATGGACCAAGAATTGGTTGCTTCAGCGTGACCAGTTCTGTCATATGCCTTTGCTCCGTGAGATCCGTGAGAATAATCCTGATGATTTCAGGAACTTTCTCTGGATGACGGACCCCATATTTCACCGTTTGTTGGCTTCGCTGACCCCCTATATCAGCAGGCAGGATACCTACATGAGGCAAGCCATCACTCCGGAGCAGAGGTTGGTCGCTACCTTGCGGTATTTGGCGACAGGGAGAAGTCTGCAGGACTTGAAGTTCTCGACAGGCATCTCCCCCCAGGCTCTGGGTATCATCATCCCAGAGACCTGTTCTGCCATCATCCAGGTCCTGCAGAAGGAGTATATGAAGATAAGATTTTTATCCTTTAATATCACATTTTATTGTATTGAATGTTTGCTAATATCTTGTATTTCTTTCCTCATTCCCTAATTACCATGATTGTAATATGCTGTGAATGTCCCCTTTGTTCTCATGCATGCTGGATTTTTATGTAATTATTATTTTATGTCCTTCATACATATTTGCCCTTCAATAACCTCTCCAGCATGGTGTCTCCTGCCTTATATTCACCTCATGTAGTCACTTAACAATGTATTTTATCAGCTCTATAGTAGTGCTTTACCCCAAACACCCCCTAAAATGTTTGGAAATGTTATTTTTTATTTAAATTCAGGCAGAGTGCCAGAGGCTTTTTTTTGTGGTGTCCCCAAATTTTTGGTAACCCTCCCTCCCCCCAACTGCTAAGTCAGCTGATCACAATTCTCTATCTATCCTCAATCAGCTATCTGCTGACTTTGCCAAACCCATACACACTATACCCACCTCTTTACTGGTCAGATTTATGGATGAATTCCCCAAAGCATGTAGTGCAAGGGCCTGCCTGTATACTTTCCAATGGTACTGTTTAAAGTTTTTGTATCCTATTATTATCTTGATAGGTAATATCAGAATGTTCAAATGTGCTCAAATGTGTACAGTGTGTATTTATATCTTTGTATTCAGACACTTCTTACCTGTCCAGTGGTCTGCCAATAGTGTAACTAAGAAGGGGCTGTTCCAAGTAATACCCATTATTTAGGCATTCATCTCTCAATGAAGTGAAGAGGGTTACCTGTCCAAGAGTTTCCCCCCTATAATGTTAGAAATGGCCCATGAGAGGGGGGGAGGGGGAATATGATAGGTGTACCTTATACTTTGTTGTTGTTAAATTCCCCTTAATAAATGCTATCTGGAGGTTGCCCCATAATGTTTGTGTCTAATCTGCTTGCCATGTTTCTGTGAAAAAATAGTAATGTTTATTGTTTTTTCCTCAACAGTTTCCTTCAACGCCACAGGAATGGCAGACTGTGGCCTCCCCACTTTGCCCAGCGGTGGGACTTTCCTAACTGCGGAGGGGCAATTGATGGGAAACACGTCCACATCATCCCACCACCCAACTCGGGGTCGTACTATTATAATTACAAGGGGTTTAATAGTATAGTGATGTTGGCGGTGGTGTCGGCTAATTACGAGTTCCTGTATGTGGACGTGGGGAAGAATGGCCGGATGTCCAATGGTGGAGTCATCGCCCAGACGGAGTTCTACAGGCGTCTCCAGAATGGCAGCTTGGACTTGCCACCTCCAGAGGACAATGTTGAAGGTCTCCCATTTGTGTTCGTTGCTGATGAAGCGTTTGCGCTGGGGGACCACCTGATGCGGCCATTCCCGATGAGGACCCTCACCCCGGAACAGAGGGTTTTTAATTACCGGCTGGCCAGAGCCCGAAGAGTGGTGGAGAACACATTTGGAATCCTGGCCAGCCGGTTCCGATTATTTCTGACACCTATCCATATGGCAGAGTATAAACTGAACCATATAATACTTGCCTGCTGTGTTCTCCATAATTTTTTAAGAAAACATTCAGCCAACTATGCTGGCTCAGTTGGGCCTGAGGCCGAAATCCCAAATCCATCAACATTGACGGCGCTTGAAAGTGGCCGTCCTGGCTTGCCCTCCCTGAATGCCCGTGATGTCCGGTTACGCTACCTGGAGTTCTTTGCGGGTAGGGGGGCTATCAATATGCCAGACAATCTGTGAAACCTTTTTCAAATAAAAAACAACCAAAAGAAATTCTTTGTGGACATTTACTTCTTGTGTTTGTTTTAGCTGACCCTGACAGAAATGTATTGAGTGCAGAAAATGTCGTGATTGGGTAACCTTATAAAAAACACTGTTGGCTGGTACTTCCTAAATGCAAAAACACATTTCACTACAAGTGCACTTGCAACTGCACTGAAACTGCACTTGTAGTGCAAAGTGTATTTGCCCTTAGGAAATAACCCCCATGTTTGCATAAAACAGCAATTACATCACCCCAAAAGTGTTGTAGCGTTGAGACAATAATCCACACATTCTTGAGTAACCAACTTTTTTATAGCTGCACAATCACATGTGCATTTACGAAAGGTTTTTAAAACGAACCAACATGTTTGTTGTACAACAATTTTTGCTGTAGCATTATCAAAAATTGAAATGTCCTTTTCTGATAAAACAGGCCTGTGTAAAACCAACAAGAAAGCCAAAAAAATTGAACTTACAAAGTTCACATATGGTAAAACCTGAAGGCTATATCAGACATGAGTATTTAGGAACTGTGTTTGACATAGCGTTCAGATGGGGGGAAATCACCCCTGGAAAAGCCAAATTTGGAAGATGCACACCAAGTTCAGAATGTCAACATGTGCTATCTGCCATCAGGGGGGATCAAGGGACGTGTTTTGGGGGAGCAAGCCCTTCCTCACCGCTACTTTAGAATTGAGGAAGGTGTTGCACCCCCAAAACGCGTCCATTGATCTCCCGTGATGGCAGATAGCACATGTTGGCACACTGTGTGCATCCTCCAAATTTGGCTTTTCAAAACATTGCAAAAAAAGTTAAAGATTGGACCACAATCCAAAAAGGTGATTTGGTGGCCTTTTAAATTCGCCCCAAAACATCAATGATGTTATTATTTTTTTTAATAACATCACTGATTTGTTGCTGTATGTTGTGCAATTCGAGATTACACCCCATGATCTCCCCGATGAGGATCTGGGCACTTTCTGAAGTAAAGCGCTCTCTCTCCCTCACATCACGATCACCTAAAAAGAGATAAAGAAAACAAAAATAGGTATCAAAAATCTGCCACCGTCCATATCGGTAACCTGAGCCTGTGGTCGCAGACACTCACCTGTTGTGGTGCCAATCTCTACCACATCTTCTTCTTCCTCCTGCTCTTCTTCTTGGGTTGGGGGTATTTCCCCTTCTTCCATAGGTGGGGGGTCTCTGGTCTCCTGGGATGAGGGGTGTCCTCCGAGTCTTTTCTCCCCTATGTAAAACAAAAATGGTATAATTAGCACACAGATATTTGATGGCAGAACTAGAAATAGGAAACATTGCTTGGAAGTGGGGTACAATTGTCAATTTTAGCCGAGTTCCAAGATGTATTTTTTTTATTGCCCTTTGTCAAGCTGCAATACTTTACCTGTTTAGTACAAGCTTCACAGATGGAGACCCCCCTATAGTATACACTGGAGCACCTGTGTGGCCCCCCTAATAAAAAGGGTGTTCTGGGGTCCCACACTAGTGCTCCAGTGTCCAGATGTGAAAACAGCTGCTCAGTGTCCTCTCCTTACACACAATCTAGTTGGCATTTCATTCTAGTAACAAACCCATCTACACAAACAAATATTTGGCATCCAAGTAGGCCCCAAAAAATGTGTGAAAATGCATATGGCCTAAACAATGGTGTTCTAGAGGCCGAAAGAAAAATGTTTGATACGAACGAATAATGGGCCCATGAACATTAAAGTTGCCGACCACCGCTTCCTGAGCTGATCTTTAGATCTTCGTACCCTGAAATTCCTGTGAAGGCTTTTGATCACTTTAGCAATGATTTTGGCCTTTCGGATGTTGGGGTTGGGGTAAGGCCCATATTTTCCGTCATAGTCGGACTTCTTCATGATGTCCACCATCTCCAACATCTCCCCAAAGGACATATTTGTGGCCTTAAAATGTCTCCTTCTGGATCGGGACGTGCCTGGATCCGGGCTTTCCTCCTCCTCCTCCTCGTTGCTAGAATTAGCACACACCTGCTCTAAATCCGCCATCATGCTCTTCACCCACTGCGCCGAACGAAAAGGGGCGGGGAATAAACTAGAAAGAACGTCAGGGGCGGGCGGGGTTACACGCATGCGCAGTGTGTATAAAGCGTAACACGCGTGCGTATTACGTACGATCTGTGAGCGGAGGAAGGAGCATTGGACGCGCCGATCGTAAGAACGAAGGTAAGAGACAAACTTGTGCCTATACTGCTTCTAGATTGAGGCCTATATTGTAACAAGATTAGGAGAGTTTTGTCTGACATTAGGCTTTGTCTTGTGTTGTGTCTTGCAGTGAACATGGATATGCTACTCAAAGATAATGACTTCATGTCAGTATTCGTAGATATGTTAAGGGAGCTGCCATGTCTGTGGGAGATTAAACACCCCCATTTCAAGAACCAAGCAAAGAGGAAGGCAGCATTGGAGCAATTGTGTGAAATTGTGAAGCAGGTGACCCCCACGGCAGACATCACCTATTTAAAGATCTTCATTGGTGGCCTGAGGAGCACATATCTGAGGGAGCGCAAGAAAGTCCTGGATTCACAGAGATCCGGAGCAGCAGATGACATCTATGTCCCCAGGATGTTGTACTACGACAGGCTGCATTTTCTGGCAGGCCAGACTGAACCCAGGTCATCACTCTCCAGTCTTCCTTCCACGCTTCCTTCCCCCCCGGCTGAGGCTTCTGACGCCCAACCTGGGCCTTCCAGGCCACATGTGGAGGAGCCCAGATTGAGCCAGGTATAGCATTCCTCGAAATATTTCTGCTTGTCCAATCAATGATGTTAACTAGATGTTAGTTGGGAGCACTAATTTATGATTGTGATTGATGAAGCAAAAACTAAAACCATGTCCCTTTTTCATACACAGGGAAGTCTCAGCCAGGAGGTGGCCGGGCCGAGCCGGCTGGCTGATCTGCAGGTCCCTCCACCCCCCCTGAAAAGAGAAAGTGGCAGTAGGAGGAGTGCCCTAGAGGAGGCTGCTATAGGATTCTTTTGGAGGGCTACAGAGGTCCTGGGAGCACCCCACACCATGGAGGAGAACATTGCTGCCTTCATTGCATATAAAATGCAGAGGATGGAGAAGGGCCAAAAAGTCATGTGTGAGGCCCTCATATCGGAGGCTCTGGAGAAAGGTATGAGGGGCCAAATTACACCTCAGACACACCTTTGCGTTGGTCCTCCTCCTCCTCCTGCAGGTCCTCCTCCTCCTCCTCCCTCTCCTCCAGCTCCCCCCAGTCCTCCTCCTCCTCCAGGTCCTACTCCTCCTCCTGCCACATCTCCAACTGCACAGCCACAGCCCGGAATGAAGCGTGGAAGGAAGACCAGACAGTGATTGCCCTGGATCCAGTCTGGTCGGCCAAAAAATGCAGCCTCTTGTGGTACCACAGCCTGGGAACATAGATGTCATCTGCTGCTTTCCAGATCTCTGTGAATTCTGGACCAGACTGCCCTCCCTTACATATGGACTCCTCAGGCCACCAATTTTGATGTTGAAGAATTGATGTCTGCCGTGGGGGTCCCAGGCTTCGCTAATTTCTCATGTTGATCCAGTGTTGCCTCCCTCTTTGTTTGGTTCTGAGCCCTTAATAAAGGATTTTTGTTTGGAATTATACTCTCCTATGTGTTTTACTTCAAAAATGACAGTTGGTTTGTGAGGATTCAGGTACATTTCAAATATACAATGTGAAATGAACAAGGGACACCAACACCAAACAATCTCCTTGAGATTAAATAATAAAAGATCTCAATGGTGTTGGGGTAACTTGATACACAAAACACACCCAAAAATATTCTGGAGTAAAAATAAAAATAACATTGAACAAAGATCAGCCTTGGAAAAAATCCAAACATTAAAGAAAAAAAAAAGGCTGAAAATCCAAAAAAATAAATAAATAATAATATAAAACTGTCAGATGTGACAACTAATAACAATATATTCAGGGAATCCCACTAAATAAAACACAAATAAAAGTTTGTGAGAAGTGTGTGTGAATATGAGCAGCAAAACTACTTAATTCTTGTCACATTATAAAGAAGAAGAGAGTGCGCTGTATTAAACCATTTTGAACATTGCAGCGTGACAAAAGTGCTGCATCCATTGCGAACGCTAAGTTTACCAGAACAAGCTGTCCCGTCTCGAAATTTATTCTGAGCATGCGTGGCACTTTGTGCGTCGGAACAGGCCACACACGGTCGGAATTGACGCGATCGGATTTTGTTGTCGGAAAATTTTATCTCCTGCTGTCCAACTTTGTGTGTCGGAAAATCCAATGGAAAATGTCCGATGGCGCCCACGCGGTCGGAATTTCCGACAACACGCTCCGATCGGACATTTTCCATCGGAAAATCCGACCGTGTGTACGGGGCATAAGAGGTGATATCCGATACATTGGAAAGTTTTCATGTAGAGTCTGCAGGTCAGGAGGCAAAGGAAAATCTCCAAGACACAGATGGCAAAAAAATAAAACTGAGAATAGTTTTAAAGCTTCCCTACTCTATACAAAATGAAAAAAAAAAAGTTTTGGCTTTAGGTATACCTCAAACAATGTCCTCTGCATAAGTAAGCATAATGAGAGTTTATTATTTAATAAAGTGATTCACTTGGTAACTTTCCAATGCTAAACAATTAAAGACAAGCAATTTTAACCCAGGTTAATAATTTACAAAGAATACTTGCAATGCAACATTTAACAAGTAAAGTTCTTACAAGCTACAACAAAGGCATTGTACATTTAGTTTGAAAGCTTGTCGCCATGGCCCTATGATAATAGCTGACAGATTACTTTGATAAGTAATGAGAGCAAATTCAGAATTACAATGAGCTATTTCCAAAGCAATTGAGATTACATTTGTTCTTAAAGAAGCTTTAATATTTTTCTTTCAGAACCTTTTAAAGTACACCTGACAAAAGAGAGATATGAGGGTTGCTATTGATGGCTTTCTTCTGAAAATTCTGGTTGCCTACCTGTGTCTAACTTCAATATTACATTACCCAAACATGAAGGCAGTACATGAATATCAGAAAAGTATAAGAATTTAGAACAGCATGACAGCAAAGCAACTAGCATTTTTAGTATAGAGGGCAATGGTGTTTCTCTTATGACAGATTTCCTTTAACAATGTTGTTAAAAAATGAACACATTATGCAGAGGTGAATATTAGAACAACAAATAAAGAAATGTATTATTAATTCAAATTATACCATATATGATGGTTTGTGGGCTCTTCCTCGCATTCCGATGTAGTCAGCCTGTGCTGACTGCAGCCAGGTCTGATTGTTGTAATGTATAAAAACTCCTTTTAGGCATCACAGGATTAGGGCAACATTGGTCATCAGAAGGGATCTTGTCAACACCAGGAAATGTAGCAAAGAGGCTGTTTTTTCGGCACATCATCAAAGTGCTGCATTTTGGGCTTCCTCTGGAATGGAGGCAGTAGTCCCCCCTTTTACCCTTGTAACAAAAAGGGGTGAAATATCCCCCTTGAAGCCTCCGCAAATTTCATCCTCCTCCTCACTTTCAGCACCCTAACCCCCTCCTCCTCCTCCTCACTGTCAGCACTCCCACTTGTGCTCCTCCCCACCAGCATCTCAACATCTTCTCCTCCTTAATGCCAGCACCCAACTCTCCTTTTCCTCCTCATTGCCAGCACCCCAATCTTCCACCTTCTCATATTTATCCTCTTCTAATGCCTCATGACATTCGTCATGCTGGTGGAGGGTAGGGATGGCCTTTTCTACAAAATATTGTCAACTGGTATATGGTCTTCTGGGCAAAATAATGGGTCTCTGACACTGGGGTATGGTGGGGGGTACATACTTGCAGAAAAGGGTGTGTAACAAAACTAAGCGCAAGATCACGTATCTGCGCATGATCGCTGTTGTTGGCTCTGGGGTGCGCGCACAGTGCTCCCGCTGTGATTGGACATAGCGGGAACTGATTGTTCAGAGGACAGAACGGCAGTCTGCCTATGTAAACAAGGCAGACTGCCATTCTGTGAGGGAGGAAAATGGAGACGGCAGTCTGCCTATGTAAACAAGGCAGACTGCCATTCTGTGAGGGAGGAAATTGGAGATCTTGTGTTTCTGATAAGCAGAAAAATGGATCTCTGTTTTCCTCTAGTCACAGCATTCACCCCACAGTTAAGCCGGGTACACACGATTAGATTATTGGAGAAATTTTCACTCCGTTTTTTGTTGCATGCTAGTCTCATATCGAAAGTGAAGATGTTACTCAACATACGAAAATTCTCATACAACATGCATCAGTGTATGATCCGGGTCTGCCGCTGTGTCGGCGTGCGACGGACCCGAATCATACACTGATGCCTGTTTGAACACAGATGTCTCTTGAGTGGCATTGCTTGTTTGCGCAGCACACACAGTACTAGCGGTACTTCACTATTGTTTTTCCCCATTATGATTGATCGACCTCGGTCTATCCATGCCAATACCCATATGAAAGTTTCTCTGAGAGTCCATTCCTCACACACCAGATCATTTCGATCACAACTCTCTTGACCCCAGACTGCAAAGCTGAGGGTCCATTAACTCTGGTGAGTGGGGTCACAAGAAGGGAGTGTGGCACTTGAACACTTTGGGGGTTATTTACGAAAGGCAAATCCACTTTGCAAAGTGCAAATTGCACTGAAAGTGCACTTGGAAGTGCAGTTGCTGTAAATCTGAGGGGTAGATCTGAAATGAAGGGAAGCTCTGCTGATTTTATCATCCAATCATGGTCAAGCTAAAATGCTGTTTTTTATATTCCTTGCATGTCCCCCTCGGATCTACAGCGACTGCACTTCTAAGTGCACTCACAAGTGCAATTTGCACTTATAGTTTGCACTTGTAGTGCAAAGTGGATTTGCCTTTCGTAAATAACCCCCATTAACCTGAAGCACAGAAGCACTCAGCAATTTATTATATATATTTTTTTGAATTAGATAATACTATCACTGCTAATGTTTTTGAGCACATTATCAATTGTTGTCTAATATTCTGCTAGCACTGTTAATCCATATATTCAAGGTGTTGAAAGGTTGAAATAGCTGCTGCAGTTTATTTATTTTTATTTAATATTTCACTTCTCAGTTTTATTTAGTGCATACACCGCTAAAAATCACTGATCACAACCAATACTAGTAAAAACAATAAAAAGAATAAAAAGTCCATAAATCACCAATCAATATATGCTTATTGGGATTTTTTTAAACAAAAATATGTAGCAGAATACATATTGGACTAAATTTGATTTTTTACATTTTTTTTTATTGGATGTGTTTTATAGGAGAGTAAGTAAAAAATAATGTTTCTTTTTTTCAAAAGTGTTGGTCTTTTTTTGTTTATAGCGCAAAAAATAAAAACCGCAGAGGTGATCAAATACCACCAAAAGAAAACTCTATTTGTGGGAAAAAAGAACATCAATTTATTTGGATATAGAATCGAACCCCAGCGCAATTGTCAGTTAAAGCAACGCAGTGTCGTATCTCAAAAAATGGCCTGGTCAGGAAGGGGGTAAAACCTTCTGGAGCTGAAGTAGTTAAAGGAAAGGCTTGCAGCAAAAAATAAAAAAGCAGTTTAACCTGAAATAAGGGCCAGGTCACACCACATGCAGTCCAGTGCGTTTTTTTTCTGCATCAAAAACCCATAGAAAGTAGGTTATATGGTTTTCAATGGCATAGTTCACACCAGTTCTTGCAGTTCCAGTGCGTTCCAGTTCCAGAAAAAAAGTAGAACTTGCTGCATTTTTCCTGCACTGAACTCTACTGGAACGCTGTAAAAAGTATCAAAAACTCACGGGAACGCACCGGAATGCACCAGAACGCACCAAAAAACGTACTGGAACACCCATGTTCTTATTCTGGGCCAGTTCACACCATAGGAACGCAATCCGAATGCTTTTCTGCATACGCGTTTTTGATGCATTCCAGTGCATTTTTGATGCGTTTTTGATGCAGTCCAGTGCTTTCCCCCCTCTTTTTTCTTAACCTTAAATAAGGACATGTGTGTTGCAGTGTGTTTTTGGTGCATTTAGGTGCGTTCCGGTGCATTATGATGCGTTTTTGATGCATTTTACAGCATTCCGGTACAGTCCAGTGCAGAAAAAATGCAGTATGTTCTACTTTTTTTCTGGAACTGGAATTGCAAGCACTGGTGTGAACTATGCCATTGAAAACCTTATAACCTAATTTCCATGCGTTTTTGATGCAGGAAAAAAAAACGCACTGGACTGCATGTGGTGTGAACTGGCCCTTAAGATTAAGGGAAAAAAAGGGGGGAAATGCACTGGACTGCATCAAAAACGCACCAAAAATGCATCAAAAACGCACTGGAACGCATCATAAACACGCATGTAAAAAAGCATCTGAAGCACATCCGGACTGCGTTTCTAAGGTGTGAACTGGCCCTAAAAGTTCTATCAACATATAGTGTGCCTAGGATAGTATACTGTATAGAGCAAGGATCTGTCTCAATTGCTGCAAATTGAAACAATTGTTTAGCTTTATCCTCATATTACATTATTTGGATAAATTGAAAGAAAATCGTACAGAGATAGCTTAGCTTATCTCCTAAATAGCTTTAGAGAGATTTTTCTCACTTCTTCTCTAAAATGATCTCTTCAATGGAGCCCTACATTGCAATAAAAAACTTGGCTGGATTTCTAACCCTTCTCCACTTAAAGTGGGGTTCCCATTTAAAAAAAAAAAAAATTAAAAGTCAGCAGCTGCAAATACTGCAGCTGCTGACTTTTAATCGGACACTTACCTGTCCTAGAGTCCAGTGATGCAGGGGATCGAAGCCCCGCTCGTCCCCCCCTCCGCTCGGCGGCACCGGCATTTTAACTGTGGGCACCCAGCTGTGGCTTCACAGCCGGGCACCCACTGCGCATGTGCGAGCCGTGCCGCGCGCCGTCACTGGCCCCATAATCATCTGGGACCAGTCACGTGTCCCAGATGATTGACAAGAGGGAGGGGGGAGAGGCGATCTCCCTTCCTGCGCCAAGGGAAGTGATGTCACCAGCCCAGGCACCGAAGGAGGCAGACTACGAGGGACCCCCTAGCAACAGCCATTTAGAGGTGGGGGGGGGGTGGAACTCCACTTTAAGTAAAAAAAAAATGGTTTGGCTAATTGTACACGTTAGCGCAATGCACTGCAATGTGCATGTCATGGTGGGAATGAACCCTCATGAGATATATTTTATTATTTTTATCCCTGTAGACAACTTTTATTATCACTCTTCCTTTCTCCTACAATTTCCAATATCCCTAATGAGCAAGTAAAATGTTTACTGGTTTACAGTATATGATGGTTCTTTGGCTGTTAAGACACTATTAACAAACCCAATTTACCAACAACATTTTATGTTAAAAATACCCAAAAGTTCCTTAACATTTTGCTATACTTATTATATTTATAGCAACTAATTTCTTTCAAGCAGATGCAAAATTTTTGTATATATTACATTGATAAAACTGGCACTTCAGTCAACTGGCATATGAGCAATGTAAGAGGATTAGTACTTGCTATACTCACTCAAACAATGAATTAATATCTTCTAATCAATCAACGTGTAGCCTCCCCTCAGAGGGATTCTCACCCACATTGCTGTATTCACTTACATCACCTGAGCTACAATTCTACAGCTTGTTTGTGGCTTTCCGTTGTGTAATCGAGAAGACAGTTTAATTTAAGGGCTCATCTACCCAGCTGTCAATTAGTGAAGCAGCAGTCAACACTATGAACAACTACTCTAGGAAGAAATCCTTTTGTTTTTTTGTTTTTTTTACTTTTGCAATCCTTTAACACTACATATATATTATACACTATGCTGGATTCATGGACAGAAATGATCTAAAAATGTTTCATTATGAAAATTCAAGCAGAAAAATAGTTTATGAGATAAATCTTATAGAACATATAATGTGAACCACATTTATCATTTTTGAACCAGGCAACTGGAAAAAAGGAATGAATTTACTAAACTTGTCATCTGCATGCAGAAGAGTCAGCAATGGTACAGACACAATTAATATTTATGGAAATGCACATTATCAATTCACTATAAATCAGAGACCATTATTAACAGTGTGGCATGAATTACCCCATCCATGTTTTCTTACTGATATATGTATTGCCTAATAATAAAACAATGTAATAATAATAATAATTTCCCAGAAGAATTGTAATAATATTTTATATTAAAAAAAGTAAAAATCAATGCTCTATTAGGGGCATATCCTACAAAAAATCCAGTTTTACGGACTGCAACAGAATGAAAAATATTCTTTTACCTACAAATAACCATCAAAATATATACCAACAAATAATATAAATCCCTGGAGCTTCAAAGGATTATATTTGTTGTTTTAATATATTTGATTGTTATTTGTGGATAAGAGAGAATTTTTCAGTCTGTGGCAGTCCAAAAAAACAGGATTGTTTTATTAGTGTGGAATTTGTTGGCACCTGAGACCCCAGATTAAAAGTTTGGGGAGGTTGAGTAGTATTTTTTATATTATTGATTGCTATTAATGTGGTTGTAAAGGCTGAAGGTTTTTTACCTTCATGCATTCTATGCATGAAGGTAAAAAACCTGTGTGCTGCTCCCCCCACAGCCCCTCCCTTATACTCACCTGACCCCCCTCTCAATCCAGAGATGTGCATAGGAGCCTCGGCTGTCCTGAGTCTCTCTCTCCTTATTGGCTGAGACACAGCAGCAGGAGCCACTGGCTTCCACTGCTGTCAATTACAGCCAGTGAGGCAATGAGGAGAGAGTTGGGTCAAGCCCCAGCTCTCTGTGTCTTATGGACACAGAGAGCGGGGATCGGGAGTGAACACACACCACTTCCCCCATAGGAAGTGACTCGCTATTGGGGGCACTGGTCAAGTGGGAGGAGTCAGGAGTGCAGGCAGAGGACCCAAGAAGAAGAGAATCGAGATTGCTCTGTGCAAAACCACTGCACAGAGCAGGTAACTATAACGTGTTTGTTATTTTTTTTTTATAAACAAACCTTTAGAATCAGTTTGAGGGATATATTTTTAAAGAATGAAATGTGAATATCAGTGAACTATGGGCAGGGTTCCTCAAATAATTGCAGCAGCTGAAAACCTCTGCCACCCCAGCAGGAAAACTGCTTACAATCAGCGCTAAAAAGTCAATGTCCCTTTAAATGTCCTTTAAAAAAGATCTTCAAAGACTTTGGATCCAATAAGGTACATCTGCCATAAGAACCTCTTTATTCTTGAGCCCTTAATGGAACTCCTTATAATTAAAAGGATCTCAAAAGGAAGAAAGTGAGGGAGAAAGTGAGGAAGCTATATAGTGTAGCATGTTCTACTCTACATGTGCAAAACTTAAGATCATATATTGTGCTCACATTTAATTGTACTGTATGATCTCCTTTTTATACACCCTTACCCTCCAAACAATAATGCAAGCCTTCCATCCACCTTAATTTGCTCCTCTTCTCCAATTGTTGTGTGTCACCCTTCTTGGGAGAAATCCTCACCTTACACCCCTCCAAATAGATGCTTATAAGCGCCCAAAAAGGAAAATTGCACACATAGTGCGATACCAGTGGCGGTGCATTCATTAAGAGTGCTGTCCCCTCTCTCCAGCCACCCCCCTCTATGACTAATGGATAGATTCATGCATAGCATGAATCTATCCATGGCCTCCGCTGCCACCCCCTATTCAGGCATCCAGACCCTTTTCGGATGCCAGGCGTCTGAATTATAGCAGCGGGGGTGTGTTTTTGAAGCACCTGATTAGAGCCAGAGGCTCTAATAGGCTTCATAAAAGGTGAACTTAGAGCGCAAAGCATTGTGCTTGCAGTCTACCCAGGTGTATTAGGAAAAGCAAATGAATATCCGCTTTTCTAACACTGAACCGCCTCTCCACCAATCAGGTAGCGCGGGTCTGATACCCATCACCTGATTGGCTGAAAGGACAGGCGCTGCAATTGGATGCAGGAGGAGGGGAGGAGACGCATGGAGGACACAGGAGCCTCTGTCTGAGCCGCTGCAAGGTCCCACAGCTTGCCGCCCTCACCCGCTGCCCGACCCACCACCAAGATAGGGTAAGTGCTGGGCGAGCGAGCAGACAGCGAGCAGGCGGGGGGGTCAGAGTGGCAACTTTTGATGGGCACAGTGGCGGCATTTGATGGGCACAGTGGTGGCATTTGATGGGGCATAGTGGCGGCATTTGAAGGGGCACAGTGGCTGCGTTTGATGGGGCACAGCGGCTGCGTTTGATGGGGCACAGCGGCTGCAGTTGATGGGCACAGCGGCTGCAGTTGATGGGCACAGCGGCTGCAGTTGATGGGCACAGTGGCTGCGTTTATGGCACAGTGGCTGTGTTTAAGGCACAGTAGCTGCTGTGATGGGCACAGTGGCTTCAATTGATGGGGCTCAGTGGCTCCATTTGATGGGCACAGTGGCTGCATTTGTTGGGCACAGGGAGGCTGCAATTGATGGGCACAGTGAGGCTGCAATTGATGGGTTTTTTCAGAACTTTTCAGTTTGTTTGCGCCACCCCCAAAAATTTTGAGCACCATCCACCACTGTGCGATAAAATATTCACGCAAAAACTTCCCTTCACAAATAGTGAGTCTAAAACATGCATGTGCCTTTAAATCACAATCTCACATCCATCATGTGTGCTGTGTTACCCCGCTCACTCCATGCACTTTATCAAATATCACATTTTCTTATTCATATAAACTCAATCACTGTAGAACTCGAATCTTCCTTAATTCCAAGATTTGTGCGTGCAAAAATCCTCAGAAAAAAATTAAATATAAAAATATAGTGTAATACCACTTTAGGAATGAATCCAATTCCTGTGTTCTACCCATTCACATTTAACATGCAAAACCATATGCCTCCTATTAGTCACTGTGAATTGTGTCACCGATCCCACTAATCCCCAGATGACCCGTCCATGCCCTTTTCAAGTGTTACACATGTCAGCGCTCCTCATATATCTTTCCACAAAAGATCCACCAATTCTTTCCCTCATCCAAAGTTATGATTCCTCCGTGAAGAGAGGTAGAAAAAAGGATCCATAGGGCAGCAATTCTTATAAAATTACATAATTTATTACAATGCCAATTCACTTAAAAACAAACAGGATAAAAATGCCTCTCACCTCACTCAAAATGGCCACTGCCATTTTGAGTGAGGCATGTGTGATGACGCCACTTCTGGTGTCTGACATGACGTATGACATGTTTCGTCCAATGGACTTCTTCTTCATCTGACCCTCCCACCCTAAAGCATCCTGTCCCCATGTTGATGGGGACAAGGGCCTCATCCCCAGAACTGTGGCTTGTGGCTGTGGGGGTCTGCGGACTTAAGGGTATCTGTAAGCCCCCTTTAAAAAGGGGGCCCCCACATTCTGGCCCCCTCCCTATGTGAATGAGTATTGGGTATGTAGTACCCTTACCCATTCACCAAAAAAGTGTCAAAAAGAAATAAAAACACAGAGACAGTTTTTGACAAATCCTTTAGTAAAAAATAAAAAAATAGTGTCTCCCTATATAGATCCATCGTCAATCACGCCGCCCACCACACCCGAAAGCAAAAAAAAATAGAGTTAGGTGCCTGGTAACTCTTTTTCTAAGAAGTCTTCCAGGGCAGCATCTGAGAGATAGGCTCCTCCTCCCTGAAACAGGAAACACATTAGTCCACCATTATAAATTTCACAGTCTTACCTGCAAGCCTCAGTTGTATTAAAGCACTGAAGGAAATCTCAGTAGATCTTAAAAGCTCCCCCGTTGTACCTGGTATTTGTCTTTTCAAGGGTGGGAACTAGTGCTGCCCTGGAAGACTTCTTAGAAAAAGAGAGTTACCAGGTACCTAACTCTATTTTCTCGAATCGTCTTCCAGGGCAGCATCTGAGAGGATGTATCAAGCAATACTTACTAGAGTGGGGATAGAGACTGGAGCGCCTTGCGACCAAGTGCCTGGTCTTGGTCAGACAGCTGGTCTATGCGATAGTGCCTTGCAAAGGCACTGAAGCTCGACCATGTCGCTGCCCTGCAGATCTGCTCTGGAGTTGCCCCTGCTTCCTCTGCGACCGAGGTAGCACAGGTCTGGTTGTGTGTGCTCTGATCCCACTTGGCAGAGTGAGGTTTTGTGCCTCATAGGTCGTCTGTATGGCCATTCTTATCCATCTGCTGATGGTATTCTCGGAAGCCTGTTTCCCTTTGTTGACTCCTGCATAAAGGACAAAAAGGGAGGTCGTTCTTCGCCAATCCTTTGTTCTTTCAAAGTATGTTTTCCACGTCGAGTTTGTTGTAAGTGTCTCTTTTTCCGCTATCCATAGTTTTTGCAAGCAAAGGTATGATATTCTGGGTTCTATGGAATGTTGAGGGGACCTTGGATAAGAAGGCCGGGTCTGGAGAGAGAATTATTTTGTCTAAATGTATTAGGCAGTATGGTTCCATTATAGACAGTGCTTGGATTTCGCTCACTCTTCTGGCTGATACTAGGGCCACAAGAAGTACAGTCTTTAAGGTGAGTTTTTTGTCTGAGCTATCTTCCATCAGTTCAAATAGAGGGGAAAGAAATCCTCTAAGTACTGTGAGCATGTCCCAAGTTGGAGTTCTATTCATTTTGGCTGGTCTAGCTCTTTTGGGTGACATCAGGAATCGCTTTATCAGTGGGTCCTCTGCTAGTCTTGTGTCCATGAACGAGGAGAGTGCTGCAACATGTACCTTCAGCGTACTTGGGGATATATTTTTGTCTGCTCCATCTTGTAGAAAATCCAGGATTGTTGGGATTATTCCTCTTTTGGAATATGGTTTGTTTCTGTTCCAGGAGACAAACTTTTTCCTCACTTTCTCGTAGATCGCCCTAGTTACGGGCTTCCTGCTGTTTAGGATGGTATTGATCCCATTGTCCGACAATCCTTTGTTCTGAAGTCTCACCCCTTCAGTACCCAGGCTGAAAGCTTCAGGATTCTGTGGTTCGGGTGAGTGACTGGGCCCTGTGATAGGAGATCTGGCCGGTCCGTCAGTGTCAGCTGAGGCTGGATGCTGAGGTTTTTCAAGTGGCTGAACCATGCCCTTTGTGGCCAGTGCAGTGCAATTAGTATCATCATTGCTCTCTCTGCCTTTATTTTTTGAATCACCCTTGGTATTGTGGCAGCTGGAGGGAATGCATAGCATAGTTGCCATCCCCAGCTCTGGTTGAAGGCGTCTACTCCACTGTTGCCATCTGTGGGGTCCAGAGAGAAAAATGTTGGTGATTTTGCATTCGCTTTGGAGGCGAATAGATCTACCTCGGGTACTCCCCACTTTTGAGTGATTTGTGCAAAGGTCGCTTAGTTCAGAGACCACCCCGTCTGTTTTGTGGTCTTCCAGCTCAGGAAGTTTTCCAGCGCATTGTCTGTTCCTTTCAGATAGATACCTGATATTGACTTTGTTTGATTCTGCCCATAGTAGGATTTTCTCCGTCAGCTTCATCAAGCTTCGGGACTTTGTCCCACCTTGCCTGTTTAGGTATACCACAGTCGTGACGTTGCCTGATTGTAACTTTACGTTTCTCCCCTGTATTGCTGGTTTGAATGCTTTTAATGCTTCCCCCACAGCTTTTAGCTCTCTCATGCTTGAGGAGGCTTGGGACCATTTGGAGGTCCATTTTCCCTGTGAGCAGAGGCCCTCCAAGTGTGCCCCCCAGCTTAGGGCGTTGGCATCGGTGGTGATCCCGATTGGCTCGGATTGGGCCCATTTGCATCCTTCGATGTATCGAAGTAGATTGAGCCACCATTGTAGTGTTAGTTTGACTGTGGTTGGAACAGAAATGGACCTGTCTAGGGATGAGTGGCTGCCATCCCACTGGGACAGAATGTAGTTCTGTAGAGATCTCGTGTGAATCTGTGCCCAGGTGATAGCTGGAATAGAAGACGTCATCAGTCCTAGTACGGCCATACCTTGTCTGATTGTTATGGCATTGGTCCTTATTAGGAAGGTTACTGCCTGTGTGATTTTTTCGTTCTTTTCTTCCATGAGGAAGGTTTTCGTTAGTCTGGAGTCCAGTATATAGCCCAAATATACCACTCACTGGCTTGGGGTCATCTGTGAGACTTTTCTGCATTTATTATCCATCCCCAGTTTTGCAGATAGGACATACTTGTGCACAGGTTGTTCTCTAGGGCCTCTGCTGAGTCCGCAAAGAACAGTAAATCGTCTAAATATGGTATTATGCCAATACCTTGTTGTCTTAGACCTTTTAACGCTTCTGCCATTATCTTTGAGAAGATTTTTGGTGCAGAGGAGATGCCGAAAAAGAGAGCTGTGTATTGTGGGTGCAGCGTAATTGCTGGCCCTTGTACTGCGAACCTCAGGAATTTTTGATGACCCTCCTTTATGGGGACATGTAGGTAGGCATCCTGTAGTTCTATTGTCGCCATAAATGTTTCCCGTGGAAGGATGTTCCCTAGGTGTGTCACTCTCCAGAAGTTCTTGAAGCTGGGTTAGCCAGGTTGGTAAAGTCCGGGCTGTGCAGGTGGATGCTATTGCCGGATTTCCATGGGGTTGTTTAAGGTACCCGCGTCGTCAAAGGCCAAGTCAGCTTTATTTGTGACTTTTGCCAGAGAAGCATCCACTTTGGGGCATTTAGCCCAGGTTTTGGTGTCTGTCTCTGCAAACGGATCTGCGTTTGACTGTGGCTGACATGAAGAGTTTTTTCTCTGGGTCTTCCCACTCTTTTTTTTTTTTTTTTAAAGATATCTTTAAGAGTTTGGTGTACAGGGAATGTTCTAGGCTTCCTGGGTTACAGCTCTTTATACATCTTGTCATGTATTGTGAAAAGGATAAAGGAAGCTGCGCTAATAAATGGAAAGTCCATACAACTGCTTGTGGGTAAATCAGTAGACAGTTCAATCTAATGAATCAAACACCAGGGTGAACCAAATCAAATCAAACGTGCCGCCACCTTAAGAAAAACCTGCTTACCAGCTGGCAAGCAAAGTCGGGCAGATGGCTTATACCCAGCCAGGGCCTTTGCTTGTACAGAAGATCAGCTTATGGGCTAAAAGCTGGATGGTTAATGGATGCTCAGAACCCTCCTGACATCGTACGACCTTGGTCAGAGCCCCGGGACCCCCGATCTCCCCCAACACCACACCGGCAAAAATCACGAGAGTGAGTTCTGCGGACTTATGTTCTTTAATACCTAGCGTGTCCGCTATGCTTTTAGAAGGCTATTCGTATCCTCTGATAGAAATAAAGTTGCCCTCTGAAACCGAATCTTCTTCGGAGTCTGAGCAAAGTTGATTCTCCGATTCGGATTCATCTGAATCCTCTTCTTGTTCCGTCTGTTCCCTGTTACCTGAAGGAACGCATATCCGGTGGTAGATGGGGTATTGGTCTGACTGACGCTTGATGGCGCCTCTAATGCCCCGTACACACGGTCGGATTGTCCGACGGAAAATGTGTGATAGGACCTTGTCAGAAATTCCGACCGTGTGTAGGCTCCATCACACATTTTCCATCGGATTTTCCGACACACAAAGTTTGAGAGCAGGATATAAAATTTTCCGACAACAAAATCCGTTGTCGGAAATTCCGATCGTGTGTACACAAATCCGACGAACAAAGTGCCACGCATGCTCAGAATAAATAAAGAGATGAAAGCTATTGGCCACTGCCCCGTTTATAGTCCCGATGTACGTGTTTTATGTCACCGCTTTCAGAATGATCGGATTTTCCGACAACTCAATATGCTGCCCCTTCTCGCCCTCCCAAGGCCCGCAGGGCTGGATGGGATGCTGGCAGGGAGTCTCCTGCAACTAGCACAGAGACTGAAGTAAAATAACAAACGTTTCTTTTGCAGCTCCTGTGGGTCCGGAGGAAACACAAACAACTGAGGCACGCAGGTAAGACTGTGAAATTTATAATGGTGGACTAATGTGTTTCCTGTTTCAGGGAGGAGGAGCCTATCTCTCAGATGCTGCCCTGGAAGACGATTCAAGAAAAAGGACACTCTCGCCGTCATGGAGAGCATTTGCCTACTGCAAAAACAAAGAAAAAAACTGCGCTAAACCCTCATACCATGTGTAAGGGAATATGTGAAAAAACGCCAAATTGATTGTAAAAGTATATGTGAATCCTCTAAAAATTAAATTAGATAACATACAAAACAATAATAAACAATCAATATTGTATAGTAAAAGTCACAAAAGTGCTGAAAGCACAAAATAGTGAAACATAAACAAAAAAGTCCCAGGACCAAAAAGTAAATCTTCTAAAGAGATAGGAAGAGTCCCCAATTGGCTCTTTATAGGGATCAGTGTCTGAAAGTGAAAAGTGAAAACGACACCCCTTGCAGTGATCCTCCACCTTTAAGAATGCATGCTTACCAGATAGTAAGCTCAATAAGCTCGTAGATAAACCAAGGGCCGGATAGCCAGCAAATATTGGAACATCCCTCTGTTGGCGTGGCAGATGACAGGCAAACCAGGTTCGTATAGGACCTTGTATTCAGGCATCCAGCAGCATCAGGACATCACTCAATCAATGTACCACGGACATGCATGGGGCAGGAGGGGGTTGCCACAACCCAAGTCACCTCCCCTGAGTAGAAGCCAGCTACCCCTCTGTTGTCAGACTGTCCGTTGTCAATAAAGTTACATGAAGGGGACATGAATTACCCCTTCATGTAACTTTATTGACAACGGACAGTCTGACAACAGAGGGGTAGCTGGCTTCTACTCAGGGGAGGTGACTTGGGTTGTGGCAACCCCCTCCTGCCCCATGCATGTCCGTGGTACATTGATTGAGTGATGGCGACACCTTTGCAATGCTGTAATAGTGAAGTTACAGCCATGATCTTGTAATAACCACTTGATGACAGGACATTGACAGGCTGCCACCAACCATCGCTGTTCGCATGTAGCCACACATCAAGCAGTTACCTGTGGTTAGGGACAAGGGTCCAAGCCTGGATGCATCTGACTGCATCCAGATTCTGACACCTGTCCTTAATGGCGAGTAACTAGTTGATGTTTAGCTACATGTGAACAGTGACAGCTGATTTCAGCCTGTCAATACTTTGTTCCAGCTGAACAGCTACAATTATTCACATGCACCTGTCATTCCAGCCACAAGAACCTGATGATGGTATGCTAGGTAGAACTATGTAATTAAACTTTAACATATAAATTAAATTATAACATTGGACTCATATATGTTTGGATTTAAATGGCTGCGGCCTTTTATTATAGGTATATATCATATATAAATATATATACTAACCGTTTATTATCAAATACTGATAATAACATATCAACAACACATTCTGTAGCTTAGCTATTAAAGCTCAAGCTAATCAACCCATAACACAAAGTCCCTTTTCAAAGAAAAGGACAGAAACCTCATAATATGAGCCGCGATGGGAGGGCGGGATGTGCTTCTTTCTCTTGATCCTGGTGACTGCGCTGTTATGATGCATTTTTCTTTCTTTCATAGGTCTTTACTCGTGCCAGGACCATTACAGACATCTTAAGCCAATCAAAGGTAAGTGCACATAACTGACACAAACTGGTTTAAAGAGTAATATTTTACTGTCTACCAGCATCCCATATGTGGTGGGTGGGGACATTTCTTGCCCCTCCCACCACTTTTATGGTATGCTAGGTACACTATGTAAATAAACTTTAACATATAAATAAAATTAGAACACTGGACTCATATGTGTGGATTTCAATGGCCTTTTATTATAGGTTTTTTTCATATATAAATATATATACAGTTGCAATAAAAAATATGTGAACCCTTTTGGAATGATATGGATTTCTGCACAAATTGGTCATAAAATGTGTACAGAAAAAACAAAATAACTTTGCGCTTACTCAATTGTGCAAGCAGCTAACACGGCAAATAGAAATTTTGCTATAAACGATAAATGTAACAAAGTGTAGCACTAAAAATTTAAAAATACATAAAGTGAAAAAATCTCTAATATTTGTAAATGTCCATCATATATATTAGTGAATCATAGTCCATCCACAAAAACTTTGTGGTCACCATGTGCTTAAGCAGGTAGATAGTACCACCACTGAAATAAATGGAGGCCTACCAGAAAGTTTGAACCCAAGACAGCATATGCTGTATGGGTCAAACCAGCCTGTATTGCCCACCGGCAATGGGAAGGAAGCTGTAGTGATCAGCCGAGTATGCAGTCCTGGGAGCCTTCAATAGAAGTCAATAGACGTTAGACGTCCCCGAACATAACCCATACAAAATAAAGAAGGGGCCATATAATGTAATTCCGTAAAAAACGTAAACTTACTAAAAGAAAAACACTTACATTTAAGTAGATAAAAAAGCGCTTGTACGTGGCCCCTTTTTTATTTTGTATGGGTTATGTTCGGGGACGTCTAAACACCTTTATTGAGAAGACACCTCCGTGAAGACTTCTAGGACCTCATCCCCTGTTGGCTACCAAGGCTTCCCTTCTATTGCCGTTGGGCAATATAAGCTTGTTTGACCCATATAGTATATGCTGTTTTGGGTCCCAACCTTCCGGTAAGCCTTCACTCACTTGGGTGGTGGTATTCTCACAATCCTTTGTTTATATATGACACTTTTGTGAAGGCTCCCAGGACTGCATACTCGGCTGATCACTACAGCTTTCTTCCCATTGCCGGTGGGCAATACAGGCTGGTTTGACCCATACAGCATATGCTGTCTTGGGTTCAAACTTTCTGGTAGGCCTCCATTTATTTCGGTGGTGGTACTTTCACTATCTACCTGCTTACGCACATGGTGACCACAAAGGTTTTACACAACGATGGACTATGATTCACTAATATATATGATGGACATTTACAAATATTAGAGATTTTTTCACTTTATGTATATTTAAATTTTTAGCGCTACACTTTGTTACATTTATTGGTCATAAAATGTGATCTGATCTTCATCTAAGTCACAACAATAGACAATCACAGTCTGCTTAAACTAATAACACACAAAGAATTAAATGTTACCATGTTTTTATTGAACACACCATGTAAACATTCACAGTGCAGGTGGAAAAAGTATGGGAACCCTTGGATTTAAAAACTGGTTGAACCTCCTTTGGCAGCAATAACTTAAACCAAACGTTTCCTGTAGTTGCAGATCAGATGTGCACAACGGTCAGGAGTAATTCTTGACCATTCCTCTTTACAGAACTGTTTCAGTTCAGCAATATTCTTGGGATGTCTGGTCTGAATTGCTTTCTTGAGGTCATGCCACAGCATCTCAATTGGGTTGAGGTCAGAACTCTGACTGGGCCACTCCAGAAGGCATATTTTCTTCTGTTTAAGCCATTCTGTTGTTGTTTTACTTCTATGCTTTGGGTCGTTATCCTGTTGCAACACCCAACTTCTTTTGAGCTTCATCTGGTGGACAAATGGCCTTAAGTTCTCCTGCAAAATGTCTTGATAAACTTGGGAACTCATTTTTCCTTCGATGATCTGTCCAGGCCCTGACACAGCAAAGCAGCCCCAAACCATGATGCCCCCACCACCATACTTTACAGTTGGGATGAGGTTTTGATGTTGGTGTGCTGTGCCTCTTTTTCTCCACACATAGTTTTGTGGGTTTCTTCCAAACAACTCAACTTTGGTTTCATCTGTCCACAGAATATTTTGCCAGTACTGCTGTGGAACATCCAGGTGCTCTTGTGCAAATTGTAAACATGCAGCAATATTTTTTTTGGACAGCAGTGGCTTCCTCTGTGGTATCCTCTGATGAAATCCATTCTTGTTTAGTGTTTTACGTATCGTAGATTCGCTAACAGGGATGTTAGTATATGCCAGAGACTTTTGTAAGTCTTTAGCTGACACTCTAGGATTCTTTTTCACCTCATTGAGCAGTCTGCGCTGTGCTCTTGCAGTCATCTTTACAGGACACCCACTCCTGGGGAGAGTAGCAGCAGTGCTAAACTTTCTCCATTTATAGACAATTTGTCTTACCTTGGACTGATGAAGAGCAAGGCTTTTGGAGATACTTTTATAACCCTTTCCAGCTTTATGCAAGTCAACAATTCTTAATCGTAGGTCTTCTGCAAGCTCTTTTGTGCGAGGCATCATTCACATCAAGCAATGCTTCTTGTGAAAAGCAAACCCAGGACTGGTGTGTGTTTTTTTATAGGGCAGGGCAGCTGTAACCAACACCTCCAATCTCATTTCATTGATTGAACTCCAGTTGGCTGACACCTCACTCCAATTAGCTCTTAGAGATCTCATTAGTCTAGGAGTTAACATACTTTTTCCACCTGCACTGGGAATGTTTACATGGTGTGTTCAATAAAAACATGGTAACATTTAATTCTTTGTGTGTTATTAGTTTAAGCAGACTGATTGTCTATTGTTGTGACTTAGATGAAGATCAGATCACATTTTATGACCAATTTGTGCAGAAATCCATATCATTCCAAAAGAGTTCACATACTTTTCATTGCAACTGTATTAACCGTTTATTATCAAATACTGATATTAACATATCAACAACAACACATTTTGTAGCTTAGCTATTAAAGCTCAAGCTAGTCAAACCATAACACAAAGTCCCACACGCCGAGCTTATGTACAATAAGCACGGCACCCAAAAAGGGCCCACGGCCAATTCCACACAAGATTGTAGATCCATATTCAGGATGTCCAGTGCAATATCAGACAAGTGGATTCCGTCAGAACGGTAAAAACCAAGTATACCACCCTCAAAATCCACATGTCTGTAAGACAGTCCATTCAACACAGGCATAAACTTAACTTAACAGCTCCATTAACATTCTTACGTATCCTATCAAAATGCTTCCATTTGGGGAAAAACCAACTCAAACGAGGAATAATCTCCGAAAAGACCAAGACACAGTTAGGAAGTACATTATGAATGCACAAATCAGACTTTATTCAAGAGATAATGTCTAAAGTCTTGCGGAGACCAAGGTAGTTTCCAGCCAAATGGAATATAATAATATCAGGAACAGGCCATTTCAATTATAATAAAGATAAAACTTTACGCAAATTCGTCCATTTTAAACCGCAATGCCCATACCAATTTTATGGCAAAGCGAGATGTAGGTAGGTCTAAATTACTACAATAACAGCGGAATTCAGCTTTTCTATGAGCCCAGTACACATAAGAATGTCTGATGAATCCAAGTGATGAACGGAGAATCTGAAAATTAAATAAAAACATTAGGACAAACATAAGAACTGTAGCATTTACATCTCCATCCACCAATATTTTTAATAATAGATTCATAAAAATCTAAACTTGCAGCAGTAGTAGCAGCACCAATGCAAAAAGAGAGTGATGAAATTGCAAGATGGCCCAGCTGCAAATTACGCAGACATTTTTTCAAAACAGCATTAAATTGATAAATTGTCAATGGGTCACCATTCGCATGAATAAGGAATTGTTTATCAAGAGGTGGTCATAGCGCTAAATAATTTTGAGTCAGAGACACTGCACATATGGACACATCCATGTGCTTGTGGGCAGTAATCCAACGACCACGACCAAATTGATCATTTTTATTCTTGCATAACAACATACGAAGCACCCCGGAATGGAGACTCACAGAAGACATCAGAAGACCCAAACTAGTTGATTGATTAGGAGTAAGTTCAGAGAACCTGAAAGCTCCATAGAAACACAAACAAAAAGAAAGTTTAAACAATAACGCTTCAAACACACTATCTCAGTAGATGAGCATAGTTTACCCAATAGATCACTGGTGATAGGTGATCTCTGATCTGGCAATCTGTGTTTTTTACGATAGCCCTTCAATGCCAATTTAACAGAAAAAAAGTACCACCATGTAAATTTCTAAAAAAGGACACTCCTGCTAATGTCTTCACAATATGAGAATTATGCCCTGTACACACGGCCGGATTTTCCAAAGGAAAAAGTGCGATCGAATTGTGTTGTCGGAAATTCTGATTGTGTGTGGGCTCCATCGGACTTTTTCCATCGGAATTTCTGACACACAAAGTTTGAGAGCAGGCTATAAAATTTTCTGACAACAAAATCCAATCGTTTAAATTCCGATCGTGTGTACACAAATCCGATGCACAAAGTGCCATGCATGCTCAGAATAAATTAAGAGACGAAAGCTATTGGCTACTGCCCCATTTATAATCCTGACGTACGTGTTTTACGTCACCGCATTCAGAGCGATCAGATTTTCCGACAACCTTGTACAACCGTGTGTATGCAAGACAAGTTTGAGCCAACATCCGTCGGAAAAAATCCTACGGATTTTGTTGTTGGAATGTCCGATCAAGTGTACAGGGCATAAGAGTATTGTCTTGCCATTAAAAAATTCAAAAAACATAAAACAAAATCTTCAGTAATGCAGTCATTAGACCTATTGTAACGTTGCAGAAAAGAACACCACATTTTCCACGCAGATTCATAACATGCCCACGTGGATAGAGCCAAAGAATTTTTGACAGCATTTCGCACCGGAATCAAATCAGCATCCACAAATGAGGAGGACATGACTCTCCGATCTTGTCTGCATCCAGAATCAATTCCCGAAATCTGCCTATCTGTTGGAGAGACAATGAGTCAGCAATAACATTATGAACTCCTGGAACATATTTTGCTTTCAATCATATATTCAATTCTAAACACTGAAACACTAAATAAAAAAGAATAGAAATAACCGGAAGTGATTTAGAAACCAAACAATTAATTGCAAAAACAACCCCTTTATTATCTGAATGTAAAAGTATCCTTATATTCTTAAACTGTACACCCCATAATTCAAGAGCTACGATAACAGGAAACAACTCAAGAAGAACAATATTATTAACAAAACCTTTATCAATTCAAGAAGAATGCCATCTATCAGCTGACCATCTACCTTGCCAAAAGGCCCCATATCCGCAAGCCCCAGAAGCATCCGTATAAAGATGAAGAGCAGAGGCAATACAAAAAGGTGTTTGCCACAAAGAGCATCCATTAAAAGAAATCAAAAATTTGTGCCAAACCAACAAATCGGCACGAATGTCGGATGTGATTCTAATAAAATGTCTAGGAGATTTAACATCTGAAATAGCCCTATAAAGAATATTCTTCCCACAGGCATTACTCTAGCAGCAAAAGCCAATAAACCTAAGAAAGACTGAATCGTTTTCAACTGAACTTTATGCTTAGTCAAAATAAAATCCAACAACATCCTGGTCTTTACAATTTTTTCCATAGGGAGACGAAATTCCATGGCCACAGTATCAATTTGCACACCCAGAAAGTCCAAACATGTGGTTGGGAAAACAGATTTCTCAGGAGCCAAAAGGTACCCCGAATAAATGACAAATCATCTTAAATTCAGTGAAAATAAATAAACAATCTAAAGTATCCACTTTACCTATGAATAAAAAATCATCCAAATAATGAATACAATTAGAAGAACCCAAACGATAAACTACCCATTCTAGAAAAGGAGAAAAAAGTTCAAAATAATAACAGGAAATAGAACAACCCATGGGCAAACACTTATCAAAGAAATATTTGTTATCAAAAACAAAACCTAAAGAATCCTGTGGCATCAAAGGGGATTCAAATCTTCGCGGTCGCTTCAGATTCTTTTCTTTAAAGCCACAGGCGGTATTGCGTATGCCCTGTCTTCTGAGACTGGAGAGTAGCCGAGACCATCCCGGACAGCTCTGAATGAGGGATCTTCCATCACGGGGTCAATGGGCGGTCCACAACGGGAGGAAGAGGCAGTCGCAACAGGAGGAAGATCCTGAGGAACCATAGGGGCGACATCCACCATAGGATCATGGTAGAAATGAGGACGTGGAGAAGCCGAAGGAGCTGAATGTGGAGCCCTGTAAGCCGAGGATGAAGGGGGAGGCATAGACAAACATGACCGGAGCCATTGTTCTCCGTCGTCAGATCCGGCCCACTCCATCATCTGGCGCAGCAATGATTCCATGGTACGACTGCAGGTGCGCTTCTTTCTCTTGATCCTGCTGTCTGCGCTGTTATGATGCATTTTTCTTTCTTTTATAGGTCTTTACTCATCCCAGAACCGTTACAGACATCTTAAGCCAATCAAAGGTAAGTACACATAACTGACAAAAACTGGTTTAAACAGTAATATTTTACTGTCTACCAGCATCCCATATGTGGTGGGTGGGGACATTTCTTGCCCCTCCCACCACTTTTATTCTTGCGTCTGGAATCCAGTAGAGGCAGCTAAATTGCCATGTGAAGCAGGTCATAGGCTGCATTCACACCTGAGCGTATCGCTTTCAGGTGTTTTTATGGGCATTTACCAGGTGTTTTCAAGGTAAAATGTCACCAATCTAAAAGCAGTAAAACGCCTGTAATCTGCCAAAAAAAAGTTCATGTACTTTTTTTGAGCGTCAGGCGACAGAACGCTCAGATGTGAACAGGTGCCATTGAAATGAATGGGATTTTACTTGTTGGGAGTTTTGGAACTTTTGAGATGAGCGTTTTACGAGCTGAAAACGCTCAGGCGTGAATGCAGCCTTAAGGTTGTGTTAATACCGTCCCTATTTGAACATCAGCTCCACCATTTTCCTTAGTATACACAGAGCTAAAGATGTGCTTTCTCTTTGATTTCATTGAACAATTCTGAGTTTTTTTGTAAATGTCAGTTTACAAAACATATTTACTTTAAATGATGTTTAATTTAATTCTTACAAAATTGATAAATGGTACTAGAACAACAGCCTAAAATATGTGCATGCAAATGTATGTGTTTTAGCATTTATGTTTTCCAAGATGAGCTTCTGCTAGTTCTCCTCCTTTGATTTCCTTCAGGGTAATCTACATTAATCATGATTATAATTAAAATAGCTTTCACCTTCACAGTTCAAATAAAATGGATTTAATTAAGAAATTGCCCGTTGATTACAGTGGTATACTAAAATGACTGTGCAAGATTTGAAGAAAAGTCAGGATCACTGTATCAGAATGTGCTAAAGACTAAATACAGTTTTTTTTCATGCTTTAGGCTGGGTTCACACCATGTGAATTGGATGCGGAATCTCCGCATCCAATTCGCAATAGAAGAACATTTTGACCGGCTCTCTATGGAGCCGGTTCACATATCCCCGCAGCGGGTCCAGTGCGTTTTGCACAAAAACGCTATGAATCTTCTGGCCCAATCCAGTTCAGAATTCACCCAAAATTCGGGATGAAATCGGACATGAAACAGTGAACCAGCACGCACTGGACCCCTGCTGTGAGCCGCATGGGGCACTTATGTGAACAAAGCCTCAGTATTTCCTGCACCATTTAACAGTTCAATCTGGGTGTCATTAACTTTACATTGACACCCGCAGCGGTTTGCATATGTCAGTGTGAACCGCCAGAGATTCAGGTGCGATGTGGCAACCAACACAGGAATCGCACAAGTGTAAACCCAGTCTAAATGTCTCAACAGCTTCACTAGATTCATGCTAGCTACTCAAAGTAAAGCAAGACAACATTTTAGACTAATCTTTAACCCCCCTGGCGGTATTCCCGAGTCTGGCTTGGGCTGGATTTTCAATACCCAAAGCGGTATCCCCGAGCCAGACTCGGGATCGCATCGCAGGATCCATGTAGAGGATACTTACCTTGTCCCCTGGATCCTGCGATGTCTCCCCGTTGTGATCGGCGAGCCGCCATGTCTCGCTCAATTCACAGTGCCAAGCTCCTTTCCCTGCGAGCGTTGCAATGCACGGGGACGGAGTTCGGCAGCAAATTCAAAAAGTGAAACACACAGTATAGATACAGTATACTGTAATCTGTAAGATTACAGTACTGTATCAAATAATTACACATCCCCTTTGTCCCTAGTGGTCTGTCCAGTGTCCTGCATGCAGTTTTATATTATAAAAACTGTTCTTTCTGCCTGGAAACTGGAGATTGTCCACAGCAACCAAAACTGTCCCTTTACATCAAAAGTGGCTTTAGACCAGCTAGAAAACAGCGATAATAAATTAGAATCACTTGCAGAATTGAGCGATAGTGATTTGTGGGGAAATCCGTCACCAAACACTAAAAGTAACGAAAGCGACAATTCTGCAACTGAGCAAATTTCAGTGTTTTTGATTTGATTACATTATTGAATAATTTTTATTATTATTATAATATTATTTGGTATAATTATTTATAGTTATTTATTATATTTTAATTTTTGATTTCATTTTTCAAACTTTATCATATCCGGGATGTCTACTAGACTCTTGTTTGGACAGATGTAAGTGAATTCCTAAAAATTACAGGCCTATAATATAAAATGCCAAATTTCTATGCAAAAAATTTGTACCGCTTTCAGCACCTAAAATCTGAAATAATCATACCGCCAGGGAGGTTAAACATCTAGATAGCACTGTAACTACTGAGATAGAAAAGAGATAGTATTGTTGTACTTCTTGGGGGCTCTTGCCCTTGAATACAAAGTATAAATATTTTCTAGTAGAAAAAAAAGAGTTATCTGTATATATGAACATACTTGGCTACCTTTTAGCTATTTATATTTTTTTTAATCACACCTGAGATTTACACAGGCCTGTTATAGAGCACAGCCTGACTTATATCTGATACAGGCACACAGTTCAACTGGGTCACTTCTCTGCCCTCGACTTGTAAATTAGTAAGATGCAGCAACAAACTGATGACCTCATCTCTCTGTTGTCTACTCCTATCATCATCTTTCTTTTCAGCAAATGTAATTGGAAGACATTCAGTTGGCCCTTTCCTTTCACAGTCTGAATGTTACTGTACAGGGGATTACAAGAGGTTTAAATAAAGTCATAGTCAAATATTTATACTAGCTGTATTTAAAATACATTTTTTTTTACACTAAAGCATTCCCTTGTGGTACATTAAATTGTTAAGGGGGGGTTAAAAATGTAGGAGAAGTTGCCGAAGCTATCCCATACACATAGATACCCAGAAGAGCTTAAATGGACTTTCTCTGTACTGATATAACCAAAAATTGATTAAAAATACAAAATTTTATTTTCATCCTCCTGAAGAATCGGTTTTACCCCGAAACCAGTAGAGGAATATTTACACCCCACCTGAACAGAAACTGCACCGGGGAAACCTGCTATGAGTTAGTTCCCGTGTGATGTACATTGTACTATTTTATAAATTGTCTCTGTATACATTGTTGTGTTTATAAGATATTGTTTGTACACTGTTACAGAATAAAATGTTGTATTTTTAATCAATTTGTGGTTATATCAGTATCAATATATTGCTTAATATTATGTGAGGCTATACTCAAGGTTTAAATGGTACATTAAATTGTTATGGCATGTGTTAATTTGCATTGAATTAAGCCAGCCAATATGTATGGGCTGCCAGTGCACCACAGCAGATGAAAAGAAAAATGTACATGACCCTTTTCTAAAGTGCATGCCAACGAGGGCAGGTGTATTGCCATGCCTTGTGGCAACTTTCATTAACGTGAATTTTAGCGCACCTTGCCACAACAAGCTCTTAAGGTTTTTTTAAATAAATATATAACTGCATTTTTTCAGATAAGTCTGGAGTTTAATTGTAAATTGTTATTTTAAAAACATTTGCAAATACAGTAATATAAGCCATATAATGCTATCAATGTTTTTCTCTGGTTTGGGTTTACTACTCTAATTTATAACACTCATCTCTAAATCAACAGCTTGACTTTCTGACAAGTAATGTGATGTATACGATTGTGATTAATAGATTTAAAAACATTTTTATACATGGCTTCTGCTTGATTGACACCTTTAACCTCCCATACTGTGCTGTAGTGTATTTGTATTATGTAATTAGGAATGTTGTATCCATAAAGAATTTTTTTAAGGACCTAACTATCTGAGTATTTATATTACAGAGGAAATAGACATTTCTTGCAACAAAAAAGTCAAGCGTTTGAGAGAATTTTGTATTCATTTTTATTGTGCATAACCCCTAAATAGGTAGCACCTCTTGTTGATTCTACATCTTGGTTATTAAAATTGGGAATTCTCCACCTACAATTACCACAGTTAAAAGAGTCTTACAGTAATCCTTTACCAGGAGAAGCTGGACAATGAAATGCAAAACTATTCCTATACAAATTCTTTACCAGATGGCGCTCCAACATTGAACATTTCTTCTCTCCTATGAAAATTATGTCTTTAATGCATTCTTTCCTTGGTCAAATTGAAAGCCCAGAACCCTGGAAATCCATGATTCATTCTGTCCGATTACCATTCGGACTAGTGGTTCTCTGGATCCTCACAAATGTGAGTTATTGTGGAAGGCCTATTGCCCCTATATCCCCCCCTCACTTTATTGTTTCCTTATCTATTGACGATAGGCCTATGGCCAGAACTCCAGCCTCATTAACACTCTTCTTTGGTTATAGTTATTCCTATTTAACATTCTTTTGGTGAGAGTCATCGCTCTCTGTTTCATGCAAGAAACTTATCACTACAACTTTGCAGGAATGCTTTGCATATGCTGTACATTGTATTGCCTATTGCTATTGCATCTTAGGGTACTCATGCAGCTGTATCTCCTGGTTATTATTTTATACTGTTGAATAAATTCTACACACTCTTGTTGTACTTTTTATCTATTTAAAACACTAAATAAACATATTTCAAAAGACAAAATAAAATAAATTGGGCAAAAAGCACTAAAATGTTTCCTTGGTTTTACTGTAATTTGTGGTGAAATTATGCAGAATGATTTAAGATGGTTGCTTTACCAAACAAGATGATGGGGCCAAAAAACAACCTTATCCACTTCCTTAAAAATGTCTGTGGAACAAAATCCACATACAGTGGGGACGGAAAGTATTCAGATCCCCTTAAATTTTTCACTCTTTGTTATATTGCAGCCATTTGCTAAAATCATTTAAGTTCATATTTTTCCTCATTAATGTACACACAGCACCCCATGTTGACAGAAAAACACAGAATTGTTGACATTTTTGCAGATTTATTAAAAAAGAAAAACTGAAATATCACATGGTCCTAAGTATTCAGACCCTTTGCTCAGTATATAGTAGAAGCACCCTTTTGATCTAATACAGCCATGAGTCTTTTTGGGAAAGATGCAACAAGTTTTTCACACCTGGATTTGGGGATCCTCTGCCATTCCTCCTTGCAGATCCTCTCCAATTCTGTCAGGTTGGATGGTAAACGTTGGTGGACAGCCATTTTTAGGTCTCTCCAGAGATGCTCAATTGGGTTTAAGTCAGGGCTCTGGCTGGGCCATTCAAGAACAATCACAGAGTTGTTGTGAAGCCACTCCTTTGTTATTTTAGCTGTGTGCTTAGGGTTATTGTCTTGTTGGAAGGTAAACCTTCAGCCCAGTCTGAGGTGCTGAGCACTCTGGAGACGGTTTTCTTCCAGGATATCCCTGTACTTGGCCGCATTCATCTTTCCCTCAATTGCAACCAGTCGTCCTGTCCCTGCAGCTGAAAAACACCCCCACAGCATGATGCTGCCACCACCATTCTGCTTCACTGTTGGGACTGTATTGGACAGGTGATGAGCAGTGCCTGGTTTTCTCCACACATACACTTAGAATTAAGGCCAAAAAGTTCTATCTTGGTCTCATCAGACCAGAGAATTTTATTTCTCACCATCTTGGAGTTCTTCAGGTGTTTTTTAGCAAACTAAATGCGGGCTTTCATGTGTCTTGCACTGAGGAGAGGCTTCCGTCGGGCCACTCTGCCATAAAGCCCCGACTGGTGGAGGGCTGCAGTGATGGTTGACTTTCTACAACTTTCTCCCATCTCCCGACTGCATCCCTGATGCTCAGCTACAGTGATCTTTGGGTTCTTCTTTACCTCTCTCACCAAGGCTCTTCTTCCCCAATAGCTCAGTTTGGCCGGACGGCCAGCTCTAGGAAGGGTTCTGGTCGTCCCAAACATCTTCCATTTAAGGATTATGGAGGCCACTGTGCTCTTAGGAACCTTAAGTGCAGCAGAAAATTTTTTGTAACCTTGGCCAGATCTGTGCCTTGCCACAATTCTGTTTCTGAGCTCTTCAGGCAGTTCCTTTGACCTCATGATTCTCATTTGCTCTGACACTGTGAGCTGTAAGGTCTTATATAGACAGGTGTGTGACTTTCCTAATCAAGTCCAATCAGTATAATCAAACACAGCTGGACTCAAATGAAGGTGTAGAACCATCTCAAGGATCATCAGAATAAATGGACAGCACATGAGTTAAATATATGAGTGTCACAGCAAAGGGTCTAAATACTTAGGACCATGTGATATTTCAGTTTTTCTTTTTTAATAAATCTGCAAACATGTCAACAGTTCTGTGTTTTTCTGTCAATATGGGGTGCTGTGTGTACATTAATGAGGAAAAAAAAATGAACTTAAATGATTTTAGCAAATGGCTGCAATATAACAAAGAGTGAAAAATTTAAGGGGGTCTGAATACTTTCCGTCCCCTCTGTATAATAGGATAGAAAGGCAGGCCTTGTGTCAGACAATAGTAGAAACCCTTGGCCCCCCTCTCCTAGAGACCTCTTGGAAATTCAAACTGCCAAAAAATGAGGGTGAAATTTGGATTCAGCTCAGGGGAGCCAGATTACTGAAATTTTGTCCAAATCCAAAACAATACACATTTTAGAATCCACTCTAGTTAAATTATCCCTATATGACACATATACAGGCAATTATGATCCTTTGGATTTGTACACATCGGCTTCACTTTAATTAAGAGCTGTTACAAAACATTTGCAAACCTTTCAACAAAGTTACAAACAGCTTTATTGAAGCTTTTAAAGCAACTTTAACCTCTGATGTGGGGATATTAATCAGAGATCCTTGAAGGAGTTTTGAATGATGCATTTATCAAGCTGCTAGCAGGCTTCAGTGGAGTTTCAGCAACCATAAGCACTACTCTAAATATATATATATATATATATATATATATATATATACACACACACACACAGTATATTTAAATTATTCAGCAGCCTTTCAATATGATTATATGTACATGTAACATTTTCATTTTTTTGCCAGTAAAAGCCATCCTTATGTGGAGATCCAAAAAGCCCAGAGACCGCTGTTCGGTGTCACTATTTTGGAAGTGATGTCAGCACTCCCAGAAAACAGTAGCTTTTAATTATGTGACACTCTGTAGTGGAAAAAAAATGCATGAAAAATATTTCCCTTTATATCCTATGGGGCTCTCCATTTTCAAAAGTGCACCAAAAACACATCTTCCATTGATTTCTATAGAAAATGCACTACAAAAAAATGCATTTTTGGTGCACTTTTTGAGTCACATGTCCAAGTTTTACAGGTGTATGATTGGATTCAGGAATCCAGAAAACACAGAAAAAGTACATCAAAAACATGGCAAAAGTGTGTCAAAAAGGCATATGTGTTTTAACTGCATTATTTCATTGGAGTACTATGAAAAGGCCCTTAGTCTTGGCTGCCACATAAAAGGTTAAAGGTGGAAAGTTAGAGAAGCTGGTAGCACAGGCAACACGTTTCCAAAAGAGGAGTAGACTATGAAATTTAAGGAGGGGCTTTGTTGGGGAATTGACTCTTCTGAAAGAGTCAAATTGATAGTAAGTTCAGGGGGACATTGCATGTGCTTTTGCATGCATTTTTTAAGTTGGTAACAGGATTTCTTTAAGCCCATGCAAATGTATCCCATTATACTTTTAAGGACCACCAGCCCCCGATTGCTAACAGAGACTGGGAGATGTGAGAGCTTGGTCAGCGTGACGGGAGCCTGATTGTAGCTTATTTAATGTAACAATCACCACTTTTATGAAGTGGTGATTTTACTGGATTACTTTGCATACTTTGACATTCTTAAACTGGATTTGAAGATTGCCTTAACCCCTTCAATTTTAGGTGCTCAGACAAAATTAAGGAGCTTCAGTATGCATTAGTTAACTTTACAATAATTCTGTGATTAATCGGCCAAACTAAATGGTTATACGTTTAAGTATATGTAGGGCTTTTATTTTGTACATTGTATACAGACCAAGTAAACCCACTTAAATCAGACTGCATACACATAAATATTTGCATAAATAGGTCTATTGTTTTTCACTTTTTTTATGAGCTAACAGCTGCAGTAGAATTTTAAAAACTATAGGGGTTATTTTCTACAGGCAAATCAACGTTACACTACAAGTGCAAACTACAAGTACAAAGTGCACTTGAAATTGCACTGAAAGTGCACTTGGAAGTGCAACCGCTGTAAATATGAGGAGTAGATCTGAAATGAGGGGAAGCTCTGCTGATTTTATCATACAATCGTGTGCAAGCTAAAATGCTGTTTTTTATTTTCATTGCTTGTCTCCCTCAGATTTACAGCAACTGCATTTCCAAGTGTACTTTCAGTGCAATTTCAAGTGCACTTTGCACTTGTAGTTTTCACTTGTAGTGCAAAGTGGATTTGCCTTTAGTAAATAACCCCCTATGTTCTGTCAGCACATAGGTAAGACAGAATGATATCTGACATGCCCCACTGTACTGCTTGAGCAGTGCTGTTGATAAAAGCAGTGTTCTGGAGGATGTGACAGAGAGATGAGTTGCTAATTGTGTGTGAGAACAGAGCTCTGACTCTTTTTGACCCTTTTTGTAGTACACAGTACTTTCAATAACAAAAAGGCATATTCATTACTGAATATGCAAACTGACTGTGTTACAGTTGTAAATTAACCACTTCAGGACATAATGTTACACCCCCTTCGTATTCAGGAAATTTTTCAATTTTAAGAGCTGTGATAGTTTGTCTGACAACCACTGAGTCATGATGCAACAATATAGCCAGAATATATATATATATATATATATATATATATATTTACCCTGTTTCCCTCGAAAATAAGACCTAGCGTGATTGTCGGAGATGGCTGCAATATAAGCCCTACCCCCCAAATAACCCCTAGTTAAAGTCCTTGTAGGTCTTATTTTCAGGGTAGGGCTTATTTTCGGGGAAACAGGGTAGGGCTTATTTGGGAGGTAGGGCTTATATTGCAGCCATCACCGACAAACACGCTAGGTCTTATTTTCGGGGGAACAGGGTATATATATATATATATATATATATATATATATATATATATATATATATATATATATTTAGATAGAGCTTTTTTTAAATTATATTTATTAACCACTGTTATTTTGTTAAATTGTTTACTATATAAACGAAAAAAATAGGATTTTTATTACAGCTTACCTGTAAAAGCCTTTTCTTGGAGTACATCATAGGACACAGAGCCTTAAGAAATGACTTAATGGGTTATGGGCCACCTTCAGGTGATGGACACTGGTATACCCAATAGAGGAAGTTCACTCCCTATATAACCCCTCCTCCTTCCAGAAGCACATCAGTTTTTGTAGAAAAGCAATATACTTAAATCCCAAAAGAGGGAAGGGACCTCTGTGTCCCATGATGTACGCCAAGAAAAGGATTTTACAGGTAAGCTGTCATAAAAATCCTATTTTCTTTATTGTACATCATGGGACACAGAGCCTTAAGTAATTACTTGATGGGACTTCCCATAGCAATGCTACTTGAGGGGAGGGAGACACAACCTGCAGGGTACCCCCAGACTTGAGGACTTATACTGCTGCCTGCAGCACACTGCGCCCAAAGGCACTGAAGACCAAGTTGCGGCCTTACAGATCTGAGCCAAGGAGGCCTGGTGACGCACTGCCCAAGAAGCACTAACTGCCCTGGTAGAGTGCACCTTAACTTGAAAAGGGGGAATCTTACCCCTTAAATCATAAGTTTGAATTATAACTTGCCAAATCCACTTAGCGACAGCGGGTTTCGATGCTGCCTGACCTTTCTTAGGACCCTCTGGCAGAATAAATAAGACATCAGTCTTTCTAATCTGAGCAGTTCCCTTTAAATACATTTTCACTGCTCTCACCACATCAAGGCAATGTAGTGACTTTTCTTCCCTGGAACATGGTTTTGGAAAGAACAATGGCAGGACAATATCTTGGTTCAGGTGAAAACCTGAAACCACTTTTGGTAAAAAGTCTGAACGAGGGCGTAACACCACTCTGTCCTCATGAATAATCAAGTATGTCTCTTTACAAGAAAGAGCAGCCAATTCCAAAACCCTCATTGCTGAGGATATAGCAACCAAGAACACCAGCTTCCTTGTCAAAAGGACTAAGGGAATATGCTGTATCGGTTCAAATGGCTGTTTTTGTAACACTGAGAAAACTAAGTTCAAGTCCCAAGGGCTCAAAGGTGATTTAATTGGCAGATTAATCCGCATCACCCCTTGCATAAAACCCCAGACTAACGAATGCATAGCAAGCGGTCTCTGAAATAAGATTGATAAGGCTGAGACTTGGCCCTTAATAGTACTCAAGGCCAACTTCATCTCTACGCCTAATTGTAGAAAGGCAAGAATTCTGCCTATGATATATCTCCGAGGGTGCCAACCCTTGGATTCACACCAGGAAACATAAGCCCTGCAGACTCTATAATATATAGTTCTGGAAGCTGGCTTCCTAGCATTAACCAAAGTAGAGATAACTGACCCGGAAAGCCCAAATTTCTTCAGAATGTGGGTTTCAATAGCCAGGCCATTAAATTTAGCGTCTGTAAAGTAGGATGGAATATCGGCCCCTGTGAGAGCAGGTCTGGCCGTAGTAGAAGGGACCATGGATCCTCCACTGCCATCTTTACGATTTCTGCATACCATGACCTTTTGGGCCATGCTGGTGCTACCAGAATTACCGGCTTTCTTTCCAGCTTGATCCTGCAAAAAAGTTGTGGCAGCAACTGAATAGGGGGAACGCATAAATCAGTGAGAACTGATCCCACGCGGTCACCAATGCATCTGTTCCGCATGCAAGTGGATCCCTTGTCCTGGACACAAAGATGACCAACTTCATGTTGTATCTGGACACTAGAAGATCCACGTCCAGAGTCCCTCATCTTTGGCAAACAGCCCGAAAAATGTCAGGGTGGAGAGACCATTCCCATAACTGCTGGTGACTCAAGTAGTCCGCCTGCCAATTCTCTACTCCTGGAATGAAGACTGCCGATAGGCACGGAACATTCCTTTCTGCCCAAGTTAGGATATGGTTCACCTCTCTCTGTGCAGGGAGAATCTTGGTGCCCCTTGGTGATTGATATAGGCCACAGCTGTGGCATTGTCGGATTGGATCCTGACAGGATAATCCCTTAACCTGGAAGTCCAGGCCTTCAGAGCCAGATGCACTGCCCAAATCTCTAGGAGGTTGATGGGCAAGGCTCTTTTGGTTCTTGACCACTGTCCCTGGACAGTGTTTTTTCTAATACTGCTCCCCAGCCTGTCATTACTACTTTCCAGATAATTGGTCTGAAGGATTTTCCTTTCAGAAGATTCTGGGTTAGTAACCACCAACTGAGGCTTTGGAACACCCTTGGGGACAGCCGCATTGGCAAGTCCAAAGCTTGAATCGTTTTGTTCCAAGCAAACAGGATACTGTTTTGCAACAGTCTCGAATGGAACTGGGCATAGGGGACTGCTTCGAACAAAGCCACCATCTTTCCGAACAACCTCATTGGAAGGCGAATTGAGGGATTTCCTTTCGACCTGACCATCCAGACCAGCTCTCGTATGAAGTTGATTTTTGCCAGAGGCAAGAACACATTTTTCTGGGCTGTGTCTATGATCAGGCCTTTTTACCGGTTTTAACAAAGACTTCTCTAGGTTGAAAATCCAACCCCGACTTTTCAGGTAATTGGTTGTAATGCGTACATTTTGCTCCAATCGAGCCACTGACTAGTCTATTAGCAATAGATCATCTAGGTACGCCAAGACTGTTATGCCCTGTGCCCTTAACCTGGCTAGAGGTGGGGCCAGTACTTTTGTGAACACCCGGGGTGCTTTAGCTAGCCCGAAGGGCAAGGCTACAAACTGAAAGTGCCGCTGTTCTCCTTCAAATCGCAGAAACCTTTGGTGAGTGGGAAATATAGGGACATGCAGATATACATCCCTGATGTCGATGGACGCCGGAAGTTCTCTTCCTTGTAGGATGGAAACCACTGACCTGATCGACTCCATGTAAAAGGAGCAGATCTTCAGGAACTGATTTAGATTCCTTTAGATCTACAATGGGTCTGACATCTCCATTTGGTTTTGGTACCGTAAAAGGTTTGAATAAAACCCCAAACCTTGCTCTTCTGTGGGGATCTGTATGATCACCCCCTGAGCCAGTAATCGGTCCAATGCTTGAAACAGAGATTGCTTTTTCCCTGGACCTTTGGGAACGTTTGATCTCAGAAAACGAGATGGTAGAAACTCCCCAAATCCTAGAGACACCATGGAGATGACCCATCTGTCCTGAATCTCCTTTTGCCAGACTTCTGAGTATTGCAGAAGTCTTCCCCCCACTCTGGCGAGGGGGGGGGCGCCTCTTCATGATCAGGATTTAGTATTCTGCTTTGCAGATTTCCGGCCCCCTTCTTTTGAGCCTGGGCCTGACCCTGAGGCTTTCCTCTAGAGTCTGACAGCGGAGGCTGTCGCCACTGCCTGGAGGCCGATGCCCCTGGCGCAGGGGAAAAAGTCTGCTTAAATGAAGGACGTTTATGCTTTCTTTTGACTGGCAAAAGAGTACTCTTCCCACTAGAAATTGTTTGGATGTATTTATCCAAATCATCGCCAAAAAATCGCTCCCCATGAAAGGGGAAACTAGTCGGAAGCTTTTTGCAAGGTGCTTTGGCTGACCAATTTTTTAACAAAAAGATCCTACGCATGTTTACTAACATAAGCGCAAGGCGGGACGCCTGGGGAATAGAGTCTTTCATAGCGTCTATGGCAAAACATAATGCCTTTGGTAGTTCGGCCAACTCACAGGCCTGTTGTGCAGGGACCTCCTTAAGAACCTCTGTGAACTGGTCCTTTAGGGACTGACAGATGCCTATTTCAGCGACTGCAGGCTGAGTAACGGCCCCTGCCAAGGAAAAAGAGGATTTCAACAGGAATTCCAATTTTTTATCTGTTGGATCTTTAAGCATTTGTGCATTGTCTACTGGATAAGTTAAACTTTTATTCACACTGGAAATTGCAGCGTCAACTGCTGGTACCTTCCATTTTTTTGGTGAATTTCTCCTCCATGGGATAGAAAACTGAGAATCTCTTTGGAGGGAGAAAATGCTTATCTGGGTGATCCCATTCAGTATAAATGAGCTTTTCCAGTAATGCATGGACAGGAAACGCATGAAAAGGCTGTAAAGGTTTTAAAGAACCCAGGGAAGAAACCGGACTTTCAGCTGACTCTGTTAGGGGTAGCATGAAAGTGGAACAAACCATCTCCGTAAGAGTTTGTACCTCCGATTGTAAGGCTGAATCTTCAACTGTTGTTCCTTCCCCAGAGGAATAATCAGCTTGTTTTTCCTCTCGATCGCCTGAGGTTAATACCTCATCCTGTCCCCACTCTTCCCTTGGTAAAGGGTTTGAGGTAGGGGAGGGGGGGTCTAGCATGCTTCCTATCCACTTGGATGGAGGATGCGATTAAAGCCTCTAATCCTCCTTCTATGCCCTGCAGGGCAAAGGAAAATGCATCTTCAGTTATATATACAGGGGCTGAAGTGTGGAAAGCAGTTGCACCACCAATTGGTTCCAATGACTCACCCTGGCTTGCCATGTCTGGTATCTCTGGAGAGGATGACAGTGTGGAGGCATTACTGAAGTTCCCATCACCTGGGGGGGGATTTTTGGTACCTTAGTGGTAGCTATGGAAGTCATAGTGCTAAGCACAAAAGCAGCGGCAGTTTAAGAATATACTACTTGGTGAGCAATAGTTTAGCAAAACAATGCCACCATAAAGATCAGCTTTTGGTGCTGAATAACAATTGTATTTCCTGTACTGGAAATGCCTGTATACATCCCTTACAGACTTCTGATAATGAGAGCGTCTGTCTTTAAAGCCTCATGTGTGACCCTGATCTGGCATCCTCAGCGTCTTCCGCCCCTCAGTGTGTGCACCGTGTGCTCCACGAGGACACTACGTTCCGCACACGGCGCTGCCTCTCTAGTACCCGCCCCCTCCTTCTTTCAAGAATGACACTAGTCCATGCGCGCAGGGGGCATTCAGGTCTGCAAATGCAGACCCGATGATGAGGAGGAGGCTGCGAACGCCGCCTGGCACCTTGCCAGAGTGAACGCACTGCCTATGTAAAAGGTCTGGGGCGCAACGATCTCCTCCATGGATAGTGCTTGTAAAAAAAGGCACGTTTGAAATATAAATGTAATATATGGGAAGCCGCCACCGCACATCTCTGGGAGGGAAGGAGGAGAGGGGGGAGTTTATAACAGTAGTAGTGTTTGGCTCCTTAGTTTGCAAGACAATGTAATAACTTGTTTTAGTAGGGGCCATCTATACATGAAAAATATGTCATTATAAACTGCTGATGTACCCCCACTTACTTCCCTCAGAAGAGGAAATGCCATCTGCTCAATTAAGAACCACCCTTTGGCTGCTGGGACCACACACGCTGTTATAGCCTGGACACAGAGCTGCTGAGAAGCAACGTTCCAAGTTATGTGTAATATACTCCCTCTAGTGGAGATTTTAAGGCATACAATGTTTATCATATGGCAGAAAAAGGCATAGGTGGACTTTTTACAGTTCCTAGGCTTCTTCCCTTACCTTATCCTCGCTGCAGGATACTGCTGTAACAGGCAGATCTAAACTTCACCCATCACAGCGGGTTGCGTTAGTAAACCTTCAAAGACTGGGTCCTTATAATAGGGGTTCCACTCCTTTGGACCTGTATAGCACCCCTCAGGAGCAACTTTAGGTAATGTAGCAAGACCAAAAAGAGTCCTGGTTCCTGGGGTCCAGCCCTCAAAGAGAGGCATTACAGGCAAAACCTTGTACTTCTATGCAAGGTCCGGGTACCATCCTGTGGCTTGGATGGCCCTGGTTGTGGAGGTTATTTAAATCCAGCATGGATCCCTCCTGGAGCTCCTCAGAGCATATCTTCCCTCGTGACCAACACCTTAGACACTGGCGAAAAAACTGATGTGCTCCTAAAAATAGCAGGGGTCATATAGGGAGTGAACTTCCTGTATTGGGTATACCAGTGTCCATCATCTGAAGGTGGCCCATAACCCATTAAGTAATTACTTAAGGCTCTGTGTCCCATGATGTACGATAAAAAAAAGACTGAAACTGATAAAAACCCACTTACCTTACTTATTAGTGTAAAACATATCAATTAAAAATGTCGGGACAGGACATACACCTCCTAAATTTCCCCTTTTTGGAAACTAGGCAACCAATCATGATTTAATTTTTTTTTGCCACAATGTTTTGGAAATGAAAAAACATTCTTGTATTGGGGTGGTTAAAAAAAATTGAATGTGCTTGACCTTTAAAGGTCGCCAACTAAAGCCAAGTGCAATATTGTGAAAGTTCCCTGGAGGGGGAAACCCACCTCCTGGATAAACCCAAAACATTTTACAACTCCCAAAACCATTTTACAATTATTGGTGGTAAGTAGCACTTAACTTTCATACATTTCCACAGTCATTAGAAGTCAGTGGCATTCTACCCCACCCCCTATTATTGATGTTCAGTGGCACTTCCCAATCTCCCCCCAAAAAAAACATTCCCACAAAATCTGTGGTCAGTGGCATTTTAACCACTTCCTGATCGCGGTATAGTCGAATAACGGTTACAACGTGGTCGGACAATTCTAGGAGGGCATCATATGATGTGCTCCTGTGATCACGCCCACCGCGTGCTCGCTGCAGCGAGCGTGCAGGGCTCTGTGATCGCTGTGACTTTGGGACACAGCTAATCACAGATCGAAATAAAGGGCCAATCACAGTGCCCCTTTACCACGTGATCAATCACAGCTGATAACGATGTAAACGCAAGCCGGTTATTGTCATTCCTTTCCTCGCCCTGACAGCGTGAGGAGAGAGGAGAGTCGGTAACCAGCTTGTGTGAAAGACATCTACACTGATAATTAGGGAACTGATTATCAGTGTCCTGATTATCAGTGCAGTCCCAACAGTTGCCATCAGTGCTGCCTATCAGTGGCCATCAGTGCTATCAATCAGTGGCCAGTGTTGCCAATCAGTGCCCATCAGTGCTGCCAAACAGTGCTTGTCAGTGCCTCTTCATAAGTGTCACCTATCAGTGTTGCCTATCAGTGCCGCCTACCAGTGCCAATCAGTTCCACCTATCAGTGCCCATCAATGCCACCTATCAGTGCCGCCTATCACTGCCACCTATCTGTTCAGCCTCAACAGTGCCTCGTCATCAGTGCCCACCAATGCCATCTTATTAGTGCCTATCAGTGCAGCCTATCACTGCCGCCCCATCAGTGAAGCCTATCAGTGGTCATTGTTGCAGAATAGAATGAGAGATGTGTAGGATTACTGCGCAATTATCATTGTAATAAAATGGGTAGACTCGATGGATTACTTAGTCTTTTTCTGCTGTCACTTTTATATGTTTCTATTTAAAATATGAAAGCTGAAAATTGGCCTGGGTAGGAAGGGGGTAAGAGTGCCCAGTAGGCAAGTGGTTAAACTACCCCAAAACAATCCCACAATCATTGGTGGATAGGAGCATTTTAAAACTCGCCACTCCCATCTCCTCACCCACCAATGGTAGTCACTGGAGTTATAAATCCCCCCAAAAATAATACCAGAACATTGGTGGTCATTGACCCTTCAGACTCACCTCTCTCCCTGCTTTAATTGCTCATTTCTTAGTTGAAGTCAGCAGGATTTAAGGAATTGATTCATTCATTAAATGCTTATGCCCTTCCTCCATTGTGAGAAGAAGAGGTGGGCTCTCCAATGTAAACAGTGCCTATAGCTGATGCTCACCGCTCTCAAATGGAGAGTACATACATTCACCCTAAGAGGTGCCCCATCATACCATTTAGTTACAGAGGCCAGATGAAAAGTAGTTAAGAGGGTTCAATTAACCCTAAATACATATGCTGACAAGAGATTTTATGTTAAAGTTACAAATGGACAAAAATGTGAAGAAAAATATCTTTAAGTTTTGGATTTTACACAGCAGTTTTTGTAAACGGTTAGTAATTATGTACATTTGATTTTTAGGAGTATATTATTTTCTTATACCATTGAAAGTGTTTTTTTAACTCATCCAATTCATGTAAAATTGCACAGGTATTAAAGATGAAATTCCAGGATTTTAACAAATTAGTGCTTTGAAACTGATGAAATATGTTATTTAAATCTAAGCAATCAAATAAATTAATCACTTGACCACTTTCGGAAGATTCCAGGCCATTTTTCGTGATATGGCACTGCATTACTTTAACTGACAATTGTGCAGTCATGCAATGCTGTACCCAAAACAATTTTTATGTAATTTGTTTCCCACAAGTAGAACTTTCTTTTGGTAGTATTTGATCACCTCTGCGGTTTTTATTTTTTGAGCTATAAACAAAAAAAGATCAACTATTTTGAAAAAAAAAAAAAAAAAAAATCAATGTTTTACTTTCTGCTATAAAACATATCAATAAAAATAAAATCTAATTTTTTCATCACTTTAGCCAATATGTATTCTGCTATATATTTATAGTAAAAAAAATCTCAATAAGTGTATATTGATTGGTTTGCACAAAAGTTATAGCATTCACAAACTATGGGATATTTTTAATTATTATTATTTTTTTTTTTAAACTGCTGCACACTGAAGGTTTTTTACCTTCATGCATTCTATGCATAAAACATTGAGCATTTACAACCACGTTAACTTAACTTAACCCGTGCCAGCTTCAGAAAGTTTACCCAATTTACCTTATTCTAAGTTCTCTGTAAATTATCATAGCCAAAATTCAGAAAATATCTCACAGAATCACTGGGAGTATAGCTCCTATTTTATTTGATTGGTGGCAGTGAGAAATATCCTATTTTATTTTTTTTCAGGTTTTTTGTCTGTGAGAGAAGACCACCATTGGTGTTTTTGGGAATAGTATTTCTGCATCACAAGCAGGGGTTCTCAGATCACCAACAATAGAAAATAGGCTGCATTTGTATGCTGTATCAATGTCTGAATTGGAAAGACATTGGGCAGGTAGGCTGTGTTTTTATATTAGTGCCAATATGTAAACTGGATTAAATTTAAAGTATACCTTTAATATTGTATAGCACTTTAGAAATTATGCAGCTGATGTCTTTTATTGTACATACGTTTTGGATAAACAGACATAATAAAGGCAATGCATTTTCTCTCTTTTAACCACTTCAAGACCACAATACGTACTGCATATATAGGTTGCAGTTCTGAAGCAGTTTACCGTGCCCCCCCGCAGCTCTCCGGTGTTTCTCGGGCTTACCCGTCTTCTTAGGGAGACCGGGATCCAATCTAGCAGTTTGTGCAACTGGATATAGAGGTGAACAGAGACTGGAATGTGTAAACACTATCATTCTTTTTGTGGGGAAAGCATCTGATCAAATTTTTTTTTTTTTTATATCTGATATTCTGAAGTGTAGAGGGGAAATCTGGGGTCTTATAGACAAGGGATGTATACATTCCTTGTGATAGCAATAAAGGTGATACAAACAAAACTAAAAGGGACAGTGTAAAAATAATATTTTTTAAAGATTTCTCAAATAAAATTTAAAAAAAAAAAATGTAAAGCACACATACAGTATGTGGTGTTACCACAAACGTTATAGCAAAAGCAATAATTCTAGCTCTAGAGCACCTTCCTTTGTAATTCTAAACTGGTAACTAGGGATGAACTTCGAGTTCGAGTGGAACTTATGTTCCATTCGAACATCGGCTGTTCGCAAGTTCGCCGAACAGCGAACAATTTGGGGTGTTCGCGGCAAATTCGAATCCCGCGGAACACCCTTTAAAAGTCTATGGGAGAAATCAAAAGTGCTAATTTTAAACGCTTATATGCAAGTTATTGTCATAAAAAGTGTTTGGGGACCTGGGTCCTGCCCCAGGGGACATGGATCAATGCAAAAAAAAGTTTTAAAAACGGCCATTTTTTCAGGAGCAGTGATTTTAATAATGCTTAAAGTCAAACAATAAAAGTGTAATATCCCTTTAAATTTCATAGCTGGGGGGTGTCTATAGTATGCCTGTAAAGGGGCGCATGTTTCCCATGTTTAGACAGCAAAATGACATTTCAAAGAAAAAAGTCATTTAAAACTACTCGCGGCTATTGCATTGCTGGTCCGACAATACACATAAAAGTTAATTGATAAAAATGGCATGGGAATTCCCCACAGGGGAACCCCCGAACCAAAAAAAAAAAAAAGACGTGGGGGTCCCCCTAAATTCCGTACTAGGCCCTTCAGGTCTGGTATGGATATTAAGGGGAACCCCGGCCAAAATAAAAAAAAAAAAAAATGACATGGGGTCCCCCTAAATTCCATACCAGACCCTTCAGGTCTGGTATGAATTTTAAGGGGAAACCCCGTGCCAAAATTAAAAAAAAAAAATGGCGTGGGGTCCCCCCAAAAATCCATACCAGACCCTTATCCGAGCACGCAACCTGGCAGGCCGCAGGAAAAGAGGGGGGATGAGAGAGCGCCCCCCCTCCTGAACCATACCAGGCCACATGCCCTCAACATTGGGAGGGTGCTTTGGGGTAGCCCCCAAAACACCTTGTCCCCATGTTGATGAGGACAAGGGCCTCATCCCCACAACCCTGGCCGGTGGTTGTGGGGGTCTGCGGGCGGGGGGCTTATCGGAATCTGGAAGCCCCCTTTAACAAGGGGACCCCCAGATCCCACCCCCCGTGTGAAATGGTAATACCCCTACCATTCCACTAAAAAAACTGTCAAAAATTTTAAAAATGACAAGAGACAGTTTTTGAAAATTCCTTTATTTAAATGCTTCTTCTTTCTTCTTTCTTCTATCTTCCTTCATCTTCTTCTTCTTCTGGTTCTTCTGGTTCTTCCTCCGGTGTTCTTGTCCAGCATCTCCTCCGCGGCATCTTCTATCTTCTTCTCCTCAGGCCGCTCCGCACCCATGGCATGGGGGGAGGCTCCCACTCTTCTCTTCATCTTCTTATCTTCTTCTCCGGGCCGCTCCGCATCCATGCTGGCATGGAGGGAGGCTCCCGCTGTGTGACGCGTCTCCTCTTCTGACGGTTCTTAAATAATGGGGGGCGGGGCCACCCGGTGACCCCGCCCCCTCTGACACACGGAACATAACGGGACTTCCCTGTGGCATTCCTCGTGATGTCACAGGGAAGTCCCATCAGGTCACCGTGCGTCAGAGGGGGCAGGGTCACATAATACAGGATTATGTCTGTATTCAACCCGTCCGCTTACTGCACAGCTATCCAGAGAGAGGAGGTGAGCACTGCGGGGGGACCAGAGAAGAGGGGGAGGGCAGAGGAGCAGGGGGACCAGAGAAGCATGAGGGGGAGGAGAATGTGGGGGACCAGAGGAGCATTGAGGGAGCAGAGGCATACAGGGGGACCAGAGGAGCATGTGGGGAACCAGATGAGCATGGGGGGAACAGAGGAGCATGTGGGGGAACAGAGGAGCATGTGGGGGATCAGAGGAGCACAGGGGAATAGAGGAGCACAGGGGGAACCAGAGGAGCACAGGGGGAACCAGAGGAGCACAGGGGGAACCAGAGGAGCATGTGGGGACCAGAGGAGCATGTGGGGACCAGAGGCGCACAGGGGGGACCAGAGGAGCATGTGTGGGGCCAGAAAAGCATGGGGGACCAAAGGAGCATGTGGGGGTGTGGGGGTCCAGAGGAGCATGGGGGGGAACAGAGGAGCAGGGGGACCAGAGGAGCACAGGTGGGACCAGAGGAGCGCAGGTGGGTCTGCATGGCTGTCCTCCCAGAAGGGATCCACTTCTGAAGACAATGCACAAGAAAAGCTGCAAACAGTTTGCTGAGGACAAGCAGACTAAGGACATGAGATACTGGAACCATGACCTGTGGTCTGATGAGACCAAGATAAACCTATTTGGTTCAGACGGTGTCAAGCATGTGTGGCGGCAACCAGGTGAGGAGTACAAAGGAAAGTGTGTCTTGCCTACAGTCAAGCATGGTGGTGGGAGTGTCATGGTCTAGGGCTGCATAAGTGCTGCCGGCACTGGGGAGCTACAGTTCATTGAGGAAACCATGAATGCCAACTTGTACTGTGACATACTGAATCAGATCAGAGATTCCCTCCCTTCAGAGACTGCACCGCAGGGCAGTATTCCAACATAACAATGACCCCAAACACACCTCCAAGACGACCACTGCCTTGCTAAAGAAGCTGAGGGTAAAGGTGATGGACTGGCCAAGCATGTCTCCAGACCTAAACCCTATTGAGCATCTGTGGGGCATCCTCAAACAGAAGGTGGAGGAGTGAAAGGTCTCTAACATCCACCAGCTCCGTGATGTCATGGAGGAGTGGGAGAGGACTCCAGTGGCAACCTGTGAAGCTCTGGTGGACTCCATGCCCAAGAATGTTAAAATAGTGCTGGAAAATAATGGTGGCCACACAGAATATTGACACTTTGGGCCCAATTTGGACATTCCAACTTAGGAGTGTACTCATTTTTGCTGCCAGTGGTTTAGACATTATCCGCTAGCCGACCAACTGCCGCAGTTATACTGGGGCAGGTTGGCACGGCTGTGCAAATCGCTGTAGCTGTATGTTGCTTCTTTATGATGTCACAGCAGGCGCACGTGCACCCGTCGCGTGTCCCCAGAGCTGAGGCGCGATGACCACTGGGCACACAAAACACACAAATCTTGGTTCTCTCAGGGGAGAGGAGACAGATCATGTGTTCACACTAAGTATGAACACAGATCTCCCTCCTCCCCTAGTCAGTCCCAGCCCCCCTACAGTTAGAACACATCTAGGGAACACAGTTAACCCCTTGGTCGCCCCCTAGTGTTAACCCCTTCCCTGCCAGTGACATTTATATAGTAATCAATGGCTATTTTTAGCTCTGATCGCTGAATAAATGTCAATGGTCCTAAAATAGTGTCAAAAGTGTCTGATCTGTCTGCCGCAATGTCACAGTCCTGATAAAAATCGCAGATCGCTGCCACTACTAGTAAAAAATATAATAATAAAAATGGCATAAATCAATCCCTTATTTTGTAGACAATGTAACTTTTGTGCAAACCAATCAATATACGCTTATTGCAATTTTTTTACCAAAAATATGTAGAAGAATAAGTAAAAAATTTGTTTTTTTCTAAAAAAATTGGGATATTTATTATAGCAAAATCTACAAAATATTGTGTTTTTTCAAAATTGTTGCTCTTTTTTTGTTTATAGCGCAAGAAATAAAAACCGCAGAGGTGATCAAACACCGTCAAAAGATAGCTCTATTTGTGGAGAAAAAAAGGGCATATATTTTGTTTCGGTACAACGTCGCACTGCGCAATTGTCAGTTAAAGTAACGCAGTGCCGTATCACAAAAAATGGCCTGGTCAGAAAAGAGGCAAATCCTTCTGGAGCTGAAGTGGTTAATGGCTGTGTGTTGAGTTATTTTGAGAGGACAGCTAATTTACACTGTTATACAAGCTGTACAATCACTACTTTACATTGTAGCAAAGTGTCATTTCTTCAGTATTGTCACACTTTTGTGAGATGTTTGGGGATTCTAAGTACTTTCTAGAAAAAAATACAGATTTTTACTTGTCTGTCAAGTAAAAGGCCTGGTCTTTAAAGCGGTTGTAAAGGTAATTTTTTTTTTAAAAAAAAATAACAAACATATCATACTTACCTTCACTGTGCAGCTCGTTCTGCACAGAGTGGCCCCGAACCTAGTCTTCTGGGGTCCCTCGGCGGCTGTTTCAGCTCCTCCCCGCAAGCATTCACCACCTTAATGCGAGCTCCCTCGCATGGTGGTGAGTGCTTGCGGGCGCGCTCCCGTGATACAGCCGGCGGCTATAGCCGCTCGCTGTATCACTCGGCCCCGCCCCCCGGCGCGCCGCGTCATCGGATGTGATTGACAGCAGCGCGAGCCAATGGCTGCGCTGCTTTCAATCCATCCACTGCAGCCAATCAGCGACCAGGCTGAGCTGCAGCGAAGATGACAAGAACGTGCAGCGAAGATTCGAGGCGTCAGGTAAGTAAAACGGGGGGGCTGGGGGCGGCGGTACTGTCAAAAGTTTTTTCACCTTAATGCATAGAATGCATTAAGGTGAAAAAATTTTTACCTTTACAACCCCTTTAAGTATTTAATTATCCTTTCAGTAAGCCTAATCAGTCAGACAGGCTTAGCAAAGCAGGACACCCATCTAAAATGGATTACCTAGCAATCACACTTCACCCTGAAGAGTCTCCCTGTCCTCAGCCATGAAGATGTAGCAGTTCCTAAGGATTGGCAGGTCCTGTCATGCAGTTTTCTTTCCCCACTTCAGCCAGGATCCAGGACAGACTACTATTACCACCCAGCTTCACTACTGGCTACTGGGACCTGTCTACTTCTCTCTTCTGCACAGGCTCATGACATGCTGTGACCCTGCGTTTGTTCCTGTAAGTGCAATTTTGTTTGTTCCATTAAAACTTTTATGTTTTCTACTGCACACAGGTGATGGTGCCTTCTCTTTTCATATATTATGTCCTCACTCCTATCCTGCTGTGAAGAAAGGCTGCAGGGCAAGTGCACACACCAGATTGGAATTCATGATCCAACCGGTTTGCCCAGTTAAGAAAGTTGGGACTTTCTTTTTATTCTATTTTTGTATAGTGAGTACAACTGCAGGTCCAGATCCATTGATGAAGGGGTGCAACTTTCTGCCAGGGTAGAAAGTAATACCCTAGATACCACAAGGAATCTAAACCTAGTTCCCCAGTGATGTCATCGTAGCCACAGAGCAACATCATCACACTTGCAGCAATAATGATCAAATTTATATATGAGAGTCTTCCACACATCAAATCTATTTTAGGTAAATATGATCACCTCTGCCCATACTGATTACCAGGTGTGTCTATAGCACATCAATATGCAGCCACAGTAAGGGCTACTAGAATTCTTTAGAATCACAAAAAAATGCAGAATCCTGACCCACTTGGTATTGTACTGACCATGACCAATAGAGTTTCAGACCCAGACATATCTAACCTTGGGGAGGGGGCTTTTGGTTAAGCCAGTCCCCCTACTATAAAGGGGGGGGGCACAGAATAGACATACAGTATCTCACAACAGTGAGTACACCACTCCATTTTTTGAAAATATTTTATTACATCTTTTCATGTGACAACACTGAAGAAATGACACTTTGCTACAATGTATAGTGAGTATACAGCTATAACAGTGTAAATTTGCTGTCCCCTCAAAATAACTCAACACACAGCCATTAATGTTTAAACCGCTGGCAACAAAAGTGAGTACACCCCTAAGTGAAAATGTCCAAATTGGGCCCAATTAGCCATTTTCCGTCCCTGGTGTCATGTGACTCGTTAGTGTTACAAGGTCTCAGGTGTGAATGGGGAGCAGGTGTGTTAAATTGGGTGTTATCACTCTCTCATACTGGTCACTGGAAGTTCAACATGGCACCTCATGGCAAAGAACTCTCTGAGGATCTGAAAAGAAGAATTGTTGCTCTACATAAAGATGGATGGCCTAGGCTATAAGAAGATTGCCAAGACCCTGAAACTCAGCTGCAGCACGGTGGCCAAGACCATACAGCAGTTTAACAGGACAGGTTCCACTCAGAACAGGCCTTGCCATGGTCGACCAAAGAAGTTGAGTGCACATGCTCAGCGTCATATCCATAGGTTGTCTTTGGGAAATAGACGTATGAGTGCTGCCAGAATTGCTGCAAAGGTTGAAGGGGTGGGGGGTCAGCCTGTCAGTGCTCAGACCATACGCTGTACACTGCATCAAATTGGTCTGCATGGCTGTCATCCCAGAAGAAAGCCTCATCTAAAGATTATGCACAAGAAAGCCCGCAAACAGTTTGCTGAAGACAAGCAGACTAAGGACATGGATTACTGGAACCATGTCCTGTGGTCTGATGAGACCAAGATAAACGTATTTGGTTCAGATGGTGTCAAGCGTGTGTGGCGGCAACCAGGTGAGGAGTACAAAGACAAGTGTGTCTTGCCTATAGTCAAGCATGGTGGTGGGAGTGTCATGGTCTTGGGCTGCATGAGTGCTGACAGCACTGGGGAACTACAGTTCATTAAGGGAGCCATGAATGCCAACAAATACTGTGACATACTGAAGCAGAGCATGATCCCCTCCCTTCGGAGACTGGGCCGCAGGGAAGTATTCTAACATAACAACCCAACAGAACAAACACCTCCAAGACGACCACTGCCTTGCTAAAGAAGCTGAGGGTAAAGATGATGGACTGGCCAAGCATGTCTCCAGACCTAAACCCCATTGAGCATCTGTGGGGCATCCTAAAATGGAAGGTGGTGGAGCGCAAGGTCTCTAACATCCACCAGATCCGTGATGTAATCATGGAGGAGTGGAAGAGGACTTCAGTGGCAACCTGTGAAACTCTGGTGAACTCCATGCCCAAGAGGGTTAAGGCAGTGATGGAAAATAATGGTGGTCACACAAAATATTGACACTTTGGGTCAAATTTGGACATTTTCACTTAGGGGTATACTCACTTTTGTTGCCAGCAGTTTAGACATTAATGTCTGTGTGTTGAGTTATTTTGAGGGACAGCAAATTTACACTGTTATACAAGCTGTACACTCACTACTTTACATTGTAGCAAAGTGTAATTTCTTCAGTTTTGTCACATGAAAAGATATAGTAATATATTTACAAACACGTGAAGGGTGTACTCACTTTTGTGAGATACTGTAGTATCAGTGAATTTGAAGCTGTATTAGAGAACGCATAGGGAAAGCTGACAAACCACATAGGGAGAGATTAGGGTAAATTAGGAAACAGTACTTTAATACTGAATGCTAGCTCTTTGGGAAATCAACCCCTTTGCTAACTTTTTCTGGTCATTGGGTTTTTTTTTAGCTTGTAGGCAGGTGCAGTCTACTTTCTCAAATTGCAGGTGGCACTCTCCGCAGTGGCACTGCAGTTGTAGAGGAAGCCAAGAAGAACATAGTTCCTCTATGATTTCTTGAGTCACTTGGGAAACATCCCATTGGTTGCTGCCACCCCATGTGACTCTGGCACCCATGTTGGGCAGGCAGAGCCTTTTTGGGGGAATGGCTCTCAGGTTTGGCATGCATAGAGAAAGTGTAGGGCTTGCAAATTCTCTGGACACCTGCCTGTTGAGCGTAAGACAACTAGGCCGCATTCTTCCCATACATATGCTGACAGTCGACTGCAGTCTGCTCCCCACATGCTTGGAACTGTGAGTGTTCATATTTGGGCCGCCTTCCTACTGTTTTTTTTGTGAACTGTCTCTGCATTATTTCAATACAAGTTATTTCATTGCACTGGGACTTAGTATGCTATTCTGCAGCACCACGCTGCACCCCACCTACAAGCTGGTATCCCATCCATAACATACTTTTCGTTTGTTACTGACCATCAATCTGTTCTTGGAGTTTGCAGCACACTGCTGCATCATTCGAAAAAAAAAGTAAGTGCAAAGACAGTGTGCACCTAATCACCTTGCATTATTTCACTCACATTCACTGCACTCTCCAATCTCTATATATAACATTATTGTTAGGTATATGCACAAGTTGCACACGTTAGGCTTACTATGCCTGAATAAAACTGTCCTTCTGATGACCAATTTACACTGCTGTATCTGTGGTCTCCAGCAAATGTATATAAAATGGCCCTGATGCTGGTCAATTTTACACTACCAAAAAATCTGTAGTTTGTTAATTCTTGTAGTGAACCACCTACCTTTTATGTGACTTTATTTTGGCCTATTATCCCTTACTAAAACTGTCCTGCTACTGGGACTTAAACTGTCCTGCTTTTAATTTTTGCAATAAAGCCCCAGTCTGTGCTGTGCTTTGCCTGCTCCTTCTCTCCTCTCACTCATTTTCAAATAATCCTTGTATTTAGAGAAAAGAATGCAAAGCTTTTTATAAACAGCTGAGGGGGAGAGGGGAGAGTTAGAGATGCTATCCTTCACTATGCACAAGCCAAAACTGTCACTCTGGCTGTGGAAGCTCAGGGCTCACAATCAGTTTCTAGCATAATAAAAATAACAGTATTAGAATCCCCAGCCACCCTCTGGATGTGCTTGGCAAAGGATTGCCCATAACTTATTTAAACTATCCACAATGAAAAAAGTAGTTCCACTTTAAGTTTAAAAAAATCTCTTCTGTTGAAATAAAAGGAACTTATTTATAAAGCAACGAATGTGACATTTGTCAAACATTCACTTCAGGTGAATCGATCACTGTAATTTAAAAAAAAAAAACATGCCCTAGGAAGATACAACTGCAGTGAATGTTTGGTAAATGTTACATTTACTGCTTCATAAATACACCCCTAATCCCTCGTTCACATTGGAGCGACTTGTCATGTGCTTTGACAGATCAAAGCGCATGATAAGTCGCACCCTTTTGCTGGCATTGTTCAAATCTGTGCAACGCAAACTGCGGCGCCACATCGATTTGAAAACGTAGTTCCTAAACTACTTTTGGCAATTTCAGGTGCGACTTGCATAGACACCTGTGCATAAAGCCGTATAGATGTCTTCCAAGTCACACTGACATGCGGCTTTGGAATTGCGCGATTTCAGATGAAGTCACGCGATTACAAAGCCGGAGTCAATGTGAACGAGGGCAAAGTGTAAACTGTAATCAATACTAAAAAAATTAGTGCTTGTTTATAAGTATGTTTACTATAGCTATCTGAGGCAGATAATACTGTACATATTTGAACAGCCAATGATTGAAGTAGTTTTTTTTAGCTAAATAGACACTGAAACAGTCATTGTAATTTAAAACACATGCATCAGGAAGATACACCTTCAGTGAATCCTTGGTGAATATCTCATTCAGGGCTTTATAAATATACCACTATACTGTATTTTGCAGGTCACCACATCAAAGTTGACCGCAACTATTTTTTTTCTTCTTTTCCACCTCCCTTTTGAAAAGGAAGCTCCTACTTTTTCCTTGTCAAAAGAAGTTTATTGAGTATACAATGTTATAAAGATACATAAAGTAAGTTTACAAGGATCTATAAAGTAAGCTCATTGTTTTACAGTAGCGTTTATATAGGTAAATATCATGAAATTTCAAATATTAAACATTGGGTTCACGTAAACCTAAATTAAAGATATATATAATTTCCTTAGTTACTTTTGTAGGTATTTAAATGATTTATACCTACTATACATATTGTTTACAAGTAGAGTGTATATAGGTCAAATAAATTCTGATAATGAGCTTTAATCGTAAGGTGGAGAAAAGGAAAGAGAAAGAAGAAAAAGGGTTGAAAGGTAGAGGTATGGTCCACAAGGTTGTCCCGCTCGTCAGTTTATTATTCTTTTTAGTTCTCTTTGAAGCCTTAGAATGGGTGTCTCTGTAAGTCATTTAATCTGTTACCATGGCAACAGGACAGAGTCATTGAAATTTGACAGGAACTGTTGTTTTATCCAAGGATGCCAAAGTTTTTCAAATTTTGGAATTTGATTTTGATTGATGGCTACCATCTTAGCATGGGACATTGTATTATTCATTCTGTGAATTGTTTCTGCTAGTACCAATGTAGGAGATTTCCATGCCTTGGCCACTGTTTGTTTTGCAGCCGTTATTAGTTGGATCATAAGTTTGAATTGAGAGAGTGTTAACCATTCCGGTTTTAGATTAAGTAAAGTTAAATATGGATCTGGTTGTATTATTTTTTTAAATATTTTAGATGCAATCACGAAGACTTCCTTCCAGAAGGTTTGGATTACTGGGCACGTCCATCATATGTGTAAATATGTGCCTATTTCTGGGCATCCTCGAAAACAAAGAGTTGAGGTATTAGGTGAATATTTTGCCACTCTAGCAGGTACAAGGTACCAGCGAGTTAGGACTTTATAATTTGTCTCCAGTGCTAAGATGTTGGGTGAAGATGACTTAGATGTGAGCCATATATTAGACCAGTCCGTGTCTTCTAAAGTTCGTCCCAGGTCCTCCTCCCACCTCTGAACGTAAGAGGGTCTATTAAGATTTGCTACTCCATATAATTGATTATAAAGTGATGAAATTGTACCTTTAGCAAATGGATCTTTTGTACAGATTGATTCAAAAATGGATAATTGGGATAATGGTGTATCCCCCTTTAGGAATGGTGTATAGAAATTTTTGATTTGGAGATATCTAAATATCTCAGAGTTTGGTAGATCATATTTTTCTCTAAGCAATGGGAATGAAAGGAATGATTTAGATGCTATGAAGTCATTTAGTGTCTGAATGCCTGATGTTGTCCAAGCTTTAAAAGAATTTGGGTAGATCCATGCCGGATAAAAGGCCGGATTTCTGATAAAAGAAAGGAGAGGATTGTGTGGAGATTGTAAATGATATTTGGTTTTTAGTTTAACCCAGAGAGATAAGAAGTGTTTAGTTATGGGATTATGAATTTTAAAGCGGTCTTTAGGATCAAGCCATAATAAATTTGATATTAATAGAGGGTCATTTTCTGAAGCCTCTATAAATACCCATAATGGGATTTCCTGTTTTGCATGGTATTTGGACAGACTGGCCAAATGTGCTGCTCTGTAGTAGTTAGTAAAATTAGGGTATCCCAGGCCTCCTTTATTTTTGGGAAGATGTAGTGTGTGTATAGGTATACGTGGTTTAGAAGAGCCCCATATAAACGAAGTTGCTCTTTTTTGTACTATTCTCAAAAAATAGGAAGGAATTGGAATAGGGAGGACTCTGTATAGATAAAGCAATTTGGGTAGAATAGTCATTTTGATTGCATTAATCTTCCCTATCCAGGATAAAGGAAGTTGCAACCATTGTTTTATTAGATTTGTGATCTGTCTTAATACAGGAGGATAATTGGTTGAGAATAAGTCAGAATGAGATGCTGTTAAATGAATTCCAAGATATGGGATTGATTTTTCTGCCCATGTGAATGGGAGTGCAGCCCTAGCCGGGATCAATTCCATGTTTGTGAGTGAAATATTAAGCACTAGGCATTTCTTAGGATTAATCATAAGGCCGGATAGGGCTGCAAATCCATCAAGAGCTGGTATTAAGTTAGGACCAGAGACCTGTGGTGATGATAGAAAAAGTAATATATCGTCTGCAAATATACATAATTTGTGTGTAATACCTCCTACTTCAATGCCAGTTATAGTTTGGTTTGTTCTGATGTATTGGGCCATGGGTTCGAGTATAAGGGCAAATAATAAGGGAGATAATGGGCAACCCTGTCGGGTACCTCTTTCGATATTAAAGGCTTCAGATTTGTATCCAGCATATTTTATATAGGCTTTGGGTTTATTATATAATGCTTTGATCCATGTTAAAAAGTGGGGTCCAAAACCCCATTTTTGTAATGAATATTGCATATATTGCCAGGATACTGTGTCAAATGCCCTCTTAATATCGAGAGATAGAAAACATAAAGGGATTTTCCGTTTTTTAGCAATATGTGCCAATAACACTGCCCTGCGTATATTATCGCCTGCCTGTCTATTTGGCATGAAGCCTACTTGATCTCTATGTATTAATTTTCCTATAATGCTATTGAGGCGTTTTGCTATTATTTTTGCTAATAATTTAATATCGAGGTTTAACAGAGAGATAGGCCGATAATTCACACAGGAAGTATCATCAGAAAGGGGTTTTGGGATCATACAAACAATTGCCATTAGTGTTTCTTGCCGAAAAGAATGTCCATCTAGAAGTTTGTTAAAAGTTTCAGTGAGAATGGGAGAGAGTATTTCTGAGAATGTTTTATAGTATAAAGCCGAGTAGCCGCCTGGGCCTGGTCATTTGTTAAGTTTTAGGTCTTTTATGGCGTTAGCAACTTCATCTATAGTTATAGGCTCATCCAGACTGCTTTTTTGATTCTGAGATAACTCAGGTAAGGTTATTTTTGAGAAGAAGGATTCAGCTTCTGTAGGATTAAATTCATTGTTTGTCTTGTATAAAGTTGCGAGATGTGAGTGAAATTTATGGACTATTTTAACTGGATTACAAGTGTAAACATTTTTTGATAATTTCAAACGTATTGGTTTGAAAGATTTGTTAGTTGAATTTAATGCCCGAGCCAAATATGTACCTGGTTTGTTTGTATTCATGTAGAAATTGTGTTTGGAGCATTTGAGGGATTTATCAACTGACTCAGTGAGAAATAGATCGTATTCCAATCTAGATTTTTCCAGATGAGATTTTGTACTCTGAGATGGATTATCTTGAAATGATATGTAGGCTGCATTAAAATTGAGTTCTAGTTTTTTTGCTAGATTTTTGCGTTCCCGTTTAAATAGTGCCATTTGTCTTTGTATTGTACCACGCAAGACAGGCTTATGAGCTTCCCACAGTGTTATTGGGGAGATGTCTGTTGTATTATTAATTGATATGTATTCCTTTAAAGCTTGTTCAATGGCCATCTGATGTAGTGGGTGTTTGAGCATTATGTCCGGTAAGTACCACGTTGGGTCATGCGCTTTTGGTATGGCTGAGGCTATAGTAGTGTATACTGCATTATGGTCAGACCACGGAATCGGAATTATATCTGATGCAATAATTTCTGGTATCATTCCTATTGTTAGAAAAATATGATCTATTCTGGTGAAGGTTTGATGAGGGTGCGAGAAATAAGTGAATTTCTTTTTCATTGGGTTACTTTCTCTCCATGAATCTACCAGATTGTATTTGGAAAGAAGTTGAGAAAAAGGTAATCTAGAGGTTATTTTGGATGGTGTAAAAGGTGATTTATCTAGAAATGGGAGGAGGACCTGGTTCGAATCCCCACACATTATCACTGTTCCTATTTTGTGTGTATTAATCACTTGTAATATATGTGAAAGGAATGGTGTAGGTTGTTTGTTAGGAGCGTAGTAGGAAATCACCGTGATTGCTGTATCCATTATATAACCCATGAGTATCAGGTATCTACCTTCTGGGTCTTTAATTTCTGATGATAAGGTGAATGGTGTGGATCGGTGAAATGCAATTAGAGTTCCCCTTTGCTTGGTACAGGCAGAAGCCGTGTAAATTTGTTGATAAAAAGGAGAAATATATTTTGGAGTAGAATCTTTGGTGAAGTGTGTTTCTTGGAGGCATACTATGTGAGCCTTCTTGTTATGGAAAGTACGGAAGGCTTTGGTCCTTTTTTGAGGGACATTTATTCCCTGAACATTCAGGGAAAGTATATTCAGTGGTGCCATGGCAATAGATCAAATAGTTTTGACTTACTTTTTGTTATGCAGAGCTGGCTGCGCAGATCAACCTGTGTGGACTGAAGAGATGAATAGATAGAAAAGAAACCAGTGAATTCTGGAGTAAAGAGTAAACAAAAAACATATGAGATTAGATGATACATTGTATAAATTATTTTTTGCAAGTAATCACAATTTACCCGTGAAAGAGAATAAATATCTCTCTCAGGGGAATAAGTGCCTTCGTCACACTCCCACATAATATGGTTGGGAGAATGAGGAGGGCTAATGGGGGTACACGGATCTTCCGCTTACAGGAGAGAAGTGCTATGTCAAAAGACATCAAAATGATGTTTCATTAATTGGAGTGCAGAATATAGTTTTTGTTGAAATTATTTATTCCAGGGTGGTTGTATATGGTTAGTCTTGCCCTAGGCTAAATAATTCAGTTAGAAAGGTACTGTTAATAACTTTGGTATTGATGAAGATAGTTTGAATTATTTTGGGATTTTAACCCTTTTAGAGTAAACAATTACATATTTTATTCATATGTAACTGTTTAGATATGTTAACTTATAAAATTGAGGTTGTATTGCTTCAGATTAGAATAAACAAAAACATAATTCTAGGAACTAGTTAGGTAATATATTTGTTTTAAGAAAAGAAAGAAAAAGCTTCCATTACTTCTGGATTATTGAACATATTTGTCCTAAAAAGTAATAAATCTATTGTTATTACCTGATAATATATAACTGAACAAGAATTTCCTTATTTCACTTATATATTCTAAGGCTATATGAATCAGAAGTAATAAGAAATATAACTGGAATGTAACATGATCCCACACAGTGTGTGACTATCAGAATGCAGTTACATTCAGTTATAAATAAAGTTTTTTATAGAGAACCATCTCTTAGTATAATAAATGAAGAGATATCAGGAATTAGGATGTCAGTCCATTGAATCTTCTTGGTCCATGGATGATGTGGCATAACGGCCTCTTTTGTGAGAATGATGATTCCCATTTTGTTCTGAAATTTTCTGGGTGCTGCCTGAAGGTGAAGATGATGCCATTCTTCTGCATGTGGGAGTGTTGCTGCTTGTGGGTTCTGTCAGATTTAATTTTAAAAGGGTTTGTTGTAGTTCATCTGCTGATCTGCTTCTGTAAATTGTACCTTGGTAGTTAAATCTGACTGAAAAGGGGAAGCCCCATTGATACATAATGTTGTGGCGTTGCAGTTCCATTAGTTGGGGTTTCATGGATCGTCTTTTAGTAATAGTAAGTTGGGATAGGTCAGCAAAAATTTGATAATTGTGTCCTTGAAAATTAAGTTCCTTTTTTTCTCTTGCAGCAATTAGTATTTGTTCTTTCGTTCTGTAATAATGAAATTTTGTGATTATATCACGTGGGGGTCCATCTTTCTTTTTGGCTGTGAGGGCTCTGTGTACTTTGTCCAGTTCTAAACGTTCAATAGGGATATCTGGCTTTAGTTCTTGTAATAGAGCAGTAATAGTAGATTGCAGGTCTGTCACAGTTTCAGGTATTCCCCTTATGCGCAAGTTTGAACGTCTGGCTCTATTTTCGTAATCTTCGAGCTTAGTTTGAAGTATTAAATTCTTTTTTTAATTGTTCCAATTCTGTTATATTTTCTTGGGTTGTAATTTCAATTTCATCCATTTTTATTTCTAAGGCTGCGGTGCGGTTTCCCAGCTCTCTTATTTCTTTGGTTAGGCTTTTTGTTATTTGGTCTGAGGTTTGTTTTAAAGCCTTATGAAGCATCTTTTCAAATTGTAATAATATTACTGGGGATACTGAGGAGGCTTGTGGAGAAGTTTGTGAGAGGATTTGTTCTGTATCTGACTCAAATGGAGAGTCTTGCTGTGACATTTTCTGTCTGCGAGAGTGCCCTGATGCTGTATCTTGTGAGGTGACTGGAGCTGCTTCAGCTGCAGTGAGTGCCTGTGAGCTCTTTGTGAGGTGATTTTTATTTCTGCCACGGCTTCCTCCCAGTACCATATTTCCTGCCCAAACTTTCACAGTTTGTTCCCTGGGGCAAAAAGGTTCAAATGGATACCTTTTGAGCCTGCAGGCTCCGCTTTGTCCTTCTCTTCCCTCCTCAGCGGTGTGGAGCTCTAACAATGCATGTCTGCTCTTGCTCCTACTTTTTCTACTACGTTTTTTCAGCCAAATATTTCATCGGCAAAACTGAATATACAGTAAATGCATAATTTCAGTAGTCGGTATCTTAGCTATTACAAGCCATCCATTTTTTGGGGTTTTTTTTGTGTATACCAATATAGATGTCAATAAAGAAGCAAATAAGCATTATACTGTTAGGTGCCACTCTTGGCATTGGACCAATGTGTGGGATCTTTAAGAGATTTGAATATTTTTTTTCCAGTGTGGTATAGAAACAGACTGTTGGGCAAAATTATCCACTAGTAGGAAAAAAAAGTGTGCACGTTGAGTGGGAGGAAAGGTCAAGGGGAAAGAAGCAGTCAAAGCAGCAATATCTTATTGTTTATTGAGGAAGAGACAATTACCACAATTGCTCAAGGCAGTTACCTATAATTATCATGGCACATGCTATTTTATAGAAACGTGTCTGTTTTGGAGTGCAGGCATTGGAAACTGTAGGAAGGTTATGTAGCAACAAATCCTAAACTTGCAGGAGGCTCTTTACAACAGTACAGATTTTCAATGCTTTATATAAAACTAGTTACATTAAAAAGTAATTCATCAACAAAACAATCTCTTCTTCCAAAGGCCCTATGCATACATGAATATACATTATATATTTCTAACATTTTAACAAACGTTTTACCTGATTGGAAGAGAGTACCCTCTATTTAAGGAAAATAAATTCTGTTACCAAATATGATGAGAGAGGCAGAGCCAACTATGGTGGGACAGACAGGGCCTTGTAAGGACCCCTTAAAGGTTTGTATCAAACAGTGATTATACTTGCTGTGGTTCTTCATTGTGTAAATGGCACTTATCCAATAAGAAAATTATAATAATAAAATTAGTTTACGATTTTCCCTGCCCACTGTAACTGCCTGAAGTCGAAAAATAACTGTTAGATATGTGAGCAGAAAGAGTTTGTTTTTACTGCAAACCAGCAGGTATTATAACTGAGTTGTAGGAAGGGGTGACTGGCGAAAAGATTGAAATCCTGGTGTATATGTCAGCTCTGCTATAGGAACTTGCTGGAGTGTCAGATGTGAAGCTAAGTCCTAGACTGGAGCAGATCTTAGCCAGGATTTGGGGAGAAATGCAGTTCCTATGTACAGCCTGTGTCTAGGAGTCAGTGGAAGTAGACAGGCTGCAAGAATGAAAAAAGTGAAAAATTGGTAAAAATTTGAGGACATTTCTTTCAGCTGCTTCTCTGCTTTGGAAATAATGGATGGTACTGGGTTTAGTGCAGTACAACAAACTTTTCAGAGACCGCACAAATGAAAGATCTTTAGAAACCTCTTTACTAAACAGATTTTGCTTGATGAACCTACATCAAAAAGCTACACTAATGAGTGGTGAATGTGCCATTTATAACATTTATGATATTGCAAAATCTATGAGTCAGCATTCTGCATGAAAAAAAAAAACGATGCGATATTAACCTTTATAACAAGGATTGAATAATAGAAAGGTACAGTAGAGCCTTTGTAAAACAGAACATATCTGCAAGTCTCATTTCAATCACAAATCTAAAAAAAAATCGACTTATTTTAGAATAGTAAAGGGAGCAATACAAGCCAGTCTTTTATGGTCCTGGCTATACATTACACCTAGGACCAATGGTTTTCAGCATAGACACAGCCTAATACCACAAAGCAAGTTATTCCAAACTGCATATTGCTGTTTTATGCTTGTTTTCATCATCAGTGCAATACAAGGAAGCAATGATTTCTATGAAGTATGACCTGATGAGCAACAGGAAAGACAGGTTATGAAGTATTCAATCCAACAATTAAGAGCATTACCAGAGCCCTAATAATAAAGAACTTAGATTGATTAAAGCAAAATTTAGAATAATACAATTTAACGATTTAATTAAACCTTATTTCTAACAACTGCCCAAGGGTTTTATGATGTCAAAAATAATGATGTAGTAATTGCATCCAGTGGTATTCTTATCTGTACGTTTTACATTATATTATTAGTGTTGTGACTTTGCCCCATGCAGTAACTAAACTATTCCACACACAAATAAGTCATTTCAGATATTAACATAGAAATATGCATTCTTTCAAGCTCCAGCTGCTATTTAAACTGCTGACATGATCAACAAAATTTGAGAATTATATGTTTACATTTCCCGTAATATGTAAATGTGTGTAGTTATATGCCAAAACAGAGAGCATTGAGAAGGGTGATGATTCAATCTTGTTTCAATTTGGGGTATTTTTAAAAAACTAAGAATGTAAAATAAAATCAGGGCTCTCTGTAGGCTATAAACTCTTTGCCTATGGCCTGTGTTACTTTAGCAAATATTAGGTATTTGCCATTAGGGCTGTCATTTTCAGAAATGAGAGCCAATAAATACTGTAAATAACAGTTACATGATCAAAAAATGACAATTGTTATGGCAAATGACATTTATATAGCATGGAACCTATTGTATCAGTTGATTTATGATTACTCCAGTTGTATATATAATTTAAATTTAAGTTCCCTGACAACAAAATTTCAGTTTAGAAAGCAAGTGTATATACTGTAATTCCACCTAAGCAAGAAAATGTTGTTTTGAGTGGATGCAGAAGCAGGCACTGGCTGCTCATTGGCCATTAAGTTTTCAGAGAGAAAATCCATAAGTTGGTTATTCCACTTTAGTAAAACATGCAATGATATATGTAGTTACTAAGAGAAATATAGATTTATTATATAATATAGTGACAGTGTAGTGCTACTGAGGAATGTGAAAGCCGTCTCCCAAACTGTTCCCACATAGGCTCCAAGGAATTGTCATGTGAAAACAAGCTAGCATTTCTTGTATCCCACATTGCCTTCTTTTTCTATTAGCACTTTTTGTGATCACTTTTATTGTACCAGTGTCTATTACTGACTTTTTATCATTAATAAACCAAATTGGTTTGACCTGCACCATTGGAGTCCTCCTCCTTCCATTGTTTTCACATGACCATTCCTTGGAGCCTATGCGGGAACAGTTTGGGAGACGGCTATCTGGCAGGAGAGTACCTGGAGATTCCACGGACTAAAAGCTGAGGACATCACTTTGAACTGGTTCAACTCATCTGTGTCCAGTACCTGAGTAGCATCCGATCCATACTGCATATGATCCCAAGCCTTTTCGACCCCTTTGCCGTACGACATTTGGGGTCCATCATAGCTGGTAAGAGTATCCATTTACCTCTGGAGTTTCACTGAAATTGACTACAGACAAGCCTCATATTATTCTCCTATGATTGAGATTACCCTCACTGGAGGAATACACCACTCTACATTTTTGTGGACTTCCATCACACACATTTACTGGGTCACATCCAGTTTTGTTGATTTATATTTTGTTTTTTTAGATTTGTTTTTATTTCTGTGATTAATTTCAAATTCCTCTGTATTGCTGCACTGTCATTATATTATTTATCTGGAACCTTGTATGTTTGAGTGTTGGCAGCTTTCTTTCACTTATTTTATTCATTTATTATTGAAGTTTTAGCACAGTCTTTTCCCACATAGTCATCAATATAGATTTATTGTTTCAACAGTTAACAGTCAGAATGATAAAGGCAGTAAATACTTCTCAATGTTTATACTTTACTGTTCACTGTTTCGCCTGATTAAACAGGAATGTACAGTGGGGACGGAAAGTATTCAAACCCCCTTAAATTTTTCACTCTTTGTTATATTGCAGCCATTTGCTAAAATCATTTCAGTTCATTTTTTTTCTCATTAATGTACACACAGCACCCCATATTGACAGAAAAACACAGAATTGTTGACATTTTTTGCAGATTTATTAAAAAAGAAAAACTGAAATATCACATGGTCCTAAGTATTCAGACCCTTTGCTGTGACACTCATATATTTAACTCAGGTGCTGTCCATTTCTTCTGATCATCCTTGAGATGGTTCTACACCTTCATTTGAGTCCAACTGTGTTTGATTATACTGATTGGACTTGATTAGGAAAGCCACACACCTGTCTATACAAGACCTTACAGCTCACAGTGCATGTCAGAGCAAATGAGAATCATGAGGTCAAAGGAACTGCCTGAAGAGCTCAGAGACAGAATTGTGGCAAGGCACAGATTTGGCCAAAGTTACAAAAAAATTTCTGCTGCACTTAAGGTTCCTAAGAGCAGAGTGGCCTCCATAATCCTTAAATGGAAGACGTTTGGGACGACCAGAACCCTTCCTAGAGCTGGCCGTCCGGCCAAACTGAGCTATCGAGGGAGAAGAGCCTTGGTGAGAGAGGTAAAGAAGAACCCAAAGATCACTGTGGCTGAGCTCCAGATATGCAGTCGGGAGATGGGAGGAAGTTGTAGAAAGTCAACCATCACTGCAGCCCTTCACCAGTCGGGGCTTTATGGCAGAGTGGTCCGACGGAAGCCTCTCCTCAGTGCAAGACACATGTAAGCCCGCATGGAGTTTGCTAAAAACACCTGAAGGACTTCAAGATGGTGAGAAATAAGATTCTCTGGTCTGATGAGATCAAGATAGAACTTTTTGGCCTTAATTCTAAGCGGTATGTGTGGAGAAAACCAGGCACTGCTCATCACCTATCCAATACAGTCCCAACAGTGAAGCATGGTGGTGGCAGCATCATGCTGTGGGGGTGTTTTTCAGCTGCAGGGACAGGACGACTGGTTGCAATCGAGGGAAAGATGAATGCGGCCAAGTACAGGGATATCCTGGACAAAAACCTTCTCCAGAGTGCTCAGGACCTCAGACTGGGCCAAAGGTTTACCTTCCAACAAGACAATGACCCTAAGCACACAAATAAAATAACGAAGGAGTGGCTTCACAACAACTCTGTGACTCTTCTTGAATGGCCCAGCCAGAGTCCTAACTTAAACCCAATTGAGCATCTCTGGAGAGACCTAAAAATGGCTGTCCACCAACGTTTACCATCCAGCCTGACAGAACTGGAGAGGATCTGCAAGGAGGAATGGCAGAGGATCCCCAAATCCAGGTGTGAAAAACTTGTTGCATCTTTCCCACAAAGATGGCTGTATTAGATCAAAAGGGTGCTTCTACTATATACTGAGCAAAGGGTCTGAATACTTAGGACCATGTGATATTTCAGTTTTTCTTTTTTAATAAATCTGCAAAAATGTCAACAATTCTGTGTTTTTTTGTCAATATGGGGTGCTGTGTGTACATTAATGAGGAAAAAATGAACTTAAATGATTTTAGCAAACGGCTGCAATATAACAAAGAGTGAAAAATTTAAGGGGGTCTGAATACTTTCCGTCCCCACTGTATACTGTATTATTATTAAGTAATATACTGTATTACCAAGAGAAGCAAACATGTAAGATTTGTTGGCACAATCCTGGAATCCCAACTAATTAGGCCAAATCATTGGTTTACCCTGCTGGGCAGACTGTTCATGAATTGGTAAAGAGGTCCTATGGGTCCTTTATACATTCATGTTTGCTGCAGATCTTACCCTCATCTGTGCTCACTTCTCTAGCTGGCCAGTCCCACATGAGCAGAGATAAATCTTAAATGCAATCTGCTGCACTCTAGGTTGAGGAGCAGTCTAGCAATTACCATACACTTTTGGGATTCCTCAAGCTGTCCTGCACGCTTGAATCCTTGTGTTAATCATGCTTTGCACTGCCCATTCACCTCCATACACCAGACACACAATTTATGATAGCTTGCCGCCACCTAGAAGCATGTCCACTGACTAGTCTGCTAAGAAACCATACTCATGCACAGATCTCTATCTGACAGATAACAGAGATACACTGACACTTCATCGGCATGCAATCCACCAACACACAGTGCAATTACATACAGACTAACAAGTAGCTTAGGCAAGCACAAATACACTACAATGTAACAATCAGCAATGAGTCTTAGCTAAGTACATGGAAGTCACTCATTCATTTTACATTTTAATATTCCATAGGTGGGCAGTGCATAGATATGTACAAAGAGGAAGATTACAAAAATTACAAAAAAGGCAAAGAGACATACAAGATTTGGCTTATGAAATAAAAAGGAGAAAAAACAGAAAATAACTTTTATAGTGGTTTATGCTACTGGTGGTAGCACACTAAGAAAAATTGTGAAATCTGCTGCCAGGACTTGAGTTATTACCTGGGTCACCTGCTAATGGCACTGTTGTTCCCTGAGTCAAAGGGCGCAGTTCCGGTGGCTGTGCGATCACATGACATCTAGTAAACAATAGTCATGAAAGAAATAGATTTACAATATCATTGTTTACTACTGTGTGTGATCTGTGAGCATAGAACTCAGATCTCAGCTTTGTGCCCGTGTCAGCTCTCATGGTGTAGAAATCTCATGATTGTATGGAGCACACATGTGTAGGTCCAGGGGAGAAGGTCCTGATAAATAGCTGCTAATAGGATCCCAGAGTAAAAACTAACTGGATCAGGGACAGGTGATCATAAGGCCTAATTCACATACAAAGGGCTGCCTTCACCCATGTGGGATGCACGAGAGTTCCATGCATCCACATACAGGCTGTCCTGGCTATGTCTATTAGGAATTAGTGGCTGTATGGGCACAGCTGCTCGTAATATGACAGCCATGCAAGTACGGGTGCGTGGCCATGACCACAGACAGTGTGCGTTTTGTACTGCACACCTGCACATCTGTCAAACCGGGACTAGCAGTTGTGTCTGTACAGCCACTATATCGCAATAGACAGGAATGGGACTGCCTGCTCACAAATGCAAGGAACACCTGTGGATATGGTTGCCACCTCATCCCTTTAAACCCAAACACATATTAATTACACAGGTTCTTTGGCTGATTAAGGTGGTAATTAACCACTTGACTCCCGGCCATAGCCTAATGACGGCTACAGCGCGGATCTCAATTCCCGGGAGGCTGTCATATGATGGCCTCCCCTTTCCTCACTCCCTTGGACACAGCCAATCACAGATCGCTGTAAATGGCCAATCACAGTGGCCATTTACAGCACGATCACCATGGCCAATGAGCGATGATCTCAAATGTAAACATATGAGATCATGTCTCATTGCCGGCTCTCTCTCCTCACACAGAGACAGCGTGTGAGGAGAGAGAGAATCTGACAGCGATCTGTGAGTGCTGTTACAAAACATATACAGTGCCAACAGTGCCCCATCAGTACAGCGCCCACCTGTGCAAATTGGTGCCCACCGGTGCCAATCGGTGCCCATCTGTGATAATCTGTGCCCACCTGTACCCACCTCTCTGCCATCGGTGATCAGTGTCCATCTGCACATCTTTACAATCAGTGCACATCTGTGCCACCTCATCAGTGCCCACCTGTGTCACCTCATCAGTGCCCACCTGTGCCACCTCAGTGCCCACCTGTGCCACCTCAGTGCCCACCTGTGCCACCTCAGTGCCCATCTGTGCCACCTCATCAGTGCCCCTCTGTGCCGCCTCATCAGTGCCCCTCTGTGCTGCCTCATCAGTGCCCCTCTGTGCCGCCTCATCAGTGCCCATCTGTGCTCATCAGTGCCACCTCATCAGTGCCCATTAGTGCAGGCTTAGCACACACCTGTGTAGTCGCATCACCACCAGCAACCATGTTCAAAAGATGCTTTTCCGCTGAGGAGGCGTACCAAATACTTTCCCAGGCCGACAAGAGCAATGGGGAGCTCTCTTCTATCCATCTGCACATCTTCACAATCAGTGCGCATCTGTGCCACCTCATCAGTGCCCACCTGTGCCACCTCATCAGTGCCCACCTGTGCCACCTCATCAGTGCCCTTCTGTGCCGCCCCATCAGTGCACATCTGTTCCACCTCATCAGTGCCCACCTGTGCCACCTCATCAGTGCCCACCTGTGCCACCTCATCAGTGCCCACCTGTGCCACCTCATCAGTGCCCACCTGTGCCAATCAGTGCCCATCTGTGCTGCCTCATCAGTGCACATCTGTTCCACCTCATCAGTGCACATCTGTTCCACCTCATCAGTGCCCCTCTGTGCCACCTCATCAGTGCACATCTGTGCCACCTCATCAGTGCCCACCTGTGCCACCTCATCAGTGCCCACCTGTGCCACCTCATCAGTGCCCACCTGTGCCAATCAGTGCCCATCTGTGCTGCCTCATCAGTGCACATCTGTTCCACCTCATCAGTGCACATCTGTTCCACCTCATCAGTGCCGCCTCATCAGTGCCCATCAGTGCAGGCTTAGCACACACTGGTGTAGTCACATCACCACCAGCAACCATGTCCAAAAGATGCTTTTCCACCGAGGAGGCATACCAAATACTTTCCCAGGCTGACGAGAGCAACGGGGAGCTCTCTTTTTCGGATTCCCTTTCAGACTCCGATTCTGAGTCAGACATAAATTATGAGCCAGTCCTCAGTAGTGAAACACTGAGTGACTCAGAGGAGGAAGATATTCGGCCTGCAAAACAAAGACGTTCTGGTGAGGAGGCAGTGGCTTCCACCAGCACCGCAGTGCCATCCACCAGCACCGCAGTACCTTGGTAAGAAAGGCCAAGGACCCATGCCAGCCTTCCCTATGCCCTGCAGAACCCCTTGTGGCTTCCTCCTAATTCAGGAGAAGCCAACATTCCCCCTTTCACTGCCCAGCCAGGAGTCCAGGCGAACAGAATTTTTCCCCAATAAATTTTTTTGACTTAATTTTTACTGAGGACATGCTATCGACAATTGTGGCCCAGTGCAACCTTTATGCACAGCAATTTATTTTAAATAATCCAACGTCCTACTATGCCCATCCCTAAGAGTGGAGAGACCTAATGGTGGAGGAGTTGAAGGTTTTTTTAGGCCTCACATTTAATATGGGTCATTTTGATGTCCTATTGGTCAACCCACCCCCTCCACCACATGCCAATCTTCTCCAAGGTAATGTGCCAAGAGACAGATACCTCATGATAATGAGGTTCCTTCATTTCAATGACAATACCCAGTGCCCTCTCCAAAATGACCCAAATTATGACAGGCTTTTCAAAATTCGGCCACTTCTAAATTATTTTTCTGAAGTGTTCCCCCAGCTGTTTACCCCGGACCAATACCTATGTGTGGATGTGTCCCTTGTTAAATTTAGTGGCAGGCTTAAAATCAAACAATTTATTCCAATCAAAAGGGCCCGCTATGGGGTGAAGGTATACAAATTATGTGACCGAGTCACAGGGTACCTATATGCCTTCAAAGTGTATGAAGGGAAGGACACCCAGCTGCAACCCCCTAATTGCCCAGACTACTTGGGATCAAGTGGGAAAATTGTTTGGGACCTCATATACCCACTACTGGAGAAAGGCTACAATTTATATGTAGACAACTTCTACACATTTCTGCCCCTGTTCCACAACAAAAGAACAGGAAGGGCTTTCCTCAAAGTCTTGTCAATAAGAAATTGAGAAAAGGAGAAACAGCAAGTTTGCAAAAAAAGGAGATTTTGGCAGTGAAGTGGAGGGACAAAAGGGATGTCTACATGTTGTCTTCAATCCACAATGATAACTTAGTGAAAATCCCCAAAAGGAATGCCCCCCATACAAAAACCTAAATGCATCTATGATTATAATTTGTTTATGGGGGAGTCAACTTCAATGACCAAATGCTGGAACCATACTTTGCCACAAGATGGACATACCATTGGTATAAAAAAGTCACAATTTATTTTTTTCAATTGGCCATATACAATTCATATGTAATTTACTGCAACTCCACCCAAAACCCCAAACGCTTCCTTGGCTACCAGGAGGAAGTTTTCACTGCCCTTATATTCCCAAACGGCCCACCAGAAAATATGCGATCAGATGTTCTTAGTCGACTCTCCGAACGCCACTTTACCAATAAAATCCCTCCCAAACCAACAAGCCAACGACATAAAAAAAAAAAAAAATTTAAGGTGTGTACCAAAGCAGGATTCGGAAGAGACACATGTTTTCATTGTGCACAATGTCCTTCTGAACCAGGCCTCTGCATAGGTGAATATTTTCACCGTTACCATACTTCAATTAATTATTAGTGACGTATGGTAAACGTAATCCTCAGTTCCTGCCTTCACACACCTTCACACCCCTTATGCCACTGCCTGCTCTGTAACTGACCCTGGCTTGTTATTCGACCACGATTCTGTCTGCCGATTCTGTACATACCTCTGCCTGATCTGGAACTGACCCTGGACTGTTAGTCGACCATGCTTCTGTCTAACGATTCTGTACATACCTCTGCCTGATCTGGAACTGACCTTGGACTGTTTGACCATGTTTTTTGCCTGCCTCATGGACTGATCTTGTACCCTGCTACTGGACTAGTGGGATTCAACACAGGGGTCTCACATATGTGAGGGGTTCCAGAATTGTTTTTCTGGATGAAGATCGGAGACTCGGAGGCTTCAAAGAGATTTGGGTGGGAGAAGCCTATACCTCTGTCCCCATTCTGTCCTGAAAGAGGCCCTACTTCTGCCTGCTGCCTGTAGGACTTACTGCCATCATGCCTCTGCCTGTCGCACTGACCACACCACATGTTCCTGCCTACTAGCAGGACCAATAGTTTTGGCACTGCTGACAATATCTCTGCCTGCACTGACCCTGGACTTTATATGGACAGTATCCCTGCCTGCTGCCTGGACAATTGTGTTCACCGTTGCTGACCAAGTCCCTGCCTGCTGCCTGGACCAGTGCTATCCTCCTGTGTACAACTGTGTTACTACAACCACAGGTAATCTTTTGTTTACGCTTTGCTCAGCATAATGTATTTTGGGGTGTAATTCTAGGTGTGTGCATGTTGGATCTCTGTATGTAACCAGGCTGTGTAGAAGTCTCACACATGTGGTATCACCATACTCAGGAGGAGTAGCAGAATGTATTTTGGGGTGCCATTTGTGGTATACATATGCCATGTGAGAGAAATAAGCTATTACAATGACAATTTTGTGGAAAATAAAAATCTTTTTTTTTTGCAAAGAATTGTGGGAAAAAATTACAACTTCAAATAACTCACCATGCCTCTTACTAAATACCTTGAAATGTCTACTTTCCAAAAAGGGGTTATTTGAGGGGCATTTGTACTTTCCTGGCTTGTTAGGGTCTCAAGAAATGAGAGGCCACCAGTACATCAGATGTGATCATTTTTTTGCATCATAGCTTGTAGACTCTAAAACTTTCACACAGACCAAATAATTTGCACTAATTTTGGTTATTTTAAAATTATATTTATATATTATATATATATATAAAATTATAATTACATTTTTAAATTATTTAAAAATGTAGCAAAGTAGTAATTTATCACAGAAATTAAGAAAAATGTGTTTTTTTTTCAAAATTTTCGGAATTTTTTCATTTATAGCGCAAAAAATAAAAAAAAACAGAGGTGATCAAATATCACCAAAAGAAAGCTCTATTTGTATGAAAAAAAGGACAAAAAAAATAATTTGGGTACAGTGTTGCATGACTGAGTAATTGTCATTCAAATTGTGAGAGCACTGAATGCTGAAAATTGGTCTAGATAGGAGGGGGGTTTAAGTGCCAAGTAAGCAAGTGGTTAAACTCACTTGGTGTCTTATCTGCATTTAATTAGCCTCAGAACCTGTGTAATTCAAAGGTGTTCGGGTTTAAAGGGATGAGGTAGCAACTCCAGGCAGGTGAAGACAGCCCTTTGCACGTGTGTACAGATTGTTACATCCATATGAATCAAGCCAAAGATTACCTGGAGTGGGGGGTGGGGCAGGCCAGGTTTTAAAAATCAGTGTAACTGCATTAAACATATACAGTAGTTGCACTTTAATGCAGGCCTGTCCAGCTTTAGAAACTCATGCATGTTTTTAGTCAATAAAATAACTCTGTGGTTAGACCAGGTTTCATTCTTAAATACAACCTGGATTAACAGGATGGAATTTGTAGTCCTACAACAGCATGACAGTGGTCATCCGTAATGTTCAACATAAACACCACTATTAAAGAGAAGTGAACTTGTAGTAATTAGATTCAGTTGTTTTTCTATATTTATGCTACTTTGTTTTTTTGGGGGGTTTTAAGAAAAGGCAAAAACCTAACATATTGCATGGGAACTGACTGGAGAGTAGATACTACATGTATTGTATGCACAGGGATTTGAAAATATTCAGCAGTTTACCTAATTAGGCTGCCTTCACAAGCAAACATATTCATTCCCAAAATATACTCATAAAAGTTAGATTTCACATGTATCCCTATATTACGTAGCCAATGTGAAATAATAATTGGAAAAATATGTTTATTGCCCTTGGCTGTATAATAATCTACGTTGGTTTGAACTGCTCTAATCTCAAACTAAACACCCCCAGTTACTTTTTCTAACATTAAGAAGGGATGAAGAGGTTTAATCTCAGCCACGGCACACTGGCATGACAGTAATGTCAGACCGACTTATCAGGTGGATGGCAGCTGTGTTGCCAAAATATTATTTTGTGTGATTTTAACAGGAGACCACAAAAATTACATTTACCTGCAAAGTGGATTTACTAAAGAGTGTAAACATATTTGACATGCGCAGATAGATGTTTGTTTTCACCATGTTTTGTTTTTTGTTGAGACTGTTGAGATTAACATATTTGCATATTAAAGTATTTAAATCTTTTGAAAAGCTTGTACTTTGACTACAGTATGATAAGTCATGCATCCATTCTGAAATGTGTGCTGAATAATTTAGCTTTTTTATTTAAAGTGACATTAAATGCTGGTTAATACATACAATATATACATATATATATATATATATATATATATATATATATATATATATATATATATATATATATATATATATATATATATATATATATATATATATATATATTTTTATACATACACATACACACACACACATATATATTGTAGCCATTTGCTAAAATCATTTAAGTTCATTTTTTTTCCTCATTAATGTACACACAGCACCCCATATTGACAGAAAAACACAGAATTGTTGACATTTTTGCAGATTTATTAAAAAAGAAAAACTGAAATATCATATGGTCCTAAGTATTCAGACCCTTTGCTCAGTATTTAGTAGAAGCACCCTTTTGATCTAATACAGCCATGAGTCTTTTTGGGAAAGATGCAACAAGTTTTTCACACCTGGATTTGGGGATCCTCTGCCATTCCTCCTTGCAGATCCTCTCCAGTTCTGTCAGGTTGGATGGTAGACGTTGGTAGACAGCCATTTTTAGGTCTCTCCAGAGATGCTCAATTGGGTTTAAGTCAGGGCTCTGGCTGGGCCATTCAAGAACAGTCACAGAGTTGTTGTAGAGCCACTCTTTCATTATTTTAGTTGTGTGCTTAGGGTCATTGTCTTGTTGGAAGGTAAATCTTCGGCCCAGTCTGAGGTCCTGAGCACTCTGGAGAAGGTTTTAGTCCAGGATATCCCTGTACATGGCCGCATTCATCTTTCCCTCGATTGCAATCAGTCGTCCTGTCCCTGCAGCTGAAAAACACCCCCACAGCATGATGCTGCCACCGCCATGCTTCACTGTTGGGACTGTATTGGACAGGTGATGAGCAGTGCCTGGTTTTCTCCACACATACCGCTTAGAATTAAGGCCAAAAAGTTCTATCTTGGTCTCATCAGACCAAAGAATCTTATTTCTCACCATCTTGGAGTCCTTCAGGTGTTTTTTAGCAAACTCCATGTGGGCTTTCATGTGTCTTGCACTGAGGAGAGGCTTCCGTCGGGCCACTCTGCCATAAAGCCCCGACTGGTGGAGGGCTGCAGTGATGGTTGACTTTCTGCAACTTTCTCCCATCCCCCGTCTGCATCTCTGGAGCTCAGCCACAGTGATCTTTGGGTTCTTCTTTACCTCTCTCACCAAGGCTCTTCTCCCCTGATAGCTCAGTTTGGCCGGACGGCCAGCTCTAGGAAGGGTTCTGGTCGTCCCAAATGTCTTTCATTTAAGGATTATGGAGGCCACTGTGCTCTTAGGAACCTTAAGTGCAGCAGAAATTTTTTTGTAACCTTGGCCAGATCTGTGCCTTGCCACAATTCTGTCTCTGAGCTCTTCAGGCAGTTCCTTTGACCTCATGATTCTCATTTGCTCTGACATGCACTGTGAGCTATAAGGTCTTATATAGACAGGTGTGTGGCTTTCCTAATCAAGCCCAATCAGTATAATCAAACACAGCTGGACTCAAATGAAGGTGTAGAACTATCTCAAGGATGATCAGAAGAAATGGACAGCACCTGAATTAAATATATGAGTGTCACAGCAAAGGGTCTGAATACTTAGGACCATGTGATATTTCAGTTTTTCTTTTTTAATAAATCTGCAAACATGTCAACAATTCTGTGTTTTTCTGTCAATATGGGGTGCTGTGTGTACATTAATGAGGGAAAAAAAACTTAAATGGCTGCAATATAACAAAGAGTGAAAAATTTAAGGGGGTCTGAATACTTTCCGTCCCCACTGTGTATATATATATTTATGGCTGTGGCCCTAAGACCGAAACCAATATGGATCACATAAACATGCGACAAGGCATACAACATAAATAGACCTGAGGTGTGCCTTGGTCGTCTGGTCAGTATGCCAAGAAAAGGGGGCTTACCCAAGGTAAGTAATGGGTAATTATGGAGAAGGATGTGTTGAGAAGTGCCCTGAAAAAGGGAAGGGAGGGTATCGCGCACTGGAACCAACAAAAAGCAATGGCAAGTGGGCTGCCTAAATACCCCCAGGCTCCTCCTATAAATTCAGGCCACCATACTGGCCTTCTCACACACACACACACACACATATATATATATATATATATATATATATATATATATTACATATATAATATTACATCATGAAATGGACCTGAAGTGTGCCCTGGTCTGCTAGTTAGTATAACAAAAAAGGGGGGCATACCCAAGATCAGAAGTAATAGATGTTTTGAGGGGACAAATGCATTTAAGAAATGCCCTGAAAAGGGCAATGGGTGGGAGGGTATCGCGCACCGGAAACGACAAAGACCACAGATGAGTGGGCTTCTTAAATATCCCCTGGACTCCTCCAATAAATTCAGGCCACCATACTGGTCATCTTATTTATGGTCGAAGCCTCTCAACCGGTATGGACGCGAACCACATGAACGTGACACAGGACTTTACATCATGAAATGGACCTGAAGTGTGCCCTGGTCTGATGGTCGGTATACCAAAAAAGGGGGAAAAAACATTCAGGTAGGGTTGAAAGCTCTTTATTGGTTTAGTTTTATTTACTGTTGTTTGTCTTGAAAAGATGGGTGTCGACCCCCAGGGCCAGATTGCTGGGTTTTGGATACTGCGAGGTGGAGAATGAAATGATCTTGGAAGCGAGCCAGGTAACGTTGACACAGTACCTGGCCGGCAGGGCTATTACTGGTAAACTCGCTTAGGCCGCAGAAACCGTAGTAGGCCAGGTAGATGGCCGCTTGAATAACCAAGCTGGGAAGAAAGCCTAATGTGTAACGAGAGAGGATGGACGACATGTCTCTGAAGATGATACTTGTTATGGGCAAGCGTTTGGAGTTGGCTATGGGCTGTTGCTTCTGAATGCCGCATGGAAATGGCTCGAATCACATGGGTTGAGAAGGAAGATGGCTTTGCAGGAAGTGTTGGATGCTGGCTAAGTATAGTCTGATGGTGTTGTGATAGATATTGGTGATAGAGCCAATTGAGTGTGGCAATATGAAATGAAAGCTAGTATGTGCTTAGTGTCTGTTAACATTGCCACGGGGCAGGATGCCAGAAACTTTCATAAGGAGTTCCGAGCTTTGTGGTAGGCCTTGAGTGTGTTGCAGGATCAGAATTGATTGGTATGCTGGGTCACGCTGTGAGGGTACTGCTTTAACCTAATGTCAGCTGAGACCAAGGAGGAATACAAGATGACGTTGGGTCGGCTCCGGGTTTCTGCTGGAAAAATGAAATTAAGTTATAACGGGACAGTGCATCTGTTGTGATGTTGGACTTGTCCAGAATGTATGTGCATTCTGGACAAGTGCAACAAGTATTGAACTGATGCTGCAGGGATAATTGTGCCAGCCTGTGTAGGAAGGACTATAACAGGGAGCAACTTGGACCTGCCCTTGTTAATGATAATCGACTGTGGCCTGGTTGTCGGTGGTGAAGGCCACCGTTTGTCCAGTCCAGGTGTTGCCCCAGACCTGAGCGGCTGCCACGATCGGGTATAGCTTGAAATGAGTAAGACTGGAAGAACCTGGGGATTAGGAGTATCCCAGGAGGCCTCGGTCCTGCAAACCAATGATGGCCAAAAATTGCAGCGAAACCTGTGGAGACTGCGGCATACGTTACTACCTGCGGTGATAAAGGTGATACTGACAGTATTAACATGGATATGCCATTCCAATTAGTAAGGAACTCATCCCACACAGAAAAATCCACTACTGCTGCTGTGTCTAGTCTAAGGATTTGATCGGGGTCCTGTGTCTGAGAGAGTAAGACCAAGAGGCGCAAAGTGAAAGATCGTCCCTGGGTAATACTTAACATTGCGAAGTTGAGCATCCCTAAGAGGATTGAAGCTATTTCTTAGTACACCCCTGTGCACAGGTAAAGTCACGAAGAACCAACCTGATACAGGTCAGTTTGTCAGGGGGCAGGCTGGCCTGTATGGAACGAGTGTCAAGGTTGACCCCGAGGAAGGTGAAGGTGGGCACATTGAGATACCCAAACAACACTCTTAACCTATGAAGGTTTACTGGGTTCACACCGGGCTGTTCGATTAGCAGAAAATCATCCAGACAATAAATGACCATCTGGCACTGGGCTTGGTGCGACAGGATCCAAGTGAGGGACTGTGCGAAGGTGTCAAAGAGCCATGGGCTGTTTAGTGGCGAAGTAATATGACTCTTTCCATTCAATGCCATGCCAGCACCAGAGGGACGGTTGGATGGGTAGAAGCTTAAATGCGTCTGATATGCCAGGTTTAGAGAGCCAGGCGCTTGTGCCTATTTTGATAATGGCCTGAATTGCCATGTGGACTGAAGCATATTTCAGGGAGAATTCCGCTGAAGGAATTCGGGGGATTCAAACTCGGGATGTGGGAAGAATGAGACGCAGGCAGGTCGTACACCAAACAAAATTTTATGTGAAGCTGAGAAATGGCCGAGGACATGGAGTGAAGAAATGCCTGCTGGGAGCTGGGCCCGTCTGTCTCTGGTGGTGGAAAGAGGAGCCTGAAGAGCTCGGCTTTCCTGGCTGTAGCGAGGAAGGGCATGCCCCTGTGCCTTAGTTCCGCTGTTAACTTGGGGATGGTCCATCCCCTGAGGGACTACACGCTGCCACTCTCTGAAACCGGAGAGGGTGACAGAGGGACAGATGTCAGGTCTTCGCTGCCGACCTGTGACATGGCTCTGGCTGACTTGTGCCCTAGTTGCGAAGTCCTCGTTTTTGAGGTCAAAAGCTTAGTCGACCGGAAACTGGGGGAATAACGTCCAACCTTGTGCAGGATGGAACTGCCTGAACTCGATTGAGCTAGAGTAGAAATGACAGACGGACAACGGAGAGTGGCTTTATGCCATTAGAAGGTGAATGAGTGGCTGAGTCGTGCGACTTTGAGATGCGTTTATAGCGACTGCAAGGGAAACCTTATCGGGAGGTGAACAATGGTTAAACAAACAAAATTTGAAACCATGAATGGAATTTAAAGGAAAACGGCTTTGAGAACAGTTGATTTGAAGCTATGTGGGATGATGTGCCTTGTTGCGACTGGATTCGAACTGGACTGCAGGGTGAGCCATACTGAGGGGTGTCTGTCAATGACATGACAAATCATACAGTGATCTGAATTTAAAAGTGAACCATTGCATCGCTTAGGGGACCGACATCAAACAACAGTAGAGTGTATGACGGGACAAAAGAAACAAAAATGCACGAATGACCCGCCACAAAGCGACTGCCAGGCCTAAGGAGAACATAAGACAATATACGAAATAAGACCATTGAATGATTGAAGTGATTGTGACACAAATCGGGTTGCTGTAACTGTGACTTTACAGTAACCGAACTGTGGAATATGGGATGAAATGAGGGCGAAATGAAATGAGCGAAATTAAGCCGACACGAATCAGAGTGCTACTAAAGTGACTGGACTCGGATCGGTGTGTGGGGTATATGAAATGACTGAAATGTTTGCCATGACAGAGGCACGAATCAGTGTGACGTAACTGTAACTTGACAGTGAACAAAACTGTGGAATGTGGGATGAAATGAGGGCAAAATGAAATGAGCAAAATACATTTTTTATTTTTTTTTAAATGAAATGACCGAAATGCAACTGACAGCAAACCTGTCTGTGGAACAGGAAATAACAATGGCTAACACGAGTCGACTTGAATTAGTGCGTCGCAGATGCGACTGAATTTGAATCGTAGGGTATAAGAAATGAGCAAATGAAATGATTGCCATGACAGATGCACAAATCAGTGTGCCGCGATTGCGACTGACAATGAACTGGACTGTGGAGCATGGAATGAAATGAGATGAAATGACTAGAATGAGCCAGTATGAATCGGTGCATCGCAGATGTGACTGGATTCAAATCGGATCGAAGGGTATGTGAAATGAACAAATTAAATGTTTGCCATGACAATGGCACAAATCGGTGTGCCACAATTTACGACTGATGACGAACCGGACTGTGGAGCGTGAAATGCATGAGATGAAATGACTAGCACGAGTCGACATGAATCAGTGTGTCACAGACGCAACTGGATTCGAATCGGAGTGAAGGGTCTGTGAAATGTAACAAATGAAATGACTTGCCATGACAGAGGCATGGATCAGTGTGCCGCAATTTGCGACTGAATACGAACCGGGCTGTGGCGCATGACATGAAATGAGATGACAAAACTAGCTGGGACGAACTGGTGAGTCACTGATGCGTCTAGATTCAGATCGGAGGGTAATGCAAACTAAAATAACTGAAATGATAGTGTGTTTCTAAAGTGAAATGGGCCTACTATGTGGTGTGAAACAACAAGGTACGAGAATGTACGAATGAAACCGATGAAAAACAGCTCAGTGTTTGTGCTCACGAACTGAGCAACAAGTTTGTGGTTTGCACGAGGCTAAAATAAGGCTGCATATGGATACTTAATGAATGACTCGCAAGTTCCGTAGCGGGGTTTCGGTGACACGGGGTATCTGGCAAACAATGGTTTGTGAAATGATATACGAATCCTACCTGTGACAGTTTGAGAAAGACTCAATCTATGAAAAACCACGAACGGAGAACCGAAAGCCTCTGAAAGTTCAGAGACACAGCTCACAAACACCGAGTGAGTTGGAAGAGTCATGCGACTGGGTTCACAATAGACGGGGCGAGTTTGCAACACCTCGAAGAGCATGTTGTGGTGACGTACATGACGCACAGAAAATAACTTTGGTTTGGTAAATAAATGAGAAAAGAACCGTGTACAAACAATTCGTATGTTCCACTGCGGGAACTAAAACACACGGCATGCGGGAAACAATGAATGGCAATGGTAGAAAGTATGGAATGTATCTGATATAAATCCGTTGTAAAGAGAAATAACTCTGATATGAATCAGTTTGTAAAATGTATTAAATTAATCCAATACGAATCGGTAGTAAGGAGTATTAAATTAATCTGATACGAATTGGTTGTAGAGTGTATGACACCCCTTACTCTGAAACCCAACACCTACCAACCACCCAGCCCCCAGACTAATCAAGTGCAGATAAGGCACCAGGTGGGTCTAATTACCACCTTAATCAGCCACAGAACCCATACAAACAATACATGCTCATCTCCAAATGGATGATACGGCCACCCTATGGACAGTGAACCGTATAACCAGTGAAGGCCTATGGAAAGTGATAACGGACAGCGGCTCTGAGACTTGGATTTACAAATGAATCGTATGTTTGGCAGAAGGAACTTATTAATGTACTACGCCTGTGCCGAATGATGTCCTCGGAGGCAGGTTTTTATGAAAGGGATTCAGGATAGGAAGCAAGATTGCACATACACAAAAAAGGTTTGAATACTACCTAGAACATTGAGCGGGAACTGCCGACAAAAGACCACAAACGGAGAAGCCGCAATGCACCTGTGATGAAATGCACAGACTCACGAACATGAGGTGAGCTGGGAAGAGTCGGCGCAGAGTTGGCCCAGTGACTTGTAGTATCGCGCACCGCAACTGACAAAGACCGCAGATGAGTGGGCTGCTTAAATACCTCCCGGACTCCTCCCATAAATTCAGGCCACCATACTGGCCTTATATATATATATATATATATATATATATATATATATATATATATATATATATAATCAGGGATGTGCGGTGAGGTCAGTGGCTGGTGAGGCACTGGCTAGTATCAGAGCCAGATACTAGGGATGAGCCGAACACCCCCCTGTTCGGTTCACACCAGAACATGCGAATAGGCAAAAAATTTGTTTGAACACGCGAACACTGTTAAAGTCTATGGGACTCGAACATGAATAATCAAAAGTGCTAATTTTAAAGGCTTATATGCAAGTTATTGTCATAAAAAGTGTCTGGGGACCTGGGTCCTGCTCCAGGGGACATGTATCAATGCAAAAAAAATTTTAATAACGGCCGTTTTTTTCGGGAGCAGTGATTTTAATAATGCTTAAAGTGAAACAATAAAAGTGTAATATTCCTTTAAATTTCGTACCTGGGGAGTGTCTATAGTATGCCTGTAAAGTGGCGCATATTTCCCGTGTTTAGAACAGTCTAAAAGCAAAATGACATTTCTAAAGGAATAAAAAAGTTATTTAAAACTACTCATGGCTATAATGAATTGTCGGTCCGGCAATACACATAATAGTTCATTGATAAAAACAGCATGGGATTCCCCCATAGTGGAAACCCGAACCAAAATTAAGAAAAAAAAATGCGTGGGGGTCCCCCGAAATTCCCTACCAGGCCCTTCAGGTCTGGTATAGATATTAAGGGGAACCCCGTGCCAAAATGTAAAAAAAAAAATGGTGTGGGGGTCCCCCTCAAAATCCTTACCAGACTCTTCAGGTCTGGTATGGATTTTGAGGGGAACCCCGCATCAAAATAAAAAAAAATGGCATGGGCGTCCCCCTAAAAATCCATACCAGACCCTTATCCGAGCACACAACCTGGCAGGCTGCAGGAAAAGATGGAGGGACGAGAGAGCGCCCCCCCCTCCTGAACCGTACCAGGCCACATGCCCTCAACATTGGGAGGGTGATTTTGTGGTAGCCTCCCAAAGCACCTTGTCCCCATGTTGATGGGGACAAGGGCCTCATCCCCACAACCCCTGCCCGGTGGTTGTGGGGGTCTGCCGGTGGGGGGCTTATCGGAATCTGGAAGCCTCCTTTAACAAGGGGACCCTCAGATCCCGCCCCCCCGTGTGAAATGGTAATGGGGTACAAGAGTACCCCTACCATTTCACAAAAAAAGTGTCAAAAATGTTAAAAATGACAAGAGACAGTTTTTGACAATTCCTTTATTTGAAGTCTTCTTATTTCCATCTTCTTTTAGGTCTTCTTCCTCCTTCCTTCCTTATTCCTTCAGTTTCTTCCTCCATCTTCTTCTTCCTCTAGTTCTTCCTCCGATTCTCTGCTTCTTGCTCCGGTGTTCTCGTCCGGCATCTTCCTCCGCGGCGTCTTTTTTCCCCCTTCATTCTTCTTTCCCCGTGATGTCAGAGGGGAGCGGGGTCACCCATTATGTAACTAGAATACGGATGAGAACACCAGAGCAAGAAGCAGAGGATCGGAGGAAGAAGCAGAGGAAGAAGAAGATGGAGGAAGAAACCGAAGGAAGAAGACCCGAAGAAGAAGATGTACTTTTGTACCCCCTTACCATTTCACACAGGGGGGAGGGCCGGGATCTGCGGGTCCCCTTGTTAAAGGGGACTTCCAGATTCCGATAAGCCCCTGCCTGCAGACCCCCACAACCACCGGCCAAGGGTTGTGGGGATGAGGCCCTTGTCCTCATCAACATGGGGACAAGGTGCTTTGGGGGGCTACCTCAAAGCACCCTCCCAATGTTGAGGGTATGTGGACTGGTACGGTTCAGGGGGGGGGCGCTCTCTTGCCCCCCTCTTTTCCTGCGGCCTGCCAGGTTGCGTGCTCGGATAAGGATCTGGTATGGATTTTTGGGGGGACCCTACGCCATTTAAAAAAAAAAAAATGGCGCAGGGTTCCCCTTAAAATCCATACCAGACCTGAAGGGTCTGGTATGGATTTTGAGGGGGACCTCAACGCCATTTTTTTTTTACATTTTGGCGCAGGGTTCCCCTTAATATCCATACCAGACCTGAAGGGCCTGGTATGGAATTTAGGGGGATCCCCGCAACATTTTAAAAAAAATTTTGGTTCAGGGTTCCCCTGTGGGGAAATCCCGTGCCGTTTTTATCAATGAACTTTTATGTGCATTGTAGGAACGACAATTCATTAATAGCCGCGAGTAGTTTTAAATGACTTTTTTTCCTTTGAAATGTCATTTTGTTGTCAGACTGTTCTAAACACGGGAAACATGCGCCCCTTTACAGGCATACTATAGACACCCCCCAGGTACGAAATTTAAACGTATATTGCACTTTTATTGTTTCACTTTAAGCATTATTAAAATCACTGCTCCCGAAAAAACATCAGTTTTTAAAACTTTTTTTTGCATCGATACATGTCCCCTGGGGCAGGACCCATGCCCCCAAACACTTTTTATGACAATACCATGTATATAAGCCTTTAAAATTAGCACTTTTGATTTCTCCCATAGACTTTTAAAGGGTGTTCCGTGGCTTTTGAATTTACCGCGAACACCCAAATTGTTCGCTGTTCGGCGAACTGGCGAACAGCCGATGTTTGAGTCGAACATGAGTACGACTCGAACTCGAAGCTCATCCCTACCAGATACACACAGGTTATATGCGCTGCAAACGTCAGAGCGAGAGCAATAATTCTAGCACTAGGTCTTCTCTGTAACTCTCAACATGTAACCTCTAAAAAATTTTAAAGCGTCGTCTATGGAGATTTTTAAATACTGAAGTTTGGTACCATTCCACAAGTGTGCACAATTTTAAAGCTTGACATGTTAGATATCTATTTACTCAGCGTAACATCATCTTTCACATTATACAAAAAAAAAATCGGGCTAACTTTAGTGTTTTTATTTTTATTCATGACTTTTCTTTCCAAAAAAATGAAAAATTGCTACGCAAATACTGTGTGACATAAAAAGTTGCCGTTTTATTCCCTATGGTGTCTGCTAAAACAATATATATATATATATATATATATATATATATATATATATATATATATATATATATATATATATAAAATGTTTGGAGGTTCTGAGTAATTTTCTGGCAAAAAAAAAGATTTTTACACGTAGGAGAGAAGTATCAGAATTGGCATGGGTGGCAAGTGGTTAATTAACATAAGTAATATACAAATAATTATTCTATATTATTTTTAAGGTAATTAACTATATTTTTAAAAACTGTAGTCAGACAGGTGGCTTAATGGACAAATTACTGAAGTTTGAAGTTATAACTTCAAACCAGTAATTTCACAGATAATGGATAAATAATACATTATCTTATAACATATAGCATAATAATATATGATTTAGCTTGATTAAAACAGAAACTTTTCAGCAGCAGATTCTCATTCTCCCTTACCTGTGTGAGAAAAACATGGGATTGTGGGTAAATCTTATACCCATAAACCCATGTTTTTTCCTTGTAGGTAAGTGGGCTGGGCTGGAAGGGAGCATATGACTTTAAGACGCATGCCTCCTTCTATGACACGGCAGTGAGTGAGAGAGCCGCCACTGCAGCATTTCTATTGGACAGCTTGGGCCAATGGTACTTTACCATTGGTCCAAGGCTCCAAGCTATCCATTTAGCTCAGTGCCTCTGACAAGAAGTGAGAGGCCTTATGAGCTCATCCTCTCAGTCTGCTGTAAACAAAGTGTGCCAGCTTGTATTTAACCACTTGCCGACCTCCTAACGACGATATACGTTGGCAGAATGGCACGGGAAGGCAGAATCACGTACATATACGTGATCTGCCTCCCGCGGGCGGGGGGTCCAACCGGACCCCCCCCCGGTGCCCGAGGCGGTCAGCTTGTGACTGGGAGCGATGAGAGGTGAGGGGGAGACCATCCGTTCGTGCCCCCCCCTCGCGATCGCTTGCAGCCAATGAGAATCTTCCTTTGCTGCTGTATGCTAAACAGCATCAAAGGAAATGATGTAATCTCTCCTCGGCTAGTTATTTTCCATTACGGCGCCGAGGAGAGAAGACATCACTGTGAGTGTAAAACACACACACAGTCAGTAGAACATGCCAGGCACACATTACACCCCCGATCCCCCCCCGATCCCCCCCAATCACCCCTCCCCCCCCCCCCCCCGTCACACTGACACCAAGCAGTTTTTTTAGTTACTGCATGGTGTCAGTTTGTGACAGTTAGTGTGGTAGGGCAGTTAGTGTTAGCCCCCTTTAGGTCTAGGATACCCCCCTAACCCCCCCTAATAAAGTTTTAACCCCTTGATCACCTCCCGTTGCCAGTGTCGCTAAGCGATCATTTTTCTGATCGCTGTATTAGTGTCGCTGGTGACACTATTTAGGGAGCTAAATATTTAGGTTCGCCGTCAGTGTTTTATAACGTCAGGGACCCCCATATACTATCTAATAAATGTTTTAACCCCCCGATTGCCCCTAGTTAACCCTTTCACCACTGATCACCGTATAACTGTTACGGGTGACGCTGGTTAGTTCGTTTATTTTTTATAGTGTCAGGGCACCTGTCGTTTATTAACGAATAAAGGTTTAGCCCCCTGATCACCCGGCGGTGATATGCGTTGCCCCAGGCAGCGTCAGATTAGCGCCAGTACCGCTAACACCCACGCACGCAGCATACGCCTCCCTTAGTGGTATAGTATCTGAACGGATCAATATCTGATCCGATCAGATCTATACTAGCGTCCCCAGCAGTTTAGGGTTCCCAAAAATGCAGCCCAGATACCTGCTAGCACCTGCGTTTTGCCCCTCCGCCCAGCCCAGCCCAGCCCACTCAAGTGCAGTATCGATCACTGTCACTTACAAAACACTAAACGCATAACTGCAGCGTTCGCAGAGTCAGGCCTGATCCCTGCGATCGCTAACAGTTTTTTCGGTAGCATTTTGGTGAACTGGCAAGCACCAGCCCCAGGCAGCGTCAGGTTAGCGCCAGTACCGCTAACACCCACGCATGCACCGTACACCTCCCTTAGTGGTATAGTATCTGAACGGATCAATATCTGATCCGATCAGATTTATACTAGCGTTCCCAGCAGTTTAGGGTTCCCAAAAACGCAGTGTTAGCGGGATCAGCCCAGATACCTGCTAGCACCTGCGTTTTGTCCCTCCGCCCGGCCCAGCCCAGCCCAGCCCAGCCCAGCCAAGTGCAGTATCGATCGATCACTGTCACTTACAAAACACTAAACGCATAACTGCAGCGTTCGCAGAGTCAGGCCTGATCCCTGCGATCGCTAACAGTTTTTTTGGTAGCATTTTGGTGAACTGGCAAGCACTAGCCCCAAGCAGCGTCAGGTTAGCACCAGTACCGCTAACACCCACGCACACACCGTACACCTCCCTTAGTGGTATAGTATCTGAACGGATCAATATCTGATCCGATCAGATCTATACTAGCATCCCCAGCAGTTTAGGGTTCCCAAAAACGCAGCGTTAGCGGGATCAGCCCAGATACCTGCTAGCACCTGCGTTTTGCCCCTCCGCCCGGCCCAGCCCAGCCCACCCAAGTGCAGTAACGATCGATCACTGTCACTTACAAAACACTAAACGCATAACTGCAGCGTTCGCAGAGTCAGGCCTGATCCCTGCAATCGCTAACAGTTTTTTTGGTAGCGTTTTGGTGAACTGGCAAGCACCAGTGGCCTAGTACACCCCAGTCATAGTCAAACCAGCACTGCAGTAACACTTGGTGACGTGGCGAGTCCCATAAGTGCAGTTCAAGCTGGTGAGGTGGCAAGCACAAGTAGTGTCCCGCTGTCACCAAGAAGACGAACACAGGCCAGTCGTGCCCATAATGCCCTTCCTGCTGCATTCGCCAATCCTAATTGGGAACCCACCACTTCTGCAGCACCCGTACTTGCCCCATTCACATCCCCAACCAAATGCAGTCGGCTGCATGAGAGGCATTTTTATGTCCTCCCGAGTACCCCTACCCAACGAACCCCCCCCAAAAAAGATGTCGTGTCTGCAGCAAGCGCGGATATAGGCGTGACACCCACTATTATTGTCCCTCCTGTCCTGACAATCCTGGTCTTTGCATTGGTGAATGTTTTGAACGCTACCATACACTAGTTGAGTATTAGCGTAGGGTACAGCATTGCACAGACTAGGCACACTTTCACAGGGTCTCCCAAGATGCCATCGCATTTTGAGAGACCCGAACCTGGAACCGGTTACAGTTATAAAAGTTACAGTTACAGAAAAATTGTAAAAAAAAAAAAAAAAACACAAACAAAAATATAAAATAAAAAAAAATAGTTGTCGTTTTTATTGTTCTCTCTCTCTCTATTCTCTCTCTATTGTTCTGCTCTTTTTTACTGTATTCTATTCTGCAATGTTTTATTGTTATTATGTTTTATCATGTTTGCTTTTCAGGTATGCAATTTTTTATACTTTACCGTTTACTGTGCTTTATTGTAAACCTTTTTTTTGTCTTCAGGTACGCCATTCACGACTTTGAGTGGTTATACCAGAATGATGCCTGCAGGTTTAGGTATCATCTTGGTATCATTCTTTTCAGCCAGCGGTCGGCTTTCATGTAAATGCAATCCTAGTGGCTAATTAGCCTCTAGACTGTTTTTACAAGCAGTGGGAGGGAATGCCCCCCCTCCCCCACCGTCTTCCATGTTTTTCTCTGGCTCTCCTGTCTCAACAGGGAACCTGAGAATGCAGCCGGTGATTCAGCCAGCTGACCATAGTGGCTCCAAACATCTCTATGGCCTAAGAAACCGGAAGCTACGAGCATTTTATGACTTAGATTTCGCCGGATGTAAATAGCGCCATTGGGAAATTGGGGAAGCATTTTATCACACCGATCTTGGTGTGGTCAGATGCTTTGAGGGCAGAGGAGAAATCTAGGGTCTAATAGACCCCAATTTTTTCAAAAAAGAGTACCTGTCACTACCTATTGCTATCATAGGGGATATTTACATTCCCTGAGATAACAATAAAAATGATTTAAAAAAAAATAAAAAATGAAAGGAACAGTTTAAAAATAAGATTAAAAAGAAAAAAAAAAGAAAAAAAAAAAAGCACCCCTGCCCCCCCCCTGCTCTCACGCTAAGGCGAACACAAGTGTCGGTCTGGCATCAAATGTAAACAGCAATTGCACCATGCATGTGAGGTATCACCGCGAAGGTCAGATCGAGGGCAGTAATTTTAGCAGTAGACCTCCTCTGTAAATCTAAAGTGGTAACCTGTAAAGGCTTTTAAAGGCTTTTAAAAATGTATTTATTTTGTTGCCACTGCACGTTTGTGCGCAATTTTAAAGCATGTCATGTTTGGTATCCATGTACTCGGCCTAAGATCATCTTTTTTATTTCATCAAACATTTGGGCAATATAGTGTGTTTTAGTGCATTAAAATTTAAAAAAGTGTGTTTTTTCCCAAAAAAATGCGTTTGAAAAATCGCTGCGCAAATACTATGTGAAAAAAAAAATGAAACACCCACCATTTTAATCTGTAGGGCATTTGCTTTAAAAAAATATATAATGTTTGGGGGTTCAAAGTAATTTTCTTGCAAAAATTGCCAGGACAGTTCAACCCCCCCCCCCCAAATGACCCCATTTTGGAAAGTAGACACCCCAAGCTTTTTGCTGAGAGGCAAGTCGAGTCCATGGAATATTTTATATTGTGACACAAGTTGCGGGAAAGAGACACTTTTTTTTTTTTTTTTTTTTTTTTTTGCACAAAGTTGTCACTAAATGATATATTGCTCAAACATGCCATGAGAATATGTGAAATTACACCGCAAAATACATTTTGTTGCTTCTCCTGAGTACGGGGATACCACATGTGTAAGACTTTTTTGGAGCCTAGCCTCGTACGGGACCCCAAAAACCAAGCACCGCCTTCAGGCTTTCTAAGGGCGTAAATTTTTGATTTCACTCTTCACTGCCTATCACAGTTTCGGAGGCCATTGAATGCCCAGGTGGCACAAACCCCCCCCCCCAAATGACCCCATTTTGGAAAGTAGACACTCCAAGCTATTTGCTGAGAGGTATAGTGAGTACTTTGCAGACCTCACTTTTTGCCACAAAGTTTTAAAAAAAAATTTTCTCATCTTTCTTAATTTTCAAAAACAAATGAGAGCTGCAAAATACTCACCATGCCTCTCAGCAAATAGCTTGGGGTGTCTAATTTCCAAAATGGGGTCATTTGGGGGGGGGGTTGTGCCACCTGGGCATTCCATGGCCTCCGAAAACTGTGATAGGCAGTGAAGAGTGAAATCAAAAATTTACACCCTTAGAAACCCTGAAGGCGGTGATTGGTTTCGGGGCCCCGTACGCGGCTAGGCTCCTAAAAAGTTCCACACATGTGGTATCCCCATACTCAGGAGAAGCATCTAAATGTATTTTGGGGTGCAATTCCACATATGCCCATGGCCTGTGTGAGCAATATATCATTTAGTGACAACTTTGTGCAAAAAAAAAAAAAAAAATTGTCACTTTCCCGCATTTTGTGTCAAAATATAAAATATTCCATGGACTCAACATGCCTCAAAGCAAATAGCTTGGGGTGTCTACTTTCCAAAATGGGGTCATTTGGGGGGTTTTATGCCATCTGGGCATTTTATGGCCTTCAAAACTGTGATAGGTAGTGAGGAGTAAAATCAAAAATTTATGCCCTTAGAAATCCTGAAGGCAGTGATTGGTTTTCGGGGCCCCGTACGCGGCTAGGCTCCCAAAAAGTCCCACACATGTGGTATCCCCGTACTCAGGAGAAGCAGCTGAATATATTTTGGGGTGCAATTCCACATATGCCCATGGCCTGTGTGAGCAATATATCATTTAGTGACAACTTTTTGTAATTTTTTTTTTTTTGTCATTATTCAATCACTTGGGACGAAAAAAAAATAATATTCAATGGGCTCAACATGCCTCTCAGCAATTTCCTTGGGGTGTCTACTTTCCAAAATGGGGTTTTGTACTGCCCTGCCATTTTAGCACCTCAAGAAATGACATAGGCAGGCACTCTGTATGTAGCTTCTGAGGTGGCTGAGGTGGGAAAGGAGTGGTTCAGGAGCTCACTGAAGACATTGCAAGAAGGCAAGAAAGTACTTATTACAGTACTTTTGCAGCCTGATAACATTCACTGTCACTCACTATTTCTATTTCCTTGGCTCCCAAAAAGTCCCACACATGTGGCATCCCCGTACTCAGGAGAAGCAGCTGAATATATTTTGGGGTGCAATTCCATATATGTCCATGGTCTGTGTGAGCAATATATCATTTAGTGACAACTTTTTGTAATTTTTTTTTTTTTTTGTCATTATTCAATCACTTGGGACAAAAAAAATTAATATTCAATGGGCTCAACATGCCTCTCAGCAATTTCCTTGGGGTGTCTACTTTCCAAAATGGGGTTTTGTACTGCCCTGCCATTTTAGCACCTCAAGAAATGACATAGGCAGTCATAAATTAAAGGCTGTGTAAATTCCAGAAAATGTACCCTAGTTTGTAGGCGCTATAACTTTTGCACAAACCAATAAATATACACTTATTGACATTTGCTTTACCAAAGACATGTGGCCGAATACATTTTGGCCTAAATGTATGACTAAAATTGAGATTATTGGATTTTTTTTATAACAAAAAGTAGAAAATATCATTTTTTTTCAAAATTTTCGGTCTTTTTCCGTTTATAGCGCAAAAAATAAAAACGGCAGAGGTGATCAAATACCATCAAAAGAAAGCTCTATTTGTGGGAAGAAAAAGACACAAACTTCGTTTGGGTACAGCATTGCATGACCGCGCAATTAGCAGTTAAAGCAACGCAGTGCCAAATTGTAAAAAGTGCTCTGGTCATTAAGGGGGTAAATCCTTCTGGGGCTGAAGTGGTTAAAGTGGCTGCTCTGTATGTAGCTTCTGAGGTGGCTGAGGTGGAAAAGGAGTGGTTCAGGAGCTTACTGAAGACATTGCAAGAATGCAAGAAAGTACTTATTACAGTACTTTTGCAGCCTGATAACATTCACTGTCACTCACTATTTCTATTTCCTTGGAGTTTTACCATGATGTTCTATGTTTAGGGTCTTTGCTATATGTAGTAAGTGTCTTTAAAATGTTTGTGATCTACAGTGAGCAGTTAGCCTGCAGCCAGTCTAAAGCCATGTACACACGATCAGATTTTCTGATGGGAAATGTGTGATGACAGGCTGTTAGTGGAAAATCCGACTGTTTGTATGCTCCATCGGAGTATTGGTAACTGTAAGCGCAAACACACAAGTCCATATATAACAGGAGATATAAAGGGCTGAGCAACTTAGTCCATAGGGGACAGGCTGGAAGTTCAAGGGTTAAGTGGTAACCGGAAATGTAATGGTTAAAGTAGGCTGGTAGGCTAGGCGGCTGCTGTCCTCAGAGAGCTGGCTCTGTAATGGATGAGAGAAGGGTAGAGAAGGAAGCGCCACCTGAGTGTAGTATTAACAAATGATGTTTAATGACACCAGGTAAAAACACACTTACAGGATAAAAACATATAAAAGGCTCATCTGTATAGGTATTTGGTCCTCGGTGTTCCCTCTGATCCTGTGGTGGTGACGCTGCAGGGATGCTGGGCTGCAGAAGGTGGATTACCAGCCGGGAGCTCCTTCTGTGGCCATCAGGAAGAGACTAGGGGCCGGCGTGGAGCATGCATGACGTCACAGGTCGTCCGTCTGCTTCCGGGTTCGGTATCCTGGGGAGGGATCGTCCAGGGAGGAGGGCTAGCAGGGAGGTTGAGAGAAGGCTACGCGCTTGGAGCCACTGCTCCTTCAATAGGCCTAATAGGGAGGTGTCTGCAATGTGCTTTTATATGGCAGTGCTGTGGGATAACAGGTCCCAGCGTCTGTCACAAGAAAGCACAGTGCCACCTGTGGGCGGGAGGGGAACTACAAGGTAACATAATATACAGAGAAAAAAAGGAGGTTATATATTAGTCAGTGTCATGGAAACATATATATGAAGAAGTGCATGGTAGTAAACATGGAGACAATAATATTAACAATAGTAAAAATGGGTGTAACAATGGGGGGCAAAAAATAGAGGTAAGTATAATATATTAATATATATATATATATATATATATATATATATATACATATACATACATACATATATATATATATATATATATATATATATATATATATATACACACATATACATACATACATACATACACACAAGTATAAAAGCATAACATAATAATAATTCCCATGGTGATGATACAAAAGAACCAGAAAATGCAACGGTAAAGATTAAAAAAAAAAATATATAAAATAAGAAAAAAATACAAAAAATAAATAAATAAATAAATAGGTAGAGAAAGGCAAAATAATGGTGAAAAAATTATGGTATAAGAAGTGTACATGGATAAAGCATGCATATTGGGAAAACACAAGAAACAGGGAAGCACATATCTGTGCAGGGTTCTTAAAGATATATATATTGTAGCAAGGCTACATCTGCAGGGGTGGTTTCATGAGGAAATGGGGTGGCTTAAAGTAGTGTGTGCACCTCAATATCCTTGTTCAACCCCCCAGGTGCTAAAGTGCCCAAAGAGTAGATCCAGTAAGTTTCTTGCTGGCAAAGACGTTTATACCGCTCAGCGGCAGGGTATTTGGCCGGGATTAATTCAATGACCCACACACTGAGGCCAGCTGTAGATTGGCCGTGGTGAGTCAGAAAGTGTTTAGGCACGCTGTGGTGGTCACGGCCTTTTTCGATAAAGCGCCGGTGCTCCCCAAAGCGTGTCCTTAGGGCTCTGATGGTCCTGCCGACATATATTAGGCCACAGGGGCAGGTGAGGCAGTATATAACGAAGTCAGTTGAACAGCTGTAGAATTCTTTTAGGGTATAGTTTTTTCCTTTGACAGTGAAGGTTTTCTGACCGTGTTGTATGAACTGGCAGGTTAAGCAGAGGGGTTTTTTGCATTGATACATCCCTCTGAGGGGTATCAGGGTGAGTGGTGATGAGGTGGGTTGGGTAGGCTTAATTCTACTGGGTGCAATTTTACTCGTAATGTTTCTGGATTTTCTATATGCCACTTTAGGTTTGGTATCGACTGTGGTTCTGAGATGAGGGTCTTCCAACAGAATAGGCCAGTGTGAAGCCAGGATCTTCTCCATTTTCTTGTATTTGTCATGAAATTGCGTGATGAAGTGGGTAGGTTGTTTACCAGTGGTAGGAGGACGGTTGGGGCCTGGGGATAGACTACGGTAATGATGGAAGGCCGCGTCTATAAGTGGGGTGGGGTATCCTTTGTCTAGGAATTTTTTTGACAGAAGTTGTCCATGGGTGTCATAGTCTGAGTCTCTGGTACAATTCCTTTAAAGGCGGCAGAATTGGCTGCGGGGGATGTTGTTGAGCCATCTCGGATGGTGGCAGCTATCATAGTGTATAAATGAATTACCAGCAGTAGGTTTGGTAAAGTTTCTTGCATATATAGTTTTGTTGTCGTGGCAAAGCTCGAGGTCTAGAAAGGCCAAAGTGTCAGGGTCAGCAATGTGAGTGAACGATAGGCCCAAGCTGTTATGGTTGCAGTATTGTACAAAGGTCATGATGTCATCAAACGTGCCATCCCAGATGATCACTATATCGTCGATGTATCGACCGTAATATATCACGTGGGCGGCGTGGGGATGGTCAGCTGCAAGGTACATATGTTCCCAATATCCCATGGTAAGATTGGCATAGCTGGGGGCAAAGTTAGCCCCCATGGCTGTTCCATTGATCTGGAGGTAGTGTGTGCCTTCTGATTCGAAGTAGTTGTGTTTGAGGCAAAAGGTTAAGGCCTCAAAAATGAAATTGGCTTGCCAGAGGTTGGTGAGGGGATCATTGGCCAGGAAGTGTTCAACAGCACGGACTCCCACATCGTGGGGGATGGAGGTGTATAATGATGAGACATCAAGAGAGAGCCACCAGTAGTGCTGTTCCCAAGTGTAAGGCTTCAGCATATCAAGTAGGTGGGGTCCATCACATATGTAGGAGGGGAGGTTCTGTGCCAGAGGTTGAAGGAATTGGTCAATGTAGATGGAGAAGCCACTAGTGACGCTGTCCATAGCGGCTACTATTGGACGGCCAGGGGGACTGGTTAGATCTTTATGGATCTTGGGTAGATGGTTTGATGACATCATGACCTTTGTACAATACTGCAACCATAACAGCTTGGGCCTATCCTTCACTCACGTTGCTGACCCTGACACTTTGGCCTTTCTAGACCTCGAGCTTTGCCACAACAACAAAACTATATATGCAAGAAACTTTACCAAACCTACTGCTGGTAATTCATTTATACACTATGATAGCTGCCACCATCCGAGATGGCTCAACAACATCCCCCGCAGCCAATTCTACTGCCTTTGAAGGAATTGTACCAGAGACTGAGACTATGACACCCATGGACAACTTCTGTCAAAAAAATTCCTAGACAAAGGATACCCCACCCCACTTATAGACACGGCCTTCCATCATTACCGGAGTCTATCCCCAGGCCCCAACCATCCTCCTACCACTGGTAAACAACCTACCCGCTTCATCACGCAATTTCATGACAAATACAAGAAAATGAAGAAGATCCTGGCTTCACACTGGCCTATTCTGTTGGAAGACCCTCATCTCAGAACCACAGTCGATACCAAATCTAAAGTGGCATATAGAAAATCCAGAAACATTAAGAGTAAAATTGCACCCATTAGAATTAAGCCTACCCAACCCACCTCATCACCACTCACACTGATACCCCTCAGAGGGATGTATCAATGCAAAAAACCCCTCTGCTTAACCTACCAGTTCATACAACACGGTCAGAAAACCTTCACTGTCAAAGGAAAAAACTATACCCTAAAAGAATTCTACAACTGTTCAACTGACTTCGTTATATACTGCCTCACCTGCCCCTGTGGCCTAATATATGTTGGCAGGACCATCAGAGCCCTAAGGGCACACTTTGGGGAGCACCGGCGCTTTATCGAAAAAGGCTATGACCACCCTAAACACTTCCTGAATCACCACGGCCGATCTACAGCTGGCCTCAGTGTGTGGGTCATTGAATCAATCCCAGCCAAATACCCTGCCGCTGAGCAGTATAAACGTCTTTGCCAGCAAGAAACTTACTGGATCTACTCTTTGGGCACTTTAGCACCTGGGGGGTTGAACGAGGATATTGAGGTGCACACACTACTTTAAGCCACCCCGTTTCCTCATGAAACCACCCCTACAGATGTAGCCTTGCTACAATATATACATTTTTAAGAATCCTGCAGAGATACGTGCTTCCCTGTTTCTTGTGTTTTCCCAATACGCATGCTTTATCCATGTCCACTTCTTATACCATAATTTTTTTCACCATTTTTTGCCTTTCTCTACCTATTTATTTTTATTTTTTATTTTTTTTGTATTTTTTTCTTATATATATATATATATATATATATATATATATATATATATATATATATATATATATATATATATATATATATTTTTTTTTTTTTTTATCTTTATCGTTGCATTTTCTGGTTCTTTTGTATCATCACCATGGGAATTATTATTATGTTATGCTTTTATATTTACATGTATGTATGTATATATATATATATATATATATATATATATATATATATATATATATATATTTATACTTACCTCCATTTTTTGCCCCCATTGTTACTCCCATTTTTATTATTGTTAATATTATTGTCTCCATGTTTACTACCATGCACTTCTTCATATATATGTTTCCATGACACTGACTATTATATAACCTCCTTTTTTTCTCTGTGTATATTATGTTACCTTGTAGTTCCCCTCCCGCCCACAAGTGGCACTGTGCTTTCTTGTGACAGACGCTGGGACCTGTTATCCCACAGCACTGCCATATAAAAGCACATTGCAGACACCTCCCTATTAGGCCTATTGAAGGAGCAGTGGCTCCGAGCGCGTAGCCTTCTCTCAACCTTCCTGCTAGCCCTCCTCCCTGGACGATCCCTCCCCAGGATACCGAACCCAGAAGCAGACGGATGATCTGTGACGTCATGCACGCTCCATGTTCACTCCACGCCGACCCCTAGTCTCTTCCTGATGGCCACAGAAGGAGCTCCCGGCTGGTAATCCACCTTCTGCAGCCCAGCATCCCTGCAGCGTCACCACCACAGGATCAGAGGGAACACCGAGGACCACATACCTATACAGATGAGCCTTTTATATGTTTTTATCCTGTAAGTGTGTTTTTACCTGGTGTCATTAAACATCATTTGTTAATACTACACTCAGGTGCCGCTTCCTTCTCTACCCCTCTGTATGCTCCATCGCACAATTGTCGGATTTTCCATGGACAAATGTTGGATGACAGGCTTTAAAATTTTCCACGGACAAATGTCCGTTGTCGGATTTTCCGAGCGTGTGTACACAAGTCCATCGGACAAAAGTCCGAAGTACAAACACGTATGCTCGGAGGCAAAGACGAGCCAGAATCGGTCGGTCTTGTAAACTAGCGTTCGTAATGGAGAATTGACATTCGTGACGTGGCAAATTATGAAATCTCGAAATGCAGCGCACATTCTCTTCTTCTTTAATGGGATAATAATGAAGCTGCTTTACTTGTGATACTGATGGAGTTCTGCCAAACGTATTTTAAACGGCTTCCCGACCAGCGCACGCCGATATACGTCGGCAGAATGGCACTGGTGGGCAAAGGGGGGATAAAGGTACGTCCCCTTTAAGAAGCGGCGCTCAATGTCCACCGGATGCCCGCAATCATGTCACGGAGAGGTAGAATGGAGAGATGCTTTGTAAACAAAGCATTTCCCCTGCCTAGTGACAGGACAGCGATCACTGCTCTCTGTCATGAAGAGCAGTGATCGCTGTCATGTGTGTTGTAGTCCCCCCCACAGTTAGAATCACTCCCTAGGACACACTTAACCCCTTCATTGATCCCTAGTGGTTAACCCCTTCACTGCCAGTGTCATTTACACAGTAATCAATGCATTTTTATAGCACTGATCGCTGTATAAATGACAATGGTTCCAAAATAGTGTCAAAAATGTCCGATGTGTCCGCCATAATGTTGCAGTTCTGATAAAAATCGCAGATCATCGCCATTATTAATAAAAAAAAAAGAATAATAAAAATGTCATAAAACTATCCCCTATTTTGTAGACGCTACAACTTTTGCGCAAACCAATCAATATGCGCTTATTGCAATTTCTTTTATTTTTTTACCAAAAATATGTAGAAGACTACATATCGGCCTAAATTGAGGAAACAATTTTTTTTATTTTGGGGGATATTTATTATAGCAAAAAGTAAAAAATAATGCGTTTTTTCAAAAATGTCTCTTTTTTTTGTTTATAGCGCAAAAAATAAAAGAACGCAGAGGTGATCAAATACCACCCAAAGAAAGCTTTGTGGGAAAAAAGGACGTCAATTTTGTTTGGGTACAACGTCACACGACCGCACAATTTTCAGTTAAAGTGACGCAGTGCCAAATCGCAAAAAGTGCTCTGGTCAGGAAGGGGGTAAATCCTTCTGGGGCTGAAGTGATTAAAAGGCTTTTATTTTCTAGTGATATCAAGAATAATATTGTTATGCTTTTTTTTTTATGGACAAGTTACCACAACACCATTATCCTGTAGTTTTTAAGATCAAAGGTACAACTATGGTGATGTTCCTTGACAATTTTACATTATATTTTTTTAAATGTAACTGCCTACTAAATTCTCCACAATTTTTTTAAGAAAACAAATCAAATTAGACATGCGATCTGCCAATAGAACTTAACCAAAAAGTTCTATGCATCCAAAAATATAGAAAATATACCAAATTAAATCTTTATTCAACCAAAAAATAAAAGCCTCATGCATGTGTCCTGCTTCTTAATATAGGGGGTCACCAATGCCAAGAGTTGGTGAAAGCAGGGGTCCGTCATCCGGAGATAATTGCGAAAATCATCCGGATTATTCTCCTGGAGCTCCTGTAGCAAAGGCATATGACATAACTGATCACCATTATTAAAGCAACCAATTTTTGGTCCAAGAAATCCTCCTCCTCCTGTTCCTGGACTGGACTTGGGTCAAAGCAATAACTCCAAGGCCAATAATAAATAACACGTTATCTCCTCCGATTCCGCAACATGTCTGGTTGACAAATGGTCGTTTAGAAATGAAATGAAAAGCGCAAAATGAAAAGCGCGAATCAACACTCACCAAACTTCTACCAACACGAAATTAGCAGAAGGAGCCCAAAGGGTGGAGCTAAAGAGCTGAAAAAACACGTAGCACATCACTACGTTCGTGTTTGTTGGCAGACATTTCCTTGCCATTTGTATGCAAGACAAAATCCAGGCACATGCCAAGGTTTTGTCTGCGGAAAATCCGATTGTGTGTACAAAGCTTTAGTATTCCTTCACTTATGGGTGTGCCTATGCTCAGGTTGTTTGTTCCCTCTGCCAGATGCTGTTGAGCATGCCCCAGTAGTCAGAGATACACAGTAATTTATGAATATATATCATCTTTGGCCATCTTTGAGGAATTCCTAGTGTCCTCGTGGTTCGAGATGGTGTGGCAATAAAGATTTGGGACAGACTTTCTACAGGGATAACTGAGCTCCTGCTTTTAGCATTAGGTTGCTGAGTTATGTGTCCCCTGGGCTTTGGCCCAAAAGGGATGTATATTAGATGTACTTGCAGGTTTCAAAGATCGATGACACTGCCAGTGGTGGTGCGTCCATTAAGGGTGCTCGGACGCTGCCCCCTCTCTCCAGCCACCCCCTCTGTGTACTATGGATAGATTCATGCATTGCATGAATCTATCCACGTGCGCTGTAGCCACCCCCATTCAGGCATCCGGCCCCTTTTCTGGTGCCAGGCGCCTGAATTACAGCGGCGGGGGGTGTTTTTGAAGCACCTGATTAGAGCCATAGGCTCTAATAGGCTTTAAAAAAGGTGTGTTAACGTTACAGTTAACGGTTTGCTTTGCTAAAGGTGTGTTAGCAAAGCAAATAAATATTTGCTTTGCTAACACAGGACCACCTCTCAGCCAATCAGGAGGCCCGGATGTAATACCGGGCACCTGATTCTCTGAAGGTAGAGGCGATCCCATTGGCCGCCATGCAGAACAGGAAGAAGACATGCACAGAGGAGTCCTGCATCCATCGCAGCAGTACACGTTCCACAGCTCGCCGCCTGACCCACCACCTTGATGGGGTAAGTGTCGGGCAGACAGCGGGCAGTCGGGGGGCACAATGGCTGCATATTATGGGCACAAAAGCTGCAATTGATGGAGCACAGTTGGCTGCATTTGCGGGGCACAGTGGCTGCATATTATGGGCACAGAGGCTGCATTTGATGAGCACAGTTGGTTGCATATGATGGGCACAGTTGGCTGCATATGATGGGCACAGTTGGCTGCATATGAGGGGCAGAGTGACTACATATGAGAGGCAGAGTGGCTGCATATGATGGGCAGAGTGGACTGGGACATCTCAGTGTGGACTAGAGGTAATTTCCTGTAACGTTAGTATATATAGTGTTACATATGAAAGAAGAGTTTTTATATGTTACAGGGAATATCGCTTTGATTGTTTCACCAAGTAATGATGCAGTACACAATCAGATACTTGGGACAAGGGATGGAGTACATAGGACAAGTCCCTAACAAGCATGAGAGAGCTATTACAGGTGATTTACAGATGTATCAACCCATTATATGTATAGTCCAGGAAAGCCTAAACTGGGGTATTTTCAAGCAATATGTAGATTAGTATAGACACAGTAGGCTGCTTCACTGTCACTTTTAAAGCATTACTTAACACTACATTTTATTTTGAAAAAATCTACCCAGTAGCAAATATTCTGGATGACTTGGGCATTAGATAATTATAATAATGCTTGGACCTTAAAGTGTTACTAAACCCAGTACCCTGCATTCGCTAGATCTGGTCTCCCACAGTAAACAGAACATGGAAATGCAAAAGATTTAGTAAATATAAACTGGTAAACACCTTTTTTTCAACAGCAGTTAGATCAGTCGTATGACTTCTATCGTTGTCCAGCAGAGCACTGGTTAAAGCTTGTAGGAGGAGTTTTCATTCTTTCCTGATTGGACTCCTGACTCTCTGTCTGGACAGTGCTTATTGGCCCTGCGCTGATCACATGAACTCTCCCAAGAAAAAATAACTACAGTTAGATCCATAAATATTGGGACATCTACACAATTCTAATCTTTTTGCTCTATACACCACCACAATGGATTTAAAATGAAATGAAGATGTTCTTTAAGGGCCTGCAAACTGACCCGAAAGTGCCCTGCCCTTTCATTCCAGTGTGAAAGCCCCGAGGGCTTTCACACTGGAGTGATGCGCTGGCAGGACGGTAAAAAAGTCCTGCTAGCAATATCTTCGGAGCGGTGAAGGAGCGGAGTGTATAGCGCTCCTTCACCGCTCCTGCCCATTGAAATCAATGGGACGGCGCGGCTATACCGCTGGCAAAGCGCCTCTGCAGAGGCGCTTTGCGGTGGTTTTTAACCATTTCTCACCCGCTAGCGGGGGGTAAAACCGCCCCGCTAGCGGCCGCATACCGACGGCAAAGCGCCGCTTACAATAGCGGCGCTTTACCGCTGCCGCCGCCCGCCCCGGTGTGGAAGGGCCCTAACTGCAGACTTTCAGCTTTAATTTGAGGATATTTACATCCAAATCAGGTGAACAGTGTAGGAATTTACAACAGTTTGTATATGTGCCTCCCACTTTTTAAAGGGACCAAAAGTAATGGGACAGATTAACAATCATCCATCAAACTTTCACTTTTTAACACTTGGTTGCAAATCCTTTGCAGTCAATTACAGCCTGAAGTCTGGAACGCATAGCCATGCTCTGCCAGGCCTCCACTGCAACTGTCTTCAGTTCCTGCTTGTTCTTGGGGCATTTTCCCTTTAGTTTTGTCTTCAGCAAGTGAAATGCATGCTCAATCGGATTCAGGTCAGGTGATTGACTTGGCCATTGCATAACATTCCACTTCTTTTCCTTAAAAAACTCTTTGGTTGCTTTTGCAGTATGATTCGGGTCATTGTTCATCTGCCCTGTGAAGTGACGTCCAATGAGTTCTGAAGCATTTTGCTGAATATGAGCAGATAATATTGCCCGAAACACTTCAGAATTCATCCTGCTGCTTTTGTCAGCAGTCACATCATCAATAAATACAAGAGAACCAGTTCCATTGGCAGCCATACATGCCCACGCCATGACACTACCACCACCATGCTTCACTGATGAGGTGGTATGCTTTGGATCATGAGCAGTTCCTTTCCTTCTCCATATGCCCTGTACACACGATCGGACATTGATCGGACATTCCAACAACAAAATCCATGGATTTTTTCCGACGGAAGTTGGCTCAAACTTGTTTTGCAAACACGCGGTCGCACAAAGTTGTTGGAAAATCCAATCGCTCCGAACGCGGTGATGTAAAACACATACGTCGGGCCTATGAACGGGGCAGTAGCCAATAGCTTTCGTCTCTTAATTTATTCTGAGCATGCGTGGCACTTTGTGCGTCGGAATTGTCCACACACGGTCGGAATTTACGCAAACGGATTTTGTTGTCGGAAAATTTTATAGCCTGCTCTCAAACTTTGTGTGTCGGAAATTCAGATGGAAAAAGTCAGATGGAGCCCACACACAGTCAGAATTTCCAACAAGCTCCGATCACACATATTCTGTTGGAAAGTCCGACCGTGTGTACAGGGCATTACTCTTCTTTTCCCATCACTCTGGTACAAGTTGATCTTGGTCTCATCTGTCCATAGGATGTTGTTCCAGATCTGTGAAGGCTTTTTATAGATGTTGTTTGGCAAACTCTAATCTGGCCTTCCTGTTTTTGAGGCTCACCAATGGTTTACATCTTGTGGTGAACCCTCTGTATTCACTCTGGTGAAGTCTTCTCTTGATTGTTGACTTTGACACACATACACCTACCTCCTGGAGAGTGTTCTTGATCTGGCCAACTGTTGTGAGGGTGTTTCCTTCATCAGGGAAAGAATTCTTTGGTCATCCACCACAGTTGTTTCCCGTGGTCTTCCGGGTCTTTTGGTGTTGCTGAGCTCACCGGTACGTTCTTTCTTTTTAAGGATATTCCAAACAGTTGATTTGGCCACACCTAATGTTTTTGCTATCTCTCTGATGGGTTTGTTTTGTTTTTTCAGCCTAATGATGGCTTGTTTTACTGATAGTGACAGCTCATGGATCTCATATTGAGAGTTGACAGCAACAGATTCCAAATGCAAATAGCGCACTTGAAATGAACTCTGGACCTTTTATCTGCTCCTTGTAAATGGGATAATGAGGGAATAACACACACCTGGCCATGGAACAGCTGAGCAGCCAATTACCCCATTACTTTTGGTCCCTTAAAAAGGTGGGAGGCACATATACAAACTGTTGTAATTCCTACACCGTTCACCTGATTTGGATGTAAATACCCTCAAATTAAAGCTGAAAGTCTGCAGTTAAAGCACATCTTCTTTGTTTCATTTCAAATCATTGTGGTGGTGTATAGAGCCAAAAAGATTAGAATTGTGTAGATGTCCCAATATTTATGGACCTGACTGTATCTAGCTACCCTGTTTCCCAGAAAATAAGACCTAGTGTGATTGTCGGTGATGGCTGCAATATAAGCCCTACCCCCCAAATAAGCCCTAGTTAAAGTCCTTGTAGGTCTCATTTTCAGAGTAGGGCTTATTTTCGGGGAAACAGGGTAGGGCTTATTTGGGGGGTAGGGCTTATATTGCAGCCATCACTGACAATCACGCTAGGTCTTATTTTCGGGGAAACAGGGTATATGCACCTAACTAAGCATGTACAGCTTGCCCCCAAGGCTCTGCTCTGTCAGCATTTGGTTTGGGGTCTGTTGAAGAAGGGGAGGTTCAGAGAAGACAGGATTAAACAGCTTTTTTACACAATACGCAGGATTAACCTCTTAGGTTTCACAGTAAGTATAACAAGCATGCTTTACTGCATATACAGACTGATTTTACTATTGTGGGTTTAGTTTAAACCAGTGGCTATCTGCAGTGGCTGATCTGTCTGAATGTCACACAGGGCACCATTCTGAAGGGGTATCCATGCCTGTACTCACACTTCAATATAACGCATGGATGGGAAGCTCTAAGTATTTTAGTAAGCTCCTCAATGCACATTGTCTCTTTTTTATAAAGTATAACCTCTGTCAAATTGCTATTTCTTTCTCTGTCCCTGTTGAGATTTCACCTCACTACTGGGATGTAATATGATGGAAAATTATTTCAGCAGAGACAGAAGTAGCAACAAAAACACCTTTTTTAGCAGAAAGAGAAAGGGTTAACTTCAATCAGTTTTTATTGCTGTCTGTACCTTCCTGTCCAGATGATATCTGTTCTTCTAATTTTTCTCCTCACATCCAAGAGAGATGGGTTAAGTATATAGTGTATAAGTATAGATAATATCCTAACAGAAGTTCTAATTTTTCCCTAAAAAAAAATGAATAAAAGAACGTTTTGTGTCACCAAAAAAAAAAAAAATGTTATAAGTTTTAGCTTCCTATACTGTAGTTCCCCTTAATATGCTTCCAGGATACTAAGGCTGCCTAAAACAGAGAAGCATTAAGTGTCAATTTGCAAATCATTCTTGATGTATAGGCATACCCCACCCCTTACCTACCCTTCATGTCCCTACAATATAAGGAATACCCCTGGATGGTTGCCAGCCAGTCATGTGAGCTGTCAAACCAAGTTTCTGAAATTCCCACAAAATTTAAATCTTGGGCGAACGGTTCAGGCCCAAGGATCAGTTTGGGCCGTTTGCCCCATCTTGTTTGCCCCATCTTGCAGGGTGTTGGCACAGTGCATTTTGCACCCTGATTGGGCAAAGGGTTGTATGGATTTTAAGGGGAACCCCATGCTGAAATAAAAAAAAAAAAAAAAAAACGGTGTAAGGTCCCCCCAAAATCCATCCATTATCTGGGCATGCAGCCTGGCAGGTCAGGAAATGGGGAGGATGAGCGAGCACCCTTTTTGGGGGGTGGGTGCTTTTGGGGTGCCCCTCCACCCCAAAGCACCTTGTCTCCTTGTTGATGGGGACAAGGGCCTCATCCCCACAACCACCACATGCATGCTACAGATGCACCATTTTACAAGAAAAGTAAGGAGACCCCCGGGCACTATATTTAACTGCTTGCTGACCAGCCGCCGTCATACTGCGGAAAGTTGGCATGTTCCTGCGAGCCGTCAGAGCTGTACATCGGCCCTTTAAGCGGGGATAGCAGGTGCATGCTCGCACGCGTCCGCTGCACTGTGGGGGTGCCGATACGTGTGGCCGGCGGTCACGATGACCGCCGGCCATGCGCGAACCCGGGTACGAGAGCGAGAACAGGGATGTGTGTGTGTGTAAACACACACATCCCTGTTCTGTGATGAGAGGAGAGACAGATTGTCTGCTCCTACTAGCTAGGAACAATGATCTGTTCTCCTCTAGTCAGGTCCATCCCCCTACAGTTAGAACACACACAAGGAAACAGAGTTAACCCCTTGATCGCCCCCTAGTGTTAACCCCTTTCCTGCCAGTGACATTTACACAGTAATCAGTGCATTTGTATAGCACTGATGGCTGTATAAATGTCAATGGTCCCAAAAATGTGTCAAAAGTGTCCAATCTGTCCGCCACAATGTCGCAGTCCCAATAAAAATCGCAGATCACCGCCATTACTAGTAAAAAAAAATAAAAAAATTAAAATGCCATAAAAATGTCATAAATCTTTCCCATAGTTTTGCGCAAACCAATCAATAGACGCTTATTGCGATTTTTATTACCAAAAATATGTAGAAGAATACATATCGGCCTAAACTGAGAAAAAAATTTGCTTTTTTTAAAAAAAATTGGGGATATTTATTATAGCAAAAAGTACAAAATAGTGTTTTTTTTTTCAAAATTGTCGCTCTTTTTTTGTTTATAGCGCAAAAAACGCAGAGATGATCAAATACCACCAAAAGAAAGCTCTATTTGTGGGAAAAAAAAGGACATCAGTTTTGTTTTGGTGCAGCGCCGCATGACCGCGCAATTGTCAGTTAAAGCGACACAGTGCTGTATTGCAAAAAATGGCCTGGTCATTAAGCAGCCAAATCTTCTTATTGTTGCACTTTAAGTATCATTAAAATCACTGCTCCTGAAAAGACAATTGTTTTAAAAAAATGTTTGCATTGATACATGTCCCCCAGGGAAGTACCCAGACCCCCATACCCCTTTGATGGCCAGTTACTTGCATATAAGCCTTCTAAATGGGCACTTTTGATTTTGCCTGTTTGGCTCCCATATACCTCAATTGGGTTCGCCTTTTGGGTTAGAACTCTTCGCCTGTTCGTGAATTCTGCTGTGAACCGAACAGGGGGGGGGGGGTCGGCCCATCTCTACTTCTAGCATTTGTGTACATGCCTCGTAATTTTGTCCTGTTGCATAGTATTTCCTTGTTAGTTGTTATGAGGCTGCAACTGTAATTTGCCAACTTACTTACCTTTACGTTTTAGGGTATACTAGTCACCGTACCACTAATGCCCCCAATATTACCCACTGAATCTTGCTGATTGCTTGCTATCAATTCATTTGGTACCCAAGAACTAGTTTAAAAGTCCCTCTAACTTTTTGGCCATCTTCTCCCCCAACAGAACTGCACCCCCCCCCCCCCCATTTAGGTGCAGTCTGTCCCTGCTAAAGAGCCGGTAACCGACTCAAAAGTCAGCCCAGTTCTCCAGGAACCTGAACCCCTCCTTCAAACACCAGCTCCTCAGCCACATTTCCTTAATCTTCTACTGCCTCTCTGTGTGGCTCGAGGTACAGGTAGTACAGTACTTCTGAGAACACTACCTTGGAGGTCCGTCTCTACAATGTAGCTCCTAAGTCCCTGAAATATTTTTTTAAGACACTCCACCTTCCTCTAACTTTGTCGTTGGTAGCAATATGTACCATAACAGCTGGGTCCTCCCCAGCCCCAACCAATAATCTGTCCATGGTTGTGGAATTGTTTCTTTTTTTTATTTTACAGTTAGCTTGTCTTACATACTATATATTAGCAGCAATCCAATCTGATTCATATAAGCTTGAGAAAAAATGTTTTTTTTTTAGGTGGCTTCAGCAGTGACACATGTAGTTCACTGTGGCTGTCCCTGCCTCTGAGAATACTAATAATACAACAGTGGGAAACTGACCAGCAACAGGACACTTTTAATGTGGGAGAATTGGTTGAAATGTACTAAAGAGATAGAGTACAGGCAGGTGTTTTACTGCATGAGTTTGGAGACTGCAGATGATGCCGCAGTGTAAAACTGGGCAGCAGCAGGACAATTTTATATAACAAGGTTGAGCCTACAAAGAGCACAGGCAGGGACTTTACTGTAAAAATGAGCGTGTGTATCACCTGAGGCTATTTACTTAATTGGGTGAATGAGATGGTTTACAACTGCTTTAAGTGTGTAAGAAAAACATTCTTTAAGCAAATACAGTGCCTTGAAAAAGTATTCATATTTTTTGGGGATTTTATGTGATAGACCAACACAAAGTGGCACTTAATTGTAAAGTGGAAGGAATATGATAAATGGTTTTCAATTTTTTTTTACAAATAAATATGTGAAAAGTTTGGCGTGCATTTGTATTTAGCGCCCCTGAGTCAATACTTCGTAGAACCACCTTTCGCTGCAATTACAGCTGCATGTCTTTTTGGGTATGTCTCTACCAGCTTTAAACATTTAGAGTGTGAAATTTTAGACAATTCTTTGAAAAATAGCTCAAACTCTGTCAGATTGGAATGGAATGGAGAGCGTTCAATTTTCAAGTCTTACCATAGATTCTTAATTGGATTTAGGTCTGGACTGACTGGCCCATTCTAACACATTAATATGCCTTTCACAAACTGGAAACGGGACTTCTTATAGATTTCTTTCAACAAAAGCTTTCTTTTTGCCACTTTTCCATAAAGGCCAGATTTGTGCAGTGCACGACTAATAGTTGTCCTGTGGACAGATTCTCCCACCTGAGCTGTGGATCTCTGCAGCTCCTCCCGAGTTACCATGGGCCTCTTGCCTGCTTCTCCGATTGATGCTCGCCTTGCCCGGCCTATCAGTTTAGGTGGACGGCCATGTCTTGGTAGGTTTGCAGTTGTGCCATACTCTTTCCATTTTCAGGTGATGATGGATTGAACAGTGTTCCGTGAGATGTTCAAAGCTTGGGATATTTTTTTTATAACCTAAACCTGCTTTAAACTTCTCCAAAACTTTATTCCTGCCTTCCTGAGACTGTTTATTCACTAAGGTTCTCTAACAAACCTCTGAGGGCTTCATGGAATAGCTGTATTTATACTGAGATTAAATTACACACATATAGTTACAGTTGCATAGTTGGTGAGGTGGACAAAAGACACAAGTCCATCTAGTTCAACCAAAACACAGGTGGACTATTTTTTACTAATTAGGTGACTTCTGAAGGCAATTGGTTCCACTGGATTTTAGGGGTATCAGAGTAAAGGGGGCTGAATACAAATGCACGCCACACTTTTCATATATTTATTTGTAAAAAAAAAATGAAAACCATTTATCATTTTCCTTATACTTGACAATTATGTGCCACTTTGTGTTGGTCTATAACATAAAATCCCAATAAAATACAATTAAGTTTTTGGTTGTAACATGACAAATTGTGGAAAATGTCAAGGGGTATGAATACTTTTTCAAGGCACTGTATGCCAGTTTTAACTGAAAAGGATGGGGTGAGCCTTATCCTGAAATAGGGTTATTTGTTGGGGGACCATAAAAAAATAAATATTTGCTGATAGAAATTTTCACAATGAGCATGGCATATTTATAGACCTGGCAGCGAATTTAGCAATGCTGACTCTCAGGCCTGAAGCTTTGTCAAAGGCATCTAAAAGAGCAGTTTGAAGAGTGGTGCAACTGAGTGATAAATGACAACATATCATCTGAATACATACTCATTTAAATTCCCTTGATCCTTTAACCTTTAATATTGCATATCTTTATTATGGCTATAGCTGTGGACTCCATGACTAGGGTAAATAGTAAAGGAGAAAGGGAATAGCCCTGTCTGGTTTCCTCCTCAGAGCCCATTCACACAGGGGCAACTTTGGATCCGACTTCAAGTCGCCCCAAGTCGCCCCTAGTCGCCTCAAGTCACGCTACACTAAAAAATCAATGTAAGTGAATGGATCTGTCTTAATGTACACTACTGCAGTCGCTCCGACTTCAGAAAAGGTTCCTGTACTACTTCAATCCGACTTGAAGGCAACTTGTACCCATTGATTTCAATGGAAGTTGCCTCCAAGTCTGATCACTGTTCATACTGAGGCAACTTTACAGGAAACAGAAAAGAAACAGAAAGTAATTTCCTCCACTAAATAGCCAGCCCCCTCCTTCTCACACACAGCTGATAAGCTCTGATTGGCCACTTGTAAAGTTCCCTGTCCTGGAGGCGACTTCAAGTTGTGTTGTAAGTTGCCCCAAGTCGTGCTGTGATTCATACTCAAGTCGTGTCCAAGTTGCCTCCCAAAGTCGTGCTGGAAGTCGTGTTGCCCCTGTGTGAATGGGCTCTTAGGGGAATGAAATACAAATGACCACCTGGGAACCTGGGATCCTGATACAGGTTCTAGGACTACAATACAGGCAGAAAGCCTATTTGATCAAGCAAGATCAGCAAGGACATAAAAGGGGCCAGTCTGTTTGAGAGAATGTTATTAGCAGTTTAAACTCATTGTTGATGACTGAGATAAGGCAAACAATCTGTGGGAGGGTATGATCCTTATATGGTTTTGGTATAAGGGACATGTTAGAATATAACATCTGTTTTGGGAATAACTGGCCTTGAAAGATGCTGTTGTAGAGTCTTATGAGTTTAGGCTTCAGGACAAGGTCAAATATTTTAGAGTGCTGAGTAGCCATCTGGAGCTGAGTAGCCAGCTGGAGCTGGCTACTCCAGATGGCTATCTGGCTAGCCAGCAATGAGAGCAATGGATATCTCCTCTTCTTTGCAAATAGAATTAAGGAGTTCAGACTGTTGAGGTGTTAGTCCCGGTTCACACAGGGGCGACTTGTCAGGCGACCTAGTCGCCTCCCGTTCTGTACAATGGAACCGTTCTAATAGGAGCAACGCAAGTCGCTCCGACTTAGAAAAAGGTTCCTGTACTTCTTTTGGGGCGACTTGAGGCGACTTGCATAGACTTCTATACAGAAGTCATTTTGCAAGTCGCCGTGGATGTCGTGTGCAGGTCGCCTCGTTGAGGTAACCTGCAAGTCGTGCCGCCCCTGTGTGAACCGGGGCTTAGGGTAGGAAAAGGGATATTGTCTAACAGGCATTGGGCTTTGTGGCTAGTACCATCTGAGGTAGAGGAGAGGAATAAGTGATACGTTTTTAAAGATATCTTAGACCTGTTTCAGGTGGAAAGTAATGTGTCCATCTCTGATTTGTAGTTTATAGAGGTGTGATGGCTTATTTGCTTGTTTTAATTTCCTGGCAAACATAGTACTGGCTAAAGCAAAAATCCAGCTTTAGAAAAGCGGAGTGCTTTCTCCACCTTTAGCCCTAGTTCACACCAAATCTGACTTTGAATTGTGCGATTTTTCATGAAATTGCACAATTTCAAATTCACATGTCAGTGCGGCTTCAGGTGCAACTTGGCTGACATCTGTGCGACTTCATGCACGGGGGCTTGGTGAAAGCGATATATCAAGAGCAAGTCTCCTTTATCTGATGGTTTGGAGCATAGCAGCAGTTAAAGTTAGGGCTGAGACTTGTAAAGGACATCAAGCTCTCTGCTCAGAGACAAAATTTGGGACACTCATTCTCTATTCTTTATTCCTGCCAATTGGATCAAATGACTTTGAAAGGTTTGTGAACAAAAGGCAGCTCCAAGAACATATGATCAGATGATAGCAAGTAAATGATACACTTTGGTCAAATTTATAAAAAAGGCAATATCAACATAAAATACAATACAATATATCCCAAAATAAAAGCAAACCCCAAAATACCCACCTCTGATTTTTAGCACTAAAGCGCCTGAAAAACACCTCAGTGGGAAATTAGCCTTAAAGTTCATATATCATCAGCTGGGGGGAGCAGGAGGCGGAGCCTAGCAGAGCAGACATGCATTGTTAGAGCTCCACACCGCTGAGGAGAAAAGATAAGGACAAAGCGGAGCCTGCAGGCTCAAAAGGTATCCATTTGAACCTTTTTGCCCCAGGGAACAAACTGTGAAAGTTTGGGCAGGAAATATGGTACTGGGAGGAAACCGTGGCAGAAATAAAAATCACCTCACAAAGAGCTCACAGGCACTCACTGCAGCTGAAGCAGCTCCAGTCACCTCACAAGATACAGCATCAGGGCGCTCTCACAGACAGAAAATGTCACAGCAAGACTCTCCATTTGAGTCAGATACAGAACAAATCCTCTCACAAACTTCTCCACAAGCCTCCTCAGTATCCCCAGTAATATTATTACAATTTGAAAAGATGCTTCATAAGGCTTTAAAACAAACCTCAGACCAAATAACAAAAAGCCTAACCAAAGAAATAAGAGAGCTGGGAAACCGCACCGCAGCCTTAGAAATAAAAATGGATGAAATTGAAATTACAACCCAAGAAAATATAACAGAATTGGAACAATTAAAAAAAGAGAATTTAATACTTCAAACTAAGCTCGAAGATTACGAAAATAGAGCCAGACGTTCAAACTTGCGCATAAGGGGAATACCTGAAACTGTGACAGACCTGCAATCTACTATTACTGCTCTATTACAAAAACTAAAGCCAGATATCCCTATTGAACGTTTAGAACTGGACAGAGTACACAGAGCCCTCACAGCCAAAAAGAAAGATGGACCCCCATGTGATATAATCACAAAATTTCATTATTACAGAATGAAAGAACAAATACTAATTGCTGCAAGAGAAAAAAAGGAACTTAATTTTCAAGGACACAATCATCACATTTTTGCTGACCTATCCCAACTTACTATTACTAAAAGACGATCCATGAAACCCCAACTAATGGAACTGCAACGCCACAACATTATGTATCAATGGGGCTTCCCCTTTTCAGTCAGATTTAACTACCAAGGTACAATTTACAGAAGCAGATCAGCAGATGAACTACAACAAACCCTTTTAAAATTAAATTTGACAGAACCCACAAGCAGCAACACTCCCACACTCAGAAGAATGGCGTCATCTTCACCTTCAGGCAGCACCCAGAAAATTTCAAAAAATGGGAATCATCATTCTCACAAAAGAGGCCGTTATGCCACATCATCCATGGACCAAGAAGATTCAATGGACTGACATCCTAATTCCTGATATCTCTTCATTTATTATACTAAGAGATGGTTCTCTATAAAAAACCTATATTTATAACTGAATGTAACTGCATTCTGATAGTCACACACTGTGTGGGATCATGTTACATTCCAGTTATATTTCTTATTACTTCTGATTCATATAGCCTTAGAATATATAAGTGAAATAAGGAAATTTTTGTTCAGTTATATATTATCAGGTAATAACAATAGATTTATTACTTTTTAGGACAAATATGTTCAATAATCCAGAAGTAATGGAAGCTTTTTCTTTCTTTTCTTAAAACAAATATATTATTACCTAACTAGTTCCTAGAATTATGTTTTTGTTTATTCTAATCTGAAGCAATACAACCTCAATTTTATGAGTTAACATATCTAAACAGTTGCATATGAATAAAATATGTAATTGTTTACTCTAAAAGGGTTAAAATCCCAAAATAATTCAAACTATCTTCATCAATACCAAAGTTATTAACAGTACCTTTCTAACTGAATTATTTAGCCTAGGGCAAGACTAACCATATACAACCACCCTGGAATAAATAATTTCAACAAAAACTATATTCTGCACTCCAATTAATGAAACATCATTTTGATGTCTTTTGACATAGCACTTCTCTCCTGTAAGCGGAAGATCCGTGTACCCCCATTAGCCCTCCTCATTCTCCCAACCATATTATGTGGGAGTGTGATGAAGGCACTTATTCCCCTGAGAGAGATATTTATTCTCTTTCACGGGTAAATTGTGATTACTTGCAAAAAATAATTTATACAATGTATCATCTAATCTCATATGTTTTTTGTTTACTCTTTACTCCAGAATTCACTGGTTTCTTTTCTATCTATTCATCTCTTCAGTCCACACAGGTTGATCTGCACAGTCAGCTCTGCATAACAAAAAGTAAGTCAAAACTATTTGATCTATTGCCATGGCACCACTGAATATACTTTCCCTGAATGTTCAGGGAATAAATGTCCCTCAAAAAAGGACCAAAGCCTTCCGTACTTTCCATAACAAGAAGGCTCACATAGTATGCCTCCAAGAAACACACTTCACCAAAAATTCTACTCCAAAATATATTTCTCCTTTTTATCAACAAATTTACATGGCTTCTGCCTGTACCAAGCAAAGGGGAACTCTAATTGCATTTCACCGATCCACACCATTCACCTTATTATCAGAAATTAAAGACCCAGAAGGTAGATACCTGATACTCATGGGTTATATAATGGATACAGCAATCACGGTGATTTCCTACTACGCTCCTAACAAACAACCTACACCATTCCTCTCACATATATTACAAGTGATTAATACACACAAAATAGGAACAGTGATAATGTGTGGGGATTCGAACCAGGTCCTCCTCCCATTTCTAGATAAATCACCTTTTACACCATCCAAAATAACCTCTAGATTACCTTTTTCTCAACTTCTTTCCAAATACAATCTGGTAGATTCATGGAGAGAAAGTAACCCAATGAAAAAGAAATTCACTTATTTCTCGCACCCTCATCAAACCTTCACCAGAATAGATCATATTTTTCTAACAATAGGAATGATACCAGAAATTATTGCATCAGATATAATTCCGATTCCGTGGTCTGACCATAATGCAGTATACACTACTATAGCCTCAGCCATACCAAAAGCGCATGACCCAACGTGGTACTTACCGGACATAATGCTCAAACACCCACTACATCAGATGGCCATTGAACAAGCTTTAAAGGAATACATATCAATTAATAATACAACAGACATCTCCCCAATAACACTGTGGGAAGCTCATAAGCCTGTCTTGCGTGGTACAATACAAAGACAAATGGCACTATTTAAACGGGAACGCAAAAATCTAGCAAAAAAACTAGAACTCAATTTTAATGCAGCCTACATATCATTTCAAGATAATCCATCTCAGAGTACAAAATCTCATCTGGAAAAATCTAGATTGGAATACGATCTATTTCTCACTGAGTCCGTTGATAAATCCCTCAAACGCTCCAAACACAATTTCTACATGAATACAAACAAACCAGGTACATATTTGGCTCGGGCATTAAATTCAACTAACAAATCTTTCAAACCAATACGTTTGAAATTATCAAAAAATGTTTACACTTGTAATCCAGTTAAAATAGTCCATAAATTTCACTCACATCTCGCAACTTTATACAAGACAAACAATGAATTTAATCCTACAGAAGCTGAATCCTTCTTCTCAAAAATAACCTTACCTGAGTTATCTCAGAATCAAAAAAGCAGTTTGGATGAGCCTATAACTATAGATGAAGTTGCTAACGCCATAAAAGACCTAAAACTTAACAAAAGACCAGGCCCAGACGGCTACTCGGCTTTATACTATAAAACATTCTCAAAAATACTCTCTCCCATTCTCACTGAAACTTTTAACAAACTTCTAGATGGACATTCTTTTCGGCAAGAAACACTAATGGCAATTGTTTGTATGATCCCAAAACCCCTTTCTGATGACACTTCCTCTGTGAATTATCGGCCTATCTCTCTGTTAAACCTCGATATTAAATTATTAGCAAAAATAATAGCAAAACGCCTCAATAGCATTATAGGAAAATTAATACATAGAGATCAAGTAGGCTTCATGCCAAATAGACAGGCAGGCGATAATATACGCAGGGCAGTGTTATTGGCACATATTGCTAAAAAACGGAAAATCCCTTTATGTTTTCTATCTCTCGATATTAAGAGGGCATTTGACACAGTATCCTGGCAATATATGCAATATTCATCACAAAAATGGGGTTTTGGACCCCACTTTTTAACATGGATCAAAGCATTATATAATAAACCCAAAGCCTATATAAAATATGCTGGATACAAATCTGAAGCCTTTAATATCGAAAGAGGTACCCGACAGGGTTGCCCATTATCTCCCTTATTATTTGCCCTTATACTCGAACCCATGGCCCAATACATCAGAACAAACCAAACTATAACTGGCATTGAAGTAGGAGGTATTACACACAAATTATGTATATTTGCAGACGATATATTACTTTTTCTATCATCACCACAGGTCTCTGGTCCTAACTTAATACCAGCTGTTGATGGATTTGCAGCCCTATCCGGCCTTATGATTAATCCTAAGAAATGCCTAGTGCTTAATATTTCACTCACAAACATGGAATTGATCCCGGCTAGGGCTGCACTCCCATTCACATGGGCAGAAAAATCAATCCCATATCTTGGAATTTATTTAACAGCATCTCATTCTGACTTATTCTCAACCAATTATCCTCCTGTATTAAGACAGATCACAAATCTAATAAAACAATGGTCGCAACTTCCTTTATCCTGGATAGGGAAGATTAATGCAATCAAAATGACTATTCTACCCAAATTGCTTTATCTATTCAGAGTCCTCCCTATTCCAATTCCTTCCTATTTTTTTGAGAATAGTACAAAAAAGAGCAACTTCGTTTATATGGGGCTCTTCTAAACCACGTATACCTATACACACACTACATCTTCCCAAAAATAAAGGAGGCCTGGGATACCCTAATTTTACTAACTACTACAGAGCAGCACATTTGGCCAGTCTGTCCAAATACCATGCAAAACAGGAAATCCCATTATGGGTATTTATAGAGGCTTCAGAAAATGACCCTCTATTAATATCAAATTTATTATGGCTTGATCCTAAAGACCGCTTTAAAATTCATAATCCCATAACTAAACACTTCTTATCTCTCTGGGATAAACTAAAAACCAAATATCAGTTACAATCTCCACACAATCCTCTCCTTTCTTTTATCAGAAATCCGGCCTTTTATCCGGCATGGATCTACCCAAATTCTTTTAAAGCTTGGACAACATCAGGCATTCAGACACTAAATGACTTCATAGCATCTAAATCATTCCTTTCATTCCCATCGTTTAGAGAAAAATATGATCTACCAAACTCTGAGATATTTAGATATCTCCAAATCAAAAATTTCTATACACCATTCCTAAAGGGGGATACACCATTATCCCAATTATCCATTTTTGAATCAATCTGTACAAAAGATCCATTTGCTAAAGGTACAATTTCATTACTTTATAATCAATTATATGGAGTGGCAAATCTTAATAGACCCTCTTACGTTCAGAGGTGGGAGGAGGACCTGGGACGAACTTTAGAAGACACGGACTGGTCTAACATATGGCTCACATCTAAGTCATCTTCACCCAACATCTTAGCACTGGAGACAAATTATAAAGTCCTAACTCGCTGGTACCTTGTACCCGCTAGAGTGGCAAAATATTCACCTAATACCTCAACTCTTTGTTTTCGAGGATGCCCAGAAATAGGCACATATTTGCACATATGGTGGACGTGCCCAGTAATCCAAACCTTCTGGAAGGAAGTCTTTGTGATTGCATCTAAAATATTTAAAAAAATAATACAACCAGATCCATATTTAACTTTACTTAATCTAAAACCGGAATGGTTAACACTCTCTCAATTCAAACTTATGATCCAACTAATAACGGCTGCAAAACAAACAGTGGCCAAGGCATGGAAATCTCCTACATTGGTACTAGCAGAAACAATTCACAGAATGAATAATACAATGTCCCATGCTAAGATGGTAGCCATCGATCAAAATCAAATTCCAAAATTTGAAAAACTTTGGCATCCTTGGATAAAACAACAGTTCCTGTCAAACTTCAATGACTCTGTCCTGTTGCCATGGTAACAGATTAAATGACTTACAGAGACACCCATTCTAAGGCTTCAAAGAGAACTAAAAAGAATAATAAACTGACGAGCGGGACAACCTTGTGGACCATACCTCTACCTTTCAACCCTTTTTCTTCTTTCTCTTTCCTTTTCTCCACCTTACGATTAAAGCTCATTATCAGAATTTATTTGACCTATATACACTCTACTTGTAAACAATATGTATAGTAGGTATAAATCATTTAAATACCTACAAAAGTAACTAAGGAAATGATATATATCTTTAATTTAGGTTTACGTGAACCCAATGTTTAATATTTGAAATTTCATGATATTTACCTATATAAACCCTACTGTAAAACAATGAGCTTACTTTATAGATCCTTGTAAACTTACTTTATGTATCTTTATAACATTGTATACTCAATAAACTTCTTTTGACAAGGAAAGTTCATATATCATTATCAACAGAAAAGAAGCCTCTTTGGTAAAAAGTGTTTATGTTCTTGCAATGCAATGTATATAATCCACAAGTTTGATTTTAAGTATTGTATTAGTCACTAACAAAACCATTTTTTTATCATAGAGAAAGAAACAAATGGAATAGAATGACATTCAATGCAAAAGATTTATAAACATGATCGGCAGATCTGCAAGTATCATTGTTTCCTTGCAGACCAGTTTACAACTTGGTTACACAGGAAAACTAGATTATGATGTACAATATTTGATGTTCTGCTGGACCTAGTAATCTCAAACATTGTGGGGCTTATTACTAGGGATGGGCCGAACGGACCCCTGTTTGGTTCGGACCAGAACTTCCGAACACCGCGAACATTCGGACCCGAACAATGAACCCCATTAAAGTCAATGGGACCCGAACGTCAAATATCAAAAGTGCCCATTTTGAAGACTTAAATGCAAGTAATTAGCCCTAGGAGACATGGATCAATAAAAAAAAAAAGTTTGTGAAAAACGTCATTTTTAAACGAGCAGTGATTTTTTGATTTTTAAAGTTAAAGCCTAAAAATAAAAAATTCCTTCCAATATAGTGCCAGGGGGGTCCCCTTAGTCTAACTGTAAAGTGGCAGATCTGTACCATGTCTAGAATCTGCTGCAGCAATAATTGAATTTATAAAACCAAAAAAAAAATGACACTTTTTTTCCTACAAGCTGCCTTTATTTTGCTCAGCAACAGCTGGGGAACCAGTGTGTTTGATGAGGCCACAATGTAGTGCACTGGGAACAAGATTAGAGATTTTTTGGATACATTCTGGTTTTCCTTTGACTTTGTATAGAAGTAACATGTGTGTAAAAATTGGTCTTTGGGTGTTAGTGGCGCCTTACCACCGTAACCCTTTAGAGGTACCCTTGATGAAAGCAATAATTGGCCTTGCTGTAAAAAATTGCAATGATATACACCTGTCAAACAGGTGAAGAAAAATGACTCTTTGGGTGTCAGGGGCACCTTCCCACCATAACCCTATAGAGGTGCTCTTGATTAAGGCAAACAAAATTGCAATGATATGTATATGGTTGGTGATTTTGCCACATTTGATGTGCCTGAGACACAGTTTGCAGATAGCAACAGTGCGATCTGCTGCAGATGTGCTGAAAAAGGCCCAGACAGCTGAGCTTTGGGGAGATAACAGCTGCAGAACATGATGGAACAGGGTGGCTGCTCTCTACTCTTTCTTGATCCCAACCTCCTTGGGATCAACCAACCAGTCACCTTCAGTTTCCTCCTCTGCTCTATCTGGCACCCAAGTCGCATCAGTGACCTCACCATCATCATCATCTCCATCTCCTCCATCTTCATCATTACCACTGGAGACAACTTGGCAATACGCTATGGCTTGGAGAACATGAATGCCAATTTGTCTACCAGTGTTCCTCCCTCTCTCTAAGCTCATGTTCCTGTCATCCTCAACCTCAGAACCAGCATCTGAATCCAGTAATGGCTGGGCATCATCAAGGAGCAAGTGGCTGACGCTGTGGTCAAATAACTCAGCTGACTCCTCAATGGCTGATGTTAGGGCTATGGCAGGAATAGATGTGGACAAGGAGGCAGGTTTATCCACTCTGGCAACTGCAGGGGATTGCACACTTGTCTCTGCTTGTGTGACAGAGGTTGAGGAGGATGAGGAAGGTTTAGTAAGCTAGTCCACCACCTCCTCTGCATGCTGTGGCTGGATAGCACGGGCAAACTCACTAAACAGAGGAAATGATGCCCTGCCTGAGGACTGGCCACCACGTTTACCTTTGCCTGTGGAAACATTTGTTGCTGGCCCCCTTACAGTGCCAAGGGAATGTCTGCCTCTCCTTGCTGTTAACGCACACAGAACTATATGGCGTTAAACAGGCAAACGCATGCAAAACTATATGGCGTTAAACTGGCAGTAACGCACGCAAAATGATATGACGTTAAGCTGGCAGTAATGCATGCAAAACTATATGGCATTAAACAGGCAGTAACGCACGCAAAACTTTATGGCGTTAAACTGGCAGTAACGCACGCAATACAATATGGCGTTAAACTTTCAGTAACGCAATCAAATAGACAGTGTTCAACCATCACTACACTGAAGCTTTCTGAACTGTCCCTACTCTAGCTATACACTATTGTCAAGATTACTGACACAGTCTCACTACACTACAATGAAACTATCTGAGCTGCCCCTACTCTAGCTGCACACTATGAAAAGCTGAATAATGGTCCTCCTCACTACACTCACACTATCCCTAGACTGACACTAAACTAATATTCTACACTGACAATTTAAGCAAAATAGCACAGTAGAGCACACTACACTAACTAATGGCACTGAACAGACCCCTGTTCTACAGTTTCTCACAAAAGTGAGTACACCCCTCACATTTTTGTAAATATTTTATTATATCTTTTCATGTGACAACCCTAAAGAAATGACACTTTGCTACAATGTAAAGTAGTGAGTGTACAGCTTGTATAACAGTGTAAATTTGCTGTCCCCTCATAATAACTTAACACACAGCCCTAATGCCCCGTACACACGGTCGGACTTTGTTCGGACATTCCGACAACAAAATCCTAGGATTTTTTCCGACGGATGTTGGCTCAAACTTGTCTTGCATACACACGGTCACACAAAGTTGTCAGAAAATCCGATCGTTCTAAACGCTGTGACGTAAAACACGTACGTCGGGACTATAAACAGGGCAGTGGCCAATAGCTTTCATCTCTTTATTTATTCTGAGCATGCGTGGCACTTTGTCTGTCGGATTTGTGTACACACGATCGGAATTTCCGACAACGGATTTTGTTATCGGAAAATTTTATATCCTGCTCTCAAACTTTGTGTGTCGGAAAATCCGATGGAAAATGTATGATGGAGCCTACACACGGTCGGAATTTCCAACAGGGTCCTATTACACATTTTCCGTCGGAAAATCCGACCGTGTGTACGGGGCATTAATGTCAAAACGCTGGCAGAAAAAGTGAGTACACACCTAAGCGAAAATGTCCAAATTGGGCCCAAGGTGTCAATATTTTGTGTGGCCACCATTAATTTTCCAGCACTGCCTTAACCCTCTTGGGCATGGAGTTCACCAGAGCTTCACAGGTTGCCACTGGAGTCCTCTTCCACTCCTCCATTAAGACATCACGGAGCTGATGGATGTTAGAGACCTTGCGCTCCCCACCTTCCGTTTGAGGATGCCCCGCAGATGCTCAATAGGGTTTAGGTCTGGAGACATGCTTGGCCAGTCCATCACCTTTACCCTCAGCTTCTTTAGCAAGGCAGTGGTTGTCTTGGAGGTGTATTTGGGGTCGTTATGTTGTAATACTGCCCTGTGGCCCAGTCTCTGAAGGGAGGGGATCATGCTCTGCTTTAGTATGTCACAGGACATGATGTTCCCTCAATGAACTATAGCTCCCCAGTGCCGGCAGCACTCATGCATCCCCAGACCATGACACTCCCATCCGCTACCATGGTTGACTGTAGGCAAGACACACTTGTCTTGGTACTCCTCACCTGGTAGCCGCCACACACAATTGAGATAATCTAAACCAAATAAGTTTATCTTGGTCTCATCAGACCACAGGACATGGTTCCAGTAATCTATGTCCTTAGTCTGCTTGTCTTCTGCAAATTGTTTGCGGCCTTTCTTGTGCATTATCTTTAGAAGAGGCTTCCTTCTGGGACGACAGCCATGCAGACCAATTTGATGCAGTGTGTGGCATATGGTCTGAGCACTGACAGGCTGACCCCCCACCTCTTCAACCTCTGCAGCAATGCTGGCAGCACTCATACATCTATTTCCCAAAGACAACCTCTGGATATGACGCTGAGCACTCAACTTCTTTGGTCGAACATGGCGAGGCCTGTTCTGAGTGGAACCTGTCCTGTTAAACCGCTGTATGGTCTTGGCCACTGTGCTGCAGCTCAGTTTCAGGGTCTTGGCAATCTTCTTATAGCCTAGGCAATCTTTATGTAGAGCAACAATTCTTTTTTCAGATCCTCAGAGAGTTCTTTGCCATGAGATGCCATGTTGAACTTCCATTGACCAGTATGAGAGAGTGAGAGCGATAACACCAAATTTAACACACCTGCTCCCCATTAACACCTGAGACCTTGTAACACTAACAAGTCACATGACACCGGGGAGGGAAAATGGCTAATTGGGCAGAATTTGCACATTTTCACTTATGGGTGTACTCACTTTTGTTGCCAGCGGTTTAGACATTAATTGCTGTGTGTTGAGTTAATTTGAGGGGACAGCAAATTTACATGTTTTTACAAGCTATACACTAACTACTGGTCTGGGGCATGCATGCGTGCGTGCTGGCTCGATGTCTGCTGGCACCCGCTGATTGTCAGTATACAGGCAGAACGGTGATCTGCCTATGTAAACAAGGCAGATCGCTTTTCTGTCAATAGGGAAGGCATTAATCCTGTGTTCCTGCAAAGCAGGGACATGGATCTATGCAGAGTAGTTCAGTATCACCATACTGTAGTAACACTGTACTACTCAGGGGGTGATCAGGAATTTTTTTTGTATACACCTTGATTGCTGTTACAATGATGATCTTTGTAACAATAATAGTTTGAACTGTTATGAATAAATTACATTCATAACAGCTGTGATTACTAGTGATCTGTGATTGATTATAGCTAATAACATGGTACAGGGTGCTGTGATTGGCCCAGGAACCATGTGATGAAGAAAAGCAAAATCAAATTTTATTCATATTTATTATACAGGATTTATTATTATACACGATTTATATAGCGCCAACAGTTTGTGCAGCGCTTTACAACATGAGGGCAGTACAGTTACAATACAAATCAATGCAGGAGGGATCAGAGGGCCCTGCTCGTTAGAGCTTACAATCTATCAATCATTCTAATCAACTGATGTTTTAAGGGAAAAAAAAAAATAAAAAAAAAAAAATATATATATATATTTATATTTATATTTATATTATAATGTATACTCTTGTAATTTCCATACACTCTTATGTTTTTAATTTTAATATTAATATTATATATTCTTGTTATTCAGGTATGACCTTAATGGTTGATTGTTGTAAGTATCATTGTTAATCACTATTCTGCCTTACTATCTGTCTCTTAGAAAGTATGGTCTTTGTTTATTAGTTTCCATTGTTTCCCTTCCCGGAAGTTAGCTAGTGCTTATGCGTGTATATATACCTATTCTAAGATGGCCCCCAGCAGAGCCTGAGGAAGGAGCACGCATGCTCCGAACGCGTGCACTGCCCGCTGACCCTGTACCCAGTAGTGACGTCATCCTTGAGCCTCTCCGTGCATCGCCGAGCATCACCAAGTCCTCTGGAAGCACTGGGAGCCACCAGCGTGGCCGGATCAAATGCAGCTCCAGCAAGCCACAGGCACCTAGCACCATCCTGGGACAGAGCGGATGCTCCACTATACAATGCTGGTTTTTATCCCTCATTTGTGAGTGTCATTCATACCTTTTAATACATTTAATTGCTATACTTAGAAGGTGCTGCTTTTTGTCTTCTTCATGTTTCAGAGTCCCTTCTAGCTTCTTCCAAGCCGGTATCCTCTAGGGATAGCCTCCTTGTCATCTTTACATGGACTTATTAGAATGGATTTGATTATACTGCCCTATTGTGTGACTCAGTCACAATTATTTTAAAATACTATTTAATAGCCTAATCCTGAGTGTGCCATATAATCACAATTGGTTTTTATGTCACCATGTGATGACTGTGGACCAATCACAGCATCACTCAATTTCCTATTGGAACCAACACGCATCTGCAAAAAGCAGCACATTTTTGTGCGGTATGGGAAAGCATCGTTACTGCACCTGGTGTGAACAAGCCCTAAAATGTAGTCTGTGACATAGAGTTCAGTGATCTGTAGGTTGTAAATCTTCCCCCCGAAATCCCCCCTACTTGCACAAATCTCCCCTTCTAGCACAAACCCCCTCCAAAGCCTCCCTATAAACCTATGTGGCTTACGTCCACATTTAAAATAGCTAAAAATAATAGGAAAAGATCATTTAAAAGTATAAAAATGTAGGAACATCAATTAAAAGTTACAAACAATATAACAGAATATGTTAAAAAGGAAATCAAGGCCACAGCAATTAAAAACAAAAAACAAGTTGCAAAAAGTAGGACAAACCCCAAAAAATCTTCAAATATATTAATAGTAAAAAGGTTAGGTCTAAGCCCTTTAATTTTGAGTTGGTTTTGGGGAAAAAAGAGAAGGCAAATGTAATAAATACATTCTTCAGCTCTGTGTATACTAAGGAAAATGGGGGAGCTCAAGTTTCTAATGAGGACAGGATTAACATAGCCCCAAGTTATCCACAATGTATGAAAATTGCTATGGTCCAGAAGTATTTAGGCAAAAGAAAGGTGACCAGATGGCTTATGGGTCCTCATATTGTTGAGTTCTGTTATTTCTAAGCCATTGTTTCTAATTTTTAGAGACTCTTTAACCACTTGCTGACCACCCATAGTACATTTACTGTGGACTTCCGTCATGGGCAGGCTGGATTACGTACATGTATGTAATCCAGCCTGTTCCGGGTTAGGGGCATGCCACTCCTGTGATCGCTGTGTCCACCAGCAGATTGCGGATCCCGGTACCTGGCTGCTTTGTCACTATGATCACTATGTCAACAAAGCTGTTATGAATGAATTTCATTCATAACAGCTGAGTTTTCTATTGAGTGATGCTGTGATAGGCCCACAGTTATCACATGGTACCTGGGCCAATCACAGCACACTGTACCATGTGATTAGATATAACCAATCACAGATTACTAGTACTCATGGCTGTTATGGATTTAATTTATTCATAACAGTTCCAAATATTGCTGTTACAATGATCATCATTGTAACAGCAATCAAAGTGTAAAAAAAACCTGATCACCCCCAGAGTAGTAGTGTTACTACAGTATGGTGATACTTAACTACTCTGCTGAGAGTATGTAAAAAAAAAAAATATTTATATATATATATATATATATATATATATATATATATATATATATATATATATATAAACATACTGTCACCAGTCAGTAACCCTGATTACGGTCACACCAGTCATATAATGACACTGTACTTCACTGGTGACTGTATAAAAAAATGTGAAAAAAAGAACAATTTAATGTCTTATTTTTCCAAAACATTTCTTCCAAACGTTTGGAGGGAATGTGTACAGTCCTGGCATTTTAAGGGCCTCAAGAAATGACATGTTGAGGCTGTCAGTACATCAGGATTGATCAATTTACAAATATACTATATACCATAGTTTATAGATGCTATTGGGATTTTTTTTACCAAAAACATGTAGCAGAATAAATTTTGTAAATAAATTTATGAAGGAACTTGATTTTATTGGATAGTCAGTGGAATATAAAATGAACCCAGTGCAGCTGAAAAGCAAACATAACTGGAAGATATGGTATACAGCAACATAAACAAAGGATATCCGCGCCCAATGGGTTAAATGAAGGTAACTCTCTCAATGGCAGTGATATTGAACAGGAACAAATGTATTCAATAATAATCATAAGAACTCAGTTCAAAGATTATTGCTGAAATGGTAAACAAAGGACGGATATAAATGATAAAAATGAGCCTACGGTTTCACTGGAGGCCCCCGAAGCAGTAAGGAGCTGACAGCATCAAGCAATGGAACAGTGCAGAAAGAGGGGCGCCAAAAATCCTGCACCGAAAGATCCTGTCCCGGAGGGCGGACCCACTCAACGGCGTGGTTTGGGATGGCTGGCATGCTGCTGGAGGGGACACGTTGCGGCGGAAAGGATGACAAGCCACTCTCCACAAGTCAGCTCGCTGAGGCATCTGGTGTGCTTGTGGAGAGGAAAACTCACGGTCTGCGGACAGATGTAAAACCACTCTTCCTGTGTTGACTGTCAGCAGATATGTGGTTGCCACAAGGTGTGGGGTGGGAATGGCAAAGCTGCTGAGGACCAGACCTGGAAGCCGGGGAGGACTCATTCAGATGACGTAAAGCACTGGCCAAGATGATGGTGGCCGGAAAGATTCGGGAACCAGCGTGAAGCGCAGGTTGTTCTGTTGCCATGATGACACATTTCACGCACATGCACTTTGTCAAAGTCACGGGGATAGGCAACTAGAGAGTTTAACCGCTTCAGCCCCAGAAGATTTGGCTGCTCAATGACCAGGCCATTTTTCGCAATTTGGCACTGCATCAATTTAACTGACAATTGCGCGGTCGTGCGAAGCTGTACCTAAACAAACTTAATGTCCTTTTTTTCCCCCCACAAATAGAGCTTTCTTTTGGTGGCTTTTGATTATATCTGCGTTTTTTATTTTTTGCGCTATAAACAAAAATAGCGACAATTTTGAAAAAAAAACAATATTTTGTACTCTGCTATAATAAATATCCACATTTTTTTTTAAAAAAAGCTAATTTTTTCCTCAGTTTAGGCCGATATGTATTCTTCTACATATTTTTGGTAATAAAAATTGCAATAAGCGTATATTGATTGGTTGGCGCATCTACAAAAAAGGGAATAGATTTATGGCATTTTTATTATTATTATTATTTTTTTTACTAGTAATGGTGGCGATCTGCGATTTTTTTAGTGGAACTGTGACATTGTGGCGGACACATCGGACACTTTTGACACTTTTTTTAAACCATTGACAATTATAGAGCGATCAGTGCTATAAAAATGCACTGATTACTGTGTAAATGTCACAGGAAGGGAAGGGGTTAACACTAGGGGTCGATCAAGGGGTTAACTGTGTTCCCTGACTATGTGTTCTAACTGTGGGGGCAGGGAACTGACTATAGGAGATGACAGATCATGGTTCCTAGCTATTCGGAACTCACAATCTGCCTCTCCTCTCCTCACAGAACAGGGATTTGTGTGTTTACACACACACACGTCCCTGTTCTGCCTCTCGTGCCCACGATCGGGTGCGGCGGTCATCACGACCACCAGCAACGAGCATCAGCAACCCCCGCAATGCAGTCGGTGTGCACGCACCTGCTATCCCACTTAAAGGAGCCGACCTACAGCTATGTCGGTTCACGGGATCGTGCCAACCTGCCACAGTATAATGACGGCAGCTGGTTGGCAAGTGGTTAAACAGTTCATTACATATTCGACAGATTTTGTCATCTGCATTTTACCATGTCCCTGTGGCCTCCTGTTCATGGGCCCCGCAGGCAAGAATTGGAGATCACCGCAGGTTCATTAAAAAAGGATCCAATGATAAACATTGCAGATCGCCGCCATTACTAGTAAAAAATAAATAAATAAATAAACATGCCATAAATCTATCTCCTATTTTGCTTTAACTTTTGCTCAAACCAATCAATATACACTTATTACGATTTTTATTACCAAAACGATGTAGAAAAATACATATCGGCCTAAACTGAGAAAAAAAATAGCTTTTTTTAAAAAAAAATTGGGGATATTTATTATAGCAAAAAGTACAAAATATTGTGCTTTTTTCCAAATTGTTGCTCTTTTTTTGTTTATAGCGCAAAAAATAAAAACCACAGAGATGATTAAATGCCACCAAAAGAAAGCTCTATTTTGAGTAAAAAAGGACGTCAATTTTGTTACTACCATGGGTAATAAATTGACAGGTTAGGCATCCTCTTTTCTTGCATTGGAAGATGCCTGTCCTGTTATCAAAATATGTTCTGATATCCAATGGGGATCTTTTACTCTGGGTTGATATTTTACTTGGTGCTAGAATGTTCTTCATAGTGCAGGCTTTTCTAAATGTAACTTGCAGAGCTATTGGTAGCAGAGGGGCCAAACGCTGGTCTAATAGTAAGATTGTATAATGTTTTTGTTTCATTTTGGAAACTGATCTATATTTACCATTAAAAGTTGACACAAATCTAACTGTATGGTTATCGTTATTCTCAGCTGTATGTCTCTCTCTGTGGAGAGGGTTCATGTTTGACATGAAAGCTTCTTGAACTAATTCCGAAGGGCAGCCCTTTTCTTCAAATGTATTTTCCATAGAACCACCTTGTGTGGCATAATCCTCTATTTTTGAACAGTTTCTGTTTAAGCTATTAAACTGTCCAGTGGGAATATTATTTTTCCATGTTGGATGATGAAAGCTATTGAAATGAAGGTAAGAATTCCTACTGGTGGGCTTAACATGAATTTTGGGTTTATCATGGGTTAGTACCAAGTCTAGAAACACCAACTCCCTTGGGTCAAGTACATAAGTAAATGTCAACCCAAAGGGGTTATCATTACAATAGGCCACAAAAGAGGGGAACACTCCAGATGAGCAGGATGTAATTGATGTATCTGCCAAAGAACACAATGTGCTCAGTGAATGGGTTGTTGGCCCAGATGCATTCCTACTTCCAATAGCACATTGTCAAGTTGGCACATACTGGGGAAAAAATTCGCCCCCATGGCTGTGCCCTTAAGTTGTAAATAAAACTGATCGAGGAATGTAAAATAATTGTGTCTTAAGCAAAGATAAACTGACTTAACTAAAAAAGATCAGATTGATGTGAGTTAATGACTCAGTTTTGAATGAGGAAATGTTGTATGGCCATTGGGCCTACCTCCTGTGGTATTGACGTGTAGAGGGAGCCGACATCAAGTGATGCCCACATATATCCCTCTTCCCAAGAGTAATGTTGAAGGGCATCAATAACCTGACTCGAGTCTCTGATGTATGAAGGGAGTTGACATACCAATGGTTACATAGTTACATAATAGGTGAGGTTGAAAAAAGACACAAGTCCATCAAGTCCAACCTATGTGTGTGATTATATGTCAGTATTACATTGTATATCCCTGTATGTTGAGGTCGTTTGTGTGCTTATCTAATAGTTTTTTGAAACTATCGATGCTCCCCGCTGAGACCACCGCCTGTGGAAGGGAATTCCACATCCTTGCCGCTCTTACAGTAAAGAACCCTCTACGTAGTTTAAGGTTAAAGCTCTTTTCTTCTAATTTTAATGAGTGGCCACGTGTCTAACTTCCTTCCGCAAAAAAAAGTTTTATCCCTATTGTGGGGTCACCAGTATGGTATTTATAAATTGAAATCATATCCCCTCTCAAGAAACTCTTCTCCAGAGAGAATAAGTTCAGTGCTCTCAACCTTTCCTCATAACTAATATCCTCCAGACCCTTTATTAGCTTAGTTGCCTTTCTTTGTACACTCCATTTCCAGTATATCCTTTCTGAGGACTGGTGCCCAGAACTGGACAGCATACTCTAGGTGCGGCCGGACCAGAGTCTTGTAGAGCGGGAGAATTATCATTTTATCTTTGGAGTTGATCCCCTTTTTAATGCATGCCACTATTCTGTTTGCTTTGTTAACAGCAGCTTGGCATTACATGCCATTGCTGAGCCTATCATCTACTAGGACAACCAGGTTCTTTTCCATCCTAGATTCCCCCATAGGTTCTCCCCCAGTGTATAGATTGCATTCATATTGGTTGTAGAAAGAAATCAATATAAACTGATAAGCCACTAGTGAAACTATTTGTACTTGCCACTATTGGCCTTCCAGGGAGATCTGTCAGGGATTTATGTACTTTCGGGAGATGGTAGAAGTACGGTGTGCTACACTCAGGAGGAAATTAAAATAGTTTCCCCTTTTTGTTAAGCACTCCGTTCTCCCAGGTGTCATATACCAGGTTCTTCAGAACTATTTGATAACCAGGGAGGGGGTCAACAGAGTTTAAGGTAAGTATTGGTGTCAGCAAGCAGCTGGCTTGCCTCTTTCAGGTAATCTTTTTTGTTCTGCACTACGAGACTACCCCCTTTATCAGCTTGTCTGATGGTAATCTCTGTGTTGACTATCAAATCTTTTAGGGCCTGACATTCTTCCCTTGATAAATTATGATGTTTATTTGTTATTGAAGTGTCACACAGAGTTAAAAAATCTTTATAAACTGCCTGTTAATATGTTTCTATGTAAGGGCCCTTAGATTGGGTTGGAAAGAAAATCAATTTAGGTTTGAATGTGGTGTAAATATGTCCCTCTATGTTACCCTCCAGCCAAAGTTCTTCCAAAATGTTGGGTTCATTGTGGGAAACCTCCACTGAATTAAGGCATGATTCTTCACTGACCTTTCTGTCTTTTGATAAATTGCATTTGGATTGTCAGCATAGTGTCGTGTTATTGTCAACGATCTTATAAAGCAATGTAGATCTTTGAACAGGCCAAATTTATTTGGCCCCACTGAGGGAGAGAAGCTCAGTCCCTTTTGAAGTAGATGTTCCGAAGGGGTAAGATTATATGTGGACAGATTATACATTGTACTGGCTTCTATATTAGCTCTGTCCTTTCTTTTTTGTTGGTTCTTGATTCCTGCTCCTCCTCTTCGTCCTCGTCTAATTTTCTTGTTTCTTTGTGGGCTCCCTTTGGAGTTGACATCTGAAAAATCTGATTAGAGAAGGATGTTACTTGACTTGTACTCCCTGATGAGTAAGAGTTGTCTAGGGTATCCTGCAATTTGGGCCATATGCCTAGTTTAATGTAGCTCTCCAAATATTTGGATAAGGGGCTATAACTATTATGTGTCGGTACATTAAATATAGGATATGGAGAAATAATAGGGGGTGGCAGCATGGAGGTTGCCAAATTCACAGAGACAGATGGAATATTGTCCCCTGAAATGGATGCCGTGGGTAAAGATGGGAATTGTTCTATATCAATGATGGCTGACATGTTATCAGGAGGGTGGCCTGTAGTGTCCATTTTGGGTGGCAGTATTAGAGGCGGTACAGAGTTAGGGGTAACACTTGGTAGGTATTGGTTCCTATATCTATTTGTCCTAGATTTGTGTTTATTGGAAAAAGTTGATTTTTGAGTGTTGGCCTTAGGTTTTAGTTTTTTTGCAACAGTTGTCTGTGTATTATGTGTTGTTTGTCCTGAGCCATCCTGGGAGGGACACTTCCAATCAAACACTTGGCCATTGCTGTAGTCGAAGATGTTTCGTTCTAATTTTTTGTTTTTTTGAAAATTAGGTTGTCCTCATCTTTCTTTACAATTTTTTTTAAGACCTGTAACCATTTTGAATATAAACAAAAGGAACTAAACTCCTGGATGTTTATTTCTCTTTCTTTAGCTTGTTGTGCCAACTCTAGTTTTATTTCTCTTTGTTGGATTAAGATTTGAATCCAAAATTCTGCTAATAAACTGCATTCTTTATGGAGGTCTTCGTCCAAAAAGAGTATTGTTTCTTGATCCAAAGACCTCTTGGAGTGATCCCCAATTCAAGATATTTTTTGAGAAATGCTAAATCCCACCATTGGGTATGTGCATATTGTTTTGCATCCTGAGCTCGAAGAAAAGCCTTATTTTATTAATAGTAGGGTTTATATTTTCTTTATCGCTATTGTCATTTTTACCAATGTTGTCAAATATGGCTTGAAGCCTACTGGACCTATCTGAATACATGAAAAAAAAAAAAAGAAGGAATCCTAAAAAAATTAAAATTAAAAAAGGATAGGGAGAAGGAGAAGGAGAAGGAGGACCTTATAGTTAGAATTGAAATCTTGACCAATAAACATACACACCATACACAAACACCAATAGACACTAAAAACATACACAAATAAAAGAGCAAATATCTGAATTAGGATGTAATAGCGGATTGGTAAAAAATCCAGTTCACTGCATATACAAATAGCCAACAGTGAGCTGCTAGTAAAAAAGTCCAGACAACAATTGAAAGTAGCAAAAAGTTTCACCAGCGCTCAACTGCGGATCATGAGCAGATGGAGAGGGATTGAACAGTTAGTGGAATATAAAATGAACCCAGTGCAGCTGAACAGCAAACATAACTGGAAGACATGGTATACAGCAACATAAACAAAGGATGTCAGCGCTCAATGGGTTAAATGAAGATAAATCTCTCAATGGCAGTGATATTGAACAGGAACAAGTTTATTCAATAATAATCATAAGAACTTAGTCCAAAGATCATTTCTGAAATAGTGAATAAAGGAAGGATATAACAACTGATTAAAATTAGCCTATATTGAAAAGGGGATCAAAGTATATACCTAATAACTACAGACCAGTTAGTTTAACTTCTGTATGTGAAAAATAAGTGCAGCACTCAAAATAAATCTCAGAGTGAACTGAAACTTGATGTAGATATACATAAAGGTGCACATAAACAATCTAAGAATAAACTAAAAAAAAAATATATGCAAACAGTGGGTAAATGTACACTGAATTACAGTATGTGTGTACAATATCCCTAAAGTAAAATTGATATACTAAAGATCATAACAGTGTGACAATAAAAATATAAGTAAATAATGTCCAATAATATCCAAGGAAAAAAAAATGTAAAATAAATCTTAGTCTCACAAACTGATTTCTTTATTATTTCTCATGATCTCATGAATAATCATTTATATTTTTCCGCCAGATCTCCAGAATAATGTTTATAATTTTTGTTTAAAGTGATCTCCTTTTTTTTAAAATCAAGATCTCCTGATTTTTTTTTTGTAGTGATCTCCATAACATTTTTTGTCATTTTGTGTGTAAAGTTACCACAACACCATTATTATCTTGTATTTTTTAATCTCAAGGAGGTTGGTTGGTGTACCTTGTTAGACATTGTATTTTTGAAATGTACCTGCCTACTCACAAAGTGTCCTTTTTTAATTAAAACACATAGCCAATGATTTGTTAAAAAAATAGACATTTATTAAGGGGTCATAACAAAATAAAGAGGAAGGCAATGCTGGATAAACTGGTAAAATTAGCGAAGCTTTTGTACCCCAGGGCACACATCAACTATTTGACAGGCAAAATTGGTAGCCTGAGGAGTTCATTTAATAGGGAGCACAATCCGGTCCAGGACTCTGACAGATCAGGAACAGCAGCAGACATATATGTCCCCAGGCTGTGGGCTTACAATTGCCTGCGTCTTTTGCCAGACCAGACTGAACCCAGGCCATCACTCTCTTGTCTTCCTTCCACGCTTCCTTCCACGCTTGATTTCAGGCTGTGGCTCTGGTGTTGCAGTTGTGGCAGGAGGTGGAGGAGGAGGATGGTCCAACTCACACAGATGGGTTTTGCTTGTGTGTTCGCCTCTCAACCCCTTATTTAGGGCCATATATATCACTTCCTCACGAAAGAGGCATTGGCCACCTCCATTTCCTGCATTTTGTTGGCATCCATGCAGGCATAGGCCTCAAGAAGACTGGAGGGGTCTGAGGGCTGCAGAAGCCTGCCGAATTAACCCAAGTGCTGACTCTTCCATGTTCCTCCCCTTCCTGGGCCTTTTTTGTTGAAGGTGGAGGGGAGGGACCTAGGATTCAGTCAGGCTACTGGGCCCAGCCACCTCCTGGCTGCCACTTACCCCCGCCACTTCCTGGCTGCCACTTACCCCTGCCACCTCCTAGCTGCCACTTTCCCCTGCCACCTCCTGGCTGCCACTTTCCACAGCCTCCTCCTGGTTGAGGCTTTCCTGTGTATGAAAAAGGGACATAATTTTAGTTTATTGTTCATCGATCACACACAATTTTGAGAAATATGTTGAACAATGCTATACCTGACTCAAGCTGGGCTCCTCCACATCTTCTTCCTGGGTGGAAGGCCCAGGGTGGATGTCGGAAGCCTCAGCTGGGGTGGAAGGAAGAGTGGAAGGAAGGGTTGAGAGCGATGGCCTGATTTCAGACTGGTCTGACAGAAACCACAGTCTGTCATAGTACCACAGCCTGGGTACATAAATGTCATCTGCTGCTGCTCCTGATCTCATGAAATCCTGGACCTTCTTGTGCTCCCTATTATAAGTGCTCCTCAAGCCACCAATTTTGCACTTCAAATAGTTGATGTCTGCCATGGGGATTTGCGGCTTCACAAATTCAAGCAATTTATCCAGTGCTGCCTTCCTCTTTATTCTATTAGTATAAAAAAGGAGTTTCACCTGCAACAGACAGGGCAGCTCTCTGTACATATCAATGAATTAGGGGAGGAAGTCGTGATTGTTGAATCGATCCATTTTACCTGCAAGATACAGCACAAGACAAACCCTAATGTAAGGCTAAACTCGCATAATATTGTCCCAATATAGGCCTCAATCTCTAAGCAGTATAGGCCACTGATGCCCCAAGTTAAAATTGTACCTTCGTTATCACGATCGGCGCTTCCAATACTCCTTCTTTCGCTCACAGATCATACGTCAACGCACGCGTGTTCCGCTTTTTTTATACACTGCCCATGCATTAAACTCTGCCCTCCCCTGACCTTCTTTCTAGTCTATTCCCTGCCCCTTCTCTTTCGGCACAGTGGGAGAGCACATTGCAGAGAAAGAACAAGTGTATGCAGACAGCAGAAGCAACGGCGAAAGCCTGGAGCTACGAACGTCCCAATCCCGGAGGAGATTTAAGGCCTCAAAATGCCTTTGTAGAGATGGTGGACATCTTGAAGAGGGCCGACTATGATGGGAAGCATGGACCTTACCCAAACCCAAATGTGAGAAAGGCCAAGATCATGACTAAAGTTGTGAGAAGTCTGCACAGGAATTTTGGGGTACGACGATCCAAGGATCAATGGAGGAAACACTGTTCAGACCTGAAATTGAGGGAGCACAATCAGTACAGAAGGATCAAGAGACTTCTGCAAAAAAGTAAGTATTTGTCGTGTGTTCCTATTATTATTATTACTTTAGTGCTGCTCCATGTACTTTTCTTTACTGTTGTACTGTTTAAAATGGCAAGTTTTAGGTTCGTGGGTACAGTAATCGTTGGTAGTAAACATCATTCGTTCGCCCACTTATACGATGTTTTTGGCAGATGCAGGTGAGCTGGACATTTTGATGATAGGCAACTCCTATCCTCATATTGATTAGTGGTTCCAAATGAATAACTACCGCAGTAGGGAACAGACACAAACGATACGCTCAGCATCTTTCCAAATAACTGTTCTGCTTTATTATGACGCAATTGAAGGTTTTTATACACATGATTACGTAGGTATCACATTAATATTACAATTGTACGTTTATGGTAACAAAGGGCGTTACATAAGCAGACTAATTCTAATCAGGACTCAGAATGTAAACATGTACTGAAAACATTATTAGTGCCGTGTGCACAGTGAGGGCAGTGTGCAATACATACAAAATAGAATACAATTATATACAGAACTTACAAATTTCCATTACATTCTCCCCTCTTTTGATCAATATTTTGATCACTAACCACACCTGCTATCACCTTTAACCTGGAACCACCACACACTTAGGTGGAGGTAGTCCTGGCCAAAGAGGCAAAAACTCCATTGTGGAGACTATAATAGCTGAGCAGCTTTTTCATTACAAAATGACTTTTCATTGTGAAAAACAAATGATTGATAAGAGATATTTATGTCTCTTAACAATCCACAAGTCACCTGGCTTTAGTTTAAGATCCTTCCAAACTCTTAGGATCTGGAATTGGGGAGAAAACACAAATTATTTTGTCAAAAACCCTAAAAGATCAGCAACATTCTCTGTGGGATCCAAACGGAGGACTTGAGCTGCTGAGACAAAATATAAGCAAGTAACACACTCCCAAACCAAATCCCATAGGGAGAGAGTCCAACATCCCCTTAGGGGCTTGATAAAAGATAAGAAAACATTCAGGCAAAAAGTTTTATAGTTTCTTACTCTACTTTGTCCGCTACATTGTAGACAGTAGGGAGTGTAAAAATAAAACCTCAAAACTTCTAGTAAGGGCTCTCCTATAAAAATGATTTCCTCTATTACTCTCTGTAGATGTTGCACTCTGTACTTACAAACTACTTCTGATAACACTTTTTACCTTGGTCTTTGCAGTAGCATTTGCCACTGGACATCCAGAAAACATGTCCACACAGACAAAATGCATACTCGTAAGATCCTGACTTGGGCATCTGGATATATCCTTTTGTAATCTCTGGAAGGGATGTTCAGCTTTTGGTAACACCTTTGGTAACAGGTAAAACAAGAAGTAGTATGTTATAAAAACAACTGTGGAGAACCCTGGCTCTATCCCACGCTCATTTACTAAGACAGCCATAACTGCTTGTGACTGATGACATGGTCCATGTGTGAAGCTGGAGGGAAAAGAGTGGCTGGTAGACATAAATGATCACCTTTTCCAAAGTCCTGTTTTATACGAAGTTGCCCCCTGTGGACCACTTGTTCTTCTCGTTCTAGGGTCCTTAAAGTTGCACAGACCCAGCAAGTGTCCAGGGATGCAAATACAGCATCCTTAGTCACCTGGTCTGCTTCCATGTGTGAGTTTTAAAGTTAATATGGCTACCCCAGCCAAATCTGGAAGGCTGAAAACAGCCAATCAATTAACTTGGCATGCTTTATTGGTTTACCTGTCGAAGAAAAAACAAACTTCTGGCCCTTCAAATGGAACCAAAAGCTCTCTATATCTCGACTATCTATATAAACATACATCTTTTTATAGCTCACAGGCTTTGCTAAAACATGGAGCTCTGCTTCTTGAGCTGGGGGAAAGGATCCAATGACTCTGAATACAGAGTATCCTTCTGGGTGATGAACTGCATCCTCAGTATAAAACTGGGAATAACTCTACAAAAAAATGAAATATCTGGGTCTTCAGGGAGTGTGTCCTACACTGGGCTCACAGCAGCTGATTCCTACACCATCAATTTAACACATGTGGTTTTCCTTTGTCTCCAGCCTCCTCCAATAGAGGCAATAAGGTGGCTGGATTCAAATGTACACATTTTTTCATTGTTAGATTTGTACATGAACAAACAAAACAAATTCATATTTTGAACCTTTCATTAGACAAACATTTAGTTAGCTGTATATTTGCTGCGTAGAATGTGGGGCCACAGCGCACTTTAATTCTTCTAATGTTATAGGGGATTCTAGGTTAGCTTTAACTACTGTAGAGAGGGTTGGTAATTCGAATCCCTCCAAGAATTTGTCCATCTCTCCCCTTACTGTAGGCTGCTTTGACTTGTACAAAGTGCTGTAAAAATCAAAAAATATCTCCTTGATTTTCACAGAATCGGCCACGATTTCCCCATTTGGGGACCTAATCGCAGAGATTGTTGAGGATGGAGAATTGGTACTTGCCACTAAGGCCAACATTCGGCCCATTCTTTCCCCCTCCTCAAAAAACCTCTGCCTCTGAAAAAGCCTTCTATTCTCGGCATTTCTAATTGTTACCGCTTTGTATTCCTGTTGCTTCCTGGTCCATAGCTCCCTTATCTCTGGAGTGGGGTCCAGGACATATTGCCTTTCCAGCCCCATGACCTCATTTCTGATGCGTGGTCCCTGCATTCTTGTTTTCCGCTTCACCCTTGTTATGTGCTGGATTAAGAGCCCTCTGAGAAAGGCCTTTAGAGTGTCCCAAACCACCCCCCCTGACGCTGTACCCGAGTTACATAATATAAACTCCTTTAAACTAGTAGATATTTCTTCCGTACTCCCTATTACCTCCAACCATACTGAATTTACTGTCCAGGGCCTCTGTATTTGTCTATCACCGGTGTGACCACCAGTTTTAAAGGCGATGGTCTGATAACCGTCTTGGGCCATAATCTACTTTATGCACTAAGGGGTGCGCTTCCTTATTGCCTATAACTAGATCTATTCGGGATAATGTGCAATATGCCCCTGAATAACAAGAGTATTGCCTATCATTTGGGTTGCGGGTTCTCCAGAGGTCGCACCACCCCATTTCCTCTAGGAACTGCATAAGCCTGCCCTCCATTGCCCTTTCTGTCCGGGTACCAGATGGAAACCTATCCTGACGACTGTCGAGAACTGTGTTAAAGTCCCTGATCAGAATCATCGGAGTGCCTATCTTATTCTCCATATATTCCAACAAACAGTATAAAATTTCCAACTTAAATGGGGGGGGGATATATATATTTGCTATAACAAATGCTCTACCATCTATTAGACAATGTAAAAAAATATAATAGCCCAGTGTGTCGATCCGGACATCCCTGCAGGTAAACGCCACTCCTTTTTTAACCAATATACTCACTCCTCTCGAGTAGGAGGAGTAGACTGAGTGGAATTGTGTTTGAAATTTCCTACCCCCAATTCGTAGCTTGGATTCATTTGTCAAGTGCGTCTCCTGCAGGCAAATCAGTCCAACACCCTGGGCTTCCAGCTCTGAGAATACAGCAGCTCTTTTAACAGGATCGCCCAAACCCCTAACATTCCACGAGCCTATACCAACTATACTAGACATCAAAGAGTAGATAAAAGAAAATTTTTGACAAAAAGACCAACCCAAAAAATAAAAAACCATAAAAGAGACCCCACAAAAAAATACAAAATTAGGGCCAGAACGGGGGATGACCCCAAGACCACCATCTTATGCAATATAAAATATAAACCACTTTTTTGCCCAAACCCCCCAATCAAACACGTCAAACTTCTTACTTTAAGGTTTATCATTTGTTGTAACTCATCTGTGATTCCTAAATCAACAATCAGTGCTAAAGCTATAGTTAGAGGCATGAGGGGCGAGGAGAGAAGGCAAATACCTTCCCCCTCTCGTCCCCCCCGAACCCTCAATACTCCATTTCTTTCCTCGTGCGTGTATAGGTAACACAAACCCTTATATAGAATATTACCCTTATCCCGCCCCTGCTTCAATTTACTATTGTGCTTAAGTCCCGTGTAGGGAATAATTAACTCTTTACCCAGTGACCTCCCCTTACCCCTTCCATGCCTGACTCGGCTAGCCCTAGGGGCCTTTATTGTGACCCAATCTAACCCATACTTCCATACCCCACCTATTAGCAAACATACCCACCCATCATCCTCCTGCTGCCCCCCACCTCCTCCCCCCAGCCCCACCGCTTTTATATCATATCCCTTAAGGGGAAATATTCTCAGAATACTTAAACAAAAAGAAAGGGAAAAAAAAAAGAAGAAAAAAACACCCCACAACCTTAATCGTGTACCAACACCCATTTAGAGCTTTCTCACACACTCCAACCCTCGCTCCCCCCAACCTCCAGCCCATGCTGAAAAGAAAAAAAAAAAAAACCCCCCCAAACCCCCCCACCCTCAACCCCATCCCTTATTTAACTTTTAATAATTCAACATTTATCCCCTTTTTCTTTTTTCTCTCTTCTCCTCTTTCTCGAGTTCCTGGATTTATAAGTTCTTTTTATTGTCCTCCAGCCATGCTGAGGCCTTGTCAGCTGTATCGAAAAAATAAACTGTCCCTAAGGCTTCTACGCGTAATCGCGCTGGGTATAGTAATGCATATGAGACTTTATGAGACCGTAGTGCGCGTTTCACATCTATAAAACCTGCCCTTCTTTTTTGCAAGTCCGGGGAGTAATCGGGGTACAGTGAAATCCTATTGCCGTTATGAAAAATGTCTCCTTTCTCTCTGGATTTTTGCATCAGCGTCACCTTGTCCTTATAACAAAGCAGCTTAAGAATCATTGGTCTAGGGCGGCCCCCTGATGCAATGAGCCTGGTGGGGATTCAATGCGCTCTCTCAATGGAAAAATAAGGTGAAAAAATATCAGTCCCAAAAATCCCCCTGAGCAGATTTTCCATGTATACCTCGGGGCGAGGGTCCTCGCTTCCCTCTGGGAGACCCATCACCCTAACATTGCATCTGCACATCCTATTTTCTATTTCATCCATTTTGTTTCTGTATATTTCAAACTGCGCTTGTATACTCTTAAATTCTCGTTGCATTGGGTACACTATATCCTCGGCTTGGCTCAATCTTTCTTCTATAAGGGTAGTCCTTTCTAATACTTTCTGGAGCTCCTGGCTCATAGAGCATAGTTCTTCCTTGAGGCCCCTTAGTTGGCTACACAGATCATTCAGGGAGCCCTTACATGAATTCACAGCGGCCAATACTTCCTTTAGCGTGGGTTCGGATTCATCAACTGTACTTAGGTCAGGGGGAACACCACTGGTTGGTACAATACCTTTCTCCAGGGGGGCTAACTCTGGACTTTTTTTATTTGTTGTTGTTTTAGTGCTAACTGGTAGTACAGATGAAGCTTCTGACATTCTGCCCACGCTTTTCCGGTCCCCAACCGGGCCTGTCTGTGTCTTCTCGTGAGGTTGGTTACTTTTAACAGGGGTGTGTGCAGGGGTATGTGCGTACTTTTCTAACTTTGCTGCAGCCACCACCACTGCAGATGCTGGTGCCACTGAATTCCCCTTTTCCTTAGAAGAGCGGGCGGCCTGTATTGTTGCACTTTCCTGTGGCTGTTGGGGATCCTCACCCGTCTTCCTGGTTATCATTAGGGAAACTGACAGGGCAAAGTTACAACAGTACCTTTCACCTCGTCTGCTATTTGGTATATCTGGGTGTTGCTACTGTCGTCCCCTTTATAGCCCGCCATCTAAGATACACGCTGCGTCTTTATAACCCACCGCTAGTGCTTAACTGCACTCCTTAACAAGTGGGGTTTTTTTTGCCTCTTTCTTTTCTTTTCTCCTTCACCTCTTCCTTCTCTCCCCTTGCTCTTCCCCTGTTTTACACTTTCATACTTTCTCTTTTCATCTACTGTATGACATCAGCAAGGTACCATAAAGTCCACCTCTATAACACCTGGTTTTTTAGGCTAAACCCAGATGCCCTCGTACCTGTCCTGAAGTGTTCAGAAGCTGTATGCACTCTTCATGTGCGCTCGGCGTCCGCCCCTGTAGCCGTAGCTGAAACAGGGGAGGCTGGGAAGGCTGGAGCGTTTTGGCTGGTACGTCCGGACTTCTGACTGGGTCACCAGGGTTTTCTCGGCTCTCGCGAGGGCCCCGGACGTTGCCAGGTAACTAAGCCAACAGTGACGGAGAGGTACGTGCAGTGTAGTTTGAGTGTGGATTGAGCCGAGTGCACGACAACACAGCGCCGCGGTGGCAAGCCGTCACTCCGCAGCGGCTTCGAGCGCCAACGAACAGCGTCCTCCGCAGTACACCACCTCTCTCACAGGTGAGGTACGGATGGCCGGTCAGGGTAGCCATCAGGATAGCCACGGCGCGTGCAGTAGTAGGCAGTATTAGGCGGGCAAACTAAGTGGCAACCTGGATTAAGCTGCTAGGGATGGGGCCGGGCAGCATGGAGGCCGGAGCTAGGAGGGAGCTCACTCACACCCGCTCACATCAACATCCGGTCACGCCCCCCCATGTTTTTTTGGGTCTGTTATATATAAATTTTATTTATTATTACTCTCACATCATGGACCGCACATCAAGTTATTATCAGACCTTAAGATTTCATTTTTGTAGAAAAACTTCTTATTTATCCCATCCTTCTTGGCTTTGTTAAATATTATGGCAGCTTTATTCCAAACAACAACCTCATCTTAATCTTTTTTTTCTGTCAATAAGGGCTTATTGTATAAATGTAAAATTACAAAATTGTTAAACTCATATTAGAAATGAATACTCATTATTACTTAATTTTACTTAATTTCCCTTTTTTAAATGCACTGTTTCCACTATCAAAGGATATTCAATTTGTGTAATACACGGTTAAATGTAACCTTCATTTTACCATGTTTGGAAAACAGATTCAAAAATAATTGCATGGAGACCAGGCTCCAAGATGGACGGTTAGCTTAGGAGCTCCGTCCGTCCGCCGGAGAAAATCCACCGCCATCCATGCCCACCGGCTCCATTCGCGGCAACGAACACCATCATCCTCCACACAATGACCCGTGGAACAGGTTGAGGATGCCTGGGAGACGAAAAGACCCTCAGCAGCCGCACAAGCTCCCCAGCTACTTTACCACAGAGCGGAGCGGGCTACAAAAAATTGGCGGCGGCGCGCGGGATCAACGGCCTGATCACAGGGCCGAAACACACAACAATCACTGCGGTATATCTTCAGCATCATCCAGCGCTGCCAAGCCACCAAGTGAGTCCTCCTCGGGGACGTCTAGTCCCACCACCAGAAGCCCACCAGAGGGACTCTCCTGCTAGGCCACAAATCGATCCCAACATGGAGGTAAGTAGACACAAACACTCCTCCTCAGCACAGAGGGCACCTGAGGAAGACCCCATAGCAGATTCGCCCACAGCTGACAGACCCATCTCTGACACTACCTTAAAGGAAATGTTGCTATCCTTACGGTCGTCACTCCAAGCTGAAATGATCAGGGGGATTAACAAATGCCACAGAGAAGTACAAGCCCTAAGTACCAGGGTGGACCAAGTAGAAAACAAGATGGAGGAATATACCTCCTCATACAATGTGATGGTAGAGGCATACACAGCACAGGGGGAAGATATAACATGGATGAAGGACAAAATCGCAGACCTTAAGGACAGATCCAGGAGGAACAACCTCAAACTGTGGGGAATCCCAGAGTCTGTCCCCCCTAATCAACTCCTGCAATATGCCCTAACCATATTCTCCACACTTGTGCCAGAATTGACAGCCCAAGACCTCATTGTGGACAGAATCCACAGAGTCCCCAAGCCATCATTCCTCCCTGCCGAAACCCCAAGGGATGCCCTAATGAGAGTTCAAGATGGAGGAATATACCTCCTCATACAATGTGATGGTAGAGGCATACACAGCACAGGGGGAAGATATAACATGGATGAAGGACAAAATCGCAGACCTTGAGGACAGATCCAGGAGGAACAACCTCAAACTGTGGGGAATCCCAGAGTCTGTCCCCCCTAATCAACTCCTGCAATATGCCCTAACCATATTCTCCACACTTGTGCCAGAATTGACAGCCCAAGACCTCATTGTGGACAGAATCCACAGAGTCCCCAAGCCATCATTCCTCCCTGCCAAAACCCCAAGGGATGCCCTAATGAGAGTTTACTACTACCATGTGAAAGAACGAATACTGCTGGAGTCCCGTAAACCGGATAAACTCTCCCAACAATACACTAACATATGGCTGCTCCCCAATCTCTCTAGGCACACGCTACAAAGGCGCTGCAACCTGGCGACTATTACTAAGGTGCTGAGAAATTACAACATCCTCCACAAGTGGAAATACCCAGCAACACTCTCGATCACTCATAACGGAACCACTACACTGGTATCTACGTTGGAGGAAGGGATCGCCACTCTAAGAAGATGGAACATCTGTGACAGACCTAGCTGGGAGAGAGACTTTTGGAGGGGACTGAATGCTAGCCTCTTGCCGGTCGATCGTGGGCCCCGGCATTTGGGGGAACGGTGCTCTTTGTGAGCTGTATGCCTGGGGACCCTTGAGGTGGTATTACTGTGGATTTGAGTCCTGGTCCCCCAGGACACACAGACTCTGGGGACCCTGGATTTGCCATATTGGAATAGTGACTGATTCATACCGTTGGGACTCCTACTGTTAAATGCTAATGTCATCAATTCCAGCTACCTGTCTGTTGTCTGCTAAAATGTGTATTGTAAATAAGTCTCTAGTATGGGATCTAAGAGTCATTAGATCCACATTGTTGTTTGTGTTAATTAACTCTGCTATTGTGATAATGTTGATTGGGTTTTCTGAGCTACAAGACGTCTGGCCTGAAGGTCATGTCTGAGTCATCTAGGCTGTCTAAAGGGATTAGTTAATGAGCTCATGTTAATTAGGTTAATTAGGATACAGATGTATTGTTAGAGTAATATGAGCAGGAGGTCTGCACCTCCTCTTTTATTGTATAAAAGAGACTATATTCCTGTCAATAAAGAGAGATTCCTGGTTGAACTTACATACAGCCTGCCTGGTGTTTGTTCTGAGCTATCACAACTGGGTTAGAATGGCACATAGCTGTAGTTCTAATCCCGGAGCATCGGATGACCGAACAATCAGATGTTGCGATCTGCAATCTGATTCTATAGCTGCAGAGGAGTGTCAGGAGAGTGGAACAGAGCGAGAAAGGGGCTCGTTACAACATCCTACTAGAACAAGCCGCAAACCATTCACCTCCAGAAAACCCACAATCAATGCACAATGATTGGCAAGTAGTGTCTCACAAGCGCTCACATAAGAAAAAAGCCGGTGGAAACTCATAATTAACCACCTGAAATCATACAAAATTCTACGGAGACAGGAGATCTGTTTGTTTTCTCCTCTACCCCTCCAAGTAACAAGTAGCAGACATCACTGCACGTGGATCCGTTGCAAGATGCTCTTCTTATATTACCCATGTTGACTTTATTTTTGATTGTTATTACCCTTTGTTCCTTTTGTTCTCCATTCGATATACACAGATATCTCCGTAGCCACAGGATCCCAACCATGGAAGACACCTGGCATCAGACTTTTCACCCACTATGGAATGAATCATACCACAGTGAGTACCTATACCGCACAACCACACAGCAACCTGCAATACTCAAGCAATGACAATTACATGCTTCTCAATTAATGCCTGGGGTTTGAATCACCCCGCTAAAAGATTTTCCTTGTGGAAGGAAGCATGTAAACATAGAGCTGACATACTCTTCGTCCAGGAAACCCACTTCCAAATACACAAAACTCCACACTGCTCACACAAAGACTATCCACATATATTCCTGGCCTGCACACCCAACTGAAAGAAAGGTGGAGTCTCAATGGCCATAAACAACTCCATATCCTTCCAACACAAGGAGTCATTTCTGGACAAGGGAGGGAGATACATAATCATCACTGAAGACATTAACTCCAAACCATATACTTTAGTCACGCTGTATTCCCCGAACTCACACCAACTTCGATTTATTAAAAAAGGTACTCAAAAAAGCTAACTCTATGAAATATGGTAATATCCTGTTGTGTGGGGACTTTAACCTAGTAGCAGATCCTTCTCTGGACTCAACCACAAGCAAACCTAGAGGCACAGTATCTCTTCAAGCACTACTCCACAATGAAGAACTGTTCGACATATGGAGATGCCACCATGCCAATGAAAAGGACTATACCTTTTTCTCACATAGGCATCGCTCACACACGTATAGACATGTTCCTAATGGATAAGTGGCTCCTACAACAAGTAGAAACTACTAAAATACATGACATCACGTGGTCAGACCACGCTGCGATATCTATGTCTATAAAGAATAAGGGAGTCTCCCCTTTATCCCCCATCTGGCGCTGCAATGTACGACTGTTGCAGGAACCCCACACATACACAAAAATCTCTCAGCATCTTCAAAATTTCTTCCTTGATAATGCAGAGTCAGTACACAACCCTTACATTCTGTGGAACTCACACAAGGCCTATATGAGAGGCATACTTATCCAATTAGGTGCTCAGGAAAAAAAGACGTCATACACAAAAATTGACTACATTATTAAAGGAAATTCACGACATTGAAGCCCTAGACAAACAATTACCCACATCTACCCTAACATACAAACTAGCTACATTTAGAGAAACATTGAGAGAACACCTATCCCAACAATATGACAAACATCTTAGACGCTTGCAGTTAAACTATTACGCCAACAAAGCAGGCAAATACTTAGCAAACAGACTGAAAGCAAGGCGTACAAAATCCAGAATAGCATATCTTAAACATCCTACCTTAAATCACAAAATCATGGATCCGCAAGCTATAGCAAATCAATTTGCTGATTACTACAGCTCATTATATAACATACATAAAGATCCCGACATGCCTCAACCGACCACAGACAAAATCCAATCTTTTTTACAGGGGCTAAACCTCCCATGCCTCTCTGAACACCAACTAAATAGACTAAATACTACTTTCTCCCATCAAGAAATAGAAACTGTTATAGACTTACTACTAAACGGTAAATCACCAGGGCCAGACGGGTTCTCTAACGAATATTTCAAGACATTTAAACACATTCTATCACATCACATGCAACCAGTCTTCAACAAAGCAGCAGCTTCTGCAAACTTACCTCAGGAAATGCTAAGAGCACATATAGTGACATTACCTAATCCGGGAAAGGACCCCATTACACCGGCTAATTTCAGACCAATATCCCTTCTCAACTCAGACATCAAAGTTTATGCAAAATTACTGGCCAAACGATTAATGAACATCATTCCCTCAATCATCCAACGCGACCAGATGGGTTTTGTGAAGGGGGGACAAACTTCGGATGCAACTAGGATTATAAATGTAATACATTATGCCGAAACAAATCGAACACCCTCTTTGCTATTATCTATTGATGCAGAGAAGGCGATCGATAGGGTCCAGTGGACTTATATGGAAATGGTATTGTCAAAATTTGGTTTCAAGGGTCCTATTTTAACAGCAATGCTAGCACTTTATTCGTGCCTGTCCGCGCAGGTATACTCAGCCGGCTTTCTATCCAAACTGTTCAACATATCCAAGAGGAGTAGACAAGGGTGCCCCCTGTCACCGATCATCTTTAATCTCATGATTGAACCATTGGCTGAAGCAATCAGAACACATCCCATGATCACAGGGTTCCAGTTTGGTTCTGGCATGCATACCATCAATTTATTTGCGGACAATGTCGAACTGCTTTTGACCAATCCGCTTACGTCCCTAAAACAGGCCCATAAAATACTAACAGATTTTGGGGATATCTCGTATTATAAAGTGAATTTCACTAAATCCCTGATTCTAGATTTAGGAATATCATCCCCTAGCCAGAAACCACTGCAAAAACCAATTACCGTATACGTGGAGTGAAAAAGGTATTACCTACCTAGGTATCACAATAATCAATTCCATCTCCACACTAGTTAAAACTAACTTGAATACACTAATTACCAAACTGTAAACCCAATTGAGAGACATGGCAAATAAATTAATATCCTGGCTAGGTAGAATAGCGGCCTACAAAATGCTAATATTGCCACAAATCCTACATGTCTTCCGTACCCTACCACTACATATACCACAATTTTATCTCAATCATTTGTCTAGCCTTAGCTAGAAATACATCTGGGGAGGAAAAAAAGCTAGATGTTCACGTAATAATCTTATCTCTCACAGGAAAGTAGGAGGGGCTGGCTTAGTAGATATATATGACTACTTATGGGCAGTCAGACTGGACCACATCAAATACTGGCTTTGCATCCTCGAAACACCACTATGGGTAGACATAGAAAAGACAACTGCACTGACGAAGGACCTCACATTGCTACTTCTAGGTGATATATGGTCACCATGGGACATGTCAACTATCTCCCCTCCCATGCAGACTTCTTTAAAGGCATGGAGATTCCTCCTCCAGATAAGAGAAACTGACGCACAGGAAATAAACTATAGAATACCATTGCATATACTAGAAGCAAAAATACCAATCCTCTCAGTTAAAGAATTGGTAAGACACGACATCACACACGTGTCGGACCTATATAATGGAAGCCTAAGACCACAGAACAAATAATGACACAATATCAATTGCCTAGCGACAAACTGTTCTCATGCCTATGCATATCACACTTTCTCCAATCTCATCCTAGTCCACAACTAAAAATCCCGCCAAAAATTTGGCAATTCTACTCAAATCCCGAACAAGCTGTAAAAGGGATTTCACAATTCTATAATCTCCTTCACGACAAGCAAACATTTAATAAAACCATAGCAATGGGCAAATGGGAAAACGACCTCGGCACCTCATTCTCAAATGAGCAATGGCAATGTGCGTTTAAGGAAATACACAAAGCCTCACAATGTGTTAAACCCTGGGAACTGACCATAAAAATAGCAAACAGGTGGCACTATACCCCATATAGATTAGCTTCCTACTCTCTAGGATTATCATCACAATGCTGGAGAGATTGTGGGCAAATAGGAAATTTACTCCACATGTTGTGGCAATGCACGAATATCAGGAGTCTCTCGAACCAAACATTCCAACTAATCTTTTCCCTAACAGGAATGTTGACCCCCCCCACCCCGGCCTTAGCAATTCTACACCTAGTCATAGACAGGTTCTCACAGGTTTATAGACCAGTAGTGAGCCACATTCTACTGGAAGCACGACTACTAATACTATGTAATTGGAACACTAAAATTGCCATAAACCTCTCTGATGTTACAAAAGCAGTCCACAGGAATTACACATTCGAACGTCTCATAGCAATCAACTCTATGCAATGCAATTAGTTTGACAAACGTTGGTCTATATGGCCTAAAAAGCAATAGCGCTTCAGAACTGTCTCATACGATAGTTGCTTTATGTATGCTACAAATCAGTTCTTAAGTTTAAACTGATATTTTGTTATCACCCATTTTACATAATTCCGTGTATGGAATTCTATGTGTAACTGTTAACCAAGCAAAGACATATAATTGAATGTATATCGTGTATATCGAATTGCCTTACCTGATTTGTATATTGTTTTAAATGAAAACTTCAATAAAAAAAAAAAAAAAAAAATTTTAATCACATTGTTTATCATTAGATTTGTTAACCCGGCACATATTTTATAAATGTTTTGTCTAAAAAACTGAAATTGGCATGGTGTCCTTCCAGCTTATCACTGACCTCTCATCCCAGCTACTTTCTTTCAGGAGAGTGCAAAGGAGGGGGTCACATCTGCATACATGACACACACAAGAGATAGAACTAAAGGTTCCAGCATTGACACACACACATGGATATCTCTCTAAAATCGCTTACATTTTTTCCCATTTGTAGACAACACATGCATATCATTCTCTTACTTCCTTTTAACTGTTTTAATATTTACTTGCTTAACTTCTTTCCTTATTTTGTTCTGATATCCTTTGCATCCAATGTATTGTAATACCATACTTCACATACTCTAGCTTCTATGATTCTATGTTCAGACAGGCAGCCATAGTGCTCATCCCATCTTCCCTCTTTGTCAACATATAAAGTATTCTGTTTCTTGACTTTACTAGTTGTAGTGCCTGACCCCAAATTTATCCCACAACTTAACATCAAAATGTCCCTTTCTGTCTCGTGTTAATTGTCACCCTTGATCTATCCTGCTCACATAGATAGCTGTTTCTCTAGCTGTTTACTCTGCATGATTCTTAGTCCCTGTGGACTTTGGTAACCCAGTTACCCAATGTGGATCCCTGTCCACTTTAACCATTAATCTAGGGCAGGGATATGCAATTAGCGGACCTCCAGCTGTTGCAGAACTACAAGTCCCATGAGGCATAGCAAGACTGACAGCCACAGGCATGACACCCAGATGCAGAGGCATGATGGGACTTGTAGTTTTGCAACAGCTGGAGGTCCGCTAATTGCATATCCCTGATCTAGGGGCTCAGCATAGGGGGAACTGCACCTTCGGTTCATATATAGCGCTCCTCTTGCGCTGGGCATTTTTGAGGGTCTTTACCCTTCATTCCCTTACTTAATTTAATGCCCATAATGATTGGCCAGTCTTCTCTACGTGTGCCTATACCCTCTTGCCTCTAAACTACTTTATCTAGCAGATGTACTACATATACCTGTGAACAGCACTATTCTTCCCTTTCTTATCTATAACAATATGATGGACAGTAGACAGTGACAGCATATCATATAACCACCAATCCATACAGTTTGATTTAGGGGAGTAAAATAAGTACCCTTTGTCCTGAAAGTGCCATACCGATCAAGGAAGTCTGATAACTCAAATGTAAGCAAAGGGCTTTCCTCAGCCGTCTGATTATCAGAAATTCCCGACGCGTCTCAAGCTCCTCATTTCGGATTCTCAGGGTCACCTGCAAAGCCCTTCCTAGGCAAAGCTCTCCATCTGAGTTGGACATTTTGATGATAGGCAACTCCTATCCTCATATTGATTAGTGGTTCCAAATTAATAATAACTACTGCAGTAGGGAACAGACACAAAAGATATGCTCAGCATCTTTCCACATAACTGTTCTGCTTTATTATGATGCAATTGAAGGTTTTTATACACATGATTACGTAGGTATCACATTAATATTACAATTGCACGTTATGGTAACAAAGGGAGTTACATAGGTAGGCTAATTCTAATCAGGACTCAAAAGAATGTAAACATGTACTGAAAACATTATTAGTGCCGTGTGCACAGTGAGGGCAATACATACAAAATAGAATACAATTATATACAGAACTTACAAATTTCCATTACACAGGTTAACTCCATTTGGTCATGCCTATTTATATTAAAAGAAGTTTAGTACATTGTTGTTTAGATGGGTTTGTAACTAGAATGGAATGCAAACTTGATTCAGTGTAAGGAGAGGACACTCAGCAGCTGTTTACACATCTAGACACAGGAGCACTAGTGTGGGACACCAGAACTTTTTAGGGTGTCCCACACAGGTGCTCCAGTGGATACTAGGGGTGTCTCCATGTGTGAAACTTGACCAAAACAGGTAAGTATTGCAGCTTTAGAAAGGGAAATAAAAAATGTATTCAGCTTGGAACTCAAAAAGGAACTGCCAAAAAGACAATTGTACGACACTTCCAAGCAATGTTTCATATTACTATTTCTGGCCTCAAATATCTGTGTGCTAAGTATACCCTTTTTTATTCACATAGGGGAGAAAAGACTCAGAACATCAGAGAACACCAGGGACCCACAACCTCCTAAAGAAGAGGAAGTTACTACATCACAACCAGAGGATGTGGAGGAAGGAGAGGTTTAGGAATTGGGCGAAATAGTGACCACAACAGGTGATTGTCTGAGAACACAGCTTCAGGTAATAGATGTATGCCTGCATATTTATAATACATGGTGTGTTTTTTAATTTTAGGTGATGTGGATGTTGTGGAAGAAGAATCTCATTTCACAAGTGCACAGATCTTCATAGTGGAGATCATGGTGTGCAATCGGAATTTGCAGAAGATAAAGGAAAACATCAATGGTGTTGAAAAAAGACTCAAAAACATCATTGATGTTTTAGGCAGAATCTAAAACATACCAAAATTAGTCAATTTGTTTATATTTTCATTATTTTTCTAACTTTTTTTAAAGTATATTGGAAGCCTAATTTTGAAGATGCATACAGTGGGGTTTATTTTTTTAAAGCTGGAAAGTGCAAAATCAGGCTCACTTCTGCATAGAAACCAATCAGCTTCTAACCCCAGCTTGTTCGATTAAGCTCATCATGGGATATCAATGTATGCGTTTTGTGGGTGCAACCTCTTCCTCGCAACTAAAGTAGCTGAAAGGAAGGCATTGCACCCCTGAAACACGTCCATTGATCCCCCATGATGGGAGCTAGCACATGTTGACATTATGCATGAGATCAGGAGGGAAATCCCCATTTTGACTCTCAATTTGTGTGCATCTTCAAAATTTGGCTTTCACAGGGGTGATATCACCCCATCTGATGGAGGCAAGATCAACAGTTTGGACATACTAATGTCTGATATTGCCTTCAATTTATCAAAGTTGAACTTTTTAAGTTCCTGAGTTGTGTATTGTTTTATGGTTTTAACCAGTTGCTGACCGCCGCACGCCGATGTACGTCGGCACAATGGCACGGGCAGGCATAAGGGCTTACCTGTACGTCCCTGCCTGCCCGCGGGCAGGGGGTCCAATCGGACCCCCCGGTGCCTGCGGCAGTTGGATTCTTGTCAGGAGCAATCCCAGGTGAGGGGGAGGCCACCCTCTCACGATCGCTCCTGGCAAATGAGGAGTTTCTTTGCTTCTGTTAGTTAGTGTTAGGCCCCTTTAGGTCTAGGGTACCCCCCTAATAAAGTTTTAACCCCGTGATTATCCCCCATCGCCAGTGTCACTAAGCGATCGTTTATCTGATCGCTGTATTAGTTTCACAGGTGATGCTAGTTAGGGAGGTAAGAATTTTGGTTTACCGTCAGCGTTTTATAGCGTCAGGGACCCCCATATACTACCTAGTAAAGGTTTTAACTCCCTGATTGTCCCCTAGTTAACCCTTTCACCAGTGATCGCCGTATAACTGTTATGGGTGACGCTGGTTAGTTAGTTTATTTTTTTACAGTGTCAGGGCACCCGCCGTTTATTACCTAATATAGGTTTAACCCCCTAATCGCCCGGTGGTGATAGAAGTTAAGTTTTAGGGTCAGATAGGGTCTGCGTCGCCCCAGGCAGCGTCAGGTTAGTGCCAGTACCGCTAACACCCACACACGCAGCATACACATCCCTTAGTGGTATAGTATCTGAACGGATCAGTATCTGATCCGATCAGATCTAGACTAGCGTCCCCAGCAGTTTAGGGTTCCCAAAAATGCAGTGTTAGCGGGATCAGCCCAGATACCTGCTAGCACCTGCATTTTGCCCCTCCGCCCAGCCCACCCAAGTGCAGTATCGATCGAGCACCGTCACTTACAAAACACTAAACACATAACTGCAGCGTTCGCAGAGTCAGGCCTGATGCCTATGATTGCTAACAGTTTTTTGGTAGTGTTTTGATCCAGTCGCTAAGAGTCAGGAGCTTTTTTGCCTGTGAGCCTCACTAGTGTACCACTAAATTTAGAGCCCAAAATGGCAAATCGAAGGTACACTAGTGAAGAGGCCTACACATTTTTGAGCATGACAGATAGTGAAGAGAAAGTCACTCATCTGTCAGATTCAGGCTCAGAATACGAACCTGTAGACAGCAGCGGCTCCATGACAGATAGCTCTGACGACGGAGTTGTGGTCCCTGCCAAGGTCAGGCATACCAGACCCCAATCTTCTTCTGCTGTTGAGGTGCAAGAACCGCAGGTCTCTCGTATGGAGCAGAGAAGTACTAACGCCGCTATTCCTTCTGGTGAACTGGCAAGCACCAGCGGACTAGTACACCCTGGTCATACATCCAGCACTGCAGTAACACTTGGTGACGTGGCGAGTCCCATAAGTGCAGATCAAGCTGGTGAGGTGGCAAGCACAAGTAGTGTCCCACTGCCACCAAGAAGATGAACACAGGCCCGTCGTGCCCATAGTACCCTTCCTGCTGCATTCGCCAATCCTAATTGGGAACCCACCACTTCTGCAGTACCCGTACTTCCCCCATTCACTGGCCAACCCGGCATTCATGTGGAAACAGTTGATTTTACGTTACTTGATTTTGATTCACTGTTTTTCACCAAAGATCTCTATAGATCTATTGTGGACCAAAGCAATTTGTACGCTGGTCAACACATCGCCACTATTCCCCAGTCCTCCTTTGCCAGAGATTGGAGACCAATTACGGTCTACGAATTTAAGACCTTTCTGGGCCTATCCCTCAACATGGGCATAGTTAAAATGAGTATGTTGCGGTCATACTGGTCCACTGACCCAATGTACCACATGCCCGTGTTCTCTGCTTCCATGGCCAGGGCACGATACGAGCAGATTTTGTGGTTCATGCACTTCAACAACAATGAACTCTGTCGTCCTCGTGGAGACCCTGGATACAATCGGCTCTACAAAATTTGGCCCCTCGTAAACCACTTCAACCAACGTTTTGCAAACTTGTTTACTCCCCATCAAGTTGTCTGCGTTGATGAGTCCCTGATAAAGTTTTCTGGCCGCTTGTCATTCAAACAGTACCTTCCCAGCAAGTGCGCCAGATACAGGGTCAAGATGTATAATCTCTGTGACAGGGTCACAGGCTATACATGTAGTTTTATGGTTTACGAGGGAAGAGATAGCCACGTAGAGCCAACAAACTGCCCTGACTACATAGGAAGCACTGGCAAGATTGTGTGGGACTTGGTGTCACCCTTATTCAGAAAGGGGTACCACTTATATGTGGACAATTATTACACGAGCGTGCCATTTTTTTAGTCACCTTTTTGATCATCAGATTGGAGCATGTGGCACCATGCGACCTAATCGGCGGGGCATTCCCCAGTGGCTTGTAGATTTCCATCTTAGGCTGGGGGAGAGAGCCTGCTTGCAGTGTAATAATTTGCTCGCTATGAAGTGGAGGGATAATAAGAATGTTTTCGTTCTTACCTCCCTTCATGCAGACATGACTGTCCAAATTACTACGGTGACTGGTGTTGAGGAGAAACCCCTCTGTGTCCACGAAAATAACCAAAATATGGGAGGCGTGGACCTCAACGACCAGTTGTTGGCACCGTACCTAGTTGCCCGTAAGGCCAGATGCTGGTATAAAAAAAGGTGTCTGTATACTTATTTCAATTGGCTTTGCTGAACGCTCATGTGCTATACAGAGCTTCAGGATGGACTGGATCCTTCCTTAAATTCCAGGAAGAGATCGTCAGAGCCCTTCTGTTTCCAGACGGTGCTCCACCTCACCTTCCCCAACCAAATGCAGTAAGCCGGCTGCATGAGAGGCATTTTCCTTATGTCCATCCGAGTACCCCTACCCAACGAGCCCCCCAAACAAAATGTTGTGTCTGTAGAAAGCGTGGATATAGGCGTGACACCCGCTATTATTGTCCCTCCTGTACTGACAATCCTGCTCTTTGCAATGGTGAATGTTTTGAGCGCTACCATACACTAGTTGAGTTTTAGCGTAGGGTACAACATTGCACAGACTAGGCACACTTTCACAGGGTCTCCCAAGATGCCATCGCATTTTGAGAGACCCAAACCTGGAACCTGTTACAGTTACAAAAGTTACAGTTATATAAAAAATGTAAAAAAAAAAATACACAAAAAAATATAAAATAAAAAAATCATAAATAGTTGTTGTTTTATTGTTCTCTCTCTATATTCTCTCTATATTGTTCTGTTCTTTTTTACTGTATTCTATTCTGCAATGTTTTATTGTTATTATGTTTTATCATGTTTGCTTTTCAGGTATGTAATTTTTTTATACTTTACTGTTTACTGTGTTTTATTGTTAACCATTTTTTTGTTTTCAGGTACGCCATTCAGCTGCAGCGCAGATTTATTTATCTTGACAGCAATAAAGAAAGAGCGACCAACTCTCCTAGGGAAGAAAAAAGCCATGCCACATCCAAAACATAAACAACAGAAAAAAAGGGGTTCCCCTGTATGGATTTTCCCGGCACTTGCACAAAAATTGTATATAGTAGCAGAGTACGGACTCATATAGAGAATAAAAAAGTATGTTTATTAAGGAAAAAATTTGTTTTCTAAAAACATGTGGATATCATAGATAACAGAATCATATTACATAATCAACATGGTTCGTATAAATCAGTCAACAATGATATTGTATACAGAATAAAAATCTCTCTTCAAACCCGACGCGTTTCAGGGTACATAGTATATCGGTCCTTCTTCAGGGGAATAATTGAAAAGAGGGATTCATCTGAATTAATTGAAAAAATATGATAAATCAATCAATTGTTATATAGAATTATCAATGGAAATCCGTTTAGAGGTTAAATGATCAGTTGATCACTTACCTGAAAATGTTATCAATGGTTACTCTGAGGAACAGTTTAAAAACCACATAAGAAAAGCGAGGCGTATTGCGGGGGATAGTAGCCAAGTATATGGATGTAGATACCAGTGCTGCTCCTTCAGTATTGTGAATTCAAGTAGAAGTTAATATACCACAAGTCTCCACAAGGAGGCACAAAGAGGCACAAGGTTTCACCTATTCCTGCCCCCCACGGACGCGTGCAAGCCAGAGCGATATACTGGGGCTAGAAAGGCAACCCTGTAAACAAAAACTGAATAAGTACCGGGAGTATAAGGCTGACCATACACTATACAATTTTCTTGTTCAACTTTCCTTTGGATTTACCAAAACCATATAATATGAGGTCACACCTAAGCCCTTTCAATTTGTATGCAATCAAGCAGGCCCTTGTACTACATAGTTGAAGGTAAATCTAAAGGAAATTGAATAAGAAAATTGTATAGTGTATGGCCAGCATTAGAATATTGTATTAAAATAACATAGGAAAAATTAGGGGGCAGGCTGGTGTGAAAATTGTCAAATACAGATTGAAATTTGATATAGTATAAATTACCTGTGTTATATAGAAAATCTATACTTTATTTTATAAAAATGTATAAAGACATTCCACTAAAGAGTAGACAAGTATGTGTAATGTGTGTAGGTAGTATAAAATTTGCACAGGTTATATATAGTTAATGATGTGGTGGTCCCAATTGCTTTATTAGCACTATAGTGCTATGGTTGTAGTATGTTAGGGAACCTGGTTTGAAAGACTGATGGTGGAGTCTTAAAAAGGGAAGAGGCAGTCAAGCCTGCTGTGTGTTCCCAAATGGATATTGCATAAGGGAGAGAGACAGCTCAGCCAAATCCTAATTTATTGTAACATGAGAGATAAAACAGTACCTTAATTCAATAGTGTGTCGATTCAGCTGACCACGTAACCCAGCGTCCGGCAGATAGATCGCCTTAACTGGGAGTGAGTGGGGCTGATGTATATAGTGGACGGGCCCCAATCAGCCGGTGCTATAATCGTGCACAGCTGTGTAATGGAGCCCGTCAGCTGGGAAGCCTCATTACAGCCCCCTGAGACGGGGATGCGTGGTGCCGCCCCTGCCTCGCATGCGCAAGCGCAGTGACGTTGGGGCGACGTCACGCACACCCATCCCACTGACACAGAGATGCCCTTCCGGCGGACTGAGCATGTCCGCCGGAGTGGCAATATGGAGGCAGTAGGCGTGGATGGATGATCGCCCTAAAAACCTCCTGCAGCGCCGCCCAGAAAAGAATCCTGGGCAGCCTTTCTGTGCCGGGCAATCGCTCGGGCCAGACAACAGGCAACCAGGGTGGAAGAGTAAATGTGTTTCTACAAAATAAAGAAAAGATGGTAAAAAAGTATGTTAAAAACATGTTGAGAAATAACATTAAATTGTATGTATTCACTATTGAAAAATCAAATAAGGAACAGCAAAAGGGAATCCCACAAGCAAATACAGCCAAACACTTGACAATGCCCATTATAAAAGATGACTTAGTGGTGGGCAGAGACTGGTTCACAATGTAAGAGGAAGACTGGGGAATAGCGTGCATGGTCACATTAATTACATATGATATATAATTCATCAACATTCCAAATACTTTGCGTTGAACTCATTCCTATTTAATACAAACAGGCATGACAGTCATTACATTTGTTAAATACATCAAATGATCTTGATACACACGGTCATGTATTAGTATTTATACTAACAGAAATAAAGCTAGTGATTTACATAAATAAGGTACATGATGATTTCTACCTTGCATAGTATATATATAATATAATACCAACAGGAGGACAACTTATTCTTTATTCATAACTTTTTTTTTTTTTTTGTTGTTGCTGTATTGTATGTGTGTACTACAGATTCCTGACATAGCTGGTAAGTCGCACATGTGACCTCAATAAAATAAGTTACTCAAAACCCCTAAGATAGATCTACCAACGATATTAGATGCTTTCATTGAATAATTTCGTGTTTAGATTTGACAGGACGTGTATAGTCTATAACCTCCTCTCTCCATTAACTTTCCCTGGGCCTGCTTGACTTGCATTTTATGCCTGTCCAAGCTTCCTTTCAGATATGAATGGTTAACACAATATATAACATGGGGTCATGGGTGCGCCTATGCGGACATCTCGGGAACACTCTGTATATATAGGGCGAGGCGCGGCCGGGTGAGAGGTCAGCGGAGAGACACCGAGCCAGGCAGCAGGCGGCGGCTCGGAGTCACCGGGAGAAGCTAAGATTTATAAGAAGACAACGAAGGCTTTAAACGCAGCTGTAACCCCCTTCTAGGAGTCTCCCCCCTGATGCTGAAGCGGGGATAATTTCTGGAAGCGGGTGGCGTTTGTGAGCAGGACCAGGACATCGTCTTCCACTTGTCCCTCCAGAGGGCTATATCTGCAAGCTCGTATGACCTCGCTATACAGGAGGTCCAACAGGTTTGGTAAGAATACATCCATTACTACTCTCCCGCAACTATCGGTGGCTTGGAAGTGTTCTTATACCTCTCACCTTTTCCACCTTGATGTGATACATTAAAGGAACAGTTCATCTTCTTCACCCACGTTTCTTCCTGTAAATTCCGTTTTTCATGAACTGTATGTGGCGCTTTTTAAGCGTTTTTTGTTTTCAATCACAATTTTTGAACTTTTTACTTTTTTCTTTTTTTTATATATATATTTTCTTTCACGGAGATGTGTTATATTTTGTAATTTGTTATTTTGCAGCACTGTGGTTTATTTTAAAGGTATATACTACAGCTTCGGGTGGCTTTTCAGGAAGCCTTGTTTGTTGCAGATTTAACTCTATTTATGCTAGCGCACAATTTAAGTTTATTTATGGTTTATACACTTTATTGATATTTGAAGTATTTTTGTTGCAGCTGCACTATGCACTTTTAATATTCAAATTTTTTGCTGTTTTCTCATGAGCGCAGGTTTTTTTACAAAATTGCTTAATATCCATGTACTCAGCCTAAGATCATCTTTTTTATAGCCTCAAACATTTGGGCAATATAGTGTGTTTTAGTGCATTAAAATTAAAAAAAGTGTGTTTTTTCCCAAAAAAATGCGTTTGAAAAATCGCTTTGCAAATACTGTGTGAAAAAAAAAAAATGAAACATCCACCATTTTAATCTGTAGGGCCTTTGCTTTAAAAAATATATAATTGGGGGTTCAAAGTAATTTTCTTGCAAAAAAAATATTTTTTCATGTAAACAAAAAGTATCAGAAAGGGCTTTGTCTTCAAGTGGTTAGAAGAGTGGGTGATGTGTGACATACGCTTCTAAATGTTGTGCACAAACTGCCAGGACAGTTCAAAACCCCCTCAAATGACCCAGTTTTGGAAAGTAGACACCCCAAGCTATTTGCTGAGAGGCATGTAGAGTCCATGGAATATTTTATATTGTGACACAAGTTGCGGGTAAAAGACAATTTTTCTTTTTTTTTTGCACAAAGTTGTTACTAAATGATATATTGCTCAAACATGCCATGGGCATATGTGAAATTACACCCCAAAATACATTATGTTGCTTCTCCTAAATACAGGGATAGCATGTGTGATACTTTTTGGGAGCCTAGCCGCGTACGGGACCCTGAAAACCAAGCACCACCTTCAGGGTTTCTAAGGGTGTAAATTTTTGATTTCACTCCTCACTGCCTATCACAGTTTCGGAGGCCATGGAATTCCCAGATGGCACAACCCCCCCCCCCCCCAAATGACCCCATTTTGGAAAGTAGACACCTCAAGCTATTTGCTGAGAGGTATGGTGAGTATTTTGCAGACCTCGCTTTTTGTCACAAAGTTTTGAAAATTTAAAAAAGAAAAAAAAATACATTTTTCTTTTTTCTTCATTTTCAAAAACAAATGAGAGCTGCAAAATACTCACCATGCCTCTCAGCAAATATCTTGGGGTGTCTACTTTCCAAAATGGGGTTATTTGGGGGGGTTGTGCCATCTAGCATTTTATGGCCTTCAAAACTGTGATAGGTAGTGAGGAGTGAAATCAAAAATTTACGCCCTTAGAAATCCTGAAGGCAGTGCTTGGTTTTTGGGGCCCCGTACGCGGCTAGGCTCCCAAATAGTCCCACACATGTGGTATCCCCGTACTCAGGAGACGCAGCAGAATGTTTTTTGGGGTGCAATTCCACATAGCCCATGGCCTATGTGAGCAATATATCATTTAGTGACAACTTTTTGAAAAAAAAAAGTGTCATTTTTCCACAACTTGTGGCAAAATATAAAATATTCCATGGATTCAACATGCCTCTCAGCAAATAGCTTGGGGTGTCTACTTTCCAAAATGGGGTCATTTCTGGGGGTTGTGCCATCTTAGCATTTTATGGAATTCAAAATTGTGATAGGTAGTGAGGAGTGAAATCAAAAATTTACACCCTTAGAAATCCTGAAGGCGGTGCTTGGTTTTCGGGGCCCCGTACGCAGCTAGGCTCCCAAGAAGTCCCACACATGTGGTATCCCCCTACTCAGGAGAAGCAGCAGAATGTATTTTGGGGTGCAATTCTACATATGCCCATGGCATGTTTGAGCAATATATAATTTCGTGACAACTTTGTTCAAAATAAAAAATAGTTTGTCATTTTCCCGCAACTTGTGGCAAAATATAAAATGTTCCATGGGCTCAACATGCCTCTAAGCAAATAGCTTGGGGTGTCTACTTTCCAAAATGGGGTAATTTGGGGGGGGTTGTGCCATATTGGCATTTTATGGCCTTCAAAACTGTGATAGGTAGTGAGGAGTGAAATAAAAAATTTACGCCCTTAGAAATCCTGAAGGCGGTGATTGGTTTTTGGGCTCCCAAAAAGTCCCACACATGTGGTATCCCCGTACTCAGGAGAAGCAGCAAAATGTATTTTGGAGTGCAATTCCGCATATAACCATGGCATGTGTGAGCAATATATCATTTAGTGACAACTTTTTGTAAATTTTTTTTGTTGTCATTATTCAATCACTTGGGACAAAAAAATAAAATATTCAATGGGCTCAACATGCCTCTCAGCAATTTCCTTGGGGTGTCTACTTTCCATAATGGGGTAATTTGGGGGGGTTTGTACTGCCCTGCTATTTTAGCACCTCAAGAAATGAGATAGGCAGTCATAAACTAAAAGCTGTGTAAATTCCAGAAAATGTACCCTAGTTTGTAGAAGCTATAACTTTTGCGCAAACCAATAAATATACGCTTATTGACTTTTTTTTTTTTACCAAAGACATGTGGCTGAATACATTTTGGCCTAAAAGTATGACTAAAATTGAGTTTATTGGATTTTTTTTATAACAAAAAGTGGAAAATATTTTTTTTCAAAATTTTCGGTCTTTTTCCATTTATAGCGCAAAAAATAAAAACCACAGCGGTGATCAAATACCATCAAAAGAAAGCTCTATTTGTGGGAAGAAAAGGACGCTTATTTTATTTGGGTACAACATTGCATGACCGCGCAATTAGCAGTTAAAGCGATGCAGTGCCAAATTGTAAAAAGTGCTCTGGTCAGGAAGGGGGTAAAACCTTTCGGGGCTGAAGTGGTTAAACATGCCTGTTTACCCCAAAAAAGGATATTTCTCCTGTCAAACAAAAAAATGTTATTCAAAAAATGTTGGTTTGTTCAAAAACCCTTTTTTAATGTACATGAGTAAAACGTTTTCTCTGTGCACGTGAATGTGCACAGAGTAAAACGTTTTCTACTCAACGTGTGGCTTCTTCTTTCAATGCTCAATACCAGTTTTTGGAGTAAGTTGCATTTGTAGTGCAAAATGGATTTGCCTTTAGTAAATAACTCCCATTGTCACTGTAAACACCACTTTCAGTGCAGTTTCAGTTCAGTTTCAAGCGCACTTTTGCAGTGCACTTGTAGCGCAAAGTGGATTTTCCTTTAGTAAATAACACCCACAGTGCTTTAAAATTTGCCACAATTAGGCCATTTTCGTGACTCAAAAAAATGAATTCATGGTGCTGAAAATGATAAATATTTTTTATCAGTAATGCATTACATACATTAACAACAAAAACAAGGTGTGTGTGTAGCAGACCCACAAACATAATATTTAGCTGAAGAAGAGATGGTCACCTCATATATCAAAGAAATTACGTTTGCACTATTGAAGAAAATGGCCAAAAAGAAAAGCCCATTGGATAACCTAGGAGACAGCTAAAAGAAACACAAGCAGTAAATCAAAGGGAAATATTTCACTTTAAAAATGTATTTTAAAAATGTTTCTTTTAAAAACATTTTCAGGCATATCAATGGCCCCCCTACCCGCAAAGTACTCCATATATTTTAGATGGACCTCGCGGGAGCTTTGGGGGGGGGGCAGGCCAGGATGGCCAGCTTCAAGCGCCGTCAGGGTTTGTTCTTGAAATCCGGCCTCAGGCCCAACTGAGGCCACATAGTTCATAGAATTTCTCCTTAAAAAGTTGTGTAGAATGCAGCATGCAAGTATTATATGGTTAAGTTTATATTCCACCATGTTGATTGGCGTCAGGAATAGGCGGAACTGGCTGGCCATTATCCCAAAAGCATTCTCCAACACTCTTCTGGCTCTGGCCAGCCGGTAGTTAAAAAGCCTCTGCTCTGGGGTGAGGGTCCTCATCGGGAACGGCCACATCAGGTGATCACCCAGCCCAAACGCTTCATCAGCGACAAAGACAAATGGCAGACCAGCCACGTTGTCTTCCGGAGGTGGCCCCCACTCTGGAGCCATCCGTAGAACTCAGGGCGATGACTCCACCATCCGACATCCGGCCATTCTTCCTCACATCCACATAGAGAAACTCGTATATCGCTGACACCACCGCCAACATCACTATACTATTAAACCCCTTATAGTTGTAATAGTATGATCCCGAGTTGGGGGGTGGGACTATGTGGACGTGTTTACCATCAATTGCCCCTCCGCAGTTGGAAAAGTCCCACCGCTGGGCAAATTGGGAAGCCACAGTCTGCCATTCCTGTGGCATTGAAGGAAACTGTGGAGTCAAACAAGAAAAAAAGAATCAGTACTTTTGCACATAACATACGCCAAGTACCGCAACGTGGCGACTAGCCTCTGCTCGGGAATGATGGCTTGCCACATGCAGGTGTCCTGCTTCGTAATATAAGGGGACAGCAAAGCCAACAAATGGTGAAAAATGGGGTCCATCATCCAGAGATAATTCTTGAAATCATCAGGACTTGTGTTTATATTGTGGGGACTCTGGGCATTACGCAGTTAATTGTCATAACAGCGTTAAAAGAACAATTGCTGTGACTGATGTTATAGTACCTGAACAAAATAATTCCATTACCCAGTCTATCTCCCCATTTATCCATGAAGAAAATAAAATCAATTATTTACTGTCTCATTTTGTCATCCCTATCAAACTTATCTCTGAAATAATCACACTATCGAATCCCTATTGAACTTATCACATGAAATTCCTTGCTCTGATATGCTGGACTCCGGGGCCATAGGGAACTTTATGGACATAGAGGTCACCTAAAAAAACAATCAAGAAATAAATCTGCCCCTATTGATATGGAGACTGTTGATGGTTCATCTTTATTGTCAGGATCTGTTATCCATGAAAGGGTTCCCTCTGGTACTCCAATTCGAGGCTGACCATTGTGAGACAGCTTACAGCTGATTACCTCACCCAAATTTCCTGTCATCCTGGACATTCCTTGGTTTTCTATTCACAATCCCTCCATCAATTGGAGAGCACAGACTATACATTTTGCATCCCCCATTGCAAGGAACATTGTAGAGAACCTCATAAAACAAGTTCTCCATTGATCAAGAAATCATAGGTTGATGTTGTAACTATCCAGTCATATGACAACCTGCCTTCACAATACTATGTCTATGATAGGAAAAATGCTGATCAATTACTGCCTCACTGCCCATATGATTGTTCCATTGAGCTGCTCCCAGGAGCAGAAGTACCCTTCGGCCACCAATTCAATCTGTCAGAACCTGAATTAAAGGTGCTCAGGAAATGGCTTGATGAGAATTTAGAGAAGGGCTTTATCAGACATTTAACATCTCCTGCAGGAGCAGCCCTGTTCTTTGTTGAATAGAAAGACTCCACCTTGCATCCGTGCATCGATTACAGGGATTTGAATAAGGTCACTAATAAAAACTGTTATCCACTCCCCTTGATCTCTGAAATGTCAGAAAGACTTAGCTCTGCTAAAATCTTTACCCAGCTAGACTTATGGGGGGTCCGCCTTTAGAATCAGATATGGGCATTTTGGGTCCTTAGTGATGCCTTTTGGCCTTTGCAATGCCCCCACAACTTTTCAACACTTCATCAACAACATTTTTTTTCAAGATCTGTTGGACCAGTTTGTGATTGCCTATCTGGATGATATCCTCATCTTTTATGATAACCTGCAGGAGCATTGCAAATATGCTTGCACTGTTTTTGAAAGATTAGGGAGAATCAACTTTACATCAAACTGGAGAAATGTGAGTTTGAACAAACCAAGATCCAGTTCTTGAGGTATACTGTTTCTCCAGAAGGAGTGAGCATGGATCCAGAGAAGATCAAAGCAGTGGTAGATTGGCCAACCCCTAGAAACGCTAAGGAAATACGACTTGTTGGGTTTGCCAACTTCTAAAGAACATTCATAAGAAACTTCTTTAAGGTGATAGCATCAATTACACAGCTGACAAAGAAAGGGGTTCCCTTTGTGATCACCTGTGGCACAGACTGCTTTTAGTAAGCTAAAGACTCTTTTCCCTTCTGCAGCAGTACTGGTTGATCCCGACCCAAACTATCTTTTATCGTGGACGTGGATGCTTTAGACTGCCGAGGGAGCTATCCTTTCTCTGCAAAGCGGAGAAAAGATGTAGTTTTATCCTTGTGCATACTTATCTTGTTGAATATCTTCAGTCAAAAGGAATTATGACATTGGGAATAAAGAATTGCTGGCAATTAAGGAAGCCTTTTCTGAATGAAGGCATCTCCTGGAAGGGGCCAACCATTCTTTAACTGTTCTCGCTGACCATAGAAATTCGGAATTCATTTGTTCTTCCAAAAGATTGTCTTCTAGACAAGAACGTTGGTCTCCGTTCTTTTCCAGGTTAAATTTTATTATCTCATACTGACCTGGATCAAGGAATGGCAAGACCAATGCCCTATCAAGGATGTTGTCTGAGCCACTGCAGGAAGCAGACTCTAAATGTAGAATCCTACCTCAAAAGAACTTCCTAGGGGCACAAGTCCCAAGACATTTATGAGTCTTCTCAAAAAGGGGCATGAGAATGACACACTTCTGAATTATCCTCTTTTATTAAATCTGTTTTTATTAAGTATATGTAAGAATACAAACATGAGATCAATGACAAGAATACAGAGTTGAGGATGTACAATTAGGAACAACCAATAATATTGAAAGATGAGAACAAGTAGCATGCATTTTTTAGTGTCTGCGAGCTACTCCGCTGCCCACTGCACCCCATATGGGATTAAGCTGTGCAATGGGCAGTCGGGTCCCTCTGCCTAAAACCTTAAACAAAAAAAAAAAAGTAAGGCAGTCTATAACCGCCTGTGAAATCAACATTGTAAAATCAGGTTATGGTCGTCCAAGGCAATGCATCCTATCCAAAAAAATCAAAACAAATAAATTCTCAAAACTATTACTACATTGAATATTAAGAAATAGAAGAAAAGAAAATGAATAGTGCTTGTATTTCATTAATGACTGTTTGCAAACATTTGCTTTATAGATAAAAACAAGAATAGACAGAGGAGAGATAGAAGCAGCAAAAAAAAAAAAGCAAAGAGGAGGGGAGGAGGAGGTCACATGGTTAAGAGATAGGGGGCAAGATGCCTAAGTGCACTCGGGGCCCAAGACCTGCTGAGAGGATTCGGGTCTATATTGATACCCCAATGTAACGAGCCCAGGGGTCCCATATGCATTTTGATTTCTCCATGGAGTCGAGTATGGTATTGGAAATCCCCTCCTGAGTCATAATCCACGAGATTTTTTGCTTAGTAGCAAGGAAGGAAACAGAAGGAGATTTCCAGGCCCGTGACATTGTGATTTTGGCTCCAAAGAGAATAAAATGGATCAGAATCTGAGTAGATTTAGGAATAGAGGGGATCTTATGATTGAGGAGGGCTATCTAGGAGGGTTACCTCGAATGGCAATAGCTAGTGTCTCTATTGCTATAGCTAAAAGGAGAGAAGATAGGGGGCAACCCTGTCTCGTACCTTGTGTGATTGGGAGCGGGTCAGAGAGGTGTCCTTGAATCTTAACCTGGGCTTTTGGTAGGGAGTATAAGTCTTTCAAAATATTAGGGAAGCTGGTCCCAAATCCCCATTTTTCTAGGATAGTAAACAAGTAAGGCCAGGTGACAGTGTCAAAGGTCTTTTGGAGGTCTATAGATAGGAGAAAACCTTCTTGGGAAGGGCCTCTGTCCCAGCCTGAATTGAGGAGGGAGATAACGTTCACAGCTCTCCTTACCTGATACGACCCCTGTCGCCCCGGAATAAATCCCACCTGGTTTCTATGTATGTAATCTCCTACAAAGGAAGCTAATCTATTGGACAAAATTTTTGTCATAATCTTCAAGTCATTATTAATGAGAGAGATAGGTCTGTAATTACAAACTACACTCGGATATTTGCCAGGTTCAGGGATAACAGATATGTACGCTATATTTGCCGCTGGTTCCAGGGGGGAGCCTTGCCTTTAAGAGAAATAAAGTGTCGGACCAGGTAAGGAGAGAGAACCTCCAGGAAGGTCTTATAATAATGTGAAGAGAAGCCATCAGTGCCTGGGGCTGACCCCTTTTTGAGGCATGACCGCCCTGACCTCAGCTTCAGTAATGGGGGATTCCAACGCAGATCTGTGAGAGTCTGATAGTTTGGGAAGGGGGACATCATTCGGGAAGGTATTCAGGTCAGTTTGGGGGTTGGGAGCAGTCCCAGAATACAGTTTAGAGTAGAATGAGTGGAAGGTCTCAAGGATCCGTTCCGGATTCTGGATAAGGGAGCCAGAAAGTGATCTTATTTTGGGTAAAGTATACGTCCTGTGTTTTGGAGAAAGTTTGGAAGCTAGTTGAGGGCCTACTTTGTCCGAATGGAGATAGAATCTGCCCTCCGTCCATCGTAGGTGTTTTTCAGCACTAGAAGTGAGGGCCAGGTTTAGTTCTAGTCTGGCTGCTTCTAGTTTGGCAAGATAATCAGTTGTAGGTTTGCGTTCGTGGGTCTTACTAAGGAATTGAAAAGTCTTTTTTAAGTTGATGAGATCCATTTGTTTTTGCCTCTTCAAATGGGAAGCTAGCTGGATGAATTTGCCCCTCAGTACTGCCTTATGTGCCCCCCATTCATTGAGGTGCCACTGACGGGGGCCTACCGGAGTCACAGAGCCCTCAATCTGCATAGTGACCAGAGAATGGTCCAACCAAGGGATCGCGCCTATCAAGGCCCCGGAGGTCAGGTGGATGTCAGATGAGTGAAGGAAAATGTGATAAATTCTGGCATAGGTCTCCTGCAGGTCTGAGAAATGGGTATAATCTTTTGTGGAGGGGATATGTTCTCTCCATGAGTCTATCAGGCCCAGGGAATGAAGGAGCCGGGCAATACGAAGGCTTTGTTTGGGGGGCCTCAGTAGGTGGGGGAAGCCTAGTCTTGATTTGTCCAGGAGGAAATCAAAGGCTATATTTGAATCTCCTCCAACTACCACCCACCCCTCGAGATAGGGGGATAGGGCAGAGAGCATAGAGGAGAAAAAGGATGCTTGTCCTTGGTTGGGAGCATAGTACGATATGAACGTATATAGCTCACCATTACTGTGTCCCTTAACTAGGATATATCTCCCTTCTTTATCTTTAATAGTATGTGAGTGCGTGAAAGGCGTATGTTTAGATATAAGGACGGCCACCTCCCTTTTCTTGACATCAGCGTTGGCAAGAAAAAAAGTGGGATAATTTTGGTGCAAGAATGATGGGGTATAGCTTTTTGGGAAATGTGTTTCCTGAAGAAGACGTATGTCAATGTGCCTAGAGTGATAATTGTGAAAAGCTTTACGTCTTTTGATTGGGGAGTTTAGGCCTTGTACATTATGGGAAGCCACTTTGAGGTGTGTGAGAGTGGGATTTGAGTCAGCCATGGATATGAAGGGGGGGAAAGTGAACTCATGTGAAAGGCATGTACCTGTTCCAATGCGAGACATAGTTCGATGCGGAGGAATCCAAAAGAGCTTCAATGCCCTGCCAGAGTACACGGATGAGCTCTCTGTGTAGCCACCTGGGGAGGGGGACACAGGGGAAATAGATAAAATAGCAGTAAGTGTGGAAATGAAAAGGGGAAGGAGAAGAGAAGAAATTAGAAAAGATAGAATAGCTAGAGTCCCGAATTTCAGTATTGCAGGGCTGGCCAGCCTAGTCCTGCTCCGACACCCCATGGGACCTAGGGTTCGGTATAAGGGCAACCCAAGGAAAGGTTGCGTGCCTGGTGCAACCAGAGGAGGGCAACTCCCCAGGGTACAACAGATGGAGTGACATGCAGTCTCGCTCCGGTCACCGGCCTAGTGAAGAGGTGGATGTGTGGGACCCAAAAACAGTTGTCAAAAGAACTATTAACAAAATTTGAACCATAAACATTCCTGAAGACCAGATATAAAACTGGATATTAAATTGTAATTAGAAAAAAAATATACAGGTAAGAGACTGAGGTTAGACCACAGAATGTACTTAGCAAAAAAAAAAAAAAAGTACTTAATCTGGAATGAGAAAACGAGTTACGGGGGAGGAACCAGTCTCGTGCGTCTGGCCATAATCTGGATAGACATATAGAGACTCCCTCACTATCAGAGGGAGCGACCGGCCAAAAATAAAGAGAAGACAGACCCTGGAGGGTTGCTCTTCGGGGGGGGGTCATCTCGGTGGTCCAGAGTCACTGTGCCTCTTCGATTGCTGCTTGTTCCATAGAGGAGCGACTGGGCTGCTTGGAGGAGACCTCTTGAAGGTATGCTGACGATTTGGCATCTCCTGGGGGGGCATTTCTTCGGAGATGAATCCTAGCTGGAGGAATAGCTTGCTCCCTGCTGATGGTGGCTTGCATGTGGATTTTGTGAACATAAGTGGAATTTTGAACTAAAGTGGAGAGTTAATAACCAGGAGTTGTGCTTTTGACTGCTTCTGCTTGCAAGTGTTGTTTTTGTTTTTTTTTTCCTCCTTTATTTGATACGTTTGCTATCAGTTTTTAAAATACTTTTTTCCTCCTTTTTTCTGACACTTTTCAAACAGTTTTTTTTTTTCTTCCTGCTAATTAAGGGAAGTCTTTAATTGTTCACAGGTGTATAAAAGTGTCTATACAAACTCCCCTAGGAGCTTGCTCCCTGCTGATGGTGGCTTGCATGTGGATTTTGTGAACATAAGTGGAATTTTGAACTAAAGTGGAGAGTTATTAACCAGGAGTTCAAAACAGGAGTTAAGACAGGAGTCTTCTAACCTGTAAGTAACATCTTAAACTTCCTTTAAGTAATTGTATTGTAACTGGGAACTTAGTGCTAGCAGGGTCGAAGGTTTTGCTCAGTGCACAGTGTGCCACATGTATGCAAAATTGGTGCAACAGCTCCAGGATGGATACCGCTGTGACAGATGTGAGCAGGTTGCCCTTCTGGAAGCTCACATTAGAGATCTGGAGGAGCAAGTTGCAACACTGGGCAGAAAGGACCTTGAAAGGGGTCCTCTGCTCGCTGAGCAGGTGGTCAGTAGGGTTGATGTGGAGGGTAGAGTGGCAGGTCAGGATTATCAGATAGGAAGATGGATTAATGTAGTTAGAGGGAGTGGAAGGGGCTTGCAGAAAAGGAAGGCCAGTCCTGTATTTGTGCATCAAAACAAATTTGCCAAGTTGGGTGAAGATGTGGAGGTGGCAAACACAGAGGTGGCAGCCCTAGATGTCACTGCTACACCTAACAGCCAGGAGAGCAGCCCATCTAGTAGAGGTGGTGAGGGGAGTGCAGGTAGGCCTAGACAGTTGGTGGTAATAGGGGATTCTATAAATCAGAAGGACTGATAGAATAATTTGTTGCCAGGATTGCCTCAACCGAATGGTTTGCTGTCTCCCTGGTGCTAGGGTTCGGCATGTGGTGGACCGGGTGGATAAATTACTGGGAGGGGCTGAGAATGACCCAGCTGTCTTGGTCCATGTTAGAACCAATGACAGTATACATGGAAGGTGGAGGCTCCTTAAGAATCAATTTAAAGAACTAGGCTGCAAGTTGAAGGGAAGGACCTCCAAGGTGATATTCTCTAAAATATTGCCTATGCCATGCACAACACAGGAAAGGCAGGGGGTGATTAGAGAGTTGAAAGACCTGGTGTAGGGAGGAGGGATTTGGGTTTCTAGAGCACTGGGCTGACTTTTCATTGGGGTGCAACCTATATGCTAAAGATGTTTTGCACTTGAATGGGAGGCGGTCTGCTGTGCTGGGAGAGAGGTTTATGGGAAGGCTGGAGGAGTATTTAAACTAGGACTGAGGGGGGGGGGGGTGAACTAGAATTACATCGGGCAGACAGGCCAGTTAGGGGTCAGACATTAATGGAGGGTGGAATGGGGATAGATGGCGGGAGGTGACAAGAAAGTTTCCATGTTGCAAACAGCCATTGGAAACTATAGTGTCATTTGTACTACTAAAAATGGGATGAAAAACACCAGAGCAAAATGTAATATTGCATTAAAGTGTTTGTTCACTAATACCAGAAGTCTGCCAAGCAAAATAGGTGAGTTGGAAGCTCTGGTGCATGAGGAGAGCTATGATGTAATCGGTATTGCTGAAACTTGGTTTCAATCCTCACATGACTGGGCTATTAATATTCCTGACTATGCACTCTTTCGGAGAGACAGGGTTAAAAGGAAAGGTGGCGGGGTCTGTCTCTATGTGAGAAGTGATCTCAAAGCAAGTGTGAAAGAGGACCTGGTTGATGGAGAGTGTGATGAGTCTGAAGCAGTATGGGTGGAACTGCATATAGATGTGCGTAGTTCAAAGTTAATCATTGGAGTTTGTTATAGACCACCCAATGTTAACGAGGAAGTGGAGACTCAGCTCCTTGCACAGATGGAAAGGGCTGCAAGGGCTGGGACGGTGATAATAATGGGGGATTATAACTACCCAGAAATTGACTGGAGTAATGGCACTGCTGGGACAGTTAAAGGGCAAAAATTTATATACCTATTACAGGACAATTTTATGGTCCAGTTTATTGAGGCCCCAAATAGGAATGAAGCTCTGTTGGACCTGATAATCTCAAACCATGCAGAACTTATTACTAATGCTCAGATAAAGGAACACCTGGGTAGCAGTGATCATAACATGATTTCATTTGATGTTAGCTGTAAACAAGAAATACATACAGGAAAGATAAAAACACTTAACTTCAAGAGAGCAAATTTTCCAAGGATGAGGGCTGCTCTCCAGGATTTAGACTGGGAGGGAATATTGGCATCGATAAACACAGAACAGAAATGGGAATTCTTCAAAAAGACTGTTTGGGACCTCACTGCAAAGTATATTCCCATAAGTTTTAAAGGCTAAAAAAAAAAAACCTATGTAGCTCAGTCAAAGTTAAAAAAGCTATAAACAATAAGAAAGGAGCTTTTAAAAAATATAAAACTGAAGGAACACTAGTGTTGTTTAAATGTTACAAAGAATTTAACAGAATATGTGAAAAAGGAAATCAAGGATGCAAAAATTCAAAACGAACGAATGATTGCAAAAGATAGTAGGACAAACCCAAAAAAATTCTTCAAATATTTTAATAGTGAAAAGGTCAGGTCTGAGCATGTAGGCCCTTTGCAAATCAATCTAGAGTGGGTGACTGGGGACAAAGAGGAGGCTAATTTATTAAATACTTTCTTCAGTTCTTTGTATACAAAAGAGCATGGGGGAGCTCATGTCTATAATGGGGGTGGTATTGACACAGCCCCGAATGATCCACAATGTCTCAAAAGTGATATGGTCCAGAAATATTTAGTCAGAATAAAGGTGGATAAAGCACCTGGAACTGATGGCATCCGCCCACGGATCCTAAAAGAATTGAGCTCTGTAATTTCAAAGCCATTGTATCTAATTTTTAGGGACTCACTAATGACGGGAACAGTACCACTGGATTGGCGCAGGGCGAACGTGGTGGCTATATTTAAAAAGGGATCAAAGTCTTTACCAAGTAACTATAGACCTGTTAGTTTAACTTCTATAGTCGGGAAGATACTGGCGCGTTTAATAAAAGACCACAGACGAGTTCTTGCTGGAAAAAAAACATTTTAAGCAACAGACAGCATGGATTCATGAAAGACAGAAGTTGTCAGACAAACCCGATTTCTTTTTATGAAGAGGTAAGTAAAACCTTGGACAGAGGGGTGGCTGTGGACACGGTATACTTGGATTTTGCAAAAGCGTTCAATACAGTTCCGCACACACGGCTCATGTGTAAGGTAAAGTCTACAGGTTTGGAAATATCAGTTTGTAAATGGATAGAAAACTGGCTAAAAGACAGAATTCAGAGAGTAGTGGTTAATGATTCGTACTCTGAATGGTCTAAGGTTATCAGTGGTGTACCCCAAGGTTCAGTGCTGGGATCCTTACTTTTTAATATCTTTATAAATGATATTGGGTCTGGGATCAAAAGTAACATTTCTGTCTTTGCAGATGACACCAAGCTATGCAGTGGAATAACGTCCTTACAGGATGTCTCCAATTTACAAGCCGACCTCATTGCACTGTCTAATTGGGCGACTATGTGGCAGATGAGGTTCAATGTTGAGAAATGTAAAGTTATGTACTTGGGGGCGAAGAATATGCATGCATCATACATGCTAGAGGGAGTACAACTGGGGGAATCCATAGTGGAGAAGGATCTGGGGGTTTTGGTAGATCATAAGCTCAAATAATAGCATGCAATGCCAAGCTGCGGTTTCCAAAGCGAGCAAAGTCCTTTCTTGTATTAAGAGAGGTATGGACTCCAGAGAGAGAGAGAGAGAGAGATATAATTTTGCCCCTGTTCAAATCATTAGTAAGACCTCATCTGGAATATGCAGTTAAGTTTTGAGCACCAGTTCACAAAAAGGATATTGGGGAACTGGAGAAAGCGCAGAGAAGGGCAACCAAACTGACAAGAGGCATGAAGGAGCTCAGCTATGAGGAAAGATTAGAGGAACTGAATTTATTCACTCTTGAGAAGAGGAGAATAAGGGGGATATGATCAGCATGTTTAAATATATAAGGCAGGGGTCTCAAACTGGCGGCCCTCCAGCTGTTGCAAAACTACAAGTCCCATGAGGCATTGCAAGGCTGACAGTTACAAGCATGACTCCCAAAGGCAGAGGCATGGTGGGACTTGTAGTTCCGCAACAGCTGGCGGGCCACCAGTTTGAGACCCCTGATATAAGGGGTCCATATAGTGAACTTGGTGTTGAGTTATTATCTTTACGGTCAACACAGAGGACTAGGGATGAGCTTTGAGTCGAACTCATGTTCGACTCGAACATCGGCTGTTCGCCAGTTCTCCGAACAGCGAACAATTTGGGGTGTTCGCGGCAAATTCGAAACCTGCGGAACACCCTTTAAAAGTCTATGGGAGAAATCAAAAGTGCTAATTTTAAAGGTTATATGCATGGTATTGTCATAAAAAGTGTTTGGAGACCTGGGTCCTGCCCCAAGGGACATGGATCAATGCAAAAAAAAGTTTTAAAAACGGCTATTTTTTCAGGAGCAGTGATTTTAATAATGCTTAAAGTGAAACAATAAAAGTGTAATATCCCTTTAAATTTCGTACCTGGGGGGTGTCTATAGTATGCCTGTAAAGGGGCGCATGTTTCCTGTGTTTAGAACAGTCTGACAGCAAAATGACATTTCAAAGGAAAAAAAGTAATTTAAAACTACTCGCGGCTAATAATGAATTGCCAGTCCGACAATACACATAAAAGTTCATTGATAAAAACGGCATGGGAATTCCCCATAGGGGAACCCTGAACCAAAATTAAGAAAAAAATTATGTGGGGGTCCCTCTAAATTCCATACCAGGCCCTTCAGGTCTTGTATGGATATTAAGGGGAACCTCGGCCAAAATTTTTTAAAAAATGGCGTGGGGTCCCCCTCAAAATCTATACTGGTATGGATTTTAAGGGGAATCCCGCGCCAAAATTTAAAAAAAAAATGGCATGGGGTCCCACCAAAAATCCATACCAGACCCTTATCCGAGCACGCAACCTGGCAGGCCGCAGGAAAAGAGGGGGGACGAGAGAGCGCCCCCCCTCCTGAACCATACCAGGCCACATGCCCTCAACATTGGGAGGGTGCTTTGGGATCCCCCTAAACACCTTGCCCCCATGTTGATGGGGACAAGGGCCTCATCCCCACAACCCTTGCCCGGTGGTTGTGGGGTCTGCGGGCGGGGGGCTTATTGGAATCTGGAAGCCCTCTTTAACAAGGGGACCCCCAGATCCCGGCCCCCCACCTGTGTGAAATGGTAAGGGGGTACCTACCATTTCACAAAAAAAGTGTCAAAAATGTTAAAAATTACAAGAGACTGTTTTTGACAATTCCTTTATTTAAATGCTTCTTCTATCTTCTTTCTTCTATCTTCCTTCAGTTTCTTCCTCCATCTTCTCCTTCTTCTGGTTCTTCCTCCAGTGTTCTCGTCCGGCATCTTCCTCCGCGGCGTCTTCTTCCCTTCATCTTCTGGGCCGCTCCGCATCCAGCATGATGGGAGGCTCCCACTGTGTGACCAGAGGAAGAAGAAGATGGAGGAAGAAACCGAAGATAGAAGAAGATAGAAGAAGCATTTAAATAAAGGAATTGTCAAAAACTGTCTCTTGTCATTTTAAACATTTTTGACACTTTTTTTGTGAAATGGTAGGGGTACTTTTGTACCCCCTTACCATTTCACACAGGGGGGAGGGCCGGGATCTGGGGGTCCCCTTGTTAAAGGGGGCTTCCAGATTCCGATAAGCCCCCTGCCCGCAGACCGCCACAACCACCGGGTAAGGGTTGTGGGGATGAGGCCCTTGTCCCCATCAACATGGGGACAAGGTGTTTTGGGGGGCTACCCCAAAGCACCCTCCCAATATTGAGGGCATGTGGCCTGGTACGGTTCAGGAGGGGGGGGCGCTTTCTCGTCCTCCCCTCTTTTCCTGCGGCCTGCCAGGTTGCATGCTCGGATAAGGGTCTGGTATGGATTTTTGGGGGGACCACACCATTTTTTTTTAAATTTTGGCACTGGGTTCCCCTTAAAATCCATACCTGAAGGGTCTGGTATAGATTTTGAGGGGGACCCCACGCCATTTTTTTAAAAAAAATTTGCCCGGGGTTCCCCTTAATATCCATACCAGACCTGAAGAGCCTGGTATGGAATTTAGGGGGACCCCCACGTCTTTTTTTTTAAATTTTGGTTCGGGGTTCCCCTGTGGGGAATTCCCATGCCGTTTTTATCAATGAACTTTTATGTGTATTGTCGGACTGGCAATTTATTAATAGCCGCGAGTAGTTTTAAATGACTTTTTTTCCTTTGAAATGTCATTTTGCTGTCAGACTGTTTTAAATGCTGGAAACATGTGCCCGTTTACAGGCATACTATAGACACCCCCCCAAGTACGAAATTTAAAGGGATATTACACTTTTATTGTTTCACTAAGGATTATTAAAATCACTGCTCCCAAAAAAACGGCCATTTTAAAACTTTTTTTTGCATTCATCCATGTCCCCTGGGGCAGGACCCAGGTCCCCAAACACTTTTTATGACAGTAACTTGCATATAAGCCTTTAAAATTAGCACTTTTGATTATTCATGTTCGTGTCCCATAGACTTTAACGGTGTTCGCGTGTTCAAACAAATTTTTTGCATGTTCTGGTGCGAACCGAACAGGGGGTGTTCGGCTCATCCCTACAGAGGACATGGGGGCACTCTTTACATCTAGAGCAAAAGAGTTCATCTCCAAATACGGAAAGGTTTCTTCACAGTAAGAGCTGTAAAAATGTGGAATAGACTCCCACCAGAGCTGGTTCTGGCCAGCTCAGTAGATTGCTTTAAGAAAGGCCTGGATACTTTCCTAAATGTACATAATATAACTGGGTACTAACATTTATAGGTAAAATTGATCCAGGGAAAATCCGATTGCCTTTTGGGGGGATCAGGAAGGAATTTTTTCCCCTGCTGTAGCAAATTGGAGCATGCTCTGCTGGGGTTTTTTGCCTTCCTCTGGATCAACTGTGGGTATAGAATTGGGTATATTGGATTTTATTTTTTATTTTTTATGGTTGAACTGGATGGACTTGTGTCTTTTTTCAACCTGACTAACTAGGTGAATAGTCGTTTGCCGTGTTGGAAGCTTGTGAATCCATATGATTGTTCCTTATATTGAAATTGCAGGCGGAATGGAAAGGACCATCTATATTTGATCATTTTTTGGGAAAGTATAGCCAACAGTGGCTTGAGGGATCTTCTCTTCTGGATAATGGCAGGAGAAATGTGTGTGAATATTTGGAGAGTAGTAATGAGGCTTGACTACAATGTCCCTAGGGAGACCATCTTGACAGGGGGACTTGTACGGCTCTACGGGCTCTGTCAAGTTCAAGCCTGTGATTTGGGATATCCGGAATGATGTCTTTAAGAAATGCTTTCACTGTGCCTTGCACATCCGTAGCTGACTCTGGGATACCTGTTATACGAACGTTGTACCTTCTGCTCCTATTTTCCAGGTCATCAATTTTGGACAGAGCTGTGGCTAGTTGATCTTGTAGCGTTGAATGCATGCTGTATTCTGATTAGTATGAGCAGTTGAAGAGTCCACAGCCAGTTCTATGGCATCCATGCGGGAGCCTAGGCTTTGTAGGTCAGCTTTAATGGATGTGATCTGTGAAGCATTCTGTGCCAGCCCAGCAGCTAGCATTTCAGAAAAACTGTGTAGAAGCTGAGACATGTCAGCTGGGTGGCCATGGGTTATAGGAGAAGCCAGTGGGGAGCCTGCCTGGCAGAGGGGGGAATCCATCTGAGGGGACTGGATGAGGACTGCCACTGTCCTGCTTAGCAGCGAAGCTGTGGAGGCTGGGGAGATCCCATAGTCATGGATGCTGTGATCCAGGGTGTGGGGAGCTGTATGTTCAGGCAGAGGGGCTGGCGGAGAGTCAGCTATAGATGTTTACTCCTCAGCGTCTCTTCCGGAGGTGGCCGCGGCTGCCATCTTGGGAGGATTATGGGCGGCTAGGCCGAACTGTAGCTGGCGACTAACCTTTCTCCCTGGGTGGTCTCCCGGCATATGGGCCGATGCACGGCCAGTTCCGATGATTGGGAGATGTGTTGGTGAGGGGTCCCTCAGGGGTTGGGAAAAGACCGGAGCGGGTCTCGCTGGAAGTCCTGCGCATGCGCCCTCAAATATCCTCTTAAGGACATTAATCTTGAATACAAGAATGGCTTTTGGACTCAAGCACATTGTTTCCATGTACCAAAACCTGCTCGGGTTGAAGGCCTCAAGTTAGTTTACGACTAAACTTGTGGGGCATTTTGGAGTTTCTTAGACAGAAGAACTTTTGTCACATTCCTTTTGGTGGGCTGGTTACAAGAGAGATGTCAAGCTATGTGCCTAACCTGTACACACAATAAAACAACCCAAGACATGCCTGTAGCTGCAGGCATCATTCAGATATCCCCGCACAAAGTCAAGGACGTCATATGACGGTCGGCGCGCGGGAAGTGCTTAAAACGCATTTTTTTTTTAACACAAAGTTGTCCATTTATACAATTTTTCTAACACATAGCATGTACATACCAAAAATGACACCCCAAAATAGATTCTCCTACTCCTCCTGAGTAAGGCGATACCACATGTGTGAGACTTCCACAGCATGGCCACATACAGAGGCCGAGTACAGCTGAGCATGGCAGAGTATGGCCGAGCATGGCTGAGCATGGCCGAGTATGGCTGAGCATGGCTGAGCATGGATGGGTATGGCAGGGTGTTGCAGGGTATCGCCGAGTATGACTGGGTATGGCTGGGTATCACCGAGTATTGCAGAGTATGACTGGGTATGGCAAAGTATGGCTGGGTATGGCTGGGTATTGCAGAGTATGGATGGGTATTGCAGAGTATGGCAGGGTATTGCAGAGTACAGCAGGGTATTGCAGTGTACGGCAGGGTATTGCAGGGTACGGCAGGGTATTGCAGGGTACGGCAGGGTATTGCAGGGTACGGCAGGGTATGGCAGAGTATTGCAGGGTACTGCAGAGTATGGCAGGGTATTGCAGAGTATGGCAGGGTAATGAAGAGTATGGCAGGGTAATGAAGAGTATGGCAGGGTATTGCAGAGTATTGCAGAGTATGGCTGAGTATGGAGGGGTGGCTGAGCATGGATGGATGGCTGGATGTGACTGCAATTGTCACAGAGCAGCGCTGTGGGCACTACAGATCCAGCCCACAGTGCTGCTGCCACCGATCCTTCCCCCTCTCCTCTCACACTGTACCGATCGGTACACAGAGGGAAGAGAGGAACCGGCGTCATGACATGACTCCGGTTTGTTAACAAGTGATCGTCCGTCATTTTACGGAACGATCACTTGGTAAAAGGTCGCTATCAGTGGCCATTTACCATGATCCATGATGCGCTGGGTCCTCTTTGAGAGATGGATTCTGGGAGGACGTCACTGTATACCCTCCCAGAGTTATGCAACCGCCCTGTAGCCATCATTCAGCTGTGGTTAATAAATAAGAAAGCAGTAAAGTTATCCCAATTTTTTTCTATAATGTGAAAGGTAAGGTTACGCCGAGTAAATTGATACCACCCAACATGTCATGCTTCAAAATTGCGCCCGCTCGTGGAATGCCGACAAACGTTGGCACTTAAAAATCTCCTCACATGTGTGGTTTGAATATCGTTTACATATGTGAGCGACTTGCGTATGAGTTCGCTTCTGCACGTGAGCACGGAGGGGCGGAATACTTTAAAAAAAAATTCTTATTTATTTTACTTTTTATTTTTTATTTTTACACTGTCCCTTTAATAAAAAAAAAAAAAAATTGGATCACTTTTTATCCTATTACAAGAAATGTAAACATCCCTTGTAATAGAAAAAAATCATGACAGGGCCTCTTTAATTCTCAAATATCTGTAAAATTCTGTAAATATCTTCATTTAGGCCCCTTTTACACATGCGGACCGTATGTCCGTATTTCATCCATCCGTTTTCGGATGAAATACGGACATACATGCATCCCTATGGGAGTCTCCTGCTGTGTGAGGAGAAGCATCACACAGCGGGATCCTCCCATCATGCTGGATGCGGAGCGGCCTAGAAGACAAAGGGAAGAAGACGCTGCGGAGGAAGATGCCGGACGAGAACACCGGAGGAAGAACCAGAAGAAGAAGATGGAGGAAGAAACCGATGGAAGATAGAAGATAGAAGAATCATTTAAATAAAGGAATTGTCAAAAACCGTCTTGTCATTTTTAAAATTTTTGACACTTTTTTTGTGAAATGGTAGGGGTACTTTTGTACCCCCTTACCATTTCACACAGGGGGGAGGGCCGGGATCTGGGGGTCCCCTTGTTAAAGGGGGCTTCCAGATTCCGATAAGCCCCCTGCCCGTAGACCCCCACAACCACCGGGCAAGGGTTGTGGGGATGAGGCCCTTGTGCCCATCAACATAGGGACAAGGTGTTTTGGGGGGCTACCCCAAAGCACCCTCCCAATGTTGAGGGCATGTGGCCTGGTACGGTTCAGGAGGGGGGGCGCTCTCTCGTCCCCCCTCTTTTCCTGCAGCCTGCCAGGTTGCGTGCTCGGATAAGGGTCTGGTATGGATTTTTGGGGGACCCCACGCCATTTTAAAAAAAAATTTTGGAGCGGGGTTCCCCTTAAAATCCCTACCAGACCTGAAGGGCCTGGTATGGAATTTAGGGGGACCCCCACATCATTTTTTTAAAAAATTTTGGTTCAGGGTTCCCCTGTGGGGAATTCCCGTGCCGTTTTTATCAATTAACTTTTATGTGTATTGTCGGACCGGCAATTCATTATTAGTCGCGAGTAGTATTAAATGACTTTTTTTTCCTTTGAAATGTCATTTTGCTGTCAGACTGTTCTAAACACGGGAAACATGCCCCCTTTACAGCCATACTATAGACACCCCCAGGTACGAAATTTAAAGGAATATTACACTTTTATTGTTTCACTTTAAGCATTATTAAAATCACTGCTCCTGAAAAAACGTCCATTTTTAAAACTTTTTTTTGCATTGATCCATGTCCCCTGGGGCAGGACCCAGGTCCCCAAACACTTTTTATGACAATACCATGCATATAAGCCTTTAAAATTAGCACTTTTGATTTCTCCCATAGACTTTTAAAGGGTGTTCCGCGGCTTTCAAATTTGCCGCGAACACCCCAAATTGTTCGCTGTTCAGAGAACTGGCAAACAGCCGATGTTCGAGTCGAACAAGAGTTCGACTCGAACTCGAAGCTCATCCCTAATCTCCACCATCAGTAACTCTAATGAACACTGGTTAGAAATTAGACTCCCCACCTCAGGTGAGCCTGCATCATTCACCAGGGTGACTGCCTGTGTACCTATCCTGCTGGTTGGTGGTAGTTCCACTACTGCTATAGTAACTGGTCTTTGAGCCTGACCCCTGATCGTGACAGTGGGTTTGAGCAACTGATAGTGTGGTCACAGATTATATATACATCTTTTGTAGCACTGTCTATCTTCACTGACAGATGTATTTATTTATGGGAAGTAGGTTTTCTATTCTTTGGAATTCACACATTGTTGAGTTATTGACAGTGTACTGAGCGCAGGGAATTTCCCCATCTTCGATTGTATACTATGAGCCACATTATGTTATTATTTTGTGTTATTTTACATATTTTTGTCATTTTGTTTATATGTACGTCTGTTTACTTCATTTGATTGAATCTGCATTAGTTCATCACTGCAGGTTAATTTATTTAACTTTTTGCTTACTTCAGTGTGAACCACTTTTTTTAGTGCTAGCTGGCTGTTTATCATCTAGTTTTTATATTTAACAAATCACAATTACTGTTAGAAATGTGTTCAAGAAACATTTTCCATCTTGCTCCTTTGAATTTTGTCATCTCTGCCATCTCTGAAAAACTTCACTTTTACCCTACTAATGATTAGAAAATCAATTGTGCGTCCTTAAAACAAAAAACACAAAAAAATAGCTTTAGGCAATTTTAGGTTTGATGTTATGCAAGGGCTCTGGGGATTATCTATATTGTTTTATCTGCTAGACTCTGTTGAGTGATCCATAGTGTCATGTCAGAGGTGCCGCATGGGTGAACTCTGCATGCTTGTTAACTGGTCAACCATTGAAGAAATTTGTCATCAGGTGGTTGGCCCAGGCTTTAATAAATACACTGAGCATGTTTCCGGAAATGGTCTTTGCCTGCAGGATGTAGACTCTGTCATCCTGGCCTGGAAACCAAACCGTGAGAAGGATATTAATAGTCTCAAAGAGAGATTTCCTAACTGTTAGCAGTAGGTTTACATAGGCAAAGGCAATACCAGGGTTTCATAGGTGAACCTTTTAAACTTTGCCTTTCAAGCATGACATAAGGTGATCTTTTAATACATTTGTATAATAATACTAATAAAAGGTATCACTTAAACCACAATCTTTTTCCCTGTGGCCATCGTCATCAGAACAGGAAGTGTTGGGAGTTATAATTTTTACAGTTCAAGGCGATTCATACATTTTTTTTCAGTATATCTATCTATCAACAGCTAGGACAAAGTTTTCAATTGTTATAGGAAAAAATTTGTGCTACCAGCGCAAAAAACTATCAACCAAGTGTGAGACTAATAGTCTAGTTTGCTGCAATCAAAAATACATGCCACCCTAGGGTTGGATGTTAAATAAGAATTAATGTGTGGATTGCACTAACTCCTAGAAAATTTAAAAAATAGTTAATACCATACCACTTCTAATAACCAAAAAATATATAAATCTATTATCTATTTTAGTGTGAACTTCTTGCGGATATTTTTCTTCGTGCTAACAATTTATATATGTGCCCAGACTTCAACACAATATAATACTCCTATGTAAAAAATCTTTGTGCAATATTAATAACAAATGGTTATCAATAATTAAAGTTTAAGTACCAAATATATGAAGTATAGAACAAAAATGTGTAAAAAATATAAAAAATTAAAAAAGGAAAATTGAGGATAAGGTTGAAATTTAAAAAAAATGTACAAATATTAATATTATGTAATCAAACAGCTCAGTCTATTCATAAGTCCATACATAAAAAATGTGTATAACAAAGTACAATGGGTGTCCACAGTTGGGTTACAATATGATTTTTTTATTTTTTTATTTTATTAATCAGACTTACGATACATGGGACATAACATTACACAATAGTGGTTGGTCATAGAGATATTGTGAGTTTTTGGCTTGAGTAGATTTCTCAAACAAATTCTGTTTTATACAATGGAGGTAAATGTCATTGTTGTATTGAATTGACAGTTCAACAGGCTATTGTCTCTATAGCTACAGTAAACAAGTAAGAAATTTACTTTTGAGGTTCTTTCAGCTTTCAAACTGAAAGAATGACTATTAGATTACTGTCAGGTGTTGGCTTGATTAGACAATGGGTACGTAGATGCAGTTTTCAACAGTCCATTGTTTCTACAGCTACAGTAAACAGGCATGTTTTCTGTTTGGTAACTATGGCAAACAGCCTGACACATAAAAGGGGGTGAGTAGGGACACAAACACACACACACACACACTAACACCATCATGCTGTAACATCTGACGCCACTAATGATAGAAGAAACTTGCCTGATGCTCCAGGAGAATCGTTGCCAATGGAGATCACGAACATACAGTAACAGAAGATAAGTAACCTTTAAGTGTATTTGTACTATTATAGACCATAGGCTGTTCAGTTTGCTAGGCATTTTGCTTGTTATAGATATCTGTCAGTCTTGTATTGTATTCCTAATATTGTAATAGTTTCTGTATGTACAGCATCTTTGTATAGTAAAGCACATATACACACTGCAGAAATCTCAGCTTCCTTGCTTATACCACAGAGTAACCTTGGTAGATAGACGCAAGCAAAACATTTGGGGGCTCGTCTGGGATCTGTGCTATAATTCAACTGAAACAGACCTGTTTTTCTGTAGTGTGTTGTGTAGTTTGTGCTAGATAAAATGCTGCGTAAGCTGTTTAGGAAAATCAAGGCTGCAGAGGGTTCTGGTGGCCAGAAGGAAGTGTGCACCTTACCTGTCTGGGCCAGAGACAATGAGTGGGAGCCTCTTGCTAAAGAATTTGTGAAGTATGCTTCTCCCTTGAAGCTGACTTGGGGTGATAAAGTCTCAGATCATTTTGTAGATTTTAGCCTTAAGGGGTTGGATTTAAGTAAAAAAGAGAAGAGGACAGTGTCCACAGTGGGCTGGTATTTCCTTAATGCTATTTACACTGAATCACAGAGAAGGGAGAAGGCAGAGGCAGAAGTTAAGGTATTAAAAGACCAGCTAGCAGTTGCTTCAGAGTGTGTGAGTGTGTGCGTTCAACCACTAGTCGGGCTGATTTGAAAGAGCGGTGTGCAGCCCTCATGACCAAATCAATTAATGCCTTAAGGAAAAGGAAGGGCCATAAACCTGTTAGTAAAGCCAGTGTATGTGCCATTGTCACATCCCAAAATTGGGATTGTGAGGATGTGCTCTCCTCAAATGATAGTGAGGATGAGAAGATATTGTTTGATATTTCGCTTGATGATCTGCTAGTGCGAAAGAAAAAGTATGCCAGACCTCTCATGACAACATGATAGAGAGGATATGGCAGATGGGGAGGTGCATTTTCGCAACCCCAGAGATGTTGAATTTGAAGAAGTATGGGAGTTTACACAAACTGAACTCCATGAGCTGGCAAAACAATACAAACAAAGGTCTGGGGAGCACCTATTGACCTGGCTCCTACGCTTATGGGATGAAGGGGCAGACAGTGTTGTTTTGTCAGGTAAGGAAGCAGTGACTATGGGAGTGTTAACCCATGATCCACAATTGCGTCAGGCAATGCGAAAAGCCCGAGAGTTTAGTGTGAATTTTTCACAGTTAGACCTCGTGAGAGATGGAATAGTCCGAGTATACGCTAGTCCTACTGACCTGGAAAATACCTACTCGTGGAGATCAATAGGAGAGGGTATTTCCAGGTTACGCGAGATGGGTTGTATGACCGGATTGAATACGTTTCCAGAATGGATGGGTCCAGATATGGAACCCTTTACGTCTGCTCTGCGCTCTAAGCTGATGAAGTCTGCGCTATTTAATCTCAGGGCTCCATTATTGTCCTTGTTGGGAGGCCTGGGATTAAACAGCAAGATTCATGAAGCCACAACCCTTTTAAGCCAGTTGGGGGAGCTAGAGGAGACTAAAACAAAACCTGTCAGGGCAGTAGATAAGGTCAAGGCCAGACAGGAAGAATACAAGCAGAAAAGAACAGAGAAGAAAGGGAATGGGGTAGAGAAGACAGGGGGTGAAGAGAAAACCAGGCTAGTTATTTCTAGGAAACAAATGTGGGTGGACCTATTAAAGGCAGGAGTACCTAAAGATGAGATAAATGGCATTTCTACTGCAGAAATGCTGAACAGGTGGAAACATTTAGTAGGGAAAACTGTCAGGGTTAGAAACACTACTCCTAGTGAAGATAACATCAGCCTGGACTTAGAGAAAACAGAACAGAATCCTCCTGTTATCCCCAAACCAATTCCCAAAACTGAACATGAACCCAAACCCAAATCCCTTTATCCTGGGGAGGAGTTAGAGAGAATCAGAAAAGGGGATTGGGAGGTTCCTTATCCTTTATGAAGGGAAGATGAGTCTCCTGTAATAGCCGTGAGGGCAGTGACAGCAGGAGACGGATGCCCATATGCACCTGTCACTGTACGGTGGGGGAAGTCATCTTCTCCTACACATGTAACGGCTTTAGTTGATAGTGGAGGCGAAGTTAAACTTTTGCAAGGAAATCCTTCCCATCACAAAGGAGAATTGATTTATGTAGAAGGTTTGGGAGGGCAAATTACACCAGCAGTTAGGATACGGGTGAAATTGACTATTGGCAAGGGATCAGGATTTATGACAAATGTTTTTGTATCAGAGTTACCCGAACATATTCTTGGGATGGATGTACTTCAAGATCAGTTAATTCAGACTGAAAGAGGTACATTCACATTCGGGTATCCTGATAAAGTGTATCTGGTAAGGGCGGTGAAGGCTGTGGTCAGAGGTCATGAGAAATGGACCCCTGTCTACATTCCTCCACCAGAAAAGCCAGTCTGTCTCAAGCAGTACAGACTTCCTGGAGGCCACAAAGAAATTGGGGAGACCATTCAAGAATATCAGAGTAGGGATCCTTAGACCTGCTGTAAGTCCTTTCTCGTCTCCAGTGTTCCCAGTAAAGAAACCCGATGGGACATATAGCATGATTGTGGATTACAGAGGTCTAAACAAAGTGGCACCTCCATTGAAGTCAGCTGTACCAGATATGATCTCAATTGTTGAGAAAATTGCTAAAGATGCAGGAGAATATCATGCTGTGATAGACCTGGCTAATGCTTTCTTTTCAATTTTGATAGACCCAGAGTGTCAAGACCACTTTGCTATGGTGTGGGACAGCCGCCAGTACACTTTCATCGTGCTTCCTAAAGACTATGTTCATTCTCCAACAAATTGTCATGGACTGATTGCCCGAGATTTAAGTACCCTGAATTTGAAAGTCGCTGTGTTTCACTACATTGATGACATCATGATCTCTGGGACAAAAGAAGATGTAACAAGCACTGCACCTGCTGATAGAGCACTTGGAGAACAGAGGGTGGGCTATCGACAAAGACAAAGTCCAAGGACCTGCCACAGAAGTGAAATTCCTGGAAATGATGTGGACTGGGCCACAGAGGAAAATTCCAGAGATAGTTGTGCAAACTATCCAGGCTCTGTCGCCCCCTACCACCAAAGAGGAGGCACAGAAGTTCATTGGAGTTGTGGGGTTCTGGAGATCATTCATCCCACATCTTGGACTGATTCTGAGGCCTATATATAATGTCACCAGAAAAAAGACTGAGTTCTCATGGGGTTCAGAGCAGCGTACTGCATTCCTGGCTGCTAAAGAAGCTATTTTGCAGCATCAGGGATTAGGACCCATGAGACAAGGAGTACCATTTCAGCTGGATGTAGTGGAGCAGAATGATACCATATCTTGGAGTCTGTGGCAGCCAAATGAAAAGAAAGGACTGAGAGCAATACCCACTGGATTTTGGTCCTAACAACTGACGGGGCACAGAAGAGATACACGCCCCTAGAGAAGTACCTGTTTGGGGCCTACACAGCACTTCAACATGTAGAGACAATTACAGGAAAGGACACAGTCACCATCCATACTGCATTGCCAATAGCAGGATGGGTGAGAGATAATGGACTGACCACTAGGGCAGCTGTAGCCCAGAACCAGACACTGATGAAATGGAAGTGGTACCTTCAAGAAAGAGGGGGTATTGCAGCTGGGGATGTTAGAGACATTTCAAAACAGTTGGCAGGGCTTGTTACTTTTACCAGCACCCGGCCCGAAGAAGAAATTCCTGTGCTGCAGTCATCCCCCATTCAAGAGGCTCCACCCTTTGAGTCTGTCAGAAGACATGAAAGAGTCAGCGTGGTTCACTGATGGTTCAGCCATAGTCACCTCGTCTGGACGTAAACGGACAGCAGCAGCCTACAACCCAAGTACAGACACAGTCCTGCAGGAGACCGGAATTGGAGGGTCCAGTCAGTATGCAGAGTTGAAAGCTGTGGTGATGACTCTTCAGGAGGATCCTTCTTCCCATGTCACTATCTACACTGACAGCTGGGCGGTTTTTAAAGGACTGACAACAACTTGGATGCCCGCGTGGAAGTCCAATGAATTGATGATTCATGGAAAGGTGGTGTGAGGAGGCAAGGAATTCTGGGGCTACATCTGGAAGGAAGCTCACTCCCACACCATAAAAGTGGGGCATGTTGATGCACATGTGCCCCTAGTCCCAGACTTTGAGAACTATAACAGAGTTGCAGATGAAATCGCCAAAGTGAAGGCAGTTGTGCCAATTGATCCTGTCTTGATGAACTTGGCCAACTGGGCCCACAAGCAATCTGGACATTTGGGGCAGAAAGCAACATATGTATGGGCACAGCAGAGAGAATTGCATATATCAATGGACATGATAAAGACTGTAATAGGGAACTGTACAGTGTGTGGAGAAGTGCGACAATGGCCATTGCAAAAGTACTCCACCGTGTTGATTAAGAAGGGTGAGAGGCCTGCAGAGATCTGGCAGATCAACTTCATCTGTCCCCTGCCCCGGGGAAACAATGGACTGAGATATTGTTGCACTGCAGTGGACACCTATTCAGGACTTATGCTTGTTCATCCCTGCAAACGTGCAGATCAAGCCGCAACACTTCAACTGCTCCAGAAACTTGTTGTTGCTTATGGTTGTCCCAAACAAGTCCAAAGTTATAACGGCTCACACTTCACTGGATCAACAGTACAGCAGTGGGCCAACGATTCTGGAGTGTACTGGTTGTGCCACATCCCATACCATCCACAGGCAGCTGGTTTGATTGAAAGATACAACAGGCTATTGAAGGACAGATTCTACAGCTGGAGTGCAGAGTTCAGTATTTATGTAAGGTTCCTGAAAGAACAGGGCTTAACAGATACCATGTTACTGCTTCCCATGACATAGAAACCAAGAGTGATGTATCTGAAGCTGAAGCCTATCTAGGAATGAGAGGGAATCTGGCAGGAAGGTTTGAAGTTACATTTGCATTGACAGATGAGCTTCAAGACAGTGGCTGGGACTCTGACTGGTTAGTGGATATTTCTCAGCAAGAGTGGAAAGTGAGGCTACATAACAGCAAACCTTCCAAAATAAACAGCAGTGATCTTCTGGGAAATATCAGTATATTTCCTCTCCTCCCTATTGATGTTCTTTAGGAGGGTCAGAAGTGGGTACAGGCAGGGGGCAAAGTGTTAGTCAGATATCCAGGCAAAAAGCAATTTAGAGGAGAGATTTTAGCTGAAGGGCCTGGATATACTGTTTATGTATTATTAGAAGGAACAGATAATCCACTTTGTTTTCCACTCCACAGGCTGTCTCCGATTTGATCCATATGAAGACCAGAGAAAATTGGTTACACGATGGAAAGAATGACGGAAGATCGCAAGAGCTGTGGAGAGCAAGGCCTTTCATGTATTACAAGCCTGGACTTGTTTCTAAAGAACTTTAGAATGGACTTTCAAATTAACTTTTTAGTTAAAGACTGAAACACCTTCTCAGTGACAGAAATGGGAGGTGTTGCATTCAAGGAAAATTAATGTTTAGAATGAGTTTAGTAATGAAGAGATTTTGTGTGTAGTCTGAGAAAAAAAAATCTAGGGCGGAATGTGTTGCGTTTGTTACAATATGATTTTTTTTTTTTATTAATTAGACTTACGATACATGGGACATAACATTACACAATAGTGGTTGGTCATAGAGATATGCTGTTTTATAGAATGGGGGTAAATATTGTTGTATTCAATTGACAGTTCAATTAACAGGCTATTGTCTCCATAGCTACAGTAAACAAGAAATTTACTTTTCTGAGGTTCTTTCAGCTTTCAAACTGAAAGAATGACTGTTAGATTGCTGTCAGGTGTTGGCTTGATTAGACAATGGGTACGTAGCTGCAGTTTTCAACAGTCCATTGCTTCTACAGCTACAGTAAACAGGCATGGTTTCTGTTGTTTGGTAACTATGGCAAACAGCCTGACACATAAAAGGGGGTGAGTAGGGACACAGATACACACACACAGACACACACCATCATGCTGTAACATCTGACACCACTCATGATAGAAGAAACTTGCCTGATGCTCCGGGAGAATTGTTGCCAATGGAGATCACGAACATACAGTAACAGAAGAGAAGTAACCTTTAAGTGTATTTGTACCATTATAGACCATAGGCTGTTCAGTTTGCTAGGCATTTTGTTTGTTATAGATATCTGTCAGTCTTGTATTGTATTCCTAATATTGTAATAGTTTTTGTATGTACAGCATCTTTGTATAGTAAAGCACATTTACACACTGCAGAAATCTCAGCTTCCTTGCTTATACCACAGAGTAACCTTGCTAGATAGACGCAAGCAAAACAGTGAGTGATCAATTCCTTCCAATGGTGACGTTCCTCAATAGTATTAAAGTGCTTCTACTTCTACCATTATAGTAACTGCACCACCACCTAGTGAAATGGCCACTCACCATATATAAACAATTATGGCCTTTGGTTCATTAATTTCGGATAACCACTCCATTTTTGATGGGTCCAACAGCAGCCTTTCCAAGCAGTGTACTAAAAGCTCTATTGGTTCTCATGAAACATATAGATAGCCATCATGGTGTAGTATGTACTGTAACTATACTTTTATTAAAAAAAGTTAAAAAACAATTGATCTCACATGTTCAAGTGCCTCTAAGCCGGCACCAAGCTAATCCAGCTGTGTACGTGGAGTGGGGACTATCAGTCTATCTGCCCCTATGCTTCCTCTTAGTGGTGTGAGTTCCAAGCCTCGTTCTTAGCAGGAAGTGATGAAAATTATCTCCCAGCAGCCTCTATGCATTTTGCATTTCCGTATGCATCATCCTCTGGATCAACTGTGGGTGAAGGATTTTGTATATGTGATTGTAAGATTTTTTTGGGGGGGGTTGAAGTGGATGGGCTTGTGTCTTTTTTCAACCTGACTAACTATGTCATTTTACATAAAAATACCTAGCATAAACCCAAACTTTGCCTATAAAAACATGTACTTTGCCCTAATTTGCCACCCAGAAGCCCATAATTTTAGTGTAGGCTTGGGGTTTCAGAGCAAGTCAAAAATTTTTGTAAGCCTATTGGAAAGACAGAGCACTTTTTAAACTAAAGAAGTTTACCAAATAAAAATGGTATATGTTCTTAAAAAGCATAAAAAAAACGTAGGTATGTAAATTAGTCATAGATTAAAGCAGACCTTCACCCTATATAGCAACTTCCCCCATCTTCACCCTTCCCCTACAAAAATCGGGCAGTGTTTGTTTGCCTTCACATCTCAGATTAGCCCCAATCCCTGCACCTCCACATCTCAGATCATCCCAATTCCTGCACCTCCACACCTAAGATCACCCCAATCCCTGCATCTTCCCACCTCAGATTAGCCCCAATTCCTGCACCTTAACATCTCAGATCACCAAATTTCTGCACCTCCACACCTCAGATCACCCCAATTCCTGTACCTTCACACCTCACATCACTCCAATTCCTACACCTTCACATCTCAGATCACCCCAATTACTGCACCTTCATACCTCACATCACCTCAATTCCTGCACCTTCACACCTCACATCACCCCAATTCCTGCACCTTCACACCTCACATCACCCCAATTCCTGCACCTTTACACTTCACATCATCCCAATTCCTGTACCTTCACACCTCAGTTCACTCCAATTCTTGCACCTTCACATCTCAAATAACCCCAAATCCTGCACCTGCACACCACACATCATTCCAATTCCTGCGTCTTCACACCTTAAATCACCTTCCTGCACCTTCACATCGCAGGATAGCCACCAATCCCTGCACCTTCACACTTCACATCACTCAAATCCTTTCACTTTCATGCCTCAGTTCACCCCAATTCTTGCACATTCACATCTCAGATCACTTCAAATCCTGCACCTTCACACCTCACATCACTCCAATTCCTGCACCTTCACACCTCATATCACTCCAATTCCTGCACCTTCACAACTCACATCACCATAACACCTACTCCTTAACACCTCAGTTCATCCAATTCTTGCACCTTCACATCTCAAATTACCACTAATTCCTGTACCTTCGCATCTTAGATAAGTCCCAATTCTTGCACCTTCACATCTAAAATTACCACTAATTCCTGCACCTTTGCATCTTAGATTTCTGCACCTTTAGATTTTTGATCAACCCAAATTCCTGCACTTTCACAGAACAGATCATCACAATTTCTGCACCTTCACACCTCAGATCACCCCAATTCTTGCGCCATCACACCTCAGATCTCCCATATTCCTGCACCTTCACACCTCAGATCAGCCCCAGTTCCTGCACCTTCACACCCCAGATCGTCCCCAATTCACGCACCTTTACCCCTCAGATCAGCCCCAATTCCTGCATCTTCACCCTTAAGATCAGCCCCAATTCCTGCACCTTTATGCCTCAGATCACCCAATTTCTGCACCTCCACATCTCAGATCACCCCAATTCCTGTACCTTCACATCACCCCAATTCCTGCACCTTCACATCACCTCAATTCCTGCACCTTCACAGCTCACATCACCCCAATTCCTGTACCTTCACACCTCACATCACTCCAGTTCCTGCACCATCACACCTCACATTACCCCAATTCCTGCACCTTTACACCCCAGATCACTCCAATTCCTGGACCTTCACACCTCAGTTCACTCCAATTCTTGCACCTTCAAATCTCAAATAACCCCAAATCTAGCACCTGTACGCCTCACATCATGCCAATGCCTGCGTCTTCACACCGTAGATTGCCTTCCTGCACCTTTGCATTGCAGGATAGCCAGCCACCAATCCCTGCACCTTCACACTTCACATCACTCAAATCCCTTCACCTTCATGCCTCAGTTCACCCCAATTCTTGCACCTTCACATCTCAGATGACCTTAAATCCTGCACCTCCACACCTCACATCACTCCAATTCCTGCACCCTCACAACTCAGATCACCATAATACTTGCACCTTGACACCTCAGTTCATCCCAATTCTTGCACCTTCACATCTCAAATTACCACTAATTCCTGCACCTTTCGATTTTTGATCAACCCAAATTCCTGCACTTTCACAGAACAGATCGTCACAATTTATGCACCTTCACACCTCAGATCAGCCTCAATTCCTGCACCTCCACACCCTAGATCAGCTCCAATTCCTGCACCATCACACCCATGATCAGCCCCAATTTTTGCACCTTCACACCTCAGATCAGCCACCAATCCTGCGCCATCACACCTCAGGTCAGACCCAATTTCTGCCCTTCAGATCTCAAATAAGCTCAATTCCTACACCTCATATCAGCCCCGATTTCCTGCACCTTCACACCTCAGATCACCCCAATTCGTCTAACTTTACACTTCAGATCACCTCAATTCCTGCACCGTCACACCTCAGATCACAACAATTCCTGCACCTTCAGATCTCAAATAGACCAACTCCTGCACCTTCACACCTCAAATCACCCCAATTCATGCACCTTCACATTGCAGGTCACCCCAATTCCTGCACCATCACACCTCAGATCTCCCTCAATTTCTGTACCATCACACCTCAAACCACCCCCAATTCCTGCACCTTCATACCGCAGATCACCCCAATTCTTATGCCATTACATCTCAGATCTCCCAAATTCCTTCACACCTCAGATTAGCCCCAATTCCTGCACCTTTACACCTTAGATCAGCTCCAATTCCTACACCTTCACACCCCAGATCGGCCCCAATTCATGCATCTTTACCCCTCAGATCAGCCCCAATTCCTGCACCTTCACCCCTAAGATCAGCCCCAATTCCTGCACCTTTACGCCTCAGATCAGTCCCAATTCCTGCACCTTCACACCTCAGATCAGCCCCAATTCCTGCAACTTTACACCTTAGATCAGTCCCAGTTCCTGCAACTTCATCCCTCAGATCAGTCCCAATCTTCACACCTCGGATCACCCAAATGCCTACACTATCACATCTCAGATCTCTCAAATTCCTGCACCTTCAAACTTCAGATAAACCCCGATACCTGCACCTTCGCACCTCAGATCAGCCCCAATTCCTGCACCATTACACCACAAATCTCTAAAATTCCTGCAACTTCACACTTCAGATTAACCCCAATTCCTGCATATTCACACCTTAGATTATCCTCATTTCCTGCATCTTCACACCTCAGATTAGCCCCAATTCCTAAAAATTCAGACCCCAGATAAACTCCAGTTCCTGCACCTTCAGACCCAAGTTCATCCCAATTTCTGCACCTTCACACCTCATATCAGCCCCAATTCCTGCACTTGTGAATTAGTATGGCCCAATAGCTAACATGATTCAGGGGACAGGGGTCAGCAGGGCATAACACAGTGTTCAGCAGGTTGGAGGATGGGGTCAGCAGGGCAGAGCACTAGGCTCAGTGGGGTAGTGTACAAGGGTCAGCATATAGGGGTCAGAGGACAGAGGGCAGTGGGGCAGTGTACAGGGGTCAGTCAGGCAGAGGACAGAAGTCAGCGGGGCAGAGGATGGGGTTAGAGGACAGAGGTAAATGGGGCAGTGTACAGGGGTCAGTGTACAGGGGTCAGTGGGGCAGCGGACAGAAGTCAGCGGGGAAGAAAATGAAGGATGGGGTTAGAAGACGGAGGTCAGTGGTGCAGAAGAAGTACATCGGAAGGAAATGTGTATTGGTAATAATCATTTGCAAGTAACTGCATATTTAAACATAGATTGGACAATAACTATAGCAAATCAGGCTGTTTTAAACCTAATTTGCTGTTCATTACCTTTATTTATGTGTCACATACATACAAAGGCCGTTTAGGAAAATGTGATCATATAATGACTTTACTTATCAAATCTCCCGGTTTAATCACTAAACCACTGAGCTACATGATTTTGTGAGTTAGCATACTGAACCACATTTACAACAGGTCGAGCTTCCCCATGCGTGGCAATATATTTGAGGTCTGTCTGATTGTACCATCTTTTGGTAGAAATATACAGACATTGAAATGGTTGGGATCCCAAAGAGATCCAATTTTATAGAATTTGCAAAATGTTTTATAAAAGAATAACTGGATAAATGGAAACATCTGATCTGCCCACATTTCAAGTATAAAGGAATTACTATGTGTCGGGATCCAGAGTTGCTGTGTATGTAATTCCACTGACCTTCCATTTTGTGTATTTTAGACCTTATTTTGTCCAAATGTAAAAAAGTATAAAAAAAATCCTAAGCAGTTGTTCGCATTACAGATGGCTGTACTATGTATTATTAATGTAATATAAAAATATTGACCACATTTTTTAGGTTGAAAAAACAGACCCAGGGGGCAGGAGGCGGAGCCTAGCAGAGCAGACATGCATTGTTAGAGCTCCACACCGCTGAGGAGAGAAGAGAAGGACAAAGCGGAGCCTACAGGCTCAAAAGGTATCCATTTGAACCTTTTTGCCCCAGGGAACAAACTGTGAAAGTTTGGGCAGGAAATATGGTACTGGGAGGAAACCGTGGCAGAAATAAAAATCACCTCACAAAGAGCTCACAGGCACTCACTGCAGCTGAAGCAGCTCCAGTCACCTCACAAGATACAGCATCAGGGCGCTCTCACAGACAGAAAATGTCACAGCAAGACTCTCCATTTGAGTCAGATACAGAACAAATCCTCTCACAAACTTCTCCACAAGCCTCCTCAGTATCCCCAGTAATATTATTACAATTTGAAAAGATGCTTCATAAGGCTTTAAAACAAACCTCAGACCAAATAACAAAAAGCCTAACCAAAGAAATAAGAGAGCTGGGAAACCGCACCGCAGCTTTAGAAATAAAAATGGATGAAATTGAAATTACAACCCAAGAAAATATAACAGAATTGGAACAATTAAAAAAAGAGAATTTAATACTTCAAACTAAGCTCGAAGATTACGAAAATAGAGCCAGTTGTTCAAACTTACGCATAAGGGGAATACCTGAAACTGTGACAGACCTGCAATCTACTATTACTGCTCTATTACAAGAACTAAAGCCAGATATCCCTATTGAACGTTTAGAACTGGACAGAGTACACAGAGCCCTCACAGCCAAAAAGAAAGATGGACCCCCACGTGATATAATCACAAAATTTCATTATTACAGAACGAAAGAACAAATACTAATTGCTGCAAGAGAAAAAAAGGAACTTAATTTTCAAGGACACAATTATCAAATTTTTGCTGACCTATCCCAACTTACTATTACTAAAAGACGATCCATGAAACCCCAACTAATGGAACTGCAACGCCACAACATTATGTATCAATGGGGCTTCCCCTTTTCAGTCAGATTTAACTACCAAGGTACAATTTACAGAAGCAGATCAGCAGATGAACTACAACAAACCCTTTTAAAATTAAATCTGACAGAACCCACAAGCAGCAACACTCCCACACGCAGAAGAATGACATCATCTTCACCTTCAGGCAGCACCCAGAAAATTTCAGAACAAAATGGGAATCATCATTCTCACAAAAGAGGCCGTTATGCCACATCATCCATGGACCAAGAAGATTCAATGGACTGACATCCTAATTCCTGATATCTCTTCATTTATTATACTAAGAGATGGTTCTCTATAAAAAACCTATATTTATAACTGAATGTAACTGCATTCTGATAGTCACACACTGTGTGGGATCATGTTACATTCCAGTTATATTTCTTATTACTTCTGATTCATATAGCCTTAGAATATATAAGTGAAATAAGGAAATTCTTGTTCAGTTATATATTATCAGGTAATAACAATAGATTTATTACTTTTTAGGACAAATATGTTCAATAATCCAGAAGTAATGGAAGCTTTTTCTTTCTTTTCTTAAAACAAATATATTATTATCTAACTAGTTCCTAGAATTATGTTTTTGTTTATTCTAATCTGAAGCAATACAACCTCAATTTTATGAGTTAACATATCTAAACAGTTACATATGAATAAAATATGTAATTGTTTACTCTAAAAGGGTTAAAATCCCAAAATAATTCAAACTATCTTCATCAATACCAAAGTTATTAACAGTACCTTTCTAACTGAATTATTTAGCCTAGGGCAAGACTAACCATATACAACCACCCTGGAATAAATAATTTCAACAAAAACTATATTCTGCACTCCAATTAATGAAACATCATTTTGATGTCTTTTGACATAGCACTTCTCTCCTGTAAGCGGAAGATCCGTGTACCCCCATTAGCCCTCCTCATTCTCCCAACCATATTATGTGGGAGTGTGACGAAGGCACTTATTCCCCTGAGAGAGATATTTATTCTCTTTCACGGGTAAATTGTGATTACTTGCAAAAAATAATTTATACAATGTATCATCTAATCTCGTATGTTTTTTGTTTACTCTTTACTCCAGAATTCACTGGTTTCTTTTCTATCTATTCATCTCTTCAGTCCACACAGGTTGATCTGCGCAGTCAGCTCTGCATAACAAAAAGTAAGTCAAAACTATTTGATCTATTGCCATGGCACCACTGAATATACTTTCCCTGAATGTTCAGGGAATAAATGTCCCTCAAAAAAGGACCAAAGCCTTCCGTACTTTCCATAACAAGAAGGCTCACATAGTATGCCTCCAAGAAACACACTTCACCAAAGATTCTACTCCAAAATATATTTCTCCTTTTTATCAACAAATTTACACGGCTTCTGCCTGTACCAAGCAAAGGGGAACTCTAATTGCATTTCACCGATCCACACCATTCACCTTATCATCAGAAATTAAAGACCCAGAAGGTAGATACCTGATACTCATGGGTTATATAATGGATACAGCAATCACGGTGATTTCCTACTACGCTCCTAACAAACAACCTACACCATTCCTCTCACATATATTACAAGTGATTAATACACACAAAATAGGAACAGTGATAATGTGTGGGGATTCGAACCAGGTTCTCCTCCCATTTCTAGATAAATCACCTTTTACACCATCCAAAATAACCTCTAGATTACCTTTTTCTCAACTTCTTTCCAAATACAATCTGGTAGATTCATGGAGAGAAAGTAACCCAATGAAAAAGAAATTCACTTATTTCTCGCACCCTCATCAAACCTTCACCAGAATAGATCATATTTTTCTAACAATAGGAATGATACCAGAAATTATTGCATCAGATATAATTCCGATTCCGTGGTCTGACCATAATGCAGTATACACTACTATAGCCTCAGCCATACCAAAAGCGCATGACCCAACGTGGTACTTACCGGACATAATGCTCAAACACCCACTACATCAGATGGCCATTGAACAAGCTTTAAAGGAATACATATCAATTAATAATACAACAGACATCTCCCCAATAACACTGTGGGAAGCTCATAAGCCTGTCTTGCGTGGTACAATACAAAGACAAATGGCACTATTTAAACGGGAACGCAAAAATCTAGCAAAAAAACTAGAACTCAATTTTAATGCAGCCTACATATCATTCCAAGATAATCCATCTCAGAGTACAAAATCTCATCTGGAAAAATCTAGATTGGAATACGATCTATTTCTCACGGAGTCAGTTGATAAATCCCTCAAACGCTCCAAACACAATTTCTACATGAATACAAACAAACCAGGTACATATTTGGCTCGGGCATTAAATTCAACTAACAAATCTTTCAAACCAATACGTTTGAAATTATCAAAAAATGTTTACACTTGTAATCCAGTTAAAATAGTCCATAAATTTCACTCACATCTCGCAACTTTATACAAGACAAACAATGAATTTAATCCTACAGAGGCTGAATCCTTCTTCTCAAAAATAACCTTACCTGAGTTATCTCAAAATCAAAAAAGCAGTTTGGATGAGCCTATAACTATAGATGAAGTTGCTAACACCATAAAAGACCTAAAACTTAATAAAAGACCAGGCCCAGACGGCTACTCGGCTTTATACTATAAAACATTCTCAGAAATACTCTCTCCCATTCTCACTGAAACTTTTAACAAACTTCTAGATGGACATTCTTTTCGGCAAGAAACACTAATGGCAATTGTTTGTATGATCCCAAAACCCCTTTCTGATGATACTTCCTGTGTGAATTATCGGCCTATCTCTCTGTTAAACCTCGATATTAAATTATTAGCAAAAATAATAGCAAAACGCCTCAATAGCATTATAGGAAAATTAATACATAGAGATCAAGTAGGCTTCATGCCAAATAGACAGGCAGGCGATAATATACGCAGGGCAGTGTTATTGGCACATATTGCTAAAAAACGGAAAATCCCTTTATGTTTTCTGTCTCTCGATATTAAGAGGGCATTTGACACAGTATCCTGGCAATATATGCAATATTCATTACAAAAATGGGGTTTTGGACCCCACTTTTTAACATGGATCAAAGCATTATATAATAAACCCAAAGCCTATATAAAATATGCTGGATACAAATCTGAAGCCTTTAATATCGAAAGAGGTACCCGACAGGGTTGCCCATTATCTCCCTTATTATTTGCCCTTATACTCGAACCCATGGCCCAATACATCAGAACAAACCAAACTATAACTGGCATTGAAGTAGGAGGTATTACACACAAATTATGTATATTTGCAGACGATATATTACTTTTTCTATCATCACCACAGGTCTCTGGTCCTAACTTAATACCAGCTCTTGATGGGTTTGCAGCCCTATCCGGCCTTATGATTAATCCTAAGAAATGCCTAGTGCTTAATATTTCACTCACAAACATGGAATTGATCCCGGCTAGGGTTGCACTCTCATTCACATGGGCAGAAAAATCAATCCCATATCTTGGCATTCATTTAACAGCATCTCATTCTGACTTATTCTCAACCAATTATCCTCCTGTATTAAGACAGATCACAAATCTAATAAAACAATGGTCGCAACTTCCTTTATCCTGGATAGGGAAGATTAATGCAATCAAAATGACTATTCTACCCAAATTGCTTTATCTATTCAGAGTCCTCCCTATTCCAATTCCTTCCTATTTTTTGAGAATAGTACAAAAAAGAGCAACTTCGTTTATATGGGGCTCTTCTAAACCACGTATACCTATACACACACTACATCTTCCCAAAAATAAAGGAGGCCTGGGATACCCTAATTTTACTAACTACTACAGAGCAGCACATTTGGCCAGTCTGTCCAAATACCATGCAAAACAGGAAATCCCATTATGGGTATTTATAGAGGCTTCAGAAAATGACCCTCTATTAATATCAAATTTATTATGGCTTGATCCTAAAGACCGCTTTAAAATTCATAATCCCATAACTAAACACTTCTTATCTCTCTGGGATAAACTAAAAACCAAATATCAGTTACAATCTCCACACAATCCTCTCCTTTCTTTTATCAGAAATCCGGCCTTTTATCCGGCATGGATCTACCCAAATTCTTTTAAAGCTTGGACAACATCAGGCATTCAGACACTAAATGACTTCATAGCATCTAAATCATTCCTTTCATTCCCATCGCTTAGAGAAAAATATGATCTACCAAACTCTGAGATATTTAGATATCTCCAAATCAAAAATTTCTATACACCATTCCTAAAGGGGGATACACCATTATCCCAATTATCCATTTTTGAATCAATCTGTACAAAAGATCCATTTGCTAAAGGTACAATTTCATCACTTTATAATCAATTATATGGAGTAGCAAATCTTAATAGACCCTCTTACGTTCAGAGGTGGGAGGAGGACCTGGGACGAACTTTAGAAGACACGGACTGGTCTAACATATGGCTCACATCTAAGTCATCTTCACCCAACATCTTAGCACTGGAGACAAATTATAAAGTCCTAACTCGCTGGTACCTTGTACCCACTAGAGTGGCAAAATATTCACCTAATACCTCAGCTCTTTGTTTTCGAGGATGCCCAGAAATAGGCACACATTTACACATATGGTGGACGTGCCCAGTAATCCAAACCTTCTGGAAGGAAGTCTTCGTGATTGCATCTAAAATATTTAAAAAAATAATACAACCAGATCCATATTTAACTTTACTTAATCTAAAACCGGAATGGTTAACACTCTCTCAATTCAAACTTATGATCCAACTAATAACGGCTGCAAAACAAACAGTGGCCAAGGCATGGAAATCTCCTACATTGGTACTAGCAGAAACAATTCACAGAATGAATAATACAATGTCCCATGCTAAGATGGTAGCCATCGATCAAAATCAAATTCCAAAATTTGAAAAACTTTGGCATCCTTGGATAAAACAACAGTTCCTGTCAAACTTCAATGACTCTGTCCTGTTGCCATGGTAACAGATTAAATGACTTACAGAGACACCCATTCTAAGGCTTCAAAGAGAACTAAAAAGAATAATAAACTGACGAGCGGGACAACCTTGTGGACCATACCTCTACCTTTCAACCCTTTTTCTTCTTTCTCTTTCCTTTTCTCCACCTTACGATTAAAGCTCATTATCAGAATTTATTTGACCTATATACACACTACTTGTAATATGTATAGTAGGTATAAATCATTTAAATACCTACAAAAGTAACTAAGGAAATGATATATATCTTTAATTTAGGTTTACGTGAACCCAATGTTTAATATTTGAAATTTCATGATATTTACCTATATAAACCCTACTGTAAAACAATGAGCTTACTTTATAGATCCTTGTAAACTTACTTTATGTATCTTTATAACATTGTATACTCAATAAACTTCTTTTGACAAGGAAAAAACAGACCCAAAGTTTCCACTTTATAATTCATGATCCTTGCTCCGTCAGTGCAATATGAAGCCTCGTAGGTCCTTATGTTCTTGAAGTTGGATCGATGTTTTCATACCAGGAGGACATAGAATTGAAGAACAGACCTGGCAGCAGCATCTGGAAGTGCATTCTATTTTCTACCTTGGCATTACTTATATTGTAGATAAATACTTTCTCAAAGCAATATAGAAATAAATGGATAGGCACAATTCTTTGAGTTTCACACTTTGTGTAGTCATCATCTTTAGCTGTCCAAAATTTAAAGCAGTCAGAACACTAAATTGAAAATTCAGACACGCAAGACATCACAAAAAAATATATATACAAACTAAAACAAATGTGTAAATGGTAATCCATTTTATCTACGGCAAAGCCCTGATTAGAACCTAAGAAAAGCTTTTGGCTTGGCATTGCCAATAATGAAAAATCCCCTACCTTCTAAATACATAGAATCACAAATATTTTTTCCATTGAAGACCTTGATATATTTTTTTACATATTTTATCTGATGCTGAAAAAAACTCTGTAAGTCTATTTCTAGTAAACCAATCTTCAATAAGCAAAGCACACTCTAGTTAACGCCCCTAGACAGTTCCTGTAGAAAAGTACATTTTACAACTGTAATCAGCCATGCAAGTTTGTAGCCTCAAGGATTAAGCAATAAATATTATCCTACTTGCCCTTTGCGTTCTGTCCAAGATAATTTACTTCAAACTTTTAATTTTAAAAAAGAAACAGAGATGCTGAGAATGTCACGTTTGGTATTATGGAAGTGCACAGGCTATATTTATAATTTGTTTGACAAGTGCTAAGAAACCAAAAAATCTTGTGTGCATTTGAAGAAAATTATGTTATTCTTCAGATTTCTTTTGCATGTTTGTAACAAGGCAATTTTCAATGTTCTATGGATTAATTGAACATTTGTGAGAAAAATGAAAAGCCCAAATTTAGGGAAAGACACCATAGGTTGGGACCCAGGGAGAAAATAAGGTTGATTTGCTAAAGATCTGAGAATTTTCACACAATGTATTGTGTGAATATTCACTTTCATTATCCAATAATGTACAGATGAAATAAGATAGAGTTTTTTTTTTAACACGATTGGATAATTGATGTCAATCTTTACACAATTTTCTATATGAATATACAGCGCTCAAACCTGGTTTAAAGCGGGGGTTCACCCACACCGCCAAGAATATTAAAAGCCAGCAGCTACAAATACTGCAGCTGCTGACTTTTAATACATAGCCACTTACCTGTCCCAGGGTCCAGCGATGTCGGTAGGGGACGCCGAGAACCCCCTCGGTTCTCGGCAGCTGCCGCCGCCATCCTAGGTGAGGGAATCAGGAAGTGAAGCGTTGCGGCTTCACTTCCCGGTTCCCTACTGCGCATGCGCGAATCACGCTGCGCGTCCCTAGTGGTCCCCGCTCTCTCTTGGGAGCTGTGTGTTCCCAGCAGACAGCGCGGTCGGGATGGGAAGAGGCATAGACTCCCATGGGAGTCTATGCCGGAAGTGGGTGCAAATACCTGTCTTAGACAGGTATCTGCACCCCCCTGTCCCCTGAAAGGTGCCAAATGTGACACCGGAGGGGGGGAGGGTTCCGAAAAGCGGAAATTCCATTTTTGTGTGGAACTCCGCTTTAAATCAATATTGGTTAAAACACTGTGACATGAACCACGTAGGGAAGCAGAGTAAAAGATTTACACACACACATATATATATATATATATATATATATATATATATATATATATATATATATATATATATATATATATATATAATGCATAGATACAACATCATAAAAACAATAAATGTGGGTAGCCCAGAAGTACACATACAAAACTGACACCAAAGCCTAGTACACACGAAGGGCGTGTGCCGTTGACTTCAGCTCTTGAGCGCCACCCTTTGGGCACCTTCTGCTAATGTCGTGTTTGGTGAGCATTGATTCTGAGCATGAGTGTTTGTACTTTGGACTTTTGTGTGAAGGACTTGTGTACACATGATAGGAAAATCTGACAACAGACTGCTCTTGTCCGCCGAAAATTTACTAGCCTGCCATCCAACATTTGTTGGCGGAAAGTTGGCCAACAATTGTCTAATGCGTACCAACGGTTGTCTGTCATCACACAATTCCCAGACGAAAATCCGATTGTGTGTATGAGGCTTAGTTTGAGCATGCTGCTATGTGTAAAATTTAGAGTTAGACTACTACACACCTACTAAAAAAATGTGTGCATTCCTTTTTTTTATTTTATCATTATTTATTGTGTTGTATTTTCTTTATTAACCACTATATCAGTCTAAAACCAGCCACTGGTGGAACCAGCCGAAATTCAAACCATGTATGGGCAAGCTGAATGCACCAGCCTATAGCATTTTACATGTGATTATAGCCGCTAACACTAATCACTGTGTTCTCCCGGTGGGGACAGCTTCCCCAAGAGAACACAATGGTTCGAGAGGGATTCCTAACTGACTGTGTTGATGGGGGAATAGAGTGATTTTCTTTATTGCAACCAAGAAAATCACTCCGTCTATGGCCGGCTTTAGTGAGTTTTTTTTTTTTTTGGGTGTTTTTATCATGATGCATTGTTTGTTTTAACTGACCCACCTGTGGTATTAGGCCAGCAGCTCCTTTGAACTTCCCAATACCATTCAGTGTTTAATCTTTGGTAGGTAACCCAATAGGTATGCAGCCGATGAAGAGGTTGCCACCTTGAAAAAGTCACTTCTCTGAGAAGTGACCTCACACTGGGAGCCGAGCTCCAAGACTAGATAGATTCTAACGAGATTTCTGCATCACTGAGCACAGCCTATCAGTGCAGGCTTCCAGGAAACCCCTAGTTTATATCCATGCTCCTGGCCAGGGTTTGTGGATGTGTACAGTCTTTCTATCCCCTTTTTGGCAATCCCCATGCGTGCCATGTCACATACTCCGTGAGTAGGAAAATGTGTTTAAATACAGCACTTTTATTAACCACTTGCTTACAGGGCACTTAAACCCCCCTCCTATCCAGACCAATTTTCAGCTTTCAGCGCTGACACACTTTGAATGACAATTGCGCGGTCATACAACACTGTACCCAAATGAAATTTATCATTTTTCACCACAAATAGAGCTTTCTTTTGGTGGTATTTGATCACCTCTGCAGTTTTTACTTTTTGTTAAACAAATGTAAAAAACTGAATTTTTTAAAACATTTTTTTTAAATTTTTTTATATTTTGTTATAAAAAATTTAAAACGGGTCATTTTTCTTCTTCATTGATGTACGCTGATGAGGCGGCAGTGATGGGCACTGATGGGTGGCAGTGATGGGCAGCACTGCCAGATGGCACTGATTGGCACTACAGGTGGGCATTGATAGGTGGCACTTGTGGGCATTGATAGTGGCACTGTGGGCACTGTTAGGTGGCACTTGTAGGTGGCACTGTGGGCACTGTTAGGTAGCACTATTATGGTGGAACTGATGAGGCAGATGTGCCTCTTCCACTTGGGGACCGATGTCCCTCACATCTGAGCCGGTGATCGGCTTTTTTTTCTATTCACGATGTCAGCGTGAGTAGAAAAAAAAACGATTACCGATCTTTTGTTTACATCATGTGATCAGCTGTCATTGGCTGACAGCTGATCACATGGTAAGGGGCCGTGACAGGTCCCTTACACGGAGCGGTGATCAGCCGAGTCTCAGTGACTCGGTGATCACAGCGCGCTCGGCGTGTGCCCTGCAGGGCGCGTGCAGGGAGCGTGCACAGGGGAGGCCATCATATGACAGCCTCCCGGGAATTCAGGTCCGTGCTGTGGCCGTCATTCGGCCATAGCGTGGATGTGTAGTGGTTAATGATACTACACTATGGCGGTTTGTGGGGCTAATATGCTCCAGGTCTGCCCCCCCCCAACCCTGTGACAAAGGGGGCAGGGCAGGGTGTTGCTAGGTCTGCAAAAGATCTGGGGCTAGAGCCCAAAAGAGCGGTCACCAACCTTTTTGCAGGCCGGGCAGGGGGATGTGTTTCAATCATCACAGCACCATGGTTGTTATGGTGTCAGGGTGATTGAAGTGCATTATTTCTATTGTTACATTGTAATATTAAATGACTCACAGCTGGGCAGTGTGTAGAGGCAGAGCCATGGCGGCAGCTGCCGCTGACACCGGCAATGATAACAATTTGGTTACAATTTGGAGATCATGGCAGACCTGCTGCTAACAAAACTACAGTTAAAGTTACTTCTCAGCCAGCAAAAAACTTTCACAAATGAAAAAGGAGAAAAAAAATTAATTAAATAAAAAAAATGTAAAAGATATTTTATTTATTATAAAAAAAAACAAAAAACAAAAACAAAAAACCAAATGCATACAATAAATCAATTCAATTGATGACAATTAATTAGATAAATCAATCATTAAATAAATAAAATTAAATCAGATAGAATTAAATTAAATCAGTCTAAATTGAAAGTCCATGAATAACACCACTGAAGTGTTACAGTTCGCAAACTCATGTGTAAAAAAGGCATTTGTCACTGCAAGCAGTCAACTCAGTGTGTCCCAGAGAGTCCACATCATATACTGAGCTTTTACAGGAACTGCAAGCAGAAAGAGCAAGGTAGCCAAAGTTCGAATAAATAAAATATATATATATATATATATATATATATATATATATATATATATATATATATATATATATATATATATGTAGCAATAACTCTCGGTGGAGCTGCTGGTTTAAGCGGGCTTGTTACCTTCACTCTCGATACCTCTGTTTCACCAGCACTGGGTCTAGGGTTCCATTGAGTTTACCTCTGGACGATATAAGCACCAAACACTTGAGTGGGTTTTCCAATGCTTTAATAAACGAAGGGAAGTAGCAGGAAAGAGGCAGAAGGAAAGCTGCAGGGAAGCTCAAATACCTTTCTGTAGTATTCTTCAGAACATTCTTTGCAATTGAATACTTGTAATTGAATAGTCTCCCCTTTTTGTAGGATTTAATCTTTGCCCGCCTGAATAGATATCTCTCACTTGCCTAGCAGCCAGTACATAGCACGAACAAAAGTCTCTGCCACAGACTTGTTTGGAACAAAACCTGTACGATCCTCTGCCACAGGATGTATTGGTTTGTGATGAAAGTCAGATATAGTACTTGAACCTTTAAGCCAACCCGGCAGTACTATACTATAAGATTACTTCGGAATGCGTCCTCCAACCGAGTCACCAGGCCCCTCTCCAGACCAGCACTCTGCGTGATCCTTCCATGACAGGTCCTCCCCTGGGATCTTCTCAGTTGTTCAGCTTCTTCACTCAGGATAGACAGCTCAGGACCATTCCTCTGCTGCTGTGGTAGGCCCCAGACAGGCTTCTGGGCCCACCCCCACGCCGCAGCGACGCGGGCCTCCTGAACGGAGGACCACGAAGTGTTATTCCTAATGCATACCTGTCGGCCAGGAGGGCCAGCAGGTGGCTGAAAAAAGACCCTAAAACATGGTGTCTGTCCCATAAATACCCTCTCCCAGAATGCAACTCGGAGGACCACCTCCACCGAGTTATCCCCGGGACAGAGGAGCACCCATCTGCTTCAACACGTTGCTTTTCCAACACCAGCCGATGGTGACGACACCCACCGGCATAATGTGGAACTTTACGCAACGTCAGTCAAGCTGGAAGAGAGGCAAATCTAACTCCCTCTAATAAGCGACCCACTAAATTTACCTATCAACGGTAGATAAACAATTAAAAACAATGATAGATAGTCCAATATCATATTTAGGTTGCTCTTATGTGTGTGTAGAACTTAGGATCCCCAGATGGATGGCTCAGCAGGTCCTCTGGCAAATGAGACAGAGAGCCACACTGCACACACCAGGAATGCCAGGGGAATCTGAGTCTGTATAAGATACCTGTTAGCAGTCGCAAGGTCAACGTCAGGAACCACCATATCCCACTTATCCACGAAGGGCTTCACTGAAGAATGGACTGAAGAAACCATCAGGGGAGGATCACAAGCAGCCATCACAGGACACAGGGGTTGCCAGGAGACCATTTATGCAAGGAAAGCTCTGCTAATGGATAGACCAGGTGGGAAACATCAGTCCCAAGTAAGGGCAGGAGAGCGGTGATGCAGGGGGCAGGCAGAGAGAGATGATGTCATCTCTGCTCTTCCACCTGCTCGCTTCTCTCATCGGCTTGCCTGGATCTCTCATGCAGCCTGCCTGCCCGCCACACACGCAGCCAGGCTTCAGAGAGGCCACGGCCCGCTGGTTAGGCAGGGACCCATGGGGCAAGAGACTCGGGGCTACGGGCCCCAGATTCGGGGCTGTAGCCCCAATAGCCACCCCCTAACGATGCCTCTGGGGCAGGGTATCTTCTCACGCAAAAAATAGCTGCGCTATATAAATTGAAGAGTAAATGTATATAAAACATCAATCACATCTAAATAAAATTAATATTATACACACACTAACGTGACCACCAGTGACAAATGTGGATAATTAAATAATGAAAAACATGGGTAAATAAATGAAGTCAGTCCACTCCAAAGGGATAAAGGAAAAAGGTTCACTAGCAAAACAATCCTCCAAGTGCTGGTTTAACAAACATCCAGACGATATAAATCGTGCAACTACAACACCCAGAAGAATGTGATGACAGAAGGGTGCCTCCACCAATGACAATACTGCCGCTTACCAGCTCCTAAGATCTCTTTTTAAAGGAGATCATGCATGCCTGTGGCTTTCTACCCCAGCCTCAGGTCTTTGAATCTGGATGGCTCCTTAGGTTCTCCCCACAGGGTATCTTCTATGAAGCAGATAGGCACTCATCCCCATAAAAGGATATATAAAAAAGGCATGCTCATGTGGCATTGGCTATTGGGTAGGGATGAGCCAAATACCCCCTGGTTCGGTTTGCACCAGAACTTGCAAACAGGAAAAAAATTTGTGCGAACATGTGAACACTGTTAAAGTCCAACAAATGAACAGCACCTCGCCAGTTCCATGTAGATGGAGATCCTCTCTGGATATCTTCTCCTCACACCCACTGTCACTTTTCAAAAACAGGGTGGCTGCGTCATTCATTCACATAGATCTGTGAATGAATTACAAGTCCTGTCTGCCACCGCGTCAGACGGCTTGTAGTTTTCAATGAACTAGTAAGGGCATGGATGAGTGCTCTTGTGGTTCACTGACGCTTCCTCCATCTTTGTAACTGTCTGCCCGTATGGAGGTATGGACGCAGTGTCTGCAGAACCTTACATTGCACCCACAATCCACTGTTCATGAGTGCAATACTCTGCAGGATCATCAGAAAAAAATTAAAAATGTAGATTTTTTTTTTCTGCAAAAATATGTGCATGTATTATTTTTTTCTTAAAGGTGATTTTATCCTTTAAATTTGTCTTCTGTAAGTGCATCTAAATCCAAAGAAAGCGTATCAGCCCTAAGATGTGGCATTAGTTTAATTTCTCTTTTAGGCTTTTCCCTTTATTTTCACCTGCTGATCCAGCCAGTAAAGTACTTCCTGTCAAAGGGCAACAAAACTCCCTCACTACACTATATCTACAGAGGAACAAAATTGCCGCCCCAGACAGCAAGTTTTATTTTGACTACAAACACCTCATCTTGTCCTCCTCTCCATTACATAGGGATGCAATAACAAATTATTTCATTTTTTTACAAAAGGATGACGCATTACCATAATGCGTCTTCCATAATATTGGGCAAGTGTGACAGCTGTACAAAGATTCAACAAGAAATATGAACAGAAATATAGGAATATGGATGCCCTGCAGAAATGCAATACATAATTCTGATAGCATTACCACTCTTCACATGTATATTAGGTATGCATTAAAATAAAATGTCTGAAATAAAGCCTTTCTTTCTAACTCTTACATTACACCTCCCTGAGGCAAACCAGTGAATGCAAGCTACTTAGACAATATAGCTGTAATATTATTATACAGATAGACATTCATTTGTAAAGTTCACAGATATTTCCACAATAGCCGCTAAAATACATTTAAATGAGTGTTGCTTGCTAACTGGGGCTTGTAAATCTTATTGGAATTTAAAGTTGCAAACCTGGAATATCCCGTCAATGGAAAATGAATAGACTGGCAATGTAAATAAAAAGGCCAAGACTACTGTAAATTATAAACTGGGCTTTTTCTAACCCTAACAATATCTACATTACACGGCAAAACAATATACTGCAATAGTTGGTTTATATACAGCCACCAATTAGCATTTTGCTATATAACCAAAAAACTGTGAAAATATGAATAGGTTTAGCAAGGATACCCTTAGAAACCATGATATCCATCATGTACTGCCACTATAAAATGGCTTTCATATTTAGTGTATTAATCCTATATTCCAAGTTTATCTAATACAAGTCATATGTTTTTTTACTTTCATGTTGTCATGTGTCACTGGGGAGGTCTGCCTTCAATCTTGAATTTAGCTGAACAGAGCATGCACTAGCAGTCTCTTTATTCCTCTTCTGCACATTTTGCCTAAAACACTTTACCATTGTTTGTAATAACCCCAACCTTGCCTATCCTGGGATGGCACAATTTTTGTGGTAGTTATTAAAAATATTCCTCAATAACTTTTATAAACCTATTTTAAAATGAAGACTCACTGGGGCCTGTATGGGAGCAACATAGTTACAGAGTTACACAGTTACATGAATGCCCAAGTTTATTCACACATTAATTATCAGCAATCTGGTCTAATCACACACAGGTGATAAGACACTACTGTTAATAGTGATGGTACATAGTAATTCGTTTAGTTCACAGAAAAAAGCAACCTAGACAAGTCAGAATTCTCTCTGGGGGACAAATTCATTTACAGAAGCAAATGATAGAAGAGTAAAAGTAACTTCATACTATTTAAATGATGCTTGGACCAGTGCCCAAACTTTGCATTGGCTGAAATCCACAGAAAGTACACTTGACATTGTAAGAATACTGCAGGCACATAAGGTAATCCAGTGCTGCATTAAGAAGAACAAGCTAGCAGTGTTATAGTTAGAGGCAGGGTGAGCAGCTAAATTTAAAATATTATCTAGATACAATCTAAAAGAATGTCTAGACAGAACTGATTAATATTTGTAGAAAACTAAGGACATTCAACAGAAGAGGGCTACTTTCTACTGTATCCAAGGAGGTTGATTTACTAATAGGAGTCCAACTGGAAAGTAAAAGGGCACTGAACTTATTTTGTAATGTTGATGTTTCATTGCTTATCCAAGCTACTTCTTCAGTTCTAAATTGTGTCATAAAGACACCATTGCATTTATATCCACACCGGTAGCCCAAATATCTTAATCCAATCACCATGCCATATGTCAAACCAGATGTGTATTGTCCACAAACAGGATGGGATGCGTCTTTGCTATCAGTGTGGTTATAAATTATGATATATATTCGTGACACTCATTACAACTAAAGAAGTGGCTTGGGTGAGTTACAAAAGGTCTTCAATATTGCAGAACAAGTCCAATTAAATGTGACTCACTACTACTAGCTATACCATGATCTGGATAAATGAGAATCTTCACAGACATATTCATTGATCTTAGCGAATAAGGTGAAGCTGTGTTCATTTCAAGAGAATCGTGCTCTAGCAATAAAATCTTGATTTTTTCCCTGGTTATTTAAATTGAACACAGATTCACTTTATTTACTCAAATTCAGTTTTCAAGGGAACACTCATATTCAGAGAGACACTGTTTTACCAAGTAAGGCAACTGCCTGCCCCAACACGTACAGCATACAGAAATAAAACAAAATTACCAAAACTTAAAACAGGGGAGCCTAGCACCAGCCCCCAAGAACCAGAATATGCACTTTTTTTTAGTACTTCTCTAATAAACAGCAGTATGTGAAGTAAGATGGGGTTTAAAATGATTCAGACTCACCCTGTTAATATCAAAATCTGGCCTGCATGTGGCCCTGAAGGACTCAAAAGTGGAACTTACGCTTATCTGTCTCCTCCCCCCTCCAATGCCATATTTGGCACCTTTCAGGTACCGTTCCCCACTTCGGGGCAGACGGAGCCCCCTCCTCCTTCCTCCACTGCCAGACCAATTAGAAAGAATAGCACCGAAAGATTTCACTGCTGGGTTCCCTTACCAGGAATGGCGGCGGCTGCACCCAACAGCCGATCTGAAGATCGGCTGGGGTGCTGACATCGCGGGCTTCCTGTAGAGGTAAGTGTCCATATATTAAAAGTCAGTAGCTGCTTCGTGGGGGGGGGGGCTGGACCTCTTCTTTAAATTGGATACCCCTAATTTACTATAGCATAATAATAGCAAGAACATGATCATACTTACATACAGAAGATAAATCAAAACCAAATGAATGCAAATTACAGTAAAATGTCTGTAGGGACAACATAAGTACTGTATGCCTTTGAAACGCGTTTTGAAATGCGATTGACCAGACAGCGTGTAGGCAGCTCCCCAGTCTGACAGCCCTGGACCACTCCCACCCAGAGACACACAGCCGACGTCTCCACGAGGCTTACCGAGGCTTCAGCTGCGGCTTACACACGTCGCTTGTGGAACCCTTAATAGAGACTTCCCGGCAGTCCTCCTGTTCTCTTGTGACACTGCACGCAGAAGCTCCCACCCACTCTAGCACTCTGCAAGTGCTCCAACATTTTTCTCACAAGTTTTTAGTGTTGTTTTATACATATTTATTGAATAGATTCCTAAGCTGTTTAAAGGATTGGCTTGGCGCTTCTCTCTCCTCCTTTTGCTTTCCTTTTGTTTACAGTGATCTTGTTCCCCAGCCCACGCCTCAAGCAGCTTCACTCTCTGTACATCCTCCATTTAGAGACTTTTTTTAGAGACTGTAATTTTTAGGGGTTCATCCCCCAGAACTTTCAATCCACTCACCACTCACATGGTTGCACCTTCATGTATCAGCATGCAGAAGCATGCCTTTTCATTTACATTTTTAGCTTTAATCTTTTTCATCAGATGGTTTAGCACTGAACATTATATCAATATTGTACAGTGGGACAAAAAAGTATTTAGTCAGTCACCAATTGTGCAAGTTCTCCCACTTAAAAAGATGAGAGAGACCTGTAATTGTCATAATAGGTACACCTCAACCATGAGAGACAAAATGTGGAAACAAATCCAGACAATCACATTGTCTGATTTTTGAAAGAGTTTATGTGCAAATTATGGTGGAAAATAAGTATTTTGTCAATATCAAAAGTTAATCATCAATAATTTGTTATATATCCTTTGTTGGCAATGACAGAGGTCAAACATTTTCTGTAAGTCTTCACAAGTTTGTCACACACTGTTGCTGAGGATGGCCAGCACAGGCAGGCTGGATGATGTACATGTACATCATCCAGCCTGTCTTGGGTTAGGGGCGTGCAGCGAATTTCATTCATTCATAACAGTTGTGTTTCCTATTGAGTGATCCTGTGATTTGCCCACAACTATCACATGGTACAATCTGGGACAATCACAGCATCCTGTACCATTGGCTTAGCTGTAGCCAATCACAGATCACTAGTAATCACAGCTGTTATAAATGTAACCCATTCATAACAATTTATAGTTATAAAAAAAAAATCCCTGATCAAAAAAAAACAAACATTAAATATTTTTTTTAACATACTGACACCAGTCAGTATCCCTTCTCACTGCCACACCAGTCATATGATGATGTGAAAAAAAAATATTTAAATTTCTTAACTTTCCAAAAAATTCTGACAAAAATTTGCAACTTCAAAAAACCTGCCATGCCTGTTACTAAATGCCTCAGACTGTCCACTTTCCAAGAAGGGGGAATTTGTACTGTTCTGGCATTTTAAGGGCCTCAAGAAATTAGATTTCTGTCGGTACATCATAACTGATTAATTTTCAAATATACATATCATACTTTGTAGATGCTATAACTTTTACACAAACCAATACACCCTTATTAGGTATTTTTTTTTAAACCAAGTACCTGGCCCATTTTGGAATAAGAGAAGGATCTTGTGAAACAGGGACAAAGCGCATACTGACCTTCCTTTTAAATTAAGGGGGTCGCTCCATCTGGTAAGTGCGCATTGGTATATGGTCTAACTGGGTGCACATGCATGGTTTTGGTAATGGAAAAATATTGAATCTACTAGAATAAAGTTTTTGGTCTGCATGTTCACGTGGAGAGACTGTTTATACTTTACAGACTGATTTACGTATATAGATTGTTTTATATTGTTGCAAAGAATTATTTACTGTCTCAAAAACAGATATTTGTTTTTATTTAATGATTTTTACATTTTTTTTTCTTTCAGTAAATTTCCATTAGGTTTTCAAAGAATATACAAAAAAAAAAAAAAATACATAGTTGCAGACGCAGCTGCCTCAATAGTAATGGTCAATAAGGTGTAAGTTGTTGAAATAACGGTACATTAAGGTAGAACAAACACACTATTACTAGTGTCATACAAATGGTACAAGACACTGACAAAACTGAAATCAACAGGAAGAGAGAAATAACTGTCTAACTGCAAGGCACATATTAGATTTATTCAAAACCAAAAGGTATATACTGCGCTATCCCATAAAGTGTTCAAAAAACAAAAGTCATGTGTCTAAACCCTAAATTGTTATAGCTGCTGCAACCCTAAATGTGAGACAACCTGAGAGGTGACCCTTGGAGCCATAATATTGATAGAGACCCAGTGGCTGGGGGACACAGCCACCTGCACATGCGATCTCCTTAAACAAGAGATCAAAAGATCTGGTAAGGGGCAGATCGTTTTGTTTGGTGGAGGAATTTCCCTATCATCACATCCTTCAGGGTGACAACAGTGCATGCTTCACATCAGCAGAAGAGTGTTGTTTTACTTTATACCAATATTATTAATGCTTTTTCATTCTCCACTGGTGAAAGACTTTTCCAGCAAAGGAACGTTTTTGTATGGACCTTGTTCAACATACTTGATGTTTGATTGCATATATACATAAGAAGTAATCTTATATGTCACATATTTGTGGTTACTAATGTGTGTTCTAGCTATCATCATCCCTTTTCCAAATACCATTATTAGTTTTATATCATATATAGGTGTATATGTTATGGTCATATAAATGGTTTATGACCACATTCACTTAATCACAGCAGCGCAGCCCTTCTTGGTATAACATATTAGATTTATAATACTCGTAAGTGGGAGATCCTAGGTCCTAAGAAGGATACCAGGAGCTCCACAGTTTCCACACAAGGTCAAAGGTTCGGAAAGATTTTTGTTGTAAGGCTATAGACTTTTCATATAGGAAGTGGGTGTGAGTAACATTGACAACTTCTGATGGATTATGGGCCAAAATTTGTTTCCAATACTTGGTAATAATCAATCTAGCAAGATGTTTGCTACAATGCCACGATACTGGACTGGATATTTTTCATACCCAGATTGAATAGGGCTAGTGCTGGCTTGGTATGAATCAGTATGCAAATTACTTCTGAAATTATTTGGAATGTTTTCCACCAGAAGCTGCGATTGCTGTTGGAGGACCACAGAATATGCATTAGGGTACCCGAGGCACAACAACCACGCCAACATAATAAAGAAGATGTGAAATACATTTTAGCTAGTCTGTAAGGGGTAAGATACCACCTAAGTGAGACTTTTAAGGCCAATACCCAGTGATTCACACAATGTGTGGAGGAGTGGGAATAACGAATAGCCTGGGTCCACTGGAAGTCAGAGAAGGAGACCTGAAGGTCTTAATCCCATTGGGGCATTGGTTTAGTTTTGATAAATTTCCTTTTATCTTGTAAAAGGTTATATATGGGAGATGTTTCTTTCATAGATGATTGGGGGTTTGTGAAATACTGGCAAATTTTGGAATGTAAAAAAAATTAGGTGGTGGGAATGTCCGTAGAAAATCATAGACTCAGAATAAATTAAAGAAAGTGGTTTGGGTACGCCTCCAGAAAGGAGATCCTCCACCCAGTGAATACCATGCCTGTTCCAACCTTTCAAAGAGATGTCTGGAATAAGATGCTCTAGTGTAGTGATTTGTATTTTAACATCAAGGTGATGTATATGTTGATTTAAGGAGTTTGTAATGGTCCTCCAAGCTTACAGGTAAGCCATACCTGTAGGTGGGAGTTGTGATAGGTCTAGTGGTTCCCATAGGTCGGCAAAAAGTAGGGAACAATGATTGGAGGTCCTGTTAATCCCTTTTCAACATCTAACCATAATGGTTCAGCAGTGGGGTTGAACCAGTGTCTTAAATGGTCTAGATTAACTACCATATAATAATCTTGTAGGTCCACCATAACCATACCACCTACAGTTCTGTGCTTTGTCAAGGAGTGGTAAGAGCAGCGGGCCCTTTTCCCCTGCCATTCTCATTAATGATGTTAGGGCTTTCATATATGACTCTGTTAGGGGGATATGAAGGGATCTAAATAAATATAGGATTTGGGGCACAATTTACATTTTGTAAGCAGCCAATCTCCCCACCCACGTTAATTCTATTTAAGCCATCCTCTTCAGTTCTGCTTCTAGTTTAGTTATTAGCAGCTTATAGTTGGCTTCAGCTAAGGAAGTGCTAGTGGGCGTGATTGTAATTCCCAGACAATATATCCCTGCCTCGGCATATGTGTATGGCAAATCTCTTTTTAATTTTGAAATAATAGGTTTAGGACCACAGAGACTTGGAATGGTTGACCTTATAATATGAAAGATTACTACATTTCATGAGTAGCTCATTGGCACATGAAAGTGATGTTTGAGGGTTTGTCAGCATCAGGATAATGTCATCTGCGAACAGGTTGATGACATTTGTTTTTTCTCTAAATAGAAACCTGGTTACTAGTGGGTGAGAACGAATCCTTTCTGCCAACAGTTCTATCATCGGGTTAAAAATTGCCGGGGAAAGTGTACACCCCTGTCTTGTGCCATTCGTTATAAGAAAGAGTTTAAGCTCACGGTGTACACCTGGGCCGAGGGAGACGAGTATAATGCCACTACAACAGATAAAATTGATCCCTGAAATCCAAACTTATGTAATACACAAGACATATACCCCCAATGGACTTGATTGAATGCCTTTTCTGCATCTCTACAAAGTAGCATAGAAGGCGTTGAGTACACGCCTGGTGGCATCGGAAGTGTGCCTGCCCGTGACAAAGCCCATTTGATCTAGTTGTATTAAATGTGGTAGTACCACTTTCAATTTCTGTGCTAAAATTTTGGCAAATAGCTGTATTGAACAGCGAGATAGGTTGGAAATTGGCCAGGCAGTCAGGATTCTCTCCTGGTTTGGGGAGTGTGACGATGTGTGCTCTTAACATCTTGTGACTTGGTAAGGAAAAGGTCAACTTGTATGTGGCAGTATTAAACAGTGTGGCTAAGTAAGGGCTTAGAATGGAAGAGAATGTGTGATAATATTCATTAATAAACCCATAGGGGCCAGGGGATTTACCGCAGGGCATTGTTTTGATTATTTTTTGTATCTCTGGAATACAGAACGGTCGGTTCAATTTGATGAGCTCAGAAGGAGACAAGGAGGGAAGATTAAGTTTGTCTACAAAGGAGGAGATTGCGTCCAGCGATGGCTGGGGGACTGAGAGATCATTTTTTAGATTATAAAGTGATCCATAATAATCTGCAAATGCATCCGCTATATGCTGGGGATTGGTTAGTCTTTGTTTGGAAGAAGGATGGTAAAGAAAGGGAATATTGGATTTAATTCTACGGGATTTCAAGCGGAAAGCTAGGCACTTCCCCGCTTTATTATGTGAAGAGTAGTACCGCAATCTGAGATGGCAGAGCATAAAGCCATGGTTATCTTATAGGATGGAGCGGAGTTCTAGACTCAATCATCGAGTAAGTGTTAAACCCGCTCGGGGCGTGACTGGATGGATGGGTCTGTGGTGAGTGGCGGCATGGAGTGAGAGCAAGGACGCTGTGTGTTCCCCTCCCTCCTCGGCTCCCTCAGCTCCCCTTGCTAGACCTGGAGACATAGTGGTGACACAGCGGTGAGGGCCCTGTGAATAGACGCCTCACCCTCACGTCAGAGGACATAACTCGCCCTTCCCCGATCATTACCAGCTACATCGGGTGGTTGAGAGTGCTGAAGAGCTCCGGGAGTGAAGCCACATCATACAGGCCGGCGAGATGTATATGTTGAGCGGGGGAGCGCGGCGAGTGCTGGCTGTGTCAAGGAAGTCACCGCTCACTCAGTCCCCGCCAGACAAAGCTCTGGAGGCTTTTCAAAGGGGCTATAGGCATCGGTTATATGCATTGGTGCACTTGTACTCTGTAATCTACAAGCGGGCTGTGCATGGGGCTATTGTGCTGCTGCATGGACTTTGGTTTTCTCCAGCTCTGAGACCTGGATCTGCGGGGATGGATTCTGGGCGCCCCCAAGTGTTTGCAAGAGGTTAATGCTTGGGAGTTTAAATTGTCCATCAGCTACTCAATTCCTTATTTCCAAAATATTTGATACTCTTGTTAGCCATAAGGTTTATATGTGTAAAGAATAGCTGGAACACTCTAAGAATAGCTAGAATATTGCCTGCACTAAGCCCACTCATGCCCTACTTTTTCCTAGAGGTTATTTCAGCTACTCTAGAGGTTATTGCACTCAGGTGGGGCTTGGATAACATTATGACATTATAGTACTGACCCTCAATCTGAACCAACGGAGAAGCCAGTTGAGGGTGTAGTACTATTTTTGCCGATTTAACCAGAAGTGTGTAGAATTGCAGGGTGCTGGACATTGTAACTATCAATTACTGTTTTATGGCTTGGGTATACTGAGTAGGTAAGGGAATAGCTTTTTGTCTTCCCCTAATAATTTTTTTTTTTTTTTTTGCTTTTTTCATTTTTTTTCTTTGTACTGGTATACCACGAAGCCCCTGGTCAAGAGTATAAGATGCAGCATTTACGATCTGCCAAGGATAAAAATCCTCAGCAAACAGTGGCGGCAGCAGCAGCAGCAAAATTGGAGCAATATGCCCACTCCCCCGCTGTGACCCCCCCAAAGAAGGGGTCACAATCTAAAACACAACAGGGGGGTAATGTAAATATGGGTGTACCATTCGACTCTACCCTGCCCCCAGAGAAAGAGCAAACCTTAATGGACGTGTTCATGGCAGTAAGTGTATGCAGTAGCTCACTTAAAGAACTTTGTGAACAGATGAAGGGAGTGAAAGAGGACTTGATATTGGTCAGACAGGACCTACAGAAAACTGCAGAAAGAACAACAGCCCTGGAAGGAAGGGTCAGCCTGTTAGAAGACAATAAGTCTCCATTAGTTAAAGAAATTAAAAAGATGAAGGAACAGATAACCAAGCAGGCCTCCAAACTGGATGAAATGGAGAACAGAAGTCGAAGGGATAATGTGAGACTGGTGGGTCTGCCTGAAAAAAGTGAGGGTGTTAATCCTACGGCATTCCTAGAAAATTGGCCGATAGAACTTTTTGGAAAAGAATCATTTTCAACTAAGTTTTCAATAGTAAGAGCACACAGGGTCCCCTTTAAGGCCCCTCCAGCTGGAGGACACCCTAGACCTCTACTCATGAAGTTTCTTAATTATCAGGATAAAGTGATGCTGTTAATTATCTGATTTCTCGTCGGACCTGCAGAGGCGTAAAGCGGAGTTTATACAGTCTAAGCGTACCCTACAAAAATTTAAGCTGTCTTATGCCCTTCTCTACCCAGCAAGGCTACGTGTAACAGCGTTGGGGGGGAAACACAGTTTTTTGTATCCCCAGCTGGAGTGGAGAAGTGGCTGGAGGAGGTGCAGTTTGTATAGGATATATTAGGATATCAAGAGGTATTATTGTTATGGGTTTTTTTTGTTTTTGTTTTTTTGTTTTTTTTCTTGGGGGGGTTGTTACACACAGTTGTTGTATGTGGAGTGTTAGATGGGAATGAAATGTGGGAGTAAATGTGTGATACAGGTAGTATGGGAACCAGTCACTTCAAACCCCTTGGGTGTTTACCTAGATAGGTGGGGGTGGAAGGGGGGGCGGGAGGGAGGTGGAGGTAGAAGAGGGGAGGGATATTTAAGATGGGAGGGGGGGAAGGTAGCGGGGTACGGGGTAGGGAGAGGGGGGAGGCGGATGGTAGTATTGGTAAAGCACTCACAGTAAGTAGTTATACCACTGGAAATTACCTAGGTTGGATTCAGGATTATACACAAAGTTACATTTGTAGGAAAATGGCACTTAAGCTACACACGAAAGTGTTTTTCAGTAATTACTTATTTAGATTGGTTACAATATGGCTATGATAAGCATATCACTTAAACTCACTAATGAATTTGGAAGTAGAGGTGGCACAGAATTTATGGTTTAAAATATTGAAAGATAGAGGGGTGGTAAAGTTTCAGATTATAATGAATTTATTTGCTTATAGATATGTTCACCAGGTTGGTATATATATTGGTTTGGTATCCTGATGCAAGTTAAAACATTAAAAATAGGCTCCTGGAAAGTCAGGGGACTGGGGACACCTCTGAAAAAGATGGCAGTACTCTCCTTGATGGAGAGCTGTGGGGTAGAAGTGGTCTGCCTGCAGGAAACCCATTTAACTAAAAATACACTCCAGCAACTACAGTCAAGGAAATTTCAATGTCAATTTCATGCGGTTTACTCCTCCTATAGTAGGGGGGCAAGCGTTATGGTGAAAACAGGGGTGAATTTTTCCTGCAGGCAATCCAGTATAGATGAGATGGGCCAATATATTTTTCTATATTGTTCAATTGATAGTAGTATGTTTGTGGTGGTAAATATATACATCCCTCCGCCCTTCAACTTGGAGGTTCTGCTTAGACTGAACAAAGTTCTGTTAGATAAAAAAGGGGTGCCGATCACAGTCTTTGGCGATTTCAACGAGATCTTGGATAGTAGGTTGGATAGATTTCCTGTACGGTCTCTTTCTAAGTCCATGGTGAAAAGCCGTCTGTGTAAATTAAAGATCCAACCCCCGAGCGGGAAACATCTTAGCTAGATAAACAACGAGAGTATAAGGTAGTCGTTATGCAGAAGGCAGAAACTAGGTATCTTCTCCAGTGCCAGGCTTCCTTGGTAGAGGGTGAAAGAGTGGGAAAGTTGTTGGCGCAGTTGGTAAAGTCTAACACTGTTCCATCCACTATCCTTGCCATTAGATTTACAGGAGGAGATATATTATCAAACACCTCAAAGATAGTGCAAATATTCAGGGACTTTTATAAAAATCTTTATACCTCTCAGAAAAAAGGAATGGAAGGTCTGATGGAGGAATTCCTGGGAGACCTGGTAATACCAACCATTTCACAAGAGGAAAGGAATCTTTTAGAAGCCCCAATAACTCTTGCAGAACTGCAACTAGTGATAGCCAGTATGGCAAACTCAAAGTCCCCCAGCCCGGATGGCCTTCCAATAGAGGCCTACAAATATTATGGCGATGTTTTAATCCCAGAGTTGCTGAAAGCATTGGGAGGGGCACTTAGGGGGGGACACCTGCCTGCCTCAATGCTGGAGGCAACTATTATAGTGCGTCAAAAAGATGGGAAGGACCCCCTGGACGTGGCCGCCTATAGGCCAATTTCTCTTTTATGTACTGATGCCAAAATCTTGGCTAAAGTCTTGGCAGTTAGATTAAATAAAGTTATCCATAAACTGGTCCATATGGACCAGGCGGGATTTATTGCCAATAGATCCACAAGTTTGAATATCAGAAGGGCCTTTCTGAATTTACAAGCACCTATGGAGAATGAAGGTTCAAGAGCTGTGTTGACCCTAGATGTGTCTAAAGCTTTTGATAGTGTGGAGTGGGGATATATTTGGCGAGTCCTGGGGAAGTTTGGATTTGGTCCCTCATTTAACGGATGGATCAAAATGCTCTATGATAGACCCAAGGCAAGATTAAAAATTAATAATGAGTTATCGGATTGGTTTGAGTTGGAGAGGGGGACGAGACAGGGGTGCCCGTTGTCCCCACTGCTTTTTGCGCTGGCAATAGAGCCCCTGGCCATCTCCGTAAGAAAGAGCTCTCAGATAATTGGGTTCCAGAGAAGGACGGGCGAAGAAAGAATTGCGCTGTACGTGAACATCTTGCTCTTTCTAGGAGATACGAGCAACTCATTGTTAAAGACAATGGGAATAGTGGAGTCATTTGGCACCTTTTCAGGCCTGGAGATAAACTGGGAAAAGTCTGAGCTGTTACCTATAGATCAAATAAGTGAGCGAATAGTGCAGGTAATGCCCCAGTTGGTAATTGTGGATGCACTGAAGTACTTGGGAATTGTCATAACGAAGGACCCTAATCAATATATTAGTAAAAACCTCATCCCGCTTTTGACGAAATTCAAACAAATGATAGGTATATGGAAGCATCTCCCCCTATCAGTGGCAGGAAGATGTAGTTTAATAAAAATGATATGGATGCCACAATTAGTGTATATTCTGCACAATTCTCCAGTGTGGATAAGCAAGAGTTGGTTTAGAAAAATCGAGAGCCTCTTCAGGGAACTGATATGGAAAGGGAGACAAGCCAGGATACATTTACGGGTGCTTCAGCTACCGGTGCGGGATGGGGGTTTCGCCCTCCCACACCCGGAGCGTTATTTCCTAGCAACCCAATTGCAGCAGTTAGTGGGGTGTGGGGCAAAGTTAAACCTGGGGGAATAGTAGGTGTAATCACACTCCGAGGCGTGTAAGCATCTTCAAACATCATATAAATATCCTAATTTTGCACAACATTAGACAGGAAAGATGCACAGGGTTTCCTATTAGAAGTAGTGTCTAGCTGGAGGGCAACCACTGATTTCGTATCGCCACACACTATTAAAGGGGTTGTAAAGTCAGAAGGTTTTTTATCTTAATGGAGTCTATGCATTAAGATAAAAAAACCTTCTGATTGCAGCAACCCCCCTCAGCCCACCTAATACTGACCATAGCCCCATCTCTGTCCAGTGATGTCCACGAGTGTCTTGGCTGTCCGGGACTCTCCCTCCTGATTGGCTGAGACACAGCAGCAGTGTCATTGGCTCTCACTGCTGTCAAAGTCAGTTAACCAATCTGGAGGGGGGTGGGGCCAAACCACAGCTCCATGTCTGAATGGACACATGGAGCTGCAGCTCCGTTTGGGTGCCCCATGGCAAGCTGCTGGCTGTGGAGGCACTCAACAGGAAGGAGGAGCCAGAGGCACCCCAGAAGAGGAGGATCTGGACTGCTCTATGCAAATCCACTGCACACAGCAGGTAAGTATAACATGTTTGTTATTTTTTTTATTTATTTATTTTTTTAAATTCTTTATTTTTCATGGGTTTCACAATACAATTCATTGCACTCATATAGTGCCAACTTAATACGTCTTAAGTAAATCTATTTATCTGCACATCATAGGTTACCTTTAATTGACACTTTAATTCCTTGTGAATTCCCTTTTTCTACTATTAACCCATTGCTCCAAAAAAAGAGAAAAAAAGAAAAAGAGAACTCTCGACCCCTCCTTCTTTCCCCTTCTCTCCCCACTTCAGTCCATTCTCTCCCTATAGTCTAAATATGGGGCACATGTTGTCCAGTACTGCTCATCTTGGTCTTTCATTGTCAAAGTAAGATTTTCCATTTGTTGTATTTCTGCAATTCTGGCCAACCATTGTGCCCTAGTTGGAGAGCTGTCTTTTTTCCACAGAGCAGGGATACATGCCCTAGCTGCTGTTAAAAGGTGTCTCAGCAGCGAGTTTTTTTATTTTTCTGCTGATAGCAGGAAATCCATCAATAAAAAAGTTGCCGGATTATTTCCCAAGGAGAATCCTGTTATTGTTTTAGTAGTTTCTGCAACCATTTCCCAGAACTCTCTTATTCTCGTACATTCCCAGAAGATATGTAGAACTGTCCCTTCTTCATGACATCTCCAACATACCTCTGACACCTGGGGGTAAATCCGATGTAGCACATTCGGCGTCCTATACCATCTGATAAGGATTTTATATACCCCCTCCTGATATCTGCTTGCTACTGATGCCTTTTGATTAAATACTAAGATCCTATTCTTCTGTTCTTGGGAGAATGATGTCACTAAGTCTCGCTCCCACGCTTGTAGGAAAGTTAGTTCCTGAGGCGATTCTATTCCCATCAATACAGTATAGAAATTGGACAACGAATGTCTCATTGTTTCTCCCTTCTAACACATTCTCAAACCCGGTCAATGCTCTTACTTCTGATTAGATTTTGATTCAATAATTTAATAAACGCCTCTAGCTGCATCATTCTAAAAAAATTTAATTCAGGTGCTATTTCTCTTTCAATTTCTCTTTTTAATAATAAACGATTGTCCCTTGAAAAATGTATGATCCTGCTGAAACCTCTATGTCGTATTGTTCTGAACTTGGGGTCTGTCATTCCGGGCTGAAATGTTGGTGTCCCCAGAATCGGGAGCATTGGACTAGGATTTGTCGAGATAGACGTTTTTTTAAAAATCTTTTTGATCATCCGCAGAGTTATTGTTGGGTGTTTCCTCAGTTCAGCTGGCAACTCAGTTTCTGGTATCCATACTAATCCTTCCAATGGGATATCTGTTGCTGCCTGTTCTGTCTGTATCCAGGGTTTCTTATTTCTAAGTCCACACCATTCCATCACTCTGGTTAAATGTGAAGCCTCTTGGTATCTTATTGGATCTGGAAGCCCTATCCCTCCTTTTCCTTTAGGTAGTGATAGTATAGTTCTACGTACTCTTGCTGGTTTCCCAGCCAAGATAAATTTCAGAAATCTTGATCTAAGGTCTCTTAAAAAGCTTGGAGGCATTTTAATTGGCAAGGTCTGTATTAAATACAGAAGTCTTGGCATCACATTCATCTTAATATTTGTTCTCCCGAACCATGTAAAAAATCTCTTTATCCCATCTCGACAAATCCAGTTTGATCTGTTTAGCCATCGGTATGTAATTAAGCTCAAATAATTCCTTCAGATTTTTTGATATTTTCGTCCCTAAACAGCTTATATACGAGTTGGTCCAACTAAATCCAAATTGTGTGGTTATCAACTGTAAAAGGGGCGCCTTTATTTCTATCCCCATTGCTTCAGATATCCCGTAATTTACTTTAAAATTAGATATTTTCCCATATTCACACAGCTCCATCAACAAGGATGGGAGAGAAATGATTGGAGAAGTTACGAAGAAAATTAAATCATCGGCATACGCCGCAAGTTTCTGTTCTTCTTCCTTTATTTTTATCCACTTAATATTCACATTAGCCCATATTTTCCTTAGGAAAGGTTCTATTGTCAAAATAAAAATCAGTGGTGAAAGAGGGCACCCCTGTCGTGTTCCATTTTGAATAAGGAAGGACTCCGAGGTTCTATCATCTATCTTTACTCTAGCACTTGGTGTAGAATATAAATTAGAAATCCATCTTATCATCCCCTCCCTTAAGCCTATATGTTGTAGTACATCCAGTCTACCCTGTCAAAGGCTTTTTCCGTATCCGCAGAGATTATCACCATTGGTTTTTGCTGCCTTTGTGCAAGGTAGATCGTGTTCACCACCCTCTGTGTATTCTCTCTTCCTTCCCTCTCCGGGGTAAATCCCACCTGGTCTGGATGGATTAGACCCGGGATATAATCTAGCAGTCTCGTGGCTAAAATCTTTGTAAATACTTTTAAATCCACATTCAGCAGTGAAATAGGTCGGTAACTAGAATATTGGGAGGGATCTTTCCCCTCTTTCGGAATCACTGTTATATGTGCCAGTAATGTTTCTATTGGGATTTGCATCCCATCTCGTAGTGAATTATAAACTGCTCCGAATCTCGGGGCCAATTCCTCTGCATATTTTCTGTAATATGACAGGGTGCACCCATCTGGTCCCGGGGCTTTGCCCACATTCAATGATTTTAACGCCGCTATAAATTCCTCTGTTGAAATTGGGGCATCGAGTTCCCTGGCTGCTTCTTCTGTTAGCTTTGGCATTTCTGTCTCTTCAATATATTCCCTCTCCGCTTCCCACTTTTTTTAAACGTTTATTGGGTTAGATTTTTCTAACCAATATAAATTCTCATAGTAGTCCTTGACTACTTGAACGTCTGTGCAAGTTTCTGTGGAGAGTTAACCAATTCATCCCTCAATGTTTTAATCTGTGTAATATGGTTTAGTGTGGTGGTTTTTCTAAGAGCATTTGCCAACAATCTTCCTGGTTTATTCCCAAATTCGTAAAAAGTCCTTCTTCCCCTAATTAATTTGGATTTTGCTGTTTCTATTAACTGTAAATTGAGTTTTTCGCGTAGGCCAGCAAGTTCTTGTTCTATTGTTTGAGCCTGGGATTTTTTGTGTATTACTTCTAATTCCCTGATCTGTTTAAGCAACGAGTCAATTTGTTCATTTAGTTTGCATTTCCTATGTGTCCCCAAGGAAATAAACATACCTCTCATGAAGCATTTATGTGTCTCCCATATACAGAATGGTGATGTTTCCCCTGTTTCATTTGTTATAAAAAAAGATTCCAATTCTTGCTTTAATTTCCCCTCATATTAACTGTCCTTGAGGAGGGTTTAGTTAATCTTCCAAAACCATTCTTTACATTCTTCCTCAACCATTTCTAGCATGCACTCTATCGGAGCTAGGGACGTAATTATATTTTGGGAGAGAAAAATATAGTCAATTCTGGAATAGGTCTTATACTTCGCTGAAAAAAATGTATAATCCCTGTCCTGTGCATAAACCACTCTCCAACTATCAATTGTAATTCTTGTAAATTTTTTTTCACTTTCCTTAATTTGACATATGAAAGGTGAGATGATCCTTTGGATGTATCTTTCAGTGGATCTAAGGCCATATTAAGGTCGCCCCCCCAATACTAAGATTCCTTCCTTATGTTGTTGCACTATCTGTAAGTATGTCTCCAGGGAGTTTACTTGATCCTCATTTGGTAAGTATAAATTTACCGGTGTGATTTTCTGAAGACCCAAAGTCCCCTTTACTACTGTATAAGGAGACGACCCCCTTCATCCGCGATCACGCCTAATTCCTTCCATGGCACTTTTTTAGCTATTAAAATAGATACCTCACAGGATTTTGAAGTCTGCGATGTACTATAATATATTTTCGGGAAATCATGGTTTTTACGCCATGGAATTTTTTCCCTTTTAAAACGTATTTCCTGGAGAAAAATAATTTAGGATTTAAATCTCTTTAATTCTCCATTAATCTTATCTGTTTCTCAGGGCTATTTAGTCCCTTAACATTGTATGATGTAAAGGTTGTTTTAGTCATTTTAATTGTTTGCTCAATCTAAAAGAGAGGAGAAGAAATGGAGAAGGTGAGAGAAGAGAGCAGGATGCAAAGAGAAAAAAAAAAACCCTGAATCGATATTCCTCTTCCCTAGGAGCCAGAAAAAAAGAAAAAAGCTCCCCGGGAGGACAGCTGACTGAGTACTTTTCTGAACCAGTCCTCTGAAAAAAAAAAAAAAAAGAAAAACCCCAACGCCTCCGACTTTCCCTCCACCCAGAGGAGAGGCGTTCACTATGGGGGGTGCTGTCAAGCAAGTAAGAGTCTGCGCAACGGGCTCCTGTACAGTGCTCACTGCCATTATCATTTTATGATTTTATGACCAAAAAGCTCATTATACGCAATCACATTTCCCATACTAACCCAACAAGAATCCCAATCTCTAAAATCTGAATCCACAATAATCCCACTTCCCTTACTTTCATTTTCCCCATCCTACCCACCTTCTTTCTTAAAAAAAAAAACCTATAAAACGTCTTTCCTTTTTATCCTATACAAAACATATTGTGTATGTTGCCTACAACCTCTCATCAAACTGTAAATATAATAATAAACAAAAAACAAAAAAAAAAAACATTTTATTCTTTTATAGTGATTCACCCTCGATGCAAAAAAAAAAAAAAAAACACAACACACACTCCCCAATTATCCCCATGCATACTTCCAAAATTCCCTTCAATTGTGTGTGCACTACCAAACATGTGCTATTAGTCCCTTGAAAAACATCTAATTACAGAATAGTGTTCAAAGGATAAAGAAAAAAACAAAAAAACAAACACATATAAAACGTTGTTCCCTTTTCATATCCCATACAAAACATATTGTGTATATTACCCACCACATTTCATTATACTGTGAACATAATTGAAAAAAAAAAAAACCAACAAAAAAAAACAAAAAACAAATATCTCATGTCCCTATAGTGAATCGCCCTCAGTACCACCAAGCACTGAAACACTCCCCAGTCACCTCCATACATGCCACCAAGAACCCCTTCAAATTGTGTGTACATAACCAAACTTGTGTTTATCCAATATAAAACTATCTTAGATTACAAATTAGTATTCACATAGTGAGAAAAAAAAATATTATCCCATGTAATACTTAATTACTTATAGCATATATTCCGTAACAGTTATATTATTTCTAATGAATCTGTAAGCACACAACAAGAGCGGCAAGGATGTGGAATTCCCTTCCACAGGTGGTGGTCTCAGCGGGGAGCATTGATATCTTCAAGAAACTATTAGATAAGCACCTGAATGACCACAACATACAGGGATATACTTATGTAACAAGAAAAAAAAAAAGACAGTTATCAGTTACCTTCCCCTCCACACATCCCTCCCTCCCCCACTCAATCCTCTCACACTCTTCACACCTATAACTCCTTTCCTTCTAAACTTTGTGAATAGTGTTTTGTGAACCATCACTCCCCCCACTCCACTCCATGTTTGTTATTTTTATAGAAAAAAAACACAAGACTTTACAATCACTTTAAACTAACTTACTTATGTTTAGCAATAAATTTAAAGAGTTTGTGGAAAATTTTACCCTGGCTGGGGTTAGGTCCATACACCACTACAATGGTATAATCCTTATCGTTAATTGTGCATACCAGGATTACGTACCATCCTCATCTATGACAGACAAATGCAGCTTGAAAGCAACAGTGTTCTAAATAGAACCCCCTTTTTTTGAGGAGTATAAGGCTGAGAAAATAAAGTCAAAGTCTTTGTGATGATATTTCAGAGTAGCTGGAAGTGAGTTTCTTGGATGATCACATTATCGGCCTTGGATTTTGTAACGTCCTTCAACTATGAAAAATGCTTGGCCAGGTGATTTAAGCCTTGGCATTAATGGACAACAGTTTAAGGTATATTAGGGTGGTAGAAAAGTTCTATGATGTCAAAAATCTTCCAAGAGACATGTATATTAAACAAGAGTGTGTAGAAACAGCTGAGAATCAGTAACATAAGTGCTTTCGTGTGGTTTGAAGAACTCATACCAGGTTGAGATAAACACAGTTAGATAGTTACATAATAGGTGAGGTTGAAAAAAGACCATGAAGTCCAACCTATGTGTGTGATTTTATGTCAGTATTACATTGTAAATCCCTGTATGTTGTGGTCATTTAGGTGCTTATCTAGTTTTTTTAAACTATCGATGCTCCCCTCTGAGACCACCGCTTGTGGAAGGGAATTCCACATCCTTGCCGCAGTTACAGTAAAGAACCCTCTACGTAGTTTAAGGTTAAACCTCTTTTCTTCTAATTTTAATGAGTGGCTACGTGTCTTGTTAAACTCCCTTCCACAAAAAAGTTTTATCCCTATTGTGGGGTCAACAGTACAGTATTTATAAATTTAAATCGTATCCCTTTGTCTCTTCTCCAGAGGCAATAAGTTCAGTGCTCGCAACCTTTCCTCATAACGAATGTCCTCCAGACCCTTTATTAGCTTTCTTGCCCTTCTTTGTAACATGTAAGTGGTAAATCTAAGTGCCTTGAAGATGAAGCCTCAAATGGCAAAAAAACAGAAGGAGGTAGCCATGATGAGCACTTGAGGACGTTGAAGAATTAGTATGTGATATAAAAAAAAGAACATGGTGCAGCTCAACTGCAGTATGTGTGGAGAAGAGCATACTTGAGAGAGAGAGAAAAAATCCCTTGCGTCCCCATGGGGGTAGACATTCTGAAAGGAGAAATACAGACTTAGGTGACATTGCCCACCATTTGTTGCTTCTTGATATTATGCTTGCCAGGATTCCTATTCTGATCCCTAGAGGATCTAGGAGGGAGGTGAGAGGTATTAGCATTAGGTAGGTCCTAATGCCAGTCTTTCTGAGAGTGTGTTGATGGTAGATGTAAACCATCTCAGATGATTTTCAGTGTAGCCAGATGCTTCTATTGATATCCAATCTCATGGTTGCTCAGGGCTTTAGTGATAGATATCACATTTTTACGCCTCTGCAAAGTGTGAGCGGAGAGATCAGGAAGAACTTGAATTGACGCAGTATGGTGGCAAAGCGGCCTCTCTGTGCTGGATCACGTATCTGATACATTATCCAGCTCTTCTGGGTAGAGGTCGAGTACTTGCTTGTCCGCCACCCCAGCTGTGCTGTGATTTGTTAAAGCACAAGCCAATCAGCGGGTCCAGGCCCATGATTGATGGCTGGGACCCACTGATAGGTGAAGCGCATGACAGGACAGAGCTCTCTGTGATTGTGGGGGGATATAGAAAGTGAGGAATGAGAAGGTGTAATGTGGGCTTTATTTGTTGACTTGTTTCATTGAGATGCTACCTCAATCAAGTTCTGTAGTGTTATGTTATGTGAGTTCTGTGGTGTTATGGGGTTATGCGTTTCCTCATTCATATGTTACCCAAGTGGATTCAACTTTTTCCACTTATAATTTGCTGCAGGCAATAATGCTGCTGTCCGAGCAGACACATTAAAAATGGCCCACACTGCAGAACTCTGTGTAACGGTGCTGGAGATAGGAGTAGCCTGTACCCATGGGGCAGTGCCACCAGATGGATAAGGATGGTTGCTCCCTCAATTCCTCCATGTCTCCTTCTGACCCTGGACGGGATCTTCCCTCACTGATGTTTTGTCTCTCTCTCAGAACTTTCTCCTCCAATTGGTGGCACTTACTATTACCTACTGAATGGTCTACTGCCTCTTCATCCACTTCTTTCCTGATTGCTGAAGCCCATTTTGTAGCAGCGAAGCAGTTGTTGCTCACAGATATTAAAAGGTAATCCTAAAAAAGAACTGCTGGGCCTCTAAATTATGAACACCAAAAGTGACCCAAAAACATTATTTTAATGAATCAGTTCAGGATGCTGCTGCTGAATTCAAGCCAGGTTAAATGTCAAAGTTAAAATTATTTACACATACAAATTATATTATGTGAGAATACGCATGTCCATGAAAATTATTCTGTTCCGTAGTGTCACATAAGTTAAGTCGTCACTCAAGCATGTAATTTTAACGAATGTGTTTTTTCCATGTCTCTCGCAAAGTCCATTAAAAGGAAACTCTCCCTGCTGTACAGTATTTAAAACATTTTTTTTCGCTTTATTAACTGTCCCCCCATGGTAGTACCTAACTTCCCTTGCCCTTATTTTGAAAACAACTTACCTATTAGCCCTGAAAATGGCCAGAATTTACCACCAAGATTCCCTAGCCATAGACCTAAATGGGATTCACTTCCAAGTTTGGGTTTCACAAATTTCAGACAAAATTTTATAAACACTCTGCAAATTTAACCACTTCAGCTCCGGAAGAATTCACCCCCTTCCTGACCAGAGCACTTTTTGCGATTCGGCACTGCATTGCTTTAACTGACAATTGCATGGTGGTGCGACGTTGTAACCAAATAGAGCTTTCTTCTGGTGGTATTTGATCGCCTCTGCGATTTTTATTTTTTGCGCTATAAACAAAAATAGAGCGATAATTTAAAAAAAAAAAACACATTATTTTTTACTTTTTGCTATAATAAATATCTCTCAAAAGTATATTAAAAAAAACATTTTTTTCCTCAGTTTAGGCCAATATGTATTCTTCTACAAATTTTTAGTAAAAAAAAAAAAAAAAATCGCAATAAGCGTATATTCATTGGTTTGCGCAAAAGTTATAGCGTCTACAAAATAGGGGATAGATTTATATCATTTCTATTATTTTTTTTTTTTTACTAGTAATGGCAGCGATCTGTGATTTTTATCCTGACTGCGACATTATGGCGGACACATCGGACAATTCTGACACATTTTTGGGACCATTGGCATTAATACAGCGATCAATGCTATAAAATTGTATGGATTACTGTAAAAATGTCACTGGCAGTGAAGGGGTTAACACTAGGGGGCGCTCGAGGGATTAACTGTGTTCCCTGGGAGGTGATTCTAACTGAAGGGGGAGGGGACTGACTGGAGGAAGTGACGGATCGTGGTTCCTAGCTAATAGGAACACACAATCTGTTACTCCTGTCAGAACAGAACAGGGAAGTGTGTGTTTACACACACACACTCGTCCCTGTTCTGTCTCTCCTGCTCATGATTGCTTGGGCCCATCGGCACCCCCGATGTGCAGCAGGTGCGCGCGCGCCTGCTATCCCGGCCCCACTAGCCAACGTATAGCTAGGATGGCCCAGGCAGGGGAGCCAACCTGCCGCAGTAGAACTGCGGCGGTTGGTCGGAAAGCGGTTAACCTAGGCAAATTTACCCTTCTCTGGGCATAGTATATATCAGTTGAACTATACAGTATCTCACAAAAGTGAGTACACCCCTCACATTTTTGTAAATATTTTATTATATCTTTTTATGTGACAACACTGAAGAAATGACACTTTACTACAATGTAAAGTAGTGAGTGTACAGCTTGTATAACAGTGTAAATTTGCTGTCCTCCTCAAACGACCTCAGCACACAGCCATTAATGTCTAAACCACTGGCAACAAAAGTGAGTACACCCCTAAGTGAAAATGTCCAAATTTGGCCCAATTAGCCATTTTCTCTCCCGATGTCATGTGAATCGTTAGTTTGACAAGGTCTCAGGTGTGAATGGGGAGTAGGTGTGTTAAATTTGGTGTTATCACTCTCACATACTGGTTAGTAAAAGTTCAACATGGAACCTCATGGCAAAGAACTCTGAGGATCTGAAAAAAAGAATGGTTGCTCTACCTAAAGATGGCCTAGGCTATAAGAAGATTGCCAAGACCCTGAAGCTGAGCTGGAGCACAGTGGCCAAGACCATACAGCGGTTTAACAGGACAGGTTCCACTCAGAACAGGCTTCCCCATGGTCAATCAAACAAGTTGAGTGCACGTGCTCAGCATCATATCCAAAGGTTGTCTTTAGGAAATAGACGTATGAGTGCTGCCAGCGTTGCTGCAGAGGTTGAAGGGGTGGAGGTTCAGCCTGTCAGTGCTCAGACCATACTTTGCACACTGCATCAAATTGATCTGCATGGCTGTTGTCCCAGAAGGAATCCTGTTCTAAAGATGATGCACAAGAAAGCCCGCAAACAGTTTGCTGAAGCTGGACCATGTCCTGTGGTCTGATGAGACCAAGATAAACGTATTTGGTTCAGATGGTGTCAAACATGTGTGGCGGCAACTAGGTGAGGAATACAAAGACAAGTGTCTTGCCTAGTGCCTACAGTCAAGCATGGTGGTGGAAGTGTCATGGTCTGGGGCTTCATGAGTGCTGCCGGCACTGGGGAGCTACAGTTCATTGAAGGAACCATGAATTCCAACATGTACTGTGACATACTGAAGCAGAGCATGAGCCCCTCCCTTCGGAGACTGGGCCACAGGGCAGTATTCCAACATGATAATGACCTCAAAAAACACCTCCAAGATGATCACTGCCTTGCTAAAGAAGCTGAGGCTAAAGGTGATGGACTGGCCAAGCATGTCTCTAGACCTTAACCCTATTGAGCATCTGTGGGGCATCCTCAAATGGAAGGTGGAGGAGAGCAAGGTCTCTAACATCCACCAGCTCCTTGATGTCATCATGGAAGAGTGGAAGAGGACTCCAGTGGCAACCTGTAAAGCTCTGGTGAACTCCATGCCCAAGAGGGTTAAGGCAGTGCTGGAAAATAATGGTGGCCACACAAAATATTGACACTTTGGGCCCAATTTGGACATTTTCACTTAGGGGTGTACTCACTTTTGTTGCCAGCTGTTTAGACATTAATGACTTTGTGTTAAGTTATTTTGAGGGGACACTGTTATACAAGCTGTACACTCACTACTTTACATTGTAGAAAAGTGTAATTTCTTCATTGTTGTCACATGAAAAGATATAATAAAATATTTTCAAAAAATGTGAGGGGTGTACTCACTTTTGTGAGATACTGTATGTAATTGACCTCATACTGGTTTCTAGAAGAGGGGAAGTTTAGGAGTTACTACAGTGCTTAAACATTGGGAGTTAAAATGAATACCTGATCTCAGTCATATGGTCGAAATGTGGAATTAAATTTGTTTTTGTGAAGTGAAATTTATTATAATATGTGATTATTTTTTTTCATCTTATTTTTGCAGATTCGTTGAAATTGTCCTGTGTGTATGGTATACTTGGTCTTGATCAGCCTATTGGTGAAATGCTCATACTTTCAAACAGTTAAATTGCATATGCATAGAAAAAATAAAGGGTTAAAAATTAATTGGCTGTCATATTAATTGTATTAAAACTTTATGTGAATAAATTGATATTTTTGTGACCTGAAGATCGGTGATGTGTTTCTGCTCGAAACTCTTGCCATCTGTTACGATACATTGATACAAAAAAAGCAAACCAAGTGCTGCAGCCTTTCATTATGTTTCTACTGTATATGCCTGTGAGACTGTGCGGATGGGTCTCTGTCTGACAGCACCAGGATCTGATTACAGGAGCGCGGCTCACCTGTGTAAGCTTTTCTCTAAGCAATTCTCTAGCAATTGTGTTAGTAAAATTAGATTTGAAAACAATAACCAAAGGAACCTAAAACATTCTTCCTGAAGCGAGTTAACATTTTTAGGCCCCCTTCACACTGCTACAGTGCATTTCCACACACACCAATTAAATAATTTTGTGAATGAATGTTCTTTGCATTAAGACTACCTATATGAAACTTCTGGTTCCGGTGCCGCATGGAGTAGCTGCTCCTCTCCTTGGCTCCCGCAGCCAAACCCAGAATCGGCATAAGCCGCCCCAAACACCCACAGCCCCCTCTGGGTTAAATCCGCCTGCATATGGACCAGTTTGTGGAGAAAACCGGCTCCTGCTCCCAAACGGCCCTGATGCCACCGCTGGCCCGGCTGCAAATCGAGGCCCCGGTCTCTGCCTACACGGAGCCTCCAGCTGACACACAGATGGCAGAAATGGAGGTAAGCGTCTGCTCGGCCTCCCACTCCTCCTCACATGCCTCATCTTCACAGGCCTCTAATCCACTTGCCTCCGCTCCCCAGGCCATCTCTCCACACGCCTCTATTTCACAACACAACAGGAGAGAGCAGCGCGGAGCGCAGGCTGTGGCAGCTCTCCTATCCCCCATGATACCTGCTTCTGTCGAGAAGACAGTAAACACAGGGATGAAACAAATCAAGGCCCAGCTAGGGGAGTACACCACCAGGCTGAACAATTTAGAACACTGCTTATCCAGTGTGGAAGAGGAGCTATACCAAGCCCAGGCCAGGGAACAAGCTCAGGACAAGACCAACCAATATACCATCCAAAAATTGGACGACTTAGAGAATAGGTCCAGAAATCACAACCTGCAATTTGTGGGTATCCCAGAATCGCTTCAAACACCTGCTCTCTCTGAACTCTGCGCCAGGTGCATTCCTGAAGCCCTAGGCCTTCCAGGCCTCTGCATAGTGGAACGTGTCCACCGCATGGGGTCTTTTAACACCGAACGCAAAACGCCCCGACCAATTATCGCCAAATACCTGAACTATTCTGATAAGGCCCTTATTCTACAAAAATTCAGACAAACCCACTCTCTCCAAATTAATGGAATAAGAGTCTTGATATTTGCTGAGGTCCCATATTCAATCGAGGTCTCAAAGAAACGAAAAGCATTCCAACAGGTCTGCACAGAACTCTATAAACAGCAAATCAAATTCACTTTGGCGTTTCCAGCTACCCTCCGCCTCAAGACCCCAAATGGAGAGCAATTATTTTTCCAAGACCCCTCTGAAGCGGAAGCCTTCATACGGTCCCTGCACGCACACCCGTATCCCCACACCCCATCCAAAGTCGCTCCACTCAATCGCTCCCTGAACCAAAGGAGCCCGCTAAAAGACTCCCCTAAACGCTTCAGGCCTTCGGCCCAGGATCACCACCATGATGCCCATCGCTGAAAGGAGAGTCATATCCCATGTTCCTGTTACTCACCTTCTCAAAGTCGCATACAATGCAGCACCTCAGGTCTGACTCTATTTTGTTTTTGCCTATACATCTCAAGATTCTCTTTTCTTTACCTTTATTTGTCACCACCTCTATCTGTTGCAACCACTATATTTTCTTGGTGACCATAAATTGACTACTATGTTTTATGTTATACAGTCAGTTAATATTTTTCTTTCTGTTATAAAATGTTTCTAACATGCCTTACCTCCCTTCCTGGTCTCACTGTGTACCACCTTTTATCTTCCCCCTATACATGACCCGAGGCAGCCGCACAAACTCATCTCTCTAGAAATGGGTGCTCATAGGCCTCACTAACAGGGTCCTGTATTGGAAGCTGACCTACACAGTGGCTCCATGCAGAAAAAAGAGGAGTTCACACAATTGAATGTTTTTTTTTTTTAGGTTCCCCCCAACACCTCCTTTCCCCCCCTCCTCCAACTATCCTGGGGCTCATGCACAACACCAGACTACTCCTCCCCACACGCCTACCATGAGAACAGTATCCTCCTCCTAATACAGCAATAACCACACAATATCACCTACACAGTGATAGATCTACAACGTCGTCCCAAATCCTTCTCTCAACCCCCCCCAATATAAAAGTAGTTTCTTGGAACAAAAAAGGTCTCAGATCTCCCAACAAAAGAATGAAAATCCTCAGGCATCTCAAAAAACGTAAAACTGACATCGCCCTACTCCAGGAATCTCACTTACTGACCCCTGATTTTCATTGTATGAAAAAGCTATGGGTAGGCACAGTCATAGGCTCAGATGCTGTAGGATGTAAAGCAGGAGTTCTCCTGCTGATTCACAAAAACCTCCCATGCACAGTCCTATCCCTAAATTCAGACAGACAGGGACGTCTTCTCTCAGCACATATCCAATTAGGATCCAAGGACCTAGTGATATCCAATGTTTACGCACTCAATAACCCCAGCAAACAGTTCTGTAGTGAAATTTCTACATGGCTTCTTAGCAAAACACACCTCCCACACTTAATTGGAGGAGATTTCAACAACATCCTTCACCCGACTGAAGAAAGATCATCCCTCAAACACCCCAGGCCGGGTTCCGATCCTTCCATCCCCACACACTTTGCATCCACTATGGATTCACTCCACCTCTAAGACCTATGGCGCCTCTCGCACCCAGTTGACAGAGAATTCACTTTCTATTCCAACCCATATAATGTCCTCACCAGGATCGACTATTTCTTTGGCTCCAATAACCTTGTCCCCATGTTATCCGGTACAGACATCCATGATATCGTCATTTCTGACCATGCTCCAATCAAAGTGACACTCGACAATCTGGACTTACCTCCCCACCCCAATATCTGGTGTTTTCCCTCTTACCTTCATAATACTGACTTCCAGCAGTTCATGGAAAAATCTTGGACTGAATATGTGACAGACCTAGCCGGGAGAGAGACTTTTGGAGGGGACTGAATGCTAGCCTCTTGCCGATCGATCGTGGGCCCTGGCATTTGGGGGAACGGTGCTCTTTGTGAGCTGTATGCCTGAGGACCCTTGAGGTGGTATTACTGTGGATTCGGGTCCTGGTCCCCCAGGACACACAGACTCTGGGGACCCTGGATTTGCCATATTAGAAATAGTGGCTGATTGATAATGCTGGGACAAATGCTGTTAGGGGAGGCTGATGTCAATTCCAGCCATCTGTCTGTCTGTTGCCTGCTAGAATGTGTATTGTAAATAAGTCTCTAGTACGGGATCTAAGAGTCATTAGATCCCCATTGTTGTTTGTGTTAATTAACTCTGCTATTGTGATAATGTTGATTGGATTTTCTGAGCTACAAGACGGCCAGTCTGACCTAAAGGTCATGTCTGAGTCATCTAGGCTGTGTAAAGGGGTTAGTAAACTAGCTCATGTTAATTAGGTTAATTAGGTTACAGCTGTATTGTTAGAGTAATATGAGCAGAAGGTATACACCTCCTCTTTTACTGTATAAAAGAGCCTGTAGTCCTGTTAATAAAAGAAAGATTCCTGGTTGAACTTACATACAGCCTGCCTGGTGTTTGTTCTGAGCTACACAACTGGATTAGAACGGCACATAGCTGTAGTTCTAGTCCCAGAGCATTGGATGACCGAACCATTAGATGTTGCGATCTGCAATCTGATTCTATAGCTGCAGAGGAGTGTCGGGAGAGTGGAGTCGAGTGAGCAAGGGGCTCGTTACAGAATACTTCACCGCCAACGCACCCCACACCGATGATCCAAATTTCTTCTGGGATGCCGGCAAAGCATACCTCAGGTGTCAAAATCCTATCCAAGATCATCGCCACTAGACTTGCTGCCATCATCCCCTGCCTGATACACACCGCCCAATCTGGCTTTGTAAAAGGCAGAACTGCCCCCCTGAATATACATAAAGTCATGTTGGCCCTAGAGCATGCTAAACATAACCCAGGCGGAGACTATGCCATCGTTACGTTAGATGCCGAAAAAGCCTTCAATAACATCAGCTTCGCATGGCTCTCTATGGTCTTGTCAAAAATGGAATTCACAGGCCCCTTCTGCCATGTCATCAACACCATGTATATGGCCCCTACAGCTAGGCTGGTGGCAGCAGGCCTACTCTCAGACGACTTTTGCCTCCATAAGGGTACATGGCAAGGCTGCCCCTTATCCCCGCTCCTCTTCAACATCGCACTAGAACCCTTATCCAGATACCTAGCCCAATCAGCCCCCTTACATGGCATTAAAATTGGTAAATACGACCTACGCATTTCCCTCTTTGCGATGATGTCCTTATATTCTCAGCTAACCCCTCCTCTAACATGTCCACTATCAAAAAGATATTCGAAATCCTTCCCATAGGCATTCTCTCCATCCCTCCCTGGGCTCATCACTCCATCTTTTCAGTAGCCAAGTCCCACATCACCTACCTGGTAATCAAAATAGGGAAACTACCCTCCTTTTTATACCACCTCCACTACCCTCCGCTGATCACAAAAATATCTCAGGAATTAGCTAACTGGATGGATCTGCCCCTCTCGCTCCTGGGAAGATCCCACTTGGTAAAAATGGTCAGTTTTGCTAGATTACTATACCCAATGCAAATCATTCCCCTACTCCTGCATCACAAAGATGTCAAACTTCTTAATTCAGCCATCTCAAAATTCTTATGGCATTACAAAAGACCACGTATAACCTTAAAAAAATTATCTTCCCAGGCGCGAAGGGGGTATTAGTCTCCCAAATGTTAGGACTTATAACTTGGCATGTTTATTGAGAACTAGTCTGGACTGGATAGTACAATCCTCCCGCTATTCCAACTACCCTATGGAATCCGAAATGGCCCACCCATACCCTTTAGTGGCCCTTCTCCACTGCAAATGGAAATCAATCCCCCCCTCCCTACCAACACAACCTTCTGCTGAGAGACACAGCTGTCGCATGGAGAGAAGCTAGGAAGCTATCGCATTTCATGTCTAGCCACCTACTAATACAAGGTAATCCCAGCCTCCCCCCTGGACTGGAACACAAACCCTTCACCGTCTGGCAAGAAAAAGGCCTCACAAAATTTTCCTCCTCATGCAACATGGAAACAAGGTAACCTCTACCCTTTTCGACCATAGTTGAAACTTTCTCGCTTCCCCAAACCCATGCCTTCCACAATGGACAATGCATCAGCTTCTTAAAACATGCCTGTAAGGAGGACCGCAAGAGATTCAAACCAAACATCATGGACCAAATGCTCCTATAAAATATCAGACATTGATAAACCCCTTCTACGAGAGACCACTCCCCCTCTGGTATCCTCATCTGTGACCAACTGTGGAAGACTTCCCGAATCCAGACCTTGTGGTCAAAATTCTACAAGTCCTCAACAAAGTACAACACAACTCGCAATGAAATTTGGAGAGAATCTCAACTAAAGATCACCCATTGAGCCCACATACCCCTCTTATCCTCCAAAACAGATCAGAGCAAATCCTCCTGCCCCCTCTGCCACCAACTGAGGCCGTCCCTGACCCATCGCTTCTGGACATGCTCATACATTTACACCTTTTGGGAACAGGTCCTATCCTACATTTTCAATTCCTATTAAAGCTACCTAAGGACCCGCTGCTTCTCATCTTCGGACATTGGGACCCCCAACTGCTGCTATGATCCCAAACTACAAATTCAAATACTACTGGAAACTCCAACAGGCCCCCTCCAACAAAGACTGGTCTTTGATCTGTCTCCTCATCGCATGGAGAACTATTCTCAAAAACTGGACTTCATCGCATTGTCCTAATACCACCCAAATTAAACGAGAGCTCCTTCTCCTAATATCCAAGGATCGACTCAACACCGACTTCAGACAGGAAAACTCCAGAGCCCGTTTCTATTCCAAGTGGCAAACCTTCATGCTCTCAGCATTCCCTCCAGGAGAATTAGCCAACTTTGATCACTACTCGTTCTCATATTACAGACCCCCACCATCAAACCCAGAGGAGATGGACCCCCCAATGGAAAACCCACAACCAGTGGACTTTAGCTTCAACTGGATACAACCTACACCTCAAGTCTCTCCACAAGTTCGCTACACAACTGATCCATTCCTTCTCTACCAACATCGTGAAGAAACCTACCTCAAACTGACTCAAAATCAGCCATGGTGCCCCGTCTCCTTTCCCCTTTACCAAAAGGATGTATTCACATTATCCATCCCTCCTCCCCTCCCTCCACTTCATCCCAACTTCCCCTCCGACTTCCTGCTGTTTTCTTTTGCTCCATCTTACAATCCTAGGGAATTTCTGTAGACCGATCCATCCAGTTATCTCCTGTTGCTGTTAATTTCTGCCCAGTTGTTTTATGTTTATTTGCTTTGGCTATCTCATACTGGCATGTATGTCTACAACCCCTAGATTACCTTGTCTTTCTAAAATTATTATGAAAAATGTTCTTACAAATGTTGCTATCAATATTTACTACTTTTTTATAAATCTCAATAAAAACTTTTTGAAAAAAAAAAAAAAAGACTACCTCTTAGTTTTGAAAAGGCTACCAGTACACCACCAATGTACTAACGCTGATATGTACTTTTTGTTAACATCAGCACCACAATGCACAGATAGTTTATATCTGTACACTGTGGGGTACTGCTACACATGTTTCTAGAACCAGTCATTTGGGATATATTAAAATAACTGCACATTTTTTGATCTTCCTCCTCTGCAAGACTCGTAAGTGCCTCTAAACCAGTTTTGGATTTATATTTCTTTGTGGGTGAGCACCCGGGCATTTACTTCAAGCATAGAGTGCCATGGCTACCCTTGGAAATATATATATATATATATATATACACATATACACACACACACAGACACACACATTACAGTATACTGTATATACAGTGGGGAAAATAATTTTTTGATCCCCTGCAGATTTGGTGAGTAAATGTGCTCATGTGGTACACAGATTAGCCCTATCAATTTAAAGAAGGCCGACAACTTGTTATGTGTATAAAAGACACCTGTCCACAGAATCTTTCTTCCATTCAAACCCACCATCGTGAGCAAGACCAAAGAGCTGTCAAAGAATCGCAGGGACAAGATTGTAGACCTGCATAAGGCTGGAATGGGCTACAAGACCATCAGCAAGAAGCTTTGTGAGAAGGGGACAACTGTTGAAGCGATTATTCTAAAATGAAAGAAATACAAAATAACCATCAATCGCCCTCAGTCTGGAGCTCCATGCAAGATTTCACCTCATGGGTTAAGGATGATCATGAGAGAAGTGAGGGCCCAATCAGCCCAGAACTACATGGGAGGAGCTTGGTAATGATCCCAAGGCACTTGGACCACAGTCACCAAACCATTGGTAACAGAACGCCGCCATGAATTGAAATTCTGCGGCGCCCGCAAAGTCCTCCTCCTCAAGAAGGCACATGTACAGGCCTGTCTGAAGTTTTCCACTGAACATCTAAATGATTCAGAGGAGAATTGGGAGAAAGTGCTGTGTTCAGATGAGACCAAAATTAAGCTCTTTGGCATTAACTCAACTCGCTGTGTTTGGAGGAAGAAAAATGCTGCCTATGGCCCTAAGAATACCATTCCTACAGTCAAGCATGGAGGTGGAAACATTATGCTGTGGAGCCGTTTCTCTGCTAAAGGTACAGGCCGACTTTGCCGCATTGAGGGGGCAATGGATGGGGCCATGTATTGTAATATCTTGGATGAGAACCTTCTTCTGTCAGCCAGAATGCAAGATGGGTCATGGATGGGTCTTCCAGCATGACAATCCAATGCAATACTCCCAACGCACACGTACCTGCACAAACGGCTGTATCTTAAATTGGGTGCTGAAATGACCAACGACTGGAACCGACTGCAATCATAAGGAGGAAGTGTCACTAGCACACCACATTCTCCAAAATTGGGTCCAAAATTGTAATCACATAGTATCAAAAAAATAAATAGAAGCAATGTTTCTGAGCCACACAGGACACATGCCTGATGAAGGGGTCCTGCGTGGCTCCAAAAACGTTGCTTCTATTTATTTTTTTGATACTATGATTAAAATTTCGGACCCAATTTAGGAGATCCTGGTGTGCTGGTGATACTTCCTTCTCATGATTCCAGCATGACAATGACCCAAAACATACCGCCAAGGCAACAAAGGTGTGGCTCAAAGAGAAGCACATTAACCACTTCAGCCCCAGAAGATTTTACCCCTTCCTGACCAGAGCGCTTTTTGCGATTCGGCACTGCATCGTTTTAACTGACAATTGCGCAGTTGTTCAACGGTGTAACCAAACAAAATTGACGTCCTTTTTTTCCCCACAAATAGAGCTTTCTTTTGGTGGTATCTGTTCATCTCTGCATCTCTTTTTGCGCTATAAACAAAAAAAAAGAGCGACAATTTTGAAAAAAAACACAATATTTTGTACTTTATGCTATAATATCCCCATTTTTTTTTAAAAAAAGCTAATTTTTTCTCAGTTTAGGCCAATATGTATTCTAATACATTATTTGGGTAAAAAAAAAAAAAAATTGCAATAAGCGTATATTGATTGGTTTGCGAAAAAGTTATAGCGTCTACTAAATAGGGGATATTTTTATAGCATTTTTATTATTTTTTTTTTTTACTAGTAATGGCGGCGATCTGCAATTTTTATTGTGACTGCGACATTATGGTGGACACATCGGACAATTTTGACACATTTTTGGAACCATTGGCATTAATACAGCAATCAGTGCTATAAAAATGCATTGATTACTGTAAAAATGTCACTGACAGTGAAGGGGTTAACACTAGGGGGCAATCAAGGGGTTACTTGTGTTCCCTAATGTGTACTGACTAGGGGAGATGCGATTGCGGGAGCCCGGCGGTCATCGAGACCTCCAGGCATTTGCATCCCCTAGTGGCCGCCTCAGGAACCGACGTAACATAACGCTGATTCACCTGCCTGTGCCATTTTGTTGCAGTACAAGCGGTTAAAGTCATGGAGTGGCTTAGCTAGTCTCCAGACCTTAATCCTATAGAAAATTTATGGAGGGAGCTGAAACTTTGAGATGCCAAGCTACAGCCAAGAAACCTTAAGGATTTAAAAAATATCTGTAAAGAAGAGTGGACCAAAATCCCTCCTGAGATGTGTGCAAACCTGGTAACCAACTACAAGAAACCTCTTACCTCTGTGATTGCCAGCAAAGGTTTCTCCACCAAGTGCTAAGTCATGTTTTGCTTAAGTATTTAAACCCCCCCTAACTGCAACTCAATTTATAACATCATTTGTATCGTGTTTTTTCTGGATTTTTGGTTGATATTCTGTCCCTATCATTTAAAATACACCTATGATAAAAATTATAGACCCTTCATTACCTTGTAAGTGGGCAAACCTACAAAATCTGCAAGGGATCAAATAATTATGTTCCCCACTATATATATATATATATGTATATATATATATATATATATATATATATATATATACACACACATACACACATACACACCACTATGTTCACACCATAAAAGCAAATAAAGAAAGAAAAAAACTTGAGCTGTCAAAATAGTTATATATAATAAAGTCTTTCCTATTGAGGATTGAGGATAAAATCATTTACCAGATAATAAGACCTTTCAAGGCCTACACACGCATTAGTGAGTATTCACCCCTCACTTCAGGTATAATCCAGCTCAATTGTTCAGCCTGTTAAGGGACGCCAGTGATGCATATACAGGCGATACTCGAAAAATTAGAATATCGTGCAAAAGTTAATCTATTTGACTAATGTAACTTAAAAGGTGATAGGTAATATTCCTGTGAGCCTCCAGGTGGTTGACCAAAACAGGCCTCCAAAATAATGTATCTTACAAATGATCAGCTGTTAACGTTACGCATGTCTCATATACCATGCAAAATAATCAAACCAAGTTATAAAACTCTGCGCTACCAAAATAATAAATATTAATAAAGTGGTATTGTGCTTTCTCGTGACATGTATAAAACATCCACAAAATTACACATTAATGTGCAAAAGACTTCACTAAATAAATTAATAGGAGTGCTCCAATACGCCTATGTAAAATATATATAAATATTCAAATTATTTATTATTTGAATATTGCATAAGTATTTCAAAAAAACAAATCCATGCGATTCAGTGTTACATCCATGCAATTCAGTGCTGTATCTCTGTAATGAAGTGCTAGTGCAATGTTCAAACAATATTAGATAAAAAATTCCAAAGAAAAATCGTCCATGCGATTCAGTGCTGCATCCATGTAATTCAGTGTTGCATCTGTGCAATTCGGTGCTGTGTAGCTTAGTGCTATGATCAAATTAACAGTCCATAAACATTCCAAAATCCATCCATGCGTTTCAGTGAACACAACCTAAAGTGCTGTGTGCTCATATAAGTGCTCCCCCCCAGGTGATAGCCCCTCACCTTAGGGAGTGTGACCTTGCAATTAAGCTTGGTCAAAATGCACCTTAGAACCTCTGTGGGTTCAGTATCATATGCAGGATCCTGGATAGGTTACACTTGTGTCTCTGTTCCTCACAGCAGTCCAGTTTATACCTCGGTATATCAATATAAAGAGAACTTCATGGTGCAGTATGTATTACCTTTATTTAAAATCACAATAAAAACCCCACAATGGGTACTCACAGTGTCAAGGCGCTTACACTCTAAAATAGCTGTAACAAGCAGGTGAAGGTGGCCGGTAATGGGGTGGCGTGCTAATCGTTCCCAACAGATGATGTGTATAGCGTTACGTCCTGTCCCCTTCCCCAACGCGTGTCGATACAAGGGGTGTTTCGTAGCTTCATCAGGGGACTTGCATTGCACTAGCACTTAATTACAGAGATACAGCACTGAATTGCATGGATGTAATACTGAATCGCATGGATTTGTTTTTTTGAAATATTTATTTATTATTTGTTTGAATATTGCATAAGTATTTTGAATATTTATATATTTTACATAGGCGTATTGGAGCACTCTCATAAACTTATTTAGTGAAGTCTTTTGCACATTAATGTATAATTTTGTGGATGTTTTATACATGTCACGAGAGAGCACAATACCACTTTATTAATTATATATTATTTTGGTAGCGCAGCGTTTTATAACTTGATTTGCAACTTAAAAGGTGAAACTAATATACGAGATAGACTCATTACACGCAAAGCAAAATAGTTCAAGTCGTGATTTGTCATAATTGTGATAATTATGGCTTACAGCAATCCACAATCTCAGAAAATTAGAATATTACATGCAATCAATAAAACAAGGATTGTACATAGAACAATAGCAGACCTCTGAAAAGTATAAGCATGCATATGTACTCGGTACTTGGTTTGGGCCCCTTTTGAAGCAATTACTGCCTCAATGTGGTGTGGCATGGAAGCCATCAGCCTGTGGCACTGCTGAGGTGTTATGGAAGACCAGGATTCTTCAATAGTGGCATTCAGCTCTTCTGCATTGTTCGGTCTCATGTCTGTCATCTTTTTCAATGCCCCATAGATTCTCTATGGGGTTCAGGTTAGGTGAGTTTGCTGGCCAATCAAGCACAGTAATCCCACGGTCATTGAACCAGGTTTTGGTGCTTTTGGCAGTGTGGGCAGGTGCCAAGTCCTGCTGGAAAATGAAGTCAGCATCCCAATAGAGCTCTTCTGCGGAAAGAAGCATGAAGTGCTCCAAAATCTCCTAGTAGATGGCAGCGTTGACCCTGGACTTAATGAAGCACAGTGGACCAACACCAGCAGATGACATGGCTCCCCAAATCAACACAGACTGTGGAAACTTCACACTGGACTTCAAGCATCTTGCAGTGTGTGCCTCTCCATTCTTCCTCCATACTCTGGGTCCTTGGTTTCCAAATGAGATGCAAAATTTGCTCTCATCAGAAAAGAGGACTTTGGATCACTGAGCAACAGACCAGGTCTGTTTTTCTTTAGCCAAGGTAAGACGCCTCTGACGTTGTTTGTTGTTCAGGAGTGGCTTGACAAGAGGAATACGACATTTGAAGCCCATGTCCAGGATCTGTCTGTGTGTGGTGGCTCTTGATGCACTGACTCCAGCCTCAGTCCACTCCTTGTGAAAGTCCCCAACACTTTTGAATGGCCTTTTCCTGACAAACCTCTCCAGACTGGGGTCATCCCTGCTGCTTGTGCACCTTTTTTTTTTCCACACTTTTTCCTTCCACACAACTTTCTATTAATGTGCTTTGATACAGCACTTTGGGAACATCCAACATCTTTTGCAATTACCTTTTGAGGCTTTCCCTCCTTATGGAGGGTGTCAATGATGGTTTTCTGCACAACTGTCTGGTCAGCAGTCTTTCCCATGATTGTGATTCCTACTGAACCAGACTGAGAGACCATTTAAAGGCTCAGGAACCCTTTTGCAGGTGTTATGGCTTAATTAGCTGATTAGAGTGGGACACTTTGAGCCTAGAATATTTCACATTTTCGCAATATTCTAAATTTTCTCAGATTGTGGATTTGGGGTTTTCATGAGCTGTAAGCCCTAATCATCACAATTATGACAAATCATGGCTTGAACTATCTTGCTCTGCATGTAATGAGTCTATCTCATATTAGTTTCACCTTTTAAGTTGCATTAGTGAAATAAATTAACTTTTGCATGATATTCTAATTTTTTTAATATCACCTGTAACGATCTCATAGGAGCCTCAGACCCGATCTGTCCTTTCCTCCTGAGTCCTGTACAGAGATGAAGCAGACATAACGAGTGGTGCACGGTCTACAGCCTGAGCCCAGCTTCAGTCATACAGTACAATGATCTGATCAGATTCTGGGCACAAATCTTGTCTTATCTATCCCCTGGGGAACACGAAGTGATACACCTGTCATTAATTGAAAGGACACCTAAGGATTAACTGGTGTTTGGACATTTCCATCACTTTTTTTTTTAATAAAAACACTTTTATTGAGGGTTTACAGGCATAAGAAGGGAAATTAGTGTACAGACTATAAGTTGTACATTCAATATAAAATAAAAGGTACCGCCAAAGCACAATGTATAAAGTTGGTAATCATTAGCGACTATAGAATATGCATGAAAACAGTCCAGGCTTATACATATCAATGTGCCTGTATATTTCAACACTTTCATCACTTTAAACATATGTGTTTTGGATTATGTGAAGGACGTTAACGATTTATATCCTCTGATAATATATTGCGGAAAGACTTTATTATATATCATTATTGACGGCGCAACATACTAATACGGGGCAATTTAGGTAACAGCGATCACAGGTCAATTAGTTTCAGTATAAATCACACAAATAGGAGACATGAAGGGAACACAAAGACACTGAATTTCAAAAGAGCCAACTTCCCTAAACTACAAACCTTGCTAAAAGGCATAAATTGGGATAAAATATTAGGAACAAAGAATACGGAGGAGAGATGGTTTGCTTTAAGAGCATATTAAATAAGGGCATTAGCCAATGTATCCCATTGGGTAATAAATTTAAAAGAGCGAACAAACATCCTGGATGGCTTAACTCCAATGTAAAAATGCATATAAAAGCAAAGAAGAAGGCCTTCAAAAAATACAAGGTTGAGGGATCATCCACAGCATTCAGAATTTATAAAGAATGCAATAAGAAATGTAAGGGTGCAATTAGGTTGGCTAAGATAGAACATAAAAGACACATAGCGGAGGAGAGCAAAAAAAATCCCAAGAAATTCTTTAAGTATGTAAACAGTAAAAAAGGGAGGACAGACCATATTGGCCCCATAAAGAATGAGGAAGGACATCTGGTTACAAAGGATGGGGAGATGGCAAAGGTATTGAATTTATTCTTCTCCTCAGTCTTCACGAGTGAATCGGGGGGCTTCAGTAACCAAAACTGCAGTGTTTATCCTCATGACACAACACAGGAAGCACCTACATGGTTAACAGAGGACGGAATTAAAATTAGACTTGAGAAACTTAACATTAATAAATCACCGGGACCAGATGGCTTGCATCCGAGGGTACTTAGGGAACTCAGTCAGGTGATTGCCAGACCGTTGTTCCTAATTTTTACAGACAGTCTATTGACTGGAATGGTACCAGCTGATTGGAGAAAAGCCAATGTAGCACCAATATTTAAAAAGGACCCAAAAAACATCCCTGGGAATTACAGACCAGTTAGCCTAACATCAATAGTATGTAAACTCTTGGAGGGGATGATAAGGGACTATATACAAGATTTTAGTAATAAGAATGATATCATTAGCAGTAATCAGCATGGATTCATGAAGAATCGTTCTTGCCAAACCAATCTATTAACCTACTATGAGGAGGTGAGTTGCCATCTAGATAAAGGAAGGCCCGTAGACGTGGTGTATCTGGATTTTGCAAAAGCATTTGACACAGTTCCCCATAAACGTTTACTGTACAAAATAAGGTGCGTTGGCATGGACCATAGGGTGAGTACATGGATTGAAAACTGGCTACAAGGGCGTGTTCAGAGGGTGGTGATAAATGGGGAGTACTCAGAATGGTCAGGGGTGGGTAGTGGGGTTCCCCAGGGTTCTGTGCTGGGACCAATCCTATTTAATTTGTTCATAAACGACCTGGAGGATGGGATAAACAGTTCAATCTCTGTATTTGCAGACGATACTAAGCTAAGCAGGGCAATAACTTCTCCGCAGGATGTGGAAATCTTGCAAAAAGACCTGAACAAATTAATGGGGTGGGCGACTACATGGCAAATGAGGTTCAATGTAGAAAAATGTAAAATAATGCATTTGGGTGGCAAAAATATGAATGCAATCTATACACTGGGGGGAGAACCTCTGGGGGAATCTAGGATGGAAAAGGACCTGGGGGTCCTAGTGGATGATAGGCTCAGCAATGGCATGCAATGCCAAGCTGCTGCTAATAAAGCAAACAGAATATTGGCATGCATTAAAAGGGGGATCAACTGCAGAGATAAAACGATAATTCTCCCGCTCTACAAGACTCTGGTCCGCCCGCACCTGGAGTATGCTGTCTAGTTCTGGGCACCAGTCCTCAGGAGGGACGTACTGGAAATGGAGCGAGTACAAAGAAGGGCAACAAAGCTAATAAAGGGTCTGGAGGATCTTAGTTATGAGGAAAGGTTGCGAGCACTGAACTTATTCTCTCTGGAGAAGAGACGCTTGAGAGGGGATATGATTTCAATTTACAAATACTGTACTGGTGACCCCACAATAGGGATAAAACTTTTTCGCAGAAGAGAGTTTAATAAGACTCGTGGCCACTCATTACAAATAGAAGAAAAGAGGTTTAACCTTAAACTACGTAGAGGGTTCTTTACTGTAAGAGGGGCAAGGATGTGGAATTCCCTTCCACAGGCGGTGGTCTCAGCGGGGAGCATTGATAGCTTCAAGAAACTATTAATCACCTGAATGACCGCAATATACAGGGATATGTAATGTAATACTGACACATAATCACACACATAGGTTGGACTTGATGGACTTGTGTCTTTTTTCAACCTCACCTACTATGTAACTATGTAACATTTTTTCTTTATATACTGTATATATACTGTATATGTCTAATATATATATATACACACACACATACACACACACACACACACACACAGTGGGGACGGAAAGTATTCATTTTTTTCCTCATTAATGTACACACAGCACCCCATATTGACAGAAAAACACAGAATTGTTGACATGTTTGCAGATTTATTAAAAAAGAAAAACTGAAATATCACATGGTCCTAAGTATTCAGACCCATTGCTGTGACACTCATATTTAACACAGGAGCTGTCCATTTCTTCTGACCTTTATTTGAGTCCAGCTGTGTTTGATTATACTGATTGGACTTGATTAGGAAAGCCACACACCTGTCTATATAAGACCTTACAGCTCACAGTGCATGTCAGAGCAAATGGGAATCATGAGGTCAAAGGAACTGCCTGAAGAGCTCAGAGACAGAATTGTGGCAAGGCACAGATCTGGCCAAGGTTACACAAAATTTTCTGCTGCACTTAAGGTTCCTAAGATCACAGTGGCCTCCATAATCCTTAAATGGAAGACGTTTGGGACGACCAGAGCCCTTCCTAGAGCTGGCCGTCTGGCCAAACTGAGCTATCGGGGGGAGAAAAGCCTTGGTGAGAGAGGTAAAGAAGAACCCAAAGATCACTGTGGCTGAGCTCCAGAGATGCAGTCGGGAGATGGGAGAAAGTTGTAGAAAGTCAACCATCACTGCAGCCCTCCACCAGTCGGGGCTTTATGGCAGAGTGACCCGACGGAAGCCTCTCCTCAGTGCAAGACACATGAAAGCCTGCATGGAGTTTGCTAAAAAACACCTGAAGGACTCCAAGATGAGGAGAAATAAGATTCTCTGGTCTGATGAGACCAAGATAGAACTTTTTGGCCTTAATTCTAAGCAGTATGTGTGGAGAAAACCAGGCACTGCTCATCACCTGTCCAATACAGTCCCAACAGAGAAGCATGGTGGTGGCAGCATCATGCTGTGGGGGTGTTTTTCAGCTGCAGGGACAGGGCGACTGGTTTCAATCGAGGGAAAGATGAATGTGGCCAAGTACAGGGATATCCTGGACAAAAACCTTCTCCAGAGTGCTCAGGACCTCAGACTGGGCCGAAGGTTTACCTTCCAACAAGACAATGACCTTAAGCACACAGCTAAAATAATGAAGGAGTGGCTTCACAACAACTCCGTGACTGTTCTTGAATGGCCCAGCCAGAGTCCTGACTCAAACCCAATTGAGCATCTCTGGAGAAACCTAAAAATGGCTGTCCACCAACGTTTACCATCCAACCAAACAATCAGAACTGGAGAGGATCTCCAAGGAGGAATGGCAGAAGATCCCCAAATCCAGGTGTGAAAAACTTGTTGCATCTTTCCCAAAAAGACTCATGGCTGTATTAGATCAAAAGGGTGCTTCTACTAAATACTGAGCAAAGGGTCTGAATACTTTTTGAAATTTTTGAAACCTCTAAGGGGATTTTTAAGGCAATGAAATATAGATTGAAAATAAAAAAAATCAATTTATTGATACAAATCAGAATTTAAAAAGATACAAAATCATTACAATAGTAACACATCGATAGATAATAACAATTCAAAATTTTAGTCAAAATATTATCTGTACTGAATAACAATGTTTCCATAAAGAAGGAGTGTAGGAGAAGAGGTGATGTATCTTATTACCCATTGGGGTCACCACAGATGACAACCGTGGTGTGGAGTAGTGGAATCCCAACGCGTTTCAACATACATATTTCACAAGTCTTCTTCAGGGAAATACATCACAGTCTAGGAAACCAAAAATCATAATGTTACAATCAATAATAATAAATGTGTATATCCTCCGCTAGAATGAGAATATCACAAACACTCACGTCCTCCCAGAGCATCTAAAAAATTTAGTGCGATCACTCATGTCGAGATAGGGGGTCCCACGCCTCAGGATGTTGATGCTGTCCTATAGCTCTACAAGACGACTGGATACTGAAAAGATCCCAGTGTTAGGCGTTTTGCAGCATGAAATAGCTGTCTAGAAGAATAGGGCAAATTAGTGTCCGTGGAGCAGCCGTGAAAGGGGAGGGGGGGGAAGAGAGAGAGAGAGAGAAAAGGAGAGAGAGAAAAGCAGAGAGAGAGAGCGAGAAGGATGAGATTTCTGCCATTTCTTTCTTTTTATCTCTCTTTCTCTCCTCTCTCCTTTTTCTCTCTCTCTCTCTCTGTCTCTCTGTCTCTCTCTCTCTCTCTGCCCTTCGCTCTCTCTCGCTCTCTCTCGCTCTCTCTCCTTCTCTTTCTCTCTCCTTCTCTCTCTCTCCTTCTCTCTCTCTCTCTCCTTCTCTCTCTCTCCTTCTCTCTCTCTCCTTCTCTTTCTCTCTCCTCTCTCTTTCTCTCTCTCTGCCCTTCTCTCTCTCTCTCTCTCTCTCTCTCTCTCTGCTTTTCTCTCTCTCTTTTTCTCTCTCTCTCTCTCTCCCCCCTCCCCTTTCACGGCTGCTCCACGGACACTAATTTGCCCTATTCTTCTAGACAGATATTTCATGCTGCAAAACGCCTAACACTGGGATCTTTTCAGTATCCAGTCGTCTTGTAGAGCTATAGGACAGCATCAACATCCTGAGGCGTGGGACCCCCTATCTCGACATGAGTGATCGCACTAAATTTTTGAGATGCTCTGGGAGGACGTGAGTGTTTGTGATATTCTCATTCTAGAGGAGGATATACACATATATTATTATTGATTGTAACATTATGATTTTTGGTTTCCTAGACTGTGAAATATGTATGTTGAAACGCGTTGGAATTCCACTACTCCACACCACGGTTGTCATCTGTGGTGACCCCAATGGGAAGTGAAATACATCACCTCTTCTCCTACACTCCTTCTTTATGGAATCATTGTTATTCAGTACAGATAATATTTTGACTAAAATTTTGAATTGTTATTATCTATCGATGTGTTACTATTGTAATGATTTTGTATCTTTTTAAATTCTGATTTGTATCAATAAATTGATTTTTTAATTTTCAATCTATATTTCATTGCCTTAAAAATCCCCTTAGAGGTTTCAAAAATTAAAAAAAATTCTTATATGGGATGACGACAATGACACAACCATACCACCGAGGTCATATGTATATACAAAAAGGGTCTGAATACTTAGGACCATGTGATATTTCAGTTTTTCTTTTTTAATAAATCTGCAAAAATGTCAACAATTCTGTGTTTTTCTGTCAATACGGGGTGCTGTGTGTACATTAATGAGGAAAAAAATGAACTTAAATGATTGCAGCCATTTGCTAAATTTGCTATATACACACACACACATATATACATACATACACACGTATATAAATTTAAATATAAATATATTTAAATATAAATTAAAATATTAATATATAATATACATTTAAACATAAAATTTATAAAATGTAATATAAAGTAAATCTTAAGACAAAGTGGGTTTGGGATTTCCTGACTATTCTTCGCCCATCTCCCCATTGATTGCAGTCTGTAAATATATTGTTATTCAAGTTATTTCTACCCAGTGAATGGTGTCCAAGTTACTTCTAATAACATTCCTTTTATGAGCACTCTAGAGAAAGAACCGGCCCAGAGGTGGATGTGCCTAAAAATTACAACCAAATAAATAGACTGTGGGTGATTATGCCATCCAAAGCTCATTTGTTGTAACCATGGCGCTACACATATATATTGGAAGATTTTACATTTTAAAATATTTTTCATCTATGTATCTTTGAGACTGTCACTTGCAACTATTCATTGGGTACAAGGACAAGGGATGAGCTTCGAGTTCGAGTCATGCTCGACTCGAACATCAGCTGTTCGCAAGTTCGCTGAACAACGAACAATTTGGGGTGTTCGCGGCAAATTCGAATGCCGCGGAATACCCTTTAAAAGTCTATGGGAGAAATCAAAAGTGCTCATTTTAAAGGCTTATATTCATGGTATTGTCATAAAAAGTGTTTGAGGACCTGGGTCCTGCCCCAGGGGATATGGATCAATGCAAAAAAAGTTTTAAAAATGGCAGCAAAATGACATTTCAAAGGAAAAAAAAGTCATTTAAAACTACTCGTGGCTATTAATGCATTGCCGGTCCGACAATACACATAGAAGTTCATTGATAAAAACGGCATGGGAATTCCCCACAGGGGAACCCCGAACCACAATAAAAAAAAATTAAAAAATATGACGTGGGGGTCCCCCTAAATTCCATACCAGGCCTTTCAGGTCTGGTATGGATATTAAGTGGAACCCCGGCCAAAATTTTAAAAAAAAGGGCGTAGGGTCCCCCTAAAAATCCATACCAGACCTTTATCCGAGCACGCAACCTGTTAGGCCACAGGAAAAGAGGGGGGACGAGAGAGCACCCCCCCTCCTGAACCGTACCAGGCCACATGCCCTCAACATTGGGAGGGTGCTTTGGGGTAGCCCCCCAAAACACCATGTCCCCATATTGATGAGGACAAGGGCCTCATCCCCACAACCCTGGCCGGTGGTTGTGGGGGTCTGCGGGCGGGGGGCTTATTGGAATCTGGAAGCCCCCTTTAACAAGGGGACCCCCAGATCCCAGCCCTCCCCCCTATGTGAAATGGTAAGGGGGTACAAAAGTACCCCTACCATTTCACTAAAAAACTGTCAAAAATGTTAAAAATGACAAGAGATAGTTTTTGACAATTCCTTTATTTAAATGCTCCTTCTTTCTTCTTTCTTCCTTCGGTTTCTTCCTCCATCTTCTTCTTCTTCTGGTTCTTCCTCCGGTGTTCTCGTCCAGCATCTCCTCTGCGGCGTCGGCGTCTTCTTCCCTTCTTCTCCTCGGGCCGCTCCGCATCCATGATGGCATGGAGGGAGGCTCCTGCTCTTCTCTTCTTCATCTTCTTTTCAGGCCGCTCCGCATCCATGATGGCATGGAGGGAGGCTCCCGCTGTGTGACGCTTCTCCTCTTCTGATGGTTCTTAAATAACGGGGGGTGGCCCCGCCCCCCCGATGCACGGTGACTTGATGGGACTTCCCTGTGGCATTCCCCGTGACGCCACGGGAAAGTCCTGTCAAGTCACCGTGCGTCAGAGGGGGGCGGGGTCACCGGGTGGCCCCACCCCGCGTTATTTATGAACCGTCAGAGGAGGAGAAGCGTCACACAGCGGGAGCCTCCCTCCATTCCTCCCATGGATGCAGAGCGGCCCGAAAAGAAGATGAAGAAGAGAAGATGAAGAAGAGAAGATGAAGAAGAGAAGAAGATGAAGAAGAGAAGAAGATGAGGAAGAGAAGAAGATCAAGAGAAGAGCGGGAGCCTCCCTTCATGCCATCATCGATGCGGAGCGGCCCGAGGAGAAGAAGGGAAGAAGACGCCAACGCTGCGGAAGGAGATGCTGGACGAGAACACCGGAGGAAGAACCAGAAGAGCCAGAAGAACCAGAAGAAGAAGAAGATGAAGGAAAAAAAGGAACGAAGATAGAAGAAAGAAGAAGCATTTAAATAAAGGAATTGTCAAAAACTGTCTGTTGTCATTTTTTACATTTTTGACAGTTTTTTAGTGAAATGGTAGGGGTAGTACCCCCTTACCATTTCACACAGGGGGGAGGGCCGGGATCTGGGGGTCCCCTTTTTAAAGGGGGCTTCCAGATTCCGATAAGCCCCTCGCCCGCAGACCCCCACAACCACTGTCCAGGGTTGTGGGGATGATGCCCTTGTCCTCATCAACATGCAAAAGCACCCTCCCAATGTTGAGGGCATGTGGCCTGGTACGGCTCAGGAGGGGGGCGCTCTCTCATCCCCCCTCTTTTCCTGCGGCCTGCCAGGTTGCGTGCTCGGAAAAAGGTCTGGTATGGATTTTGAGGGGGACCCCATGCCATTTTTTTTTTATTTTGTCCAGGGTTCCCCTTAATACCCATACCAGACCTGAAGGGCCTGGTATGGAATTTAGGGGGATCCCCACGTCTTTTTTTTTAAATTTTGGCCAGGGTTCCCCTTAATATCCATACCTGAAGGGTCTGGTATAGATTTTGAGGGGGGCCCCACGCCATTTTTTTTTTAAAGTTTGGCTGGGGTTCCCCTTAATATCCATACCAGACCTGAAGGGCCTGGTATGGAATTTAGGGGGACCCCCCACGTCTTTTTTTTTTAATTTTAGTTTGGGGTTCCCCTATGGGGAACTCCCATGCCGATTTTATCAATGAACTTCTATGTGTATTGTCGGACCGGCAATACATTAATAGCCGCGAGTAGTTTTAAATGAATTTTTTTCCTTTGAAATGTCATTTTGCTGTCATACTGTTCTAAACACGGGAAACATGCGCCCCTTTACAGGCATACTATAGACACCCCCCAGGTACGAAATTTAAAGGGATATTACACTTTTATTGTTTCACTTTAAGCATTATTAAAATCACTGCTCCCGAAAAAACGGCCGTTTTTAAAACTTTTTTTTGCATTGTTCCATGTCCCCTGGGGCAGGACCCAGGTCCCCAAACACTTTTATGACAATAACTTGCATATAAGCCTTTAAAATTAGCACTTTTGATTATTCATGTCTGTGTCCCATAGACTTTAACGGTGTTCGCGTGTTCGAACAAATTTTTTGCCTGTTCGCATGTTCTGGTGCGAACCGAACAGGGGGGTGTCATCCCTAACAAGGACTGTATATATGCAGTGTACACAGTAAACAGGCTCAGATCCTATTTAACTGTAACCATTAGGCCACTCATACTCTTATGCCCTGTACACACAGTCGGACATTGATCAGACATTCCGACAACAAAATCCATGGATTTTTTCCGACGGATGTTGGCTCAAATTTGTCTTGCATACACACGGTCGCACAAAGTTGTTAGAATTTCCGAACACCAAGAACGCGGCGACGTACACCACATACGAGGAGACTATAAAAGGGCAGTTCAGTACCAAGCGCGGCACCCTTTGGGCTCCTTTTGCTAATCTCGTGTTAGTAAAAGTTTGGTGAGAGACGATTCGTGCTTTTTCAGACTCGTGGTTTTCAGATCGTATTTCTGCTGTTTGGTTTGTGCTTGTGGGTTTGTATCTGGTCTTCAGTGCGTGCAGCGTGTTACCATTGACTTGTCATTGTGTTCTTGTCCGGTCGTTACTGATTTTCAGGTCGCTCTTCACAGGCCTTGCTGTTCTTCAGTGCGTTCTGTTACTTCGTTCTGACCAGCCGACCGTTTTCTAGCCATGTTGCATATACGTACTCATCGTAGAGTTCATTCTGTGTGGGGGCTTGGTGTTGGGGTCCTTACTTTGACACAAGCCCAGTCCATGAACAGGATGAGGAGTTGTTCATGGACTAAAAATTGGTTGCCCCAGCGTGACCAATTCTGTCACATGTCTTTGCTCTGTGAGATCCGTGAGAATAATCCTGATGATTTCAGGAACTTTCTCTGGGTGACGGACCCTGTATTTCACCATTTGTTGGCTTTGCTAACCCCTTATATCAGCTGGCAGGATACCTGCATGAGGCAAGCCATTACTCCGGAGCAGAGGTTAGTTGCCACCCTGCGGTACTTGGCGATGGGGAGAAGCCTGCAGGACCTCAAGTTCTCGAGAGGCATCTCCCCCCAGGCTCTGGGGATCATTATCCCGGAGACCTGTTCTGCCATCATCCAGATCCTGCAGGAGTATATTAAGGTAAGATTCATCCTTTTACATCATATTTTATTGTATTTAATGTTTACTAATGTATTGTATTTCTTTCTACATTCCCTAATCAGCATGATTGTAATATGCTGTGAATGTCCCCTTTGTCCTCATAAATGCTGGATTTTTTTTCATTTTTTTTGTCCTTCATACATATTTGCCTTCACTAACCTCCCCAGCATGCTCTCCTGGGCCTATATCCACCTCGTCTACTCAATTAACAATGTATTTTGTCAGCTCCATAGTAGTGCTTTAAATAATACCCCCTAAAATGTGTAAATTGTGATGTGTGCTTTAAATTCTGGCAGAGTGCCAGAGGTTTTTTTTTGGGTCCCAAAATTATTTGGAACCCTCCTTCCTCCCAACTGATAACTCAGCTGATACTAATCCTCTATCCATCCTCAAACCTCTATCTGCTGACTTTGCCAAACCCATACACACTATACCCACCTCTTTTGTGGTCATATTTATGGATGAATTCCCCAAAGCATGTAGTGCAAGGGCCTGCCTGAATACTTTCAAATGGTACTGTTTAAAGTTTTTGTATCCTATTATTATCTTGATAGGTAATAGCAGAATGTAAAAAATGTGCTAAAATGTGTACAGTGTGTATTTATCTTTGTATTATGACACTTCTTACCTGTCCAGTGGGCTACCAATAGTGTAAGTAAGGAGGGGCTGGCCAAAGTAATACACATTATTTAGGCATTCCTCTCTCAATGAAGTGGAGAGAGTTACATGTCCAAAACATCTCCCCCCCTAAAATGTTTTAAATGGCCCATGAGGGGGGGGGGGATCTGATAGGTGGACCTTAAACCTTTGTCTTTAAATACTCCCTAAAATAAATGTTATACTGATGTTGGCCAAGAATGTTTGTGTCTAATCTGCTTTCCATGTTTATGTGCAAAATGATAATTTTTTTTTTCTTGTTTGACTCCACAGTTTCCTTCCAACCCACAGGAATGGCAGATGGTGGCCTCCCACTTTGCCCAGCGGTGGGACTTTCCTAACTGCATCGGGGAAATTGATGGGAAACACATCCACATCGTCCCACCACCCAACTCTGGGTCATAATATTACAACTACAAGGGGTTCAATAGTATTGTGATGTTGGCGGTGGTGTTGGCTACTTACGATTTCCTGTATGTGGACGTGGGGAAGAATGGTGGAGTCATCGCCCACACGGAGTTCTACAGGCATCTCCAGAATGGCAGCTTGGGCTTGCCACCTCTAGAAGACAACGCGGAAGGACTCCCATTCGTCTTCGTTGCGGATGAAGCGTTTGCGCTGCGGGACCATCTTATGCGGCCATTCCCTATGAGGACCCTCACCCCGGACCAGAAAGTTTTTAATTACCAGCTGGCCAGAGCCAGAAGAGTGGTGGAGAACACATTTGGAATAATGGCCAGCCGGTTCTGCCTATTTCTTACACCGATACACATGGTGGAATATCCTGGCTTGCTGTGTTCTCCACAAGTTTTTAAGGAGAAATTCTTGGAACTATGCTGGCTCAGTTAGGCCTGAAGCCAGAATTAATATGAATGAACCAAACCTGATGGAGCTTGAAGCTGGCCGTCCTGGCTTGCCCCCCCAGAGTGCCCGCGAGGTCTGTCTAAGATACATGGAATACTTTGCGGGTAGGGAGGCCATTGATATGACAATATATTTTAAACTTTACAAATATTTGCTTAGATTTACTGCTTGGCTTTCTTTTAGCTGACCATGACTGAAATTTGGGGAGTCCTGGAAATGGCGTGATTGTGTAAAATTATAAAGCATTGTTGGGTGTTATTTACTAAAGTAAAACCCACTTTGCACTACAAGTGCAGTTTCAGTGCAGTCTCAAGTGCACTTGTACTGCAAAGTGTATTTGCCTTTAGCAAATAACTCCCATTGTCACTGAAAACACCAACTTTACAACAAAAAGAAAGAAGAAGCCACACATTGTTGATTCTCAATCTTTTTAATCAAAGCACAACCATATGTGCATTTATAAAAGGTTTTTAAAACAAACCAACATGTTTGTTGTATAACAATTTTTTAGGTCACATTAAAAAGTAGAAATTGCCTTTTAAGGTAAAACAGGCATGTTTAAAAGCAAAAAGAAATACACAATTCTGGAACTTACAAAGGTCAACTTTTATAGAAAGTGAAGGCAATATCAGACATGAGTATTTATAAACTGTGTTTGATATTGCGTTCAGCAGATGGGGTGAAGTCACCCCTGGAAAAGCCAAATTTTGAAGATGCACACAAATTGCCGAATGTCAACATGTGCTAGCTGCCATCATGGGGGATCAAGGGACATGTTCTGTGGGTGCAACCCCTTCCTCTCAGCTACTTTATTATTGAGCAAGGGGTTGCACCCACAAAACGCGTACATTGATCTCCCATGATGGCAGATAGCACATGTTGACACACTGTGTGCATCTTCAAAATTTGGCTTTTCTATAATATGTCACAAAATTTTCACAAAATTGTCATAAAAACAAAAACACAAAGCACAAATAAGTTAGGGATTTCTAGGGGTTTTAAATTCTCCCTAAATCAATGATATTCTTCATTTTGTTTTGAACATCATTGATGTTTTGTTTGATGTTTTCCAAGTCCCTATTCCACCCCATTATCTCCCCGATCAGGATCTGGGCACTTTCACTGGTGAAATGACCTTCTTCCACAGCAACACGACCACCTAAAAATATATTTAAAAAAAAACACCATGTATTATAAATATACAGGCATCCATCTCTTACCTGAGCCTGTGGTCGCAAGACACTCACCTGGTGTGGTGACAATTTCCACCACATCTCCCTCCTCCTCCTCTGCTTGGGTTTGGGGGGGGGGGGTCTGTTGTCTCCTCTGATGAGTGGTGTCCTCCGAGTCTTTTCTCCCCTATGTAAAAAAAAAAATAGGTATACTTAGCACACAGATATTTGATGGCAGAAATAGGAATATGAAACATTGCTTGGAAGTGGGGTACAATTGTCTGTTTTGCCAGAGTTGCAAGATGAAGAAATATTTTTGTCCTTTGTCAAGCTTGAATACTTACCTGTTTTGTACAAGCTTCACAGATGGAGTCACCCCTATAGTATACACTGGAGCACCTGTGTGGGCCCCCTAATAAAAAGGGTGTTCTGGTGTCCCACACTAGTGCTCCTGTGTCCAGATGTGTAAACATTTGCTGAGTGTCCTCTCCTTACACAGAATCTAGTTTGCACTTCATTCTAGTTAAAAACCTATCTAGACAACAAACTTATTTCAAGAGAAGTAGGCCAGAAAATATGTATTGAAATGTATCTGGACAAAACATGGTGTTTTATTGGCCGAACGAACAATGTTTCCTACGAACGAATAATGAAACATGAAAGTTGCCATTTTAAACTGTACAACAGTAAAGAAAAGCACATGGAGCAGCACGAACATTCTAAAAATAATGAATAGGAACACAGCACAACTACTTACTTTTTTGCAGCACTCTCCTGATCCTTCTATACTGATCATGCTCCCTGATTCTGAGGTCCGACCACCGCTTCCTGAGTTGATCCTTGGATCGACGTACCCCAAAATTCCGGTGCAGACTCTTCACAACTTTCGCCATGATCTTGGCCTTTCTGACGTTGGGGTAAGGTCCATGCTTCCCGTCATAGTTGGCCCTCTTCAGTATGTCGACTATCTCCACCATCTCCACAAAGGACATATTTGATGCCTTAAATTGTCTCCTCCGGGATCGTGACGTTTCTGGCTCCTGGCTTTCCTCCTCCTAGTTGCTGTAATTGGCACGCACCTGCTCTGTCTCCATGTGCTCTTCCCCACTGCACCAAATGAGAAGGGGTGGGGAATAGACTAGAAAGAACGTCAGGGACGGGCGGAGTTTCACGCATGCGCAGTGTATATAAAGCGTAACACGCGTGTGTCGTACATACGATCTGTGAGTGGAGGAAGGAGTATAGGAAGCGCCGATCGTGATAACAAAGGTAACATTTAAACTTGGGCCTATACTGCTTAGAGATTGAGGCTCATATTGGGGCAAGATTAGGAGACTTTAGCCTGACATTAGGGTTTGTCTTGTGTATTGCAGATAAAATGGATGGCTTCAATGACCACAACTTCCTCCCCCTGTTCATAGACAAATACAGGGAGCTGCCCTGTCTGTGGCAGGTGAAACACCCGCAATATAATCATAAACAAAAGAGGCAGGCAGTGCTGGAGAAACTGCTGGAGTTGGTGAAGCCATTGGTCCTCACAGCAACCATCCCCTATTTAAAAGCCAAAATTGGTGGCCTGAGGAGCACTTATCTTAGGGAGCGCAAGAAGGTCCAGGATTCCCAGAGATCAGGAGCTGCAGCAGATGACATTTATGTCCCCAGGCTGTGGTACTATGAGAGACTTTGTTTTCTGTCAGACCAGACTGAAGTCAGGGAATCCCTCTCAACCCTTCCTTCCACTGTTCCTTCCACCCTATCTTCCACCCCAGCTGAGGCTTCTGATGTCCAACCTGGGACTTCCAGCCAGAAAGAAGTAGAGGAGCCCAGCTTGATCCAGGTATAGTATTGTTCTACAGATTTCTTGTCAATAAATAAATGATGTTTACTAGATTGTTATTATTGATCACTAATTGCTGATTTAATAAAGTGTTTTACATATCAATAGACAGTAGTGGGCAAAAATAATTGGGACAAGAATGAAAAATGCTGGGCTCAGAATGATAATCTGTTATATGCCTTAACATTCATTTGCAACAATCATGAGATGAAAATTGTGTGTGATTGATGAAGAAAAAACTAAATCTATGTCCCTTTTTCATACACAGGAAGACCTCAGCCAGGAGGAGGCTGTGGAATGTGACACACAGGAGGAGGCTGTGGAATGTGGCAGCCAGGAGCAGGCAGGGTTTAGTGGCAGCCAGGAGGTGGCAGGGCCCAGTAGAATCGCAGGTTCCTCTCCTCCGCCTTCCAAACAAAAGACCCAGGAAAGGGAGTAACATGGAGGATTCAGCACTCAGGCTGATTCAGGAGGCTTATGCGTCCCTCAGAGCCACCCCCACTCGTGAAGAGGCCTTTGCCTCCATGGCTGCCACAAAACTGCAGGAAATGCAGGAGGGCCAACGCCTCATGTGTGAGGAAATCATTTATAAAACATTAAATAAGGGGTTGAGGGGCGAAATCACACCCAATACCCACCTGAGTGAGTTGCATCCTCCTCCTCCTGCCACAACTCCACCACCACAGACACAGCGTGGAAGGAAGAGTGGAAGGAAGACAAGAAAGTGATGGCCTGGGTTCAGTCTGGTCTGACAAAAGATCCAGGCTCTTGTATGACCATAGCCTGGGGACATGTTATCATCTGCTGCTGTTCATAATCTCTTGGACTTCTGGACCAGATTTTGCAGTAGAATAGTTGATGTGTGCCCTGGGGGCCAAAGGCTTCACCAATTTTTGCTATTTCTCCAGCGTTGCCTCCCTCTTTCTTTGGTTAGGACCCTTTAATACATTTTTGGTTTGTTTTATTATACTCGCCTATGTGTGTTTTCCTTCAAAAAGGACAGTTTGTTTGTGAGGAGGCAGGTACATTTCAAAACTACAATGTGAAATTAACAAGAGACACCAACACCAACCAATCTCCTTGAGAATAAATAATACAAGATAATAATGGTGTTGTGCTAACTTGACACACAAAACACACCCAAAACTATTCTGGAGTTAAAAGAAAAAAAAAAAAAAACAACACAAGATCAGGATTTAAAAAAAAAAAATCTAAAAACATCAAAAAAATAATTTTTTTCGGTAGATGTGACAAATAAAAATATTATATTGATGGAATCACGATAAATAATAAAGAAAGAAGTTTGTGAGAAGTCTGTGTGAATATGAGCAGCAAAAAAACCCATTCTTCTAGCATTATAAAGAAGAGGAGAGTGCGCTGCATTAAACAATTTAAAACATTGCAGTGTGACGAAAGTGCTATATCCATTACGAACGCTAATTTTACCAGACCGAACAGTTCCATCTCGGAATTTATTCTGAGCATGTGTGGCACTTTGTGTGTCGGAATTGTCCACACACGGTTGGAATTGACGTGAACAGATTGTGTTGTCGGAAAATTTTATAGCCTGCTCTCAAACTTTGTGTGTCGGAAATTCTGATGGAAAAAGTCCGATGGAGCCCACACACGGTCGGAATTTCCCACAACAAGCTCCGATCGCACATTTTTCATCGGAAAATCCGACCGTGTATACAGGGCATTAGGCTTCATGCACACGAGACGCCGGTGCAAACTTTGCTGAACACACATTTAGAAACACCCGTTTTGTCGTGTTTGCATGCTGCATTTAGCCGTGTCTAACCACGTTTGCATCTAGAAGCATTTAGTTAAGATAAGAAAGACCCTCCCCAAGTTCAGAAAGCATTATAAATTTTAACTATTTCTGCCATTTTGATCAGAGTGAGCAGCAGAGAGAGCAGTTGTATACTTGCATTTGCCTCTCTTTCTGTGTTTTTTTTTTTGGAAATTGATCCCATATTGAACATATTGCAGAGCAAAGAATGACATTTTGTGACCCGACTTTGGGGCCCAACTGCACATCAAATTTGGGGTTGCTAGCACCAAGTGGCCCCGAGATATGGGGCCCCAAAGTCGGGTCGCAAAATGTCATTCTCTGCTGCAGAAAAGTGACATTTGCGACCCGACTTTGGGGTCCTGTATCTCGGGGCCACTTGGAGCTAGGAACCCCAACTTTGAATATTATTGTAGTGCGGTACCAGGGTTTAGCCGCGTTTAGCCGCATTTGGCGTCTGAAACCTGGAAAACTTTTGTGTCTGAACCCATTTTTTGCTTCTGGAAAAACTAGGTTAAACGCAACTGCCTAAAAACTAGACTGTGTACACGGACACATAGGATAACATTGAATGAGTTCAGGGGCAGTTGAAAAAAGTTTCCAATTGCTTCTGAACACGAGTTTAACAGCGTCTTGTGTGCATGAGGCCTTAGGTCCTTGTCACACTAGCAATTTTTTAGCAGAGATTTGTGGCCGCTACAAATCCCTCTACCTATACGCATTGGTAATTTATAACCAGCTACAGAATGGTTGTTGTTGTAGCTGGCTACAATGCTTAGCTATACAGCTATGCAGCTACTGTTGGTGTGCCAAGATCAAGAGTTTCTCAGCATTAGAATTTCAATGACACAGATCTTTTATTGGCTGCAATTCCCTTTTTTTCACTAACAACAAAATGCTAAGGAAAGCAGTTTTGTAGCTGCTTTAAATTGCTGCCACAAAATTGCAAGTGTAACATGAGCGTTAGATGTCATTTGCCTGTGCCCACCCTTCACTGAGATGACCTACAGTATATGAACCACAGTATTTTTTCCCCCAGTGTGCACCAGAATGTGCTCATCTTTCATGATCCTAGCAATGCTTCTAGATTACAGAGTAAAGCTGGCCATACACTATTAGTTTTCTTTTTCTTCATTCAACCAGTGGGCTGAGATTCCTCCATCCACAAAAACTAGATGGATGGAAGAATCCCCTGCTGGGACATTGTGTTCGCACACCAGCACCTACTGCTGTCAAAATGCACTACAACTGCTGAATGTGGAAACATTTCCAACATATCCCTTTGACAGATGTGATCAAACAATATTTTGTCTACTTCATTATTATCTAGTTCCCTTTGTAGTCTAAGATGTTTACAGTGCTAATTGACAAATAAAAGTGTAAATTGTAACATGTTTTTCCTTGCAATATTTATATGTAGACATATTTTTAAATTGTGTGTGCTTAGGTCAAACAGATATGAAATGTATGTAGAATGGAGAAACCATCTTTCTTCTGTCATTCTATGAAAATGACAGATTTGATAATGTTTATTCATCTCTACCTATATTAATACACTTGTTTTGTGAATGGTATCTACAAAAAAAATGACATATAACCATTACCATTTATTTTATATAGCTTGTGCAGTGTTGTGTGTCTCATTGTAGATGTTTCTTGCAGCCACAGAGAAATTACCCTAGGAAATGAACAATGTATTAATATCAAATCTTTCAGTTAGTTGGGGAGATTTTCATTTGTGTCATAAAAATATGTATTAAAATAGTTACCATGACAACCTTAGCATTAGCAGAGGGCATTTCCTTGGTCAGAATAATATAAAACAGCAAACCGAGAAAATGGAAATGCATCTCAGTGATAAACTCAGATAAATGCGATTATTTAACCAGCCTGGGAAAAATGCTGGTAAAATAAATCTCAAATTATCTTTGACAGTCAGAATAAATTAAGTGAAGGATTCTTACTGATATGCTGAAATGCAATGTGTTATGTATGCAGTGCTCAATATATGTGTAAAAATAGCTGTGTGTCTAAAAATGGAAGTCAGCACTGTACCAAAATCACATTTTCAAATGTTTAGTGAAATAGGGTAGGATTTTATTTCCTTTTGAATATTTTTTACTCTCCTGGGCCCTTTAGGAAAACCTTCTAAAACTCGTTGCATAGCTGCAACACATTTTTTTTTCCTTGTCAAAAGAAGTTTATTGAGTATACAATGTTATAAAGATACATAAAGTAAGTTTACAAGGATCTATAAAGTAAGCTCATTGTTTTACAGTAGGGTTTATATAGGTAAATATCATGAAATTTCAAATATTAAACATTGGGTTCACGTAAACCTAAATTAAAGATATATATCATTTCCTTAGTTACTTTTGTAGGTATTTAAATGATTTATACCTACTATACATATTGTTTACAAGTAGAGTGTATATAGGTCAAATAAATTCTGATAATGAGCTTTAATCGTAAGGTGGAGAAAAGGAAAGAGAAAGAAGAAAAAAGGTTGAAAGGTAGAGGTATGGTCCACAAGGTTGTCCCGCTCGTCAGTTTATTATTCTTTTTAGTTCTCTTTGAAGCCTTAGAATGGGTGTCTCTGTAAGTCATTTAATCTGTTACCATGGCAACAGGACAGAGTCATTGAAGTTTGACAGGAACTGTTGTTTTATCCAAGGATGCCAAAGTTTTTCAAATTTTGGAATTTGATTTTGATCGATGGCTACCATCTTAGCATGGGACATTGTATTATTCATTCTGTGAATTGTTTCTGCTAGTACCAATGTAGGAGATTTCCATGCCTTGGCCACTGTTTGTTTTGCAGCCGTTATTAGTTGGATCATAAGTTTGAATTGAGAGAGTGTTAACCATTCCGGTTTTAGATTAAGTAAAGTTAAATATGGATCTGGTTGTATTATTTTTTTAAATATTTTAGATGCAATCACGAAAACTTCCTTCCAGAAGGTTTGGATTACTGGGCACGTCCACCATATGTGTAAATATGTGCCTATTTCTGGGCATCCTCGAAAACAAAGAGCTGAGGTATTAGGTGAATATTTTGCCACTCTAGCGGGTACAAGGTACCAGCGAGTTAGGACTTTATAATTTGTCTCCAGTGCTAAGATGTTGGGTGAAGATGACTTAGATGTGAGCCATATGTTAGACCAGTCCGTGTCTTCTAAAGTTTGTCCCAGGTCCTCCTCCCACCTCTGAACGTAAGAGGGTCTATTAAGATTTGCTACTCCATATAATTGATTATAAAGTGATGAAATTGTACCTTTAGCAAATGGATCTTTTGTACAGATTGATTCAAAAATGGATAATTGGGATAATGGTGTATCCCCCTTTAGGAATGGTGTATAGAAATTTTTAATTTGGAGATATCTAAATATCTCAGAGTTTGGTAGATCATATTTTTCTCTAAGCGATGGGAATGAAAGGAATGATTTAGATGCTATGAAGTCATTTAGTGTCTGAATGCCTGATGTTGTCCAAGCTTTAAAAGAATTTGGGTAGATCCATGCCAGATAAAAGGCCGGATTTCTGATAAAAGAAAGGAGAGGATTGTGTGGAGATTGTAACTGATATTTGGTTTTTAGTTTATCCCAGAGAGATAAGAAATGTTTAGTTATGGGATTATGAATTTTAAAGCGGTCTTTAGGATCAAGCCATAATAAATTTGATATTAATAGAGGGTCATTTTCTGAAGCCTCTATAAATACCCATAATGGGATTTCCTGTTTTGCATGGTATTTGGACAGACTGGCCAAATGTGCTGCTCTGTAGTAGTTAGTAAAATTAGGGTATCCCAGGCCTCCTTTATTTTTGGGAAGATGTAGTGTGTGTATAGGTATACGTGGTTTAGAAGAGCCCCATATAAACGAAGTTGCTCTTTTTTGTACTATTCTCAAAAAATAGGAAGGAATTGGAATAGGGAGGACTCTGAATAGATAAAGCAATTTGGGTAGAATAGTCATTTTGATTGCATTAATCTTCCCTATCCAGGATAAAGGAAGTTGCGACCATTGTTTTATTAGATTTGTGATCTGTCTTAATACAGGAGGATAATTGGTTGAGAATAAGTCAGAATGAGATGCTGTTAAATGAATTCCAAGATATGGGATTGATTTTTCTGCCCATGTGAATGGGAGTGCAGCCCTAGCCGGGATCAATTCCATGTTTGTGAGTGAAATATTAAGCACTAGGCATTTCTTAGGATTAATCATAAGGCCGGATAGGGCTGCAAATCCATCAAGAGCTGGTATTAAGTTAGGACCAGAGACCTGTGGTGATGATAGAAAAAGTAATATATCGTCTGCAAATATACATAATTTGTGTGTAATACCTCCTACTTCAATGCCAGTTATAGTTTGGTTTGTTCTGATGTATTGGGCCATGGGTTCGAGTATAAGGGCAAATAATAAGGGAGATAATGGGCAACCCTGTCGGGTACCTCTTTCGATATTAAAGGCTTCAGATTTGTATCCAGCATATTTTATATAGGCTTTGGGTTTATTATATAATGCTTTGATCCATGTTAAAAAGTGGGGTCCAAAACCCCATTTTTGTAATGAATATTGCATATATTGCCAGGATACTGTGTCAAATGCCCTCTTAATATCGAGAGATAGAAAACATAAAGGGATTTTCCGTTTTTTAGCAATATGTGCCAATAACACTGCCCTGCGTATATTATCGCCTGCCTGTCTATTTGGCATGAAGCCTACTTGATCTCTATGTATTAATTTTCCTATAATGCTATTGAGGCGTTTTGCTATTATTTTTGCTAATAATTTAATATCGAGGTTTAACAGAGAGATAGGCCGATAATTCACACAGGAAGTATCATCAGAAAGGGGTTTTGGGATCATACAAACAATTGCCATTAGTGTTTCTTGCCGAAAAGAATGTCCATCTAGAAGTTTGTTAAAAGTTTCAGTGAGAATGGGAGAGAGTATTTCTGAGAATGTTTTATAGTATAAAGCCGAGTAGCCGTCTGGGCCTGGTCTTTTGTTAAGTTTTAGGTCTTTTATGGCGTTAGCAACTTCATCTATAGTTATAGGCTCATCCAAACTGCTTTTTTGATTCTGAGATAACTCAGGTAAGGTTATTTTTGAGAAGAAGGATTCAGCCTCTGTAGGATTAAATTCATTGTTTGTCTTGTATAAAGTTGCGAGATGTGAGTGAAATTTATGGACTATTTTAACTGGATTCCAAGTGTAAACATTTTTTGATCATTTCAAACGTATTGGTTTGAAAGATTTGTTAGTTGAATTTAATGCCCGAGCCAAATATGTACCTGGTTTGTTTGTATTCATGTAGAAATTGTGTTTGGAGCGTTTGAGGGATTTATCAACGGACTCAGTGAGAAATAGATCGTATTCCAATCTAGATTTTTCCAGATGAGATTTTGTACTCTGAGATGGATTATCTTGAAATGATATGTAGGCTGCATTAAAATTGAGTTCTAGTTTTTTTGCTAGATTTTTGTGTTCCCGTTTAAATAGTGCCATTTGTCTTTGTATTGTACCACGCAAGACAGGCTTATGAGCTTCCCACAGTGTTATTGGGGAGATGTCTGTTGTATTATTAATTGATATGTATTCCTTTAAAGCTTGTTCAATGGCCATCTGATGTAGTGGGTGTTTGAGCATTATGTCCGGTAAGTACCACGTTGGGTCATGCGCTTTTGGTATGGCTGAGGCTATAGTAGTGTATACTGCATTATGGTCAGACCACGGAATCGGAATTATATCTGATGCAATAATTTCTGGTATCATTCCTATTGTTAGAAAAATATGATCTATTCTGGTGAAGGTTTGATGAGGGTGCGAGAAATAAGTGAATTTCTTTTTCATTGGGTTACTTTCTCTCCACGAATCTACCAGATTGTATTTGGAAAGAAGTTGAGAAAAAGGTAATCTAGAGGTTATTTTGGATGGTGTAAAAGGTGATTTATCTAGAAATGGGAGGAGGACCTGGTTCGAATCCCCACACATTATCACTGTTCCTATTTTGTGTGTATTAATCACTTGCAATATATGTGAGAGGAATGGTGTAGGTTGTTTGTTAGGAGCATAGTAGGAAATCACCGTGATTGCTGTATCCATTATATAACCCATGAGTATCAGGTATCTACCTTCTGGGTCTTTAATTTCTGATGATAAGGTGAATGGGGTGGATCGGTGAAATGCAATTAGAGTTCCCCTTTGCTTGGTACAGGCAGAAGCCGTGTAAATTTGTTGATAAAAAGGAGAAATATATTTTGGAGTAGAATCTTTGGTGAAGTGTGTTTCTTGGAGGCATACTATGTGAGCCTTTTTGTTATGGAAAGTACGGAAGGCTTTGGTCCTTTTTTGAGGGACATTTATTCCCTGAACATTCAGGGAAAGTATATTCAGTGGTGCCATGGCAATAGATCAAATAGTTTTGACTTACTTTTTGTTATGCAGAGCTGACTGCGCAGATCAACCTGTGTGGACTGAAGAGATGAATAGATAGAAAAGAAACCAGTGAATTCTGGAGTAAAGAGTAAACAAAAAACATATGAGATTAGATGATACATTGTATAAATTATTTTTTGCAAGTAATCACAATTTACCCATGAAAGAGAATAAATATCTCTCTCAGGGGAATAAGTGCCTTCGTCACACTCCCACATAATATGGTTGGGAGAATGAGGAGGGCTAATGGGGGTACACGGATATTCCGCTTACAGGAGAGAAGTGCTATGTCAAAAGACATCAAAATGATGTTTCATTAATTGGAGTGCAGAATATAGTTTTTGTTGAAATGATTTATTCCAGGGTGGTTGTATATGGTTAGCCTTGCCCTAGGCTAAATAATTCAGTTAGAAAGGTACTGTTAATAACTTTGGTATTGATGAAGATAGTTTGAATTATTTTGGGATTTTAACCCTTTTAGAGTAAACAATTACATATTTTATTCATATGTAACTGTTTAGATATGTTAACTCATAAAATTGAGGTTGTATTGCTTCAGATTAGAATAAACAAAAACATAATTCTAGGAACTAGTTAGGTAATAATATATTTGTTTTAAGAAAAGAAAGAAAAAGCTTCCATTACTTCTGGATTATTGAACATATTTGTCCTAAAAAGTAATAAATCTATTGTTATTACCTGATAATATATAACTGAACAAGAATTTCCTTATTTCACGTATATATTCTAAGGCTATATGAATCAGAAGTAATAAGAAATATAACTGGAATGTAACATGATCCCACACAGTGTGTGACTATCAGAATGCAGTTACATTCAGTTATAAATACAGGTTTTTTATAGAGAACCATCTCTTAGTATAATAAATGAAGAGATATCAGGAATTAGGATGTCAGTCCATTGAATCTTCTTGGTCCATGGATGATGTGGCATAACGGCCTCTTTTGTGAGAATGATGATTCCCATTTTGTTCTGAAATTTTCTGGTTGCTGCCTGAAGGTGAAGATGATGCCATTCTTCTGCGTGTGGGAGTGTTGCTGCTTTTGGGTTCTGTCAGATTTAATTTTAAAAGGGTTTGTTGTAGTTCATCTGCTGATCTGCTTCTGTAAATTGTACCTTGGTAGTTAAATCTGACTGAAAAGGGGAAGCCCCATTGATACATAATGTTGTGGCGTTGCAGTTCCATTAGTTGGGGTTTCATGGATCGTCTTTTAGTAATAGTAAGTTGGGATAGGTCAGCAAAAATTTGATAATTGTGTCCTTGAAAATTAAGTTCCTTTTTTTCTCTTGCAGCAATTAGTATTTGTTCTTTCGTTCTGTAATAATGAAATTTTGTGATTATATCACGTGGGGGTCCATCTTTCTTTTTGGCTGTGAGGGCTCTGTGTACTCTGTCCAGTTCTAAACGTTCAATAGGGATATCTGGCTTTAGTTCTTGTAATAGAGCAGTAATAGTAGATTGCAGGTCTGTCACAGTTTCAGGTATTCCCCTTATGCGTAAGTTTGAACGTCTGGCTCTATTTTCGTAATCTTCGAGCTTAGTTTGAAGTATCAAATTCTCTTTTTTTAATTGTTCCAATTCTGTTATATTTTCTTGGGTTGTAATTTCAATTTCATCCATTTTTATTTCTAAGGCTGCGGTGCGGTTTCCCAGCTCTCTTATTTCTTTGGTTAGGCTTTTTGTTATTTGGTCTGAGGTTTGTTTTAAAGCCTTATGAAGCATCTTTTCAAATTGTAATAATATTACTGGGGATGCTGAGGAGGCTTGTGGAGAAGTTTGTGAGAGGATTTGTTCTGTATCTGACTCAAATGGAGAGTCTTGCTGTGACATTTTCTGTCTGTGAGAGCGCCCTGATGCTGTATCTTGTGAGGTGACTGGAGCTGCTTCAGCTGCAGTGAGTGCCTGTGAGCTCTTTGTGAGGTGATTTTTATTTCTGCCACGGTTTCCTCCCAGTACCATATTTCCTGCCCAAACTTTCACAGTTTGTTCCCTGGGGCAAAAAGGTTCAAATGGATACCTTTTGAGCCTGCAGGCTCCGCTTTGTCCTTCTCTTCTCTCCTCAGCGGTGTGGAGCTCTAACAATGCATGTCTGCTCTGCTAGGCTCCGCCTCCTGCCCCCGCAACACATTTTTTTAAAGCCAAACTCCATGGAAAAAAAAATATCTCTTGCATTGGGCTGCCCCGTCACTACAGGAGTTAAATTCTCATTTCGGTCTATGTGATGAGAAAAGCAGTTTTACATACCTGATCCTCCACTCAGCTCCCAGCTCCCAGCACTTCCCTACAATCCTGTGGTGGACTGTCCCACACCATCCTCCATTCAATACAGTGCAATGTGTAGTCATTTGAAGGAAAATGTCAAACTTTCACACAGCAAGGCTTACATTGATGGGCACCCAACAGTAGCTCAAACCATAGAAATGTAGAAAGGAACACCAGACCCAAAACCAAAAGTCTAAGATAAGTTTAACTGCTGGTAAAAAAAAGTCAAATAAAGATAATCAATGTGTTTCAGGGGCAGCACTATTTCCCCTTCATCAGGGCTCAACACAGGGTAAAACTTGTATGACATGCCTTTCTGTATTTCTATGGTTTGAACCTGAAGACATCAGAGGACCTGCAACCACTGAGGCATAGTGAAGAAGAGGCTGCAGGCACTTGTCTTACCTTACAGAGGAAGCCTGCGGGAGAGAAGGTAAATATAACTAATTTTCTTGTTTCCCTGGACCTAAACAGTCATTTAACCCTTGCAATGTGGGGGCAGCCTCACTGCAAGAACAGACTTATTTTCCCTGGAGTTCAGCTTTAAACCAAGCTTTTATGGTTACTGGACAAAGTTGTTACCAGAACAGGAATAGCAATAGAGTCTTGCAATGTGGACACCTGTTCTGGTGCCAACTGTCTATAGCCTGTATTCCCCTCTTTTTTCAGAGATTTTCTATTGCTTCCTGATATGTCTCTGCGACAGGAAGTAAAGGGATAGCTCCCCAGTGGGACACAGCAAAAAAAAAAAAAAAAACTGGTAGAATTTTAAACATTCCCTTCTCTATCCAAAAAACAAAAAATAATTTTGAAATGGTACTTTATATAGAACAGACAATACAAATTCATAAAATACAGCTCTAAAACAAATATAGCAAGTACCAAGATGCAATAGAAGACAGGTTGTACCAGTACAGGTTCACAATCTAGATGGATGAGAGATAGTAACAAGAGACAAGGAAATGAACAAGCTAAATATAACATGACAGTGTGTGTCTTGTCAGTTAATGAAAAATGAAGCAGGCTTGAAGTCTTACTTTAAAGACAAAACTAAAACTTTTTTTTAATTTTTTTGATAGAATAGAGAATTACTATTTTTTTGCCAGGTTATTATTAGTGTATATGGCCCCATTGTGGAGATTAGAGAGTCAATTTGTCATTGGGATAGAAAAGAACAGAAAGCAACAACAAAAATGATTTCCCATCACTTCCTGTCTGAACAGAAATATTTAATAGGGAATGTTTTGGCTGGGGCTGTAAAAGAAATTTGAATATCAAATCATATGCTGACTGATAAAGTGATTTTTAACAGTGAGCTTGTAAACTTTAATAGTTCATGGGTAGTGCACAGCACATACAGTAGAAGGGAACACGTGGGAATCTATTTAATCAAAAGAAATCTGTGCAAATGCCTCAGCATTGAATGACGACATGTCTGATGCAATCTGTCAGTATTATTAACACAGTAGTTTCTGTCTGTTTTAATACTTGTTAATCCTGCTATCAGATCTAATTTCCTTAACGGAATGACAACATGTTATCCTGCAGCGAATTTGCTCAGAAGCGTTGTCATCCTATGAACAGGGTTTCCACCTTTTTTTTTTTCTTTTGAAATTTTTTTTTTTTAGGCCATCCTTAACCGCTTGCCAACCGCCTCACGCAGATATACTACCACAGAAGGGCTCGTACAGGCAGAATCACGTACCTGTACGTTCCCCTTTAAGAGGCGGCCAGCAGGCGCGGCAAGCTCCGTGAGTCGGGTTGCGGGTTCCGTGGACTCGATCGCCGCTGGGATACCCGCGATCACCTCACGGGGAGGAAGAACGGGGAGATGCTAATGTAAACAAGCATCTCCCCGTTCTGCCTAGTGACAGTGTCACTGAACTCTGCTCCCTGTCATCAGAGCAGAGATCAGTGACATGTCACACACAGCCATGCCCCTCCCAGTTAGAAACACGCCCCTAGGACATACGTAACCCCTACACTGCCACCTAGTGGTTAACCCCTTCACTGCCAGTGTCATTTACACAGGAATCAGTGCATTTGTATAGCACTGATTGCTGGATAAATGACAATGATAATAATAAAAATAAAATAATAAAAATCGCTTATCGCTGCCATAAAAAAAAAAAATAATAAAAATTACATAAAACTATCCTCTATTTTGTAAACGCTATAACTTTTGCACAAACCGATCAATAATCGCTTATTGCAATTTTTTTTACCAAAAATATGTAGAAGAATACGTATCGGCCTAAACTGTTTTTTTATATATTTTTGGGGGATATTTATTATAGCAAAAAGTAAAAAATAATGCGTTTTTTTCAAAAGTGTCGCTCCTTTTTTGTTTATAGCGCAAAAAATAAAAACTGCAGAGGTGACCAAATACCACCAAAAGAAAGCTCTGTTTGTGGGAAAAAGAGGACGTCAATTTTGTTTGGGAGCCACGTTGCACGACCGCGCAATTGTCAGTTAAAGGGACGCAGTGCTGAATCGCAAAAAGTGCTCTGGTCAGGAAGGGGGTATTCTTCCAGGGCTGAAGTGGTTAAAAGCTAAGTTCACCTTTTGTAACATATAAAATGTTACTCTACAGCACCTGCCTGCACCCCTCTTACCCAACACATCCGCTGTAAAAACAGAGTAACTGTGCGGGGCTCCACCCATACAGCCGTCTTATTCATTCACACAGATTTGTGAATGAGAAAACTACAAGTCCTGTCAACCACTATGACAGACAGCTTGTAGTTCTCAATGTACTACCAGGGCACTGATCAGCGTCCTGGTAGTGCACTAACAGTTCCTGCATTTGAGTAACTGTATGCCTGTATGGAGATATGGACAGACAGCTCTCAGCAGTGTCTGCAGAAGCCTGATATTGTACCCCCATGATCCACAGATTGCAGATGCAATGCTCCATGGGCTCAATTGTAAAAAAAATAATAATAAATGCTATTTTTGTTGGCTTTTTACTTGACAAATGCAGCAATTTGCATGTGCATTAAACCCCCAGTTACAATTCTGTGGTGTATGTGTGTTACACCTTAGAGCAGCATTTCTTAAACTATGGGTTCAAACTAGGAAATAGGTCTAGACTGAAGCAGGATTCAGTCCAAACTTTGCTCTAAGTTTAGTGTTTGACCACTCATCTACGAAACCTCCGGTTATGGCTGGAAGTCATATGTTTAGCAGCAGTATTACTACTGGCTGAAATTACTGAATGAATATAGTCATATTCTGCTGTGTCCATGGCCAATTATTTGACAAGGATCTACATCACTAAACAGCATGCTTTACAATAGATTTACATTGTGAGACATTTTTATTTATTTTTATTAAAGACTTTTTCAAACGTGGTGTGTTTATTCACTTTTTTTGTTTTTTTTGTTAATGCATAGTCATTTTTGAAGAGGCCCCTACCCGCTGCAGGATGTAATACAGCAAAAGTTACATTTTAGATAAAAAGGAAAAAGAGAAGAAAAAAAAAGCCTTTGCCAGTAAATTACATTTCACCTATTTACTACTACTAATAATACTAAGTAATATTAATAATAATTATAATTAGTACTATTAATATTATTACTATTAGCAGTAGTATTTTCAGTTTTGCTTACTTACTTCCATATATATTAGTCTTTTAGAGCCACAGATTATCCAAGAGTTGTCTGTTACTAAAATCCTAGCCAGCAGAGGTACTGAGTAAGTGGATTCAAACATGTTTGGGACAATCATAGATCTATACTAAAACAAAAAAGTAAATATATATATATATATATATATATATATATATATATATATATACATATACATATACATATATACACACACAGTATATAGATATATAAATAAAAATTATAAAGAATGGGGCAGACCCAATGGACCACTTGATTTTTTTTCTGCCATCACTGTTCTGTTTCTATTACCTACTGACCCTTGCATTCTACATCCTACTGTACTACAAAATTAGCACTCTGCAGTTCTGCCTACTGACCTTTCCACTCTGCAATACTCCTTGCTGACCTATTGACATCTGTCTTATTACTGACCTCTGCACTCTGTAATACTTACTACTGATGTTTGCACACTGCAGTAATTACTACTGACCTACTGAGCTCTGCTCTCTGCATTACTTATTTCTGATCTACTGACCTCTGCACTCTTTGTTAATTATTAATGACCTCTTCACTCTGCATTTCTTATTACTGAACCCTGCAAAATCCTAACCAAATTTTATTCTGCTCTGGTAGACCAAACCCAACTAACCTGACCAGAATGATAGCCAGGCTAGAACTCAACCCAGCTGGCAATTATTAAATAATGAAAAACTCTACACCGATTAAAAGTCTTAGGGCTCTTTCACATGGGGCGGATCAGTGATGATCCGCCCCGTGAACATCAGCTTGCTCAGTGGGGTTCGCTCCGCCGATCCCCACTGAGCAGGAAAATGACAGGTCCGTCGCTGCACACTGTGCAGCGACGGACCTGTCAGAGCGCCGCTCTCCCCTACGGGGGATCGGGTGATGACGGACCGTAGAATCCGTCGTCACCCGATCAGATCCGAAAACAGATTGAAAAGTAGGTTTTTCCTCCGTTACACTTTTTCGGATCAGAGCGGGTCGGATGTCAGCAGACATGTCACCGCTGACATCCGACGCTCCATAGACCTCCATGGAGTGTCCGTTCAGGTCCGCCTGAGGCCTCTTTCACACGGACTGTCCATTCAGGTCCACCTGCCAGTTTTTTAGGCGGACCTGAACGGACACTCCATGGAGGTCTATGGAGCGTCGGATGTCAGCGGTGACATGTCCGCTGACATCCGACCCGCTCCGATCCGAAAAAGTGTAACGGAAGAAAAACCTACTTTTCCATCCGTTTTCGGATCAGGTGACGACGGACTCTACGGTCCGTCATTACCCGATCCCCCATAGGGGATAGCGGCAGTCTGACAGGTCCGTTGCTGCACAGTGTGCAGCGACAGACCTGTCATTTTCCTGCTCAGCGGGGATCGGCGGAGCGATCCCCGCTGAGCAAGCGGATGTTCACGGGGCGGATCATCACTGATCTGCCCCATGTGAAAGAGCCCTTAAATGTCCCTGAAAAAAACATAGAAACATTTAAACGACATAAAAAAAAATTTGTTAAGGAAAAGAGTCAAAAATATTATCAGTTTCTACTTTCGTTCAATAAATAAAACGGTTATTGGGGGCAGCAGTTTTGCGTTTTGTGTTAGAACATTCTGTTTCATATGTACAAATAGTTCTGAACTTACTACTAAAATGCTTAGATGTAATCAAATAATGGCTTTGTAACAGCATGTAAAACAATCTGAGTGCCTTCTGTAAATGAACAAATCATCCATACCCTTTGTACTACAAATGCAGTTTTCATGATAATGCGTCTACAGTATAACATTTAGCTTTCATGTCTGAATGAACCATTTAACCAATTAACAGAAATGAGTGTGCTACTCATTCCACTCCAAAATCAACGTAATGTATTATATGTTTAAAATCTTGATTAAGTGTTCTTGCATAGCAAGACCACTTACTGTTATCTCACATATATATTATTATTCTTATTATAGCCAAATTTACCACCCTAACTCCTCCCACAGCTTTTACACGACATAGACAGTAATATACCAAAACGTGCGGATTGTTCCCGATTGGTGTGCGATTACTTTGTGGAACGTTTTGCCGAATGGTTCACGAAATATTGTCATTTTTGTGGTGAAATTGGTCCCATAGGAATGAATGGCGAAATGTTCAAAACTAGAGTGGGAGGTGACAAAAGCTGAAAAATCAGGACATAATTTCTAAACTGCCACCACTCCGTCATTTTCAAGCCCACCTACACAAATCAAAACGTTCAGCTATCCCTGCTGCCACTAAACGTGCCCACGGCTAAGCCATAGTCCTAATAGTTTTCACAATATGACCATTTGTTTACAACTCACGCCATCCATTGACATTCATTGAAACTCCACTCTAGCCACTTCAAATTTGAAGGGCAATATCTAAACTGCGACTGTGCCTTCATTTTTAATATTTCAGACATATTATGCATCAAAATCTAGGTCTGGGTTTTGTGATTCTCACAATATAAAGCTCTTCGCTGTAGGATTTATAGTTTTTAAAATACGACCGTTTGAAGTACTGCACAGTTATTACAGCTATCATGAGCCTGTGTATTGTGTATTGAGCAGTGGTTGTGAAGCATAAACAGGCCATGAGCATTGCCAGGAAACAGTGGTTGTAAACACTGATTATCATCAAACAGATAGCACACCTTCACCTCCATTGTACGTCAAAGTGCTGAGACCCCCCAAATGCATGTAGTCATACCTTCATCTGCTAGGCTTGATAATGCTGCTAATGTTTTTATAAATGTATGTTTTAATGTAACTGTGAAGCACTTTGGGCAAAAATGTTGCAATTAAATGTGCTATATAAATAAATAAAAAAGTTGAAATACATTTCTCACTCTATCAAGCTTGTCATGTGCACTTTTTAAACTTGATCAATCAATTGGTTAGTGTAATGTTTACTATCTTTACTCAGTCCAAACACTCCACACAGTTACTCTGCCCACCCCATAAAGTTACTCTGCCCAGTCCAACCTTTCCACAGTTACTCCAGCCACTCCAACCACACAACAGTTACTCAAGCTACTCCTCCTAGTTACTCCACCCACTCCAGTTGTAGACTACTGGTGGAGGCAAGAACACTTCACAAAATTTCTCCAGAAATTGTAGCTTTTCTAGTTAAAGATATTTAAATTATTTTGTTAACATGCTAAAATTGTGACACAGTTTAAACCCATAAGTATAGATGGCTTTATATAATAAATTATCCAATGATGTACTGTACCCTGCAGGGAAACTTAACATCTGAAAACTAGCTCAATATTTATGATTAGCTCAGCATTTCTAAGGATCAAAAAACCTACCTTAGACTGAACATAATTATTGCTGTGGTTTCACTGTAACAGTAATATAATGCTGTATTACTATCAGTTTAGCAAGTACAGTTGTGCATTTAAACAAAGAATGTTATAACTGGAAAACACATACAAGAAGTTACTGTTTTACCTCTAACACTTAGCTGGATTTCAGGTATCTCATAAATTTCTGGTTGCTGTTCTGCCCCACATTCGCATATTATTTACGTCTTAATTGATCTGCATGTGGTTTTTTTTTGTAGTACACTGACACCTAGTGGCAGTTTTGGGCCACTGCAACCTACTAATGACAATTAATGTGGTTTTGGTATCTTCCTCTGTCATCCCCTTCTGTTTAGAGCTAGTTAGTTTAGTCCTAGCTAGACCGTCCCCTCTTCTTTAAGGTCCCCTTAGTCAGTGTTAGCATTTCTCAAAGACAAGGCTTATTCTCTTCTGCATCCTTTATACCGCAATTAGCTGAAGTAACATTGCGTTACATTCAACTTCTGTATCTTATTGAAGAGTTAAGCTGCCTGTAGATGGTGACAAGTCAGCAAGTCACCATACTGTTTGGATAGCCTGGGTCTAAGGAGGTATGTCAATACATAAAGTGGCATTTGAAACAGAACAGTTTTGCAAGTGTAGTGGTACTTTGGTCACAAGGGGGGTGGGGATATCAGGTTACCACTGCCCCCTTGAGACCAAAGTACCACTACACTTGCCATTGATTAAACACTCATACAGATAGACACTTTGACCCACTTAATCTTTATATGAGCCCCAATCGGGGCTCTCAAGGAGATGAACGGTCCCCAAGGGGACACATGGGTACATACTTTGATCAGTATACACATTATATTGTATATTATAATGCTCAAATACATCATTTGTTCTTTGTATTGTATCAGTCATATTATGGTTATAAAATATTCAGATGCTGTAATGGTGTGCATTGTTCCTTATTAATGTTGTTGATGTATACATATAATCTTGCAGAGCCTTCAGCTCTGCCCAAGTTAGGAGCACATAGACCAGATATCATCAATAAGGCTGCATAAAGGAAGTATTAAATATTAAAAGGAATCTGTAAGGTAAATACAATTGGCCAGAAAGCTATCCCTGTAAATTATAACCTCTCCAAGATAGCTGGAAGCTTACTTGTTGGATATATTGTGTTGATTACTGAAATGCTGTATGGAGGTGATTTAGAAGAAGTGGGTTAAAAATACAGAATTGTATTGGATTTTGTTCATATATACAGTCCGACTGATATTACATTTTTAGTTTCAAACCTGAGATTGATAATTATGAACACGTGTTTTAAACCCAGAGTGTTATGGATATTTACAAGCTGATAGCTGCACTTATAGGAAATGTAAGATTTAAAAAGGGACATTTTTTTTTCCAAGTGAAGAGAAACTGTACCAAGCATTACAAGTTTGTTCAGCCATCGGGAGAACTGGAGAAAAAAAAAAAAAAAAAAAGAAGAAAAGATTGATACCCCTAGAGAAAAAAAAAATAAAGGATATCAATCATGACCTGATCAGCTTCAGGTGAGGGGAGTACAACTATCCCCCTCAAGGACATTGAAAACTATATTCCTGACATGCATTTGCATAAGACCCCTTTCACACTGGGGCATTTTTCAGGCGTTTTTCAGGTGCTTTAGAGTTAAAAGAAAGAAGCCTCATCTGCAATCCCAATTTGAAAGCCCGAGCCCTTTCTCACTGCCAGCGCACGAAAAACGCCGGTAAAGCGCTGCTTAAGACCCATTTCACACTGGGGCGTTTTTCCAGCATTTTTCAGGCGCTGGCAGTGTGAAAGGGCTCGGGCCATTGGCGCACCCAGCCTGGTGGCGAAAACACGAAAGCGCTGCAAAGAAGCTGCTTGCAGGACTTTTTTTTTACGCCCTGCCAGCGCAGTGCCCCAGTGTATAAGCACTCGGGCTTTCACATTGGGATTGCAGATGAGGCTTCTTTCAGGCGCTTTACAAACGCTTTTTTTAACGCTAAAGCACCTGAAAAATGCCTGAAAAAATGCCCCAGTGTGAAAGGGGTCACAAAATGACCCACAAGTTCTTTCAGATTAAGCCCTGGTTCACACTGGTGCGGCTTTAAAATCGTGCTACTTCAGCATGATTTCAAAGCTGCAGATCAATGCAATTTGCACCTCCGATTCCATAGCGGCTTGCAACTTCGTTTAACAGAAGTCTATGCAAAAGACAGAAATTAAGTAGAAAATATCTTGACACATTTATTCTCTCAAATTCTTTCACCTGGGTTATTGTTTCATACTTATCTATAATAGCACCATGTATTCATGACAGGTGTTTTATATATATTCCCCCTTTAGATATTCATGTACGCTATTATTTTCCCAGTATTATTCAGTACAATATGGAGACCTTCACATTTTCTTGGGGACACTGCACATACGTCCAATCCACACATGGTCCACCTCAGCTCCCGGGACAGACATTTCCAGCGGCCTCTATACTGCAGTACGACCAGAGATGTGCGGTGACGTCAGTGGCTGGTGAGGCACTGGCTAGTATCAGAGCCAGATACACACAGGTTACATATGCCATGATTGTTAGAGTGAGAGCAATAATTCTAGCACTAGACCTCCTCTGTAACTTTAAACATGTAATCTGTAAACAAATTTAAAGCGACGCCTATGGAGATTTTTAAGTACTGATGTTTGGCGCCATTCCAAGAGCGCAATTTTAAAGTGTGACATGTTAAATATCTATTTACTTGGCATAACATCATCTTTCACATTATACAAAATAATTGGGTTTTTTCTTTTTGGTTATATTTATGAAACTGTTTTTTTCCAAAAAAAAAACGTTCGAAAAGTTGCTGCGCAAATACATTATAAAATATAAAAAATTGCAACGACCACCATTTTATTCCCTAGGGTGTCTGCTAATTTTTGAGTGTAGGAGAGAAGTGTACATATAGGAGAGAAGTGTCAGATTTGGCCTGGGTGGCAAGGGGTTAATTACCATAAGTAAAATACAAATAATTATTATTGTTTTTAAAGGTAATTTACTATATTTTCAAAAACTGTACTCAAGCAGGTGGCTTAAAGTGATTGCAAACTCTCCTCCACAACTTTATCCCATGTAAATCAGCATAAAAACCCTAATGATCACTGCTTGTAGGTCTGTTCTGAGTGGAACCTGTCCTGTTAAACTGCTGTATGGTCTTGGCCACCATGCTGCAGCTCAGTTTCAGGGTCTTGGCAATCTTCTTATAGCCAAGGCCATCTTTATGTAGAAAAACAATTGTTTTTTTTTCAGATCCTCAGAGAGTTCTTTGCCCTGTTGAACTTCCAGTGACCAGTATGAGATTTAACACACCTGAGACCTTGTAACACTAATGAGTCACATGACACCGGGGAGGGAAAATGGCTAATTGTGCCCAATTTTCACTTAGGGGCGTACTCACTTTTGTTGCCAGTGGTTTAGACATTAATGGCTGTGTGTTGAGTTATTTTGAGGGGACAGCAAATTTACACTGTTGTTCAAGCTGTACACCCACTACTTTACATTGTAGCAAAGTGTCATTTATTCAGTGTTGTCACATAAAAAGATATAATAAAATATTTACAAAAATGTGAGGGGTTTACTCACTTTTGTGAGATACTGTATCTCCTTACTTGCTTAGTATTGTTGTAATCCATTTTGTTCTTTAGAATGACATCACTGGAGCATGCTTATATCTCCCCTGATTTACGGCATTCTCTGTGTGCTTGTCTGTCTATTATCAGGACTCCCTGCGGCACAACACTCAAATCCCACGACACTGCAGAATCATTCAGAGCTTCCTCCTACACCCCATGTGACATCACATGGAGTGTAAACCTGGGCATCGGACTGCATACTGCAATCTTATCAGCTGCAGACTGACTTATAAGACTGACACAGGCAAACACTAGATAAATGGCACAAGTAAATACTGTAAAATAAAACAAGTCGGCTATGAACAGGGAAGCCATAGAAACATCGGATCAAGAAGGAGGTTTGTTAACAGTACAGGAATGGCTGTATGTAAGGGTGGAAATATACTCTACTGTGGAAAAAATACCTAAGATGGTGCTGCCTTACCCCTGGAAACAAGATTTTTTTTAAAGTTTCTTTAAAAAGTAAGTAATATGCGATTTGGGCTGGATTACAGTGGCTATAGTTTGATAATTACTTAATATAATAGACTAAATGAAAAGAAGCATCAGAGTGGGAGAGTTTACTTCCTCTTTAAGGGACATATTACAGAAGTTTGAAGTTATAACTTCAAACCAGTAATTCCGAGTAAATAGATAAATAATAAATTATTATGTTATAACATAGTATAAAGATATATGATTTAGCTTGATTATAACAGTACCTTTTCAACATCAGCAGATTAGCATTCTCCCTCTTAACTGTGTGAGAAAAACACGGAACTGTGGACAAATCTTACCCATAAACCCATGTATTTTCTTGTAGTTAAGAGGGCTGGGCTGAAGGGAGCATTTGCCTTTTAGACACATGCCCCATCTATGACACTGCAGTGAGATGCATGCCTCCACTGCAGCATTTTTATTGAACAGCTGGGGCAAATGGTACTTTACCATTGGTCCAAGACTCCAAGCTGTCCATTGAGCTCAGTGCCTCTGACAAGAGGTGAGGAGAGGCACTGTGAGCTCAACCTCTCAGTCTGCTGCAAACAGAGTGTGCCAGCTTGTATTTAAAGTGACTGCTCTATATGTAGCTTCTGACAGGCTGCACAAGGAGCCCCGTATCTCTGTAACCATAGGTCATAGGAGCCCCATATTTTAACCAGTGGTGGGGTAGAACTAAGACCACCTATCCCACATTTGGGGTCTCTGTGACCTCAGGTTGCAGAGCTACGATCCTCGAAGCTCAATTTATTTTTTTCTGCCTCCCCTGACTGCATGTCCCTGAGTACCACATGCTCCTATACCCTAGCCCTATGTGAGTATTTAGGACTAGAAATTTTCTTTCCCCCTACCCATATCTTTTTTTGAGGTTTTAGTCAAATACTAGATCATACTGATATTCATATTTTTTTACAGACATTTGGACGCATCTGATCCTGATGAAGTGTTTTTATCCACAAAATGCATCGGGCATTAGGATGCTGCCATGTTTTAATATATAACTCATGTTTCCATCTAGACTATATTATTAATTATTTTATCATTTTTACCTATTGTATTATATGGAGTACAATTACCCTGCCTACTGATTACTGCAACGTTCTGCTTATCCATCTATGTGTATATACATGAATACTGGTTACTGCAATGTGCTGCTTAACTGCTTAACTATAATGTATATGTGTGTATATATATATATATATATATATATATATATATATATATATATATATATATATATATATATATACACATACACACACATACATCTCACAAAAGTGAGTACACCCCTCACATTTTTGTAAATATTTTATTATATCTTTTCATGTGACAACACTGAGGAAATGACACTTTGCTACAATGTAAAGTAGTGAGTGTACAGCTTGTATAACAGTGTAAATTTGGTGTCCTCAAAATAACTCAACACAGCCATTAACGTGTAAACCGCTGGCAACAAAAGTGAGTATACCCCTAAGTGAAAATGTCCAAATTGGGCTCAAAGTGTCAATATTTTGTGTGGTCTCCATTGTTTTCCAGCACTACCTTAACCATCTTGGGCATAGAGTTTATCAGAGCTTTACAGGTTGCCACTGGAGTCCTCTTCCACTCCTCCATGACACTACGAAGCTGGTGGATGTTAGAGACCTTGCGCTCCTCCACCTTCCATTTGAGGATGCCCCACAGATGCTTAGGGTTTAGGTCTAGAGACATGCTTGGCCAGTTCATCACCTTTACCCTCAGCTTCTTTAGCAAGGCAGTGGTCTTCTTGCAGGTGTGTTTGGGGTTGTTATGTTGGAATACTACCCTAGTCTCCGAAGCTAGGGGATCATGCTCTGCTTCAGTATGTCACAGTACATATTGGCATTCATGGTTCCCTCATGAACTGTAGCTCTCCCGTTACGGCAGCACTCATGCAGCCCCAGACCATGACACTCCCACCACCATGCTTGACCAAGCAAGACACACTTGTCTTTGTACTCTTCACCTCACACACGCTTGGCACCATCTGAACCAAATAAGTTTATCTTGGTCTCATCAGACCACAGGACATGGTTCCAGTAGTCAGTGTCCTTAGTCTGCTTGTCTTCAGAAAACTGTTTGCAGGCTTTCTTGTGCATCATCTTTAGAAGAGGCTTCCTTCTGGGACGACAGCCATGCAGATCAATTTGATGCAGTGTGCGACGTATGGTCTGAGCACTGACAGGCTGACCCGCCACCCCTTCAACCTCTGCAGCAATGCTAGCAGCACTCATATGTCCATTTCCCAAAGACAACCTATGGATATGACGCTGAGCACGTGCACTCAACTTCTTGGTCGACCATGGCGAGGCCTGTTCGGTGTGGAACCTGTCCTGTTAAACCACTATATGGTCTTGGCCACCATGCTGCAGCTGAGTTTCAGGGTCTTGGCATTCTTCTTAAAGCCTAGGCCATCTTTATGTAGAGCAATTATTCTTTTTTTCAGATCCTCAGAGAGTTCTTTGCCATGAGGTGCCATGTTGAACTTCCAGTTACCAGTATGAGAGAGTGAGAGCGATAACACCAAATTTAACACACCTGCTCTCCATTCACATCTGAGACTTTCTAATACTAATGAGTCACATGACACTGGGGAGGGAAAATGGCTAATTGGGCCCAATTTGAACATTTTCACTTAGGGGTGTACTCACTTTTGTTGCCAGTGGGTTTAGACGATAATGGCTGTGTGTTGAGTTATTTTAAGTGGAAAGCAAATTTACACTGTTATTTACACTGTTATACAAGCTGTACATTCACTACTTTATATTGTAGCAAAGTGTAATTTCTTCAGTGTTGTAACATGAAAAGATATAATAAAATATTTACAAAAATGTGTACTCACTTATGTGAGATACTGTGTGTGTATATATATATATATATATATATATATATATATATATATATATATATATTAAAATATATATATATATATATATATATATATATATATATATATATATATATATATATATATATATATATATATATATATATAAATTGTAACATTTGATGACTTGTATATATATATGAAATTATTTCCACATATGCATATCTACTGCAATGTGTCATGATACATATAATAGATGCGACCTATCACACCATGATTCTAGCAATCACAAGCCTCCATTGGTGTTAATGCTCTGCTCGGTGCATTTATTTGCCTGGGCCTTGTGCACACTCCCTCTCTCCATCCTATTGGGGCTCATGGTGTTGGTGGGGACCCGCCATATGCCTGATATAAGCTGCTCAGGCTGGCCAGCTGACCATTTCACATCAACCTTTCACAGAAGCAGGACAGCAGTTATGTCTCCAGTCACAGTTCCACACATAAGGTAATTTCAATTGCTTCATACTTGTCACTACATTCTTTTGGGTTTATTCATAGCTTTCACATTACACAGTCCATCATTCATTTTTTATTTGGATACAATCACTTACTTTTTTATTTTTTTATTTTGTTTTTGTGGGGTTTTTCTTTTTTCTGTTTTTTTAGTTCATACACTTTATCACAACACCATTCATCACTTCACTCACCTACTGATATAGGCTCCACTCATTACTTGCACACATCAATTTCACATAATTTCATTTTCTTACCATTGCAGAGCAGTTTGGACTGATAAGCACACACCAGAACCACATGGTTATGACATGGTCACCTGGCCACCACCTGGCTGCTGTTTTCTGGCCCGGATGGGATTCCTCACCTCAGCCCCGGGTGAGATGATTATCCTTGTCCCCCCTCTTCCTTTGGATTTTAGGTTGGGCGCCACCATTTGACCGCACTGCAAGTTACACACCTTTATTTTTGAGAGATTGTTTCTCCGTTTAAAGGATATCCCTACTTATAAATATTACTGATTTATTTTCAGAGCATCCTACTCCTGATGATTGGCAAGAGCCATGAAACGTGCGTCGAGTTATATCAAACTGATGCTTTAAACAATTTTGGTCTACCATGTAAAATCGATCATGTTCATTGAACTTTTATGAATGGATGAGTGTTCTTTTATAATCAAGATGTTTAATTTATTATTATTCTGTACTTTCTTCTGTACAATTGTTTATTATTTATATTTATGCAAATGTATTACACTGGATTGTGTCCTGTATTACAGATTGATACTTCCTTAATGTAATCTGCTATTTCTTAATAAACTGAACAATCCAATGACTTGCCTCATATAAAGTCCCATTTCCTCTCTCTTTTTGGTGTCATGATACATGTTTATGTTAATAAAAATGTCAAGATATTTTCTACTTAGTTTATGTCTTTTGCCTCATTTAAAGTCCCAAAAACTTTCTCTCTTAATATGCAGGGGTGGAGATGCATGATTGCATGTGTCTAATTTAAAGTCCCATTTTTTCCCCTTTTATTATTTATTTTATTTATTTCAGGTACTTATATAGCGCCATCAATTTACGCAGCGCTTTACATATACATTGTACATTCACATCAGCCTCTACTCTCAAGGAGCTTAGAATCTAAGGTCCCTAACTCACATTCATACTAGGGCCAATTTAGACAGGATCTAATTAACCTACCAACATGTCCCCTTCCTTTTTACTATAGAAGTTTATGCAAGTCACAATAAAATTGGAAAAAAAGTAGTGCAGGAGCCTTTTTCAAAGTCAATGCAACATGAGTGGCTGAAATTTGAACAGTTTAATTGCCGCAATGGAGTGTGACTTGTCACATGATTTGGAACTGTCAAATAGCCTGACAAATCGCACCGGTGTGAACGAGGGGTTAGACCCCATTTTTTAAGGCCAAACTACAAAACCAGACTGCATCTTCTCAGCATGGCGAGACTCACTGTACTCCTGTATCCTACCTTTTCAAAACATCAATGGCAACAGGCTGTTAAATCATCATATGAAACCACTAGACGCATAGGACATTGGGAAACATTCTCCTACTGTGGTATAGAACCCCATTCTCATTAGCTAAATGCAACCATTCTGCCTCACATCTGTGTTGGAGAGAGTGTGGACAAATAGGGATATTGGGGTTTATTTACTAAAGGCAAATCCACTTTGCACTACAAGTGCACTTGAAAGTGCAGTTGCTGTAGATCTGAGGGGGACATGCAAGGAAAATAAAAAACAGCATTTTTACTTGTACATGATTGGATGATAAAATCAGCATAGCTTCCCCTCATTTCAGACCTTCCTTTCAGATCTAAAGTGACTGCACTTCCAAGTGCACTTGTAGTGCAAAGTGGATTTGCCTTTAGTAAATATTATTATTATTATTATTATACAGGATTTATATAGCGCCGACAGTTTACGCAGCGCTTTACAACGACATTAGGGCAGACAGTACAAGTACAATACAATTCAATACAGGAGGAATCAGAGGGCCCTGCTCGTTAGAGCTTACAATCTAGGAGGGAGGGTCAAGTTATACAAAAGGGTAATAGCTGTGGGGGATGAGCTAATGGAGAAAATAATGCAGTTGTTAGATGGAGGCAGGATAGGCTTCTCTGAAGAGGAAAGTCTTCAGGGATCGCCTAAAAGTGGATAACTTTGGAGACAGTCTGACAGATTGGGGTAGGGAATTCCAGAGGATGGGCGAGGCTCGGGAGAAGTCCTGGAGGCGGATATGGGAGGAGGTGATGAGGGAGCTAGAGAGCAGGAGATCTTGGGAGGAACGGAGATGGCGTTTAGGTTGGTATTTTGAGACTAGGTTAGTGATGTAGCTGGGGGCACAGTTGTGGATGGCTTTGTAACTTATTGTTAGTATTTTGAATTTAATTCGTTGGGCGAGTGGCAGCCAATGGAGGGATTGGCAGAGAGGGGTAGCAGACACTGATCGGTTTGTAAGGTGGATGAGTCTGGCAGCAGCATTCATGATGGACTGAAGGGGGGATAGTCTATTTAAAGGTAAGCCAATGAGGAGTGAGTTGCAGTAGTCAAGGCGAGAGATAACCAGGGAGTGGATCAGGAGCTTTGTAGTTTCACTGGTTAGAAAGGGACGTAGTTTAGAGATGTTGCGGAGGTTGAGGCGGCAAGCTTTGGAAAGTGATTGGATGTGGGGCTGAAAGGAGAGTTCAGAATCTAGGATAACACCTAGCACCCTGACATGTGGGGACGGGTGGATGGTTTTGCCATTGCTCTTCACAGAGAAGTCAGGGGAAGAGGCACGTGGGGGAGGAAATATTATAAGCTCGGTTTTGGACAAGTTGAGTTTGAGGAAGTGGTGTGACATCCATACAGATATGTCGGTTAGTAAGTTAGTGATGCGTGAGGAGACTGATGGAGTGAGTTGAGGGGTGGAGAGATAGATTTGTGTGTCATCAGCATAGAAATGATATTGAAAGCCATGAGAGGCTATCAGCTGACCCAGGGAAGAGGTGTAGATTGAAAATAAAAGAGGTCCAAGAACAGAACCTTGGGGGACCCCGACAGAGAAGGGAAGAGGAGTGGAGGAAGTAGAATTGTAAGTGACACTGAAGGTGCGTTGGGATAGGTAGGATGAGAGCCACTGAAGAGCACAGTCACGGAGACCGATGGAGTGAAGTTTTTTGAGGAGGAGGGGGTGGTCAACCGTGTCAAAGGCAGCTGAAAGATCCAGAAGTAGGAGTACAGAATAGTGTCCGTTGGTTTTTGCAGTTAGTAGGTCATTTGTGAGTTTTAAAAGAGCAGTTTCTGTGGAGTGTTGAGGGCGAAATCCAGATTGAAGGGGATCAAGAAGGTTGTTTTTAATGAGGTGGTCACTCAGTTGGTTGTAAACCAGGCGTTCAAGGAGTTTAGAGGAAAAGGGGAGCAAGGAGATAGGGCGTAGGTTGTTAAGATTGGTAGGGTCCAAGGATGGTTTTTTGAGTATGGGAGTGACCAGTGCATGTTTTAGAGCATCGGGGAAGACGCCAGAGGTGAGGGAGAGATTGAAGATGTGGGTTAGAGAGTGTAGGATGGGGTCAGAGGGTGACCGTAGCATTTGAGAGGGAACAGGGTCCAGGGGACAGGTAGTTAGGTGGGCGATAGAAAGGAGTTTAGCAACTTCGTCTGGAGTAGTAGATTTGAATAGAGGTAGTGTCAGTTGTATCTGTTGACATGGGGTCTTAGCTGGGGGAGATACCTGTAGAGTGGAGATTTCATCACGGATTGTATCAATCTTGTTTTTGAAGTGATTAGCGATTTCCTGGGCAGTGAGTAAATCAGTGGGGGGAGGCGGTAGAGGACAAAGTAGAGAGTTGAAGGTAGAGAAGAGTTTACGGGGATTGGATGAGAAGGTATTAATAAGAGTTGTAAAATAGGTTTGCTTGGCAGTGTGGAGGAAAGAATAGTATTTTTGGAGGGCAGATTTGTATTGGTTGAAGTCTTTGAGAGACTTAGTCTTGTGCCACAGACGCTCAAGAGCGCGACTACGTTTTTTGAGAATTTTAGTGTCATCTGTTTGCCAGGGTTGTAGGGGTCGAGGCCTGATTCTGCGTGTAGTAAGGGGAGCGAGCTTGTCCAGGGTGGAGGACAGAGATTTATTGTAGATGGATATGGCTTGGTTGGGGCAGGACAGGGGGGAGATTTTGTCATAGAGGTGGTCGGTAGCAGAGTAGAGGAGAGAGGAGTTGAAGTTGCGAAAGTTTCTACGGGTGACGGTTAGGCGATTGGAGGGAAAGGTGGTGGAAGACAGGGGGAGAGAGAAACTAATAAGGTGGTGGTCGGAGAGAGGAAAAGGATTGTTTGAGAAGTTGCATGGAGTGCATAGGTAAGAGAATACAAGGTCAAGGGTGTTGCCATCAGAGTGAGTAGAAGCCTGTACCCATTGCTTCAGGTCAAATGAAGAGGTTAGACTAAGAAGTTTAGAAGTAGCAGGAATGTTTGTATTAGCAGGGATGTTGAAATCACCGAGAAGGATTGTGGGAATTTCCGAAGAGAGAAAGTAGGGTAGCCAGGCAGAAAACTCATCAAGGAAAGTCGATAATGGTCCAGGGGGCCGGTAGATCACAGCAATTCTTAGGGAAGTGGGAGAGAATAGACGTATACAGTGGGCTTCGAATGATGAGAGTGAAAAAGAGGGAGGAGAGTGAATAACCTGGAAGGTGCTCTGGGGGGATAGGAGGAATCCCACTCCACCTCCCTTGCGTCCATTAGGCCTGGGGGAGTGAGTCCAGTGAAGGCCACCCTGGGAGAGGGAAGCAGGAGAAGGGGTGTCATATTCGTGGAGCCAGGTTTCTGTGAGAGCAAGTAGATTAAAGGAATTAGTGACAAAGAGGTCATGAACAGCAGTGAGTTTGTAAAATAAATAAACCCCTTTGTTTCACATACTATTGGATTGCAGAATACTTACTAGTTTCTGGCATTCCTTTCTCAAAGTTGTGGCTTTCTAATTCAATCTTCCCTATCCCTGGCCTTATTGAGTTTAGGCATAGAATTCATTCCCTCCTGACATGAAATGATAGTTTGTCATTTTCTTCTCGTGGCTAGACTATTATCAGACACTAGAGACAAACTCCTGCTCCTAGCATCTCTGATGTTATTAGCAAAGTTAATGTTCAAGCTCAATACAAAAGACAGATAGCTGCTAACAATGATTTTCATAGAAACTGTCACTTCCAATGGGATGCTTGGTTATTCCACCCTAAAGGAAAACAAACTACTCAAAGTATTTTCTGTCCCCTTCCTCCTTTACCTTCTAAAGCTTACAGTATATAAAGTAACTTGGCTTGAATCGCTGGCTCATATTGTAACCCAGCATAATCTGTATTGTATAACATATCTCCTTTTTATTCTTCGCCTACTTGATACATTTACTGTTAAAATCAAATAACTAATTGTGGAAAAAAAAAAACATATCAAACTACAAAATACATATTTTGTTACAACCAAACATCTGCCATTCGTTCATGGCGAATTGAGACATATGTTACTGTCAAACAGAATTTCATATTCTAGTAATATGTTATGAAATTACGTAGAAATAACGCCAGGCATTCTGGTGAAAACATGCATAGGAAAATAGACAGAAGACATATACAAAGCATGAGAGAAATACTTTTATTGAGATACTTACAGATATACATGCCGTTCTCAATAATTTATTGATGTCCTTCTGGCATTGCACTGGTAAAGTATTCATCTTTTCTATAGCTGTTATCTTCAAGCAATTTACATTGCTTTTACATACATGTAATATATATATATATATATATATACATATACATAATCATAGCTAACATCTGCTTTATGCTTGAATGACATTTTGCATCATTTTGCCATACACTCTGTGGTGTTGCACTAAATAGGCCATCTCCATCCAATTTCTAATGAATGATGACACCTGCTGACCCATACATCTATGCTTTTTTTTTTTTTTTTTTTTAAAGTGCTATTTTTTTTTTGGTTGCCCAAAGCACAAAGGATACAATTATATTTCCAGCTCTTACACATAACAACAAGCGTAACAATAAAAGCAGCCTTCAACAATATGTCATCTTCCTTTGGTCTCCAGGCATAGACACCCAAACAGAACCTGCAATTCATTTACAGATATCTTCTCTCTTCCTCTATGGACATCAGTTCTATCTTTCACCTCCAAAAACTCTATCATGCTATCCCTTTTAAATACCATGAGATTTTTAATCAACCCTAAAAGTCCTTAAAGCTACCAGGCAAGTCACATTTTTAGAAGGAAGTCAGCAACAGCAACAATAGTATTCCTTGTGCAACAGGATTAAAATAAACATGCTTTTTTAAATGCATCTTATCAGATAGGCTTATAACCTCTATACCTTCTTATTGAACATGGCAACACTATTCTGGCTGATCATCCATCTTATGGATTGCCACTCTCTCTGTACATGCTCCAGTTTTGTCCCAGGAGGAAACCATGCACGTTATTATTTGTCTCCAACCAGCCACCCCATGTGTCACTTTGTGGCTTGTGCAGTGGCTCCATCAAGGTGATTGACAGCTGCTCCTTCTCCCCAGCTTGCCGTCCTACATGACACTCTTCTGGGTGACTCCAGCAGGATGATTGACAGTGGCTCCTTTTCCATAATTTGCCTCCCCACCTGACACTTTCATCAGCTTGTAGGCAGTTTCAGAAGAGGATTTTATAACAGCTCTGTGTGACCCCAGGCAAAGGAAAAGAACATCCTGCTAAGACATCAGCAGGGCATATCACATGCTGCAATAGAGCTCCACCCAACTATCACAATGTTAGGTGTGAAGATACAACGGGAAGATCAGATGACCACAATATAAAGACCCAAAAGAGGGTGTTGCAATATTGCAATCAATGCCCAGTTGTCCTTTTTACATTAAAAAAATAAATAAATAGAGCCATTTTACTGGAAAATCTGCATGTACAGATTTTCATATTAAATGTTCCTTAACATGGGCAGTAGTATAATACTGAATTATGGAGTTGAGCAGCACAGGACATACATATGTATTTGTAAAAAGAGATACAATGTAAAAATTCAACCATTGTTGAATTAGGCCTGGTTCACAGAGGGCATAGGCATCCATGCCCCATATGACGGCCATGTTTACTTGCATTACTTGCACAGGGTTGCAGGTGTTTCATGCATTGCTGTGCAGGCAGTCCCTCTGCTGTCAATTGGGATGCAGCGCCTGCATGCACACAGCCGCTGCTCCCAATATAACATTTGTGCAGGGTAGGGTGCATGACCCCAAATCTACCCTGGGTGTGTTCAGGGCCCTGCAGCTACACCCGCACCTACCACAGCTGTCACACTGGGAGCAGTTGCTGTGTTCATGCAGCTGCTGTGTTCCATCTGGCCGCAATAGGACTGCCTTCACAGGGATGCACTGAACACCAGTGCATCCCTGTGCAGGTAAACACAGCCATCACATGGAGCATGGATACATAAGTCCTGGGTGAATGAGGCCTAGGAGTAACAAAGTAACTGTTGGTTATTTTTCTTCTACTATTCTCTAGAATTGCTACATTGTGGGGTTGATTTACTACAACTGGAGAGTGCAAATTTTGGTTCAGCTGTGCGTGGAAACCAATCCACTTCCAGATTTTATTGTCATAGCTTAATTGAACAAGCTGAAGTTAGAAGCTGATTGGCTACCATGCACAGCTGCACCAGATTTTGCACTCTCCAGTTTTAGTAAATCAACCCCTTCATCTCTTGTTACAAAGACAGATATTTCCTGTGCTCCTTAGTTCTATCCAGTGCCCATAATGTGGTTCTTTACCACCGCCCATCATAAAAGAACATTCAAACAGAACAGATATACATGCAGATCACTGGATGAATGGATATGAATTTTTTTTTATAATTAGACCACTTAGTTTAATGCTCTTATTTAATACTCATTAAATAAGAAATGCAAATGGTTTTACTTACAGTTTAATTGTAGAGGCTTGTAAACCATGTCTATAATCTACAAGTGCTCTTTAAAATATCAGAAAGAAGAAAAAATAAATGTCTAAAAGCTATAGGTTAAATAGCTCAATGTGATTAAAAATAATTGCTGATGTGATACATGAATCTGACATTGAATTTGCTAAAGAAATAAGACTTTTCAGCATGACATGGGTTAAGTAACGTCTGCATCTGGCCTTTAGCAGGTAGCTTAGCTTTAAACTGACCTTGATTTTCAGAAACCATCCTGCAATTTGCAGGGAACCTAGAGCTTTTGTAGTATATCAGAGGGTAAAAACACAACTTAGAGATGCCAAAAAAGGGTGCAACAAGGTTAAATAGATAAAAAGAAAAAATACTCAGGGCTTGCAGACCTGTGAAGTAAAAGGATGGAATCTAATACTTCAATTTGTATTTTCCAAAATAATTATTAATATTATAAAATGTGCAGATTTCATTAAAATAATGCTTGGGGTTCCTGCTTTGTAGGCCCTTTCCAGCTATGGGATGACAACAGTTTGTCCCTGCCTTTCTTATTGCATTATCAATCTGTTAACTAAGCCTTCAATGGAGACTAAAAGCAGTTTCAACAAACATTTAGGCATGGTTGACAGTTGTCACCATCAAAAAACCCACCCTAAAAATGTCATGTAGAATTCTTGGAAGTACATCAGTGTAGATAGGAAGTCACAGCAAAGAGTCTGCAGATCTTATATGCAAATAAGGATGAAAAATGGTGAAAACGCATCATTTTTTGTGCAAAAAGGCAAATGTTAATGATACACTGTGCTTTTGTAAACTAAATGTCATCTAGTAAAGATTTACACCTACTTTAAAGTATATGTAGACCCAATCACTTAAAACTCATTTAAGCTTTAACATGTTAATGGCATTTGTAAACATAGAAGCCTCCTTCTGAAAAGGCTAATTGCCTGAGTGTATTAATATTTTCTTGGAAATTGATCTGGGACAAGAGTACAGATAGTTACATAGTTACATAGTAGGTGAGGTTGAAAAAAGACACAAGTCCATCAAGTCCAACCTATGTGTGTGATTATGTGTCAGTATTACATTGTATATCCCTGTATGTTGCGGTCATTCAGGTGATTATCTAATAGTTTCTTGAAGCTATCAATGCTCCCCGCTGAGACCACCGCCTGTGGAAGGGGATTCCACATCCTTGCCGCTCTTACAGTAAAGAACCCTCTACGTAGTTTAAGGTTAAACCTCTTTTCTTCTAATTGTAATGAGTGGCCACGAGTCTTATTAAACTCTCTTCTGCGAAAAAGTTTTATCCCTATTGTGGGGTCACCAGTACAGTATTTGTAAATTGAAATCATATCCCCTCTTAAGCGTCTCTTCTCCAGAGAGAATAAGTTCAGTGCTTGCAACCTTTCCTCATAACTAAGATCCTCCAGACCCTTTATTAGCTTTGTTGCCCTTCTTTGTACTCGCTCCATTTCCAGTACATCCTTCCTGAGGACCGGTGCCCAGAACTGGACAGCATACTCCAGGTGCGGCCGGACCAGAGCCTTGTAGAGTGGGAGAATTATCGTTTTATCTCTTGCGTTGATCCCCCTTTTAATGCATGCCAATATTCTGTTTGCTTTATTAGCAGCAGCTTGGCATTGCTGAGCCTATCATCTACTAGGACCCCCAGGTCCTTTTCAATCCTAGATTCCCCCAGAGGTTCTCCCCCCAGTGTATAAATTGCATTTATATTTTTGCCACCCAAATGCATTATTTTACATTTTTCTACATTGAACCTCATTTGCCATGTAGTCGCCCACCCCATTAATTTGTTCAGGTCTTTTTGCAAGATTTCCACATCCTGCGGAGAAGTTATTGCCCTGCTTAGCTTAGTATCGTCTGCAAATACAGAGATTGAACTGTTTATCCTATCCTCCAGGTCATTTATGAACAAATTAAATAGGATTGGTCCCAGCACAGAACCCTGGGGGACCCCACTACCCACCCCTGACCATTCTGAGTACTCCCCATTTATCACCACCCTCTGAACACGCCCTTGTAGCCAGTTTTCAATCCATGTACTCACCCTATGGTCCATGCCAACGCACCTTATTTTGTACAGTAAACGTTTATGGGGAACTGTGTCAAATGCTTTTGCAAAATCCAGATACACCATGTCTACGGGCCTTCCTTTATCTAGATGGCAACTCACCTCCTCATAGAAGGTTAATAGATTGGTTTGGCAAGAACGATTCTTCATGAATCCATGCTGATTACTGCTAATGATATCGTTCTTATTACTAAAATCTTGTATATAGTCCCTTATCATCCCCTCCAAGAGTTTACATACTATTGATGTTAGGCTAACTGGTCTGTAATTCCCAGGGATGTGTTTTGGGCCCTTTTTAAATATTGGTGCTACATTGGCTTTTCTCCAATCAGCTGGTACCATTCCAGTCAATAGACTGTCTGTAAAAATTAGGAACAACGGTCTGGCAATCACTTGACTGAGTTCCCTAAGTACCCTCGGATGCAAGCCATCTGGTCCCGGTGATTTATTAATGTTAAGTTTCTCAAGTCTAATTTTAAATTCTGTCCTCTGTTAACCATGGAGGTGCCTCCTGTGTTGTGTCATGAGGATAAACACTGCAGTTTTGGTTACTGAAGCCCCCCGATTCACTTGTGAAGACTGAGGAGAAGAATAAATTCAATACCTTCGCCATATCCCCATCCTTTGTAACCAGATGTCCTTCCTCATTCTTTATGGGGCCAATATGGTCTGTCCTCCCTTTTTTGCTGTTTACATACTTAAAGAATTTCTTGGGATTTTTTTTGCTCTCCTCCACTATGTGTCTTTCATGTTCTATCTTAGCCGTCCTAATTGCACCCTTACATTTCTTGTTGCATTCTTTAAAAAGTCTGAATGCTGAGGATGATCCCTCAACCTTGTATTTTTTGAAGGCCTTCTCCTTTGCTTTTATATGCATTTTTACATTGGAGTTAAGCCATCCAGGATTTTTGTTCGCTCCTTTAAATTTATTACCCAATGGGATACATTGGCTAATGCCCTTATTTAATATGCTCTTAAAGCAAACCCATCTCTCCTCCGTATTCTTTGTTCCTAATATTTTATCCCAATTTATGCCTTTTAGCAAGGTTTGTAGTTTAGGGAAGTTGGCTCTTTTGAAATTCAGTGTCTTTGTGTTCCCTTCATGTTTCCTATTTGTGTGATTTATACTGAAACTAATTGACCTGTGATCGCTCTTACCTAAATTGCCCCGTATTTCCACATCCGTGATCAGGTCTGTATTGTTGGTAATCAGTAGATCCAGTAATGTTTTATTTCTAGTTGGTGCGTCTACCATCTGACCCATAAAATTGTCCTGCAAGACATTAAGGAACTGGCGAGCCTTAAATGAATGCGCGGTTCCCTCCGCCCAGTCTATGTCTGGATAATTAAAATCCCCCATTATGATAACACTTCCCATCCTTGCTGCTAATCCAATTTGTGATAGGAGATCCGTCTCCACTTCCTCCCTCAGGTTAGGGGGCCTATAGCATACTCCCATTATTATTTTCCCCTTAGCTTCATCCCTTTGGAGCTCTACCCATAAGGATTCCACCTCCTCTCTAGCTCCCTCAGTGATGTCATCTCTCACATTCGCTTGTACATTATTCTTGATATATAGGCATACCCCTCCCCCTTTTTTACCCTCTCTATCCTTGCAGTATAGGGTATACCCTTGAATGTTTGCCAGCCAATCATGAGAGCTGTTGAACCAGGTCTCTGAAATTCCCACAAAATCCAAATCCTCCTTGTACAACAGATCATGAACGTGTTTAATTCATTGGATCATTAGGACTGAATTTTCGGAAGTTACAGTTTAACAGCAATTATACTTTCTTAATACAGGTTTTAACCAGTTCCTGACTGTTATATTATTGAATGCCCTCCTGGAAATCTCCCTGTACTGAGAGGACCTTCCTGGTGCATCTTCATGGCAGCATATAATGGATGGTGGCTCCGCCCCCACAACCTGATAGGACTGGTTAAATACAAATCAAAGATAGACCCAGCTCACAGCATTCTCCTTTTTTCCCCTCACCTGATCAGGACTGGAGTCGCGAGGTATCCCTTACTGTTTGTCGCCCCAGCCAGTTTCAGCCTCTCCTGGGTGGAATTCCTTCCTGTACAGTCTCTAAATGAGCTATATCATTGGAGCCCCATTTTGGTGGTCTGGGGGGGGGGCATATTTCAGTCTCTCCTGGGTGGAAGTCCTTCCTCTACAGTCTCTAAATGAGCTATATGGTTGGAGCCCCATTCTGGTGGTGCAGGCCTGTCAAAGAAAGCTTTTAACAAGCTTTGGCGTAAGTGACAGCGTTTCTCTTTGCTTTTCATATGCTTTTTACTTATTTTCTCTGTTTTATGGGTGTTTGCCATTTCCAAGATGGTGGCAGCAGTGCAAGTACACTCTGAGCATGAGAGGCAGGACGTGATGCAGCCTCTGTGACCAGATTCCTGGCTAGAGCTTTTCCAGGATGGCGATCGGAGCATGGAAACTTAACCTTATGCTGTTTTTCATTTCAGTCTGCTGCTTTGCTCTGTTTCTATGGGGAACGCTGCCCAGTCAGACCACCCATTGCTTTTAAGGTATAGGGATTAGGTAAGTAGTGAAGACTGAGAAAAAGAGAGCCAATATCTATAGCCCTGCAAGGACCTCAAGATGGAGGGAGCCTTCTAAAAGCCAGAACAGTCTCTATTCAGGCGCAGACATCCAGGCAACATTGATCAATGTCATCATCTCACCTCTCAAACACCACAGTTTACCAGCCCTAATGGTTGCTGCATTTGTGGTGGAAAGTCGTTGCTTGACAAGCTAGCATGTCAAGTCTACTTGGAGCAAAGAAGGGAATGTATGGAAAGATTGGGACAGTATATAGATTGCCACCTCCAGCCATTGGTACAGAATACCAAGGCATACTTAAAGGACACAAAACATATATTACAAATTATGAAGGATATCAATGTTTTGGAAAAAACTATTATGGCCACAGCAGACGTGGCATCCTTATATACAAATATTAACCACAGAGGGGCTATTAATGCGGCAAAATGGGCTCTAATGAACAACAGAGATATGGATAGACAACAAAAAAAGTTCATAGTGGATTGCCTTGATTTTTGATTAAAACATAATTTTTGGTACAGGATTTATTTTACCTCTAAATTAAGGGGGTAGCTATGGGGGCTAGATTTGCCCCTAGTATAGAAAATTTATAAATGGACAAATGGGAAGAAGAAGAAGAAGAAGCTTTGCACATTTCACCAAGTCAACTGATAATGCACAATAGATTTATTGATGATCTGATCATATTCTGGGATGGTAGTGAACGGACGCTTAAAACATTCCTATGGAGAATGAACCAGAATAATAAAAATATCACACTAACCTGGGAATTTAGCTATATGAAGATTCACTTTCTGGATCTGGAAATCACTAATGAAAACAATAAGATAATTACAAAAACCCAATTTAAAGCTACGGATATTCATATATTCCACAAAATAGTTGCCGCCATACACCATGGTTGGTGAATATCCCTAGAGGTCAGTTCCTCAGGATTAAAAGAAATCGCACCTCCATAAGTAATTATGAGGAACAGTCATCACAGTTAGCAAGTAAATTCATCATGAAAGGCTATGATCAAGAGTTTATTAACAAAAAGAGACAGGAAGTTGGGAGTATGGAAAGAGATATATTACTAGCTAATAAACCAGTTGAGCAAAGTAATGAATTACCATTAGCTTTGATAATGGACTATAATCTTCAATATAAACATGTTAAAAGAATTATTGAAAAATATTGCAATGTATTAAAACATGATGACATTTTAAAATCACTCATCCCGGAAAAACCCAGGTTCATATATAGTCCAGTGACTGTAGGGTGGCCACAAGTAACATTAAAAAAAGAGTTAAGTTCACTAATAGCCACGATGGTAAGGAATATACATTAAGGGATTTTATATCATGCAATACAGAGGGGGTAGTATATGCCCTACAATGTCCATGTGGTATGATATATGTAGTTAGAACGAAGAGGGCTATGCATATAAGAATAAAAGAGCATGTCTATCAAATAGTCAAAGGCAAGAAGGAGAATTATATAATCATTTTAGAACAGTACATAACAGAAAAGTGACAGGGATGATGTTCTGGGGTTTAGAAAAATATAAAAAACATTGGAGGGGCAGTCATTGTATTAGGACACAGTCAAAAGGAATCCTGGTGGGTATATGAATTGGGCTCTTTAGCGCCCAGAGGATTAAATAAGGAATTTGACCTCAATTGTTTTTTTGGCAATTTTTATTGATATTCAGTGTTCATTTTTATGTGAATGTATATTTTATAATTTTCCCTACATATTTATGTATCACCTCATGATTGTAAATGGATTTATAAAATCAGTATAGATCTATTTTTATATATTATGATAATATCAGATATGAAATAGTTTTATATAATGATTTGTAATTCCCCATATGGGCGGGTATTGAGGATGCATAATGATATTAGTTATTCATGTAAGGTTGAGTGTTCAGAGATTCGTTCTCATATGTGCACAGTAAAAGATGATCTATAGTGCACTTAATATTTTTCACCACTAGGGGTCGTCTGACAGTTTGGGTAAATAGGTTTGTATAGGATAAGGTATATATATCTAAACAGCAGTAGTAATTTGGTAGATAATCATTATAACATTAAATGTAAATATGGGGCTTTTATAGAGTATAATAAGTCAGCATATGATATCTACCAAATTAATTACCGCAGTCTAAATATAATAGTGGGCTACAAGAAAATAGCGGTGATCGCAGGCTATGAGAAAATGGCAGCGATCGACGTTATAAAATGAATAGCAAAAACGTCAGCCTATCACAATTCCCACGAGACTGTGATGAAACCGGTAGGAGATGCTTGATCGGCTGACAAGGGAGGAAGTGTGGTGCTTTTTTGTACTACAGGCTAAGGATGGGGAGAACGCTGGGAACCGTAGCTGCAGATTCGGTCTCCAGGTGACAATATCACACCCCTTGTTCTGTATAGGGATGAACTTTGAGTTCGAGTCGAAATCATGTTCGACTCGAACATTGGCTGTTCGCAAGTTCGCCAAACAGCGAACAATTTGGGGTGTTCGCGGCAAATTTGAATGCCGTGGAACACCCTTTAAAAGTCTATGGGAGAAATCAAAAGTGCTAATTTTAAAGGCTTATATGCAAGTTATTGTCATAAAAAGTTTTTGGGGACCCGGGTCCTGCCCCAGGGGACATGGATCAATGCAAAAGAAAGTTTTAAAAACGGCCGTTTTTTCAGGAGCAGTGATTTTAATAATGCTTAAAGTCAAACAATAAAAGTGTAATATCCCTTTAAATTTCATAGCTGGGGGGTGTCTATAGTATGCCTGTAAAGGGGCGCATGTTTCCCGTGTTTAGAACAGTCTGACAGCAAAATGACATTTCGAAGGAAAACACCCATTTAAAACTACTCACGGCTATTGCATTGCCGACAATACACATAGAAATTCATTGATAAAAATGGCATGGGAATTCCCCACAGGGGAACCCCGAACCAAAATTAAAAAAAAAAAAGACGACGTGGGAGTCCCCCTAAATTCCATACCAGGCCCTTCAGGTCTGGTATGGATTTTAAGGGGAACCCCGCGCCAAAAAAAAAAAACGGCGTGGGGTCCCCCCAAAAATCCATAGCAGACCCTTATCCGAGCATGCAACCTGGCAGACCGCAGGAAAAGAGGGGGGGACGAGAGTGCGGCCCCCCCTGAACCATACCAGGCCACATGCCCTCAACATTGGGAGGGTGCTTTGGGGTAGCCCCCCAAAACACCTTGTCCCCATGTTGATGAGGACAAGGGCCTCATCCCCACAACCCTGGCCGGTGGGAGCCTCCCTCCATGCCATGGATGCGGAGCGGCCCGCAGAAGAAAATGAAGAAGAGAAGAAGAGAAGAAGATGAAGAGAAGAGCGGGAGCCTCCCCCCATGCCATGGGTGCGGAGCGGCCCGAGGAGGAGAAGATAGAAGACGCCGCAGAGGAGATGCTGGACGAGAACGCCGGAGGAAGAACCAGAAGAACCAGAAGAAAATGAAGGAAGATAGAAGAAAGATGAAGCATTTAAATAAAGGAATTGTCAAAAACTGTCTCTTGTCATTTTTAACATTTTTTGACAGTTTATAAGTGAAATGGTAGGGGTAAGTACCCCCTTACCATTTCACATGGGGGGGCCGGGATCTGGGGGTCCCCTTGTTAAAGGGGGCTTTCAGATTCCGATAAGCCCCCCGCCCGCAGACCCCCACAACCACCGGCCAGGGTTGTGGGGATGAGGCCCTTGTCCTCATCAACATGGGGACAAGGTGTTTTGGTGGGCTACCCCAAAGCACCCCCCCAATGTTGAGGTCATGTGGCCTGGTACGGTTCAGGAGGGGGGGCCGCACTCTCGTCCCCCCCCTCTTTTCCTGCGGCCTGCCAGGTTGCGTGCTCGGATAAGGGTCTGGTATGGATTTTTGGGGGGACCCCACTCCTTTTTTGGGGGGGTTTTGGCACGGGGTTCCCCTTTAAATCCATACCAGACCTGAAGGGTCTGGTATGGAATTTAGGGGGAACCCCACGTCATTTTTTTTTTTAATTTTGGCCGGGGTTCCCCTTAATATCCATACCAGACCTGAAGGGCCTGGTATGGAATTTAGGGGGACTCCCACGTCATTTTTTTTTTTTATTTTGGTTCGGGGTTCCCCTGTGGGGAATTCCCATGCCGTTTTTATCAATGAACTTCTATGTGTATTGTCGGCAATGCAATAGTCGCGAGTAGTTTTAAATGGGTTTTTTCCTTCAAAATGTCATTTTGCTGTCAGACTGTTCTAAACACAGGAAACATGCGCCCCTTTACAGGCATACTATAGACACCCCCCCAGCTACGAAATTTAAAGGGATATTACACTTTTATTGTTTGACTTTAAGCATTATTAAAATCACTGCTCCTGAAAAAACGGCCGTTTTTAAAACTTTTTTTTGCATTGATCCATGTCCCCTGGGGCAGGACCCAGGTCCCCAAACACTTTTTATGACAATAACTTGCATATAAGCCTTTAAAATTAGCACTTTTGATTATTCATGCTCGTGTCCCATAGACTTTAACGGTGTTCGCGTGTTCGAACTAATTTTTTTCCTGTTCGCATGTTCTGGTGCCAACCGAACAGGGGGGTGTTCGGCTCATCCCTAGTTCTGTACATAAGCATATCAAGGCTTGTTTTTATTGTGCTAAATGTGAGTGTACATCTATATGGAATTTTAAGTTTAATAAACTTGTTTTAAAACATCACACCATTGCAAGTTTCTAGAAGAAATTCTAGAAGAAATCACCATCACGATTTATTATGTTTGGACTGTTGAAATAGGATTAAGGAAGGATTTCCTGTGCAATACATGGAGCACGTGCACTTTAATTATATTATTTATGTTTGGTTTTTTTCACATTAGATGTTATATGCATAAGTTGTTAGTTAAATATTCATTTTTCTTAATTTTATTTACTTTTAGTGCCACACATTTGGTATATCAGTATTGTCACATTTGGGAAGTGTGGGCAGTGTTGGCAGCTGTTTATTTTTATTTTATTTTTATGTTAATTGGTATATTTATTTTCATTTTATTTATTTTTTTTATTTGTATTTTTCATTTAGTTATTTTTTATTTACCGGTATTTATTTTTTCTTTCATTTATTTATTTTTTCATTTAGTCTTATTTTATTTTTGGTTTTAGTTTCAGGTTAGGAGTTTGGCAGCTCACGAGGTTACACCCACTTGATGTCTGGAAAGTAGCCACCTTGTTTAAAGAATCGTCCAAGGAGTTGCTACATGAAGCCTGTCCTCCCCAGTGAATTGCCTAGCACTTCCAACCACAGCCAGTAGGTGGTGTCCAAATTAGAAACCTTGCCATGGGAAGAAAGCGTTAAAGGGGCCATAAGCTTTGAAGATTGCCCAATAGAGCCTTTTTTGCAAGGGCAGTTAAGTACACAATTGCCTGGGGTGAAGTGGAGGAAACTCTCCATAAAGGTTAGAAAGTACTCATTCCCTTCACTGAATAACTTGTGTAGTTAATCCAGGAAGAATGGAAAGGATCAGAGAAAAATCCCCGTATAAACAGGCTGTCAAAACGGTATACCCTGAAAAAGCTAATGGTCAACCTGCTGCAGTTTTCTACAATGGTGGATATATCATTAATGTAGCTGGCAAGACATGTCACCTTGCTGTCACATTCAAGGAGGCTCTAGTCCAAAAATCTGGATCTAGATCTGAAGTGCTCCTACATACTGTAGCATCTGCAGGTGCTGGCAGACCAGCAATAATCAGCCCATGTGCTGAGTGAGTCTAATGGGAGTGGTTTCATAATTACCAACCAGCTGCTGCACCTGCAGGACTCTGAGGAAAGTGGCAGGGTATTCCACTACATTTTTTGTACAGAACACCTCCCAGATAATCATATTGCATTGCATTTTACAGAAAATTACAGCCCTGAAGATTGAAAAGAAAAGTGGAGTAACCCTTTAAAGAAGCCCTTCTGGAAGATGTGAAGAGACATCTTTGTAAGAGTTGAAATTGGTGGCAGACTCTGTGGCGGATGTGTCAGTAGACGTCAACTGATGTTTTTCAAGAGCGGTGTTCCCCGCGGTCACAGCAAGAGGGGCATTAAGGCTGAAGCCATGGTTGGCGGATCCTGCCTTAAAAAAATACTGGTGAAAGATACCAGACAACAGATCCAATCTATTTTTGAGTAGACAGGATACAGCCATCTAAAGGGTGATCACTAGCAAGTCAGGGTGAATATCATCTGACAAAAAACAGAAAATTCAGAAAGGTCCAGCATACAGACGGCAACTCCCAAGTAGATACAAGGAGGCAAACTCCTACGGACCAGGAAAAAGATTAGTAAAGTAACTTGAGAAGTACCCAATCTTCATTATTGAAGCCTTAAAAGTCTATGGCACCTGTCTTGGGAGAACAGAAGTCCTTTTAAGGGTGCACTCATCCAGAGGGTGCCTGTGTGAAGCTTTGCGCACACACCTGGATGGAAAATATTCAGGATCACTGGGCCTCATCAGCTATATTGGCATGACATTGATGGAAATTTAAGGGATGTCCACCTTTCTGATATAATCATTTTTATTGAAAAAGTATAATATCATGACAAACATTCACCCACGCAGGGGTGTAATTCAGTGAGCATAACTATCATATAACATTGATCGGTAGGATGTCCACCTTTCAATCTCTTCAAGTCAGTCAGGCTACCAGAGTTGACAGTCTGTACATCTCTCCCAGGGCATTGACAAAGGTCTTACTGTCTGCAATAGTGACAGGAAAAATTCAGTAGAACTTCCACAAGGGAATATCCATCCTCTGATAGAGAAAGTCAAAGGTGCTTTGGGAGTGAAGTCTCTTCCAGCAGAACAGTGCCGGAGTATCCTTGGTTCTTCATAACTGACCAATTGTTTTCAAATGGAACATAATCGCACCAGACCCCAGCTGGGAAAGGTTGGGGGATGCATTTCAAGGAGCAGGCTGTTCAAGGTAATGGGATGTTCAGCTTATGAGGTATAGTATTGAATGCTCTTGAACTGAGAGTAGTGTTCAAAGCCCTTCTGTCATTCACTCCTTTTAGAAGAGGAGCAACATTTTTCTACACCTAGACAGCAGTGGAAGGGTAGAATTCTAATGCCCCGTACATAAGGTCAGACATTGATCGGACATTCCGACAACAAAATCCATGGATTTTTTCGACAGATGTTGGCTCAAACTTGTTTTGCGTACACACGGTCGCACAAAGTTGTCGGAATTTCCGATCGCCAAGAACGCAGTGACGTAAACCACGTACGACGAGACTAGAAAAGGCCAGTTCAGAAGCAAGCGCAGCACCCTTTGGGCTCCTTTTGCTAATCTTGTGTTAGTAAAAGTTTGGTGAGAGACGATTCGCGCTTTTTCAGACTCATGGCTTTCAGATCGTTTTCTGCGGTTCAGTTTGTGCTTGTGGGTTTGTATCTGTTCTTCAGTGCGTGCAAGCAAGCTCCGCGTGACTTTAGTCATTGTGTTCTTGTTCGTTCGTTACTGTTTTTCATCGAGAGGGCTCTGACCAGAAGTAGCAAACAAAAAAGGTATGCCACATCCCATAACAAAGAAAAAGAACAAGGGGTTCCCCTAGGGTGGGATTTTTGGGGGCATTACCGTAAAAAATACATAGTAGGTAAAAAATATAATTTTATTACAAAGTACAAACACATGACAGAAAATACGCCATATAAAATAGTAGAATCAGATACAAATGGTACATACAAACAATTGCATCAAGGATAACATGTGTGGGATACAGAATATCACAACACAAAAAGGAAACAGACCAAAATATTGGATGAGGGAAGTCTCACTAAACCAACGCGTTTCGGAAAATCCTTCATCAAGGTTTGATAAGTGAGAATTATCATCCAATGCAAATGTTGTAAAAGCATTCAAGACATAGAATCAGCTCTGCTGTGGTATCCCAGGCCTTCATATTTGCCTTCACTTACCTCCCCGGCATGCTCTCCTGGCCCTATATTCACCTCATGTAGTCACTTAACAATGTATTTTATCAGCTCCATAGTAGTGCTTTACCCCAAACACCCCCTAAAATGTTTAGAAATCTGATTTGTGTTTTAAATTCAGGCAGAGTGCCAGAGGCTTTTTTTTGGGGGGGACCCCAAATCATTTTTAACCATCCCTCCCCCCAACTGCTAAGTCCGCTGATCCCAATTCTCTATCTATCCTCAATCATCTATCTGGTGACTTTGCCAAACCCATACACACTATACCCATCTCTTTTGTGCTCAGATGTATGGATGAATTCCCCAAAGCATGTAGTGCAAGGGCCTGCCTGTATACTTTCAAATGGTACTGTTTAAAGTTTTTGTATACTATTATTATCTTGATAGGTAATAGCAGAATGTCCAAATGTGCTCAAATGTGTACAGTGTGTATTTATATCTTTGTATTATGACATTTCTTACCTGTCCAGTGGGCTGCCAATAGTGTAACTAAGGAGGGGCTGTTCCAAATAATACCCATTATTTAGGCATTCATCTCTCAATGATGTGGAGAGGGTTACCTGTCCAAGAGTCCCCCTCCCCCTATAATGTTAGAAATGGCCCATGAGAGGGGGGGGATATGATAGGTGTACCTTATACTTTGGTGTTGTAAAATTACCCTTAATAAATGTTATCTGGATGTTGGCCAAGAATGTTTGTGTCTAATCTGCTTTCCATGTTTTAATGTGCAAAAAGACTATTTTTTTTTTTCATCAACAGTTTCCTTCCACGCCACAGGAATGGCAGACTGTGGCCTCCCATTTTGCCCAGCGGTGGGACTTTCCTAACTGCGGAGGGGCAATTGATGGGAAACACATCCACATTGTCCCACCACCCAACTTGGGGTCATACTATTATAATTACAAGGGGTTCAATAGTATTGTGATGTTGGCGGTGGTGTCGGCTAATTATCAGTTCCTGTATGTGGACGTGGGGAAGAATGGCCGGATGTCCGATGGTGGAGTCATCACCCAGACGGAGTTTTACAGGCATCTCCAGAATGGCAGCTTGGACTTGCCACCTCCAGAAGACAATGTGGAAGGACTCCCATTCGTCTTCGTTGCGGATGAAGCATTTGTGCTGGGGGACCACCTTATGCGGCCATTCCCGAGTAGGACCCTCACCCCGGACCAGAGGGTTTTTAATTACTGGCTGGCCAGAGCCAGAAGAGTGGTGGAGAACACATTTGGAATCATGGCCAGCCGGTTCCGCCTATTTCTTACACCCATCCATATGGCGGAGTATAAACTGAATCATATAATCCTGCGTGCTGTTTTCTACAGAACTTTTTATGGCAACATTCTGCCAACCATGCTGGCTCAGTTGGGCCTGAGGCCGAAATTATAAATAAAACAACGCTGACGGCGCTTGAAAGTGGCCGTCCTGGCTTGCCCTCCCTGAGTGCCTGTGATGTCCGTCTAAGATGCCTTGAGTTCTTTCTGGGTAGGGGGGCCATCAATATTCCAGACAATTTGTGAAACCTTGATCAAATAAAGCAAAAAAATTAAGCTAATCTTTGGTGACATTTACGGCTTGTATTTGTTTTAGCTGACCCTAAAAGAAATGTGGTGAGTCCTGAAAATGGCGTGATTGTGTAACCTTATACAAAGCACTGTTGGGTGTTATTTACTAAAGGCAAAGACACTGCACTACAAGTGCACTTGAAAATGCACTGAAACTGCACTTGTAGTGCAAAGTGGATTTACCCTTAGGAAATAACCCCCATTGTCACAGAAAGCATCCACACACAAAAGTGGTGTAGCGTTGAGACAATAATCCACACATTCTTGCTTAACAATCTTTTTAATATCTGCACAATCACATGTGCATTTAGAAAAGGTTTTTAAAACAAACCAACATGTTTGTTGTATAACAATTTTTGGGGTGGCATTATCAAAAATAGAAATGTCCATTTAAGATAAAACAGGCATGTTTCCAAACAACAAGACAGACACAAATCTTGAACTTACAAAGTTCACATTAGGTAGAACTTGAAGGCAATATCAGACATGAGTATTTAGGAACTGTGTTTGATATTGCGTTCAGATGGGGTGAAGTCACCCCAGGAAAAGCCAAATTTGGAAGATGCACACCAATTTACAAATGTCAACATGTGCTAGCTGCCATCACGGGGGATCAAGGGACGTGTTTTGGGGGAGCAACCCCTTCCTCACAGCTACTTTATTATTGAGGAAGGGGTTGCACCCCCAAAACGCGTCCATTGATCTCCCGTGATGGCAGATAGCACATGTTGACACACTGTGTGCATCCTCCAAATTTGGTTTTTCTAAAAATCGCAAAAACATTTTGAACATTGTAGCACAAATGTTTGTAGTCCTGAAAATGGCGTGATTGTGTAACCTTATACAAAGCACTGTTGGGTGTTATTTACTAAAGGCAAAGACACTGCACTACAAGTGCACTTGAAAATGTGTGCATCCTCCAAATTTGGTTTTTCTAAAAATCGCAAAAACATTTTGAACATTGTAGCACACAAAAAACAAAGGGATTTGGAGGGGTTTTAAACTCTCCCCAAAACATCAATGATGTTATTTTTTTGAATAACATCATTGATGTTTTTCTTGAGGTTTTCCAATGCTAAATTACACCCCATGATCTCCCCAATCAGGATCTGGGCACTTTCCGAGGTGAAAGGATCAGGATCCACAACATCACGATCACCTAAAAACAGAGAAACCAAAAAAAAGCAGGCATTATAAATATGCCAGCATCCATCTCTTACCTGAGCCTGTGGTCGCACACACTCACCTGTTGTGGTGACTAGTTCCACCACGTCTTCTTCCTCCTCCTGCTCTTCTTGTGTTTGGGGTATTTCCCCTTCTTCCAGAGGGGGGGTCTCTGGTCTCCTCGGATGAGGGGTGTCCGAGTCTTTTCTCCCCTATGTTAAACAAAAATGGTATACTTAGCACACAGATATTTGATGGCAGAACTTTAAAGATGAAACATTGGTTGGAAGTGGGGTACAATTGTCTATTTTGGCAGAGTTGCAAGATGTAGAATTTTGAGTGTCCTTTGTCAAGCTTCAATACTTTACCTGTTTTGTACAAGCTTCACAGATGGAGACACCCCTATAGTATACACTGGAGCACCTGTGTGGCCCCCCTAATAAAAATGGTGTTCTTGTGTCCCACACTAGTGCTCCAGTGTCCAGATGTGAAAACAGCTGCTGAGTGTCCTCTCCTTACACAGAATCTAGTTTGCATTTCATTCTAGTAACAAACCCATCTACACAACCAAATTAGATTCATACAAGTAGGCCCTAAAAAATGTAGAGCAGCACGAAAGTAATCAAGACAAAAAGAATAGGAACACAGGACAACTACTTACTTTTTTGCAGCACTCTCCGGATCTTTCTGTACTGCTCGTGTTCTCTTAATTTCAGGTCCGACCACCGCTTCCTGAGCTGATCTTTCGATCGACGTACCCCGAAATTCCGGTGCAGACTCCTGACCACTTTCGCCATTATCTTGGCCTTTCTGACATTGGGGTTGGGGTAAGGTCCATAATTCCCGTCATAGTCGGCCTTCTTCAGGATGTCGACCATCTCCAACATCTCCCCAAAGGACATATTTGAGGCCTTAAATCTTCTCCTTCTGGATCGGGACGTTTCCGGATACGGGCTTTCCTCCTCCTCCGCCTCGTTGCTATAATTAGCACGCACCTGCTGTGTCTCCACCATGTGCTCTTCCCCCACGAACGAAAAGGGGCGGGGAAAAGACAAGAAAGAACATCAGGGGCGGGCGGAGTTACACGCATGCGCAGTGTGTATAAAGCGTAACACGCGTGTGTAGTACGTACGATCTGTGAGCGGAGGAAAGAGTATCGGAGGCGCCGATCGTGATAACGAAGGTAAGAGACAAACTTGGGCCTATAATGCTTCTAAATTGAAGCCTATATTGTAACAAGATTCAAAGAGTTTGGCCTGACATTAGGGTTTGTCTTGTGTTGTGTCTTGCAGAGAAAATGGATGGCTTCAACGACCACAATTTCCTCCCCCTGTTCATAGACAAATACAGGGAGCTGCCCTGTCTGTGGCAGGTGAGACACCCCCATTACAACAATAAACAAAAGAGGCAGGCAGCGCTGGAGAAACTGCTGGAGTTGGTGACACCGGTGGTCCCCACAGCAACCATCCCCTATTTAAAGACCAAAATTGGTGGCCTGAGGAGCACTTATCTTAGGGAGCGCAAGAAGGTCACGGATTCCCAGAGATCTGGAGCTGCAGCAGATGACGTTTATGTCCCCAGGCTGTGGTACTATGAGAGACTGCGATTTCTGTCATACCTCACAAAAGTCAGGGAATCCCTCTCCACTCTTCCTTCCACCCCAGCTGAGGCTTCCGATGTCCAACCTTGGCCTTCCAGCCATGAAGAAGTGGAGGAGCCCAGCTTGAGCCAGGTATAGCATTCTTCTACAGATTTCTGGTCAATAAATAAATGACGTTTACTAGATATCATTATTGATCTCTAATTGCTGATTGCAAAAAGTGTTTTACATATCAATAGACAGTAGTGGGCACCAAAAATTGGGACAAGAATGAAAAACGCTGGGCTCAGAAGGATAGTCTGTTAGATTTGTTAACATTCAATTTGCAACAATCATGAGGTGACAATTGTGTGATTGATGAATCAAAAACTAAAACTATGTCCCTTTTTAATACACAGGAAGACCTCAGCCAGGAGGAGGCTGTGGAATGTGGCAGCCAGGAGGAGGCGGGGCTAAGTTGCAGCCAGGAGGAGCCTGGGACAAGTCGAAGCCTGACCAAATCGCAGGTTCCTCCCCTCTGCCTTCCATACAAAAGAGCGAGGAAGGCGACTCACATGCAGGATTCTGCGCTCAGGTTCATTCAGGAGGCTTCTGCGTCCCTCAGAGCCTTACCCACTTCTGAAGAGGCCTTTGCCTGCATGGCTGCCACAAAACTGCAGGGCATGCAGGAGGGTCAACGCAAACTATGTGAGGACCTTCTGTATAAAGTCCTAAGTAAGGGGGTGAGTGGGGAACTAACACCCAATACCCACCTGAGTGAGTTGGCCCCTCCTCCTCCTCCTGCTGCCACAACTCCACCACCAGAGCCACAGCGTGGAAGGAAGCGTGGAAGGAAGACCAGAGAGTGATGACCCTGGGTTTAGTCTGGTCTGACAAAAGATGCAGTCTCTTGTATGACCACAGCCTGGGGACACAGATGTCATCTGCTGCTTTCCAGATCTCTGGGACTTCTGGACCAGACTGCACCCCCTTCTATAAGGACTCCTCAGGCCCCCAATTTTGTTTGAAAATAATTGATGTCTGCCCTGGGGGTCCAAGGCTTCACCCATTTCTGCTGTTTCTCCAGTGTTGCCTCCCTCTTTGTTTAGTTGTGAGCCCTTAATAAATGAATTTATTTTTCTATTATACTCACCTATGTGTGTTTTCATTCAAAAAGGACAGTTTGTTTCTGAGGATTCAGGTACGTTTCAAAATACAATGTGAAATTAACAAGGGACACCAACACCAAACAATCTCCTACAGAATAATACAACATATCAATGGTGTTGTGGTAACTTGACACACAAAACACACACAAAAATATTCTGGAGTAAAACTAAAAATAAAATAAAACAAAGATCAGCCTTGAAAAAAATACAAACCTAAAAAAAAATAAAATAATCTGCCTGAAAAAAAAAAAATAAATAAAAATACAAAAATAATGTTGTCAGATGTGACAAATCAAAATATATTGAGGGAATCCTGATAAAGAATAAAGAAAGAAGTTTGTGAGAAGTCTGTGTGAATATGAGCAGCAAAACTACTTCATTCTTCTCACATTATAAAGAAGAAGAGAGTGCGCTGTATTAAACCATTTTTAACATTGCACCGTGACGAAAGTGTTGTATCCATTGTGAATGCTAATTTTACCAGACCAAGCTGTTCCGTCTCGGAATTTCTTCTGAGCATGCGTGGCACTTTGTGCGTCGGAACTGGCCACACACGGTCGGAATTGACGCGATCGGATTTTGTTGTCAGAAAATTTTATAGCCTGCTCTCAAACTTTGTGTGTCGGAAAATCCGATGGAAAATGTCAGATGGAGCCCACACACGGTCGGAATTTCCGACAACACGCTCCGATCGGACATTATCCATCAGAAAATCCAACCGTGTGTACGGGGCATTAGGCTGTCAGTGGAACTTCCTGTATCAATAATTGCAAATATACCATTTTGGTTTAGGATGCTCTAGTGTCTGTCTCTCCTACACTTAAGCATTGAGTCACCACTGCCTCTTCCAGTGATGAAGGATTTGTTCTCTCATGGACAGTTTTGCCATCCAGCTCCAAGAGACTACTTTTGATGGCATGAAAGTTGAGAAGCGGAGGCTACCAAGTCAAGGGTGCTCATTGCAGCTAGTGCCTACCTTGTGTCAAGCCAGAGAGGTCTTCATGAATAAGACTTACCAAAGAATAGGGGAAAATTATGCAGATCTCACACAGCAAAAGCCTGGAATCCTTTATCAGTTAAACCAGCCAAGGTTCTACAGTTCTTACAACTGGGGCTGAACAGGGGCCAAGGTTCAAATATGTTTAAAGTTCAAAGTTCAGACTTGTCTGTACTTGCAATGGTTTAAGGAGACCTTAACTCTTTAGTGATGCAATCTTAAAAGGCTTGCATGAAGTTATAGACCTCCCAGGAAACAATTTTTCCCTATGTGAAACTTGCTTATGGTCCTCATTTCTATCAAGGCCTCATTTCTATCCTACAGAATTGGCTACACTCTGCAATCTAATCCTTATTGAAGGGGGTCAGTTGGAATTCAACATGAATTAATATCAGATTTCTGGATTTTGTACATATGTTTCCTTATTCCCAAGAGAAGCCAGACTCCCATGGTTTTTGAAAGAATGAGATTTTCACACCGTCTGGGGGACAGGATGCCCCCCCAGCTTGGAATGTAGCCTGTTAAGCTTCTAGCTGCGTATGACAATGCTGGCTTCAATCTGATTAGCTGCTCTCCAAGCGAACTTCAAAGAGAACCTAACTGACAGGGATGATAAATGAGTTGGGATACAGGAGATCAAGGACCCAGATATCTGTAAAAGTTGACTCCTGTCGGATAATGGCAATTCATGGACAAACATTGCCCCCAGAGGACAATTATGGCAAGACGGTCAGTGATATAACCTGTTGAGGAAACGCCCCAGAGATACTGTGATTCGTCCAAAAGCAAAGTTGGACAGGCAATGGGAGGGGGTTTGGATGAGGTGTGTTTGTGAAAAGGGAATGTTTGCAAGCAGAGCTCTCTCTTTCAACACCTGGAGACCAGCCGATAGGATGTGTTAAGTATAAGTCTTGTATTGTGTTCTGATTGTAAGCTTTGTAACATTGCAATTTCTTGTAATACCTTTATGTTAGTTTTTTTTCATATTTCTGCTGATTTAGTACATTTCTATTTAATTGGGAAATAAATGTAACTTGCTTACTAAGCAGAGGTGTTTGTTATATCATTGTGCTTATCAGACTCTTACAGATTAGCAACTATAGGGATTAGACAAATTAATACGTGTATGCAATAGTTATATAGGATATATTAGATTGTATAATATTGCAGAGATTACATCATTTGGCACCCCAGAGAGCGTGTGAATTTTATTATTTTTACACAGAATCCACAAAAACCTAATGTACTTTTTGTCTTGAGCCCCTGTAAGCATAAATCCTCAAATACACCCGGAACTGGAAATCTGAAACCTGGTGAGATTGTTGGCTGATATATGTTTATATGTTAAACGTTTATTGTATTGTGAGTGCAAATTGTTATAATCCGGTGTAGCTGGTCAAGTGGCCTGGCGAGTAAAGGGCTGATCACCCTTGGTTAGAGATTAACAGGAAGTACGATACATCTTTGAGGAAAATGTGGGAGAAATATAGATTGTTATTTAAAAAAAAAAATTGTATTTATTTTTTTTATTTTTTTACCCACGTGAGAGTGAAATAGCTCTCTGTTCCAATAGAAGTTCAATGTGGCCTGCAACCTAACTGGAAGGCATTGATTAAGAGTATGCCTTGTGTCTTAGAATGTGCCTTGTGTCTGGTAGGCTGTAGAACTACAAAGGAACAAATTTGTTTTTAAACGGCTTTGTATCTGTTTTTTTTTTTTTTTGTTCTTGGTTGCGAGACTACAGGTGAAAGTTTGCTTTTAAACAGCTTTTATCTCTGTGTGTGTTTTGCATCTGTCTGTCTGTATGCATTGTAAGCAACTGTTGTAAAAACAGGTTAGACAAGCTTCAGTGTGGGTAGGCTAATTAGCATATCAATGGAAGCCATTGAAGACTTTGTTAACAAGTATGGCTGTGTTAGATTTGATTCTATACAAAAGAATGCGTTAACACACCAATACAATGATCTATTAAAACAATGCAATACTCATAATATGCCATAAAGTATAAAAAATCTTCCAAAAAAGGCAAGAAGAAAAAAAGGGCCAATGTTATAAGCATGTTGTTGAAAATGAAAGACATTGCGAAACAAAAAGAATTAGAATGGTATAGTTAGAGGAAACAATTATTTGAACAGGTACAAAGTGTAACAGAGAATATATTGGCAATGGTTGCAAAAGCAGATGCAAATGTTGCTGATCACATTCAACAATTAGTGACTGAGAAGTGTGTATTGGAACAGAGATTAGATGAGTTGGAGAAAACACGTTTGTTGAAGGAACAATGTATTGCATCTTTAGGACAGAGAGAGGCTGAGAATTTGCATGTTATCACACTGCTTAGGGAAGAATTACAGGGTGCACAGGCAGCCATAATGGTGTTATCCTCCAAACATGCAATAGCCGAATGTGCAATGGTGGAGGTACCCTCCGCACATGCGCAGTGCTCAGCAAAGATAGAAGTGAAGCATGCAGAAAAAACAGACGCTCTTATTGCTGCAAGTGATGTTGCTATGACAGAAATCAATGGTGGAGATGTAAATAAAAGTGCGATAACTGCGCTTGAAATTGATTCAGGAGTTGAAACAATGGAAACTTCTGATGACTCCTCAGACGATGAAAGTGTAAAGTCTGGTTATTTCAAGCATAGTAATCGTAGTAATAATGTCCAGCAATGTGAATTTCCAACGCCATATGCTCAAAGAAGGGCCTATACAGAGAAACCAGCCCTCAAATGTTTTTTGTGTAAAAGGGGGGGTCACATAGCTAAGTATTGTTGGGAGGTGAATAATGATATCAAAAGAAGATCGCAACACCCAAAAACGACCCCAAGGCATTATGAAGTGTATTCTGCCCGATGGGGGAGCAACCCAAAGCATGGAGGCCATAGTAATCAAACCTATTTCCCTTTTAAGACCCAAATGCGGAGACTACAAACTTAAAACCATCAATATGTAGAACAGTTACGTAAAGTCAAAATGGAGGTAGCCGCATGGTTATTCAAATGTAGCACCGGGGGGAAACAATGTTAGGAGCACTTAGTGAGCTGCAGGTATGGTAAGAATTTTCTGGTCAATGTTCCTTGCTATGAATAAGGTTTAGATGTGAGCTTCATGTTTAAATAAAATATCGCAACTGTTCCTCTAGCATTACAATGAATGGGAAAAGGCTTGGGGGGACTTAAAGTCAGTTGTCATGATAATTGTGTGTAATCACTGTCTTTGTATTCCTTTTTCAGAGACCTTGGAAGAAGTTAAAACTGGTTTGGATACTAATGTCTGTGTTTTGTTTGCAGGCCCTTCAAAGTGAGAACAACAGGGGGGGAAATTAAGCAAAACAGGGGTTAGGTTATTGTAAAGGCATAATTGATCATATGGTACCATGAGCTCATTAAGTAGCAATTGTTTGCAAACAATGAAAAAAATAAGATAAACAATAGTCAGGCATTAATGGATTCAAGAGTTACAAGTGAAGTTACAAATGTTGTGATGAGGTCAGGCATGTACTGGCCATTGGGACTACAGGGAGTTTCCCGGTGGGCCGATGGCTCAGTGGGCCGATTTCAGTGACAGTGGACCGCTGCCTCCCTCCGGTCCTCTGTCCCCCCCCCGCAGTGCTCACCTCCTCTCCCTGGCTAGTTATGCAGCGCGCCTGAATACAGACATGATGCTCAGGAGTCAACACTGAGAAGCTCATCATACGATCTGGAAGGAGGGCGGCCTCACTTTCCTGCCTAATCTTGTCCCATTGGGGGGGGGCGCCAAACTGATTCTTTGCCCCAGGTGAAATAATGTCTAGCTTCCCCACTGGTACTGCCTATAAGAGAAATAATGTAGAACGGCTAATGGCTAGTGGGGGGGGGGGCTTGGGTGGCAAGCCGGCATGGGAGAGACCTGTCAAAGTGGGCCAGTCTGGATGAAGTCCAGGGCCAAATTTTTGTCCCAGTCCAGCCCTGGATGAGGTACAGATTTTTTTGTTTTTGTTTTTCCCATTAACTAATTGTCTTTCAGATGGAAATTAGCACTTACTCCTCTCAGCAGGAAAGTCCATGGATGTCTTTAGTTAAAAGTTGAGTGTTTGTCATTGTTTTATGGTGGATGTCTTGTCATGTTGTTGTGTGATAATGGGCAGAATTTTAATTTTTTTTGTTATTAATTTTTTTTTATTTTTTTTTATTTTTGGTATTTGTGTAGTCATCTATTTTATTTTTGTTTTGTTCAGGTGGAAAAAGTATTGTTTAGTCCACCTGAAAGGGGGGTAATTGGCTATTTCGTCAATTAGCAGCTGAATAGATGGTCATAGGAATATGTCCTCCAGCTGAATACATTTTTGTTTATTTAAGACAAGAGCTGGTAGGAAGCCATTCTAGCCGTTGAAGTTCTTTTTTTTGTTATTTGTTTTTATGTTCATTCAGTTGGAAAGAGTTCCAAAAGGTTTAGCCTTTGTCTACCTGAAAGGAGAGTTAGTGCATAGATCTTAAAGATAGATAAATGCATTGTTTTTTTAGTGTTTAAATTGAGAATTTTTGAGAGTCAACATTGACGTTCGTTTTGTTTTTAAATTTTTTATCATACCATGGGGATCCATGTTAGAGTAGGTTCAGCCTAAAGAGGTCATGGTTGTTTTGATAGTTTGGTTGGAGTTGCAGAAGCCAGGAATACTAAGTTCCTGGGTTTCAAAGAAGGAACTATAAGTAAACGTAGTATGCAAGCAGATATTATAGATAAGAATTTGATTCTGCTCTTGTGTTTCACTTCCAGAGTCCTGGTGGAGCGAGATTGGAGAGGTCTCTGGAACATGGATGACAGATGTTCATCTGGTTGGCAGTTTGTCTGTGCCATACCGCACCGCAAATTTGTTCTGATAAACATCAGGAGAGAAGAGACAAACTAAAAGATTCAGTTTAATTCTTGTTTTTGCTTATGGACAATTTAGGGCTAATGCTGAATCTGAAGGACTGTACCTATCAACAAGACTTGTGAAATATTTTTGCCGGAGTCTCTCCTGATGAATGCAAACGTTCTATTAATACATGTGCAATGGGTTGGAGGTTGGGGAAGGAATATACACATCCAATCTGTCAGAACATGAAATGTAAAATATATGTTTTTTTTTTGTTGGAGGGAGGAATTGAAAAATGAAAAGGTTTTTAATGTATGACATGTATTGACGTAACAGGATTAATATGGTGCAGGTACCCAAGAGGCTGGCACTTATACATAGTAAGGTGTCGGTTGGCCAGACTAGAGGGTGCCAGGTGACACATCAACGGGGTGAAAACTTCCTTGTGGGCGTGGTATCTCAGTCTTATCAGTTCTACAGAGAAGCTCTTGGTTACTGGACACGTGAGACACCAGAATTGGACATGGGGGAGTTACGCCTGGTTGATGTCTCACCTGAAAGTTTGAAACCCTGCACAGGTAATGCCAGTGAATACACACCACAGGAGCATGCTCCGTTAGATAAAAGGGAACAAACGCTGGCTACCAGGGTACAATATGCCGTCACCACATAGCGCTGCAACATCTCACAGTGGTTGATAAAAACCTATTACCCTATATGAGCTGAGTATACACTGAATCAAAAACGGTCATTGTACCAGTGACTTACTCCCAGAGATGTGCAGACACAGAATGAGGTTCACGCAGGACGCTTATTTCTGAGGAGTAACCCGAAAGAGGAGGGATGTATTCAGCACTATGTTGGGGGAATAGGAGCTGGGATGGGTGTTGTTAATGGAGTGGACATCGGCCTCCTGAGGAACAAACTTGCAACCATAGCTTCAGACAGGGCTTTGTTACTCAGAGAGATTGGTGGCATCCTTAATAACATTCAACAAAGTCACAAAAATACCCGGGGTAAAGTGGCTCCAGATTTCCTCAACCGTGTTGAGAGGTTGGTAGAGTGTGATGGTACAGGACAGAAATCTGTCATGGGCTCTGGCGTGCACACAGCAGCAGGCAGAAGTATCAACCAGCATTGAGCTGATTGTATAGTCTCTGTATGAGGGGCAGAGGCCTGATGAGTTAGCATCACCGCTCAGTAAGGCTTTGCCAAAACACATCGCTTACACTGATCCAAAGTGGTGGTCGAATGCCTTGATGGGCTGTACTAGTTTGGATTGTAGAAGGTGTTATGCTGTATGATCCCATATATCAGTGGTTCTCAACCTCTCTAGTGCCGTGACCCCTTGATAAAATTTCCCAGGTTGTGGGGACCCCTAACAGTAAAATTATTTTTGTAGCGTGGGTTGTCAGCACCGAAGGCAAGACAAGTAATTTGCACCCCTAACCCATGGATATTTAGCGCTCCCTGAGTCCCTTTCACTCGTACAGTATAAAAACCCCTTATGGTACATTTTAGGATGTACCACTCTTTCTCCTTGTTCTCCTTTTACCTCTCTCTATCCTAATTTCTTGTTTTTTTTTCCCCCCATCCCTCTCTCTAGCTGGCTTTCTTGTTATTTCTCTTATTCTTTCTCTTCTTTTTTTTGTTCCTCCCCCTCTTTTCCTCTCCCTTTCATTTATTCTCTATTTTTCTTCCTTCTCTTACTCCTTGGTGGGGGGTAGGATCAGTGGCAATGCTGGGGGGAGTTCTGATCATCCAACTTAGGTGCTCTTGATCAAGGTCATCTGCTGATCTGAGAATTGTAGTGGGGACTTTCAATGGCAACTATAATCACGGATAGTGTTACTCACTGTGTCTCCGACTTTGTGGTGTCCTGTAGCAGTGACACCTATGCTGAAATCAGGAGAGATGGTCTCCTCCACCCCCTCCCACTTCACATTCCTCACCAGTCAGCTGACCTCTAGTCTCTGCCCCCCAGCCATGCCGTGAACTGACTGGGCGGTTGCGAAGAGGCTGAGCGGGCGGCCGCGGGCTCCAGGAACAGCCCAGCTGGATGTCTGCGAAAAGGCTGGGAGAGCAGCATGGGCTTCAGCAACAGCTCAGGATTTGGTGACCCCTGACAAATCATCATTTGACCCCTGAGGGGGTCCCGACCCCCAGGTTGAGAACCACTGCCATATATAAAAGTGCAGACTCGGTCTGTATATCTGGTGGCATCAATGGGCTTACTGACTGGGGATTCTATATTGTTGCATTTGAGGCGAAATTACCCACATGTGATCAGAGAAGATGGAAGCTGGAGGCAGGTTGATACTTCCCTTGGTCAGAAGCATGACCATGATGTCCTTTGCATGCCAGGTCAATACATGGTGGTGAATGAGAAATGTTGGGAAGATTCCTCACTCTGTGTTCTGGATTTGGAGAACATTGCCGGGAAGGGAACACCGGTGTATTATTTGGGACATAGGAGAGTTTGTTTCTTTGTCCTAAAGGATAGTAATGTAACATTAGTCATGGAACTAGGATGTTCTGTGAACCTGACAATAGCTAGAGGAGCATGGTGTACCCTTGGCAGTGTCTCTGAAATCCAGACACAGGAATGCAATAATGTGGTACCGCATATTGCCAATCTGTCTGTGGATGTCAACAAGAACCGCCCTATTAATCTGAGAGCCCTCGACCTTGGTGTGGGAAGGAAGATACAGGAATGGTTAACAGATTGGGATAGAGATGAGAGCCTTATGAGGATGCTGCAGCAAGAGAGCTAATGCTACTACAGCCATCTACCATGACCAGAATGTAATAAAGGAGGTAGTACATCAACTAGAAAATGATGTAGGAGGGTCTTGGTGGGAGGTAATATTTGGACATTCCAGTAAGGCCAACAGTATTCTGAATTATTTGATACATCCCGTTGTAGTATTACTCATTATTGCTGCAGTTTCGTCATTGGTTCAAGTTGGTATGTGTTGTTGAACTCGACATTTGTATAGGAAGGTCTTGCATTTATCTATGCGGATGAAGGGGCGAATTGACGATAAGGTCTCTTCATACATGGTGGAGACTTTGCTGCAAGTTCAGAACCCTGAAATACCACTGACGTGCCAGAATTGTGGTAGGAAAGGCCATTGTGAGCGAACCTACCTAATCCCGGCCCGTATCTACGCTGAGGAGTTATAGGAGGTTTTGAGCGGGATGCGTAATCTGAAGGATCATAGGTATATATGTATATATTATGGTAATGGGTTGATTTCATGTTATGGTATAGTGTGATAAAGGTGTATTTTAGGCTAGTAATAAGGGCAAAAGGCCCTCCTCAAGACTATATATCTGAAAACTGGTTGATATGTTGCTCTGAATGTGTGTTGGTGAATGGTGAGTGAATGGACACCCCTTGCCTGTACTGAACCCCATCCTGAAGATATCGCAAAGAAGAAGACACAGAATGGTGACATAGAAGGTGTCACGGAAGAGTGATGTTGGTGTGTCACCCAGTAACAAAGCGGCACGTGTGGGGAAGCGCAAAACGGTAAGACCCTTATGGGCTGTTCCATAGGAGTTGTTTCTGAAGCACATGTTGAAAACCGCAATGCAGTAAGACAGTTATGGACTGTTCCATAGGAGATGTTCCTGTTGAAAAACGCAATACGTTAATGCAGTTAAGGACTGTTCCATAGGTACTGGTTCGGAAACACATGTTGGGGAGCGACACACGTTAAGACAGTTATGGTGGTTTAATAGGAGCCATGTCTGAAGAAGAGTGGTATGCGCCCTTTAGGCGCAAAGTGGATTATGTTGGAATTCAACATGAATTAATATCAGATTTCTGGATTTTGTACATATGTTTCCTTGTTCCTAAGAGAAGCCAGACTCTCATGGTTTTTGAAAGAATGAGATTTTCACACTTCCTGGAGGACAGGATGCCCCCCCCCAGGTTGGAATGTAGCCTGTTAAGCTTCTAGCTGCGTATGACAATGCTGGCTCTGATCTGTCTATGAGAATTTTCTGATTAGCTGCTCTCCAAGCAAACTTCAAAGAGAACCTAACTGACAGGGATGATAAATGAGTTGGAATACAGGAGATCAAGGACCCAGATATCTGTGAAAGTTGACTCTGGTCGGATAATGGCAATTCATGGACAAACACTGCCCCCAGAGGCCAATTATGGCAAGATGGTCAGTGATATAACCTGTTGAGGAAACACCCCAGAGATACTGTGATTCGTCCAAAAGCAAAGTTGGGCAGGCAATGGGAGGGGGTTTGGATGAGGTGTGTTTGTGAAAAGGGAATGTTTGCAAGCAGAGCTCTCTCTTTCAACACCTGGAGACCAGCCGATAGGATGTGTTAAGTATAAGTCTTGAATTGTGTTCTGATTGTAAGCTTTGTAACATTGCAATTTCTTGTAATACCTTTATGTTAGTTTTTTTTCATAATTCTGCTGATTTAGTACATTTCTATTTAATTGGGAAATAAATGTAACTTGCTTACTAAGCAGAGGTGTTTGTTATATCATTGTGCTTATCAGACTCTTACAGATTAGCAACTATAGGGATTAGACAAATGAATACGTGTATGCAATAGTTATATAGGCTATATTAGATTGTATAATATTGCAGAGATTACATCATTTGGCACCCCAGAGAGCGTGTGAATTTTATTTTTACACAGAATCCACAAAAACCTAATGTACTTTTTGTCTTGAGTCCCTGTAAGCATAAATCCTCAAATACACCCAGAACTGGAAATCTGAAACCTGGTGAGATTGTCGGCTGATATATGTTTATATGTTAAACGTTTATTGTATTGTGAGTGCAAATTGTTATAATCCGGTGTAGCTGGTCAAGTGGCCTGGCGAGTAAAGGGCTGATCACCCTTGGTTAGAGATTAACAGGAAGTACGATACATCTTTGAGGAAAATGTGGGAGAAATATAGATTGTTATTTAAAAAAAAAAAATTTATTTTTATTTTTTTACCCACGTGAGAGTGAAATAGCTCTCTGTTCCAATAGAAGTTCAATGTGGCCTGCAACCTAACTGGAAGGCATTGATTAAGAGTATGCCTTGTGTCTTAGAATGTGCCTTGTGTCTGGTAGGCTGTTGGGCAGGCAATGGGAGGGGGTTTGGATGAGGTGTGTTTGTGAAAAGGGAATGTTTGCAAGCAGAGCTCTCTCTTTCAACACCTGGAGACCAGCCGATAGGATGTGTTAAGTCTTGTATTGTGTTCTGATTGTAAGATTTGAAACATTGCAATTTCTTGTAATACCTTTATGTTAGTTTTTTTTCCTAAATTCTGCTGTTTTAGTACATTCCTATTTTATAGGGAAATAAATGTAACTTGTTTACTAAGCAGAGGTGTTTGTTATATCACTGTGCTTATCAGACTCTTACAGATTAGCAACTATAGGGATTAGACAAATTAATACATGTATGCAAAAGTTATATAGGATATATTAGATTGTATAATATTACAGAGATTACATTGGGGTCAGAGAAAAATCCCCGTGTAAACAGGCTGTCAAAACTGTATTTCTGGTTGCTACAACCTCTGTGAAAAAGGGTGTCAGAACTGCAGGCTTTGTACTCAAGGAGCCTCACTTAACGCTCTACCCAGACAGAATAGTCCTAGAACTCCAGACTGCTTTTATCAATGGGGTGTCTTTCTCCTTCCAATTTTACCAGGAAGTCAATTAACTGTCTTTATTGGTTAAGTGAGAGAACCACATCCCCTGGATGTTGATCTAACTCTGGTGACCTGCTTGGCAGCTATCTTTTCATTCAGGAAAGCTGAAATCTGTGCTTGGTTCCAGCATGGCTTAAGACAGGGTCTGTCAGCATCAACACATACAGTCACCTTCTAGATTGCTAAGACAATTAAAAGAGCCTACTCTTCACAAGGCCTCCCTGTTTTGGAGATCTTAAGAGCACATTCAACTAGGGCAGTGCCAGCTCTGTGGACAGCTTAGTGCTGAGTGTCTCCTGAGGTTATTTGCAAGTCAGCAATATGGTCCTCCCAGGGCACTTTCATTACACGTTAATAGGTGAACCCGGCTCAGGACAATAAAATTTGGAAAATGCATGGTGCATACTTACGCTACTGATAATTACAAAATTGTTCTTGCACTCTCCCGTATGGCAAGTTAGTTCCCATTGTATTCTGCCATGATGCACGAGGAAAACGGAAAATTGTATTCTCACCTTTCCTGGTGCATCTTCATGGCAGCATACAGATTCCCACCCAAATGGTGAGAGTTACAGAGAATGCTGTGAGCTGGGTCTGTCTTTGATTTATAGTTAACCAGTCCTATCAGGTTGTGGGGGCAGGGCCACAACCCATTGTATGCTGCAATGAAGATGCACCAGGAAAGGAAAATTACGTAAAGGTGAGTATACAATTTTTAGTTTAATGAAATCTTCTTTGCCCTGCATCCCCTCTAATCACCCTAATCTCGAAGGGCAAGTGGCAGTGGGTTGCTTAGAGAACCCAAATACCTGATCTATATAAACTTTGAGTGATACAAATTAGTGATGGACATATCAGAGGTACAGCCTATGCAGGTGCACAAGGGCCTCTGAGGTCCTGGGGGTCATTAGAGGTAGGTGTCTGTAATGGGTCCAAGAAACCCAGTTGTCAAAATATGTCCACAATGCTTTCAGTGATTAAAAGCACATTGGTTGGGGTCTAAATCTGTGGCTGGTACCTGACAGAATAGGGTCTGAAAATTTAGCATGTCTGCAGGAGCTCCTGTTTCAGGTAATTGAAGTAAAAAAAAGCAATTGTTATAGCTTTATTTGGGGGGGCTCAAACATTATTTCTTACTGACTTTTCTGCCACAGTCACTAACCATGTAGCAGCAACACAGTGGCTAAATGGTTAGCACCTCAGCCTAGCAGCACTAGGGTTGTCGGTTTGAAATCCAGCCACAGCACTACCTGTCTGGAGTTTGCATGTTCTCCCTGTGCCTTATAGGTTTCCTCCCAGACTCCAAAGACATGCTGTTAGGCTAATTGGCCCTAGTACCCGTATGTATGAATGTGAGTTAGGCATCTTAGATTGTAAGTTCCTTGAGGACAGGGACTGATGTAAATGTATAGTATATATATCACTAACCATGTAGCAGCAACACAGTGGCTAAATGGTTAGCACTTCCACCTAGCAGCACTAGGGTTGTCGGTTTGAAATCCAGCCACAGCACTACCTGTCTGGAGTTTGCATGTTCTCCCTGTGCCTTATAGGTTTCCTCCCAGACTCCAAAGACATGCCGTTAGGCTAATTGGCCCTAGTACCTGTATGTATGAATGTGAGTTAGGCATCTTAGATTGCAAGTTCCTTGAGGACAGGGACTGATGTAAATGAATAGTCAGTGGCGTCTCCAGCTTTCATATTTAGGGGGGGCACATACATGGGGGGACAGGGACAAAAGTAGGGGGGCAAGTATAAAATGCAATTGTGTATATATATCCTGGGGCCCTTTACTACTATCCCACAACGGCCCTTTCACATGTTCTGCAGTGAGCTCTCTTCCTACTGTATTGCCCCCCCCCCAGGGTGGCAGAAAACAAGAGATATATGTCACCAGCATACCAAGAAAATATAAGTGTCCAAAGCAGTGGGAGAACTATCAAGGTTGCAAAGGTTGTCTTACCACTGGGCCCTGGTGTTCTGCCACTGTGGGGTTCCCCAGCCTCCTCTTGCTGTCCTGCCCCTGCTATTGACAGCGCTGGTCTGACATCTCTTGTTATTTACCGGCTGGTTCTCCTGTCCTAAGGACAGGAGAAATCAGTCTGTTTTTTCAGTAACAGAGTCCTGGTGGAGTCCTTCTTGCAACTCGCTCTTCTCCCTGCCAATGAGGATGCAGGGGAAGGAGCAGATTGGACGGCCGTGGTTGTGTGAGCGCTCGCATTATGCAGTGTCATCGAGCAGAGGGAGGGGAGGAATCATCCGCAGGAGCTGACTGGGGATGCTCTCCCTCTCAATAGAAACTGTGTTACTCCAGCGGCGGTCCAAGTAAGATGCGGCACATCCGCTATGAATGCAAACAAAAAGACAATTTTTTTTTTTTAATGGGGGGGCACATGGTGGGGCACAGCATAATGTTGGGGGGGTGACACCATTCTGTATAGTATATATGTAAAACACTGTATAAATTGAGTGCTACATAAGTACCTGTAATAAATAAATGTAATCACCATGGTTAACCAACTATGGTGATCAAAGGTAAAGTTTGGTTACAAATATGCCCTGCACCCTGCTGTTATTATGATTTGCTAAAAAAGTTGAGAATCTTCACTCAGTTAATTGAGTAAATATTCACTTCATTATCCAAACATGTCAAAAGTATATTCCTATGCAACTGAAATACCTAATACAGAAGACATGATTAGATAACTGAAGAGAAAATGCATTTAATTTATCTGGTGCAGATTCCCAATTCCTTTCGTAATAAAAAAAAAAAAAAATGATATCTATCTATCGCTATAGATTATTTATATATATATATATATATATATATATATATATATATATATATATATTTATATTTATATATTACACACACACACACACACACACAGTATCTCACAAAAGTGAGTACATTTTTGTAGATATTTTATTATATCTTTTCAAGTGACAACACTGAAGAAATTACACTTTGCTATAATATAAAGTAGTGAGTGTACAGCTTGTATAACAGTGTAAATTTGCTGTCCCCTCAAAATAACTCAACACACAGCCATTAATGTCTAAACCGCTGGAAACAAAAGTGAGTACACCCCTAAGTGAAAATGTCCAAATTGGGACCAATTAGCCATTTTCCCTCCACGGTGTCATGTGACTCGTTAGTGTTACAAGGTCTCAGGTATGAGTGGGGAGCAGGTGTGTTAAATTGGGTGTTATCACTCTCATTCTCTCATACTGGTCACTGGAAGTTCAACATGGCATCTCATGGAAAAAAATTCTGAGGATCTGAAAAAAGAATTGTTGCTCTACATAAAGAAGGCCTAGGCTATAAGAAGATTGCCAAGACCTTGAAATTGAGCTGCAGTAGGGTGGTCAAGACCTTACAGCGGTTTAACAGGACAGGTTCCACTCAGAACAGGCCTCGCCATGGTTGGCCAAAGAAGTTGAGTGCACATGCTCAGCGTCATATCCAGAGGTTGTCTTTGGGAAATAGACATATGAGTGCTGCCAGCATTGCTGCAGAGGTTGAAGGGGTGGGGGGTCAGCCTGTCAGTGCTCAGACCATACGCCGCACACTGCATCAAATTGGTCTGCATGGCTGTCATCCCAGAAGGTAGCCTCTTCTAAAGATGGTGCACAAGAAAGCCCGCAAACAGTTTGCTGAAGACAAGCAGACTAAGGACATGGATTACTGAAACCATGTCCTGTGGTCTGAAGAGACCAAGATAAACTTATTTGGTTCAAAAGGTGTCAAGCATGTTTGACGGCAACCAGCTGAGGAGTACAAAGACAAGTATGTCCTGCCAACAGTCAAGCATGGTGGTGAGAGCGTTATGGTCTGGGGCTGCATGAGTGCTGCCGGCACTGGGGAGCTACAGTTCATTGAGGGAACCATGAATGCCAACATGTACTGTGACATAATGAAGCAGAGCATGATCCCCTTCCTTCGGAGACTGGGTCGCAGGGCAATAGTCCAACATGAGAACGACCCCAAACAAACTTCCAAGACGACCACTGCCTTGCTAAAGAAGCTGAGGCTAAAGGTGATGGACTGGCCAAACATGTCTCTAGACCTAAACCCTATTGAGCATCTGTGGGGCATCCTCAAATGGAAGGTGGAGGAGCGCAAGGTCTCTAACATCCACCAGCTCCTTGATGTCGTCATGGAGGAGTGGAAAAGGACTCCAGTGGCAACCTGTGAAGCTCTGGTGAACTCCATGCCAGAGAGGGTTAAGGCAGTGATGGAAAATAATGGTGGCCATACAAAATATTGACACTTTGGGCCCAATTTGGACATTTTCACTTAGGGGTGTACTCACTCTTTTGTTGCCAGCAGTTTAGACATTAATGGTTATGTGTTGAGTTTTTTTGAGGGAACAGCAATTTTACACTGTTTTACAAGCTGTACACTCACTACTTTACATTGTAGCAAAGTGTAATTTCTTCAGTGTCGTCACACGAAAAGATACAATAAAATGAAAGGGGTGTACTCACTTTAGATAGATATTATCTATCTCACAATTTATATATTATATATATAAAAAAAAGGCGTATTTTCTTCTGTTTAAGCCATTCTGTTGTTGATTTACTTCTATGTTTTGGGTAGTTGTCCTGTTGCAACACCCATCTTCTGTTAAGCTTCAGCTGGTGGACAGATGGCCTTAAGTTCTCCTGCAAAATGTCTTGACAAACTTGGGAATTCATTTTTCCTTCGATGATAGCAATCCGTCCAGGCCCTGAGGCAGCAAAGCAGCCCCAAACCATGATGCCCCCACTACCATACTTCACAGTTGGGATGAAATTTTGATGTTGGTGTGCTGTGCCTCTTTCTCCACACATAGTGTTGTGTGTTTCTTCCAAACAACTCAACTTTGGTTTCATCTGTCCACAGAATATTTTGCCAGTACTGTTGTGGAACATCCAAGTGCTCTTGTGCAAACTGTAAACGTGCAGCAATGTTTTTTTTGGACAGCAGTGGCTTCCTCTGTGGTATTCTCAAATGAAATCCATTCTTGTTTAGTGTTTTACGTATCGTAGATTCGCTAACAGGGATGTTAGCATATGCCAAGACTTTTGTAAGTCTTTAGCTGACACTCTAGGATTCTTCTTCATCTCATTGAGCAGTCTGCGCTGTGCTCTTGCAGTCATCTTTACAGGACGCCCACTCCTAGGGAGAGTACACTGTTTCTCAGAAAATAAGACCTAGCGTGATTGTCAGTGATGGCTGCAATATAAGCGCTACCCCCCAAATAAGCCCTAGTTAAAGTCCTTGTAGGTCTTATTTCCAGGGTAGGGCTTATTTTCAGGGAAACAGGGTTGGGCTTATTTGGGGGGTAGGGCTTATATTGCAGCCATCACTGACAGTCATGCTAGGTCTTATTTTTGGGGAAACAGGGTAGCAGCAGTGCTGAACTTTCTCCATTTATAGACAATTTGTCTTACCATGGACTGATGAACAGCAAGGCTTTTGGAGATACTTTTATAACATAGTTACATAGTTACATAGTAGGTGAGGTTGAAAAAAGACACAAGTCCATCAAGTCCAACCCTTTCCAACTTTATGCAAGTCAACAATTCTTAATCGTAGGTCTTCTGAGAGCTCTTTTGTGCGAGGCATCATTCACATCAGGCAATGCTTCTTGTGAAAAGCAAACCCAGAACTGGTGTGTGTTTTTTATAGGGCAGGGCAGCTGTAACCAACACCTCCAATTTCATCTCATTGCTTGCACTCCAGTTGCTTGACACCTCACTCCAATTAGCTCTTGGAGATCTCATTAGTCTAGGAGTTAACATACTTTTTCCACCTGCACTGTGAATGTTTACATGGTATGTTCAATAAAAACATGGTAACATTTGATTCTGTGTGTGTTATTAGTTTAAGCAGACTGATTGTCTATTGTTGTGACTTAGAGGAAGGTCAGATCACATTTTATGACCAATTTTGCAGAAATCCATATCATTCCAAAAGGGTTCACATACTTTTTATTGCAACTGTGTGTGTGTGTATGTATAATGTATAATATTATATATATATATATATATATATATATATATATATATATATATATATATATATATATATATATATATATATATATATATATATATATATATTTGTAAGCAGTACAAAATAAATAAAAGCAATATATCCAAAATATGCAAACAAATTGCAGATTCATCCTCTAAGATAATCATATTTTAGTTACTCTGTGGGGTCTATTAAACAATATAAGCAATTATGCAGAAAACCCTACCACTATGCAGAAGAGTTATGCCCTGTACACACGGTCGGATTTTCAGACGGAAAATGTGCGATCGAAGCTTGTTATCGGAAATTCTGACCATGTGTGGGCACCATCAGACTTTTTCCATCGGATTTTCCGACACACAAAGTTTGAGAGCAGGCTATTAAATTTTGCGACAACAAAATCCGATCGTGTCAATTTCGACCGTGTGTGGACAATTCCGATGCACAAAGTGCCACGCATGCTCACAATAAATTCTAAGACGGAACTGCTCGGTCTGATAAAATTAACGTCCGGAATGGATATAGAACTTTCGTCACGCTGAAATGTTTTAAAATGTTTAATGCAGCGCACTCTCTTCTTCTTTAGAATGCTAGAAGAATGAAGTTGTTTTGCTACTCATAGTCACACAGAGTTCTCACAAACTTCTTTCTTTATTATTTATCGTGATTTCATCAATATATTTTTATTTGTCACATCTACCGAAACAATATTTTTTGGATGTTTTTATATTAAATATTTTTTTTTTTTTTTTAAAGCCTGATCTTGTGTTTTATTTTTCTTTTTTTTTTTTTTTTTTTTTTTTTACTCCAGAATAGTTGTGTGTATTTTTTGTGTCAAGTTACCACAACACCATTATTATTTTGTATTATTTAATCTCAAGGAGGTTGCTTGGTGTTGGTGTCTCTTGTTAATTTTACATTGTATTTTTGAAATGTACCTGCCTCCTCACAAACAAACTGTCCTTTTTGAAGGAAAACACACATAGGCGAGTATAATAAATCAAACCAAAAATGTATTAAGGGGTCATAACCAAACAAACAAAGGAGGCAACGCTGGAGAAACAGCAGAAATTGGCAAAGCCTTTGGCCCCCAAGGCACACATCAGTTATTTCCAGGCAAAATTGGTGGCCTGAGGAGTCCATATATAAGGCAGTACAATCTGGTCCAGAAGTCCAAGAGATCATGAACAGCAGCAGATGACATACATGTCCCCAGGCTGTGGTCATACAAGAGGCTGCATCTTTTGTCAGACTAGACTGAACCAAGGCCTTCACTCTCTTGTCTTCCTTCCACGCTGTGTCTGTGGTGGTGGAGTTGTGGCAGGAGGAGGAGGAGGATGATGCAACTCACTCAGGTGGGTATTGGGTGTGATTTCGCCCCTCAACCCCTTATTTAATGTTTTATAAATGATTTCCTCACATATGAGGCGTTGGCCCTCCTGCATGTTGTCCTGCAGTTTTGTGGCAGCCATGGAGGCAAAGGCCTCTTCATGAGTGGGGGTGGCTCTGAGGGACGCAGAAGCCTCCTGAATCCTCCACATTACTCTCCTTCCTGGGTCTTTTGTTTGGAAGGCGGAGGGGAGGCACCTGGGATTCTGTGAGGCTCCTACTGGGCCTGGCCTTCTCCTGGCTGCCACTAACCCCAGCCTACTCCTGGCTGCCACTAACCTCCGCCTCCTCCTAGCTGCCATATTCCACAGCCTCCTCCTGGCTGCCACATTCCACAGCCTCCTCCTGGCTGAGGTCTTCATGTGTATGAAAAAGGGACATAGTTTTAGTTTTTTCTTCATCAATCACACACAATTTACATCTCCTGACTGTTGCAAATTGAATGTTAATAAATAGAAAAGACTATCATTCTGAGCCCAGCATTTTTCATTCTTGTCCCAATTATTTTTGCCCACTACTGTCTACTGATATGTAAAACACTTTATTAAATCAGCATTAGTGATCAATAATAACATCTAGTAAACATAATTTATTTATTGACAAGAAATCTGTAGAACAATGCTATACCTGACTCCAGCTGGGCTCCTCCACTTCTACCTGGCTGGAAGTCCCAGGTTGGACATTGGAAGCCTCAGCTGGGGTGGAAGATAGGGTGAAAGGAAGGGTTGAGAGGGATTCCCTGACTTCAGTCTGGTCTGTCAGAAAACGAAGTCTCTCATAGTACCACAGCCTGGGGACATAAACGTCATCTGCTGCAGCTCCGGATCTCTGGGAGTCCTGGACCTTTTTGCGCTCCCTAAGATAAGTGCTCCTCAGGCCACCAATTTTTGCTTTTAAATAGGGGATGGTTGCTGTGGGGACCACCGGCTTCACCAACTCCAGCAGTTTCTCCAGCGCTGCCTGCCTCTTTTATGATTATATTGCGGGTGTTTGACCTGCCACAGACAGGGCAGCTCCCTGTACTTGTCTATGAACAGGAGGAGGAAGTTGTGGTCATTGAAGCCATCCATTTTATCTGCAATACACAAGACAAACCCTAATGTCAGGCTAAAGTCTCCTAATCTTGTCCCAATATAGGCCTCAATCTATAAGCAGTATAGGCCCAAGTTTAAATGTTACCTTCGTTATCACGATAGGCGCTTCCAATACTCCTTCCTCCGCTCACAGAACGTACGTACTACGTAAGCGTGTTACGCTTTATATACACTGCGCATGCGTGAAACTCCGCCCGCCCCTGACATTCTTTCTAGTCTATTCCCCGCCCCTTCTCGTTTGGCACAGTGGGGAAGAGCACATGGCGGAGACAGAGCAGGTGCGTGCTAATTACAGCAACGAGGAGGAGGAGGAGGAAAGCCCGGTGCCAGAAACATCACGATCCCAGAGGAGACGATTTAAGGCATCAAATATGGCCTTTGTTGAGATGGTGGAGATGGTCAACATACTGAAGAGGGCTGACTATGATGGGAAGTATGGACCTTACCCCAACCCAAATGTGAGAAAGGCCAAGATCATGGCGAAAGTTGTGAAGAGCCTGGACCGAAATTTTGGGGTACGGCGATCCAAGGATCAACTCAGGAAGCGGTGGTCGTACCTCAAATTAAGGGAGCACGATCAGTATAGAAGGATCAGGAGAGTGCTTCAAAAAAGTAAGTAGTTGTCCTGTGTTCCTATTCATTATTTTTATAACGTTCGTGCTGCTCCATGTGCTTTTCTTTACTGTTGTACAGTTTAAAATGGCAACTTTCATGATCATGGACACATTATTAATTCGTAGGAAACATTGTTTGTTCGGCCAATAAAACACCATGTTTTGTCCAGATGCATTTCAATACATTTTTTCTGGCCTACTTCTCTTAAAATAATTTTGGTGTCTAGATGGGTTTGTAACTAGAATGAACTGCAAACTAGATTCTGTGTAAGGAGAGGACACTCGGCAGCTGTTTACACATCTGGACGTGGGAGCACTAGTGTGAGACACCAGAACACCCTTTTTATTAGGGGGCCCACACAGGTGCTCCAGTGTATACTATAAGGGTGTCTCCATCTGTGAAGCTTGTACAAAACAGGTAAGTATTTAAGCTCGACAAAGGAAGACAATATTTCTTCATCTTGGAACTCTGCCAAAATAGACAATTGTACCCCACTTCCAAGCAATGTTTCATATTCCTATATCTGCCATCAAATATCTGTGTGCTACGTATACCTATTTTTTTTTACATAGGGGAGAAAAGACTCAGAGAACACCACAAATCCCCCACCTCATGAAGAAGTGGAAATCCCCCAAAGCCAAGCAGAGGAGGAGGAGGAGGGAGACATGGTGGAAATTGTCACCACAACAGGTGAGTGTCTGCGACCACAGGCTCAGGTAAGAGATGGATGCCGGCATATTTATAATACATGGTGTGTTTTTTTTTCTATATTTTTAGGCGATCATGATGTTGTGGAAGAAGGTCATTTCACCAGTGAAAGTGCCCAGATCTTGATCAGGGAGATAATGGGGTGTAATAGGGACTTGGGAAAACATCAAGCAAAACATCAATGATGTTCAAAACAAAATGAAGATCATTGATGTTTTAGGGAGAGTTTAAAACCCCTCGAAATCCCTTTCTGCTTTATTTTTCTGAAAATTGTTTGCACTTTTTTTGACATATTCTCGAAAAGCCAAATTTTGAAGATGCACACAGTGTGTCAACATGTGCCATCTGCCATCACGGGAGATCAATGTACGCATTTTAGGGGTGCAACCCCCTTCCTCAATAATAAAATAGCAGAGAGGAAGGGGTTGCACCCACAAAACATGTCCATTGATCCCCCATGATGGCAGCTAGCACATGTTGACATTCGCCAATTTGTGTGCATCTTCAAAATTTGGCTTTTCCAGGGGTGACTTCATCCCATCTGAACGCAATATCAAACACAGTTTATAAATACTCATGTCTGATATTGCCTTCAATTTCTACAAAAGTTGAACTTTGTAAGTTCCAGATTTGTGTATTTCTTGTTGGTTTTAAACATGCCTGTTTTACCTTAAAAAGGACATTTCTACTTTTAATGTCACCTAAAAAATTGTTATACAACAAGCATGTTGGTTTGTTTTAAAAACATTTTATAAATGCACATGTGATTGTTGATTCTCAATCTTTTTAATCAAAGCACAATGTGTGGCTTCTTCTTTCAATGCTCAAAAGCATTTTTGGGTTGTAAAGTTGGTGTTTTCAGTGACAATGGGGGTTATTTACTAAAGGTAAATCCACTTTGCACTACAAATGCAGTTTCAGTGCAGTCTCAAGTGCACTTATAGTGCTAAGTGTCTTTGCCTTTAGTAAATAACACCCAACAGTGCTTTTTAATTTTATACAATCACGCCATTTTCAGGACTCCCCAAATTTCAGTCAGGGTCAGCTAAAAGAAAGACAAAGCAGTAAATCTAAGCAAATATTTGTTCAGTTTAAAAAAATTTTTAATTTAAAAAATGTCTCAGACATTGTCTGGCATATTGATGGCCCCCCTACCCGCAAAGTATTCCATGTATCTTAGACGGACCTCGTGGGCAATCTGGGGGGCAGGCCAGGACGGCCAGCTTCAAGCGCCATCAGGGTTTGTTCATTGAGATTAATTTCGGCTTCAGGCCCAACTGAGCCAGCATAGTTCACAGAATTTCTCATTAAAAAGTTGTGAAGAACACAGCAAGCCAGGATGATGTAATTGAGTTTATATTTCGCCATGTTTATCAGTGTAAGAAATAGGCGGAACCAGCTGGCCATTATTCCAAACGTGTTCTCCACCACTCTTCTGGCTCTGGCCAGCCGGTAATTAAAAATCCTCTGGTCCGGGGTGAGGGTCCTCATAGGGAATGGCCGCATAATATCCGCAACGAAGACGAATGGGAGTCTGCATTGTCTTCTGGAGGTGGCAAGTCCAAGCTACCATTCTGGAGACGCCTGAAGAACTCCGTGTGGGCAATGACTCCACCAACTGACATCCGGCCATTCTTCCCCACGTCCACATGCAGAAAATCGTAAGTAGCCAACACCACCGCCAACATCACAATACTATTGAACCCCTTGTAATTGTAATAGTATGACCCCGAGTTGGGTGGTGGGACGATGTGGACGTGCTTCCCATCAATTGCCCTGACGCAGTTAGGAAAGTCCCACCGCTGGGCAAAGTGGGAGGCCACAGTCTGCCATTCCTGTGGGTTGGAAGGAAACTGTGGAGTCAAACAAGAAAAAAAATTAATCATTTTGCACATAAACATGGAAAGCAGATTAGACACAAACATTCTTGGCCAACATCAGTATAACATTTATTTTAGGGAGTATTTAAAGACAAAGGTATAAGGTCCACCTATCAGATTCTCCCCCCCCCCCCCCATGGGCCATTTTAGAAATTTTATGGGGGGGAGATATTTTGGACAGGTAACCCTCTCCACTTCATTGAGAGCTGAATGCATAAATAATGTGGATTACTTTGGCTAGCCCCTCCTTACTTACACTATACACACTGTACACATTTTAGCACATTTTTACATTCTGCTATTACCTATCAAGATAATAATAGGATACAAAAACTTTGAACATTACTATTTGAAAGTGTTCAGGCAGGTCCTTGCACTACATGCTTTGGGGAATTCATCCATAAATATGACCACAAAAGAGGTGGGTATAGTGTGTATGGGTTTGGCAAAGTCAGCAGATAGAGGATTGAGGATAGAAGATTGGTATCAGCTGAGTTAGCAGTTGGGAGGAGGGAGGGTTCCAAATGATTTTGGGACCCCCCAAAAAACCTCTGGCACTCTGCCTGAATTTAAAGCACAAATCACAATTTTACACATTTTAGGGGTTTTTAGGGTAAAGCACTACTATGGAGCTGACAAAATACATTGTTAAGTGACTACACGAGGTGAATATAGGCCCAGGAGAGCATGCTGGGGAGGTTAGTGAAGGACAAAAAAAATAACATAAAAATCCAGCATGCATGAGGACAAAGGGGAAATTCACAGCATATTACAATCATGGTAATTAAGGAATGAAGAAAGAAATACAATACATTAGCAAACATTCTATACAATAAAATGTGATATTAAAAGATAAAAATCTTACCTTAATATAGTCCTTCTGCAGGACCTGGATGATGGCAGAACAGGTCTCCGGGATAATGATCCCCAGAGCCTGGGGGGAGATGCCTGTCGAGAACTTGAGGTCCTGCAGGCTTCTCCCCATCGCCAAGTCCTGCAGGGTGGTGACTAGCCTCTGCTCCAGAGTGATGGCTTGCCTCATGCAGGTATTCTGCCTGCTGATATAAGGGATCAGCAAAGCCAACAAACCGTGAACTACAGGGTCCGTCATCCGGAGAAAGTTCCTGAAATCGTCAGGATTATTCTCACGGATCTCACGGAGCAAAGGCATGTGACAGAACTGGTCACGCTGGAGCAACCAATTCTTGGGCCATGAACTCCTCCTCACCCTGTTCATGGACTTGGCTTGTGTCAAAGTAAGTACCCCAGCACCAAGCCCCCGCACAGCACGACGATCACTACGATGAGTACATACATGTAACATGGCTAGAAAACGGTCGGGTGGTCAGAACGAAGTAACAGAACGCACTGAAGAACAGCAAGGCCTATGAAGAGCGACCTGAAAATCAGTAACTAACTAACAACACAATGACAAGTCAATGCTAACTCGCTGCACACACTGAAGAACAGATACAAACCCACAAGCACAAACTGAACACCAGAAAAACGAACTGAAAACCACGAGTCTGAAAAAGTGCGAATCGTCTCTCACCAAACTTTTACTAACACGAGATTAGCAAAAGGAGCCCAAAGGGTGCAGCACTTGGTACTGAACTACCCTTTTATAGTCTCATCATACGTGGTGTACGTCACCGCGTTCTTAGCGTTCGGAAGTTCCGACAACTTTGTGCGACCGTGTATATGCAAAACAAGTTTGAGCCAATATCCGTCGGAAAAAAATCCATGGATTTTGTTGTCGGAATGTCCGATCAATGTCCGACCATGTGTACGGCGCATTATTCATTACATTTGTTACAGCGTGAGCTGGATTTGTACTCCCAGTGCCTCTAGGCTAACTGTTGTGCTACCCCCCCCCCCCCATTGACTAGCTAGGCTTAGTACCATGCTAACAAGCTGAGATGTCATAGCTGCATAGCTCATGCAGAGGTTTCGGGCAAGACAGGCTGAAAGGCACAGTCTGTCCACTTTGCATCAACATACCCAAAACTGCCAACTAGAAGATAAATAGATGAAGAATTGATGACAGCTTGGTCATAAGTGTATGGACCCAGAGTGGTTAAAAGTACACAGAACACCAGTTCACCAACAAAAGAATGACAAACTGCACAGGGAAACCAGTAAGGACCCATATACTATGCACAGGAAGGCAGGTTGGCAACTTGCTGGAATACATAGGAGTGTGTTACTGACAGCAACATGCTGTTTGCTGCCCTAGCAGCCCTACTATCCTAAGCTACAACCTATGTGGACTATGTAAAAGTCCATCCGTGGTTACAGTGCCTCATAGCTCTTTGTACAAGCAGTATTGAACAAGCAAAGGATATACGGTATGCTTTGCTTTACAATTGATATAATATAATGTGCAAAATACATTTTTAGCTTATCCTGAAAAATGCTTCAGCTTACACCAAAGAAATGTACTGTATGTATTGGCCTGTGCCGACCACACATGTTATTTTGGTAAGAGAGGTTAGGTGTTACTGATTATCCAGCTAAGAAGTATCATATAGGTAATAACATTATTGTTTATATGAAAAAAAACTATCTTACTATTTTATAAAAGGTATATATTTGAGTTGCATATGCCTCACATATGCTTGCTAATTGCAGTTATCTGCTTAGAAGCCCCATGTTTCTGTATTTTTGCTTGTTTGACATGAATGCTAAACAGTGGTCATCAATTTCACAACACATTAAAGGCCATGGGAATCGTTAGCACTGAGGACCTGCCGCACCTGCCCTGCATTTCCTACTGGTGGCTCTGGGCCCCACTGTTTTGTAAATTGCAGTTTGTAACTTTAACTGAGCCCCCGTTCACATTGAGCCGATTTGACATGTCAAATCGCATGCCTAATGGGAACCTATTGTTGGCAATGGCATCATCCGAATCAGTGCAATGCAGACTTTGCGGCGCTGTACCAATTCCCAAAAGTAGTTCCTGCACTACTTTTGGTGACTTTGGGGGTGATTTCAATTGACATCTGTGCATGAACCTGCACAGATGTCTTTTAAGTTCCCCTCAACTCACACTGCAATGCAGGTTTGAAATCAGCTGAACTTACACGATTTCTAACCTGCCCTTAGTGTGAACGAGGGCTGAATGACAGCCACCCTGTTCCCATGCCTGCACCTCCCTGTCCTAGCTGTGCTGTTAAGTGACTCTTGCAAGCAGGTTATAGCACCAGCCAGCAAAGTACTCTCTTTCAGGTTCAAGAACTTCTTAAACTTTGAGGTGCTTGTATTCATGGAGGCTGTCCCTGCAAAAAGAGAGGAACAGTCATCTGGGACAGCAAGCCAGATCCTGCATCTGTACAATAAAAAAGTGATTATGAAAACAAAATATACCTGTTAATATATAAAATGGTAAAGTCACATATAAAATATTGACATATGAAACCTTTTCATGCATGTAGTAAAAAAGGACTTCTTCACACAACGCATGTACTTTGAGACACCATTCACAAAGCTCAATGCACTGCAGCGCATCACAATGCACATACTATGCGCTGTGGTACACTTCAAATCAAAGGATATAAGCATTTTTTTATCCAATTTAGTGCATATTGAACAGGCTACCTAAACACAACCCATGTCAATGCACTGCAAAGGATCACATAGGTGTGAATCCAGTTTAAAGCCCCCATCAAATCATTCTCTGCAGCTATTACCTTTTGTACCACCACCCCCTCCCTTTAGAATGTAATCGCTATGAGCAGGTCCCTCCTGTACCTTTTGTATTGAACTGTACTGTAATTGTGTTGTCCGCCCTATACATTGTAAAGCGCTGCGTAACCTGTTGGCGCTATATAAATCATGAATAATAATAATAATAATAAAGCCCTTTCCTGTTGAGAGGCATTCAGTTACTACAAGGAATGCAATAAGAAGTGTAAAAAGGCAATCAGGGTGGCTAAAATAGACCATGAGAGACACATAGCAGAGGAGAGTAAAAAAAATCCCAAGAAATTTTTCAAATCTATTAACACTAAAAAAGTGAGGTCAGAGCACATTGGCCCCATAAAGGATGATGGGAAATGGGGATGAACGGAAGTTGGTTACCAATGACAAGGAGAATTCAATTGCACTAAATGCATTCTTCTCCTCAGTTTTTACAAAGGAAAAGGAGGGGTATAACAACCATGAGTGTACTATTAGTAAGACATCAGAGGAAGTATCCTGGTGGATAACAGAAGCTGGTGTCCAAAATAGACTAGAAAATCTTAACACAAGTTAATCACCAGGACCAGATGGCTTACACCCAAGAGTCCTCAAAGAACGCAGTCAGGTTAAAGCCAGACCCCTATTCCTAATTTTTATGGACAGCATACTGACAGGAATGGTAGCAGTTGATTAGCAAATGCCTAACATGGTACCAATATTCAATAAAGGGCCAAGACATATACCTGGGAACTACAGACCAGCCAGTCCACATCAGTAGTACTGTATGTAAAAATATTGGAGTGGATGATATGGGACTACAGTATATCCATGAATTTGCTCGCTATTAGTAATCAGCATGGATTTATGAAAGGTCGTTCCTGCCAAACCAATCTCTTAACATTCTACGAGGAAATGAGCTGCCATTTAGATAAGGGAAGCCCAGTGGATGTGGTATATCTGGATTTTCCAAAAGCATTCAATAGAGTTCCCCATAAACGCTTAATTTACAAACTGAGGCCTGCAGGCATGGACCATAGGGATGGATAGAAAACTGGTTACAGGGGCGCGTTCAAAGGGTGATGATAAACAGCGAGTTCTCAGAATGGTCTAGAGTGATAAGTGGTGTACCCCAAGGCTCTGTCCTGGGACCAAGTCTTTATAATTTATTCATAAATTACATAACAGGTTGGTATAAATAGATCAATCTCAGTGCTTGCTGATGATACACAGCTGCTTAGGGCAATAACTTTATAGCAAGATATAGAAACCCTACAAGGAGACCTCAATAAAATAATGGGGTGGGCAACTACATGGCAAATTAGGTTTAATGTTGAAAAATGTAAAGTAACGCACTTGGGTGCTAAAAACTTGAATGCAAGTTACTTGCTAGGCGGAGAACATCTGGGGGAATCTAGGGTGGAAAAGAACTGGGGGTCCTAGTATATCCCAGGCTCATCAATGACATGATATGCCAAGCTGCAGCAAGCAAAGCTATCAGAATATTATCATGCATAAAAAAGGGAATTTACTCAAGAGAGAAAAATATAATCCTGTCACTTTTTAAAACTCTGGTTCAGCCACATCTTGAGTATGCCATCCAATTCTGGTCACCAGTCCTTAGAAGGGAGGTGCATGAATTGGAGGGAGTCCAGAGAAGGGCAACAAAGTTAATAAGGGGAGTGGAGGACCTCAGTTACGAGGAACGACTACAAACATTAAACTTATTCTCTCTAGAGAAGAGATACGTGAGAGGAGATAAGATATCGATATACAAATACCTCAATGGTGATCCCAGAATAGGAAGAAAACTATTCAGTCTCCGGGAGTGTAAGAAGACATGGGGCCACTCATTGAAATTGGAGGAGAAACGGTTTAACCTTAAACTGCGTAGGGTTTTTTTCACTGTCAAGACGTTAAAGAGAAACTGCAGTCTTCTCACATAATTTGTAATAAAATCATCTTTGCCATTCTGAAGCTTCCCTCCAACCACTTTGCATAATATTTTATATATACTGTGATTCTGTACTTGCCAAATATGCTGCAGAAACCTCCTTCTACTAAGTCTGGTTGCATCCATTTTAACTATGGGCAGCTGAAGCTGCTGCCTGTTCACTTCCTGGATGACCAGAGAAGAATAAGGAAGTGGGCTGAAAAAGGTATTTACTGGCAGAAAAAAAAATGTTTTACTATCCAAAGTTTAAACAACAATGGCAGAAGATTTAATAGATGGAAAGATGAAAACATGGCTGAAGGTCCGCTTTAAGGATGTGGAATTCACTTTCACAATTGGCGGTGTTAGTGGGAAGTATTGATAGTTTTAGAAAACTCTCAGATGGGTATCTTAGCAAACAGAGTATACAGGGACGTGGGAAATGATTTTTGATCTTAACACACACCCACACAGGTTGAACTGGATGGACTTGTGTTTTTTTCAACCTTACCAACTATGTAAATATGTTGCAGGCGTGTTTCCAAATCAATCAGCCAAAAATCAATCAATCAGAGGAATCCCCTGACAACTCAAGAACAGTCTGTTCCAGAGGACAAGGCTCAAGGACTAGGAAAAAGGATACATCGATTGAGAAAGTCCTCCCAGAGGGTTAGAAACCATCCTCACCCTGCCAGAGTCCAGTAATTTTTTGGTTTGAAGAGAACAGCTGGTGTCTATCTTAAATTCCAGACTTCCTAACACAGAAAGAGAGACTGCACAAGCAGGGGATGCCATGTTAAAACTCTGGAACGGGAAAAAATGTGCTACATCAGGAAAGTTTTAAAGGCCCACAAAGTTTGAGCCAATCAGTTCCACTTGATCATGATCCAAAATTGCTAGCACTGGGTATTTGTTAGATTAAAGTTGATTTTGCGAGCCACAATGGTATATTGCCTCAAATGTGGAAATCACCTAGCTGCCCGCGCAGAACACATTTCATATGCTGTACAATACAATGTATACAAAAGATACGCTGCGCTAAGGTGAAAATATCAATCTGGAGATTATTAATGCATATGAGGTATACTGAAAATACCGCATAAGCGGCTTATCTAGCCACAGCAAGGCACAAAGGAGAGAGATAGAGAGATATATATATATATAGATCTATATATAGATCTATATATAGATATATAGATCTATATATAGATATATATAGAGAGAGATAGATATATAGAGAGAGATATCAATCTATCTATATATATATATATATATATATATATATATATATATATATATATATATCTATATAGATATAGATATATATATATATCTATATAGATATATATAAAACAAGTGATTTTAAAGTGCAATGTGTAAATAATATACTAGATGTATACCATCAGAATGAGAGTAGCGATTACTGAACTACTAACTGTATATATAATGGATGAAAAAATCATTTATATAATCTGACATTTACTGTGTAAAAAAATATATAAATATATCACAGTGATAAGTGCAAAATACAACAAAGTGCCAAGTGCCACACAATGAGTGTGAATATCAAATCCAAGATGTGGTACATGATTATTAAAGTCCAATTTATGAAAGAAATGCACATAAAGTCCATAAAAACAGTTCCTAAAAAATCCAACGTGCGTGCATTAATCTTAGTGCTTAGTGCTCAGAATTCCATGCTCAAGTGCCATCCAGTGACCCCCCGGGGACAGCCGCTCACCTCAGAGCGTGCGACTCAGCTGTGAGACTGAGTCTAAACACACTTATGAGCCATCCCATGGCTCAGTGATGGAATCCAGATACAGTTTTCAGCAGCAACTCCACAGTTAGGAATAAAGGAAAAGAAAAACTGGATAGTGTGATATCGTTTATAAATATTTATTAGAATAAAAGCTCCCCACATTAGGGTACTCACATTTGCAAGGTGCGTGAGTGCACCAATCTGATAACAGTCTCCAAAGTTTGCCTGTCAGGAGGGATAAGCTGTGCATCGCATCTCAGTAGAGTGAAAGGCTCCGTGCTCCGTCCTGGCCCCTCCCCTAGTGCACTCACGCACCTTGCAAATGTGAGTACCCTAATGTGGGGAGCTTTTATTCTAATAAATATTTATAAACAATATCACACTATCCAGTTCTTTTCCTTTATTCCTAACTGTGGAGTTGCTGCTGAAAACTGTGTATCTGGATTTCATCACTGAGCCGTGGGATGGATCATAAGCATGTTTAGACGCAGTCTCACAGCTGAGTCGCACGCTCTGAGGTGAGCGGCTGTCCCCGGTGCGTGAGTGCACTAGGGGAGGGGCCAGGACGGAGCACGGAGCCTTTCACTCCACTGAGATGCGACGCACAGCTTATCCCTCCTGACAGGCAAACTTTGGAGACTGTTATCAGATTGGTGCACTCACGCACCTTGCAAATGTGAGTACCCTAATGTGGGGAGCTTTTATACTAATAAATATTTATAAACGATATCACACTATCCAGTTTTTCTTTTCCTTTATTCCTAACTGTGGAGTTGCTGCTGAAAACTATCTGGATTCCATCACTGAGCCATGGGATGGCTCATAAGCGTGTTTAGACTCAGTCTCACAGCTGAGTCGCACGCTCTGAGGTGAGCGGCTGTCCCCGGGGGGGTCACTGGATGGCACTTGAGCATGGAATTCTGAGCACTAAGCACTAAGATTAATGCACGCACGTTGGATTTTTTATGAACTGTTTTTATGGACTTTATGTGCATTTCTTTCATAAATTGGACTTTATTAATCACGTACCACATCTTGGATTTGTTATTCACACTCATTGTATGGCACTTGGCACTTTGTTGTATTTTGCACTTATCACTGTGATATATTTATATATTTTTTACACGGTAAATTTCAGATTATATAAATGATTTTTTCATCCATTATATAGTAGTTAAGTAATTGCTACTCTCATTCTAATGGTATACATCTAGTATATTATTTACACATTGCACTTTAAAATCACTGGGTATTTGTTATTTTTTATCTGGACAAGTATTACAGAGGATAGGGCTCTCAGGTTTGCACAAACTGTAAAGATGTAGGAAACTGAATGATACTAAAGAGTCAGGTCCTTACTAGGAAGGGGAGCAGTAGGGACTGACCAATGTCAAGAGGACCCTCAGGAGAAGGATAGGGCTGAAGAGAATCAAACACTAAAATGGGTGAAAAGAACTTAGGTTTAAGTGGATATCATTCCCAAAGAAAGGCTCCTAGCATAGTAGGAATCAGTTATCCCAGGGAGCGATGAACCCAAATCTAGGAAGATGCACAATGGGATGCATTGTGGTACAAGGATACAAGGATTCACAATGGGATGCATTGTGGTACAATGCCCGGTGGTACAAGGATTCTGGAAAAATATATTTGCAATGACTTCTATAGCTTTAGATACCTATATTGCCCCAGACCCTGCCATTGCACTTTTAAATCTCAAACCGGCTTCACTCACTCAAAAGCAATTCCAATTACTCATTCAACTTAATACTGCAGCCAAACAAACCATAGCCAAGGCATGGAAGACCAATAATCTGATTGTGGCAGAAGCCAAACAGAATGAACAAAGCTCTAATTTTTGCTAAAATGACAGCTATCGAAGATAATAACTTTAATAAATTCCTTATAATTTGGCAACCATGAGTTAAACACTTCTTTTCTTCAAAGTTTGACCAGTCGTTGTTGTTACCCTACTAGATTCCTTGTGTTACTTATCCATGCTGTGAGTCGGGTCATCACCTCAAGAGATTTTTCCTCTTTTCCTCCACTTCTTTTTTTTTTTATCTCTCCCTCTCTTCTTTTCTGTTCTATTTCTTGTCTTCCCAAGTCATCTTTTATATGAAGAGCAATTTAATGTATCCCTTATTTGAAATTCAAATTTATTTACTTTTCTTATTTTCCTTTTCTTGTTTACTATATAAAAGACAATTCTGGGATACCTTAATATTTTACTTGCTGTGTTATTCCTCAATTTGCATTATGCAAAGAGTTATGCTCTTCTGAGGATTAGAATTTCACTATTTGTCTTTTTAAAATTGGTTACACTCAGTTAATGTTTAATAATGAGATTGTTACATCTTTATATTATAAACCAAATAATCCAATTGCAATTAATAATCCGTTGCAATTAATAATCCGTTGCAATTACGTCTCCAAAACTAGATAACCATGCCCCCACCCATCCACAGCTTGAGCCCATATGGGGTGGATGGGTGGTCTGGAGGCATGCTTTACAAATTATTTCCATTGATTTTGACCTTATTCTGGATCCTCACATCTATTACCATCCTATATTGTCTCATCAATGCTTAATCTTCTTCTCTACTGCAAGATTAATTATAGTTAAAAATATATAGATATGTTTCTATTATTTATATATGTATCCCATGTTACGACACTTGTTATCGTTTGTATTCTTTTATACAAATTTCAATAAAAATATTTAACAAGAAGAAAGAAAGAAAAAATGAAATTAAAAAGCCTAACAAAAACATAGACTATTTCTCAGTGGAGCTGTAGAAAATGTGTCCAACCACCTCAGACGCTAGCAAAAAAACTGAAGCATTACAGCTAGAAGCGGGACACATGAGGGCTGGTTTAGCGTCTTTTGTTTGCTAGTGTCCCAACCTCCTAAATGCACCCCGAATGAAGAAAACATATTCATTAATTGGAAAAACACAGGTAATTATGTAGTGCTTCCACCTTTATAATTATGAACATAATCTGTATGTTTTTATCTATTCTGTGTTATTTTTGTGTTTGATATTTATTTAATTGCTTAATAATGTAGCAGATAATGTGCTAGTAACAGTAATGATGGGGTAATTGCACAGTACTCACAGTACTACCACTAATCCTTAACTGTTTGGCTCTATTATGTTATGGTATCCATGACAACCTAGCTGTGATATAAATATTAACATTTACCCTTCATTATATTTTTGGGATTTAGTAAAACACAACTGATGTCTGACGTGTATGAAAAGGTGATCTAGTGAGGGGCAAAACAAATGAAACCATAAAAAAATCAATTCAAATCATTTTTTCCCATTGGATATTTGGTAAAACATCACCTGATCTTTAGTCTATATATCAGCGACTTGTTTGGTGTCTAATGAAGGCTGCTTAAACTCAGAGGCATTGCAGATTGAAACAGTTTCTTTTTAAAAAAAGGCTGTGAAAGCAGTGATGTTGTAATTAATAAAGAGCTGATATAAAGTAGTTTATATCGTTATATAGTAAATCTGTGCCTTAGCCCAATAATGGCACATTCAAACATTATCAGAACAGTACATATTTATTGCTATATACAATATAGTGTAAACTATATTTGGAAAGCAGAGAAGCGCTACCCTAAAGTGTTAAAAAAACAGAACTAAACTAAATGTGCCCAGCTGCTGCCCAAGTGAAGTGCACCCCTTGTACACTAAATGACAATATATTTGGAAACTGCATATACATCTTGAATTTTGTATAAATATCTGATCACCGCCATTAGTAGTATAGGGGTTGATTTACTAAGAATAAGGAGAAGCAACGGTCCTTGTACTTCCAATTGCACTTAATTAAAACAATAAGACCTCGACTAGGTGAACAGAAAAGTGCGGTGGAGTCCTAAATAAATATTGGAATATTCTTAAAAGAGAAGAAGTATGGGTATGTATTTTTTTTAGAAAAATCCGATGCTGCATCTGTCCTCCGGCGCCTCCACACTGGGATTGCTCGGTTCTGACAGTTCCCCGAACAGAGAGCCGTAGACTGTCAGTCACAGCTCTCTGCTCTTCTCCCTCCTGGCTTATTGGAGCGCTGCGCTGTGGAAGGGGCGGGGGCGGCCAGCTCAGTCTCTCAGTGGCTCACTGAGAGGCTGAGCAGGGTGTCAGTTCAGGCACCTGGCGGATCCAGACTTCCATTGTCGGAAATGATATCCGTGACATCAGCAGAGAACGGACTTCAGTCCGCTCTCTCCTGAAAATGGGTCACAGGTGTGCAAAACGAATTGCACTCCTGTGATGCATAGGAAAAGTCTAGCCAAACAAGCTTTGGCTGGACTTCTCCTTTAAGGAAGATAATGTACTAGGCCCAGTACTACCAAAACATCCACAAGTTATTTATAAAAAAGCATGTTCCCTTAAGGACATAATAATTCCTCATCCCATAGCTCCTCCTCCCAAAAACCTAATGTTTCAGGATCTGAAAGGCTTTTTTCAGTGCAAAAGGTGTAAAACATCTCAAACTACCCAAATTTCTACCTTTTCTTCCTCCTCCACATCCAAAAGGTATGACATTAAAGATTATTTTATAACATGTCAGACCAAATGAGTTGTGTACCTCCTCAGCTGTACATGTGGTCTTCAGTATGTGGAGAGGACTGCAAGGGCATTAAGTGTCCAAATTTGTGACCATTTAAATAACACCAAAAAGGGTTCACCTTCCCATAATTTGTCGAAACATTTTGACCAACATCATGGTAGGAACCCTGCCTCATTAAAAGTGGTAAGCATTGAGAAATACTCTCCTCATTGGAGGGGGGGGGAGCGACCTCAAGAGACAAATATCCATCGTGTCTTACAATGGATATTTGATTTAAAAATCTTATCATCCTTGGGGGTCTCAATGTTGAATGGGACATAAACTCTTTCAATAACAATAGTTAGATTATTCCTGTCCCATTCACCACATTTTTTAGATATATTTGACTCATCTTTTTTTCCTTTCACAACCTTTTTTCCTGCCCATGTTTTTAGATATAAATGTCATTATCATGTGATTTTGGATCTATTGAATAATACTGGGATATATCATTTGTTTTACATTTTGTATTATCACTTTTATATAACATTTATATTCAGTTAAATGAACACAGTTGTCCATTTCAGATTTTTTATACATATTCTTTAACATTACCATACATTTTTTGACGCTGATGATTCTTCCGTGGACACATGTTCAATTTTTGATGTCTTTATGATACCACAAATGAGAGGTATTTTATTTGTCATCCTTTGGTATGTGTTATTCCCTGCATCCTAGATGTCTTTTTTATGCAGTTGCTAGGTAGATATATCATGCATAGATTGTTTTCATATGACCTGCAGATCATTTGTTTTTAATATATATTTTTTTACGTTTTATATATCTTTATATATCTTTTTTTAATATACATTCTTTTGGAATCATATTTACCTTCAATAGTGTTTGCAGATGCCTACAGTTCTAGTAAGCAGTTCAGAGTTTTCTGCACATGATGTCTCCATGGTGGCACAATGTTTTTTGTATTTGGTTGGTGCATTTTCGGTGTCACTTCCTCTTTGAAGTCTGCTTGCTGACATTGCACGGCACCCTCCAATCCTAGAAGATGCCAGTTTTTGGTGGAGTGGAGTGCACCTATGACATCATCACGGCTGGCAGGACGGGTGACACCATGGCTGGCTTTTAACACTGCACATTTTTTCTTTGCCTTACTGTAAGTGTTATGCCCCGTACACACAGTCGGCTTTTTCGATGGAAAATGTCCGATCGGAGTGTGTTGTCAGACATTCCGACCGTGTGTGTCCATCGGACGTTTTCCATCGGATTTTCCGACACACAAAGTTTGAGAGCAGGCTATAAAATTTTCCGACAACAAAATCCAATCGCGTCAATTCTGACCATGTGTGGCCAGTTCTGATGCACAAAGTGCCACGCATGCTCAGAAGAAATTCCGAGACGGAACAGCTCGGTCTGGCAAAATTAGCGTTCGCAATGGATACAACACTTTCGTCATGGTGCAATGTAAAAAATGGTTTAATACAGCGCACTCTCTTCTTTATAATGTGAGAACAATGAAGTAGTTTTGCTGCTCATATTCAAAACAGACTTCTCACAAACTTCTTTCTATATTATTTATCGGGACTCCCTCAATATATTTGGATTTGTCACATCTGACAAAATTATTTTTGGGTTGTTTTTTTTAGCCTTTTTTTTTTTTTTTTAGGTTTGTATTTTTTCAAGGCTGATCTTTGTTTTATTTTATTTTTAGTTTTACTCCATAATATTTTTGTGTGCGTCAAGTTACCACAACACCATTGATATCTTATATTATTTAATCTCAAGGAGATTGTTTGGTGTTGGTGTCCCTTGTTAATTTCACATTGTACTTTAGAAATGTACCTGAATCCTCACAAACAAACTGTCCTTTTTGAAGGAAAAAACACAGAGTATAACTGAAACAAAAAATTCTTTATTAAGGGCTCAGAACCAAACAAAGAGGGAAGCAACTCTGGAAAAACAGCAGAAATTGGCGAAGCCTTGGACCCCCAGGGCAGACATCAATTCTTTAACATCAAAATAGGTGGCCTGAGGAGTCCATATCTAAGGGAGTGCAGTCTGGTCCAGAAGTCCCAGAGATCATGAAAGCAGCAGATGACATCTGTGTCCCCAGGCTGTGGTACCACAAGAGGCTGCATCTTTTGCCAGACCAGACTGAACCCAGGGTCATCACATTCTGGTCTTCTTTCCACGCTTCCTTCCCGGCTGTGGCTCTGGTGTTGGAGATGTGGCAGGAGGAGGAGTAGGACCTGAAGGAGGAGAAGGACTAGTAGGACCTGGAGGAGGAGGACCATGTGTGAGGTTACAAATGTGAGTAGCAGATGTTATTTGGCCCCTCAACCCCTTATTGAGAGCTTCCAAAATTAAGGACTCACACAGGAGTCGTTGGCCCTCCTCCATCTGCAGCATTTTGCAGGCAGTTATGCAAGCAAAGTCCTCCTCCACAGTGTGGGGGGTTCTCAGGGCCTCTGTAGCCTTCCAAAAGAGGCCTATGGCAGCCTCCTCCAGGGTACTCCTCTTCCTGCCACGTTGTCTTTGCGGGTGTAGGGAAGGGACCTGGATATCAGGCAGCCTGCTTGGCCCGGCCACCTCCTGGCTGAGACTTCCTTGTGTATGAAAAAGGGACATGGTTTAAGTTTTTGCTTCATCAATCACAATCATAACTTAGTACTCCAAACTAACATCTATTTAACATCATTGATTGGACAACCAGAAATATTTATAGGAATGCTATACCTGGCTCAAGCTGGGCTCCTCCACATGTTGCTGCCTGGAAGGCCCAGGTTGGGCGTCAGAAGCCTCAGCTGGGGTGGAAGGAAGCGTGGAAGGAAGACTGGAGAGTGCTGGCCTGGGTTCAGTCTGACCTGCCAGAAAATGCAGCCCATCATAGTACCACAGACTGGGGATATAGATGTCATCTGAAGCTCCGGATCTCTGGGAATCTTGGACCTTCTTGTGCTCTCTTAGATAAGTGCTCCTCAGGCCACCAATTAGGATCTTCAAATAGGTGATGTCTGCGTGGGGACCACCGTCTTCACAGATTCCAGCAATTGATCCAGTGCTGCCTTCCTCTTTGTTTGGTTCTTATAATGTGGGTGGTTTATCTGCCACAGACAAGGCAGCTCCCTGAACATATCAATGAAGCTTGCCATCAAGTCATTATCTTTCAAGATACCCATTTTCACTGCAAGACACAACACAAGACAAACCCTAATGTCAGCCTAAAGTCTTCTAAACTTGTGCAAATACAGGCCTCAATCTAGAAGCAGTATAGGCCCAATGTTAAATCTTACCTTCGTTATCACGATCGGCGCCTCCGATACTCCTTCCTCCGCTCACAGATCGTACGTACTACGCATGCATGTTACGCTTTATACACACTGCGCATGTGTGTAACTCCGCCCGCCCCTGACGTTCTTTCTAGTCTATTCCCCGCCCCTTTTCGCTCGGCACAGTGGGGGAAGAGCACATGGCAGAGACACAGCAGGTGCGTGCTAATTATAGCAATGGGGAGGAGGAGGAGACAAGCCCGGAGCCTGAAACGTCCCGATCCACAAGGAGACGATTTAAGGCATCAAATATGTCCTTTGGGGAGATGTTGGAGATAGTCGACATCCTGAAGAGGGCCGACTATGATGGAAAGTATGGACCTTACCCCAATCCCAATGTCAGAAAGGCAAAGATCATGGCGAAAGTGGTCAAGAGTCTTCACTGGAATTTTGGGGTACGACGATCGAAAGATCAGCTCAGGAAGCGGTGGTCGGACCTGAAATTAAGAGAACACGAGCAGTACAGAAAGATCCGGAGAGTGCTGCAAAAAAGTAAGTAGTTGTCCTGTGTTCCTATTCTTTTTGTGTTTATTACGTTCGTGCTGCTCCATATGCTTTTAGGAACTATTGTACAGTTTAAAATGGCAACTTTCATGTTCATGGGCACATTATTCATTCGTATCAAACATTTTTATTTCGGCCTATAAAACACCATTGTTTTGGCCATATGCATTTGACCACATTTTTTAGGGCCTACTTGTCTGAAAATAATTTGGTTGTGTAGATGGGTTTGTTACTAGAATGAAATGCAAACTAGATTCTGTGTAAGGAGAGGACACTCAGCAGCTGTTTACACATCTGGACGCTGGAACACTAGTGTGGGACACAAGAACACCATTTTTATTAGGGGGCCCACACAGGTGCTCCAGTGTATACTATAGGGGTGTCTCCATCTGTGAAGCTTGTACAAGACAAGTAAGTATTCAAGCCTGACAAAGGACACTCAAAATTCTACATCTTGGAACTCTGCCAAAATAGACAATTGTACCCCACTTCTAAGCAATGTTTCATATTTATAGTTCTGCCATCAAATATCTGTGTGCTAAGTATACCCTTTTTTTTCACATAGGGGAGAAAAGACTCGGACACCCCTCATCTGAGGAGACCAGAGACCCCCCACCTATGGAAGAAGGGGAAATACCCCAAACACAAGAAGAGCAGGAGGAGGAAGACGTGGTGGAACTAGTCACCACAACAGATAAGTGTCTGCGACCACAGGCTCAGGTAAGAGATGGATGCCGGCATATTTATAATACCTGCTTTTTTTTTGGTTTGTCTCTTTTTAGGTGATTGTAATGTTGTGGATCCAGATCCTTTCACCTCGGAAAGTGCCCAGATCCTGATTGGGGAGATCATGGGGTGTAATGTTGCATTGGAAAACATCACGAAAAACATCAATGATGTTATTAAAAAAAATAACAACATCATTGATGTTTTGGGGAGAGTTTAAAACCCCTCCAAAGCTCTTTCTTTTTATGGTGTGCTACAATGTTACATTTTTTTCGCGAATTGTAGAAAAGCCAAATTTTGAAGAGGCACACAGTGTGTCAACATGTGCTATCTGCCATCACGGGAGATCAATGGACGCATTTTGGGGGTGCAACCCCTTCCTCAATAATAAAGTAGCTGAGAGGAAGGGGTTGCTCCCCCAAAACACGCCCCTTGATCCCCCGTGATGGCAGCTAGCACATGTTGACATTCGTAAATTGGTGTGCATCTTCAAAATTTGACTTTCCCTGGGGTGACTTCACCCCATCTGAACGCAATATCAAACAGTTCCTAAATACTCATGTCTGATATTGCCTTCAAGTTCTACCTAATGTGAACTTTGTAAGTTCAAGATTTGGGTCTTTCTTGTTGGTTTTAAACATGCCTGTTTTATGTTAAATGGACATTTCTACTTTTTCTAATGCCACCCCAAAAATTGTTATACAACAAACATGTTGGTTTGTTTTAAAAACCTTGTCAAAATGCACATGTGATTGTGCAGATATTAAAAAGATCGTTAATCAAGAATGTGTGGATAATTGTCTCAACGCTACAACACTTTTGTGGTGCTCTAATTGCTGCTTTCTGTGACAATGGGTGTTATTTCAAAAAATTTCAAGTGCACTTGTAGTGCAAAGTGTCTTTGCCTTTAGTAAATAACATCCAACAATGCTTTGTATAAGGTTACACAATCACGCCATTTTCAGGACTCACCACATTTCTGTCAGGGTCAGCTAAAACAAACACAAGCAGTAAATGTCACCAAAGATTTCCTTATTTTTTTTTTATTTGATAAAGGTTTCACACATTGTCTGGCATATTGATTGCCCCCCTACCCTCAAAGCACTCAAGGTATCTTAGCTGGACATCACGGGCACTCAGGGAGGGCAAGCCAGGACGGCCACTTTCAAGCGCCGTCAGGGTTGGTTCATTTTGAATTCTGGCTTCAGGCCCAACTGAGCCAGCATAGTTTGCAGAATGTTTCCGTAAAAAGTTGTGTAGAACACAGCATGCCAGGATAATGTGATTCAGTTTGTACTCCGCCATATGTATGTGTGTAAGAAATAGGCGGAACCGGCTGGCCATGATTCCAAATGTGTTCTCCACCACTCTTCTGGCTCTGGCCAGCCGGTAATTTAAAACCCTCTGGTCCGGGGTGAGGGTCCTCATAGGGAATGGCCGCATAAGATGGTCCCCCAGCGCAAAAGCTTCATCCGCAATGAAGACGAATGGGAGTCCTTCCACATTGTCTTCTGGAGGTGGCAAGTCCAAGCTGCCATTCTGGAGACGCCTGTAAAACTCCATCTGGGCGATGACTCCACCATCGGACATCCGGCCATTCTTCCCCACGTCCACATACAGGAACTCGTAATTAGCCGACACCACCGCCAACATCACAATACTATTGAACCCCTTATAATTATAATAGTACGACCCCGAGTTGGGTGGTGGGACAATGTGGACGTGTTTTCCATCAATTGCCCCTCCGCAGTTAGGAAAGTCCCACCGCTGGGCAATGTGGGAGGCCACAGTCTGTCATTCCTGTGGCGTAGAAGGAAACTGTTGAGGAAAACCCAAAAAAAAATTATTCATCTTGCACATAAACAGGAAAGCTGATTAGACACCAACATTTTTGGCCAACATCAAGATAACATTTATTAATGGGAATTTTTAAACACCAAAGTATAAGGTACACCTATCATATCCCCCCCCCCCGGGCCCTTTCTAACATTATAAAGGGGGGGGGCTCTTTGACAGGTAACCCTTTCCACTTCATTGAGATATGAATGCCTAAATAATGGGTATTACTTTGAACAGCCCCTCCTTAGTTACACTATTGACAGCCCACTGGAAAGGTAAGAAGTGTCATAATACAAAGATATAAATACACACTGTACACATTTGAGCACATTTGGACATTCTGCTATTACCTATCAAGATAATAATAGGATAAAAAAACTTTAAACAGTACCATTTGAAAGTATTCAGACAGGCCCTTGCACTACATGCTTTGGGGAATTCATCCATACATCTGACCACAAAAGAGATGGGTATAGTGTAGATGGGTATAGTGTGTATGCGTTTGGCAAAGTCAGCAGATAGATGATTGAGGATAGAGAGAGAATTGGTATCAGCTGACTTAGCAGTTGGGGGGAGGGAGGGTTCCAAATGATTTGTGGACCCCAAAAAAAAGCCTCTGGCACTCTGCCTGAATTTAAAGCACAAATCACATTTCTAAACATTTTAGGGGGTGTTTGGGATAAAGCACTACTATGGAGCTGATAAAATATATTGTTAAGTGACTACATGAGGTGAATATAGGGGCAGGAGACCATGCTGGGGAGGCAAGTGAAGGCAAATATGTATGAAGGACAACAAAAATAATTACATAAAAATCCAGCATACATGAGGACAAAGGGGACATTCACAGCATATTACAATCATGGTCATTAGGGAATGAGGAAAGAAATACAATATATTATCAAACATTAAATACAAAAAAATGTGATATTAAAGGATAAATCTTACCTTAATATACTCCTTCTGCAGGACCTGTATGATGGCAGAACAGGTCTCTGGGATAATGATCCCCAGAGCCTGGGGGGAGATGCCTGTCGAGAACCTGAGGTCCTGCAGGCTTCTCCCCGACGCCAAGTACCGCAGGGTGGTGACGAGCCTCTGCTCCGGAGTGATGGCTTGCCTCATGCAGGTATCCTGCCTGCTGATATAGGGGGTGAGCAAAGCCAACAAACGGTGAAATATGGGGTCCGTCATCCTGGGAAAGTTCCTGAAATCATCAGGATTATTCTCACGGATCTCACGGAGCAAAGGCATATGACAGAACTGGTCACGCTGAAGCAACCAATTCTTGGTCCATGAACTCCTCCCCACCCTGTTCATGGACTGGACTTGTGTCAAGGTCACGACCCCAACACCAAGCCCCCGCACAGCACGAACTCTACGAGGAGTACGTATACGCAACATGGCTAGAAAACGGTCGGCTGCTCAGAACGGAGTAACAGAACGCACTGAAGAACAGCAAGGCCTGTGAAGAGCGACCTGAAAAACAGTAACGAACGAACAAGAACACAATGACAAAGTCACGCAGAGCTTGCTTGCACGCACTGAAGAGCAGATACAAACCCACAAGCACAAACTGAACAGCAGAAAATGATCTGAAAACCACGAGTCTGAAAAAGCGCGAATCGTCTCTCACCAAACTTTTACTAACACGAGATTAGCAAAAGGAGCCCAAAGGGTGCCGCGCTTGGTTCTGAACTGGCCTTTTCTGGTCTCGTCGTACGTGGTTGACGTCACCGCGTTCTTGGCGATCAGAAATTCCCGACAACTTTGTGCGACCATGTGTACGCAAAACAAGTTTGAGCTAACATCCGTCGGAAAAAATCCTAGGATTTTGTTGTCGGAATGTCTGATCAATGTCCGACCGTGTGTATGGGGCATTACTCTTTTTATTCAATAAAATTGTTTAAACTGATTCACATTATGAGGCTTCTACATGCATGCTCCTCTGGTGAGTGGATCTCACCCAAAGAAAGGATTATGCTGCTGTGAGACGGCTGTGGAGACACATTTACTGATAAGCATTTGCAGAGAAGTGATCACAGGTTGTGTTTAATCCCTGTGATGGAGATCTATACCATTTGGTAAGAGGCTAATTGTTGTACCAGGAGCACATCCTTTCTTACACTAGAGCACTGTATGGAGTGGATTAGGAATGTCCAGCACTTAGCAATTTATTAGTGACACCATCTTTGATGGACTTTCAGTTTAACTTGTCATATATTTTTCATTGAGATATTGTTTGTAATTTATCTTAAGTTTTTGTCACCATCGCATGTTTGCACAGTATATCAGAACTTGCACTTTGTTTTTTACTTGATTTGTATTTTGTTACATTTTTTTATGATATTCATATCACTGCATATGGTTTAAAGGAGCAGCACACTATTTTTGTATCTATAGAAAAGCACGATCAACTAGGCAAATGCACATTAGCAAATGCCAAATCGGCATGGTCGCAGTTCTACAGTTGGCAATTACAAATGTTTTTCCTATAAGGCACTACACCGCAAGATTTAGCCATGATTCTGTGTGTATACATTTATACCAATAAACCATTCTTATATGGGATGTGTTCTATATCTTTTGCTGATATTTATATTATCAATCATCCTGGTTGTCAACTTTCCTGGTTTATTTTTTTCCTGCTCTGCAAATGAATGCATTTGTTAATGAGTGTGAGAAATATTAGTAAGCCCTGGCACCAACCAAAAAGTACGATATGCTACAAAAATGTGAAGCTGTCCCATTAAGTGAATAAACCACCTCTGAAAAGCAAACAAATGAAAAGCAAGGAGCTAACACATATGTGATAATTGCATGTGAATGAAGGATAAAAACCAATCCAAATATACAGAGTCCAAAGGTGAAAAAAATGTTATTTATAAGAATTAAATCTTGCTGAAAAAAGCTCCAATCACCGCGCTCCTGGTCTTAAAGGTGCCTCAGGTACTTCTTATATAAGTGCTCCACCACAAAGTGTACAAAATGCATGCTTACCAACAGCATCTATGATATGCGCCTGTGGTGTCATAGGGTACCACCCTTTTTGCACATTGTTTTCACAATGTCCCACCTTAAGAATGGTATATGGGAAACTACCGCCAGCTGATCTCCTCAAACATCAACAACCAAGACCCAGGGAGAGATAATAATCCAGGATAGTGTGATACCATTTGTAACTAGCCCCTTTGCTCGCTCGATTCCACTCTCCCGACACTCCTCTGCAGCTATTGAATCAGATTGCAACGTCTGATGGTTCGGCATCCGATGCTCCGGGACTAGAACTACAGCTCTGTGCCATTCTAGTCCAGTTGTGATAGCTCAGAACAAACACCAGGCATGCTGTATGTAAGTTCAAACAGGAATATCCTTTATTGCAAAATACAGGATTTTATACACTCAAATTGGAGGTGCAGACCTCCTGCTCATATTACTCTAACAATACAGCTGTAACCTAATTAACCTAATTAACATGAGCTAATTAACTAATCCCTTTAGACAGCCTAGATGACTCAGACATGACCGTTAGGCCAGACTGGCCGTCTTGTAGTTCAGAAAATCCAATCAACATTATCACAATCAACATAGACTCTTCTTCACACAATAGAAGAGTTAATTAACACAAATAACAATGGGGATCTAATGACTCTTAGATCCCATAGTAGACTTATTTACAATACACATTTTAGCAGACAATAGACAGACAGGTGTTGGAATTTACATCAGCATCTCCTAACAGTATCTGTCCCAGCATTATGAATCAGCCACTATTCCAATATGGCAAATCCAGGGTCCCCAGACATATAGCTCACAAAGAGCACCATTCCCCCAAATGCAAGGGCCCTCGATCGATCGGCAAGAGGCTAGCATACAGTCCCCTCCAAAAGTTTCTTTCCCGGCTAGGTCTGTCACACCATTTTACTAAGTCAAAACAAGGATTAAAAAAATTAATTTGTCACTCACATTTAGAGGTGCTATAGTCAGCACCAACACAACCAACCTGTTTGATTATCCTGCACACCGCTCGGTCCAAGCCAGCGCGCGTTCCAAACGGCTGAATGTTTAAACCAGATAAAAAAAGGAAATTATGTCACGTATGGTGGACGCGCAGCCTCAATGCATTTTGCTTGTCAGCATTGTCAGCAAGATTTAGGAAAAAATGTTTTGGACTATGCAATATTTATTAATAATTCTTATAAATAGCATTTGTTAATGAGTGTTACAGAGTAATGCCTGCTATTTTGTAATGTTACATTTATTGAACATTTACATTTACATCTAATATTACACAGTATGTCAAATATTTTTTAATGTTTAAATTTGTATGTTATGAGAATATTGAGTTCTATTTATATATGTGAATTTTTAAATTGTGGTACTAATGTATATTGCAGGTTTAGTTGCATTTGGCACAGTGGCCTAGTGGACTGCACACCCAGCTAGCAACAGTCAGGTCATAGGTTCAAATTCTAACCTCCCTAAAGCACCACCTCCCTAAAGTTTCAATGGTAAATAGATATGTGCATAATTTCAATCACTGTGATATATTTACACCCTGCAATGTAAAAAGTGCTTTCTGGATGATGCCATCTCCTAATTCCTCATAAAAACTAGATCATTGCTAAATAGCATACTATGGCAAACATGTTAAGCAAGTCAAATTATGGAAAAAACTGTTCTGATGTGGCATCCGCAATTAGGCATTCACCTATTTTCAGCGCCCAGTCAAAATTCAGACAGGTAGTACTATGGTTGAGATTTGAACCCATGACCTGAGTGTTGCTAGCTAGGAGTGCATACAGTGGCGAAGCTAGACATTATTTTACCCGGGGCAAATATTCAGTTTAGCACCCCCCACCCTACCCCAGAGAGAAGTTCTCCTTCCATACACTTCCAGCTCCCTGCCCAGACAAGGAAGTGTAATATATACATAGAAAAGCCATAGGATAATAATTATATACAGTATATATTAGTCATTTCAAAGTTCTGGGAATAGTGATTTCAAGCCTCACTTCTGTAGCAGATTAGGAGAGGCATCGTCAGGAAAGAAGTAGTGAGCCAAGAAGAGGATCTTCATTAAAGTGGTTTTAAAGCTCTGTTTTTTTTTTTTTTTTTTTAATAAAAACAACAAACATGCCTATTCTTAAATGCTCTGTGCAATGGTTATGCACAGAGCAGTCCTGATTCTCTTCTTCTGGGGTCCCACCGGCGCTGCCTCTTTATTGGGTGCACCCATGAGTGCTCGCACCCGTATCCCGTTGCTGTGTCCATTGCTGCTCCCGTGGCACCAGATTTGATTGACAGCAGCAGGAGCCAATCACTCCCATTGCTATCAATTTGTCCAATGAGGAGAGAGACAGCAGCGGGAGCCACTGCGCTTGTGCACATCGATGGATCAAATGAATTCAGGTAAGGAAAAGGGGGGGTCTGGGGGGCAACTACAGCACAGAAAGTTTTTCACCTTAATGCATAGAATGCAACAAGGTGAAAAACCTTAAGGTTTTATAACCACTTTAAGGCCTGCTTCTGTGTGCTCTTCTTCCTTCCCAGCGACAACCTTCTCAATCCGCTGTGGTGGCGAGGCTTGAAATCTCCACATAAAGCACTGCTGCTTTCTCCTGGCATGGCTGCTAGGGTTGCCACCTTTTCTTCAAGTCAATCCCAAACACTTTAACGGCACACAGTAATTTTTTTTTTCTATATACTATAGGATTGTAAATGACCTGGGACATCTTTGATTGCCTCAAGGAGAGCAGCAATGTAGCGTGCCAGAGTGAGCAGTGGATGTGGCTAAATTGTGTTACAATTGTGTTACAACATATTCATAAACTACCTTACTTAAAGCTCCATTTACAACTGCCAACTCAAAATAGAGATGTGCTAAAGTCTCTTCTCAATTTGGACACAAATATAGAAAATGCCATTTCTTTTCACAAAAGGCCTGTGAATGGGGTGACAAACCAGGGAAATCCCTTTCATGTGCATTACAGGACAAGAAGTCAGCCTCTTCCCTTCCCAAAATTAAAGCTCCTACCAGAGATATGGCATTTACCACATCTGATATTGCTCACTTTTCAAGATTTTTACCATAAATTATATATTGAGACCTCTCCTTCGTACAGCCAGAAATTAAACATGTTAATTTCTGGGCGGCACAGTGGTGTAGTGGGTAGCACTCTCACCTAGCAGTAAAAAGGTTTGCTGGTTTGATTCCCAATCACGACACTACCTGCCTGGATTTTGCATATTCTCCCTGTGCCTGCGTGGGTTTCCTCCGGGTACTTCGGTTTCCTCCCAAGCTCCAAAAGACATGCTGGTAGGTTAATTGGCTTCTGTCCAAAATTGGCCCTAGTATATGAATGTGAGTTGGGGACCTTGGATTGTGGGCTCCTTGAGGGTAGGGACCAATGTGAGTGTGTGATGTATGTGTGGAGCACTGTGTAAATTGATGGCGCTATATGGGTACCTTAAATAATAATATAATAGTTGAGCATCTTAATGAGATGCAATGTACAGGGATAGGGACAATTGTAGACACGCACACTCACTCAGGATGGACTGGTGTCTTTATTCAACCTTACTAACTAAGTAGCTATATTCATATTCTGGATTATTTAGTTCAGGCTAATTTTCCTACTCAGTTGTCCAAGGTGCTCAAGGACCTGAAATCAAATCTTATGGAAAAAGAATTCGCCCAGGCATCCAAAAGCATGCCTTCTTGTAAAGCCCCAAGCCAGGACAACTTCATGGCTGCATATTACAATTTTTTTCATAAAGTCTTAGTCCTGCACCTAACCAGCTATGTGAACTCCATAGTGGGGGAGATGGATTTTGCCCTGAATCTCTCTATGTGCATATCACAGTCCTGCCTAAGCCAGGCAAAAACCCTACTTGCTGTGGCAGTTTCAACCCAATCTCATTACTCAATTTAGATATAAAACTGTATGCCAAAGCCATGGCCACTAGGCTTTTCCCTCTCTTCCATTGGTCAATCTCACCTGACCAAGCAGGTTTTATTTCTAGCAGAATGGCTAGAGATAATTCTGTAAGAACACCTTTGGAACACCTTTGGAACCATTTCCCTCTAATATTAGACATTATTACAATATACTGTATATGGAAATGCGGTAGGTGACATGACCCATGCATATGCTGCTTATGCAGATGAAATCTTAATCTATATTAAGCAACCCGAAAACCTCCCTCCTGAACCTAACCTCTGCCTTCTCCACTTTTAAAAAATTGTCCAACTTCAAAATTAACAAAATTAAATTGGAAATACTGATCGCACTAAATGAATGCCTGAGTTTATCTCTATATTAGTTCAGGAATTGAGGCTGGGTTCACATAAATGCGAATTGGATGCGTTTTTCCCCGCATCCAATTCACATAACATGTGATTGTGACCGGCTTTCAATGGAGTTGGTTCACACATATGTGGGGTGGCCGCGGTGCAGTTTTGAAAAGGGTCCTATGCATTTTTGGATCTGGTTCAGGTGCAAATTCAGGTAAAAATTTGCACCTGAGTCACACCAGTGAACAGAAACGCACCGGACTGCAAACCACAGCCACATATGTGTGAACCCAGCCTTGGACAGAATTAAAGCTAAAAGCAACAGCTTGACAGCTACTGAACTAGCATTTTCAAAACAAGAGTTCAGCAATTTGCAGTCTCTATTAATCTCTCATAAAGAGGCTCCAACATAAAGTTTGATAAAATCTATGAAATTACCTAGAGGGAAGGCTTTTTTCTCAGCAAAATTGGAGTTCCCCCCCTCAAAGTCCCAACAATTATACTGGATGATCTAGATGACATTTGCATATACTGGCTGAGTATCAAATGCCTACCCATGAAAAGGTCATCATGGCTAGAGATAATTCTGTAAGAACACCTTTGGAACACCTTTGGAACCATTTCCCTCTAATATTAGACATTATTACAATATACTGTATATGGAAATGCGGTAGGTGACATGACCCATGCATATGCTGCTTATGCAGATGAAATCTTAATCTATATTAAGCAACCCGAAAACCTCCCTCCTGAACCTAACCTCTGCCTTCTCCACTTTTAAAAAATTGTCCAACTTCAAAATTAACAAAAGTAAATTGGAAATACTGATCGCACTAAATGAATGCCTGAGTTTATCTCTATATTAGTTCAGGAATTGAGGCTGGGTTCACATAAATGCGAATTGGATGCGTTTTTCCCCGCATCCAATTCACATAACATGTGATTGTGACCGGCTTTCAATGGAGTTGGTTCACACATATGTGGGGTGGCCGCGGTGCAGTTTTGAAAAGGGTCCTATGCATTTTTGGATCTGGTTCAGGTGCAAATTCAGGTAAAAATATGCACCTGAGTCACACCAGTGAACAGAAACGCACCGGACTGCAAACCACAGCCACATATGTGTGAACCCAGCCTTGGACAGAATTAAAGCTAAAAGCAACAGCTTGACAGCTACTGAACTAGCATTTTCAAAACAAGAGTTCAGCAATTTGCAGTCTCTATTAATCTCTCATAAAGAGGCTCCAACATAAAGTTTGATAAAATCTATGAAATTACCTAGAGGGAAGGCTTTTTTCTCAGCAAAATTGGAGTTCCCCCCCTCAAAGTCCCAACAATTATACTGGATGATCTAGATGACATTTGCATATACTGGCTGAGTATCAAATGCCTACCCATGAAAAGGTCATCATGACCATTTGTGTAAAGAAAAAAGCTGCTCTTTTACTTTTTTAACTGCTAAGTGCTGCAACAAAGGGTAAATATACTATGCAGCACATAGGAGAGCTGTACCACTGTTGATGCACAAAACACAGTGGCCCAGCTTTCCAGAAGTTCATCATGCTACCCAGAATGCTACTCTAATCATCGGTGCTCTTACTCCCTGATCAGTGGTGTTGATTTATGCAGTGCAAGTACAGTAATAAATCAAGAGGATTTAACAGGGTTTAATGTTATACTAGCAATATAGGTAAACACTTTCACATATTCTGAAGAAAGAAAACATTTATCTTAAATTAAAAAGTGGGCTTTCAGTTTGAGCTTCATCATGTGATATTATTTTATTCAGAGGATGTTGTTGCTGTCTTTTTGTTCAATAATTTTTGGTTAACCACTTCAGCCCCGGAAGGTTTTACCCCCTTAATGACCAGAGCATTTTTTGAGATACGGCACTGCAACACTTTAACCCCCCTGGCGGTATTCCCGAGTCTGGCTCGGGGTGAGATTTTAGTACCAAAAGCGGTAACCCTGAGCCAGACTCGGGATCGCATTGCTGGATCCTGGAAGACGCGACTCACCTTGTCTCCGGGATCCCGCGATGTTCTCCCGCTGTGTTCGGCGGCCGGATCTTCCGCCCGATCCACTGTGTGCCCTGGCTTCCGTTCCCTGCGAGCGTAGCGACGCAGGGGGTGGAACCGGCGGCAAATTCAAAATGTATAAAGCACAAACACACTGACACATTGTAATCCTATTGGATTACATTACAAAATATAATAAATATGAAAAAATTGACCTCAGATTGCCCCCCCCAGTGCTTTGTCCAGTGCCCCTGCCTGCAGTTTTACTGTACTTTGTGTCTGGAAACTGCAGAGCGACCATGGCATCCAAAAAGCGCGCTTCAACATCAAAAGCGACATATGACCTGCTGGAAAACAGCGACAGCGAGACAGAATCGCTTGCAGATGTGAGTGATAGCGAATCATGGGGAAGTTCGTCATCAGGCATGGAAAGCGATTTCAGCGATGATCCTGCGACTTTGCCCAGCGATGTGCGGACTTGGTGCTCGATTGATTGCGGTACGGAGCACACAGCACCCCCAAGATTCCCGTTTACCTGAGCGCCTGGTATAAAAGTGGAGGTTGAAGATGACAGCCCCTTGGGATACCTCCAACTCTTTTTGACTGATGAGGTCATAGAAATAATTGTTACAGAGACCAATCGGTACCAGGAACAACAAGCTGCTATACCGCAGAGGTTTTCAAGGAGCAGAAAATGGGAACCAGTGACCAAGGAGGACATCTGGAAGTTTCTGGGCCTAATTATTCTCCAGGGAGTGGTGGGGAAACCCCTGCAAAAGTGGTACTGGACAACCAACAAAATATTAGCCACTCCTTTTTTTGGCACCATAATGTCGGAATACAAATTTTCACTCATAATGAAATATCTGCATTTTCAAAATAATGACGAATTTGATGAGACTTCTCATCCAGCTCCAAAACTGAAAAAAATTTGGGACTTATATCAAATTATTCAGAAAAATTTCCAGCAGACCTATATACCAGACAGAGACGTCAGTATCGACGAAAGTCTTATGGCCTACAAAGGAAGACTTAGCTGGATACAATACATCGCGTCTAAGAGAGCGCGATTCGGCATAAAATCATTTATGCTCTGTGAAGCCAGCACTGGTTATATATGGAATTCGGTCCTTTACACCGGGAAAGGGACGAAATTCCATGACAGATTCAGTCAATATGGAATGGCAACCGCTTCTGTTCTCACTTTGATTGAGCCATTGTTGAATCAGGGGTACTGTGTAACCACAGATAATTTTTATACTTCTCCAGAACTCTATGAGTTCCTTCTACAACACAAGACAGATGCTTACGGGACTGTTAGAGCTAACCGGCGTGACATGCCGCCAACCTTTGCCAAAAAAAAGCTCGCTGCAGGAGAAATAGTTGCCTGGCAAAAAGGCAAAATGATGGCACTAAGATGGAAAGATAAAAAAGATGTGTGCCTAATGAGTACCATTCACAACACCTCTACTGTCATGGTACGTACAAAAGTTGGAAAAGATGTTATGAAACCTCAACTCGTAATGGACTACAACAACACAATGGGAGGTGTTGACAGAGCTGACCAGGCCATGACTTTTTACCCTGCTATGAGAAAGCAACAAAAAAAATATTATAAAAAAATCTTCAGGCATCTTCTTGAACAGTGCCTGTGGAACGCTTTCATTCTTCTAAAAAAAAAGAGTGACAGGCCTGTGATTCATGCAGACTTTGTTTGGAAAGTTGCAGAACTCATATTTCTGAAGCACCAAACACCAACCACTGTAAATCAATCTGGACGTCGTGCTGCTGGCGTTGTGAACCCGGAATGTCTGACAGGTCGACACTTTATGGACCACATTCCACCAACAGAAAAGAAGGCAGCACCCACAAGGATGTGTGTGGTTTGCTGCTCTAAACGTGACGACACAGGAAGGAAAGTCAGAAAAGAAACCCGGTTCTACTGTCCTGACTGTGACGTCGGACTTTGCGCTGTACCCTGTTTTAAAATTTACCATACCCGAGACGTTTACTAAAAGCAATATGACTACTAATATTGCACTCTTGTTTGGCCAAAAAAAATGTCAGTGTTTTTGATTTATATTATTTACTAAAATTTATTGAATAAAAAGTATTATTACTATTATATTATTATTTGTTATTATTTATAGTTATTTATTATATTATAATTTATGATTTTGTGTTTCAAACTTTATCATACCCAGGATGTCTACTAGACTCTTGTTTGGACAGATTTCAGTGAGTTATTCCTAAGAATTACAGGCCTACAATATAAAACGCCACATTTCCATGCAAAAATAAGGGTACCGCTTTCAGCACCTAAAAGCTGAAATAATCATACCGCCAGGGAGGTTAACTGACAATTGCACGGTCGCGTACGGAAACAAAATTTATGTCCTTTTTTCCCACAAATAGAGCTTTCTTTTGTTGGCATTTGATCACCTCTGAGGTTTTTATTTTATTATTACTGGTAATGGCGGCGATCTGCGATTTTCAGCAGGATTGCGACACAGGGCAGACAAATCTGACCCCAAATTACACTTTTTGGGGACCAGTGACATTATTACATTGATCAGTGCTATAAAAATGCACTAATCAATGTAAAAATGACATTGGCAGGGAAGGGGTTAACACTAGGGGCGATCAAGGGGTTAAGTGTGTTCCCTCAGCCTGTTCTAAATGTAGGGGGGGAGGGGCATACTGAAACATGACAGAGATCACTACTCCCGATCAATGGGAGCAGTAGATCCTTGTCATGTCACTAGGCAGAAAGGGGAAATGCCTTGTTTATATAGGCAGTTTCCCGTGCTGCCACTCCTCACCGCATTTGTGGGCCGCTGGTGGACATCGAGCCTGCACAACCCATTGGCACGCTCCCGCGGCACGCATGCTGCTATCCTGCTTTTACCGACTGACGTACAGGTACGTCAGTGTGCGCAGGAGTGCCATTCTGCCAACGTATATCGGCATGAGCCAGTTGGCAAGTGGTTAAACAATGCATTAGTAACATGTCACATATGAAATGAAAGTCAGTGTTGTTACAATGCAGACAGAAGTAAACAAAGTCCGAAATGAACCTGGTGTACAGAGACTTTTGTGAGTCAAAGAAGCGTGTGGAGTGACAATCACATGGTCCATGCGTCGTTTAGTCATTATTAATATGTATTCAGACACTGAAGGAACTAAGTAAAGGAAAGAAAAAAGAGAAAGGAGGGGTCTGAAGGGAGGTATGGTACCACATACCCCATGCTAATTTCTAGCACAAGGAAGGCATCATAGATCATTCAGCATATTGTTAAAATCTGGTGGCATAACATGTGTGACCCAAAGGGTCCCAAACCTTGTGGATTTTAGATATTTAATATAACAATCTTGATGTTGTTTAATTAATAATGGTCATGTGGACCCTGTGTTTTTACTGCTGTTAATGAGAGCGCGTCAGATGGCGAAGTATGCACATGAGCATTATTGTGAGCGAGCGTGAACACTTGTTGCTTACCTGCCTATTTAAAGTGGCTCCAGAGACCAGAGGATTGCTGAGTGGTCATCAGCTTCTACCATTTGTGACCCGATCCTGTACTACCCAGCTTATCTTGACCCTGCTTGTTCCTGACATCCCGTTGCTGATTCTGGCTTGTGACCTGACCCGGCCTTCTGCCTTCTGTTTTGATACCTTCTCTGCTCACCCAATATCGGCCCCAGCCTGGCTCTGACTCTGTTTTGGTTCCTGATTCTGCACCTCTGCTGCTGGGCTAATATTGACTCTTGCCTGCCTGACCACCTGAGAGCCGCTGCTCACTCAGTTCTCATGCTTCACTGAGCAGAAATCTAGTGACACTCAGTCACCAGCTCTTTTCTCTGCTCCTCCAGTGTTTACTGGAGTGCTGGGCTGTGGAGGGGGGCAGGAGTGTCTGGCTCAGTCTCCCAGCAGCTCACTGAGAGGCTGATTCAGCTGCCGGTCCAGGCATTTGGGTGGATCCAGACAGTAAAGTCAGGATCTTTTCTGAGCCCAGACCAGTGACCTCAGTTGACTGAGGGCTTTAGCTGTGGCAAAATGGGACACAGGAGTGCAGAATAAACTACAAGAGAAGTTTAACCAAAATAGCTTTGGCCATACTTTTTCTTTAAGTGTACTCATTGTGGAGGATACATGCATATCAGAAGAACATGTAGAGTATGTACATTCAAGATTGCTTACCAGGAAAGCAATAGGTGGAAATCCAGGGCCGCCTTTAACATGGAGCAAAAGGGGCAACCACCCTGGGCCCAGTTATCGCTGTGGGGCCCAGTCACCGCTGTGGTGCCCAAAGCAGTTGCATCTTGAGCCTGTGTTGATGACAATTTGGGGCCCCATCAGGGTGAACTCGTAATTCTCTGATCTAGGCAGATGCTGCTGGCAGTGATGAGGAGTAACTTCAACTGTAGCTTTGTTAGCAGCAGGCACAAGCATCTGCTGCCTACCATGATCTACAAATTGTCAACCTATCATTGCTGGTCTGGGCGGTGGCTGCCATGGCTCTGTCTCCCCCTGCTGCCCACCTGGGACTCCGTGCCTGGGAGCGGGTGAACACACTGCGTGTCTGTGGCTGTGCTGATACTGTTAATCAATATCTCACTTACACTAATCCTGAGAGAGAGACACTGAGAGAAAGGATTCAAAGTAAACTGAACAAATAAAAGTGTGTAAGGGCGCTCTGAGTAACAAACCAAACAGATATCAGTCTATGTAGAAATAGAAGAGGGTCTTCATGCACTTTGGCAGCACTTGAAGAGAGAAGCAAACTCTGGAAGTAAAATGAAAAGAAAAAAGGCACCTCTAAGTGCAGAAGTAAAACTTTATATTTCCCAAAAGGGTTAAAAACACTTACAAAAGGGTGGATGGGTAGAAGCACATCATATTAGTAATATGGCAGGGGGTCCTGGTTTTGGTAGTCCCAAGGAGTCTCAGTGATATCCATAGAATCACACCTGCGGATATCACTGAAACCAGCCTGCACCAGTATCCCCACCCATATTCCATTCCCCGATGTGCACATACTTACAGCACTGTGCTTTCTGCATATATGGAAAAGTGTTCCGCAGGTGACTAAGTGGAGTACACACACACCACAGACTGCAAAAATTGGCCACCCCCCACCTTGACAAGTGCAGATGTCCCTCCATCTGCTGCTCTGAGTTTCTGATTGAAAAAGAAGGCCACTTCTCCAAAAAGCAATCTGCACACAGATTTCAGAGGCATTTGTCAGGCGGTCACCATCTGTTTTAACCCCCTAAATGATGCATCACTGCCACCACAACCACATGCATTCAATGCCATTGCGGGGAAGTAGAGGCATGGACCCTTTTATTTGAATGGGTTGGGTTCGATGAGTGGTAGTGCCTGCCAAATGCAACTGGGGGTATAAGAAGCAAAGCATCGTGGCTGCAGCATGTGTTCATTCCCAGCTGCTGCTCTGTCAGCTAAGGGTTCATTCACCTCAGCTTCTGCATTAGAACTTGCTGTGTGGTATAAGCGCAGTGTACTGTACATTGTACTGTCCTATTTTATTATTTTTTAAAAACTTTATTTAAATATTGCACTGACATTTCATAAAGTTCAATTTGTGGTACAAGATGGTGGATTATCTCATACTGTGCTGGGCTGAAATAGTTATGTCAATGGCAAAGTGCTTTATGTAACGAAGAAGTAGGAAAAATAATAAACTGAAATACACTTGAATGTATGTATGTATATATGTATATATATATATATATATATATATATATATATATATATATATATATATATATATATATATATTATAAATAATTTAAATTAGGAATGAAGCTCTCTTTTAAGCATTCTATATCTATAGAAAATTGAAATATCCTGTTTTGTGAAAATGATGAGAAAAGTGTCTGTAAGCAGTAATTGTATCTATTTGTGGAAGCTTAAACAGACAGCACAGTCTTTTTATATTTGTGATATCAAGTAGAATGTTTCTCCCTATGTTCTGTAAACATTATGACATGTGCCATGTACATGTTGCTACACTGAAGATCAGTTATGTGCTGTTTTTGTTTTACACCAGAAAAAATTAAACCCTTAATACTGTATTCAGGAGTTATGCATGTTTATAGTCCCTAAGATCAAGATCACTAAGATATCATTAACATAATCTAATAACATTTATTTTTCATGCAATGTTATAGCTCAAATGTTTTGCATGTATATTTTATAGTAAAAAAATCATATTTGTTTAAATGAGATACATAAAAATTGAACACCTAAAACAAGTCAGACATATAGCACTAAATGTATACATGGCCAGAGTTACTAATTCATAAATCAATTGCAGATCAATTCAATCATTTAAAAAAAAAAATATATCAGTCACATAAAAACTACTGATTCAAAAAGGCAATCATCAAATCAGATGATAGAGCAACTAAAGTATCAAGGACCAATACCTTCACTGTAGCCTAAGAGCAAGCATAGATAAAATACTGTGTGTGTGTACAAAATGAAAAGGTGTGTACATATGCTAGAAATCTGAATAAAATGGAAGAACTAAAACTTCTGTTACATTAGGAGGATTTTGACTTTGTGGGAACATCAGAAACCTGTTTTTTTTTTTAGCTAACAGGACTGGCTTGGGACTGTCCAGGGCTACTCCCTTTATAAGAGCGACAGGATAAGTAGAAGAGGGGTGCGCCTGTATGTCAAGAATGATCTGCTAGTGAATATGCAGAATGACATTGCTAGCGGGGCTGCTGAGGAGGTGGAGTCTTGTGGATGTAGCTTCAAAAGGATGTAAAAAACTGTAAATTAGTTGTGGATGTAAGCTGTAGGCCCCCTAATGTTAAAATAGATGTTCATTCAAAACCTAACAATACTTAAACCTGCTCCCACTCCCTAAGTTTATACTAACTACACTGTAAAGAAAATATGTCTATACTCATCTAGGCTGAGGGCATTCCGGTCCAGTCACATGATCTCTCAAGCAGCTAGCTTCAGTGAAGGGGAATAATCGCTAACAATGGCTGCAAAACCTGGGCGGTGACATCACCCATAGTCATCCATTGTTGGCTCCTATACACTGAGCCAGAGCTGGGAGCCAATCATGTGACCAGACCAGAGAGCCCTCAGCATAGGTAAGTATAGACATCTTTCCTTTACAGGGTAGTTAGAATAGACTTAGAATGGGGGTGGGAGCAGGTTTAAGTATAATTTGGATTTGACTAGACTTCCACTTTAAGGATGAGTAAGAGACCAATCTACTTTCACAGTTAGAAATGGCAGGGGGGCGGGAAAATGTTATAATCATTGGGAACCATTCTTATGCTGACTGGGCAGACAGAACTGTTCACTCAACAAAGGCTTGCCATTTCTTGAATGTTGTGTTTGTAAGCAATTACTTTTTCATGAGTCAAATGGTAAAGGCCCCAACTAGAAATGGTGCTCTGTTGGACCTACTAATTACATGGTCGTGGAAGTAAGGGATAACCAAGGGTGATCACAGAGTAATTATGTTTGCCATAAATTATAGGACAAGAAGACACAAGGGTAGGACAAGAGCACTGAATTTCAAAAGAGCCAACTTTAATAGGCTGTCCTTCATACTACATGACACTAAATGTAATCAAATTTTTGCAGCAGAGAACACTGAAGAAAAGTGGGAGTTCATTAAGAACATTTTAGTTCCCTACTCACACTTGGCATTCCTGCTCATGTTTTTATGGCGTGTTTTTTTAACAAGTATCAGCTTTTCGTGCATAGGCCAGCCCATTCAATTTAATAAATTCTTCTCCTCTGTTTATATGGCTAAAAAGGAAGGGATGTAAGAAACAAGACAGTAATGTTAATAAGATTGTAGTGAATATAACCTTGTGGCTGACAGAGACCATTTTTAGAAAAGACTAGCGTTCAGAAAAGACTAGAAAACTTAAAGTGGTTGTAAACCCTTGGCCTCAGGTGATGCACAGAGAACTCCTCCTACATAAGTTGTACCTATCTATCTGCAGTCTTCTCTATATCCATTCAAAGTGCTGATTTATAAAGCTTGTCTGAGAGTTCAGAAAAAAGGGAACGGAGAGCTGAAGTTACACCCTGCAGAGCTCAGTGAGGAGAGTTCTGAGAGCTGATTGTAGAGAAGGAACACACTCCCTTCACACAGCACACAGGAACAGAGCTGAGGTTCTCAATCAGCTAGAGCTCCCTTATCCGTCACCTTTTTTCTCTTGGTGTTAGGAAAACATGCTGATAGCAGAGGAACAAAGCAGCAGGCATAAATGACACTTATGCTGCGTACACACGATCGATTCCGACAACATTTGTGCGACCGTGTGTATGCAAGACAAGTTTGAACCAACATCCATTGGAAATAAATCCAGGATTTTGTTGTCGGAATGTCCGATCGTGTGTACATGGCATAAGTGTTGCTAATTGAGACAAGTACACACTATAAAGGGATGTGTTTTGTTTACATTTCATGTCCGAGGTTTATGAACACTTTAATGTGAACAAATCAACAGGACTGGATGGCTTACACCCGAGAGTTCTCAAATAAAATTTCCATGTAATAGCTATACCGTTATTCCTGATTTTTAAGGACAGCTTACTGACTTGATTGGTACCAGCTGAATGACGACAAGCAAACATGTGGGATGAGCTCACTGCACCCAAGTTGGGGTGAGAGCTTTAACTCATGTCCCCAATGGCAGGCTGAGGCTGCCATCATGTGAAATCATCAAGACAGCAGTCCATCATAAAAGCAAGGCTCCTCCGCTAGAACACTGTCAACTCTTTGAAATCTGTGGCTAACTTTATAGCACTTCACATTGCTCCTATGGACACAGTTCCTCCTTATTAGGGATGAGCCGAACACCCCCCTGTTCGTTTCGCACCAGAACATGCAAACAGGAAAAATTTTGTTCAAACATGCGAACACCGTTAAAGTCTATGGGACACGAACATGAATATTCAAAAGTGCTAATTTTAAAGACTTATATGCAAGTTATTGTCATAAAAACTGTTTGGGGACCTGGGTCCTGCCCCAGGGGACATGGATCAATGCAAAAAAAAAGTTTTAAAGAAGGCCGTTTTTTCAGGAGCAGTGATTTTAAAAATGCTTAAAGTGAAACAATAAAAGTGTAATATCCCTTTAAATTTCGTACCTGGGGGGTGTCTATAGTATGCCTGTAAAGGGGAGCATGTTTCCCGTGTTTAGAACAGTCTGACAGCAAAATTACATTTCAAAGGAAAAAAAGTCATTTAAAACTACTCGCGGCTATTGCATTGCTGGTCCGACAATACACATAGAAGTTCATTGATAAAAACGGCATGGGAATTCCCCACAGGGGAACCCCGAACCAAAATTAAAAAAAACAAAAAAAACAAAAAAAAAAACAAAAGACGTGGGGGGTCCCCCTAAATTCCATACCAGGCCCTTCAGGTCTGGTATGCATATTAAGGGGAACCCTGGCCAAAATTAAAAAAAAAACGGCCTTGGGGCCCCCCCAAAAATCCATACCAGACCCTTATCCGAGCACGCAACCTGGCAGGCCACAGGAAAAGAGGGGGGGACGAGAGAGCACCCCCCGAACCGTACCAGGCCACATGCCATCAACATTGGGAGGGTGCTTTGGGGTAGCCCCCCAAAACACCTTGTCCCCATGTTGATGAGGACAAGGGCCTCATCCCCACAACCCTGGCTGGTGGTTGTGGGGGTCTGCGGGCGGGGGCTTATCGGAATCTGGAAGCCCCCTTTAACAAGGGGACCCCCAGATCCCAGCTCCCCCTGTGTGAAATGGTAAGGGGGTACAAAAGTACCTCTACCATTTCACTAAAAAACTGTCAAAAATGTTAAAAATGACAAGAGACAGTTTTTGACAATTCCTTTATTTAAATGCTTCTTCTTTCTTCTATCTTCCTTCATCTTCTTCTTCTTCTGGTTCTTCTGGTACTTCCTCCGGTGTTCTCATCCAGCATCTCCTCCGCAGCGTCTTCTTCCCTTCTCCTCGGGCCGCTCCGCATCCATGGCATGGAGGGAGGCTCCTGCTCTTCTCTTCATCATCTTCTTTTCTTCTTCTTCATCTTCTTCTCTTCTTCATCTTCTTCTCTGGGCCGCTCCGCATCCATGCCAGCATGGAGGGAGGCTCCCGCTGTGTGACGCGTCTCCTCTTCTGATGGTTCTTAAATAACGGGGGGCTGGGCCACCCGGTGACCCTGCCCCCCTCTGACGCACGGTGACTTGACGGGACTTCCCTGTGACGTCACGGGGAATGCCACAGGGAAGTCCCATCATGTCCTGTGCGTCAGAGGGGGGCGGGGTCACCCGGTTGCCCCCCCGTTATTTAAGAACTGTCAGAAGAGGAGACGCGTCATACAGCGGCCCTTGTCCTCATTAACATGGGGACAAGGTGTTTTGGGGGGCTACCCCAAAGCACCCTCCCAATGTTGAGGGCATGTGGCCTGGTATGGTTCAGAAGGGGGGGCGCTCTCTCGTCCCCCCTCTTTTCCTGCGGCCTGCCAGGTTGCGTGCTCGGATAAGGGTCTGGTATGGATTTTTGGGGGGGAACCCACGCCGTTTTTTTTTTTTTAATTTTGGCCAGGGTTCCCCTTAATATTCATACCAGACCTGAAGGGCCTGGTATGGAATTTAGGGGGACCCCCACGTCATTTTTTTTTTAAATTGTGGTTCGGGGTTCCCCTGTGGGGAATTCCCATGCCGTTTTTATCAATGAACTTCTATGTGTATTGTCGGACCGGCAATGCAAAAGCCGCGAGTAGTTTTAAATGACTTTTTTTCCTTTGAAATGTCATTTTGCTGTCAGACTATTCTAAACACAGGAAAAATGCGCCCCTTTACGGGCATACTATAGACACCCCCCAGCTACGAAATTTAAAGGGATATTACACTTTTATTGTTTCACTTTAAGCATTATTAAAATCACTGCTCCCGAAAAAACGGCCGTTTTTAAAACTTTTTTTGCATTGATCCATGTCCCCTGGGGCAGGACCCAGGTCCCCAAACACTTTTTATGACAATAACTTGCATATAAGCCTTTAAAATTAGCACTTTTGATTTCTCCCTTAGACTTTTAAAGGGTGTTCCGCGGCATTCCAATTTGCCGCGAACATCCCAAATTGTTCGCTGTTCGGTGAACTTGCCAACAGCCGATGTTCGAGTCGAACATGAGTTCAACTCGAACTCGAAGCTCATCCCTACTCCTTATGTTCAGAACACTTCTGTCAATTAGGTTTGCTCAGCATTTCTGAGCCAGTACCTCAGAGCCTGCACTCACCCCCAGTGACTTTGGGCTGCAATACTTTTGGATACCAGGAAGCTGTTCTTACTGCACATACAAGCTTATATTAAAACTCAAGGCCTCCCTCCTTAATCATTCATGACATACTGTACAGGTTGGGTCCCTGGGGGTGCCTTATGCTGCGAGGCTGGTCCCATTATGTGGCAAACAGGTCACTAGGGAAGGAGCTCAAGCTCATAAGCATCTTCACTACCAAGGCACCCGTCACCTGGGCCAGGTAACTGTTTGGGAACAATCTGCAGAAGAACTGGCATCAATGGCCAGCAGAATCGGGGGATCAACAAACGCTAATTCACCAATGCTGATGTGCATGCACGCACGCACACAGGTGAGAACGGTCAGGACGTTATATTCTCCAGTGCACGCAATACATGAGAGACTCTAGGCGCCCAGTGGCCTATTTAAAGCCTGCTGCAGCAGTCATTAACTGCTGCATGATCTTCAGCTTCCCTGTGTATTCCTGAGTTCTTGTTCCTGTTGTCTTAGATTACCCGTTATCAACCCGGTGTATGACCCCGGCTTGACCCTTGGCTTGTTCCTGTTAACCCAGTTTCTGCCTGCTGCCCTGTGCATGATCCCTGGCTTGTTCTATTGACTCCGCTTCTGCTTGCTGTTCTGTGTATGACTTCCGGCCTGGCTCCTGACTCTGCTTCTGGTTCTCCTTGCTGCATGGTCTCATCTAGTACTTCCAAGGTACTCCTGCCAAGCAGTCTTACTGCTCATCTGCCTTCCAGCAGACTTCTCTTCACTACCTCAGCCTATTGCAGCTGGCAACCCCTGCCTTTTTGAGTATAGCACTCCCTGTGTCACATTCAGGGGGCGCTCTGCACTTAGTCGCAAGGGAAGCCCTCCCAGCATTCAGCCTCTGACCAGGTACGTGACAGTATCATGCAGCCAGTAATGTCAGAGGCTGACGGTGGTGCTTCCCCACTCAAGGCTCTGTGACAGCAAGTCGCAGCCCTTACCCAAGCAGTGACGAGCCTACAGGAGTATTATTCTCAGTTGGAGGGTTGCCTTCAGAACCAGACGATGTCTTGTTGTGGAAACTCCTACTCCACCTGATGCAGTCACTGCATCCGCTCCAATGATGGTTCCTCCCCCCTGCTGTCCAATGAACCTCAGTCTTGGGCCCATCAGTAATTGGAACAAAAGAATCCCGCATTGACTCAGTGGACTTGTTCTTTGAAGCCATGGCCAAATTATTTGATGACCCGCAATTCATGGCCACTGCTGAAGCTGCCCTTCATGCCTTGCGGCAAGGGCAGCGCCCTGTAGAGGACTATATTGTGGACTTTTGCAATTGGGCTGCAGACACAGGATGGAATGAGGCCGCTCTCAGGTTCAAACAAGCCAAGCTGGAATTGATATCTATCAAAGATGAGCTAGCGCGAGTGGAGTCCCCAACCACATAAGGGCTCATTCTGCTCGCCATCCAACATGATAGGCGCCTACGGGAGCGACGGTCTGAACGATCCTTCCAGCCTACATGGAAGCTGCCTACATTTCCAGCCGCTCCTGCATCCTCCTCTCCAGTCAAGTCTAACAGAGGGCCAGTGCAAATTGGCGTGGTTCGCTCTGCCCTCACCCCTAATGAGAGACTTAATCGCCGGCAAGCCAACCTTTGTTTCTATTGTGGAGAAGCTGGACATATCCTTTGCAACTGTCCAATAAGGCCCAGTAGATCTTCTCTCCGCAACTCTTCGTGCCTCCAAATCACGAAACCTTCTCCAACTCACCTAGTTCTCCATGTCACATTACAGTTTACGACCAAGATGAAGCTACGCCATTAGACCCAGTGAAACGCATTGACATCATTCACAACGCTGCCTCATCCCATGATGCTGTGAGTGAGTGATGTGAGGAGAATGATGGGATACCGGCGTCTGTGAGAAATGGCCGCAGCAGTGATACCGGGACACAGATGCAAGTGTTGGCTGAGCAATGAGTTAGATGAACACCGTTACAGATGTACAAGTCGGGGAACCCATTCTCTCCCTCTATCTATATCCTGGTGACAAGGAGTGCCCAGTGATTTAATACAGCCGCCATTCTAATCGACGGAGACCAATTGATTTAAAGCAGGGTAGTAACGTATGAAAGATGTTCACATGAAATGTATTACAGGATACTGCCTGATGCTTTCACTCATAATTTAGTTGTCTTCTGTAGTATTCCTGACTGTGGGATATCCATAATGCCTGTGACTTTTTAAACCTCCCCAAAACAAAGCTTTGGGAAGTAAGCGTTGAATGCTAATGAAAAACTTTAATAGGCTAAATGCTCTTTTTTGAAACATGATGGAAAGGAACTGATTGTTAAAACTACAGCACCATAATAATGATTTTCAATTACTGGATCCTCTTGAGACAATACAAGTGCACATCAAGGACTGTTTGTTTTCAAACCTTTTTCAGTACCCAGTACACCAATGTTTTTCTGGATATATGGACTTCCTCAGCTTTTTACTAACCCTATCTTCAATATACTGAACAATATACAAGTTCTCTGCATGATAGGCTTAGTCAATATCCCCCCAATTAGCCTAGTATCTATCCCCCACATCCCACCTTTCTCTTCAATTGGATTAGCTTACTGCCAGCCATCAATAATTAGTTTACTTAGGGGTCCATATAAAACCCCATATTATCAAGTTATATTTAAATGATTTGATTGTCTGACTGGCTGTTGGCTAATACAATGCGTCCGGGCAGTGTTCAGTGTTGTTTTGTATTGTTATATGTCACTCTTGTTTGTTGATATGTTTATGGTAATTAGGGATGACTCGAACATCGCACATTCGACCATTCGTCGAATTCCGAACGTTATGGGCCATTCACGCCAAATTCGAGTGGCGCGTCATGGCCCATAATTCACTGTGGCATCGCAGTGCATTGCTGGCTGATGATTTGCCAAGCATGCACTATGACCCGCATGCTTGGCCAATCACAGTGCCGTCTGTACAGAGAGCCATAATTGGCCAAAGCCAGGGTGGCTTTGGCCAATTATGGTTTAGGGGGTTTAGTACAGGCCCACACTATATAAGGCCGCCTTCGTGGCGGCCTTGTGTAGTGGGTTGTGGCGGAGAGATAGACAGAGAGACAGTGTCATTTGATTTAAGTTAGATAGAGTAGGCAGGCAAGTCAGTTAGCTGCACACAGTGTATTGTATGCAGCACAGTGGTGTAGTGAATAGCACTCTCGCCTAGCAGTAACAAGGGTCGCTGGTTCAAATCCCAACCACGACACTACCTGCCTGGAGTTTGCATGTTCTCCCTGTGCCTGCGTGGGTTTCCTCCGGGTACTCCGGTTTCCTCCCACACTCCAAAGACATGCTGGTAGGTTAATTGGCTTCTGTCCAAAAAAATTGGCCCTAGTATATGAATGTTAGGGACCTTGGATTGTGGGCTCCTTGAGGGTAGGGATCGATGTGAGTGTGCGATATATGTGTGGAGCGCTGCGTAAAAAAAAAAAAAAAAAAAAAAAATTACACAGCGCTATATGGGTACCTTAAATAAATAAAAAAATAGGGATAATTGTAGACATGCACCCACACTCACTCAGGTTGAACTCGATGGACTGGTGTCTTTATTCAACCTTACTAACTATGTAACTATATATATATATATATATATATATATATATATATATATATATATATGCATCCTAGGTGTTGTGTATATATACTGTTTTCAGTTTATCTAGATCCGTTTCTGTTATTCTCTTCCTACTGACAGGCAGGCAGGTGTTTTTACAGTATTTACAGCTATCTGAAGAAAATTGCTGGTGTTCTTCTGATCCTATTAGCTACAGTATTTACAGTTAGTGTAGTGCATCCTCTGCACAGTGTGCACCTAAAGCTATATGGAGAAGGGTGGATGGAGGGTGCATGATCAATTGCTCACATCAAAGTGTGTATAAATTTATTCATATATAATGAAATAAAAACAAATAAATACCAATACTACATTTCATGCAAACAGGTAACAAAATATGCAAAAAAAAAGGAAAAAATAGGTTAAGAGTAACACAAGCCCATGTTAAGATGAGTGTTTAAAATCGTCTGATGCGTTTCGAGGATAACCTCTTCATCAGAGCCTTGAGAACCAGGGCACAGTCTGTATAGGCCGGTAGGCCAACATGTGTACATAACAAGGAATGGCTAGTTGGGAGGTGTAGCCTGTGATGAATAGTTAGTTATTCTGAGTTCCATACCAGTCCACGTTCAAACGTTCTATGTAGTGTGTTAATGGTATGTGTGTTCTCCTTTGAATTGTTGATGTGAGACTGTGGGGTGGACCTGTCTCACGGGCTGGATGGAGGAGAGGCTGCAGCCTGTGTACGTCCTAGGGGGAGAAGGCAGTCCTGTGCTCTAGGAGGATGGAAGAGGGAAGAAATCTCTTCATACAATGCTGGAGCCGTGTGTGTCTGAAGCTGTCTCTCCGCCTCAAACATAGGTGAATGTCAAAAAAAGCTACCTGAAGAAAATTGGTGGTGTTCTTCTAATCCTATTAGTACCACATGCAGCTGCAGTATTTACAAGTTAGTGTAGTGCGTCCTCTGCACAGTGTGCACCTAAAGCTACCTGAAGAAAATTGGTGGTGTTCTTCTGATCCTATTAGTACCACAGGCAGCTGCAGTATTTACAGTTAGTGTAGTGCATCCTCTGCACAGTGTGCACCTTAAGCTACCTGAAATAAATTGGTGGTGTTCTTCTGATCCTATTAGTACCACAGGGAGGCAGCTGCAGTATTTAAAGTTAGTGTACTGCGTCCTCTGCACAGTGTGCACCTAAAGCTACCTGAAGAAAATTGGTGGTGTTCTTCTGATCCTATTAGTACCACAGGCAACTGCAGTATTTACAGTTAGTGTAGTGCGTCCTCTGCAGTGTGCACCTTAAGCTACCTGAAGAAAATTGGTGGTTTTCTCATGCTAATAATACTACAGGCAGGTAGTTGATTCTGCTAGCTGCAGTATCAGTATATATACATCCCAGCTTTGTGCAGCTACATCTCACTGCAGGCCATTAGTATGTCTGGAAGGCCAACAAGGAGAGGCAGACAGTCACAAGCCAATAAAAGAGGGCAAGCAGGCTCTGTGTCTAGAGGCAACACTGCTGGTCGTGGAGACAGTGCATCCTCATCAGCCGTGGCCATGGGACACGCTTGTCCTTTTTTTCAGCAGCTGGCCGTGTTGAACCGCAACATGCGGAAGACTTGGTAGAGTGGATGACCAAGCCGTCCTCATCCTCTCCATCCTCTCACCCAGGCTCAGGGTAATTTGTCTGGCAAAGCAACTGCCAACACAGCCTCTGCCCTCGGCTCAATGGCATCAGTCACTCCTTCCCTAGCCCCACCATGCCCTCCTGAGGAGTCCCCTGAACTGTTTGACCACAAGGTTGGGTACATGCTCCAGGAGGATGCCCAGCGTTTTGAAGGCTCCGATGATGGTACCCAGCTAGAGGAAGGCAGTAATGTGAGCCCAGAGAGAGGGGGTGCACAAGGAGGACAGCAATCTGGCAGTCATGTTCCCCCAGCTACAGCATACTGCTAGCTTTGCTCCAGTGATGAGGAGGGAGGTGAAGATGATGTCACTGACTCCACGTGGGTGCCTGATAGGAGAGAGGAGGAGGAGGCACATCTCCAACGAGGCAGGATGCTCTCCAGGGGCCAGCTTAAGGGCAGCACACCGGCTGCATCACACCGCTGAGCTCCGCATTTGCAGGGCGCTGCTGTCTCTGCACGTTATTCCAAAAGTTCTTTGGTGTGGGCCTTTGAGACGAGTGCATCAGATCCCACAGCTGCTATTTGCAACATATGTCTCAAGCATATCTCACGTGGCCAAAACATCACCCGCATGGGCACCACATGCTTGACCAGACATATGTCAACCTTCCATGCAGTTCGCTGGCAAGCGTACCTAAAAGACCCACACCAAAGAACTAAGCGGACCTCTCCTTGCTCCTCATCAGCGGGGATCTCCAACCCCACTGTACCTTCAGTACTCTCTGAAACCTGCACTGAGAGGAATGAAGGTGTAGAATTAGGTGTGTCACAGCCAAGTACTTGCGGGCAATCTGATATCGGTACACCGACATCAGATTGTACCAGGCAAATTTCCCTGCCCCAGCTGCTGCACCGCCGAAAGAAGTTCTCTCCCAGTCATCCACATGCCCAGCGGTTGAATGCTAGCTTGGCTAAATTGCTAGCACTTCAACTGCTGCCTTTTCAGTTGGTAGACTCTGCCCCCTTCCGTGAGTTTGTGGAATGTGCAGTTCCTCAGTGGCAGGTTCCCAAACGCCACTTTTTCTCACGGAAGGCGATTCCGGCTCTCTACCGGCATATGGAAGGCAATGTCTTGGCCGCGCTGGACAGGGCGGTCAGCGGTGAGTTGCATATTACCGCTGACTCATGGTCCAGCAGGCATGGACAGGGACGTTACCTATCTTTCACCGCTCACTGGGTGACTCTTCTGGCATCTGGGAAGGATACAGGACAGGGTGCAGAAAAGTTGGAGGTTGTTCCGCCACCACGCCTCCAAAATTCTACTAGTGGTGATTCTGCCACACCTCTCTCCTCCACCCCCTCCTTTTCTTCTTCCTCCATAGCCTCTTCCTGTGCTGATTTGTCCTCGGAACCAGCGGTGCTCTGTAGGTGTTCAAGGGGCTACGCAAGTACGCAGGCAAAAAGATGCCATGCGGTGCTTGAGCTGGTGTGCTTGGGAGACAGGAGCCACACTGGGGCAGAGATTCTGTCAGCTCTGCAGGGGCAGGTTCAGAGGTGGTTGACGCCACGCCAGCTTAAGGCAGGTATGGTGGTTTGCGACCAACCTCCTCTCCGCCCTCCGACAGGGACAACTGACCCATGTGCCCTGTTTGGCTCACGTCCTTAACTTGGTGGTGCAGCGGTTCTTGGGCAGGTACCTGGGCTTACAGGATGTCCTAAGGCAGGCTAGGAAAGTCTGTGTGCATTTCCACAGGTCATATAATGCCAGTGCTTGGCTGGCTGACCTCCAAAAGGAATTTAACCTTCCCAAGAACCACCTAATCTGTGACATGCCCAGCAGGTGGAACTCAACGTTGGCCATGCTGCAGCGGCTGCACACACAGCAGAGGCCCATCAATGAGTACCTATGCGACTATGGCACCTGGACAGGGGACCTTGTTTTTTTTCCCCACGCCAGTGGGCTATGATAAGGGATGCATGCACTGTCCTGTCACCATTTGAGGAGGCCACAAGGATGGTGAGCAGTGACAGTGCATGCATCAGTGACACTGTCTGTCTTGTCCACCTGTTGGAGCACACGCTGTGTGGAATAATGGACAGGGCACTTGAGGCAGAACAGAGGGAGGAAGAGGATGACTTCCTTACCTCTCAAGGCCCCCTTTATCCAGACAGTGTTCCTGCGTGCCTGCCGATCTTTGGGGTTTTTGTTTCACTAAAAACCCCAAATTTTCAAAAAAAATTGTCATTGGGACACAAAGTGAGGTGAAATCTTCTGAAGAGGTGCACAGACAGCAAAACAAATGTTACAGGGGTGATAACCCTTCCCTATGTTTTCCAAAAAGCTTAAAAATAGATTTTTTGGCTGGAGTTACACTTTAAAAATGTACCAGTTTAAAATTACAAGCAGATTCTACTTAACAACAAACCTACAGTCCCTGTCTTGTTTGCACCGCCTGTATACTGCTGTTCAGAGTATATAGGGCCTGGGGGCCCCACGCCTTTCCTTTTTTAATTTGGGTGTGGGGTTTCCCTTAATATTCATACAAGACCCAAAGGGCCTGGTAATGGACTGGGGGGTGGGGGGTACCCATGCCATTTGTCTCACTGATTTTCATCCATTTTTCTGGGACCAGACATTACATTAAAGCCGCAAGCAGTTTTAAATTGTAAGGTAAGATATTTAAAGGAATATTTCACCTTTTTTTTCACTTTGAGCATCATTAAAATCACTGCTCCCGAAAAAACGTCCGTTTTTAAAACTTTTTTTGCATTGATACATGTCCCCTGGGGCAGGACCCGGGTCCTCAAACCCTTTTTAGGACAATAATATGCATATTAGCCTTTAAAATTAGCACTTTTGATTTTGAACGTTTGAGTCCCATAGACTTTAATGGGGTTCTAAAGTTCGCGCAAACTTTCGGTCCGTTCACAGATTCTGGTGCGACCCGAACCGGGGGGTGTTCAGCTCATCCCTAATGGTAATTAATTCATTTCCTTATTGGATTTAATCAGTTTTTAAGAACACTGTACTGTTTCAATTAACTTTAATACAATAGTTAAAAATTTGTCAGTGTAATAAATTTAATATTTTTATCGATAAATTTCAGTTTGATCTAATTTTTGTTGCTAATAGTAACCCTTTACCCAGTATTCTCTATAACCGGGTACCATCCCCCTTCTTTTTTCATTATAAACTATACGGTTACAGCAACAACACCTTAACAGGTGAATGATCTTAAATCGGTCATTTCATGTACTTGACAGTTTACTTGTGGACAGCTTGCCTTCCTTCCCCATACCTTATCTCCCTCCCCCTCCTTTTTTTGTGTATATGGCAAGAGTGGAGGTCAGACTTCCAGGAATAATCAATTCCGGGGCTTTCAGTTGCTTTTTGGCCATTTCTCTTGCTAAAGACTTACAGATTCCCCTTCAGGAAAAAAGAACATAAACTTAAAATTAATTTGGCTGATGGATCCACACCCCGGTCTGGGCCTGTTACTCAAGAGACTTTTCCTACTCTTACCATAATTGACTCAGGCCATCAAGAATTTCCTTTGTTTTGATGTTCTTCGTTCACCAATGTTTCCTGTAATTGTGGGGCTCCCCTGGCTGCAGGCACACAACCCACAGATAGACTGGAACACAGGAAATATTTCCTTCAAGTCAACCTACTGCCATCAGCATTGCATAATACCAGAACCTATAGCACCTTCTAGTAGCCTTACCATCCAGCCAGTTTCCAATATCAGCCAAAACGTCCCTCCAGTTTACCATGACTTTCTAGACATTTTCGATAAAAGAAAGCTGACACATTACCATCCCATCGTCCTTATGACTGTCCAATTGAGTTGTTGCCTGGTGCGGAGATCCCCTTTGGGTGAATATTTCCACTTTCAGAGACTGAGCTTGAGACCTTACGTCAATATATTGACGAGAACCTAGAGAAGGGGTTCATCCACCCATCATCTTCCCCAGCTGGTGCCGGGATCTTCTTTGTGTAGAAGAAAGACCATACCCTCAGGCCCTGTGTGGACTACAGGAAACTCAACAAAATCACCATCAAATATCGTTGTCCTCTCCCTCTCATTCCTGAGCTCTTCCAGAGATTTCGTACCGCCCAAATCTTTACTATAGTAGACTTACGAGACCTACAACCTTGTGTGCATTAGGGAGGGAGGCAAATGGAAGACCGCCTTCAGAACTCGTTTTGGGCATTTTGAATACCTTGTTATGCCTTTCAGACTGTGTAATGCCCCAGCGACCTTACAACATTTTGTGAACAACATCTTTAGAGAGTTCCTGGATCACTTCCTGATCGTATACTTGGATGACATCCTCATCTTCTCTGCCACCTTGGAGCTACAAAGAACCCATGTCCGGAAGGTACTATCCACACTAAGGGAACATGGGCTCTATGGAAAAGCAGAGAAGTGTGAATTTTAAAAGCCGTCCATACAATTCCTGGGTCTAATTATTTCCACATCTGGGGTAGCCATGGACCCTTAGGAAGTATCCGCTATTCTGGAGTGGCCAGCCCCTACCGATAAGAAAGGCATCCAAAGGTTCGTAGGGTGATTTTTTATCAGAGATTCATTAAACACTTTTCTGGTATTATTGCCCCCATTACTCAGCAGACTCACCAGCATAAGCGTTTCCAGTGGTCACAGGAGGCCCAAGAAGCTTTCGATAAGCTAAAGGCTCTGTTCACCTCAGCCCCAATTCTGAAACATCCAGATCCAGCCTTGCCCTATGTCCTGTCTCAACTTAAAGGCCCTAAAGCTTTACTACACCCAGTAGCCTTTTTCTCCCAAAAACTAAGCCAGACGGAAAGAAATTATGATGTGGGGGATCGGGAATTACTGGCAATAAAAGCTGCTCTAAAAGAATGCGGTATCTACTTGAAGGCGCAGACCATAAGAACCTTGAATATCTCAGATCCACCAAATGACTAAGGCCACTGCAAGCCAGATGGGCCTTGTTCTTTTCGAGGTTTACCTTTCATCTCTCTTATCACCCAGGGTCCAAGAATGGGAAGGCAGATGCTCTCTCACATATGTTCCCAGAAACCCCAGAGACTTTCGCCCCTAGCACCATCTTGCCCCCTCAGAATTTCCTTTTGATTCAGCCCAATCTAAAATTGACTCTTGAACAAGCCTCTGCTCAATGCTCTGAATCCGAAGGTTCTGCATTCAGAAGACAGGAAGGACTCCTGTGGCACAAGGACAAGATCTTTGTTCCCGGGGGAGTCAGACTTTAGGTCCTCAAGACCTTTCATGAACACCAGCGTGCCGGCCATTTCGGGGTCCATAAGACTTCTGAGTTGATTTGGCGATCCTACTGGTGGCCTAACCTGAGGCAAGATTGCAAGGACTTTGTAGGTTCCTGCACAACCTGTGCCAGAAATAAAGGAAGCTGCACACAAGCTTGGGGTCTGCTAAGACCACTACCTATCCCAGACCGCCCTTGGAAGATGCTACCCATGGATTTTATAGTGGAATTACCCCCTTCGAAGGCTTTTCCACTATCCTGGTGGTGGTCGATCGTCTATCAAAGATGGCCCAGTTTCTGCCTCTACGAGGTACACCCTCTGCTGTAGATACAGCACATGTCTTTATCAAAGAGATCTTAAGATTGCACGGCATGCCAAACAGTATTGTTTGGCAGGCCGAGGAGTGCAGAGGAGTGCAATTTACTTCAAAGTTCTGGAGGGCTCTTTGCAAAGCTTTGAACATTGAAATCTGCTTGTCCTCTGCCTACCATCTGCAGAGTAATGGCTAGATGGAGAGGAGAAATCAGATGCTAGAGCAGTATCACCATTGCTTTTCTACCTTCTCCCAAGATAACTGGGTAGCCTTGCTCCCATATGCCGAGCAGTCATTAACTGCTGCATGATCTTCAGCTTCCCTGTGTATTCCTGAGTTCTTGTTCCTGTTGTCTGACTTGTTATCGACCCGGCTTGCCTCGACCAGTCTGATCTGTGTATGACCACGGCTTGACCCTTGGTTTGCTCCTGTTAACCCTGCTTCTGCCTGCTGCCCTGTGTATGATCCCTGGATTGTTCTATTGACTCTGCTTCTGCTTGCTGTTCTGTGTATGACTTCCGGCCTGGCTCCTGACTCCGCTTCTGGTTCTCCCTGCTGCACGGTCTCATCTGGTACTTCTGAGGTACTCCTGCCAAGCAGTCTAGCCCTGCCTCTGAGTATAGCACTCCCTGTGCCACCTTCAGGGGGCATTCTGCACTTAGTCCTCCTGTCACTTCAGCCTCCGACCAGGTACGTGACAGTAACCCACTTCCTGTCTGTCTGGTTGCTTATGCACCAGCTCGATTCTGCACTTCTCTTTTAGAAAGTGTATTGTCACAGTCAGGGGTCATGCTCGGAGACCAGTAGCTATAGCAGTAGAGAGGCTCCCAGCATGATAGGTATACAACAGGTCACCTTGGAAGATGACATGGGCTCACCTGAGATGTGGAGTCTAAGCACTAACTGGTTTTAACCAGAGCTCCTGATGGTGGAGATGAGTTTTTGTGGCATGTTAGTACCTGATCGCAGTCCTCAGGATCACCCCACTAGGTGGTGAGCAAGCCAGGGTCTATTAGCAGATATAGCAGGTAGATAGATCAAGCAGAAGCATAGTCAGTGAACAAGCTAAAGGTCAGTAATAAGTGGTCATAGGTTGGGATCAAGTAGAAGAGTAGTCAAGGAACAAACCAAAGGTCGGTATTGATCAGTAGCGAAGATAAGGATGGCAGCAGAAGCGACAAGAGCAAGCTATTGGCTGGAGACAGCACAGTATTCTGGCAAACAGGAAGTGCAAAGGCATGGCTTAAATATGAAGTCCATGAGAAGAGCAAAGCATTCAAGGTTCAAGAGAAACAAGACACAAGACAAGGTTGTCTAAGGAATCAGGCCGAAGCTGTCCAGCATCTCAGGTGATTTTACAAAAAAAGAGATACTGCCAGATAGAGCAGAGGTCGCAGGTTCAGATCTGGGTCCTGACAGGTATTTTTTCAAGAGCTCAAACAATAATTCTACCACTACTATCTTGAGTATGCTGTCTAGGTCTTCTAAACAATCCTTAGGAAGGATGTGCTTGAACAAACAGAATGAAGTTGAATGAGAAACGATTCAATCTTAAACTGCATAATGGGTTCTTTACTGTTAGAATAGAATAGTTGGTGGTGTCAATGTACATAAATTCAAAAAATGCTTACATATTGGTGTCTTTGTTAAACCTTAACTATGTAACTACGTAAAAATCAATCATGTAACAGGTTTGGTTGCTTTAAACTCATTATACCCTTACTGGGTCCATATAGAAACCTCTCATATAACTAAAGTTATTAGGATATTAAGAAGGATATTAAACATGTATAACAAATAAGGTCTAGATGTGATTTAGCATATTAAAATGACAAAGTTATGAAAACCCAGTGTCCCAATCATATTCACAGTACAGACGTTTCTATTGTTCCCAGAACAATTCAGGCTTACCATACATCTGTTTCAAGCACATATATTTGCATGAACATCAATTTTTAAACCCAAGTCAGATTGAACAAAATGTTCTTACCATACATTTTTGTCTTATGCCCCGTACACATGATTGGACATTCCGACAACAAAATCCATGGATTTTCTCCGATGGATGTTGGCTCAAAATTCTCTTGAATACACACGGTCACACAAATCTTGTCGGAAATTCTGAACGTCAAGAGCGCGGCGACGTACAACACATAAATTATAAAAATTTCCTTTGCGCTGGTAGATGTGGAAAAAATATTTTTAATACTAAACAGTGTAGAATAATAAATGTGAATATTGCAGCAAAATAAAAGTGCTCACACAACCACTTAATAGATAAATACTTAAAATAAATTTCGCGCAATAATAACAATGGTGATGTGTATTATACAATGGTGATGTGTATTATACTGGGGTAAGGGACAAAAAATTATATAGTGGTGTCTGTAATAGTAGGTAGGATCAACGATCTCTGTGTTGGAACATATATCTATTACCACTATTTAGCAATAATAAAATAATGGTGCTGTATTTAAAGTGAAAACGTGCTAATGTCTAAAGATACCAAAAAAAAGGGTGATAAAGTGCAAACAAGTTGGGATACCATAAATGAATAATCGTGAATAAATAAAGGTGAATAAAAAATCCTTATTTGAAAATCCTTATAAAAATTGAATAATTAATATAGAGTGCAACCCGTCAAGAAAGTGAATACATAATACACAGACAAATGCCAACAGTGAACTATAATAAAGTGCAATCACAATTCATCTAAATGTGCCTTTAAAAATAAGTGGCAGCATTGTAGGATTGAAAATGAAAAGTTCATAAAATCTTGGATAGATGGCGCTGTTGGAGAGGTAAGAATAGTCCTTCTATTCAGATCTGTGTATGTTCTATGTGCTGGATAAATTATTTCTATATTGGTGTCTTCTAATTCAGTCTCACAGGACTCTCACCTTAGAGTAGTACAAATCAGGCTGTGGTAGTATATTCCTTGAAGTGTGGCAGCACTGTCTGGAAGCTTCTCCTTCTTAGTACTTAACTCTCCATGTTTTCTCCTTACTCCCTCCGCTCTGGTGCAGCTCAAACAGGGGGGGGGGAATATAAACAGGGGAGGGGGAGAGAGAAGACAGGCTCCACTAGTGTGTTATTGTTTTAAAACAAAGGGGAGATATTTATTTGATTCATGCTCTTACATTTAATAATTAAAAACGAATGAGAAGTCTGGCGTTCTCAGCGCCCTCTCACTTGTGTTGACAGCTGTGTGCCGCTCCAGCCAATCCCTACGCGTTACGACACGTCACGTGTCTTCATCTGGGGAACGGGATTGGCTGTTCTATGTAACCTTATATATAGTGAAACCGGAGGTACTGCAACCGCCATTTTACTTGTGGGTATAATGTTAAACTCGGCGGCCTGTATGCTAGAACCGGAAGTTCTAGAACGGCCATTTTACTTATGGTTGTATTTCTTATAATCGGCGGTCATTTTTCTTTAGATCTGTGGTGTGGATTCGCCACCATTTTATTGTAGATAGCTATAATACTACTCTATGTGTTAAACTTCTATGTGGGCAGCCATTGTTTTGGTGGAGATACAATTACATGTGATTTCTTGTTTACGGCCAATATGTATAATAAAGGACGTTGCACCATAGACTATTTAAGCCGCAATAAAGAAAATACCCTTATTTGGTGCACTAATGGTGTTATACAATAAAAATAAGTAGCGGAGGGAGTAAGGAGAAAACATGGAGAGTTAAGTACTAAGAAGGAGAAGCTTTCAGACAGTGCTGCCACACTTCAAGGAATATACTACCACAGCCTGATTTGTACTACTCTAAGGTGAGAGTCTTGTGAGACTGAATTAGAAGACACCACTATAGAAATAATTTATCCAGCACATAGAACATACACAGATCTGAATAGAAGGACTATTCTTACCTCTCCAACAGCGCCATCTATCCAAGATTTTATGAACTTTTCATTTTCAATCCTGCAATGCTGCCACTTATTTTTAAAGGCACATTTAGATGAATTGTGATTGCACTTTATTATAGTTCACTGTTGACATTTGTCTGTGTATTATGTATTCACTTTCTTGATGGGTTGCACTCTATATTAATTATTAAATTTTTATAAGGATTTTCAAATAAGGATTTTTTATTCACCTTTATTTATTCACGATTATTCATTTATGGTATCCCAACTTGTTTGCACTTTATCACCCTTTTTTTTGGTATCTTTAGACATTAGCACGTTTTCACTTTAAATACAGCACCATTATTTTATTATTGCTAAATAGTGGTAATAGACATATTTTCCAACACAGAGATCGTTGATCCTACCTACTATTACAGACATCACTATATAATTTTTTGTCCCTTACCCCAGTATAATACACATCACCATTGTATAATACACATCACCATTGTTAATATTGCGCGAAATTTATTTTAAGACGTACAACACATACAACAAGCCGAGAAAAACAAAGTTCAATAGCCAGTGCGGCCCTTCTGCTTGATTCCGAGCATGCGTGGACATTTGTGCGTCAGCATTGTGTACACACGATCGGAATTTACAACAACGGATTTTGTTGTCGGAAAATTTGAGATCCAGATCTCAAATTTTTGGTGACGGAAATTCCGATGGAAAATGTCCGATGGAGCCTACACACGGTTGGAATTTCCGACAACAAGCTCCCATTGAACATTTTCCGTTGGAAAGTCTGACTGTGTGTACGGGGTATTAGAGTTTCAGCATGTCCCACTGACCCAGGGCATTTTTTTATGCCAGCATATAGAGTATTTATAAAGTATTGGCAGGTACTTTCTTTGCCTCGACACAGAGAAAAAGAAGGTGTTTCTTCCAGCTTGAGCTAACATCATGTTACCCAGATTAGCTTTTAGTATAAATGACAACATATTGCAGTTGGCCAGATGGGCAGACTTCCAATCTCAATCATTTCTATCATATGACAATGTGTTTTACTACTCACACACAAAATACTAACATTACAAATAAATTAAGCTAAACTGAGCAACACATAGTATCTCCTGTCAATAAATATAGGGGATATATAATTCTTCATAATAACACTTATTTACTTTTGCAGCTTTACTTTAAAGTCATCTTGATGTGACGTTCACATTTTTACATACTTGTGCTTCCATACTTTTGAAATCTTAAGTTAAAAAATGAGGACTGTAGATTAACCACTAGACGGAGATCTACATTATACCACAGTAATTCTGCCTTCTTGCCTAAATGAACAATGCCACTAAAGGAGCTGTAAGTATGTTTTTTTTTTTTGTTTTAGTTTAATTCCAATGTTTTGTGGAGCCCCCGGGATACCTAGTGAAGGCTGTAAACAAGGCATTGATATGTGTCCAAGTTGGTAGTAAACTCAACCATGTGTCACTCAACTGTAAAATGACAGAGTCTCTAATGGCCTCTGAGGCTGTGTGGCATTTGACAGTTATTGTCACTGTGTCCCTACACATGAACAACAGGGGGGATTAATGCTTGCAGTGTGCTTAAAACACAGCTCACATGTGAGTACAGATGTTCACACACATAATGATGACAGTCCCTGAACTAGGTGTTTATATGCTACTATTCAGTGCGTACAGTTAAGTTCTAGTGTGCTCTGTGCATTTACTCTCCAGACAATGCCGCTATTTTGCTATATGTTACTTTAAGGAAGGCTTTGTAATGTGCATGTCAGCACTTTATAAATGAATAAAACTTTAAAAATGTCCAAACAAGTCCACCTATCTAAGCAATGAAATATGCATGCCCTAATTCTAAATTGCATGTCACAAAAACCTGTATGCTGTCATATGAACAAGTACAATTGTGCTCATAAGTTTACATAACCTGGCAGAATTTATGATTTTTTGACCATTTTTCACAGAATATGAATGATAACAAAAACTTTTTTCACTCATGGTTAGTGTTTGGCTGAAGCCATTTATTATCAGTCAACCGTGTATACTCTTTTTAAGTCATAATGAAAACAGAAACTACCCAAATGACCTTGATCAAAAGTTTACATACCCCAGTTCTTAATACTGTGTATTGCCCCCTTTAACATCAATGACAGCTTGAAGTCTTATGTGGTATTTGTGGATGAGGCTCTTTATCTTCTCAGATGGTAAAGCTGCCCATTCCTTTTGGCAAAAAGCCTCCAGTTCCTGTAAATTCTTGGGCTGTCTTGCATGAACTGCATATTTGTGATCTCCCCAGAGTGGCTCAATGATATTGAGGTCAGGATTGAGATGGCCACTCCAGAACCTTCATTTTTTTTGCTGTAGCCAATGACAGGTCAACTTGGCCTTGCGTTTTAGATCATTGTCATGTTGGAATGTCCACTTATGTCCCATGCGCAGCTTCCTGGCTGATGAATGCAAATGTTCCTCCAGTATTTTTTAAATACATACTGCTTTCATCTTGCCATAAATTTTGACCACATTTCCTGTGCCTTTGTAGCTCACACATCCCCAGAACATCAGCGATCCACCTCAGTGTTTCACAGTAGGAATTGTGTTACCTTTCATCATAGGCCTTGTTGACGCCTCTCCAAATGAAGCGTTTATAGTTGTGGCCAAAAAGCTCAATTTTGGTCTCATCACCAAATGACTTTGTGCCAGAAGGTTTGAGGCTTGTCTCTGTGCTGTTTGGTGTATTGTAAGCGGGATACTTTGTGGCATTTGCGTAGTAATGGCTTTCTTCTATTTGACCATGCAGCCCATCTTTCTTCAAGTGCCTCCTTATTGCATCTTGAAACAGCCACACCACTTGTTTTCAGAGATTCCTATATTTCACCTGAAGTTATTTGTGCATCCTGAACAATTTTCCTGACAGCTGTGGCTGAAATTTTAGTTGGTCTACCTGAAGGTGGTTTGGTTTCAACAGAACCCCTTATTTTCCACTTCTTGATTAGAGTTTAAAAACTGCTGATTGGCATTCTCAATTCATTGGATATCTTTTTTATATCACTTTCCTGTTTTATACAGATCAACTGCCTTTTCCCACAGATCCTTTGACAAGTCTATTGCTTTCCCAATGACGCAGAATCAATAAAATGTCAGTACAGCACTGGATGAAAGATGCAAGGGTCTGTCAGGAGTCCAGAAAAGTATTGATTTTTTTACACACACACTAATTACAAGCAAACAGATCACAGGTGACGATGGTTACCTTTAATAGCCATTAAAACCCCTTTGTGTCAACTTGTGTGCATGTTATCAGGCCAAAATCACCAGGGTATGTAAACTTTTGATCAGGGTTATTTGGGTAGTTTCTGTTGTCATTATGATTTAAAAAGAGTAAACACAGTTGATTGATAATGAATGGCTTCAGCCAAACACTAACCATGAGTGAAAGAAAAGTGTTATCATTCATAGTCTCTAAAAAATGTCCAAGAAATCAAATTTTGCCAGGGTATGTAAACTTATGAGCACAACTGTATATGTAGAACTATTTAGCAATTGGACCTCTAGTCCAAGCAAAGACTTGAAATATTGCACACCATCTAGTGTTTGGACTTCTGTGAAATGTGCACAAATATAGGTCCATGAACTTTACAGCATCCCTCTGTGCTTGGTTTCCTGAGGTCTTTTACAAACCAAGGTTTTACAGCCCTTATAAAAGAACTATGGCCAGTCAAAATAGAGTAAATTGTAAACTAAGCACAGCCTATAAAACAATAGCATCTATAACTAGAAAAGCTACAATTTCTGGGTAAATTGTGGGAAGTGTTCTTTGCCTCCACCAGTAGACTACAATCATTATGAAGCCTAGCAGATGAAGGTATGACAACATGCATTTGGGGGGTCTCAGCATCTTGACGTAGAATGGAGGTGAAGGTGTGCTATCTGTTTGATGATAATCAGTGTTTACAACCACTGTTTCCTGGCAACACTCATGCCCTGTTTATGCTTCACAAACACTGCTCAATACACAATACACAGGATCATGATCGCTGTAATAACTGTGCAGTACTTCAAACGGTCGTATTTTAAAAACTATAAATCCTACAGCGAAGAGCTTTATATTGTGATAATCACGAGAACCAGACCTAGATTTTGATACATAGTATGTCTCTGAAATATTAAAATTGAAGGCACAGTCACAGTTTAGATATTGCCCTTCAAATTTGAAGGGGCTAGAGTGTAGTTTCAATGAATGTCAATGGACGGTGTGAGTTGCAAACAAATGGTCATATTATGAAAACTATCAGGACTATGGCTTAGCTGTGGACATGTTTAGTGGCAGCAGGGATAGCTGAACGTTTTGATATAAGATTTGTGTAGGTGGACTTGAAAATGCAGGAGTGGTGGCAGTTTAGAAATCATGTTCTGATTTTTCAGCTTTTGTCACCTCCCACTCTAGTTTTGAACATTTCCCCATTCATTCCTATGGGACCAATTTTGCCGCAAAAATGACCATATTTCATGAACCATTTGACAAAACGTTCCACAAAGTAATAGCACACCATTCGGGAACAATCCGCACGTTTCGGTATATTATTTGTCTATGTAGTGTAAAAACTGTGGAAGGAGTTAGGGTGGTAAATTTGGCTATAATAAGAATAATAACTAGAAAATGCATTTCCTGGGGAAAATGCGTGGGAATGCTGAATTGCTAAAATGGCCCCCAGCAAAACTGCCCCCATCATATTGCCATCAAAACTGCCCCATCATATTGCCACCATCAAAACTGCCCCATCATATTGCCACCATCAAAACTGCCCCATCAGAATTGCCCCATCAAAACTGCCCCATCATATTGCCACCATCAAAACTGCCCCATCAGAATTGCCCCATCAAAACTGCCCCATCATATTGCCACCATCAAAACTGCCCCATGAAAACTGCCCCATCATATTGCCACCATGAAAACTGCCCCATCAGAATTGCCCTATCAAAACTGCCCCATCATATTGCCACCATCAAAACTGCCCCATCAGAATTGTCCCATCAAAGCTGCCCCATCATATTGCCACCATCAAAACTGCCCCATCATATTGCCACCATCAAAACTGCCCCATCAGAATTGCCCCATCAAAACTGCCCCATCAGAATTGCCCCATCAAAACTGCGCCATCAGAATTGCCCCATCAAAACTGCCCCATCATATTGCCACCATGAAACTGCCCCATCAGAATTGCCCTATCAAAACTACCCCATCATATTGCCACCATCAAAACTGCCCCACCATATTGCCACCATCAAAATTGCCCCATCAAAACTGAACCATCATAATTGCCCCATCAAAACTGCCCCATCAGAATTGCCCTATCAAAACTGCCCCATCATATTCCTCTATTATAAATCAGTACATGGTGTGTCTGTCCCCTCCCCCGGGCTCTGTAATCAAAGCTGAGATGCTCCAGCCACCTCCCCCCCTGTGTATAACAGAAGCTTTGGTAACCATGGCAACAAAACAAACACAGTACACTCTGATTAATGGCTAAAATTTCTTGAAATGACCTCTAAACAAAAAGCTTTTTCTCAAAAATTGTAAAAGATATCAAACTGAAAAGATATAGCCAGATAGCTGAATATTTTGTGAACATTTTAAAGTTTGTTTGGTGTCTCTAGGTGAAAGTATGAGGGAGCTGAAACTTTTGGGAGCGGAAGAAGAATTTAAGGATTTCAAGCATGCTCCCATTGACTTCAATGTTAAAGAAAAGTGATAAAAAGCTTAATATTTTAAAAAGTATAAATGGTAGAAAAAAAGTTGAAAAAGAGCACACCTCAGCTAAAAGAGACGAACATTTTGATAGTTGAATGGTTTTAATAGCTGAAAGTATGCAGAAGTTACGCAGAACCAAAAAACGTACGGAATAAAATTAAAATTAAAATTAAAAATAAATAAAATTGAATAACAATAGTGGGACTGCTAAAGCATTCCCACTAACTAGAAAAGCTACAATTTCTGGGGAAATTGTGAAAAGTGTTCTTGCCTCTACAACTGGAGTGGGCGGAGTAACTCGGTGGAGTGGCTTGAGTAACTGTTGTGTGGTTGGAGTGGCTGGAGTAACTGTGAAAAGTGTTAAAAAGCTTATTTTAAAAAGTATAAATAGTAGTAAAAAAATTGAAGTCTCATCATTAGCTGAAAGAGCTGAACACTTTTTTCAAAAATTATGATTTTTTTTTCAAAAATGATTTTTTTTTTTTCAAAAATTATTTTTTTTTTCAAAAATGATTTTTTTTTTTTCAAAAATATTTTTTTTTTTTCAAAAATATTTTTTTTTTTCAAAAATATATTTTTTTACTTCAAAAATATTTTTTTTTTTTCAAAAATGATTTTTTTTTTCAAAAATGATTTTTTTTTTCAAAAATATTTTTTTTTTACATGGGGCGGTCATAATGTTTTGGCTGATCATGGAGTGGTCATAATGTTTTGGCTGATGATGGGGTTGTCAGCTTTTGTCACCTCCCACTCTAGTTTTGAACATTTCGCCATTCATTCCTATGGGACCAATTTCGCCGCAAAAACGACAATATTTCGTGGACCATTCAGCAAAACGTTCCACAAAGTAATAGCACACCAATCGGGAACAATCCGCACGTTTCGGTATATTACTTGTCTCTGTAGTGTAAAAACTGTGGGAGGAGTCTACAAGCATTATCAAGTCTAGCAGATGAAGTCACATGCATTTGGGGTGTCTCAGCATCTTGTGTTTACAACCATTGTTTCCTAGCAACGCTCATGCCCTGTTTATGCTTCACAAATACTGTTCAATACACAATAGACAGGACCATGATAGATGTAGTAACTATGCAGTAATTCAAATGGCCGTATTTTAAAAACTATAAATCCTACAGCGAAAATCTTTATATTGTGAGAATCACAAGACCCAGACCTAGATTTTGATATATAGTATGTCTCTGAAATATTAAAATTGAAGGCAGGGTCGCAGTTTAGAAATTGCCCTTCAAATTTGAAGGGGCTAGAGTGTAGTTTCAATGAATGTCAATGGACGGTGTGAGTTGCAAACAAATGGTCATATTGTGAAAACTATAAGGACTATGGCTTAGCCGTGGACATGTTTAGTGGCAGCAGGGATAGCTGAACGTTTTGATATAAGATTTGTGTAGGTGGGCTTGAAAATGAGGGAGTGGGGGCAGTTTAGAAATCATGTTCTGATTTTTCAGCTTTTGTCACCTCCCACTCTAGTTTCCCCATTCATTCCTATGGGACCAATTTTGCCGCAAAAACAACGATATTTCGTGAACCATTCGGCGAAACGTTCCACAAAATAATAGCACACCATTCGGGAACAGTCCGCACGTTTCAGTATATTACTTGTCCATGTAGTGTAAAAACTGTGGGAGGAGTTAGGGTGGTAAATTTGGCTATAATAATAATAACTAGAAAAGCTACAATTTCTGGGGAAATTGTGAAAGTGTTCTTGCCTCTACAACTGGAGTGGGCGGAGTAACTGGGTGGGGTGGAGTGGCTTGAGTAACTGTGAAAAGTGTTAAAAAGCTTAATATTTTAAAAAGTATAAATAGTAGTAAAAAAGTTCCATCATTAGCTGAAAGAGCTGAACATTTTTTTCAAAAGTAATTTTTTTTTTTCAAAAATGAATTTTTTTTTTTCAAAAATGAATTTTTTTTATTCAAAAATGATTTTTTTTTCTTCAAAAATGATTTTTTTTTTTCAAAAATGATTTTTTTTTAAAAGTAATTTTTTTTCTCAAAAATAATTTTTTTTTTCGAAATTATTATTTTTTTTAAGTAATTTTTTTTTCAAAAATTTTTTTTTTTTTTTTTCAAAAATAATTTTTTTTTTTTCAAAAATAATTTTTTTTTTTTCAAAAATAATTTTTTTTTCGAAATTATTTTTTTTTTTAAATAATTTTTTTTTTCAAAAATATTTTTTTTTTTTCAAAAATAATTTTTTTTTTTCAAAAATAATTTTTTTTTTCAAAAATTTTTTTTTTTTCAAAAATATTTTTTTTTTTCAAAAATAATTTTTTTTTTTCAAAAATAATTTTTTTTTTTTCAAAAATATTTTTTTTTTTTTTCAAAAATATATATATTTTTTTTTCAAAAATATATATATTTTTTTTTCAAAAATATATATTTTTTTTTCATGGGGCGGTCATAATGTTTCAGCTGATCATGGGGTTGTCAGCTTTTGTCACCTCCCGCTCTAGTTTTGAACATTTCACCATTCATTCCTATGGGACCAATTTCACCGCAAAAACGACGATATTTCGTGAACCATTCGGCGAAACGTTCCACAAAGTAATAGCACACCAATTAAATGACATTGAGGCCGGATTCACACTGGTATTTTTCAGCTTTTCACAAAGTTCCACAAGGTAATAGGACACCAATTAAATGACATTGAACATTTCACCATCTATTCCTATGGGACCAATTTTGCCGCAAAAAACTACGATATTTCGTGGATCATTCGGCGAAATATTCCACAAAGTAATAGCACACCAATCGGGAACAATCCGCTTGTTTCGGTATATTACTTATCTCTGTAGTGTAAAAACTGTGGGAGGAGTCTACAAGCATTATCAAGTCTAGCAGATGAAGTCACATGCATTTGGGGTGTCTCAGCATCTTGTGTTTACAACCACTGTTTCCTAGCAACGCTCATGCCCTGTTTATGCTTCCCAAATACTACTTCATCAAAACTGCCCCATCAGAATTACCCCATCAAAACTGCCCCATCATATTCCTCTATTATAAATCAGTACATGGTGTGTCTGTCCCCTCCCCCGGGCTCTGTAATCAGAGCTGAGATGCTCCAGCCACCTCCCCCCTGTGTATAACAGAAGCTTTGGTAACCATGGCAACAAAACAAACACTAACAGTACACTCTGATTAATGGCTAAAATTTCCTGAAATGACCTCTAAACAAATGGCCGTATTTTAAAAACTATACATCCTAAAGTGAAGATCTTTATATTGTGAGAATCACAAGACCCAGACCTAGATTTTGATGTATAGTATGTCTCTGAAATATTAAAAATGGAGGCACAGTCGCAGTTTAGAAATTGCCCTTCAAATTTGAAGGGGCTAGAGTGTAGTTTTAATGAATGTCAATGGACGGTGTGAGTTGCAAACAAATGGTCATATTGTGAAAACTATCAGGACTATGGCTTAGCCGTGGACATGTTTAGTGGCAGCAGGGATAGCTGAACGTTTTGATATAAGATTTGTGTAGGTGGGCTTGAAAATGAGGGAGTGGCGGCAGTTTAGAAATCATGTTCTGATTTTCCAGCTTTTGTCATCTCCCACTCTAGTTTCCCCATTCATTCCTATGGGACCAATTTCGCCGCAAAAACGACGATATTTCGTGAACCAGTCGGCGAAACGTTCCACAAAGTAATAGCACACCATTCGGGAACAATCCGCACGTTTCGGTATATTACTTGTCTATGTAGTGTAAAAACTGTGGGAGGAGTTAGGGTGGTAAATTTGGCTACAATAATAAGAATAACTAGAAAAGGTACAATTTCTGGGGAAATTGTGAAAAGTGTTCTTGCCTCTACATCTGGAGTGAGCGGAGTAACTGGGGGGAGTGCCTGGAGTAACTGTTGTGTGGTTGGAGTAACTGTGGAAAGGTTGAACTGGGCAGATGGGCAGAGTAACTGTGTGGAGTGTTTGTAGTGAGTAAAGATAGTAAACATTACACTAACCAATTGATTGATCAAATTTAAAAAGTGCACAAGTGCTAATGATGTAGAAGGTAGAAATATCGGTAAATGACTTTGTCGGACACAGACTTAAGGGTTACCAGGATTTATTCCGCCCCAGCCAAAGCATAGCACCTGACGGACTCGCGTCCCAAAATCAAGTGTGTCAAAAACAGTTTACACAGTGTACATATAATTTCAATATATTGCATCACAAGCGAACTGGCGGTATATTTCCGTTATACATTAACATTAACATTTTGAACAGTCAACTTTTTGAACTTTTTGGATACAAGGCAATTCATTAAAGCATATACTTTAAACCCTTACAAATTTTCAGTTTCTCTGCAGTTTTGCTCCTTGCTGTTTCTTTGTCTTACTAATCAGCAAGCAGGCTATAGCACAGGAAGGAGAGGGTGAGTGTGATGAGGACAGTGTGATAGGGCGAGCTGACGTGCTGCATCTACCGTCTGTAGGACGGGTGATCGTTTTAGCCAGCCGGCTTCTTATGCTTATTTGAATCTGCTACACTGTAAGTGTTATTTTAATTCTTTTAATAAACCTCAAAACCAGGATTACGCTATGTTGTTTCCCTCTCTTTTCCCGGGGTACCCCTAAATGAGAACAACCCCCCAGCTAGGAGTCTTTTATTAATCTCCATGATAAGAGTGATTTCCTGTGACTTGGTGGACTAGTGGTATCATCACCCTTTGGCTGTATGAAGTGGCATGTCGTTTCCTAGAAGCCCATCCAATGAAAGGCCCTGACCGGGTTAAGGTCGCAAGCCCCCTTGTGCTTGCCGTTTGGTAAGCGCGCATTTTATTTTCAGCTACCACCGTGGTGCGGTGGAGGAATTTTTTCTATTTTACATTTCCTGCTTTAAAAAAATGGGGTCTGAGCCTATGTATTTTCACAACATTTATTTGGACTTTATTCACTGTGTTAGGACTGTCCAGTGAACACTTATTGATTTAGGTTTCAAGAACTGTGTTAGTTATTTAATTTGGGTTCTAACCAATTAGTCCTATTCAACACTGGTACTAGTATTTACTCCTATTTACAGCGCTGCTATATTTGTTATATTGTTGTATTAGTGTGTGTATCTCACATAGAGTGGCTGCTTTTGTTATTATGTAGTTTTTTTTAATTTTTTTTCACTAAGTTATTTTCATCACTATTTTGGTTATCCCCTATTTGGTCATTCACAATATTTCACGAACAGGTACCCTTTTTGGGTGCACTACAGCGCGGTATTCCTCTTACTATATGATGAGGACAGATGTCTGTGATGGATGGGGGGGAGTAAGTGAGTTCAGTGTCTAACAAGTACACCGAACATGAAATATAGAGAATGATGTTTAGCTAATTGTAAATGGTCCCACATAACTATGGCCACGTAAACTGACCCTCATTGCCACTTTATCTGTTTGATGACCACTGTCTCACAACCACTGTTTCCTGGCAACACTCATGCCCTGTTTATGCAGGCTCTAAGCGTGTTCACAACCACTGCTCAAAACACAATACACAGGATAATGGTAGCTGTAATAACTGTGCAGTACTCCTGACTGGAGACACTGCTGCACCCTGGAGATGTAAATGTGATCCAACAGTGTGTTTTTTTCTGTGGTGGCTGCCCAGACCAGTTGAGTATATCCTCTTGAGTGAAGAAGGTCAGATATTGGCTTCTTTTCTCTGCACAGAAAATCTTCATTGAAATCTCCACAGAGTATTATAGGTTGGCAATCCATTATTTCCAAAGATTCCAAGAGGCCCAGCAGGTTAGTAAGGAATTGGCCAATACTGTAATCCGGTGGCCTGTAAACGACAGCGATCAAAGCTTGTACAGGGGACTCCAGTTTGACAACCAAGAACTCCAAGTCAGTCACATTGTGATGATACTGCTTTTCATAGGCCTTGAAATGGTTTCTGACATACAAGGCGACACCTCCGCCACTTTTACTTGCAATGTCAGGAAGGTTTGTGTACGAGAGGTGTCTGTTGCATTTGAACAGGTTGTAGCCCTCCAGCTGGAGACTTTCAGCAACAGAAGAGCCTGAGAGATGAGTTTCAGTGAAACATAAAACATCTCCAAGTGTCAACTCATGGTGAGATTTGATATCTTCAATGTGAGCTGGTAATCCTTCCGTGTTGTGATGGATAATTGTTAATGTTTGCTGTTTGTCTGTTGTCTGTAGAAACTTTAAGAGGGGCATAACACTTTCCAGTGATGCATTCTTCATTGAATCCAGGGAAGCTGTGATTTCAGGATCAGCAAAGATCTTCTTCTCATCAAAGTCGGTTATGTACAGTCCTTGTAGTGTAGTCGTTCTACTCAGAGCAACATAGGCCATTCCCGGTTGGAAGACCCGTTTCAATGAGACCACTGCCGACTGTATCGACATCCCCTGACACTTATGAATCGTACATCCAAAAGCCAACTTCAGGGGGAACTGCCTGCGAACAACTCCTTTCTGTCTCAGGTTTTCCCCTACCCTTTCTATGTACACCAAGTTGTCAGCATCACAAGACGACTTGTTACGGTATCTCTGTCCTGCATTTGGATTGTCCAGCACAAGCCCAAGCTTGTTTACCGTAGTAGCACCATTCTCAGTCTGGATGATTATTCTTGCAATCTTGCCAAATGTCCCGTTAACAAGCCCGTCTTCTACATCAATGTTTCTTGTGATCATGATACGGGCACCTTCAGCTGCTTGCAGTGTGTCAATCAGATTGTCTTTGTGTCCTTTGAAAGGTTGGTGTTGCCTCAGCATCACTCCTGTCTTAGGGTCTTTTCTGTAATCGTCGGCATCTATGTTGGTGACGTTTGAATGGAGAACAGACACAGTTGCAGCATTATGTTTGTGAACCTCTTTGTTGGTGGCAAATATGTGTAGCACGTCATTAGGGCAGTGGGTGGGATCTGTAAAAGCCTGAGCAAGCAGAGCTTTGTCATCATTGCTTAAGGTGCCAGTCTTCTGCTTGACTCTGATTCTATTCAAAAGCTCAGCAAATGAAATGTCTTCCTTCTGTCGCATGATCTCTGTCAGCGTGATCATCTGAAAGTTGTCTTTCCAGACGTCATTGGTATTTTCCTCAAACACGCAGAGTGGCTTACTTTTTCCCAGCGGGGGGACCTGGTAAAAATCTCCTACTGCTAGTACTGACATACCACCAAAAGGTTTCTTACTGCCTTTGATTTGCTGTAATCTCCAGTTGATGTAGGCAAACAGGGGCTTTGAAATCATTGACACCTCGTCAATAACAATGATCTCCGCATTTGACAGCTGTGCCCTCACTTCATCTATTAGATTTCCAAGTCCTTGGTAGGGTGGCTTCAAGCTTCTTGGCAACTTCAGCAGAGAATGCAATGTGTTGCCTGAAATGTTGAAAGCTGCTGTTCCTGTAAATGCAGTTAGTAAAACGCTGGGCATGGATATGTCTGCTTCCTCACGTAGTCTGGTAAGTTTACAGAGTATCTTTGTCGCCTCAGCATAGATGCACTTTATCAGGTGTGATTTGCCTGTCCCTGCACCACCAGTGACAAAGTAATAGAATGGGTCAGGATTTAGGCCACGCACACGGTTAGTGCACCAGTCACAAACTGAGTAGAATGTCTGAGCTTGTGTCCGGTTAAGGTTTCTGTACATTTTCCGAAGGAAATCAGGGCACATTTGTGGGGCTTTCACAGTAAGCGCAATTCCACCTGTTTGTTTGTGACGTGTATACTCCGGAACATCATCTTGTTCATTCTCATGAAGTGGCTCCCCTTCTTTGCGTTCCTCTACACATTCCAACCTATCCAACTCAGCTTCTGGGGCAAAGGTGTTCCAAGCATCTTCAACAGGTCCGTTTTTTACAAAGTCATCCAAGACTTGTTCCACAATTTTGTTGTGTTGTTCGAACTTCTTTTGGTTGCTGGTAACAATTGCAGACACTGCTTGGATTGCTTCTTCTCCTGGTAAGCTCACACAGGCGCCTTTGTAAAAATCCTGGTGTGTTGGGAACCTTACAGTTTTCAGTGATGACTCTGAACGGTGGGGGAGGTACAGTTTAAGCAGTCTGCCGTAGTAGTTCTCAGGGTCCTTCTTCTCTGAGAAGCGTGCGTACCTGATGATTGCAGGCTTCCCTCTCGTGCGTTTTTGAATCATTCCCATTTCATTCAATAGGCTGACACGCTTGCTGTCTTCCTTTTGCTTGCCATCTTCCTTCTGCTTGCCATAGACAACCCTGTAATGGGATGCAAAGTCTGCCAGACACATGGACTCAAACTCTGGTGTTTCAGGTCTGGCTCTGTATTTGTCGACAAAACTCGTCATCCACACATTAAGAGAATCGGCTGGTTTGTTCTGCAATGCACTGAGCGGGAGACTCATTTTCAGTGCGTTGTCACCAGTTGGCAGAAAAACAACCTCACGTGAGCAAGACTTCATTTTCAGGCTGCACGTACGGGCCACAGACTCCTGGGCGCTGACCTCTCTGTGTTTTGAATAAGCCTGAAGAACCTCTTTCATTTCTTCTCGTTCTGTCGCTGTTTCTGGACTCATTTCTTTGACTATTGTTTTGAGATAGTCACTCAGCTCCCGTTCTGGCTTGGATATGTAGGACAACATGTACATGATGCAACCATACTCATCAAGAATGTACTGGATGTCCATGTTGGCGTTCCAGGCCGTCAGCAAATGTGGATTATAGTTGTTCACCCAGCAGTCCTTGACATCACGCTTCATTAGAATCACGCTTGAGGAGGTCAATGCCTGAATGTACGAGTTGTACTGATTCAAAGTCATATCACACTGTGCCAGTAGCTGTGACATGTCTTCAAGCTGCACTTTTGGGTTATTAAGCAAATCCCAGACTGGTTTCAGTTTGTTTTTGGCTGCTTGTGGTTTCATTGCACAATCTCCTTGTTCTTCTGGCATCGGGTAAGTTATCCTCGTTTTTCTAATAGGTGGCTTTGGAAATCCAAATCTGCATACTCTGTTACCTTTCTTGCATGATTTTGAATGAGATCTGCTGTGCATTTGAAGTTCTGTTACAAATCTGTGAAGTAAGGCCTGTTTGGCTTCATCAGGCAGCTGGCATGAGATGTTATGATCTATAAAGGCACACACCTTGTCATCACTGTCTTGTCCAAATATAGGAGCTCCTGCTACCCAACAGAGACAATGTATATGAGGGCTCCCTCTCGCCTGAAATTCAACCCGGTAAAAGTAATCGATAACTTCACCAATTGGCTGTGCAGGACCCAACAGCAGCTCTCGCATCAGAGCATCAACCCGTTTGTCAAACATGCGCATGGTGGTCACTGGGTTGCCTCGAAGAATGTCACACTTTTCAGCCCAGTCTAGCCCCACAAAATCCACCTTTTGACCTTGTTGTGCCTTTATTGCCGTTATTACCTCTGGCCATCTGAATTCTGCAGCAGAGAAGGTAAGAAAAAATGTTGGCTTACCCAATTGTCTGACCATGGCTAGCAAATTCTTCAGATTTTTATCCCAGTAAGCTGGACTCCCTCTCAGTGGTTGCATGAACCTTGTGGCATCTCGGTTTCGCACCAACCTCTCAACCTCACACTTGTCCTGTAGCAGCTTGTTGGATATTTTCCGTCCATCCCTGGTATTGGGTTTTCCTTTCCTTAACTGGATGGACATGCTGCTTTTGGCCATGTGTGTTTCTGTGACAAACTGCGCAAAGAAGAGGTAGCTTGTGTCTCTTGCAAAACGAGTATCAACACAAAAAAGCCTTGCATTGAAATACATGCTCGGGGACAGTTTGACTTGTCTTGCCTGGTCCAATGTATTCTGTCCAGTAGGGAACTGAACAGGGAAAGCCATTGCCTCAAGCCTAGGAACTTTAAAGAAGCTGACAGGTGTGTTTCCTTGTGCAGGTGCAATGCTGAATATCCCATCACCGTGTGTCAGTGCTTCCTCTCCAAGGTCAGATGGCTGCAAACAACTGTCTAGGCCAATTCCAGGTCTTAGTGTATCCTTCTCATCCTCTGCATTGGGAGGTTGTTGGTCATGGCCTTCCTGTTGCTCAGAAGCAGCCGGTAAACATGCAGACTGTACCTCTGATGGATCACAATTTTCGATGCGTTCAAGTATCTCCATCATTTCAGTTTCGTCACAACTGTCGAGTTCCATCCCATCATCATTATCATCATCATCAGCGATTGTCTCATCCACTCTAATTGAAATGTCACTGTAGTCGGGGTGTGTGTCAATGAGTTTTGACAGACCTGCTACTACATTTCCCATGTTGACATAATGAAACAGCTGGTGGCCTTTGTAAGTCAGACGTCTTTTCAGCTTGACTCTGTGTAACTGGGATTTGCTGTGCGATCTTGGTAGAGTATTGACCGTGGTTTCCACCTCGGATGGCACACACACTACAGCGCCATGTATAGCTGCCTGTCGACCTTTGGGAAGTGTGATGATCTTGGCAAATGGCAGTATTTTGGCCAAAAGTTGTCTTTCCAGCACATTCAAATCGCAGAGCTCTGGGGGAATGGGCGCCAGCTCCATGTTGTTAGCTACAGCGATGGATGATTTGTGTCCTGCTTTTAAATGTAAATCACAGTTGTGACAAATCCATTCTTTGGTCCTTTCATCTGGTACGGTGCATTGTTCAGGTCCTTGACAGTGATTGTTGCACACATGGACATATTTCCCTGTCAAACAGGCAGCAACAATGTGTAGATTCTTCTTGTAATTGCTGTGAATGCAATGTTTAACTTGGTTAGGGAAAAGGGTGCGATGACACATCGTGCACACAAATGTTGGCCCAGCTTTAATGCATTCATGGAAAGTGGATATAGCTGTCTGCATTAGGCTGTTGTCCACTGGTTGACTGCATTCCCGCATGACACGAGTCCATCGTCTGTATTTCATTCTTATTTTGAAGGCACATTGCATCTTATGGGTTATGCGAAAATCTGCTTGAGTTTGACGCTTCATTTTCATGTAACTCATGCAATGTTGCAAGTGACGTTTTCTGAAAGCAGGATCATTATGATATTTTCTGGTGATGTATTGCTTCTGCTTCAACTTGAAATCGACATTTGTGGCATATTTTCTGGTGATGTATTGCTTCTTCTTCAAGTTGTAATCTGCATTTGTCGCATATTTTCTGGTGGTGTACTGCTTCTGTTTCAAGTTGAAATCTGCATTTGTCGCATATTTTCTGGTGATGTATTGCTTCTGCTTCAAGTTGAAATTGGCATCTGTTGCATATTTGCGAATGATATATTGCTTCTGCTTCAACTTAAAATCAGCATCTGCTCTGTATCGGCTGGTGATGTATGTCCTTTTCTTATTGGTGACAGACATCTTTGTAGCCTTGAAATCACGCCTTCTTTCATTTCTGTGTCTTGTCTTCAGTTTTTGTCGTCTCTGTGCATTTAATTTGGACAATGCCTTACTGTCCTTCCATATGCCCTGTGAGGATTTCGCATCAACTGACCGTGGAGAATGCTTGCTGGCTGGGAATCCAGTGTGTGTTACATCTTTGGTCATCTGTGTCACTTTGTTCTCCACATGCTTTGCATTATGTGGTTTGTCAGATTGCACCAGTGGGGACAGCAAACCATCTGACAGACGTCTTGCACGATGAAATGAGACTGGCATGAAGTCATACTGCAGTCCATCAATAGGGCCTCTGGTGTCTGTAAGGAGCAATTCATACAACTTATAAATCCTTGCCCCCATATCACTCAAATGTGTAAAAGTGATCATAACAGCTTTTCCTTTTCCAGTGGCAGGAAGTCCATCCTTATTTCGACTATGAGAATCAAACAGTCCATATCTCCCAGACTTGTCTCTGAACAATGCAATGCAATATGGCACTACTATAAAAAGTGCATGTGTAACATCTGCATTGAGGCACTGAAGTCTTGTGGAGAGGTCAACAAACCAACCTTGGTTGTCACCGTCTACCGTGTCTCTCATACATCCCGATAACACTGGAGATTTAACAACGTTATACTCACATTTGTCAGTGTTGACTCTGAGGGGCACTTCTTCCATTGTCAAGTGCTGATGCTGATAGACATTTTTTTTAAGTAATTTTTTTTTCAAAAATATTTTTTTTTTTTCAAAAATAATTTTTTTTTTTCAAAAATAATTTTTTTTTTCAAAAATATATTTTTTTTTTTCAAAAATATTTTTTTTTTCAAAAATATTTTTTTTTTTTCAAAAATATTTTTTTTTTTTCAAAAATAATTTTTTTTTTTCAAAAATAATTTTTTTTTTTTCAAAAATATTTTTTTTTTTTTTCAAAAATATATATTTTTTTTTCAAAAATATATATTTTTTTTTTTCAAAAATATATTTTTTTTTTTCATGGGGCGGTCATAATGTTTCAGCTGATCATGGGGTTGTCAGCTTTTGTCCCCTCCCGCTCTAGTTTTGAACATTTCACCATTCATTCCTATGGGACCAATTTCACCGCAAAAACGACGATATTTCGTGAACCATTCGGCGAAACGTTCCACAGAGTAATAGCACACCAATTAAATGACATTGAGGCCGGATTCACACTGGTATTTTTCAGCTTTTCACAAAGTTCCACAAGGTAATAGGACACCAATTAAATGACATTGAACATTTCGCAATTCATTCCTATGGGACCAATATTGCCGCAAAAAACTACGATATTTCGTGGACCATTCGGCGAAATATTCCACAAAGTAATAACACACCAATCGGGAACAATCCGCTCGTTTCGGTATATTACTTGTCTCTGTAGTGTAAAAACTGTGGGAGGAGTCTACAAGCATTATCAAGTCTAGCAGATGAAGTCACATGCATTTGGGGTGTCTCAGCATCTTTCGTTTACAACCACTGTTTCCTAGCAACGCTCATGCCCTGTTTATACTTCCCAAATACTACTTCATCAAAACTGCCCCATCAGAATTACCCCATCAAAACTGCCCCATCATATTCCTCTATTATAAATCAGTACATGGTGTGTCTGTCCCCTCCCCCGGGCTCTGTAATCAGAGCTGAGGTAGTGTAAAAACTATGGGAGGAGTTAGGGTGGTAAATTTGGCTATAATAATAAGAATAATAAGAACTAGAAAAGGTACAATTTCTGGGGAAATTGTGAAAGTGTTCTTGCCTCTACAACTGGAGTGGGCGGAGTAACTGGATGGAGTGGCTTGAGTAACTGTGAAAAGTGTTAAAAAGCTTAATATTTTAAAAAGTATAAATAGTAGTAAAAGAGTTCCATCATTAGCTGAAAGAGCTGAACATTTTTTTCAAAAGTAATTTTTTTTTTCAAAAATGATTTTTTTTTCTTCAAAAATGATTTTTTTTTCTTCAAAAATGATTTTTTTTTAAAATATTTTTTTTTTTCAAAAATATATATATTTTTTTTCAAAAATATTTTTTTTTTTTTCATGGGGCGGTCATAATGTTTCAGCTGATCATGGGGTTGTCAGCTTTTGTCACCTCCCGCTCTAGTTTTGAACATTTCACCATTCATTCCTATGGGACCAATTTCACCGCAAAAACGACGATATTTCGTGAACCATTCGGCGAAACGTTCCACAAAGTAATAGCACACCAATTAAATGACATTGAGGCCGGATTTACACTGGTATTTTTCAGCTTTTCACAAAGTTCCACAAGGTAATAGGACACCAATTAAATGACATTGAACATTTTGCAATTCATTCCTATGGGACCAATATTGCCGCAAAAAACTACGATATTTCGTGGACCATTCGGCGAAATATTCCACAAAGTAATAACACACCAATCTGGAACAATCCGCTCGTTTTGGTATATTACTTGTCTCTGTAGTGTAAAAACTGTGGGAGGAGTCTACAAGCATTATCAAGTCTAGCAGATGAAGTCACATGCATTTGGGGTGTCTCAGCATTTTGTGTTTACAACCACTGTTTCCTAGCAACGCTCATGCCCTGTTTATGCTTCCCAAATACTACTTCATCAAAACTGCCCCATCAGAATTACCCCATCAAAACTGCCCCATCATATTCCTCTATTATAAATCAGTACATGGTGTGTCTGTTCCCTCCCCCGGGCTCTGTAATCAGAGCTGAGATGCTCCAGCCACCTCCCCCCTGTGTATAACAGAAGCTTTGGTAACCATGGCAACAAAACAAACACTAACAGTACACTCTGATTAATGGCTAAAATTTCCTGAAATGACCTCTAAACAAATGGCCGTATTTTAAAAACTATACATCCTACAGCGAAGATCTTTATATTGTGAGAATCACAAGACCCAGACCTAGATTTTGATGTATAGTATGTCTCTGAAATATTAAAAATGGAGGCACAGTCGCAGTTTAGAAATTGCCCTTCAAATTTGAAGGGTCTAGAGTGTAGTTTCAATGAATGTCAATGGACGGCGTGAGTTGCAAACAAATGGTCATATTGTGAAAACTATCAGGACTATGGCTTAGCCGTGGACATGTTTAGTGGCAGCAGGGATAGCTGAACGTTTTGATATAAGATTTGTGTAGGTGGGCTTGAAAATGAGGGAGTGGCGGCAGTTTAGAAATCATGTTCTGATTTTCCAGCTTTTGTCATCTCCCACTCTAGTTTCCCCATTCATTCCTATGGGACCAATTTCGCCGCAAAAACTACGTTATTTCGTGAACCATTTGGCGAAACGTTCCACAAAGTAATAGCACACCATTCGGGAACAATCCGCACGTTTCGGTATATTACTTGTCTATGTAGTGTAAAAACTGTGGGAGGAGTTAGGGTGGTAAATTTGGCTATAATAATAATAAGAACTAGAAAAGGTACAATTTCTGGGGAAATTGTGAAAGTGTTCTTGCCTCTACAACTGGAGTGGGTGGAGTAACTGGGTGGGGTGGAGTGGCTTGAGTAACTGTGAAAAGTGTTAAAAAGCTTAATATTTTAAAAAGTATAAATAGTAGTAAAAAAGTTCCATCATTCGCTGAAAGAGCTGAACATTTTTTTCAAAAGTAATTTTTTTTTTCAAAAATAAATTTTTTTTAATCAAAAATGATTTTTTTTTCTTCAAAAGTAATTTTTTTTTTCAAAAGTAATTTTTTTTTTCAAAGGTAATTTTTTTTTTTTTCAAAAATGAATTTTTTTATTTCAAAAATAATTTTTTTTTCGAAATTATTATTTTTTTTAAAATATTTTTTTTTTTTCAAAAATATTTTTTTTTTTTCAAAAATGATTTTTTTTTTTTCAAAAATTATTTTTTTACTTTTTTCAAAAATTATTTTTTTTTTTCAAAAATATTTTTTTTTTTACATGGGGCGGTCATAATGTTTTGGCTGATCATGGAGTGGTCATAATGTTTTGGCTGATCATGGGGTTGTCAGCTTTTGTCACTTCCCACTCTAGTTTTGAACATTTCGCCATTCATTCCTATGGGACCAATTTCGCCGCAAAAACGTCATTTCGTGGACCATTCGGCAAAACATTCCACAAAGTAATAACACACCAATCGGGAACAATCTGCTCGTTTCGGTATATTATTTGTCTCTGTAGTGTGAAAACTGTGGGAGGAGTCTACAAGCATTATCAAGTCTAGCAGATGAAGTCACATGCATTTGGAGTGTCTCAGCATCTTGTGTTTACAACCACTGTTTCCTAGCAACGCTCATGCCCTGTTTATGCTTCCCAAATACTGCTTCATCAAAACTGCCCCATCAGAATTACCCCATCAAAACTGCCCCATCATATTCCTCTATTATAAATCAGTACATGGTGTGTCTGTCCCCTCCCCCGGGCTCTGTAATCAGCTGAGATGCTCCAGCCACCTTCCCCCCCTGTGTATAACAGAAGCTTTGGTAACCATGGCAACAAAACAAACACTAACAGTACACTCTGATTAATGGCTAAAGGTTCCTGAAATGACCTCTAAACAAATGGCCGTATTTTAAAAACTATACATCCTACAGCGAAGATCTTTATATTGTGAGAATCACAAGACCCAGACCTAGATTTTGATGTATAGTATGTCTCTGAAATATTAAAAATGGAGGCACAGTCGCAGTTTAGAAATTGCCCTTCAAATTTGAAGGGGCTAGAGTGTAGTTTCAATGAATGTCAATGGACGGCGTGAGTTGCAAACAAATGGTCATATTGTGAAAACTATCAGGACTATGGCTTAGCCGTGGACATGTTTAGTGGCAGCAGGGATAGCTGAACGTTTTGATATAAGATTTGTGTAGGTGGGCTTGAAAATGAGGGAGTGGCGGCAGTTTAGAAATCATGTTCTGATTTTCCAGCTTTTGTCATCTCCCACTCTAGTTTCCCCATTCATTCCTATGGGACCAATTTCGCCGCAAAAACTACGATATTTCGTGAACCATTCGGCGAAACATTCCACAAAGTAATAGCACACCATTCGGGAACAATCCGCACGTTTCGGTATATTACTTGTCTATGTAGTGTAAAAACTGTGGGAGGAGTTAGGGTGGTAAATTTGGCTATAATAATAATAAGAACTAGAAAAGGTACAATTTCTGGGGAAATTGTGAAAGTGTTCTTGCCTCTACAACTGGAGTGGGCGGAGTAACTGGGTGGGGTGGAGTGGCTTGAGTAACTGTGAAAAGTGTTAAAAAGCTTAATATTTTAAAAAGTATAAATAGTAGTAAAAAAGTTCCATCATTCGCTGAAAGAGCTGAACATTTTTTTCAAAAGTAATTTTTTTTTTCAAAAATGAATTTTTTTTAATCAAAAATGATTTTTTTTTCTTCAAAAGTAATTTTTTTTTTCAAAAGTAATTTTTTTTTTCAAAGGTAATTTTTTTTTTTCAAAAATGAATTTTTTTATTTCAAAAATAATTTTTTTTTCGAAATTATTATTTTTTTTAAAATAATTTTTTTTTTTCAAAAATATTTTTTTTTTTTTTCAAAAATGATTTTTTTTTTTTCAAAAATTATTTTTTTACTTTTTTCAAAAATTATTTTTTTTTTTCAAAAATATTTTTTTTTTTACATGGGGCGGTCATAATGTTTTGGCTGATCATGGAGTGGTCATAATGTTTTGGCTGATCATGGGGTTGTCAGCTTTTGTCACTTCCCACTCTAGTTTTGAACATTTCGCCATTCATTCCTATGGGACCAATTTCGCCGCAAAAACGTCATTTCGTGGACCATTCGGCAAAACATTCCACAAAGTAATAACACACCAATCGGGAACAATCCGCTCGTTTCGGTATATTATTTGTCTCTGTAGTGTGAAAACTGTGGGAGGAGTCTACAAGCATTATCAAGTCTAGCAGATGAAGTCACATGCATTTGGAGTGTCTCAGCATCTTGTGTTTACAACCACTGTTTCCTAGCAACGCTCATGCCCTGTTTATGCTTCCCAAATACTGCTTCATCAAAACTGCCCCATCAGAATTACCCCATCAAAACTGCCCCATCATATTCCTCTATTATAAATCAGTACATGGTGTGTCTGTCCCCTCCCCCGGGCTCTGTAATCAGCTGAGATGCTCCAGCCACCTTCCCCCCCTGTGTATAACAGAAGCTTTGGTAACCATGGCAACAAAACAAACACTAACAGTACACTCTGATTAATGGCTAAAATTTCCTGAAATGACCTCTAAACAAATGGCCGTATTTTAAAAACTATACATCCTACAGCGAAGATCTTTATATTGTGAGAATCACAAGACCCAGACCTAGATTTTGATACATAGTATGTCTCTGAAATATTAAAATTGAAGGCACGGTCGCAGTTTAGAAATTGCCCTTCAAATTTGAAGGGGCTAGAGTGTACTTTCAATGAATGTCAATGGACGGCGTGAGTTGCAAACAAATGGTCATATTATGAAAACTATCAGGACTATGACTTAGCCGTGGACATGTTTAGTGGCAGCAGGGATAGCTGAACGTTTTGATATAAGATTTGTGTAGGTGGGCTTGAAAATGAGGGAGTGGTGGCAGTTTAGAAATCATGTTCTGATTTTCCAGCTTTTGTCATCTCCCACTCTAGTTTCCCCATTCATTCCTATGGGACCAATTTCGCCGCAAAAATGACGATATTTCGTGAACCATTCGGCGAAACGTTCCACAAAGAAATAGCACACCATTCGGGAACAATCCGCACGTTTCGGTATATTACTTGTCTATGTAGTGTAAAAACTGTGGGAGGAGTTAGGGTGGTAAATTTGGCTATAATAATAATAAGAACTAGAAAAGGTACAATTTCTGGGGAAATTGTGAAAGTGTTCTTGCCTCTACAACTGGAGTGGGCGGAGTAACTGGGTGGGGTGGAGTGGCTTGAGTAACTGTGAAAAGTGTTAAAAAGCTTAATATTGTAAAAAGTATAAATAGTAGTAAAAAAGTTCCATCATTCGCTGAAAGAGCTGAACATTTTTTTCAAAAGTAATTTTTTTTTCAAAAATGAATTTTTTTTAATCAAAAATGATTTTTTTTTCTTCAAAAATGATTTTTTTTTTCAAAAGTAATTTTTTTTTCAAAGGTAATTTTTTTTTTCAAAAATGAATTTTTTTATTTCAAAAATATTTTTTTTTCGAAATTATTATTTTTTTTAAAGTAATTTTTTTTTCAAAAAATTTTTTTTTTTCAAAAATATTTTTTTTTTCAAATATATTTTTTTTTCAAAAATATTTTTTTTTTTAAAAGTAATTTTTTTTTCAAAAATATTTTTTTTTTCAAAAATAATTTTTTTTTTTTCAAAAATATTTTTTTTTTCAAAAATATTTTTTTTTTTTTCAAAAATGATTTTTTTTTTTCAAAAATAATTTTTTTTTTCAAAAATATTTTTTTTTTTACATGGGGCGGTCATAATGTTTTGGCTGATCATGGGGTGGTCATAATGTTTTGGCTGATCATGGGGTTGTCAGCTTTTGTCACTTCCCACTCTAGTTTTGAACATTTAGCCATTCATTCCTATGGGACCAATTTCGCCGCAAAAACGTCATTTCGTGGACCATTCGGCAAAACATTCCACAAAGTAATAGCACACCAATCGGGAACAATCCGCTCGTTTCGGTATATTACTTGTCTATGTAGTGTAAAAACTGTGGGAGGAGTCTACAAGCATTATCAAGTCTAGCAGATGAAGTCACATGCATTTGGGGTGTCTCAGCATCTTGTGTTTACAACCACTGTTTCCTAGCAACGCTCATGCCCCGTTTATGCTTCCCAAATACTGCTTCATCAAAACTGCCCCATCAGAATTACCCCATCAAAACTGCCCCATCATATTCCTCTATTATAAATCAGTACATGGTGTGTCTGTCCCCTCCCCCGGGCTCTGTAATCAGCTGAGATGCTCCAGCCACCTCCCCCCTGTGTATAACAGAAGCTTTGGTAACCATGGCAACAAAACAAACACTAACAGTACACTCTGATTAATGGCTAAAATTTCCTGAAATGACCTCTAAACAAATGGCCGTATTTTAAAAACTGTACATCCTACAGCGAAGATCTTTATATTGTGAGAATCACAAGACCCAGACCTAGATTTTGATGTATAGTATGTCTCTGAAATATTAAAAATGAAGGCACAGTCGCAGTTTAGAAATTGCCCTTCAAATTTGGAGGGGGCTAGAGTGTAGTTTCAATGAATGTCAATGGACGGCGTGAGTTGCAAACAAATGGTCATATTGTGAAAACTATCAGGACTATGGCTTAGCCGTGGACATGTTTAGTGGCAGCAGGGATAGCTGAACGTTTTGATATAAGATTTGTGTAGGTGGGCTTGAAAATGAGGGAGTGGCGGCAGTTTAGAAATCATGTTCTGATTTTTCAGCTTTTGTCATCTCCCACTCTAGTTTCCCCATTCATTCCTATGGGACCAATTTCGCCGCAAAAATGACGATATTTTGTGAACCATTCGGCGAAACGTTCCACAAAGTAATAGCACACCATTCGGGAACAATCCGCACGTTTCGGTATATTACTTGTCTATGTAGTGTAAAAACTGTGGGAGGAGTTAGGGTGGTAAATTTGGCTATAATAATAAGAATAATATATATGTGAGATAACAGTAAGTGGTCTTGCTATGCAAGAACACTTAATAATATATATGTGAGATAACAATAAGTGGTCTTGCTATGCAAGAACACTTAATAATATATATGTGAGATAACAGTAAGTGGTCTTGCTATGCAAGAACACTTAATAAGAATAATAATATATATGTGAGATAACAGTAAGTGGTCTTGCTATGCAAGAACACTTAATAAGAATAATAATATATATGTGAGATAACAGTAAGTGGTCTTGCTATGCAAGAACACTTAATAATATATATGTGAGATAACAATAAGTGGTCTTGCTATGCAAGAACACTTAATAATATATATGTGAGATAACAGTAAGTGGTCTTGCTATGCAAGAACACTTAATAATATATATGTGAGATAACAGTAAGTGGTCTTGCTATGCAAGAACACTTAATAAGAATAATAATATATATGTGAGATAACAGTAAGTGGTCTTGCTATGCAAGAACACTTAATAAGAATAATAATATATATGTGAGATAACAGTAAGTGGTCTTGCTATGCGAGAACACTTAATAATAATATATATGTGAGATAACAGTAAGTGGTCTTGCTACGCAAGAACACTTAATAATAATATATATGTGAGATAACAGTAAGTGGTCTTGCTATGCAAGAACACTTAATAATAATAATAATAATAATAACTAGAAAAGGTACAATTTCTGGGGAAATTGTGTGAAGTGTTCTTGCCTCCACCAGTAGTCTACAAGTATTATCAAGCCTAGCATATGAAGTTATGACCACATGCATTTGGGGGTTCTCAGCATCTTGTGTTTACAACCACTGTTTGCTAGCAACGCTCATGCCCTGTATGAAGCATAACTTCATAACCACTGCTCAATACACAGGATCATGATAGCTGAAATAACTGCAGTACTTCAAACTATCGTATTTTAAAAACTATAAATCCTACAGCGAAGATCTTTATATTGTGAGAATCACAAGGCCCAGACCTAGATTTTGATGCATAGTATGTCTCTGAAATATTAAAACTGAAGGCACAGTCGCAGTTTAGAAATTGCCCTTCAAATTTGAAGGGGCTAGAGTGTAGTTTCAATGAATGTCAATGGACGGTGTGAGTTGCAAACAAATGGTCATATTGTGAAAACTATCAGACCTATGGCTTAGCCGTGGACATGTTTAGTGGCAGCAGGGATAGCTGAACGTTTTGATATAAGATTTGTGTAGGTGGGCTTGAAAATGAGGGAGTGGCGGCAGTTTAGAAATCATGTTCTGATTTTTCAGATTTTGTCACCTCCCACTCTAGTTTTGAACATTTCCCCATTCATTCCTATGGGACAAATTTTGCCGCAAAAATTACGATATTTCGTGAAACATTCGGCGAAGCATTACACAAAGTAATAGCACACCAATCGGGAGCAATCCGCACGTTTCGGTATATTACTTGTCTATGTAGTGTAAAAACTGTGGGAGGAGTTAGGGTGGTAAATTTGGCTATAATAAGAATAATAATATATATGTGAGATAACAGTAAGTGGTCTTGCTATGCAAGAACACTTAACTAGAAAAGCTACAATTTCTGGGGAAATTGTGAAAAGTGTTCTTGCCTCTACAACTGGAGTGGGCGGAGTAACTGGGTGGAGTGGCTTGAGTAACTGTTGTGTGGTTGGAGTGGCTGGAGTTACTGTGAAAAATGTTAAAAAGCTTAATATTTTAAAAAGTATAAATAGTAGTAAAAAAGTTGACGAAGTCCCATCATTAGCTGAAAGAGCTGAACATTCTTTTCAAAAATGATTTTTTTTTTTCAAAAATAATTTTTTTTTCATGGGGCGGTCATAATGTTTTGGCTGATCATGGGGTGGTCATAATGTTTTGGCTGATCATGGGGTTGTCAGCCTTTGTCACCTCCCATTCTAGTTTTGAACATTTCGCCATTCATTCCTATGGGACCAATTTCGCCGCAAAAACGATGATATTTCGTGAATCATTCAGCGAAACGTTCCACAAAGTAATAGTACACCAATTAAATGACATTTTTTTTTTTTAATTCTTTATTTTTGAATAACATATAGTACATTCCACATAAAGTGTTTCACATAATCTTCATTTCCTCTCTTACTTCTCCAATTATCATAATCTAACAACATGGTACATTTTCTTTTTAGGTGGAACTAAATTACATCTACTTGATAAACGTATATTATTTCCCTTTTCTCCCATCTTGTCCCTTATATCAACCCCCGCCCCCCCCCTCCCCCTAAAAAAAAAAAAAAAAAAAAAAAGGGAAGGGGGGAAAAGTCCCCCCAGGGATGCCCCCTCCTCACTCCCGTCTGATCGCACATACTCTACCTTGCCTGTTCTCTACTTCTGTAGTCCAGGAAGGGAGTCCATATCCTCAAATATTTCTCATCTTGTTCTTTCAACATCAAGGTCAAATTTTCCATTTGTTGGATTTCCATAATCCTGACCCACCACTGTGTTTTAGTCTGAGGGACTGAACTCTTCCATAAAGCCGGTATACAGGCCTTCGCTGCTGTGAGAAGGTGTTTAAGTAAAGAGTTCTTATATTTTTCCACCGACAGGGGAACATCATTTAACAGAAATGCAGCTGGATTGTTCCCAAGAGACACACCCGTAATTTCTTTGATCGTTTCTTCCACCATCTCCCAAAAATCCTTGATCTTCTCACATTCCCAAAATATGTGCAGCATCGTACCCTTCCCTCTCGTACATCGCCAGCACCTATCTGAGGTCTGTGGGAATATTTTATGTAACACGGATGGTGTTCTATACCACCTAGTGAGGATTTTATATCCTCCTTCTTGGTATCTGCTAGCGATCGATGTCTTATGTGTAGATTTCAGGATTTTAACCTTCTGACTTTGGGAGAACATTACCCCCATCTCTTTCTCCCAAGCCTGAATAAAATTAAGCTCCTGAGGGGCTTCTTGGTTCGTTAATACCTCGTAGCAATGTGATAATGAGTGCCTCATATTCTCTCCCTCTAAGCACCTCTGTTCAAAATGGGATAACTCCCGAACCACTGGGTAAGTTTTAATTTTCGAGCGAATAAAGGCTCCTAGCTGCATTACCCTAAAGTAATCTAAATCAGGTGACACTTCTCCCTCTATCTCGCCTCGTGTCATCAGGCGATTATCCCTAGAAAAGTGAATAATCCTGATTCTTCCCCTTTGTTTTAATACCTCATAACTCCGATCTGGTAGACCAGGTTGGAAATCTGGTGCACCCAGTACCGGAGTCATAGGGCTTGGGTAGGTTGAGATATTTGTCTTTTTGAAAATCATATTGATGGTGCAGATAGTTGCACCTATCAATTGATGTTTTTTCACTGCTGTAGGTATTTTTGATTTAGCTATCCATGCCAAACCCTCTAGGGGAATTTTAACTGTCGCTTGTTCTAATTGTACATGTGGTTTCCTCTCACGAGCACACCATTCCATCACTCTAGCTAATTGCGACGCTTCCTGGTATTTCACTGGGTCTGGGAAACCAATACCTCCTTTTTCTTTTGGGAGCACTAAGATGTTTCTCCTTACTCTAGCTGGTTTCCCTGCCCAAATGAATCTCAAAAACCTTGATCGAAGGTCCTTCAGGAAGTGCGAAGGGGTCTTTATTGGCAAGGTTTGTAATAAGTAAAGAAGTCTAGGCATCACATTCATCTTTATGATATTGTTCCTACCAAACCAAGTAAAGATCACTCTATCCCATCTCCTGAAGTCCTGTTTAATTTGTCTTAGCATCGGAGCATAATTTAATTCAAACACTCTATTAAGCTTCTTAGGAATTTTAGTCCCCAAATAACTTATATGGGAATCTGTCCACCTAAAATTAAATTGGGACTTTATCTGTTGTAATTCAGGTGCCTTTATTTCCAACCCCATAGCTTCCGATTTAGTGTAGTTCACTTTATAGTTTGCTAATTCCCCATATTTATTTATTTCCCTTAGAAGGGACGGAAGAGATATAGTTGGGGAAGATATGAAAAATATCAAATCATCAGCATATGCTGCCAACTTATACTCCTCTCTTTCTGTCTTGATGCCATTAATATTGGGATTGGCATGTATCTTCCTTAAAAAGGGTTCCAGTGTAAGAATAAAAATAATAGGCGATAGGGGACAGCCCTGACGTGTTCCATTATGTATCCTGAAGGGTTCCGACAATCTGTCATTTACCTTAACCCTTGCACTCGGGATTGAGTAAAGGTCTGAGAGCCAGCTTAACATTCCATCACCCAATCCAATATATTGTAGGGTGGCCTTGAGAAAGATCCAGTCCACTCTATTGAATGCTTTTTCTGCATCGGCTGAAAACAATATTAAGGGTTTCTGTCGGCTTTGTGCAATGTAAATTGCATTGATTACTCTCTGCGTGTTTTCCCTCCCCTCCCTACCGGCTGTAAAACCCACTTGGTCTGGATGTATCAGTTTAGGAATAAACTCTTCTATTCTAATCACTAGAATTTTAGAAAAAAAATTTAAGTCCACATTTAGTAGTGCAATTGGCCGGTAACTGGGGCATTGAGAGAGATCCTTTCTCTCCTTTGGAATTACCGCTATATGTGCCATCAGTATCTCACTGGGTAGCATCTGTCCCTCCCGTAATGAGTTGAAAGCAGCTATAAATCTTGGGGCCAATTTCTCCGCATAATGTTTATAATATGTCAGAGTATACCCATCTGGGCCTGGTGCTTTCCCCGCTTTTAAGAGGTTTACTACTCTCTTAAATTCCTCTATTGTGATTGGAACATCTAGGTTTTGTGCTATCTCCTCCGTGAACTTTGGCATTTCTAAATTAACATAAGTAGTCCCTTATCCTCTCCCACTTACTTTCCCGCTTCTTTGGGGAGTGATGGTCCTCTATGTGGTAGAGACCCTCATAATACTCCTTGAAGATCTAAACCATCTCCTGTGAGGAGTTAACCATCTCCCCCCTCTGTGTCCTAATTCCCGACAGATGCTTCTGTGTTGTAGCATCTTTAAGGGCCTTAGCCAGCATCCTGCTTGGTTTATTCCCAAATTCATATAGCGTCCGCCTTCCACATTTCAATTTCGCTTTGGCCTGTTCAATTAGTAAAGAGTTTAGATCCCCCCGAAGACCATTTAATTTCTCCTCTATTTGCTGTGTCTGAGACTTTTTATGTATTAACTCTACTTCCCGAATTTTTTTAAGTAAAGTCTCAATCTGTTCATTAAGCTTTTTTTTCTTATGCGCCCCTAACGATATCAAAACTCCTCTCATCACACATTTATGTGTTTCCCAAATACAAAGTGGGGTGACTTCATCCGTTTCATTTGTCGAAAAAAAGAGATCCATTTCCTGACTTATTTTTTGTTCGTACTCTTTATCTTTTAGTAAAGACTCATTAATCCTCCAGTGCCACTCACTACGATCTTCTTCTCCTAAATCTAGTATACAGCTTGTCGGGGCGTGGTCTGATAGAGTAAATGAACCTATCTCGGCACTCGTCATTGATGTTATTGCAATCTGTGATATTATGATGTAGTCAATGCGAGTATATGACTTATGTTTTGCAGAGAAAAAAGTATAATCTCTATCTTGAACATGCAACGACCTCCATGTATCTATCACCTGCAAGTCATTTAATAATTTTTTGACTCTTCGTAATTTTGACAATGAGAGGTGTGAGACTCCCCTGGAAGCATCCAGGAGGGGGTCCATTGTCAAATTTAAATCTCCTCCCATTACCAAAATACCTTCCTTATACTGATATATCATTTGCAGGCAATTTTCTAAATAACTAACCTGATCTTCATTCGGGAGGTATAAGTTCACTAGTGTTACTTTCTGCGATCCAATTAGACCTTTTACAATTAGGAGACGACCCTCCTCATCTGCAATTACTTTACTCTCCTTCCAAGGGGTCTGTTTCGAGATAATAATAGATACTCCATTGGATTTGGCGCTGAGAGAGGTACTATGATAAGCCACAGGAAATTTATGATTTACTAGTTTTGGTATTCTGTCTCTTCTAAAGTGTGTCTCTTGGAGAAAAGCGATCTGCGTTTTTAACCTTCCCACTTCTGCAAGCAATCTAATCCGTTTTTCTGGAATGTTCAGTCCCTTAACATTATATGAGGTAAATTTTATTCTAGTCATGTCTGTACGATCGTCTGGGAGCTACGAGAAGGGGGTACCCCAAGAGAAAGAGAAAAAAAAAAAAAAAAACCCCCTCAACCCTTCCCTCTGCCCAATCCCCTTATACCACTAAAGGGAAAATCCAATCGGCACGAGTCCTCAATGCCGTTGGGGAAAAAAAAAAAAAAAACCCCCCTAAAAACGCCTCCGACTTTCCTCCACTCAGAGGAGAGGCGTTTGTTAGTGGGGGGTGTCCCCGAGCACAAGAGTCTGAGCATAGATACACCAGCTGCGGCGCGTCTCAAAAAAAAAAATAACTAAGAAAAGTTTCCACAGTTTTTACAGTTAACATGCATTAATTTCCACCATATGATCCTTATTTTTACAGCAGTAGAGGAAATAAAAGTAATCTTATACATTGTATTTACATTTCCATACTTATTTAGCAATTAAATTCATAATACATCCTTTACCCTCTCCCCCCTCCACCCCACCCTTCCCATCCCCCCTGGTCCACTCCCACCCTTTCCACCCTCTACTGTTATAAATTACACCGTGCATCTCACTCTTCCTTCCCATAGCCCTAACCCAGTCCTCTCTCCTGTGATCTCCAATCCTTCGAAGGAAGAAAGAAAAAAAAAAAGGTGTTTTACTCTTTAATATTTAATGACCTATGTTCCCACCCTTTACCATAGGAGACCTAACCACATTCATTAATTAGATTATCCTCGTGTCACACAAAAAAAAAAAAAAAAAAAAAAGGTGTCTTACACTTTAATAATTATGACCTTTATTTCCACCCTTACTCATAGGTAGCCAAACCACCTGTATTATTTAAATTATCCCCGTGTCTCAAACAGCCAAAAAAAAAAAAAAAAAAAAAAAAAAAAAAAAAAAGTGTCTTACTCTTTAATAATTATAAATTTAGATTATCCCCGTGTCACAAAAAAGAAAAAAAAAAAAAAAAAAAAGGGGCCCCTCCCCACCCTACCCTCCCTCCCCCATTTTGTGGTTATCCCAAACACATCAAAAAACATTGTGATATCCCCTCAAACACACACCAAAAAAAAATTCAACCACCTTAACAGCAAACCCAGATGAAAAAAAAAAAAAAAAAAAAAAAAGGGGTGTCTGGGTGTGCGCGGAAAAGGGAGTGGGGCATAAGATGGAGGGGAAAAAGAGAATAAAAAACAAAAAAGAAAGTCCAGTCCACATTGAAAACAAAGAAGGCTAATTATTCTGCTTCATTCTCCCAATTCCTTCTCCTCTGCCCCTTCCTCTGTTGCTTATATCCCCCCATTTTTTCAATTGGAATATCAATCCAGTCAGGAATCTCCAATACTTCTGAGCCCAAGAACTTGAACAAGTCCGGTAGTTGTTCAGGTGTAGACAGGGTAAAGGCATGGTCATCCTTTTTTATAGTTAATGCTAATGGGTACCCCCATCTGTATGTTGCCCCCTTTGCCCGGATTTGATCCAGGAGTGACCTCATCAACCGTCTCCTTATCTTCGTCAGCCGACAAAGGTTTGGGAACACTTGGACCTCCTGGCCTGCAAATTCCAGTACCCCTTTCTGCCAAACTGCCCTCATTATGTCTTCTTTTATTTTGTAAAAATGAACGCGGCATAGCACGTCTCTAGGGGACCCTTGTTCCGGGATAAACCCTACCGGGCTCCTATGTACACGGTCCAACTCAATATGAGTGTCGGGGGGATTCCCCAGATATTTATTAAAAATATTGATTGCCGTTTTCCTCAGATCAGGTGCTTTTATGGTTTCTGAGATTCCTTTAATACGGACATTATTTCTTCTACCTCTGTTCTCAGAATCCTCAGCTTGTAACTGTAAAATTAATAATTTTTGATGTTGCAATTTCAGCTCACTTTCCAATACACTTATGCGGGCATCTGTCGAAGTCTGCAAGGACTCACAGCTACACAGTCTACTTTCCATTAACTCTATCTTTGCACCCACTTCACTCAATTCCTCTCTTACCGCCACCTTTAATTCGCTCATCAGGATTCGTATGTCCTCTTTGGTCAGTAAGGCCTGTATGAGCTTCCTAATGTCCTGTTCACCACCACCAGCCACTGCTATCGCCTCCCCCGTAGTAAAAGAGCATACCTGAGTTTCAGTGTCAGCCCTGTTCCATGGCGTGATTGGGGAGCTTACTTCCACAGCCTCTGTCAGCTCCGTACGGATGTTTCCGGCTGGCTTACTTGAAGTGGCTGGAGTGGATGGTTCCTCCATGGCCGCTAGTTGTCTCTGAGCGGCACGTACGGCTCGCTGGGAAGCGTTCCCGGTCTCCAAGGACATGGCTGGTTCTGTTTTTACAGTCAGATATTTGGTGATCCGTGGATGTCTGGGTGCTTCTGTCCCTCCTAAACCCTTCTCGCGTCCACGTCCCGGCATGTGTTGTTAGCGTTCCTGGCGTCTCTGCCTCAGCCCGCACACAATCTCCTGCATGGACGCGCCACAACGATGCTCCGCCGCTCACTCCATCATGCTCAAGCCACACCCCCCAGTGTCAGCGTCAGTCCTCTCATCAGACCACCTCATCCCTGCTGTGCCCATTATGAGAGGTTCCGACCATCACTGTGCTGAGTTCCCAATAGCACACCAATTAAATGACATTGAAGCCGGATTCACACTGGTATTTTTCAACTTTTCGCAAAGTTCCACAAGGTAATAGCACACAAATTAAATGACATTGAACATTTCGCCATTCATTCCTATGGGACCAATTTTCCGCAAAAACTACAATATTTCGTGAAAAATTCGGCGAAACGTTCCACAAAGTAATAGCACACCAATTGGGAACAATCCGCACCTTTGGTATATTACTGTCTATGCTGTCTAGCTGTAGGAGGAGTTAGGGTGGTATGATCATGGGGTTGTCAGCTTTTGTCACCTCCCACTCTAGTTTTGAACATTTCGCCATTCATTCCTATGGGACCAATTTCACCGCAAAAACAACGATATTTCGTGAACCATTCGGCGAAACGTTCCACAAAGTAATAGCACACCATTCGGGAACAATCCGCACGTTTAAAAACTGTGGGAGGGTGGTAAATTTGGCTATAATAAGAATAATAAGAACTAGAAAAGCTACAATTTCTGGGGAAATTGTGAAAAGTGTTCTTGCCTCTACAACTGGAGTGGGCGGAGTAACTGGGTGGGGTGGAGTGGCTTGAGTTACTGTGAAAAGTGTTAAAAAGCTTAATATTTTAAAAAGTATAAATAGTAGTAAAACAGTTGAAGTCCCATCATTAGCTGAAAGAGCTGAACATTTTGGCTGATCATGGGGTTGTCAGCTTTTGCCACCTCCCACTCTAGTTTTGAACATTTCGCCATTCATTCCTATGGGACCAATTTCACCGCAAAAACGACGATATTTCGTAAACCATTCGGTAAAAACGTTCCACAAACTAATAGCACACCAATTAAATGACATTGATTCCGGATTCACACTGGTATTTTTCAGCTTTACAAGGTAATAGCACACCAATTAAATGACATTGAACATTTCGCCATTCATTAATATGGAACCAATTATCCGCAAAAACTACGATATTTCGTGAAAAATTTGGCGAAACGTTCTACAAAGTAATAGCACACCAATCGGGAACAATCTGCACCTTCGGTATATTACTGTCTATGTAGTTTAAAAGCTGTGGGAGGAGTTAGGGTGGTATGATCATGGGGTTGTCAGCTTTTGTCACCTCCCACTCTAGTTTTGAACATTTCGCCATTTATTCCTATGGGACTAATTTTGCTGCCAAAACAACGATATTTCGTGAACCATTTGGCGAAATGTTCCACAAATTAATAGCACACCATTCGGGAACAATCCGAACGTTTCGGTATATTACTTGTCTATGTAGTGTAAAAACTGTGGGAGGAGTTAGGGTGGTAAATTTGGCTATAATAATATATATGTGAGATAACAGTAAGTGGTCTTGCTATGCAAGAACACTTAACTAGAAAAGCTACAATTTCTGGGAAAATTGTGTGACGTGTTCTTGCCTCCACCAGTGGTCTACAAGCATTATCAAGCCTAGCAGATGAAGGTATGACCACATACATTTGGGGGGTCTCAGCATCTTGACGTAGAATGGAGGTGAAGGTGTGCTATCAGTTTGATGATAATCAGTGTTTACATTCACTGTTTCCTGGCAACACTCATGCCCTGTTTATACTTCACAACCACTGCTCAATACACAATACACAGAATCACGATAGCTGTAATAACTGTGCAGTACTTCAAACGGTCGTATTTTAAAAACTATAAATTGCACAGAGAAGATCTTTATATTATGAGAATCACAAGACCAAGACCTAGATTTTGTTGCATAGTATGTCTCTGAAATATTAAAAATGAAGGCACAGTTGCAGTTTAGATATTGCCCTTCAAATTTGGAGGGGGCTAGAGTAGAGTTTTAATGAATGTCAATGGACGGCGTGAGTTACAAACAAATGGTCATATTGTGAAAACTATCAGGACCAGGCTTAGCCGTGGACATGTTTAGTGGCAGCAGGGATAGCTGAACCTTTTGATATAAGATTTGTGTAGGTGGGCTTGAAAATTAGGGAGTGGTGGCAGTTTAGAAATCATGTCCTGATTTTTCAGCTTTTGTCACCTCCCACTCTAGTTTTGAACATTTCCCCATTCATTCCTATGGGACCAATTTCGCCGCAAAAACGACGATATTTTGTGAACCATTCGGCGAAACGTTCCACAAAGTAATAGCACACCATTCGGGAACAATCCGCATGTTTCAGTATATTACTTGTCTATGTAGTGTAAAAACTGTGGGAGGAGTTAGGGTGGTAAATTTGGCTATAATAATAAGAATAATATATGAAAAGTGAAAAGTGTTAAAAAGCTTAATATTTAAAAAAAGTATAAATAGTAGTAAAACAATTGAAGTCCCATCATTAGCTGAAAGAGCTGAACATTTTCTTCAAAAGATTTTTTTTTTTTCAAAAATGATTTTTTTTTTTTTTCAAAAATGATTTTTTTTTTTTAATATTATTTTTTTCATGGGGTGGTCATAATGTTTTGGCTAGGGGCGTGGCCTGGACATGGCTGTGTGAAGACGTGAGTCTGAGGAGCTCCCGGCCCGGCCCGTCCTTAACGGCTTTAAAGCAGTACTTTCTCGCTTAGACAATTCGACATGTACTCCGCTGGAAAGCGGAGAGGCAGACACACAAAACAAACAACTCCAAAGACACGACGGAGTGCAGACATCCAACAATTTCTACTAAACAACTCCGGTGCCTCCCCAGGTCTCAAGATGGCGGACGCCACGAGGCCTGACTCTCATGGAGACCGTTTGCCACTGATCGCCTCCACATCTGCCCAGACAGCGACACAGACTACCCCCAACATGGACTTCACCATACCTGCAATGTTCCGGTCGGGAACACAAGAACTCTCACAGGCACCGCTGACCCTGAGAGCGGATGCCGAATTGAAAGCGATCCTGCAGGCTCTCCCAACCAGGAACGACATAGAAGAAATAGTGAACAAGCTGGAGGCATCCCACAGACAGGAGATAGAGGTAGTACGGCAGGAGGTACAGGTCTTGCATGACCGGATGGACACAGGAGAAACATCGGTGGCAGTGCTGGAGAGAAGGATCTCTGCAGTTGAAGCCTCATGTACCACCCAAGCAAACACAATTCTTAACCAGCAACTCCGGTTGGAGGAAATGGAGGACCGCAGCAGACGAAACAATCTGCGTCTGCGAGGTCTTCCAGAGGCTACGGGCGCGGAGGACCTGACGGCTACAATCATGGCGATCTTCCGAGACCTGATGGGGGAACTATATCCAAACAGCCTCTCCTTCGATAGAATACACAGAGCCCTAGGACCCCGATCGACAGACCTGGAGAGACCGAGGGACGTCATATGCAGGATCCATCAATATGCCCAAAAAGAGATGATACTTCGGGCAGCCTGGGAGAAGGGCAACATGGAGTTTGATGGAGCCTGCATAAGGATCATGCCGGACCTGTCTAGACCGACGCTGCAGAGAAGAGCTCTCTTAAGACCGGTACTGGAAGCAGCTAGACGGTCTGGGGCTACCTATCGCTGGGGATTTCCCATCTCAGTAATTGTTAAAAAGGCACAACATTCGTTCACCTTACGGAACCCCACAGATCTTCCGGCTCTCTTTACTTTTTTGGAGATCGAACCAGTTGAAGTACCCGACTGGCTCCAGATGCTTCAGCCGTACAATTCCCGCACCGGACCATCACACCAGAGGAGAGCACGGTCACCGAGGCCGCAGAGGAACCGGAACAGACCGAGATACAGCTCTACAGAGGCACCAAGAGAGGACTGAATAACCGCGACTGACGGGTAAGCTGAGAGGACTTGCCTCCCTATGGAAATAACTCCATCCATGATTGATACACACCCACAGGTTTCCTCCGTCCTTATCTAACTCTACCAAACTGTGTCTATCATTGAGTTTTTCTACTTCAAAATTTTCATAATTTTTTATTATTTCACTGGGTTTAACTTTACCGAGTGGGGGTGATTCTCGCACGGAGAAGTAGAGGAGAGAAGACTGAACCCTCACTACATCACAGTCGACACAGGATCACCTTATTACACTCCAGTGATGGGGGGATGCAGACAAACTATCACGGGATAACGGGCAGGTACTGGATAAGCTAGCCCCCCCATACCTCACATACCATGATTGACTAGAAACCTTAGATAAATACAAGATAGTTCACAGAACAGATAGGGATTAGGAAAGGAGTAACTGAGGGGAAACGTTACTTGACATGGGAGAGGCAATCTCAGCGATACTGTTATGTTTTCCCTTTTTCTGTTTATAAGGTTACATGTTTTGTTATACTTACTAAGATTTACATGTCTACTGAGAATAGATATTTAACTTACGTTATCAAGCTGGGGGGGATGGGTAGTGCCGGGAGGGCCTCTCCCGGTCATCTCCTACCTCCTCCCCAATAGGACGAAGCACGTCTCGTGGTACATACCAGAGAAAGCTTCAATACACACGGTGTGGGTATTTGTATTTTTTGAAACGGACAGGATAGTTGTACTATCTGACACTTGCCGATCCTTCTTTGACGGCATTTACTTTTTGTCTTAAATTATCTTTTCCTCCCTTTTCTCCTCTGCATCTTGCTAACTTTCTCTTTTCTTACCCTACCCCACTCTCCCCTCCCCCCCTTCCATTTATCTGTGGTTTTCTCACTCTCATTAGCCACAGTCAGGGAGAATGGACTCTTTAAACATTTATTCCATAAACGCGAGGTTCCTAAACATACCTGAAAAGCGACGAATGCTCCTAAATGACCTTAAAAGGGCACACACTGACATAGCGCTCATACAGGAGACACATTTCAGAACAGACAAACTCATCTACCTCAAAAGTCGTCAATTCCCCCATGTATACCACGCAACGAACGCGACCACTAAATCAAAAGGGGTGTCAATACTTATTGCAGGGACTGTGCCGTGGACATGTAGTGACGTACGTGCAGACCCGGAAGGGCGGTACGTATTTGTCAAGGGAACATTAAGGAATACAGTGGGTCACCGTGGCCACGGTATATGCCCCCAATGACAGACAGGACGCATTCCTACACCGTACATTGAAGCTACTTTCGGACTTTCAGGAAGGTCAATTGATTCTAGGGGGAGACTTTAATACGCCTCTCAACCCTGCAGTTGATACCTCCTCAAATGTCTCCTCTATGCGAGCGAGTACTCTTAAGAGGATAACGAAAGACCTTCATAATGCCCAACTGATAGACATCTGGAGACTGACTCACTCGGGGGAAAGAGACTATACTTTTTACTCGACTCCACATAAAGTATATTCAAGACTGGACTACTTTTTTATTCCCCATAGACAGTTAGAGGCTATCCAAGCAGTGGAAATAGGCAGCGCCACCTGGTCAGACCACGCTCCTATCACCATGCGCTACTGCCTATCGTCCAATTGGACACTAGATCCAGATTCTGGAGACTTAATGAAAGTCTACTGCAAACACCAGAAGTCCTGACAGATATTGAGAAGGAACTGCGACACTTTTTCCAGACAAATGACATTGACAACTGTGACCCGGGTATCTTATGGGAGGCGCACAAAGCCGTAATGAGGGGAGTGTTCATCAAACACGGAGCGCGTATCAAAAAAGAAAGAGAACACTTGTTACTGGAACTTCTTAAAAAGATCCAGGTCACAGAAACAAAGCACAAGATAACACCGACCACATCCCTAGAGACAGAACTGATGACACTAAGAAAACAAATTTTGGAGCTACTACAATATAGGGCCAAAGCAGCACTACAAAGGTGTCGTAAACTTTCATACGAATCAGGGAATAAATGTGGGAAATTGCTTGCCAATGCGGTACGAAATCAAAGACTTAACACATATATACCCCAGATAATAGACCAATCAGGACAGAAGAAGAATACACCGACACAGATAGCGGGGGAATTTAGAGATTTTTACACCTCCCTTTATAATCTTCCTGTTAGATCGCCCAATGACACAAAAATAAAGGAATACCTCTCTGCATCTCAGATCCCCCAACTGACGCCAGAGAACAGCGCAGAACTAGAAGAACCCATCACCTTAGAAGAAATACAGCAGGTAGTGAAAGGCATGAAAAAAGGGGAAAGCCCCGGGCCCAGATGGACTAACCCTGCAGTATTATCAAATCCTACAACCTATCCTAGGCCCTTATATGGTACGACTATTTAATGGCCTAAACAATGGAGTCTCCTTTCCTAGAGATACGCTTAGGGCACACATTTCTATAATACTAAAAGAAGGCAAAGACCCAATTGCCTGCGGCAGCTATAGGCCCATATCCCTTCTAAATGTGGATCTTAAAGTATTCACAAAAGTGTTAGCCAATAGATTAACTCAGTTTATGCCTGATCTAATTCATGTCGACCAAGTAGGATTTATCCCTGCAAGAGAGGCACGGGATAACACTACAAAAGTACTAAATCTTATTCACGTAGCTACCCAACAGAAGACCCCATGTGTCTTTCTCAGCACAGACGCTGAGAAAGCGTTTGACCGTGTCAATTGGGGATTCATGTCAGCAGTCCTCAAACAAATAGGCTTAGGGAATAAAATGAGACAGTGGATTTCGAGTATTTACACTATACCTACGGCTCAGGTCAAGGCAAATGGGATTTTATCAGACCCCTTTACAATAGCTAATGGTACCAGACAGGGCTGCCCATTATCGCCACTGCTATTTGCCCTAACACTTGAGCCATTTTTGTGCATGGTTCGCTTGAACCCAGACATAACCGGGGTAACGGTGAAGGGCACTCAATACAAAATCTCTGCGTACGCAGACGACCTCATGTTCTCCCTGTCCAATCCAATGATCTCAATACCAAACCTACTCAAAGAGTTCAACAGATATGGAGCCCTGACTAATTTAAAAATAAACTTTGACAAATCGGCCGCGATGGGAATAAATATCCCACCGGGCAGAGTGGACTCATTGAAGTCGCAATTTAAATTCAAATGGTCAACGGACTCTCTTAAATATCTCGGCACCCAAATTCCGAATGACTTAAAACGTACCTTTGACCTCAACTTTCCACCCTTACTGACCGAGACCCGGTTACTACTACAAGACTGGCGAAAGGGAATTCACTCATGGTTTGGCAGGTGTAACCTGCTTAAAATGTCGATACTCCCGAAATTCTTGTACCTGTTCCAGACCCTCCCAATTAAAATCCCACCTAAATATTTTGAACAAATACACTCATTATTTACCCGATTTATTTGGGCACACTCTAAACCTAGGCTACGTAGAAACTACTTAACATTACCCAAAAATATGGGAGGAATTGCCCTCCCAGATCTGAAAAAGTACTACACAGCGGTCCACTTGGGTAGAATAATAGACTGGAACCGTCATTATAAAAACAAACTGTGGACACAATTGGAGCAGGCACAGTCCGAAACTACACTAAAAGGAGCAATCTGGTGTTATGACCAGATCTCCTCACAGTTAAAGTCGCACCCGGTCATCGGTGCCACCCTTCGGATTGGAGGGTCTGTGATTTCCGCAAACCTCTTATCCACCAATGACTCCCCTCTTTATCCCATACTGGGCAACCCTGCTTTTATGCCTGGCCTGGGAAGGGAGGGGTATAAGACATTGACATCAGCAGGAAAAGACAGAGCAGCACATTTTTTAATAGATAATGCCTGGCCGTCCCTACAATCCCCTAAAGGACAATCCCCTGTTAAAGGACAATTTAAACTGTCGTTTTGGGAAGCCTTAAAACTGCACCACTTTCTACACTCAATCCCTAATCCAATGCACTTCAGTAGAGACTTGACGACCTTTGAAGACTATTGCAGAGATGAGGGAGTTTTACCCCAAGTTCTATCTAAAATGTATATCTTTCTTAATACCCCGGTGGAACTACCAGACTTGACACACATAAAAAAATGGGAAACAGACTTAAAATGCCAGTTTACGGACACCCAAAAACTAACGATAATTAGGTTTTCTCTGAAATCATCCATGTGTACAAAGACGCAGGAACTCAATTACAAAATATTGACCAGATGGTATTATACCCCTGTCAGACTTCACAAGATGTTTCCTCGTTCCTCAGAGGGATGCTGGAGATGCCACTCTGCCAAAGGAACACTCCCCCACATTTTTTGGTCCTGCCCTCTGTTGCAGCACTTTTGGACAACAGTCCGAACGATTTCTCAGAAATTTACGGAATACCCGATGAATGACAATCCAGCTTTTATACTGCTGCATGTCTCCTCTATTCCGCCAAAGAAATATAAGAAATCAATAATACGACATTTACTAAATGCAGCTAAATCCTGCATCCCACTATTGTGGAAAAAAACTTCACCCCCCACGGTGGGAATGTGGCTGCGCAGAGTGGAGGAGATCAGGAGATTGGAGGACTTAGTCCTCACGGCACAGAATAAGCAGGAACAACATCTCAACACCTGGACGCATTGGAATATATTTATATATTCAGATGTAGGGCAGGCTAGGCTAGCGACTTGACCATATACTAATAGGATCAATACTCCATCTGAGGAACCTGGAGACGTTAATTCCACAGACCACCCTTATACTACCCCCCCCCCCACTTCCCTTCCCAGCTAGTACTCACCTCTATGACTACTTCTCCCTCTCCCTGTCTCTCCTTCCTTTCTCTTTTCTCTTTGCTCGCTTTTTCTTTCTCTTTTTCTTTCCGTGGGAATTCTGGTGATCCTAGACTGAGATCATTACGTATCTATGTGTTGAGCTCGACTGAAAGGAACACGGGATTCAACCAGACATAAAAGAATACAGAAACAAGGTCCAGAATTGGTTGTAGAATGCTCGATTACAGTATACACACGTGTATACCTTCTAGTGTACGAGAATTATTGTTGTGAGATACTGTAACATGTCTTATATTTTGACTTTCTGTTTAAGAAAATAATAAAATTTATATTTGGAAAAAATAATGTTTTGGCTGATCATGGGGGGGTCATAATGTCAGCTTTTGTCACCTCCCACTCTAGTTTTGAACATTTCGCCTTTCATTCCTATGGGACCAATTTTGCCGCAAAAACAACGATATTTCGTGAACCATTCGGCGAAACGTTCCACAAAGTAATAGCACGTCAATTAAATGATATTGAGGCCGGATTCACACTGGTATATTTCAGCTTTTCACAAAGTTCCACAAGGTAATAGCACACCAATTAAATGACATTGAACATATCGCCATTCATTCCTAAGGGACTAATTTTGCTGCAAAAACAACAATATTTTGTGACCCATTCGGCGAAACGTTCCACAATGTAATAGCACACCAATCGGGAACAATCCGCACGTTTCGGTATATTACTTGTCTATGTAGTGTAAAAACTGTGGGAGGAGTTAGGGTGGTAATTTTGGCTATAATAAGAATAATAATATATATATATGTGAGATAACAGTAAGTGGTCTTGCTATGCAAGAACACTTAATAATAATAATATTATATATGTGAGATAATAGTAAGTGGTCTTTCTATGCAAGAACACTTAATTACCATTCTGGTAGCCTATACCTTTCATATTTCAGCATTTTATTGCTCTTTGGCCACTGCAGGTATTCCACACTCCCACAAACACGATTTTTACCGCGTTTTGCATTAGTGTTTTTGCGCGTTATTGTGCGTTAAGCATCGTTTTTTAAAGAAAAACACATCTCTCAGCTAGAGAGAGAGAGAGAGAATTTCAGAGTCTGTTTGAGTCTTTGTTCAATTTGTGGATTTTTCTGAGAAATATGGATCCTGTCATCCAGAAGATCAATGAGGCAATCCCTCTGATTGTATTGCGGAGGCTGCGGAGAAGGAGACAGGAGGAGGAGAGAAGCAGCAGATTTTGGGTGCATCCAATGGTATCCAATCGATTGTCTACGGGGTACTTTCCCAGTATTTATTCCTAACTGCGCTCATATCCGACAAAATTCTTTAACTGTACAAGGATGTTTGTGCAGCTCTTTGATGACCTGTTGGAGAGGCTCAGGCCAAGGCTCACAAGGATGGACACTGTGATGCATAGCTCTGTGTCACCGGATGAATGGCTGCTAGTGACACTCAGGTAAGTGTATACACATATGGGTTATGGTTAGTGAATAGGGTCAGGGGTAGGGAATAGGGTTAGGGGATAGGGTCAGGGGATAGGGTTAGGGGATAGGGTCTGGGGATAGGGTATAGGGTCAGGGGGTAGGGAATAGTGTTAGGAGATGGGGTTAGGGGATAGGGTTAGGGGATAGGGTCAGGGGTAGGGACTAGGGTTAGGCGATAGAGTTAAGCGATAGGGTTGGGGGTTAGGGTCAGGGGTAGGAGATAGGGTTAGGGGATAGGGTCAGGGATTAGGGATTTAGGGTTAGGAGATAGGGTTAGGGTTAAGGGTAGGGTTAGGACTTATTTTTATGCTTTTATCTTTCAATAATTAAATTTTTTATGTTATCTTAAGTTCCTTGGCACAGGACAAAGTTATGCCTCGTTGCATCATTACTTCCTCCTTGGCCTCACAACGGTGTCAAAAGTAACAAAGGAAACATGTGTGGCAATATGGGAGGAATTGCTTGAAATTGTAATACCAGAGCCAACAGAAGACACCTGGGAATCAGTTGTCGACACTTTTTGGGAGAAAACTCAGTTCCCAAATTGTATTGGTGCCCTTGATGGGAAACACATCAGGGTCAAGAAGCCTCCCCACTCTGGATCGTCTAATTTTAATCACAAAAAATATTTTTCGGTGGTCCTCCTGGCATTGTCTGATGCACATCTTAAATTTCTTTGTGTTGATGTGGGAGCATATGGAAACCAAGGTGACGCCCGCATATTCCGCGAGTCGGCCTTCAGACGTTGTCTACATGAGGGACGACTCAATATTCCTGAAAGTAGGCCTCTACCCTGCACTGAAGAACCCAGCTTGCCATTAGTCATGGTGGCAGACGAGGCCTTTGGACTGGCTGAAAATGTGATGAGGCCATACAATGGCTATGGTCTCAGCCAACGACAAAAGATCTACAATTATAGGCTCAGCCGTGCATGCCGTGTTGTTAAACGTGCATTCAGGGTGTGCACAGCCAAATGGCGAGTTTTGCTGATAAGTATGCAACTTGATGTTGACAACGCCATTAAAGCCGTCCTGGCATGCTGCGTTCTGCACAATTTTCTGTGGGACAGCGACAGAAATAATGTTGAACAAAGGCCAGTAACCAACTTCAGAAGGTTCAATTTATGGACTTGCGTTCAACGGCACGTGTCATGAGCATTCAAAACCAATTTGCATAATTTTTTTAATCCCCTGATGGAGAGGTATCATGGCAGAATGATTATGTGTAAATAAAATTGGAATACACCTAGCTTTGCTTTGTTGTGTTTTTTAAATAAAGCATGTCGAAATTGAAGTTTGTTAATTTTATGTCCATTTATCAACGATTGTTCAACAAGTCCATTTGACTCTGCCTTCGGGGTAAGCCTAGGCTAAGCCCAAAAAGAGCTAGCTTACGCTTGTCCGAAGACAGAGTACAAAAGAGTCCTTTGCACTCTACCTTCGGGGCAAGCAGAGTGCAAAGGAGTGCTGTTGTGCATCATATAAAACACAAATTGAACACATTTATTTTCAATCATAAAAGATATTATAACAAAATAAAAGGTTTGGGATCACAGCTGGTGATAGGTGGTGGTGGATGCTTGATCACTTTGGGGATGTGGGGATTGGGGACAGGGTAATGCTTGGGCCTGGCGATCTTTAAAAAAATCCTGCTGGTAGCGGGGTACAGGGTATGAGGGCTGAAAATGGGAGGTGGAAATTCACCTTAGGAGTGTGGGGTGTAGAATGAGGTCTGGGACAGGATATGTGGTGGTTGGCGTTGAGGAGGGGGCTGATATTGAGAGGGGGGTGCTAGCACTGCTGAGGTCCCAGGGGCCATCGGGGGATCATGAGAAGCATTATATGGATGGCATGGAGATGGCCCACCACTTAGTTTTCCTTGTCGGTATTGCATAGCGATACCATAAATGCGATCCATACAATGCTTCTCTTGGTCTCCCCCAATGTCCTCCAGGATATCCAGGTATAGGCTGTGGTGCGTGGGTTGCTGGTGTCCAAAAACACATCCATACTGCGCCTCTCCTGCCGCACTTCCTGCAGCAGTGCTAGCACTCGGTCATCTGCCTCCATATTGAAGCCGCCCCTCGTCTGACGTCCACGCCCACGAACACCGCCACGACCGTGCTGCTCTCCACATTGTTGACTGCCAGTCGACACAGATTCCAAGGCCCTGGATTCCTGCAAAAGAACAAAAATGTCTACATGTACATGGACAGACAATGAGATAGACAGGCAGACATAAGCAGTTACCTCATCTGTGCACTGAACACCTCCCTCACTCATTGCACATGGAGATCCAGTGCTCACCATGGGACTGGTCGGTCTTTCAACATCTGCCTCTTCTGCAGCCACCTCTCTTTGTGTAATGTTAGAAGTTGTCCTGCAGACAATACAAAATGTATAAACGTAACCACTTCAGCCCAGACCATTTAGCTGGCCAAAGACCAGAGCACTTTTTGCGATTCGTCACAGCGTCGCTTTAACAATTGCGCGGTCATGCAATGTGACTCAAAAAAAACCCATTGACATCCTTTTTTTCCGTCAAACAGAGCTTTCTTTAAGTGATATTTGATCACCTTTCTTTTTTTTTTTTTTTTGTTTATAGCGCAGAAAAAAAAAAAACACAAAGTGTAAATTTTTTTTAAAAAGTAATATTTTTAACTTTTTGATATAATAAATATCCCCCAAAAAACATATAAATCAAATTTTTTTTTCTTCAGTTTAGGCCAATATGTATTCTTCTACATATTTTAGTTAAGAAAGTTGGTTTGTGCAAAAGTTATAGCATCTACAAAATAGGGGATAGTTTTATGGCATTTTTATTAATGATTTTTTTTTTTTTTTTTTTTACTAGTAATGGCGGCGATCAGCGATTTTTATCCTGACTGCGACATTATGGTGGACACATTGGACCATTTTGACACATTTTTGGGACCATTGTCATTTTTACAGCGATCAGTGCGATTAAATTGCAATGATTACTGTAAAAAATTACACTGGCAGTGAAGGGTTTAACCTTTTCCTCTCCGTGAGACAATCGCCTGTGTCCCCGCGGACATTGAGTCCGCAGGACCCGCGGTCGGACTGATGGACCTCGCGATGGGAACGCGCGCCGCTACGGCGGCAAATTAAAAGGGACGTACAGGTTTGCCCATTTGTGCAGCCGTGCCATTCTGCCGACGTATATGTACATGCGGCGTTCGGCAAATGGTTACAATAGCCATGGAACATACCGCCTAAAAAGCAATGTACATAGGCAAATATATGAAAAACAAAAAAAAAAAACAAACAAAAACAACAAAAAAAAAAAAAAAACTTACGGTCTGGTGTTGTTCATCTAATTTTGCCTGTAAGAACAGCAAATTAGTATGGTACAAAAGTGGTCTTTTCGCAGGTGCTGGTGCTCCACTACGTGCTGCCTTGTCTTCGTCCGTGAGGTCCCTCCTGACACGGTCGCGTAGTGACTTCCAGTGGCGCTGTAAAATTTTGCCTAAAATAACGTAGAAAACAAAGGGTTAAACATGCAATCTTCATTTACATTACACACAAACAGATCATGCATTCAAGGAAAATATACTTACATATTTCCTTTCTTTCTCCATGTCTTAAGTCTTCCCAGCCAGGGGTAATGGCAGCACTTATATCCTCCCATGCTTTAACTTTTCTTACGTGGTCTCCATGTAGTGCATGTACCACATCCCACAGTTCTGGATGGGCTTGTACAGCATTTACGAGATCAACTTGAGACACAGTACTTGCCATCTTCAAACTCTTCTCTGTCCTACCCACAGTCACACGGCTGTGCAAAGGACTCTTGGGTAATCTAATGTCCAGACAGGAATTTCCTGTTTTTACAGTGATCACAGTGTCCAATCAACTTTTTGGAGCAAAAAAAAACGCTGGAGCTCAAAAACGCGCAAAAACGCCGCATCAACACAGCCATTGATGTCTAAACCGCTGGCAACAAAAGTGAGTACACCCCTTTAGCAAGGCAGTGGTTGTCTTGGAGGTGTGTTTGGGGTCCCTATGTTGGAATTCTGCCCTGCGGCCCAGTCGCCCAGGGGAGAAATTCATGCTCTGCTTCAGTATGTCACAGTACATGTTGGCATTCATGGTTCCCACAATGAACTGTAGCTCCCAGTACGGGCAGCTCTCATGCAGCCCAGATCATGACACTCCCACCACCATGCTTGACTGTAGGCAAGACACACTTGTTTTTGTATTCCTCACCTGGTTACCGCCACACACGCTTGACACCATCTGAACCAAATACGTTTATCTTGCTCTCATCAGACCACAGGACATGGTTCCAGTAATCCATGTCCTTAGTCTGCTTGTCCTCATCTTCTGGGATGACAGCCATGCAGACCAATTTGATGCAGTGTGCGGCGTATGGTCTGAGCACTGACAGGCTGACCCCCCACCCCTTCAACCTCCTGCAGCAATGCTGGCAGCACTTATATGTCTGTTTCCCAAAGACAACCTCTGGATATGACGCTGAGCAAGTGCGCTCAACTTCTTTTGTCGATCATGGCGAGGCCTGTTCTGCGTGGAACCTGTCCTGTTAAAACCCTGTATGGTCTTGGCCACCGTGCTGCAGCTCAGATTCAGGGTCCTGGCAATCTTCTTATAGCCTAGGCCATCTTCATATAGAGCAACAATTCTTTTTTTCAGATCCTCAGAGAGTTCTTTGCCATGAGGTGTCATGTTGAACTTCCAGTGACCAGTATGAGAGAGTGAGCGCGCTAACACCAAATTTAACACACCTGTTCCCCATTCAAACCTGAGACCTTGTAACACTAACGCATCACATGACACAGGGGAGGGAAAATGTCTAATTGGGCCCAATTTAGACATTTTCACTTAGGGGTGTACTCACTTTTGTTGCTAGCGGTTTAGACATTAATGGCTGTGTGTTATAAAGGGAAGCATCTCCAACACAGTATTAGGCTGCTACCTACACCCATAAAGTTGAGTCTTTAGAGATGAGATCAATAGAAACCTGCCTCAGCTGTGGATCGATAAATATTTATTGAATCCCAAGATATACTGGCCAGACCTGAAAAGCAGAGTCCTGTATGAATTGGAACACCAGTATAGAAAAAGAAATAGGTACCTGAGCTGTCTGGCTAACTGGAGAGCTTTCCAGGGTTCCATATCCTAACTGAATTCACTAATAACTGTAGAAGACTGAAGAAACTTCCAGAAATTTAGGGTTGTCACAGGGATAACTCAAAAAAAAAAAAGCCTATGCTCATTGATTGACAGAAGAAACTTTAGGATTTAACCAAAACTACCAATACTCACTGGCTGACTGGTGAAACTTCCAGAATTTGATATATCCAGCATGAATCTATCCAAACAACAGCAGAGCTGAAAAAAACATGTCCACTTCTGATGACACTAACAAAAAACTTGAGGATTATGGGAGGCGTGATGATTATGGGAGGGGTTATCCTGTGCCTGTCAACAGCTTTTTTGTTGCCAGTCTCCATTTTTCCTGTAACCTAACATTCTAAAAATTCCAAGAATTTCTGTGGCTCTCAATGGACATAAAAGAGGACTTATGACTATACATGAATATACTAAAACAGCCCTCAAAATTTCCACTCACCTGCTTGCATTTGGCGAGTGGAAAAAACTTGACGGCGAGTGTGGGGCTGCCTTGAAGGGGGGGGTGCCACTGGCAGGCAGGGTTGAATGGGAGCCATTCTCCTCTATTGGCCAGGAAGAGAGAGAGGAGGAAGAGGAGAGCCGGCCAGATAAAACCGAGTGGGGATCTCCCGCTGACTCAAATCCCTGCTGTGTCACAGGGGAGATCCCTGCTCTGTGTGATCTGGCCGGCTCTCCTTTCTCTGATCCTTATGCACTGATGGGCACTGGTGAGGCTGCGCTGATGGGCAATGGTGAGGCTCCGCTGATGGCACTAGTGAGGTTGAATTGATGGGCACTGATCAGGCTGCATTGATGGTCACTGGTGAAGCTGCATTGATGGGCACTGGTGAGGCTGCAATGATGGGCTTTGGTGAAGCTGCGCTGATGGGAACTGATCAGGCTGCATTGATGGACACTGGTGAGGTTGCATTAATGGGCACTGTTGAGACTGAATTGATGAGCACTGGTGAGGCTGCATTGATGGGCATTGATCAGGCTGCATTGATGGGCACTGATGAGGCTGCATTGATGGGCACTGATGAGGCTGCATTATGGAGCACTGTTCAGGCTGCATTATTGGGCACTGGTGATTCTGCATTGATGGGCACTGGTGTGGCTGCACTGATGGGCACTGGTGTGGCTGCACTGATGGGCACTGGTGTGGCTGCACTGATGGGCACTGGTGTGGCTGCACTGATGGGCACTGATGAGGCTGCACTGATGGGCTCTGATAAAGTGGTGTTTAATATTTATTTTTTGTAAATTAATGCTGCATAAAACATTTAACATAGTGTCATGAGATAATTTATGAGGGCTTATTTAGGGGGAAATTAGGGGTTGGGCAGGGTAGGGGTTGGGTGGGGCAACTGGGGACAAGTAACTCTTAAGACCTGGCTAGTAGATCAGGGCTTGAAATGTTGAGCATATTTTATTTTGCTGCTATGGTGACTTGCTGTTGCTGCCGTGAACATCCCTTACGAAGACACGAAGTACTAGATATTCAGTAGTGATTAAAAAAATAATGTAGTTAAAAAAAAAAATGTGGGTGGTGTAAAAATAAATGGTGGAGTTTTACTAAGACCGGAGAGTGCCAAATCTGGTTCAGCTCTGCATAGAAACCAATTAGCTTCCTGGTTTTATTGCCAAAGCTTAATTGAACAAGCTGAAGTTAGAAGCGGATTGACTACCATGCACAGCTGTACCAGATTGTGAGTTCTCCAGTTTAAGTAAATCTTCCCCAATAAGTCTACAGCATCAATTGCATATATATATTTTACAGCATGATGATAAATCCTAATGACTGAATCCTCGAGTGCTCCACAATTCCAGAAAAAAAAGTTGACAATTTTCTTGACTGCTCAAAAACCAACATAAATCAACACAAATGCCACATAAATCTAAACAGACAATGGTTGGTGCTTCAGTACAATGGACTTATAGTAGTTGTGCCCATAAAAGGAACCTGAAACATTTACCCAATGTCATATTTAAATGAATTATTTGTGACTAAAAGGAAAGAAATTACTGCCTAAAGCTTGGGTTCATATCATTTATAATAAATCCAGCTGATGCCTTACTTATTTTATTATATGATGTAATTCTCTCAAAATATTACAGAAGGCTACAGTTTAATAAATTAAAGCTTTTAGATGCAAGTCCTGTCTTATGCAATTTCCAGTAAAGTTGGATGACCTCTCTCATAACAGCAACTCCTTGTTTCATCACAGCATAACCGACTATCAGGCACTGACATTGGCAAAGCATAATTCAGGCCATATGCAAAATAATCTGGGATCTAATGCAGTAAATGAAAAGATTATTTAAAGCATTTTTTTTCTGAGCAGAGAATGAAGGTTCCCATGTAGCTTCTTGGACTTCAAGAATTCAAGTTACTGACCTGGAAAAATTATGCAGATAAAGGACTTCTATCTTCACACTTCCTTTTTTTTTTAATCAGTAAACACACTTTATTGAGATTTTTAGTAAACATGAATTGCATGTACAACAAAAACAACAAAAAACCCCACAGAAATACAAAGTGAAAAAAGGAGCATCGTATCGCACATAGTACACTGTTATATGACATGACTCAACAGTGGTGTATGGGGGAAAAACAAAAACAAATCTGGGTATACATATAGTGCCCTCAGCTGAGAGGTAGATATACATCAGTACAAAACACAGGCTATCAAAAAGTGCCCTGGTAATAGCAAGACACATACATGGTTAAACACTGAGTACAACCCTCATTATAAATTTACTAACCAAGAGACAAAGTCCATATCAAGATACTCATTATGAAGTACAAGTCAGTGATGACTGTAACCATCTATCCCATACTTTATTAAATTTGCCCGGGCATCCTCTATTAGTCTAAGTTACCTTCTTATAAGGCAATGTGATGTGTATCTGGGCAATCCAGGCCTCAAGCATAGGGGTTGTGGCCTGTATCCATACTCAAGATACTAGTTTCTTTGCAATGAACAAGGTTTCATGTACAAATCTAAGAGTGTGTTTATCCATCTGAGTCTGAAAATAATCCCAACAAACATTGCCTAGGGTCCATCTGGTCATGAAGGAATTGTACCACTTGATCCCAAAATTCTTGAGCATGAGGATGATGCCAAATTAGATGCCCAAAAGGTGTCAACTGCAGTCAAACATTTAGGACACATGGGGCTCCGAAATGGACATGATTCAGATATTTGTTCTGGTGTGAGGCATGCCCTATGAAGAATATATAAAAGATTTTATATATATATATATATATATATATATATATATATATATATATATACACATACATACATACATACACACACACACACACATACACACATACATAAATTCATATATTCTCTACCAGACATTTTGGGAGACACCAGTTTACTCGGCTCCAGCACCTCACTTCAATCCTCATCATCAATTTCACCTGCATCCACTTCCCATTCTGGCTTTAACGAATAAGCAAGCTGAGATGCAGATTGGGTAAGTAACATGTCATAAAAGGTTGAGATCAACTTGCAGGGCACATCTCCTTTCAGCACAGCCAGAATGTCAAGGGAAGGTAACAGTGGGAAGTTGCCATCAAACTGAGCATGCAATGTATGGCGCAGCTGAAGGTATCTAAAAAGCATGTGATTTGGATGGGTAAACTCAACTTTCATATGTTCAAAGGGTTTAAGTCTACCATGTTGGAGAACACGCAACAGTTTAAATATACCTTTTATAATCCAGACCTTTGGGTCGGGTATCTGGAGGAGCTCACCCAACTGTTTGTTGTACCACAGAGGGGTATCGGCATGAAACAAGGAGCAATTCAGCTTAGATGTACTCAAATCACAAATCTGACTGTACTGAAAGCGAAGGCCAAAGCGGCTTGGAGAGCAAAAGGAACAGCCCAAACCCCTCAGTATGTCACAGAACGGATGCGGGAGGTGGGCTTCAGAACTCTGACAGACCAACGAGAGATACCTCAATTTATCATACTTATCAAAATGATAAAAATGAGAGTTGGGCCACCAGATAGTATAACCTCAAATCGGGAACCGCCAATATACCCATAAACGTAGGATTCTTTAAGACCTTCCAAGACAATTTATGCCTGCTGGCACCCCACATAAATGACTGCAATAATGTTTCCATAAGTTTAAAGTAACGTAATGGTATATACACTGGGGAGTGCGATAAGACATATAAAATCTTTGTAATAAACACTGGGTATCCTCACTAGAGTGCCCTTCCACCAAACAGACACCCCCACCGCGCCAATGCCTCTAAATAAACTCAAATAGTGGTGTGAACCAATATTAGGTGGTGAACACCCAAAACATCCAATTCCTTACTCTCACAAATAGTGTTGACCAGTGTTAAATGGTGTGTATAAAATGTAATGAAAACGTGAGAATCGATAAAAACAAGCGAAAATAGGAACAGCTGCCCCTTTAAATTATAAAGTATACAGGCAAAATATTTACTCCACCATGCCACTGCTAGCCCAATACTCCCCTAGAGGCACCTGGAATAAATATGGGGCGCTTCAAATATAAATAAATGTAACCAAAAAACTGTGTATAGCACAATAGTGGTGGAACCCTCCTACTGTGTTTTGTGCTGCACGTAACAAGTGTAACCAAAAAACTGTATATAGCACAATAGTGGTGGAACCCTCCTACTGTGTTTTGTGCTGCACGTAACCAGTGTAACCAAAAAACTGTGTATAGCACAATAGTGGTGGAACCCTCCTACGTACCCTCCTGGTACGTGCAGCACAAAACACAGTAGGAGGGTTCCACCACTATTGTGCTATACACAGTTTTTTGGTTACACTGGTTACGTGCAGCACAAAACACAGTAGGAGGGTTCCACCACTATTGTGCTATATACAGTTTTTTGGTTACACTTGTTACGTGCAGCACAAAACACAGTAGGAGGGTTCCACCACTATTGTGCTATACACAGTTTTTTGGTTACATTTATTTATATTTGAAGCGCCCCATATTTATTCCAGGTGCCTCTAGGGGAGTATTGGGCTAGCAGTGGCATGGTGGAGTAAATATTTTGCCTGTATATAAAATCTTTGGTAGCAATACCATTTTTACAAGGCTTGTTCGTCCCATAACCCCCGAGTGGCAATTTTGCCCATAACTGAGTCTTGTCCTTAAGTAGAGGTATCAGAGCCATCGCGTTTAAGGAAATAAAATCCGACAAGGTTCTAGGCATGCGGATACCCAAATATCTAAAGGAGCTAACTCTTTCCAAAGGTAGGGCAGCCTGATCTATTGGAGGGGGAAAGATCGGGAGGGTTTGAGACTTGTTCCAGTTAATTTTCAGGCCTGAGAATGTGCCAAATTGTTCAATAGTGAAGTGTTGATGTTAAGGAAGGGCCAGAATCTTCTTTGATATTATTCTATATATGGGAGATACACAAAATACACTTAAAAAGGCAATGAAAATAATAGACACCTCTGGAGTATAATCAATGATGTCATCCTTATGGAATCCATACAAGTAATTTCTTATCTCGCCTTCCTATCTGATCAGTCAATCATTGACTGGCCGGTGCCAGCCAGATGACATAACGAGGGCACAAGAGCCAGCTGGTATGTGGTGGCTTCATGTTTCCTGTGTGACACATTGTGCCAAGACACATACTGTCCCTGTGCTGGGAGGACAGTATTCAGAGCCCCTTAAATTTTTCACTCTGTTATATTGCAGCCATTTGCTAAAATCATTTAAGTTCATTTTTTTCCTCATTAATGTGAACACAGCACCCCATATTGACAGAAAAACACAGAATTGTTGACATTTTTGCAGATTTATTAAAAAACAAAAAATGAAATATCAAATGTCCTAAGTATTCAGACCCTTTGCTGTGACACTCACATATTTAACTCAGGTGCTGTCCATTTCTTCTGATCATCCTTGAGATGGTTCCACACCTTCATTTGAGTCCAGCTAGTTTTGATTATACTGATTAGACTTGATTAGGAAAGCCACACACACACCTGTCTATATAAGACCTTACAGCTCACAGTGCATGTCAGAGCAAATGAGAATCATGAGGTCAAAAGGAACTGCCTGAAGAGCTCAGTGACAGAATTGTGGCAAGGCACAGATCTGGCAAAGGTTACAAAAAATTTCTGCTGCACTTAAAGTTCCTAAGAGCACAGTGGCCTCCATAATCCTTAAATGGAAGACGTTTGGGACGACCAGAACCCTTCCTAGAGCTGGCCGTCCGGCCAAACTAAGCTATCGGGGGAGAAGAGCCTTGGTGAGAGAGGTAAAGAAGAACCCAAAGATCACTGTGGCTGATCTCCAGAGATGCAGTCGGGAGATGGGAGAAAGTTGTAGAAAGTCAACCATCACTGCAGCCCTCCACCAGTCGGGGCTTTGTGGCAGAGTGGCCCGACTGAAGCCTCTCCTCAGTGCAAGACACATGAAAGCCTGCATGGAGTTTGCTAAAAAAACACCTGAAGGACTCCAAGATGGTGAAAAATAAGATTCTCTGGTCTGATGAGACCAAAATAGAACTTTTTGGCCTTAATTCTAAGTGGTATGTGTGGAGAAAACCAGGCACTGCTCATCACCTGTCCAATACAGTCCCAACGGTGAAGCATGGTGGTGGCAGCATCATGCTGTGGGGGTGTTTTTTAGCTGCAGGGACAGGACGACTGGTTGCAATCGAGGGAAAGATGAATGCAGCCAAGTACAGGGATATCCTGGATGAAAACCTTCTCCAGAGTGCTCAGGACCTCAGACTGGGCCGAAGGTTTACCTTCCAACAAGACAATGACCCTAAGCACACAGCTAAAATAACGAAGGAGTGGCTTCACAACAACTCCGTGACTGTTCTTGAATGGCCCAGCCAGAGCCCTGACTTAAACCCAATTGAGCATCTCTGGAGAGACCTAAAAATGGCTGTCCACCAATGTTTACCATCCAGCCTGACAGAATTGGAGAAGATCTGCAAGGAGGAATAGCAGAGGATCCCCAAATCCAGGTGTGAAAAACTTGTTGAATCTTTCCCAAAAAGACTCATGGCTGTATTAGATCAAAAGGGTGCTTCTACTAAATACTGAGCAAAGGGTCTGAATACTTAGGACCATGTGATATTTCAGTTTTTCTTTTTTAATACATCTGCAAAAATGTCAACAATTCTGTGTTTTTCTGTCAATATGGGGTGCTGTGTGTACAATAATGAGGAAAAAAAATAACTTAAATGATTTTAGCAAATGGCTGCAATATAACAAAGAGTGAAAAATTTAAGGGGGTCTGAATACTTTCCGTCCCCACTGTAAGTCATTGTATTCCTGGTGTCGCCTATTTTGCTGTCAACATTACCATCATATTCTTCTCCTGCAAATAGGCACCACTCGGGCCATGCGTTCCATCCACGGAGCAGCGGAGTCACTTCCAGTTTCTCACCGGCACAGAGAAACCATAAGTGAGGCTGCGGCTCAGCGGGAAAGCACCACCCACCGATGCTAAACAAAAAAACACAACAACATGAATGGAGTGTTCAGGTGCATTGCGCCACAAGGCAGCAAAAAAACAGGCAAATGAAGCATCTCGTCTTCAATCGTGTGATTGCATTGACATCACGCTTCCCATAGTGCACTGTGTCCAGTGCCTGAACACAGTGCATTTAAAAAGGAAGTAAACCCATCCATAAAACTGCTTCATTTCCGGCACGTGCCAGAAATGTAACACTCCCATTGGTTGTGCTCTCAACCAAACTGTCAAGCCATCCAATGGCTGGTGTCATAACTGATCACATGTGCAGCATCATGGCAGTTGTAGATTAAACAGAGGCAAAGATGGCAGCTTCCTTGGCAGAAAACGATCGGAGGGTTTACTTACACTTTAATGGACTTTTTTTTTTAAGAGCCTTTTTTTTTGTGTGTGTGTGACTAGCTGGGGGGGGGGGGGGGTCGGCGCCCACGCGCCCCCTATGGACGGACCACCACTGATAACTAATGTTCTAACTAATGTAACTAATGTTCATTCTCTGATGGATTACATTAGGGAACGGTTTGACAGTATGGAAGAGATTACCCATATCAGTAACGGGAAGAATCAAATTAAAATGATTTTTGCCGAAATGCTTATTTATCTTTTCACATTCACCAGTCATTATTCCTAAACTTCTGTTCCAAAAGTTACATTCTCATTTTATAAGATTCATATGGGCCACGTGTAGGTGTAAACTGAAATTAACGACATTACAAAGGCCAAAGATGGAAGCTGGACTTGCACTCTCAGATATTTATTTATATTATTTAGCGAGACAATTGAAACATTTAAGGACATGGGTGACACCAGATCAAAGAAATGGGCTGGAACGACATCTATTGGAGATATTGCATGTTGAAGACCTAATGATTGGATTAGAAGCCAAAACTACTTGTTTACCTAGAGTGAAGATACCCATTGTTACATTAGCTAGAGCAGTTTGGAGAGAGGTAAAAAAACTAACAAGCTTTGAAGATACCCCCTAGAGATCCCCATATGGAATAACTCCTCTTTAGAACACTTGAGGGTGTTTAGTGAATTTTGGAGGAAGAAAGGAATAGTCACACTAAAACAGATATATGACCATAGAACTCTGCAGACATTTGAATACTTGAGTCAACAATATGATATACCCCATAAGTATGTTTCTTTTTTTTTTTTTTTTTTTTATGAAAAAACTTACAGCTAAGACATATGCTTCAGGCCCAGTTTGGACGTCAATATCCCAAAGTATCCAAGTATCCATTAATAGGTATATTACGATCACAGAGACCAAAAGGTTTAATATCTGTTTTATATTCCCGGTTGTTGAGGGCTAAGTTAAGTGGAACACCTATTAAAATAAGAGATAGATGGCAGCATGTGCTCCCTAATGTAACAAAGGAGAAATGGCGCAGGATCTACTCCTTACATGTGGGAGTTTCTCCCGTTAATAAACAAATCTAATTGTATATTATTCATCAAACATATCTTACCCCTCAAAAAATGCATAAAATTGGAAGAATGACCTCATCTGATTGTAAATGATGCCACCATCCAGAGTCAGATTTTGTACATTTGATGTGGTCAAGTTCAGAAATAGCCAATTATTAGCAGCAAGTAGTAGATGAATCAACTAGCATTATTAGCAGGAAAGTACCATATACAATGGGAGTATGTGTGTTAGGATTACTAGAGGTGGAAGAATGGTCAGAATACAATAGGATTATGCTGCAAGAAACATTATTTATGGCACTTAAACAAATAGCATTAAGATGGATGCAACCATTGACCCCAGCTATAAATCAATGGATTAGAGCAGTTAACCAGATAATACCATATGAGAAGATTATGTATGAACATAGAGAGGTACCTAATAAGTATTATAAAATATGGGAGATGTGGTGTAGCTTCCCAATGACTTTGGATTGAAAATAAATATAACTGAATTACTTGAAGAGAAAACACATTAAATTAATGTAAAATAAATATATAATAAATTGAAGGAATGTGACTTTCGACTGAGGGTAAAATAAGATAATAACGTGGGAATTGTACTAAAGCTATATTGAATGGTGTAGGTAAGAGGAAATTACATGGAATTATTGTACTGGAACTTTTGTACATACCTTTGATGTGAATTTATGCAATAAAAAGTTTGGAAAAAAAAGGAAGGGCCCGAATCTGCAAGATAGAAGATCATATCCTCGGCATAGAGCCCTATTTTTTCTTCAAGTAAACCAGAACTTAGTGCTTGAACTCCAGGGTGGGATTTGAGAGTCATAGCTAGGGTTCAGCAGCTAAAGCATATAAAAGGGGCAAAAGGGGGCACCCCTGCCACTTCCCCCTAAAAAGAGGAAAGGCACAGAGGTCCAACCATTTGCTATCACCCTAGCCTGGGGTTCTGTATACAATATAGTGAGCCAATTTCTAAAGTTAGGTCCAAAGCCAAAGCAACGCAAGCATGGCCAGAGATACGAATATTTGACTGTGACGAAGGCCTTGGTCGCATCCAGTGTAACAACACCCTGGAACCCATTTGCGTATGGGAGGCCTGAAGATTCATAAATAGACATCTGGTATTGAAGGCGGTATTTTTAGCCAGCATAAAGCCTGTTTGGTCGGGGGGGATAAGAGACAACATAACCTTATTCAACCAAAAGGCCTGTACCGGAGGGCTTGTATTAAAGAAAATAGCCTAAAAGTTTCAGGTTGATGAGGGTCCTTGCCAGGCTTGGGTATGAGCACTATAAGTGCCTCATGGATTCAGGAAGGTATCAGCCTCAAACACAGCCTTGTAAATAGCTAGCAACTTGGGTACCAGAGTGTCAAAACAAATTATACAATTTGATAGGCAGGCCATCCGAGCCTGGAGCTTTCACAGTAGCAACATGGGCCATTGCAGATAAAATGTAATTTTCTGAGAAAGGGGCCTCCAAGATCGCTACCTGTGATTCTGCCAGCTTAGGAAAGGTAAGAGTAATCAAAAAGGCACACAAAGCTTGATGAGAATAATCAACCCTGGACATATAAACTTCCCGGAAGAAAGTGGCAAACTCTTTTGTAATCTTTTCTGTATCAGTTATGGAGCCAAGCTTGGGTGAGTTTAACGTGATAACAACTGGGGGTCTAGATCTAAGTAAGCCAAGTAAGTCAACGGTTTACCTGTGTGTTTTCCATGCACAAATATCCAATGTTTGTTAAAGAAAAGTGTTTGTCTGGCCCTCTCGTAACACATCTATCAGTCTAGTTTGAAATTTCAGCCCAACAAGGAAGTCTGTCAAGGGCATAGCCACATATCTTTCCTCCAAAGAGTGCAAATGAGACAGCGCCTGATCATGAGAGAATTTAGAAGATCGCTTATATCTAGCAATATGTTCAGACAGTAATAACAGCATGTTTTTTAAACATTTCCCAAACAACCAGTGGAGTGGCGGTACCAGAATTAGAACTAAAGAAAAACTTTCATTTGTTGGTCAATTTATTAATATTGGGGTAATATGTTTAGCCAAAATGGATTTAATCTCCAGTTTGGGCAAGGAGGTTTGGTAAAAAGTGTTCAAGTCATCCAGTAAGGGGCATGATCCGATAACACAGAGGCACAGAAACCGGCTTCCTGCAGTCTAGGGGTAAGCCGTTGGGAGAGTACAATAAGATTGATATGAGACATAGTGGAGTAAGGGGTGGAAGAACAGGAAACAGCCTTACAGGTAGGGTACAGATGTCTCCAGGTGTCAATCAGAGCAAAATCTGCAAACAGGCGACTAAATCTTGCTTCACACTTACTTTTACTGATCTGTGAACTTGTTTCAAGTCAGTAACTCAAAAAGCATTGAAGCCAATTGGTTAACATAATAGCCAAGCTAGTACAATTTACAGAAGGTGGCAGTGGCAGCCCCCATGTTTCTCTCAGGAAACCCAGACAAAGTTTTAAATAGTTTGACACACAGGTACTGTAGTGTATCCTCAGATTCAGCTTACTAATGCACCCTCCCTTCATTTGAAACGCAGTGCAACTTGGTTGTCTTTCAACTAAATCAGGACTTAAACTCAGCAAAGTCATATTAAAGTCAGAAATTCTAATTGGCATACTTCTTCTGGGTCCATGATTAAAAAAGCTTTAAAAATAAAGTAGTTAATCCCAATTAAAATAAGCTCGTAGAACCACACTTGTAAAAGTATATTGACCTGCTTAATCGCAAAAATACAATCCTAAAATATTTCAAACCTAATCAATAGACTTTCTCTACTAAATGCAGTCCAAGGTTACATGCTACATTTGTCTACAACCTTTCACTTTGGTAAATCAGTTGTCATTCTAATATGTTAAACTCACAGATATACAGCAAGGATAGTCTTCCTTATGTTTTAGATTAGCGTTGACTGCACTGGATAGCATTTGATCTAGAATAGGTTGCTAGTTGCTACCTGGCAACTTGCAATACCAAGAATTTTGGATAGAATTAGCATTTTTCAGTTATAGTAAGGCAGGTGTATTCAAAAACCTCTTGTGCTTCTTAAAACAGAGGATGCTGCAATTGCTGCAATTGCTATGGCATATTTTTACAGCAATATAAATACTGTACATTGATTAGGGATGAACAAATCAGCTAAATTTCTAAATTCAACATTTACCTGAATGAATATGCATAATATTTGACCTCCTAAACAATAAAGCAGACAAATCCATTTTTGGATGGAGAGACCACAAACTCAACTAGAGTTATCAATGTGAGGATGACCTCAGTTGACTTTGAGCTTGTCAAACCACCAGGGGACATATGGCAAAACAGAGTTAGGCACAAACACACTTTTGACAGTGCAATTTTTGTAACTGCAAGCATGATAAATTTAACAGCATGAAAAACACACTTAGAGTGTTTAGAAGTTTACACATTCAGCAGTTGTTTTATTGCCAAACAATTAAGTTCATGTTATAAAACTCACGTAAGTTGTTGGCAGATGGTCGGGACTGCATGGTTTCATAGTGCTGCATGTGAACTACAAGGTTCGCATCTCTCTCCATGTGGTCTGCAGAGCAATGGCCCTGTTGTCTCATCACATCAGCAAGAGCCCTAAGAATAAGAGTAACATTGTACAATCAAATTAGAACTGTTGTGAAATATGAAGCCAAAAGCAATGGATACATTATACATAAAGCCCAAAGTCGATGGTAAGTTAGGAAGAACACTGCTAAAGCGTAACTGAAACCTTTTTTTGTTTACTTTAAATAGAGAGTGGAAGTGGTTTACCCATCAGTTTTAATTGATCTCTGTAACCCCACTGGGGAGACTCACCCATTCTATTTGTCCTAATACCCAAATGCAACAGGACAGAAAGGGGTGTAAAAAACAAACTTTTACATTTATAATGAGAACAGGGTTTAGGGGTATTCTTCCAATATGTACAATTGATCTTATGACACCTGTTTTATTTGCATAGGTGTGTGCAGGGGGTGTGCTGGGTGTGGGTGGGTATATATTATATATATATATATATATATATATATATATATATAAACACACACGCATGTTTTCTCAAGCTTTGGGGTGCACACCTTAATGCAATAGGCTGCGCACACATGTTTAGTAGCAATTACCCTTTACCTTCTAAAGATTTCCAGTCACTCCTTTTGTGTTGCCAAAAGGAAATATCTCCAATGGAGCACAGACAAAAGAAGAACTATCAGTGTGCTGGTAAGGTGATGGACCCTGCTGTAGATAGTATTGTAACTGTGTATGGTTGCTTTTTAATTTTGACTCTAGGTAGCGCTCTAATGGAGCAGTACAGTAGCTTAGTAGTTAGCACTTCTTCCTTGCAGGACCAAGGTCCTTGGTTTTGAGTTCTGAATCAGGACACTATCCTGTTTGGATGTTTGGGATGAGTCTGAGATGCAATCACATTGACTTATATGGAGAAATTAAGACACAGTAAGGTGCAACAAATACAAGTGTACACTCATTCATAAAATCAGGTAAAAATTCAAACACTGCATTCCACATCCATTACAATGGCTAATTTCAGAAGCAAATCACACGCCTGTGTACTCTAGCGCTTGACATAGTCCTTCCTAGTTTTGCATTCAGGGTGCACTAAATTAGAATTTAGCACTGCATGGAAAGAAGTGAAGCTTGTGCTAAATTGTCTTCTGCCTTATCCTATTGTATTCTTTACTGCGTTTACCGAATAAGACAAACCATTAGCTTGTGAGGTCTTCAGAGGAAGGAGCGATAAGAGAAGTTCAGTGTTTTATGAAATGTGCTGTGAAATATTCTGGTTGCTACACTTGAACATAGTTAAAATAATACCCACAGGGAAAGTAAACTCTATACCAGTTTTACAAGAGTCTAGTTAACAACTGAGTAAAAATGAGAAACAAAAATATTGTAATATTCTGGGTTTTTACTTTTTCAAGCACATGAAATTGTTTTGGCAAGTGTCATTAAGAAATGTAAATAACTTGGAGCACCCTAATTAAAATGTAAGCATAGCGGAGATCCCTCCTGTTTTGACAGGTAGGCATCATCTAATAATTATTACTTACACAACGATTCCTAATTTGTCATGACCCAATTTTTTTTTTTTTTAGGGAAAAACATTTTTTTTTAATACTTTAAGAAAAAACAATGCATCTGTCATACTATATTATGTTATTTCACTAATCAACATTCATGACTTAATAGAATTCAACTCAACTTGACACTTGAGTCACAGTGAATAACACAGTTTTATAAAAAGAGGTGGTCTTTCAGAGGTTACTGGCAGCTACCCCCGGCAAAGACGGTGCTGTATTTTTCTACATTTTGCTAGTAATCTTTACTTACAAAAATATATGTGCTTCCACTTGACAACATACTGTATTTATTGGCGTATAACACTCACTTTTTCACCATGAAAATTGGGTGCAAATAGCGTGTGCGTGTTATACCCCAATACTTCAATTTTAGCTGCCTCGGAAAGGACAGGGAGGAGGGCAGGACGAGCGCCGTCAGTTTACATACAGTGAGAATCTCCTGTTTACTTGGCGGCCTCTGTAACACTGTTAAACTGTATGTAATCTGTCAGCGCTCGTCCCGCCCCTCTCCCTGTCCCCTCTAGACTGGAGATGGGCATCAATCAGGCTGCACTGATGGCAATGGTGAGGCTGCTGCTTTGAAGGCAATGGTGAGGCTGCTGCATTGAAGGCAATGGTGAGGCTGCTGCATTGAAGGCAATGGTGAGGCTGCTGCATTGATGGCAATGGCGAGGCTTCTGCATTGATGGCAATGGCGAGGCTGCTGCATTGATGGTGAGGCTGCTGCATTGATGGTAATGGCAAGGCTGCTGCATTGATGGCAATGGTGGGGCTGCATTGATGTGGACTGATGAGGCTGCATTGATGGCACTTGTGAGGCTGCAGATGGGCATTGATCAGGCTGTATTGATGGAAATGGTGAGGCTGCAGATGGGCACTGACCCTTATTTTGTTTCAAAGTTCCTTATTTAAAATTTAAGTTTTTTTCCTGAAACTTCCCTCTTAAAATGAATGTGCGTGTTATACGCCTGTGCGTGTTATACACCGATAAATACGGTATTTATTACAGTATATAAATTGTACTAAAGTTGTATTCACAGGTTATGCATTTACTCAGATAACCATTTTGATTTTTTGATTTTTTTTTTATGATCAACGACTGCTCTCTGCATTTAATCAAGCTTGCTATCAGCTATACTGAACTAAATGCCAGACAGTAATCAGAGCAGTGAACCTCTGATAAAGAGAAATAGAGTAGCATGCCCATAATAAACATGACTGTCTGGGATAGCTACTATAATATTAAAATGATAGTGCATATACCAAAACATAAGTTAACAAGTAATCAATTAATACTGTGTTCCTCAAACATCCTCTCACCTATAGTTAAATACCATAAAACAAATACAATTTAAAAACACATTCATATCTAAAAACACCACAGTATGTACAGTTTATTAATATATAACATGTAAAAAAAATAAAATAAAAATGACATCAATTGTAAACTAAATAGAAAGAACTTTATCTTCAATGATGTCAAACCTTTTAAAATAGTGCATATCGAAATATTAGTTGACATATTTGTATTTGTATCTATTTTTACCATATTTATCTAGAGATTCATTTTTTGGGAGTGCTGTATCAATGGCTCACTTTATATGATATGATTCAGCCTTTATTTTAGGCTGGGTTCACACGATTGGGAATTGGATGTGGGGAAATTTCCCCGCATCCAATTTGCATGACAGGAGAGTGTGAACGGCTCTCAATGGAGCCGGTTCACACATCTCCGGGCGGCTGAAGACTTACCAGAATTGGTAAGTCGTATATTGCGGTCTCTCTGTTGGTCTGAGAATGTGGTACCCAATTCTGTGTCCCACTTAGTAATATAGGGCGGTATGTCCAACACCTGGGATGATGAATGAAGTTTGTGTTGATAATCCATGTTGATAATCCATGTCTGATCAGAGTCTTATAGGTACAGAGCTTCTTAAAAACAGTTAAGGGAGCTCCAGTAAGGATTTGAATCCAGATGAGGAGAAGTAGCCATCAAGGTGAAACTGGCACACAGATTAGAAATAACACATAAGAGAACTGTTGCACTCTCAACATTTGAAGAATTGAAGAATTAACAAAAGCAAGAACATTGTTATCAGAAAAATTTAACATGAAAACTAAAAGACAATATATCTTAAGACATAATATTTACTATGAGCAAGGAAACAAAAGTGGGAGATTATTAGCGAAAGCAGTTCAGAACAAGAAAGTTGCTTCAACAATACATCAAATAAGAGACAAACAAGGCTTACCACATTCTTCAAATGAGGAGATTGCTAAACAGTTCGAACTCTATTACCAAACCCTATACAATATTCCATCCAACCCCAAATGCCCACACAACACAGACAAAAGAAAAAAGCTCATTCAAGAATTCCTTGAGAAATATAGCCCACCTCAAATACGGTAGCAGAAAATACAGCCCAAAAACTTGAAGCCCCTCTCTCCAGCCCAGAATCTGACAAAGCATTGAAAGACATGAAATTAGGCAAAGCCCCAGGCCCTGATGAACTACCATTACAATATTACAAGACATTCACCAATATTCTAAAGCCAAGATTTTTGAAAACCCTTCAGTCACTACACTCTGAACAACAACCCCCAAAACTACTATTAGAAGCACATATAACCTTAATCTCCAAGGAAGGAAAAGATACAAATCAAGTTACTAACTACAGACCAATATCATTAATTATTGTTGTTGTAAAGATATATGACAAAATATTAGCTAATAGACTTTTACCCTTACTAACTTCCCTTATCTCCCTAGATCAAGTGGGATTTATCCCTGGCAGAGGGACGTAATAACACAATGAAAGCATTAAATATAAATCACTGGTTAACATCCAAAAAGAAACAAGGATTCTTTCTATACCTGAATGCTGAAAAGGCATTCGACAGAGTGGCCTAAGATTGCATGGACGAAGTATTATAACATATGGGTATTCTACCCCAAATGAGATCATACATCAGAGCACTTTATTCTAACCCAACAGCACGAGTCCGGGTCAATGGCCACCTGTCGAACGCCTTCAACCTCCGCAACGGCACAAGACAGGGATGCCCCTTATCTCCATTATTGTTCGTCCTTACACTGAAACCATTATTAAACAAAATAAGAGCCAACCCAGATATTAAAGGGAATAGAAATCCAAAATCATACTTATAAAGTCGCAGCCTTTGCTGATGATATGCTCCTCTTCCTCTCAGAACCCCATATCTCTTTACCCAATATTATACAAGATCTAGAACACTTATCTAATCTAAAAATCAATTACTCAAAATGCCCTCAACATCACATTACCCACAAGTTCAGTAGAATTATGCAAGAAAAACTTCCCCTTCTCATGGGCCAAACAAAATATAACATATCATGGAATTGAAATTCCTACAAATTTAAATGAACTCTTTAAAATTAATTTCTTACCCATCTTAAAGGAAACTCATGACGATCTAAAAAAGATGGAATTCTCTAAATGTATCTTGGTTTGGAAGAGCTTCACTAATTAAGATGACAATATTACCCAGATGTTTATATGTCATGCAAACAATTCCCATTTGATTGCCATCATGATTCTTTGCTTCCTTCCACAAAGCATGCTCTAGTTTTATTTTGAGGGGTAAACCTCCCAGAGTCAAATTCACAAAATTAAAATCAAAATTAAAATGAAATCTACCCAAAAATAAAAGGGGGGATAGCATTACCCGATCTACAGAAATATCATCAAGCAGCTCTCCTAGCACGAATTGTAGACTGGAACATCCAGACAGTTAAAGACTGGGTCTCCCTAGAGCAAATACAAATTTTCCCAACAGATAAAATCTTCACCATGGATAAATCCAAAACATCACTCTAAAGTAATCAAATAACATCCCCTTATAGGTCCTACATTAGAAATCTTTCAAAAAACACCTTCAAAAATTCTAATCCATCTCCTTGGTTTAACCCTCTCACACCGCTAAGAGACAACCAAGATTTCCCCCCAGGTCAAGAGCAAAATTTCCTGACTAATACCTGGCCACACAAAGAAATCCTGGTCAAACACTTCTTTTAAACTGGAAAACTTCTATCTAGAAATGAAATAAACAAGGAAAGTAACCCAAACCTATTTCCACAATAGAATTATATACAAAATCAGACACTTTGACTAGAAGTGAGAGAGCCCAATACTGGACAAGATCCTTTACAACATTGGAGGATCTCTGTACAAAAAAAACCCCACACATTATATCTACTCTCTACAACTCGCTATTGGGGACAAAACAGAGTTCTCCAGTGCGTTGTGCCAAGCATGGGAAAAAGACCTAGATACAAACAGATGAGAACTGGGAAACAATCTACATGTACGCACATAAAGGGTCTCTAAATGTAGCCACCCAAGAGTGTGGCTTCAAAATAATCACTAGGTGGTACAGAACCCCTACTCTACTACATAAATTTTTTCCCCAGATCTGACAGATTCTGGAGATACAAACGTGAGGAAGGCTTGATGATACATACTTGGTGGTCTTGCCCTCTAATCCAGAATTTCTGGAAAATGGTTCAAAGAACCATTCCCTCAATCATCTCAGAAAATCTAAGATTTAATCCAGCACAATACCTGCTACATCACAATTCGATCCCCAAAAAACAATATCTGAAATCATTATCCATGTTCATGGTAAACGCGTCGAGACACTGTATCCCATGTCACTGGCGTTCGAACACCATCCCTTCGAAAAAAGAATGGTTCAGGAGAATAAACATAGAAAAAAATAGAAGAACTCATAAGCATTTCACAGGAGAAAATAACCACATTTGCATCAATATGGTACAACTGGATAGAATTCAAAAACTCTCAGGCTTATAAAGCAACCTTTATATAATAACAGAACCCATTTGCAAGAAATTAACCTCATAGAAATATCTGAGAAAATACTACAATAACTGCATCTTATCTTTTTATCTTCACCACTTCCCTTTTTTTTTTCTTTTTTTTTTATATTTTACCCTCATCCTTAATGTGTTACATTCCACTCTAAAAAAAAAATCAACACTTCTATACAAGAATGTCTAGATATGGAATAAATATATGCATAAAAATCAAGACAAGTATATAACAATATTGATACTTTACTATAACTTGTACTAAAACCCATTTATTATATGTAATTTGTTTACGTATTCATACCAACATTACATTGTAATATGTTTTTATGTTCATTCAATAAAATCTTTGTGAAACAAAAAAAACAAAAAAAAAAAAAAAAGAATTTTTTTGCAATTTTGTAAAAAATCTGAAAGGAGTGATCAGAAAGATGAGATTTGACGGAAATGTTTCTCCAAGCCAAGGGATTCCACATAATAGAACGAATAGAGGGGATTCCTCTAATTGCACCCAACATTTACCCTTGTCACGAGTGCACCAATCCCGACACTGTGTCAGATGGATTGCTTTGTGATATTTCAGGGGGTTTGGAAATCCTATTCCACCATGTACTTTGTAGAATGACAATAATGTGTGTGAAAGTCTGTGGGGTTTCTGGGTCCATAGAAACATGGTGAATTCTCTATGTACATGTCTGAGAAATAATTTAGGAATCCTAATCTGAAGAGTTTGTAAGAAATAGAGTAGTGCTGGAATGATATTCATCTTACATAGTTACATAGTAGGTGAGGTTGAAAAAAGACACAAGTCCATCAAGTCCAACCTATGTGTGTGATTATGTTTATCTTAAGGATAAAGATTATTATTATCTTAAGGATACTGTTTCGTGCAAACCAAGTAATATACCTAGAGGACCACTGCTTGAGATCTTGATGAATCTTGGACAGAAGTGGAGAGAAATTTGCCTGAAAGATACCAGTAAGGGAAGACGTCAACTGAATGCTCAGATAGGTTAAGTACTTCCGATTTGTGGAAGTTTATCTTGAAATTAGAAACTTCACGGCAGGAGGCGGAGCCTAGCGGAGCAGACATGCATTGTTAGAGCTCCACACCGCTGAGGAAAGAAGAGAAGGACAAAGCAGAGCCTGTAGGCTCAAAAGGTATCCATTTGAACCTTTTTGCCCCAGGGAACAAACTGTGAAAGTTTGGGGAGGAAATATGGTACTGGGAGGAAACCGTGGCAGAAATAAAAATCACCTCACAAAGAGCTCACAGGCACTCACTGCAGCTGAAGCAGCTCCAGTCACCTCACAAGATACAGCATCAGGGCGCTCTCACAGACAGAAAATGTCACAGCAAGACTCTCCATTTGAGTCAGATACAGAACAAATCTCTCACAAACTTCTCCACAAGCCTCCTCAGTATCCCCAGTAATATTATTACAATTTGAAAAGATGCTTCATAAGGCTTTAAAACAAACCTCAGATCAAATAACAAAAAGCCTAACCAAAGAAATAAGAGAGCTGGGAAACCGCACCGCAGCCTTAGAAATAAAAATGGATGAAATTGAAATTACAACCCAAGAAAATATAACAGAATTGGAACAATTAAAAAAAGAGAATTTAATACTTCAAACTAAGCTCGAAGATTACGAAAATAGAGCCAGACGTTCAAACTTGCGCATAAGGGGAATACCTGAATCTGTGACAGACCTGCAATCTACTATTACTGCTCTATTACAAGAACTAAAGCCAGATATCCCTATTGAACGTTTAGAACTGGACAGAGCACACAGAGCCCTCACAGCCAAAAAGAAAGATGGACCCCTACGTGATATAATCACAAAATTTCATTATTACAGAACGAAAGAACAAATACTAATTGCTGCAAGAGAAAAAAAGGAACTTAATTTTCAAGGACACAATTATCAAATTTTTGCTGACCTATCCCAACTTACTATTACTAAAAGACGATCCATGAAACCCCAACTAATGGAACTGCAACGCCACAACATTATGTATCAATGGGGCTTCCCCTTTTCAGTCAGATTTAACTACCAAGGTACAATTTACAGAAGCAGATCAGCAGATGAACTACAACAAACCCTTTTAAAATTAAATCTGACAGAACCCACAAGCAGCAACACTCCCACATGCAGAAGAATGGCATCATCTTCACCTTCAGGCAGCACCCAGAAAATTTCAGAACAAAATGGGAATCATCATTCAAAAGAGGCCGTTATGCCACATCATCCATGGACCAAGAAGATTCAATGGACTGACATCCTAATTCCTGATATCTCTTCATTTATTATACTAAGAGATGGTTCTCTATAAAAAAACTATATTTATAACTGAATGTAACTGCATTCTGATAGTCACACACTGTGTGGGATCATGTTACATTCCAGTTATATTTCTTATTACTTCTGATTCATATAGCCTTAGAATATATAAGTGAAATAAGGAAATTCTTGTTCAGTTATATATTATCAGGTAATAACAATAGATTTATTACTTTTTAGGACACATATGTTCAATAATCCAGAAGTAATGGAAGCTTTTTCTTTCTTTTCTTAAAACAAATATATTAGTACCTAACTAGTTCCTAGAATTATGTTTTTGTTTATTCTAATCTGAAGCAATACAACCTCAATTTTATGAGTTAACATATCTAAACAGTTACATATGAATAAAATATGTAATTGTTTACTCTAAAAGGGTTAAAATCCCAAAATAATTCAAACTATCTTCATCAATACCAAAGTTATTAACAGTACCTTTCTAACTGAATTATTTAGCCTAGGGCAAGACTAACCATATACAACCACCCTGGAATAAATAATTTCAACAAAAACTATATTCTGCACTCCAATTAATGAAACATCATTTTGATGTCTTTTGACATAGCACTTCTCTCCTGTAAGCGGAAGATCCGTGTACCCCCATTAGCCCTCCTCATTCTCCCAACCATATTATGTGGGAGTGTGACGAAGGCACTTATTCCCCTGAGAGAGATATTTATTCTCTTTCACTGGTAAATTGTGATTACTTGCAAAAAATAATTTATACAATGTATCATCTAATCTCATATGTTTTTTGTTTACTCTTTACTCCAGAATTCACTGGTTTCTTTTCTATCTATTCATCTCTTCAGTCCACACAGGTTGATCTGCGCAGTCAGCTCTGCATAACAAAAAGTAAGTCAAAACTATTTGATCTGTTGCCATGGCACCACTGAATATACTTTCCCTGAATGTTCAGGGAATAAATGTCCCTCAAAAAAGGACCAAAGCCTTCCGTACTTTCCATAACAAGAAGGCTCACATAGTATGCCTCCAAGAAACACACTTCACCAAAGATTCTACTCCAAAATATATTTCTCCTTTTTATCAACAAATTTACACGGCTTCTGCCTGTACCAAGCAAAGGGGAACTCTAATTGCATTTCACCGATCCACACCATTCACCTTATCATCAGAAATTAAAGACCCAGAAGGTAGATACCTGATACTCATGGGTTATATAATGGATACAGCAATCACGGTGATTTCCTACTACGCTCCTAACAAACAACCTACACCATTCCTCTCACATATATTACAAGTGATTAATACACACAAAATAGGAACAGTGATAATGTGTGGGGATTCGAACCAGGTCCTCCTCCCATTTCTAGATAAATCACCTTTTTCACCATCCAAAATAACCTCTAGATTACCTTTTTCTCAACTTCTTTCCAAATACAATCTGGTAGATTCATGGAGAGAAAGTAACCCAATGAAAAAGAAATTCACTTATTTCTCGCACCCTCATCAAACCTTCACCAGAATAGATCATATTTTTCTAACAATAGGAATGATACCAGAAATTATTGCATCAGATATAATTCCGATTCCGTGGTCTGACCATAATGCAGTATACACTACTATAGCCTCAGCCATACCAAAAGCGCATGACCCAACGTGGTACTTACCGGACATAATGCTCAAACACCCACTACATCAGATGGCCATTGAACAAGGTTTAAAGGAATACATATCAATTAATAATACAACAGACATCTCCCCAATAACACTGTGGGAAGCTCATAAGCCTGTCTTGCGTGGTACAATACAAAGACAAATGGCACTATTTAAACGGGAACGCAAAAATCTAGCAAAAAAACTAGAACTCAATTTTAATGCAGCCTACATATCATTTCAAGATAATCCATCTCAGAGTACAAAATCTCATCTGGAAAAATCTAGATTGGAATACGATCTATTTCTCACTGAGTCAGTTGATAAATCCCTCAAACGCTCCAAACACAATTTCTACATGAATACAAACAAACCAGGTACATATTTGGCTCGGGCATTAAATTCAACTAACAAATCTTTCAAACCAATACGTTTGAAATTATCAAAAAATGTTTACACTTGTAATCCAGTTAAAATAGTCCATACATTTCACTCACATCTCGCAACTTTATACAAGACAAACAATGAATTTAATCCTACAGAGGCTGAATCCTTCTTCTCAAAAATAACCTTACCCGAGTTATCTCAGAATCAAAAAAGCAGTTTGGATGAGCCTATAACTATAGATGAAGTTGCTAACGCCATAAAAGACCTAAAACTTAACAAAAGACCAGGCCCAGACGGCTACTCGGCTTTATACTATAAAACATTCTCAGAAATACTCTCTCCCATTCTCACTGAAACTTTTAACAAACTTCTAGATGGACATTCTTTTCGGCAAGAAACACTAATGGCAATTGTTTGTATGATCCCAAAACCCCTTTCTGATGATACTTCCTGTGTGAATTATCGGCCTATCTCTCTGTTAAACCTCGATATTAAATTATTAGCAAAAATAATAGCAAAACGCCTCAATAGCATTATAGGAAAATTAATACATAGAGATCAAGTAGGCTTCATGCCAAATAGACAGGCAGGCGATAATATACGCAGGGCAGTGTTATTGGCACATATTGCTAAAAAACGGAAAATCCCTTTATGTTTTCTATCTCTCGATATTAAGAGGGCATTTGACACAGTATCCTGGCAATATATGCAATATTCATTACAAAAATGGGGTTTTGGACCCCACTTTTTAACATGGATCAAAGCATTATATAATAAACCCAAAGCCTATATAAAATATGCTGGATACAAATCTGAAGCCTTTAATATCGAAAGAGGTACCCGACAGGGTTGCCCATTATCTCCCTTATTATTTGCCCTTATACTCGAACCCATGGCCCAATACATCAGAACAAACCAAACTATAACTGGCATTGAAGTAGGAGGTATTACACACAAATTATGTATATTTGCAGACGATATATTACTTTTTCTATCATCACCACAGGTCTCTGGTCCTAACTTAATACCAGCTCTTGATGGATTTGCAGCCCTATCCGGCCTTATGATTAATCCTAAGAAATGCCTAGTGCTTAATATTTCACTCACAAACATGGAATTGATCCCGGCTAGGGCTGCACTCCCATTCACATGGGCAGAAAAATCAATCCCATATCTTGGAATTCATTTAACAGCATCTCATTCTGACTTATTCTCAACCAATTATCCTCCTGTATTAAGACAGATCACAAATCTAATAAAACAATGGTCGCAACTTCCTTTATCCTGGATAGGGAAGATTAATGCAATCAAAATGACTATTCTACCCAAATTGCTTTATCTATTCAGAGTCCTCCCTATTCCAATTCCTTCCTATTTTTTGAGAATAGTACAAAAAAGAGCAACTTCGTTTATATGGTGCTCTTCTAAACCACGTATACCTATACACACACACTACATCTTCCCAAAAATAAAGGAGGCCTGGGATACCCTAATTTTACTAACTACTACAGAGCAGCACATTTGGCCAGTCTGTCCAAATACCATGCAAAACAGGAAATCCCATTATGGGTATTTATAGAGGCTTCAGAAAATGACCCTCTATTAATATCAAATTTATTATGGCTTGATCCTAAAGACCGCTTTAAAATTCATAATCCCATAACCAAACACTTCTTATCTCTCTGGGATAAACTAAAAACCAAATATCAGTTACAATCTCCACACAATCCTCTCCTTTCTTTTATCAGAAATCCGGCCTTTTATCCGGCATGGATCTACCCAAATTCTTTTAAAGCTTGGACAACATCAGGCATTCAGACACTAAATGACTTCATAGCATCTAAATCATTCCTTTCATTCCCATCGCTTAGAGAAAAATATGATCTACCAAACTCTGAGATATTTAGATATCTCCAAATCAAAAATTTCTATACACCATTCCTAAAGGGGGATACACCATTATCCCAATTATCCATTTTTGAATCAATCTGTACAAAAGATCCATTTGCTAAAGGTACAATTTCATCACTTTATAATCAATTATATGGAGTAGCAAATCTTAATAGACCCTCTTACGTTCAGAGGTGGGAGAAGGACCTGGGACGAACTTTAGAAGACACGGACTGGTCTAACATATGGCTCACATCTAAGTCATCTTCACCCAACATCTTAGCACTGGAGACAAATTATAAAGTCCTAACTCGCTGGTACCTTGTACCCGCTAGAGTGGCAAAATATTTACCTAATACCTCAGCTCTTTGTTTTCGAGGATGCCCAGAAATAGGCACATATTTACACATATGGTGGACGTGCCCAGTAATCCAAACCTTCTGGAAGGAAGTCTTCGTGATTGCATCTAAAATATTTAAAAAAATAATACAACCAGATCCATATTTAACTTTACTTAATTTAAAACCGGAATGGTTAACACTCTCTCAATTCAAACTTATGATCCAACTAATAACGGCTGCAAAACAAACAGTGGCCAAGGCATGGAAATCTCCTACATTGGTACTAGCAGAAACAATTCACAGAATGAATAATACAATGTCCCATGCTAAGATGGTAGCCATCGATCAAAATCAAATTCCAAAATTTGAAAAACGTTGGCATCCTTGGATAAAACAACAGTTCCTGTCAAACTTCAATGACTCTGTCCTGTTGCCATGGTAACAGATTAAATGACTTACAGAGACACCCATTCTAAGGCTTCAAAGAGAACTAAAAAGAATAATAAACTGACGAGCGGGACAACCTTGTGGACCATACCTCTACCTTTCAACCCTTTTTCTTCTTTCTCTTTCCTTTTCTCCACCTTACGATTAAAGCTCATTATCAGAATTTATTTGACCTATATACACTCTACTTGTAAACAATATGTATAGTAGGTATAAATCATTTAAATACCTACAAAAGTAACTAAGGAAATGATATATATCTTTAATTTAGGTTTACGTGAACCCAATGTTTAATATTTGAAATTTCATGATATTTACCTATATAAACCCTACTGTAAAACAGTGAGCTTACTTTATAGATCCTTGTAAACTTACTTTATGTATCTTTATAACATTGTATACTCAATAAACTTCTTTTGACAAGGAAATTAGAAACTTCACTGTATTTCTGGAATTCCACCATGAGATTTGGGAGGGAAATATGAGGCTGGGTGACAAAGAAGGAGACTATCAGCATACCCTGCAACTTTATGGTCTCCTTGGGAGAGCTGCAAACCAGAGATGTTTTGATTATTTCTTATGTGACATGATAGGTGGCTCTGATGAGGCTGCACTGATAGCTGGCACTCATGGGCTTGTGTTTACTTTTGTGATCAGCTGTCATTGGATACAGCTGATTACGTGGTAAAGGGCCACTGTGATTGGCACTTTACCCAGAACTGTGATCAGCGGAGCCCAAAAGGTCATGGGAAGACGTCAATAGACACCCTCCCGGCAAAGTAAGCCTGTGCTGTAGCTGTCATTCGGCTATAGCATGGATAGGAAGGGGTTAAAGATCAGTCCACCCGGTCAAATGCTTTCTCAGCATCTGTGGATAATAGGAGCATTGGGGTCCGGGTGGCATAAGCTAGATGGTTCACATTCAGAGTCCTGGTTGTATTATCTTTAGCTTCTCTACTAGGTACAATGCCTACCTGGTCTGGATGAATAAGCCCTTTGAATGTAAGGGTGAAGTCTATTGGCCAGGATCTTAGTGAAAAGTTTCACAAAGGTCCACATTAAGTAGTGTAATTTGATGGAAATTTGCACATTGGGTCCTATCCCTACCTTCCTTAGGAATTACAGAAATGGTTGCGCTAAACGTGTCCACATGAAAATCATGTTCCCCTCTGATAGTATTGTAAGATTGTAGGAGAGGATCAGTTAAGGTCGCATAAAGTCCTTATAAGAAGCCATGAATCAATTTGCTTTCTCCTCAGAGTAAAGGGATCTACCATCGACGAGTCAATGTGAGGTACATATGTCTGAAGTCGTATCTCTCTAAGCGCTCTAGCCAGCAGTTTCCCTAACTTTTTTCCCACTTTATAGAGACGGGGTTTCAATTTCACGAACTGGGCTTTGACTTTGGATGAGAGTAATATCTTAAGCCTCTCTCTGAGTGCTTGAAGTTCAGCAAAAGTGGCCTGCACTTGAGAACATTTGTGAGTTTGTTCAAGAGAGTGAATTTAGGAAAGAAGGGTTGCTAGCAGTTCAGAGCGTTGTTTCTTCCTCTTGGAGCCCCAGGCTATTAGGATCTCTCTAAGATAGCATTTGTGTGCCTCTATGAGATTCTCAACGAAGGTGAGATTTAGTCGGAAGAAAGTTGAGAGTTCCGCTGCCACTGTAGCCTGAATTTCAACTTATTGAATAGGAAACTCCTTAAATCTCCATTGCCAAAGTCCAAAAGGGGTTAGTGGAAAGTGAAATTTCCAGAACTACCGCCACGTGGGCCGACAGTACAGGTATTGATGTAGGTCCTCTGGATATGTGGGAGGTCTGACTGCTTAAGGAAGAGATAATCAATATGAGAGTAAGCTTGGTGAGATGTTGAAGAGAAAGTGTAGTACCCCTCTTAACTGGGAAGTACCCACCAAATATCTAATTAATATAATAATTATAACTAAATAAATAATTTATAATAATTAATTGTTCTGCCTGAAGACGTTGCTTGAAACGCCTAAGAAAGGCATATGACAAACAGGAAGAACTGTGTGAAATGTCCACCAGGGAGTCCAAAGCTGCATTCATGTCATCTCCTATGATAAGGACACCTTCCGCAAAGGGGGGTCAAATCTTCCAAACAGGTCTGCAAAAAGGCAATTTGACCAGTGTTGGGGATGTATAAGCTTACCAGAGTTATGTCCGTTCCCTCCAAGGTCCCCTTTACAAAATTATTGATAACAGCCACCCATATTGGTCTTGATATCTTTCAGAGACCATTTAGTGCTCTGAGCTAGAAGAATGCTAACCCCTCTAGTTTTGGAATCTGGAGAGGTACTGTCATATGCATGAGAGTAGCGAATATTTGTCATAAATTGGATCTGGGAGCTGCAGGCAAGTAAGGGAAATGCTTGGGACAAACACATCAAGTTGTGGTACATGTGGCTTCATTATTCATCCTCTGACCATCTCCTTAACAGGATATCTGCATAAGAGGCATGTCTACCTAGGTCTAGGTATATAACAACGGTTACTCCCTGTTGGGTGGGGTCAGGCACTGGATTTTGATAGTTTCCTTCTGTCTTCAGAATTTTGGAAGCCGGATGCTATGATTATACCTTGTACATAGTGTTCATGCCCCCCCCCCCACTTCCCCCTTTCTCTCCCCCTTCTACACCCCCCATAATTGATTGTTTTAATGTACTACTACTACCTGTAATCCAAGTTGACATGGATATAAAAAGTATGTTTTTGAGAACTGTTTCTCGCACATATACAAATGAATGCAATGTTTTATACACATTGTGGTATTCGTTTACCACTACCCCCTATCCCCCTCTTTTTTCCTTTTTGTACTCCCTGTTGGTTTATTTGTAAAAAATTAATAAAACATATTCAACTATAAATTGGATCTGCCCGATTCTAAAGTGGGAATCCTGGAGGTAAGCTATCTCACATCTAGCCTCCATAAATCACTACTAACATGTGATCATGTTTCGGGAATGTTTAGACTTTTGACATTCCAAGATAATAATTTAGTAGGCAGCTTAGGCATGCACCTCTTTGCTGAGGCAGAGGTCAGAGCTTGCAATTTTCCCTCTCAGGAGTATTAGACCCCAGAAGTAAATGCAGTGTTCGGATTGGTAGAGGAGGGGATAAGGGAATAAGAAGTTAAAAGGAAAAAAAAAAAAAATCATTCAAGTTAGATTCTGTCCTAAAGGAAACCAACAACAATCCAAAAAAAATAACCAAAACCAATGCTCTCACACAGATCACCTCCTGTAGACACGTGTGGAGAAGTGTCGGAGCTGTCTTTGCATGGTGAACAAGAAAATAAACCAGGACAATGGGTGTGGGAGACATGCCCTGTTTAAACTCAAACATACAGTATTTATAATAACATGAGGTTTGCCTATCAGAGTGAAGACAAAAAAAAAACAAGTAGGGCAAAGGTTACATAGTTACATAGTTAGTCAGGTTGAAAAAAGACACAAGTCCATCCAGTTCAACCTTAAAAACAATAAAAAATAGAATAAAAAAATATTGTACAATCCAATATATCCAATTTTATACCCACAGTTGATCCAGAGGAAGGCAAAAAATCCCAGCAGAGCATGCTCCAATTTGCTACAGCAGGGGAAAAAATTCCTTCCTGATCCCCCAAGAGGCAATCAGATTTCCCCTGGATCAACTTTACCTATAAATGTTAGTACCCAGTTATATACATTTAGGAAAGTATCCAGGTCTTTCTTAAAGCAATCTACTGAACTGGCCAGAACCACCTCTGGCGGGAGTCTATACCACATTTTCACAGCTCTTACTGTGAAGAAACCTTTCCGTATTTGGAGATGAAATCTCTTTTCCTCCAGACGTAAAGAGTGCCCCCGTGTCCTCTGCGTTGACCGTAAAGAGAATAATTCAACATCAAGTTCACTATATGGACCCCTTATATATTTGAACATGTTGATCATATCCCCCCTTATTCTCCTCTTCTCAAGAGTGAATAAATTCAGTTCCGCTAATCTTTCCTCATACTGTAGCTGAGCTCCTCCATGCCTCTTATCAGTTTGGTTGCCCTTCTCTGCACTTTCTCCAGTTTCCCGATATCCTTTTTGAGAACTGGTGCCCAAAACTGAACTGCATATTCCAGATGAGGTGTTACTAATGATTTGAACAGGGGCAAAATTATAGCTCTCTCTCTGGAGTCCATACCTCTCTTAATACAAGAAAGGACTTTGCTCGCTTTGGAAACTGCAGCTTCGCATTGCATGCTATCATTGAGCTTATGATCTACCAAAACCCCCAGCTCCTTCTCCACTACGGATTCCCCCAGTTGTACTCCCCCTAGCATGTATGATGCATGCATATTCTTAGCCCCCAAGTGCATAACTTTACATTTATCAACATTAAACCGCATCTGCCATATAGTCGCCCAATTAGACAGTGTATGGAGGTCGGCTTGTACATTGGAGACATCCTGTAAGGACGTTATTCCACTGCATAGCTTGGTGTCATCTGCAAAGACAGAAATGTTACTTTTGATCCCAGACCCAATATCATTTATAAAGATATTAAAAAGCAAGGGTCCCAGCACTGAACCTTGGGGTACACCACTGATAACCTTAGACATTCAGAGTAAGAATCATTAACCACTACTCTCTGAATTCTGTCTTTTAGCCAGTTTTCTATCCATTTACAAACTGATATTTCCAAGCCTGTAGACTTTACCTTACACATGAGTCGTGTGTGGGGAACTGTGTCGAACGCTTTTGCAAAATCCAAGTATACCACGTCCACAGCCACCCCTCTGTCCAAGGTTTTACTTACCTCTTCATAAAAAGAAATCAGGTTTGTCTGACAACTTCTGTCTTTCATGAATCCATGCTATCTGTTAAATGTTAACGTTAATGTTAAAATGTTTTTTTCCAGCAAGAACTCGTCTATGTGGTCTTTTATTAAACGCTCCAGTATCTTCCCGACTATAGAAGTTAAACTAACAGGTCTTTAGTTACTTGGTAAAGACTTTGATCACTTTTTAAATATAGGCACCACGTTCGCCGTGTGCCAATCCAGTGGTACTATTCCCATCATTAATGAGTCCCTAAAAATTAGATACAATGGCTTTGAAATTACAGAGCTTAATTCTTTTAGGATCTGTGGGTGGATGCCATCAGGTCCAGGTGCTTTATCCACCTTTATTCTGTCTAAATATTTCTGGACCATATCACTTTTGAGTCATTGTGGATCATTCAGGGCTGTGTCAATACCACCCCTATTATGGACACGAGCTCCCCCATGCTCTTTTGTATACACAGAACTGAAGAAAGTAATAAATTAGCCTTCTCTTTGTCCCCAGTCACCCACTCTAGATTATTTTGTAAAGGGCCTACATGCTCAGACCTGACCTTTTTACTATTAATATATTTGAAGAGTTTTTTGGGGTTTGTCCTACTCTCTTTTGCAGTCTGTCGTTCGTTTTGAATTTTTGCATCCTTGATTTCTTTTTTACATATTTTGTTAAATTCTTTGTAACATTTAAATGACACTAGTGTTCATTTTTATATTTTTTAAAAGCTCTTTTCTTATGGTTTATAGATTTTTAACTTTGACCGTGAGCCACATAGGTTTGGTTTTTAGCCTTTTAAAAACTTATTGCCCATACTTTGCAGTGAGGTCCCAAACAGTCTTTTTGAAGAATTCCTATTTCTGTTCTGTGTTTATCAATGCAAATATTCCCTCCCAGTCTAAATCGCGGAGAGAAGCCCTCATCCTTGTAAAATTTGCTCTCTTGAAGTTAAGTGTTTATCTTTCCTGTACATATTTCTAGTTTACAGCTAACATCAAATGAAATCATGTTATGATCACTGCTAAATAAGTGAAAAGTGTTACATGAATTAAGCAGTGGCAAAATTTGAAAAAACACAATTCGTGCTCAGAATGAATGTGAATGGAGATAAATAAACCCTCATGAGAGCTACTTAATAGTCCAAAAAATTATATCTTAGACTGCAGTGAAAGAGGTGGCCCTAAACCACCAATATAAAAAACGAAAATGAAAATCCAAGTGATTGACAAATGTTCATCTGTGAAAAACGGGAAGGAATCCACCACCAAGAACAGAAAGGGTCACTCCTTACCGAAAAGCCACGATCCCCCACTACAGAGGATCATAGCTTGCAGATACACATTAGCACTGGCAACAAGAACCCACATCAGCATCCACTAGGGGTCATCACAACATCAGCAGTGAACTCGTGGAGGGGGCGTACCATAAAACGAAAATGGAACTCACATAGCGTAAAACCATAAAAAAACTTTATTCCAAAACTCATAAAATGAACACTTACAGTATTCCAGAAACAAAGAGCCTTAAGTCCGGTCCGTTGGCAGTGTGGACTCGGACAAACCCGTCCTACTGGAATGGAGCACAGATTGGAGGTGACGTCAGCGCGTCTAGCTCTGCCCTACGCGTTTCGTGAAATCACCACGTCTTCCACGTGATGTCACGAAACGCGTAGGGCGGAGCTAGACGATGCGCTGACATCACCTCCAATCTGTGCTCCATTCCAGTAGGACGGGTTTGTCCGAGTCCACACGGCCAACAGACCGGACCTAACGCTCTTTGTTTCTGGAATACCGTAAGTGTTCATTTTATGAGTTTTGGAATAAAGTTTTTTATGGTTTTACGCTATGTGAGTTCCATTTTCGTTTTATGGTAAGCCCCCTCCACGAGTTCACTGCTGACGTTGTGATGACCCCTAGTGGATGCTGATGTGGGTTCCTGTTGCCAGTGCTAATGTGTATAGTTACATAGTTACATAGTTAGTCAGGTTGAAAAAAGACACAAGTCCATCCAGTCCAACCATAAAAAAACAAAAAAAACAAAAAAACAATATACCCAATACTATACCCACAGTTGATCCAGAGGAAGGCAAAAAACCCCAGCAGAGCATGCTCCAATTTGCTACAGCAGGGGAAAAAATTCCTTCCTGATCCCAGAGAGGCAATCGGATTATCCCTGGATCAACTTTACCTATAAATGTCAGTACCCAGTTATATTATGTACATTTAGGAAAGTATCCAGGCCTTTCTTAAAGCAATCTACTGAGCTGGCCAGAACCACCTCTGGAGGGAGTCTATTCCACATTTTCACAGCTCTTACTGTGTAGAAACCTTTCCGTATTTGGAGATGAAATCTCTTTTCCTCCAGTCGTAAAGAGTGCCCCCTTGTCCTCTGTGTTGACCGTAAAGTGAATAACTCAACACCAAGTTCACTATATGGACCCCTTATATATTTAAACATGTTGATCATATCCCCCCTTATTCTCCTCTTCTCAAGAGTGAACAAATTCAGTTCCTCTAATCTTTCCTCATAGCTGAGCTCCCCCATGCCTCTTATCAGTTTGGTTGCCCTTCTCTGCACTTTCTCCAGTTCCCCGATATCCTTTTTGAGAACTGGTGCCCAAAACTGAACGGCATATTCCAGATGAGGTCTTACTAATGATTTGAACAGGGGCAAAATTATATCTCTCTCTCTGGAGTCCATACCTCTCTTAATACAAGAAAGAACTTTGCTCGCTTTGGAAACCGCAGCTTGGCATTGCATTCTATTATTGAGCTTATGATCTACCAAAACCCCCAGATCCTTCTCCACTACGGATTCCCCCAGTTGTACTCCCCCTAGAATGTATGATGCATGCATATTCTTAGCCCCCAAGTGCATGTATCTGCGAGCTATGATCCTCTGTAGTGGGAGATCGTGGCTTTTCGGTAAGGAGTGACCCCTTCTGTTCTTGGTGGTGGATTCCTTCCCGTTTTTCACAGATGAACATTTGTCGATCACTTGGATTTTCATTTTTATATTGGTGGTTTAGGGCCACCTCTTTCACTGCAGTCTAAGATGTAATTTTTTGGACTATTAAGTAGCTCTCACAAGGGTTTATTTATCTCCACATTCATTCTGAGCACAAATTGTGTTTTTTCAAATTTTGCCACTGCTTAATTCATGTAACACTTTTCACTTATTTAGCGCGATTCTCTTTTCTTTTTAATTTTTATTAACAATCGGTGTTTTATTGTTAGAATTGCTGCTTTATTCACTAATTTTTTGTCATATCCCAATACCATATAGCGCAGTTTTTCTCTTTTTTCTATATGATCACTGCTACCCAAGTGTTCCTTTATCTGGACATTAGTAATAAGCTCTGCATGGTTTGAGATTACCGGGTCCAACAGAGCTTCATTCCTAGTTGGGGCCTCAATAAACTGGACCATAAAATTGTCCTGTAATAGGTTTATACATTTTTGCCCTTTAACTGTCCCAGCAGTGCCATTATTCCAGTCAATTTCTGGGTAGTTAAAATCCCATTATCATCACCGTCCCAGCCCTTGCAGCCCTTTCCAACTGTGCAAGGAGCTGAGTCTCCACCTCCTTGTTAACATTGGGTGGTCTATAACAAACTCCAATGATTAACTTTGAACTACGCCCATCTATATGCAGTTCCACCCATAATGCTTCAGACTCATCACACTCTCCATCAACCAGGTCCTCTTTCACACACTTACTTTGAGAGGTAACCATGATGGTGATATTGCATTCAATATAAGGATTCACCTGGCTTAGATCTCAATTATGCGACTGGAAGGGGTGATGGGATAGTTCGTTGTACAAGCAGGAAAGTGTCAAATAAATTCAGGCTGAGGGTTTCAGGGGACTCCTGGTTATACTTGCCATCTCACTGAATCCAGAGCCTGAAAACCACGCTTATTTTCAGAGCATGAGGGGCTATGCCAGGTTACTAGCAAACACAAAATCAGCACAAAACCCTTAAAACTCATAGGAATCTACATAGTCAACTATTGAACTGGAGAGGTAAGAAGTAAGGCCAAAGTAATATATAGGCAGGTACTTTTTTCATTGTAAGGATAGGCCCACATTTTGAAGTGTCATAATTTTGAAGTGTTGTAAATCCAACCAATAAACTTGGTTCTCCAAGCCCTACACAGCTGGTCCCCCTCAATCAAACACAATCACCTCTGTCAGAACACCCTCTGTGTCACTCTGAAAGAATGACAAAGGCATTTGGATTGGGAGCTAGTGGCCATGGAGGCGGGAGGGGGGGGGGGGCTCTGGGGTCAGGTTCCCAGAAGGATGGAGTGCAAGCAAGGTAGGGAGCATTCCTGAGGCTCTGGGTTCACCCGGGTCACCAAAGAAGAAACCATCAATCTACAGTATAGCAAGTCGGTGACAGCATAGTAATACATAGCATAATATTAATTTATGTACTGGAATTTGAATGATAGTGAGTAACCTATATGTATTTTACATTCCTGGCTCAAGTGGAAAATGTAATGTTAGACCCATCATTACCACCTACTATCCAAGAGAGGGCATAATATAAAGAGCCGTAAGAGACCAGGGTGAGGTCTTGGTCTCTAAAAGGAAAAGGAGAGTCCAAGGTCCACAGTCCACAGTCCACAAATAGCAAATTGAGGTGTAAAGCAGCACAGGCTTCAGCCACACTTATAGTAACTTGTTGCTTATCGAAACACCCGCTGAGTCATGCAAGGAGGTCCCATATAAAAAAAGAGCCAAAAGAGGGGGGTGCAATCAGACTGCAAGAACTTCTGTACTGAACTGGACACAGCAACTCAGAGCTTATTAGCCATTGGGTTTAGCTCCCTGTTTCATTTTGGAGATCTGGAACTTTGTCGTTACCTGCTTTGCGGGCATCAGGGCAGGTTGTCCAAGGACAAAGCCAACCAATCTGGAACCTCTACTGGTTCAATGGCCAAGAACATGAACAGCTCCTGTAGCTGGTGGGGGTAGTGGAGCATAAAGGTATGACCCTCCTTTTTAACTTGCAAGAGGAATGGGTGGCGCCAACGGTAGGAGGCCCGGTCACCTGGATATTCTGAAGCAGAGGTTTCAATTGTCATTGCATAAATAGTGTAAGACTGGAGAGGTCTGGCAGGAAAGCAATCTTAGCCCCATTAAAAAGTCTACTGACTTTTTCTCCCATGCTTTCCAAAAAAAATTCCTGTTTCAGCTTGAAGAAGTTGACGAACATCTCTGGGGACATCTGCAGGCATCTCCCTAAAGCCAGCCACTCTATGCACACAGCCTATTCAATTTCAGTGGCTAGGTCCCTGTCCAATAGAGTGTTTAAAAGTATAAGTGTGGCTACTGTGGGCAGTAAACCTGCACCTGCCGAAGCTAGGATGGGGCGGAGCGCCGGCACGTAGGCATGCCTCACGCACATCTCCGATCCTCGGTCCTCCCTGCACACCCACTCTGATTGAAGCCGGATGAAGAGACGCCAGCAGCGTGGAGAGACAATGCCGGTCCCTGCCCGACAAGCTGCCGTGCTCCCGCTGAGGGATTGAGAGACCGGGTCCACTCGCCACCACCACCTACCACCATCCCTGCTATTACTCCCGAGTCAGGAGATCAGACACTCCGCCAGACTACGGCGATGAGGGGAGGAAGATCCATCAAAGCTGGGCTCGTGAGAGGCGCCTTAGCGCTGGATGGATGCAATGCTGCAGCAGGAAGGGTGAGCCCTGTCACAAGGACTGTAGTGATTGACGGAGAAGGGGGAGGTGAGAGTGCTCCTGTATTTATGTGATCCCCTGTGACAGACTAGTATAGATTGGGAAAGTGATGGGCTTGAAGGAGAGGTGGATGTGGATACCTTGATATCTCCCTGTACCTGATATAAGAACCCTCTGTAATGCCCCCCGCCCACAGGAATACTAAATGGTGAAAACCCCATACTAGCTTATGATATTGGAGAGACTTTACTGTGTTCAGGGGGATGAGTGGCACACATCTATATAAATAACAGATTGGGGGAGGACTCGAGGTGCCCGTCCCCCCCTTTTTCTTTTTTATTACATGATCTCTTTCCCGGTGGCTCTCCCCACTATATGAGACGTTATCGATCGCTGGAAGAGACTTGCATGTAATAAATTATTTGCTCTTTGTAATCAAGACCGCATTAAAGGCATTTGGCGACACTAGCGGAGATAAGAAAGAAATGAGGGGGAAGTCAACTAAAGTTAATAAAGGGGCCACAGCTGCATTAAGCCCGGGGAGTATACAGCGCTATATGTCTGCAGATACTAGTGTTTTGGAAGAATCACAAAGTAGCCCCAAGATGGGAGCCCCAACACGTTTAGGAGCAAACAAAAACTGGCGGAAGAGGAGAATAAAATGGGGAAAGGGCTAGAAGGTAAAATAAGAGCAAGAAGCAACGGGAACCATCCCCAAGTTAATAGCAAGACTCAAGAAGGGATGCAGAGGAGAGGCGGGGGGGGGGGGGAAGACCCAACAGGGAATAGACCGCCCCAATTAACAAAGCAGGAGGAAGGCATACAAATTAAAGAGATGCTGACAGAAATGCTGTCCAAAATGGAGGCATCATTGAAAGAGGACATTGCCGCAGTAAGAACGGACATTGGGCTGGTACTTCAAAGGGTGGAGGAGACGGAGGGTAGATTAGATGACCACGAGACGAGACTGGAGGATATTAGTAAACATCTAAAATATCTACACAGTTTAAACAGGGGCCTCCACAACAAGTTAGAGGATTATGAGAACCGCAGCCATCGTAAAAATCTACGAATTAAAGGGCTCCCCGAGAAGTACAGGAATGAGGAACTGACAACAATAGTACAGCATCTATTTAACCCTCTTCTGGAAAAGAATCAACAGAGCCTTTGAAATTAGACAGAGTCCATAGGATTACACGGAACAACACACATAGATCCGAGAGTCCAAGAGACGTTATAGTAAGATTTCATTACACAGAAGAAAAAACTTAAAATCATGGATAAACTGCAGATCCCCTGGTGTGGGCTATGAAGGAGTAGATTTACAAGTGTTTGCAAACCTATCAGCTGAGACTCTGTCAAGAAGGAGGCTCTTGAAACCCCTTACTGAACTTATGAGGTCATCCGAGATAACTTACCAATGGGGGTTCCCGGCCTGTCTGATTGGAAGGAAAAATGGCCAATCTGCAGTACTAAGATTCCTGGAAGATTTAGGGGACTTCTGTGGTAAATTGGACATTTCACCCCCCATATCCCAGGTTGGAGCGAGGAGGAGGGAATGATACACCCCACAAAGAGGTTGAGATGGGGTGGGGTTGGGGGGACAGGAGCGAGCCCTAGCTAGCGATGAGGATCAAGGACATTATTTCAGTAAAAGTAATATGCAAAAGAAGTATTAAGTGTGGGGCGGGGGGGTCCGGGGTGTGCTTCGAGGGGTGGCTGGCGTGAGCCCACTGGGAGTATGGCAATAGGGAGACACCAGGTGGGTGTCCCCAGGGTCCATATATTGAGCAAAAATAGGAGGTCTGCCCTGCCTATCAGGCAATATGTTCCAGACAAGAGGGGTGGTAGGGAGGGGGGTGTGGGAGGGCAGGGGGGGGAAGGGTTTTTTTTTTTCTCTCCCTCTTTCTTTTTTCCCCCCAGACGGTCTTACTGGATCGGTCAGATGCTCAAATCCAAGTGATTTATGGGGGTCGTAAACATGGTTACATATAATGTAAGGGGATTAAATACTGCAAAAAAAAAAAAAAAAAGGTATAAAATTTAACAGGGAACTGCATCCAAGTGATTTATGGGGGTTGTAAACATGGTTACATATAATGTAAGGGGATTAAATACTGCAAAAAAAAAAAAGGTATAAAATTTAACAGGGAACTGCAGCATTTGGGTGCAAATGTAGTTTGTTTACAGGAGACCTATATTACACATGAGTCAAGAGATAGCCTGGCGACACAACAGTTTCCAAAGTGGTTTTATGGGGATGCAAGATCATCCCATTCAAGGGGTTTTGCGATTGGATCCGATGGAACAACAATATTCATCGAGGGGGAGCGCCTGGCCGATCCAGAGGGAAGGTATTCTTTTATAAAAGGCATGACATGTACAATAGCGAATATATACGCCCCCAATAGGAACCCTGACAAATTCCTAAAAAAAGAGTATTAAATAAGGTTGAGAGGTTTAAAGAAGGGAAATTAATAGTGGCTGGGGATTTGCATTATAGCATGGATCCAGGGTGCGATATTTCAGGCGATGCCCCTAGATCCACAACTGAAAAACGAGAAGATCTTAAGAGAACACTTAGGGGCCTCCAGCTAATCGATGCATGGAGGGTATGCCACCCAAAGAAACAAGACTACACCTTTTCGTTTACAAACGTTTTTATTGCAGAAAAATGTTATATCAGGGTGAACAAGTGTTAAGGGTACATGAGGTATAATGGTAATACAGTCCGTAACAGCTCCACAGTTTCATTCTAGCATCCATATCTCATTGTACAATTATATCGTATAGCACCCAATAAATCATAACAATAAGAAACATAAAGGGAGAAATCAAATAACAAAAGAAAAAATAAAAAGAAAGAAAAATAGAAACAAACTAATGCGATAAACGTGCATCCCATATATAGTATCATAGCCTACAATCATTGTGGAAGTTGTAAGCTCTTATACCAGAAATCAGAAGGCTATGTCGCTGTTAATGGTATCTACCTATTCAGAGTCTATCTTTTGAAGAACGTAGATACTTTTATTGTGAGGCAGTTATTGGGGCAGAAGGATCGTTTAGTCTGTCACTGAGCAGGTGAGCCGTCCAAATGTTCCATTTACGATCGAATATATGTATGGAGTCCAGGAGAGTATGGTGCACTAGTTCCATAGTCCTAATGGACTCCATACGTGAGATCACCTGCGACCAAGGCACCTGAGGTCTTTTCCAATTCAGGGCTATTGCCCATTGAACAGCGCTAAAAAGAGTGTGGAATAATTTCTGTAATGGGGTGGGGATCTCTGGGAGTTCTGCAAAAAGCAGGCACATTGGAGAAGTTAGTGTAATCGAGATACCGGACATACGTGATATGAGAGCCTTAGTCTTTTGCCATATGATGTCCAGGGCCTTACAACTCCAGAAAGTGTGCAACATCGTTCCCCTGTCCTGGCATCCTCTAAAGCATGTGCCAGGCACCAGGGGATAGAATCTATGGAGACGATCAGGAGTGTAATACCACCTGGTGTGAATTTTGAGAGTTGTCTCTTTAATAGATATAGATCTCGTGCATTTGTGCATATTGGTTATCATATCCCGCCAGTCCTCCTTTGAGAACTCTTGGGCCATCTCTGATTCCCACTCCTCCATTGCCTTAGATTTTTGAGGAGAGTTAAGGTCATTAAGGTGTCTATATAAAATGGAAATAGTCCCTCTATCTCTTGAGGCCTCTCCACACAGCGACTCAAATGTGGTCTTAGACAAGTCCACCCCGCCAGAGATTAGTGCTGAGTAAAAGTGTCTTATCTGTAAGTATTGGTGAAACTCAAATCTACCCATATCATGGGTTTGCTGCAGGTGAGTATAAGAGCAAAAAGCGGCGTTTTGCAGCAAGGATTCAAGGTTCACCAAGCCTCTAGTGATCCAACCATAGAATGATAGTTTGGATGAGAAGGCTGGGGGGAAGGACGGCTCTCCTATAAAGGAGGACAATAGGGGTCTATCTGATAGCAACTTAAATTTCTTTGAGTATAGGGACCAAAGGTATAGTGACTGACCTACTATAGAGTTGAGTGGGGAGATGTCTTTTGGGGAAATAGAGCGAGACCATAATATACCCGGGAGATGGAACGGTGCAATCGAAATCTGCTCAAACTGTAGCCATGGTATAGAGGAGGGGGGGGTATGCCATTGTGCCAGTTGAGTGAGGCGAGATGCCAGATAGTATTTCCAAAGGTCTGGGCAACCCAAACCTCCATTCGACTGTGTTCTATACATTATCTGTCGACCAATTCGGGGTTTTTTGTTTTGCCATATAAACTTGAGAAGAGTCGACTGCACCATCGACAGGTAGGAGCGAGAAACATATAGAGGTAGTGATCTAAACAGAAATAATAGTTTTGGGAGGATATTCATCTTAATTGCTTGAATCCTACCTAGAAATGATATACGGTATGAAGACCACTGATATAAGAGAGATTTAATTTTAGTGAAAGCAGGGGGATAATTTAAGGAGTACATTTGTTTGAGAGAGGGGGCCAGTTTGATGCCTAAATATTGTAGGGAGGTGTAGTTCCATGTAAATTTGAATTTGTCTTGGAGTGTAGATAATAAGTGTTGTGGAAGGTGGATGGGCATCGCAGTACATTTGCTGGGATTGATTCCAAGGCCTGATAAGTTTTGGAAGGTACTCAGAGTGGATATAAGATTGGGGAGGGAGATCAATGGGTCTGTGATAAATAAAAGTACATCGTCCGCATAGAGGCTTAGTTTAAATTCTTGGTTCCCTTTTCTGTACCCTTTAATGTTTAGGTTTGTGGAGATGGATCTAGACAGGGGCTCCATGGCGAGTGCAAATAATAAAGGGGAGAGGGGACACCCTTGTCTTGTACCACATTGCAGCGAAAAATAGTCTGAGTTACACCCCGGCAGCTTTATGCGAGTCTTAGGATGATGGTAAAGGGCTTTAAAGCCTTTTAGAAATGCCCCTCTAAATCCAAATTTTAGCAATACTGTGTCTAGATATGACCACATAACGCTGTCAAATGCTTTGTTTATATCTAAACTCAGGAGTAGTACCTGATTCGTGCGTGCATGGGCATCCTGCACAATGTTGGAGGCCAAGCGAATATTGTCTGTGATCTGTCTCGATGGGATAAAACCGGTTTGGTCGGGAGAGATCAGAGACTGTATCACTTTAGCTAGTCTATCTGCCAAGAGCTTTCCAAAAATTTTAAGGTCGTTGTTAATAACCGATATGGGGCGAAAGTTTTGAGGGAGAGTATGATCTTTGTTCGGTTTGGGTATGAGGGACATGTTGGCCAAAAGCATTTCCTCTGGGAATTGCTTTCCTTCGAGGATCTGATTGTACATGTTAGTTAGAGTAGGGAGTAGAAAGTCCTTTAGTTTCTTATAATAGACTGCTGAAAACCCGTCTGGGCCTGGGGCCTTAGATAGCTTAAGGGAGGATATGATTGATGCCACTTCCTCTGAAGAGCATGGAGCATTCAGGATTTCAAGATGCTCCTCAGTCAACTGGGGTAGCAAAAGAGTGTCTAACCATGATTGCACTGGAGGGGAGCAAGAGGGATCTGGGCCTGAAAATAGTTTCTGATAGAAAGAGGAGAAGATGTTCAAAACCTGTTTAGGGTGTGAGGTAATATTGCCATTTTTATCTTTCAACTTATAGAGGTGGGTCGGTTGGGAAGATTGTTTTAGCTTACGGGCAAACATCGTGGAGGCGGAGTTACTGTGAAGGAGAAAACGAGCTTTGGACCATCTAAGTGATTTCTCTATGTGACCAGAAAGAATATCGTCAAGGGCCCTTCTCTTTTCAGTGATTTGCTGGAGCAATTCAGTGGAAGGTGTCTGAGTGTGACTGTGATATAAACGTTCTAGTTCTACTGTAAGTTTATGAGTGTCTTGTTGTCTTTGGCGTTTTTGTGTTGTAGAGATTTCTATAAGGTGGCCTCTCATAACAGCCTTATGAGCAGCCCATAGGGTGATAGGGGAGATATCTTCCACGTTGTTAGTTCTAAAATACTCTTTCAGGCGATCTACCAGTTGGGCCAAAATCACCGGATCTGTGAGAAGTGACTCATTTAAACGCCAAGACCTAGACATGTGGGGGAGGCCTAAACAGGAAATATTTGTGGAGACCATGTGATGGTCCGACCAAGGACATATGTGTATATTGGCAGAGGTGGAGTTGACTGCCAAAGAGGGGGTGCAAAAAACATAGTCTAGGCGAGAGTAACTATCGTGGGGGTGGGAATAAAAGGTGTATTCTTTCGATCCAACATTGTGGGCCCTCCATATATCTATCAATTGAGAGGAGCGCAAGGAGTACTGAAGAGATTTGGGGAACGCTTTAGAGGTTGGACATGTTCTGCTTCTATCCTGTCCTGAGTGGGCTACCAGGTTAAAATCCCCTCCAATTAACAGATGGGGGGAATGAAACCTTTCAAGGATCTGGAAAAATTCTTTAAAAAATGTAGCCTGTGAGGCATTAGGGGCATATAATGAAGCTAGGGTCACTTGTTTGTGTTGGATGGTGCCCTGAATGATCACAAACCGACTTTCAGGATCTTTGTATGTCTGTTGGACCTGAAATAATACTGAATTCCTAATAAAGATAGCGGCCCCTCTGGACCTGGACCCAAATGTTGTAAAATAGCATTGTTTAAATGTTTTATCAAAGTATGATGGGTGGTTATCCCTAGAGAAATGTGTCTCCTGGAGCAGTATAATGTCCGCTCCAAGTGACTTATAAGCTTTAAATGCTTTCCTTCGTTTATGGGGGGTATTAAACCCTTTCACATTATGAGATATAATCTTGATACCCATAGCGGGTCCATAGGGGTAGCTTTAAGACTAGAATCAGGTCCAGGTCAAGAGTGGGTTCCCCACCAGCATTTAGATCCCTAAGGTGAGGCCCAGGCAGGAAGTATATCCCCCGCATAATATAAACTTGCATTATCTGAGATGATAGTGTATACACCAAAATAATAGTACCTTCCGAGATGGGTTGCACATAATATGTAAAAAAAGCAAAAAAAATAATAAACAGAAAAAACAATATAGTAATCAGCTTCAAAAACTGGAAAACTCGGCCGAAAAATGGCCAACAAAAGTCCTGGGGGGTAATGGGGGAAGACATCCCATATACCCAAAAGGTGGTGTCCAATCGGACCCAATGGTCCAACACTCTATTCCGTATTGTCCGTGTGTTCTGCACATGTGCAGATATATCCGGAGGGGTTACCTGTGTTGGGTCTGTCAGCTCCGACATCACTAAACAGATGAAGAGCCGACCAGTCCCCAATAGTGGTGAGTGTGGGGTCTCACAAGCGGGCGCGACCTGGAATCTGCGTGGAGCCTGGAGATTTTAGGTGTATTCAAAGCATAGCAGGAAAGGATCCAAGTTCTTATCCATCTGTGGGAGGAACCAGACATAGCAGCGAGTGTGGAACTTAAAAATTAGAAGGGGGAAAGAGGATGAAAAGTAAAACCATAAAGTTAGTGCCGCTGCATCCGTCAGTCCCGACGTTGATCCCGGCGGTCTCTTCTGGGTGGCGGGGTAGCCCAAATTGCTGAGTGTCTCGGTGTGGATGGTAGCCTGGGCAGGGAAGCAGCATCAAGGAGGCCCAATTTCACAAGCATCTCTTTGCCTTCAGCCAGCGTGGTAACAGTGTATGTCGTGCCATTATGAGGTACCTGTAGCTTGAAAGGGAAGCCCCATCGGTAACGAATGCTTGCCGACTGCAGCACTGATGTAACCTCCTTCATCTTCCTGCGTTTGTCTAGGGTGGTTGGGGAGATATCTGGGTAAATTTGGACCGGGGTCCCATCCAACCGAATGTTAGGAGTGTTTCTTGCGGCCCTGAGGATGTCCTCTTTAATCAGGAAGTCCTTGAGGCATAGCACAATGTCCCTAGGAGGCTTCTCTGGGGGTGGAGGAGGGCGTAAGGCCCTGTGGATCCTGTCACAGGAAAAGGCCGTCAATGGGGAATCAGGCAGGAGAGTTTGAAATAGCCTTTGAATGGCTGGCAGCAATTCAGTCACTGATTCGGGGACCCCTCGCACCCTAAGATTGTTACGCCTATTTCTGTTGTCGAGGTCCTCAATGTGTGCTTGCAATTGCAGGACTGTTTCTGATAAAGATTCATGCTCCTTCCTGAGATCAGAGTACCCCAGGGACAGCTCATCGTGTTTAGTTTCTAGCAAGTCCGTTCTGTTGCCCAGCGCTGCAATCTCTAGAGACAGGGTATTAGTGGACTTATGCAGCTCAGATTGGAACTTTTGGGCTATTTTATCATACATCAGGGTTAGACTGGCATCTAAGTCCGCCTTGGTTAACTGTAGTGTGTACTCACATTCTCCCTGGGAGTGTGCCGGTGAAGTAGCTGCAGCAGGAGGGCTTGCCTGTGGCTGTGTCCTCCGGGCGCCATCTTGGGCCTGCATGTTCCGCTCTCTCACTCGCAGTAGATATGTAGTTAGGGATCTTTGAGCCGGTTTGGAGCGGCGATTTTTGGGTCCCGGCATGCGCTGGAAGTTCCGCCGGGGGTGTTGGGAAGAATTGGGTCAGAAACCTGCGTGTAAGGCCCCGGGGAAGTGCCGATCTCCTTCTTGGCTCACGGAGCTCTCAGCTCTTGCTTCCTGCTCGGTTCGCGCCGCGCATGCGCCCCCAAGACTACACCTTTTATTTCCCGGTTCATAAATCATTCTCGAGGATAGACTACATCCTAATAGAACATCAGCTGATCCAGAATCTTAAGACAGCATAAATTAAAGCAATCACACCATCTGATCATGCCCCAGTGAGAATCCAATTGGAGATATCTGGGGCTGCTCGGATTGGGACGAATTGGAAATTGAACGACTCCCTCATTCAAGACCCAGATACGGCCAAAAGGGTAGAGCAGGAACTAAAGACATATTTCAAGATAAACGACACAAAAGAAATATCTAGGGCTACACTTTGGGAGGCTCATAAAGCGTACATAAGAGGGGTCCTGATTAGTATAGGAGCAGGGAAAAAGAGAGAGAGGAGGAAAAAGATGTCACTGCTCTATAAAGAGATCCAATAACTCGAACAAGGGACGCGACCAAGGGGGATACCCGACAGACAAAGATTAACAGGGAAAAGAAGGGAATTAGAAGATTTGCTAGAACAGGATAGGAAATGCGCTTTTGATTTTATAAACAAGGAAAAATATCAGGGGGGTCATAAATCAGGCAAATGGTTGGGGAGGAGAGTTAAAAAAAAAAACAAAAAAAAAAAAAAAAAGGAACAAGACCTTTATACCCAAGATTAGAAACGAAGGAGGTGGATTAGAATTTTCCTCCCCTAAAATAGCATAAGTATTCCACTCCTATTATAGCGCCCTATATAGGGTGGGTAGGAAAGAAGAAGAAGAAAGGAGGAAGGAGGATATTAGGAAGTATCTAGGCCTAGACCTTCCCAGGGCAGAGAAGGAAGAGGTTGAGCTCCTGGAGGCTCCAATCTCGCAGGAGGAGGTAGAAAGAGCAATAAGTAATATTGCCCTTGGGAAGAGCCCGGGCCTCGACGGATACTCCATTTTACATTACAAAAACTTTTTTGAAATTTCTAGCACCTAAACTCTGTAATTATCTAAACGCCCTGGGAGAGGGAGAGACGCTGTGAGAGGAGTCCCTCCTTGCCCATATCACTCTCATCTTAAAGGAAGGTAAAGATCCAGCATCCCCAGGTAGCTATAGGCTGATTTCACTATTAAATACCAATATAAAAATATTTGCTAAAATATTAGCAGATAGGCTAAAGGCCTGGGTACCTAAGTGGGTGCATAATGATCAGGTGGGGTTCGAGCCGGGCAGGGAGGGGAGGGATAATTCCCTGAAAGCGATCCTTCTGACTCAGGAGATAAGCAGGAGAGGCCTTCCAGGAGTCTTCATGTCTATCGACGCCGAAAAGGCCTTCAATAGAGTTGACTGGGGGTTTATGTTTGAAGCATTACAGTACTTGGGAGTATTGAATTATTATCCCCTTGAATTATTTAACGGGACAAGACAGGGATGTCCTTTATCCCCAATTCTGTTTATATTAACCCTGGAACCCCTATTGGAAGCGATTCGCAAGAACCGTGATATCAAGGGAATCTGGGCTGGAGAAAGGGAACATAAGGTGGCGGCGTTTGCCGATGACCTGCTCTGTTTTATCTCCAGTCCTAGAACAACAATCCCTATCCTTCGAGGAGATTAAACGATATGGGGAATTTGCAAATTTTAAAATAAATATGAGTAAATCTGAACTGTTAAATATAACACTACAGATGGGAGAGCAGTCTAAGTTTCCCTTTACTTGGCGTAGAAGGGAGCTGGGATATCTGGGTATAAAACTGACAGCATACCCAAAGGACCTGTTTAAAGCCAATTATATCCCCTTGCTTAACAAGATTAAGGATCAATTGAACCTGATGAAACATCGATCTTTGTCATGGATTGCCAGGATAAACGCTGTTTAATTTAAAAATGTTTGTCCTCCCAATGCTGATTTACACTTTTTCAATGATTCCAATTGCGCAACCCCCCCCCCCCCCAACGATTTCTTTAGAAAGCTACAATCTATGGTACTGAGATATATTTGGGCAAGTAAATGCCCGAGGATAGCATATGGCACTATGTCCAGGGATAAAAGACAGGGAGGATTGGGCGCTCCGGATTTTAAAAAATATCATGAAGCAATCTCCATAAAAAATATAAGAACCCCCTGACGGGGCTTTAGAGCAGCCAATGAAGTGCAGTATCAATGGTTGAAAAAATTCAATTTTATTGGTACAAAAAATATGAATAGTATATTAAAAAGGACATTGAGAATAAGTGCTGACTATTAGAGTCAGGACATGAACTGGATATGGCGTACAGTAGCAGCGGACAAAGTATACAATTAAAACCAATGCAAGACACAATGTGCCAAAGGGCAACCAACGTTTTTACAAATGTTGAATCCTTAAAAGTAAGAACAGCAAACAGTGCCTGTAAATGATGGCAATATACAATACGGTGTATGTGGAACAACGAAGGCTGTATGTGTGAAATCCTGACGCGTTTCGACCCTTCCCGGGTCTTCTTCAGAGGATGGTTGTCCACTGTAAAAAGGTCAACATGTATCAATCATAGCATCAAACTCAACAGCACAAACCCATACATGCATACCAAATAATGTAGCTGTCCAGGCCGCATAATTACCTATTGCAGAATTTTTGGCGTTATAAGGTCAGTTCTAATGTTGTAGAGTATTTAGGGTGGTACGATTTCTCCTTTGCTCCCCTGTCTCCCCCGTGTAGCACCAGCTCCCAAGTGAGCGGGTGGTGGACCAAGTGTGTCTTACGAGGGATCACATCTACCAGCCCCCCATATATATGAGAGGGAAGGGAAGGGAGGGACAACAGGCAACCGAAACTGCACCCGAATAGGTTCATGTTAATGCTAAAAATGAAAAATGAAAAAATATAATAAATAAAGAGCAAGGGGTCAGTAGGTTTGTCCACATAAATTGGGGAAGATTCCCCAATTATGGAGTTCTATATAATGGTAAATTTGTGGATCCATGGGTATGCCGAAGGGCTTTGCTAAAGAAGGAAAAGAAACAAATGGGGGAAAAAAAAAAAAAAAAAAAAAAGGGGGGGGGGAGAAGAAGGATATGTGAAAGAGAAAGTGAGTGTGAGACGAGTAGACTAAAGAAAAGCAAATGCCCTGCTGCTAATCAATACCCATGCACAAGGGAGGTGTGTGGAATAAGCACTAGGGTAAAGGTACCAACCAACCACCAGTGAGTAAAACAGGTGGAAAAAAGGGAGGGAGGGGAGGGGGAAGGGGAAAAGGGGGGGGGGAAGGTGAGGGGGGAAGAGAGGGGGAGAAAGGGGTGGAGGACCAGCATAGGGAATGAGTGAAGGAAAAAAGGGGGAGGGGAAAAAAAAAAGAGGGGGAAGGAAAGAAAAGAGGGGGGAAGGGGGAGTGGTGGCGAAGGGAGGAAAATCAATGGGGGGGAGGTTGGGTGTGTGTAGGGTGAGGGGGGTTACGTGCAATTATGTGGGGAGTGGTGGGAAAAAGTGGGGGGGATGGAGGCGATTTGGGGGTGTGTGAGGATAAGGTGAGAGTGTCTGTCAGGGACAAGAAAGGGAATGTGAGGACTGAAGTGAGGAAAAGGCCAAACATGCACAACACAACCTTCAAAACGTGAAAAAAGCCAACAAACAGTGTCAAAGTGTAGGGGTGGTGGTGGAACTAATTACCCAATGAAGCAAGGGCTGAATCGAGAGATTGGTATATTCCTCATTCTGAAAAGATTGAGGTATACATGAGAAATCATGGCGAAATAAACAATGATTTCAAGAAAAGACAAAATTGCTGAAATGGTGAAAGCATAACAATCATTCCGGGTGTACTTACCAATGTGTTCAGTCAGTGAGTGCATGGACTAACGTCTCCAAGTTGAAAAAGATTTAATGAGGTTCCCCTGGTATTTCCTATATTTATAGGGAGTGTTGATTCACCAACTCCCATCAGGTGCAGATATGTATTGCCTCCCTCCCTCCTCCCCCCCCCATCAGGGGAGACGAGCAGCACAGATGTGCGCTCCGACGTGGCCCCCCCAGCGTTCCGGAGAGGACAGTGCCTTCGGGCAACACCGTCTCCTCCGCCGCAACTGCGCAGGCGCCATCACGTCACGCGCACTAGGGCGCGCGTGCATGAGTGCGGCGTCCGGAAGAGATCCGGGACGCCGCTCGCAGGGAGAGAAGCGCCCAACTCAAGGTGTTGCCACCTAGTGGGCGCATGTAGGAGACGCAGGGCCCAAGCGTCTCCTCTCTCACCCTGTCAGGAAGACACAAAGGTGCACCCCCGCCCCCAGAGGAGAAGCGCGGGCACTAAAGGGGAGACAAAAAGGAACACAGCGCCACACAGCCATAAATTGGTGCTGTGTGGTGAATGGTGGTAAAATGCAACATAGACAGTCCACATTACTTATTGACAAGGTACTACATGTTAAGTCTGTGTGGTGTAGGTTGACTGCTGGCTGACCATAAACACATCATGCTCTGCATAGCATCATTTGCTTAAACATGGTTACATAATTATAGTAACATTGTCCTCTTCCAGCTGCATAGTCGAATAACATATTTGAAAGAAAAAAGGAAAAAATTACGTAATACCAAGTATCAAATGTTATTACATATAAAGAACTCCGAACTGTTTTTAGGCTAGATTTTTCTCAAGAGTAAAACATTACGAAGCATATGGTTCATTTTGGTAAATCTCATAACGTACACCGGTATATACACCTCATGTATTCAAGGCTAGTAACGAAAGTGATCAATATTAGTGGTTGTGCGTGGGGAAAACCAGGCAGTAGTATACATATTGTTAAATGAAATGTATTATGGAAAACTCTAAATACATCGCATGGAGAAGGGGGGGGGGGGGGGGAGAGGGAGAGAGGGGAGAAAGGGGGGGGAAATGGAAAAGGGAAGGGGGGGGGGAGGGGAGAGGAAGGGAAAGAGGAGGGGGGAAAGGGAAAAAAAAAAATTGGCAATGTTGAGTCTTCTCATGTTTAAACAAAGTATTGTGGCAAATATGGGATATGAGATCCTTTCCCCTGGGTTATTGTGTCTTTCCAGATGAAAACCCCTGCAAAAAGGGGCAAACGAAATTGATTCATTTAGCTCCGGTGGAGAGGTGGCCTGTAACTGGAATATCCATCTCTGCTCTTTCTGCAGCAGAGACTTGTTCCAGTCGCCACCTCTGGTGGGGATCTTGATTTTGTACAGGGCCACAAAAGTGACTCTGGAGACTCTGTAGTTGTGTGTAAAAATTATGTGCCTCCCAATGGGGAGGTACGGATTCCCCACCTCCATACTATAGATGTGTTGGGAAACGTCTTTTGTTGTTTATCATGAAGCAATCTCGATCGCTAGGATTGTAGATTGGTTGCACGGTAGAAAAGGGAAAAGCTGGATGAATATAGAAAGGGCACAATGTGGGGCAGATTTAGAAAATATGGTATGGATTCCGCCACAGTTTCGTGAGTTAGGGCGTCACACTAACATTTTGACGAAAAACACACTTAGGATTTGGGACAGGGTAAGCAAGAGACTTAAATGAGGTTATAACTCACCACTTATATCACTCACTAACACAAAATTATTTTAATCCGGGAAAGGAGGAATATGTATATTTTACAAGGTGGGCAAAAAAAGAGGTAATTCAATTACAGGATGTGATGAGGGGTAATAGACTTTACACGTACACAGAAATCATGAGGGAATGGGGAAGTAAACCTCTGGATAAATGGAGATACGCACAGTTACAGCACTTTACACACTCTCTCCCACAACCACTGAGGGGAAAAGGTCAATTAAGAGCAATAGAAAAAGTATTAAGCACCCCCCCCCCCCAAGTAAAATGGGCACTATATCTAAAATTTATAAAATATTGAGAGACGAAGCAAAAAAGAGGCTCCCTACATACCTGGGCAAGTGGGAAAGAGAAATAGGACCGTTGAGAAATGAGGAACATAGGCTTAAGATACTTAAAATGGTGTATGCACCAGCAAGAGATACTCAGACATATGAAATGCGCTATAAACTATTAGCAAGGTGATACGTGACCCCTCAAAGGGCGCATGAATATAGGTTAGAAAGCCCCCCAACCTGCTGGAGGGTGTGCGGGGAGGTGGGCACCTTTGCACACGTATGGTGGGACTGCCCTAAAATCTACCCCTTCTGGGAAAAAATCATAGGCAAAATTACACAGATAACGGGAGAACAGATCGAAAAAAGCCCCTGGACGTGTTTGTTCAACAATGCAGATATGGAAGTACCCCAATATTGCAGGCTTTTAGTGCCGTTTCTCTTGAACGCTGCGAAAGCTTTAATACCTCGCTTATGGAAAGCTCCGGAAGCTCCAAATGCGAAGGATTGGATAATAAGAGAGTGGAGTGGGTAAGATCCTTAGAGGAGTCAATACACCTAATAAAAGGTACAAGAGAGAAATATCTTAAGACATGGCAGAAATGGCTCGATTTCAGGAGAAAGGAGGAGAGCCATTTGCTGATGTAGTCATAGAAGCAGAAAGGATGTGAGGAAAGAGGGAGGGGGATGGGGGGGGTTGGTTGTGTTTGTTTTTTTCCTCTTTTCGGGGATAGGGGTGGGAGGGATATGATAATGTATCTTCTGTTGGTTTATAATGTGCTTAATATTCCCCTGAGGGGAAACATGTACTTTGTTACCTTTTTTTTGTAATTATTATAAAGAATATATAAAAAAAAAAAAAAAAAAAAAAAACCTGCACCTGCCGTCACTTCCAGTATGCCACTTAACCGAATGTTGTTGTGGCAGCTACAGTTTTCACCATTGTCTACTGCTGCCAGTTGCAACTGTATGAGAGATTGGAGATGGAGCTGTTCGAAGCCTCCAGTGAGGCTGATTTTAACAGTGTCCTGGGATCGTTTCAGACTGGAGAAACAAGAGTCCACCTAAATCATGGATTAATTGACTATTTCCTTTTACAAGATTCCTTTAATGTGTGCAGCAAGGGCATCATGATCTTCCCTGAAGCTTTGAAAGAGCTCCCTGAGTCCCTGCTTTGTTTCCTTGCCTGTGACTCCAGGAGCTGAGAGGTGGGAGCTGCCACCAGTGTCCCAGTAGTGCTGGATGCTGATGGAGCAGGTAAGCTGTGAGCAGGCTGTAGGATGGGAGGAATCAGTGCTCTTGTATGGTGCCAGGGAGAGCTTGAGACTGCTGACTGTGTCTGTAAAGGGCTTAATGTCAGTGAGCTGTGAGGCGGCTGCTGGAATAGAGGAGCCCATGCTCCTATGTTGTTCCAGGGAGTGCTGGAGGCTGCAGCCAGTGTCTGTGCTGGACTAGATACCGACAGGGCAGCTGAGCTGTGAGTTGGCTGTGAGGGAGAAGCCCCTGTATTGCTGTTCCACTGCCTCTGCAACCCGACCTCGGATGCGGCGTGGCGGATGTCTGGGGACTGTGCAATATTTGGCATGGAGGCTGATCTGGAATCCAGGGTGAGCGGGGGAAAAAGTGGAGGAGATTCTCACCAGACTGGTACTGGAGGGGTTCCTGCCCTTGGACATTGGGCTCAAGCAGCAAATGAAGCCTGTATTTGCGTACACAGGGCAAGGAGCTCTCTGAAGTTGCAGCTTTAGGGCTCATGTACACAGGGCAGTTGAAAACCTTTTCTGATTGCTGGAAACTTGACAGTTGGAAACTGGACAATGATAATAATATATAGTTTTTACATACCACGTTTATGCAAGTTTAGTAGTGGTTATGAGCGTTTGAGGTTAAAAGCGTTTTTTTTTTTTTTTTTAAAAACCCTAGGAGACTCTCCAAAATACCCACAATGCATGAAAAACAAGGGGTCCCCGGGTTACAAACAAGTTAGGGACTGTAGGTTTGTTCTTAAGTTGAATCTGTTTGTAAGTCGGAACAGGTACATTTTTTTAAGTGTAGCTCCAGCCAAAAAAACTATTTTTAAGCTTTTTTGATAGCATAGGGAAGGGTTATCACCCCTGTAACATTTGTTTTGCTGTGTGTGCCCCTGTTCAGAAGATTTCACCTCACTTTCTGTCCCAATGACAATTGGATTTTGAAAATTTTGGGTTGTGGTGGAAACAAGCCTTGGTGATAAAGCATCAGTGGAGGTACCATTTCCCCATAATAGCTCTTACAGGAGTGAATTTCCCTTCCTAGGTGTAGATTTCCTCTCACTTCCTGTTGTCTCTCTCCGTTTGTAAGTAGGAGTCGTTTGTAAGTCGGATGTTTGTAACTAGGGGACCCCCTATTATTAACTATTTCAGCCATTTTGTGAGAGAAGAGAAAGCAGCAGCAGAAAGAAGAGTGTGCTTCTAGATAGCCGTCTTATTTTTTGTGTTTTTACTTTGGATCCCTTCGTGAGCATGTGTGAGGAAATGCTCCTGATGTTGCTGTTGCTCAGGCTCCGAATATGTAGAAAATTGCAGGAGAGGACCAGAGTTTGTCACTACTGGACTCTATTACTACTTCTAAATGTCAGTTTAGCAGCTGTAGTGTACACGAGGCCTTACAATTCCACATTCAGGCCACGCCCCCCCTCGTAGCTTTTGTAGGAAGTTTAGATATTGAAAATTGCGAAAGTATGAGAAATTGAATTGATTCCATTTTGTGGCATACCAAAATATGCTTCAATTTTTACCTACTCAACAAGAATAGCTAGCAATTCAATTGCATTTTGACTGTTTACTATGTGTAAAACTTTATTCTTCTTATACATGGAGAATGACTAAGCATGTTTGAAGTATACTAGATCTTTAATGGGCATATTTTTTTCATAGAAATAAAAACAAAGACATTGGAAAAAGAAAAACACAAAAATATGAATACAAAGAACAGTAAATCAAATTAGCTAAACAACCCTATACCCTGCCCTCCACGCACACAAAAACCTTGTTGCTGTTTTTTTTTGTCTAAGCAGCCCAGTTAGTGAATATTTCACTGGTAAATCATTTCACCTAAATCACTCCGCTTGTTCCTTATCAATAGGCAAATGTGAAGAAAAGTGTAAAGACATCTAAAATAAAACGGTACTCTTTACCTAATACCAAGTATAATAATAAATAAGTTATCAGAATACAATATTTTCTGTAGTGATCCTTTAATAATATACTGTATATGTATAACAGTTTTTGGTAAATACTGTAGCCAGAATTTTTGTATAATTCAGAGGACAGCTTAAAGCGGAGTTCCACCCAAAAATGGAACTTCCGCTTATCTGGTTCCTCCCCCCGTCCGGTGTCACATTTGGCACCTTTCAGGGGGGAGCAGATACCAGTTTAATCCAGGTATTTGCTCCCACTTCCTGCGATAGATCGCCGCAGAATCTGTGGCGATCTATGCCATGTCCGGCCCCTCCTCTGTCCCCCCCGCTGCCTTCTGGGAGACACACAGGTCCCAGAACACAGCGGGGACCAGTCAGGATGCTCAATGCTACTTGCGCATGCGCAGTAGGTAACCAGGCTGTGAAGCCTCAAGGCTTCACTTCCTCATTCCCTAGTGAAGATGCCAGTGCCTCCACCCGGGAGCCGAGGGGCGGGTCGGCTTGGGGTGAGGACATCGCGGGTGCCCTGGACAGGTAAGTGTCCTTATTTTAAAAGTCAGCAGCTGCAGTATTTGTAGCTGCTAATTTATTTTTTTCGGCAGGACTCCGCTTTTAATAGGTTCTTATAGACAAGGTCATAATTCTTCTGTTTTTTTTAAAGTCAAAGGGACTGATTTACTGTCCTAAATTTCTAATACCCTAAGGGGTACAAATACCCTAAGGGGTATGCCGCTGCATTTATGAAGCTTTAGATAACATGTGTCAAACACAAGGCCCATTTCGTGTGGCCCTCGCATCACTCCTACAGCTGCAGCACCCTCATCTACGCACTCACCTTGTCTCAGCAGTCAACAGCGGAGGGGAGGACAGAACTCCTCTGCAAGATCCTGCACCTTTCTGTGCAGATGCAGCACCTCCTTGTATCCACTATCCTAGGTCTCAGCGTTCAGCAAACTCTGGCAGCTAACTGCAGCCCTCCTCTGGTCCTCCTCCAGACCTTGCACTTTTTGATTCCCATCTCAGCACGCAGCCTTTTTTCAGCAGCAGCACAAGGTAAGGGGGTGCACTGTGATGTAAGGGAGGGTGGGGGACTGTTGACATCTGATGTACAGGGGGAGGGGGTGCTCTGGGCAACTATTCTTACAGATACAACTGAAAATATTGTTTTGATAAACATTTGCACAAACATTTGCGCAAAGACCTTAAAAATCAGTACCACCTTACTTTTATTCTACTGGTCCTATGCTTTCAGAAAATATATAGAATATAAGAAAGTATAGTTTGGGGTGTCTTCTACAAACCCTGAAAGCTATAAGTGAAAAATTAAAACCTGCAGATGTTTATATGAAATGTGGTTATTTATAGTTTTGTGTACACTAACATTTCACCATTTCGCAAAAAGGTGCAATTTAACCACTAGTCGACAAGCACATGAGGATGTACATCGGCACAATGGCACGGCTGGGCAAAAGGTACAGGTATGTCCCTTTTTAATTGTGGCATTGTGGGCGCGCACCGAGTGCTCCGTGACCGTACTCGATGTCCGCCGGGGGTCCGTGATCGTGTCACAGAACGTAAGAACGGGGAGATGCCTTTGTAAACAAGGCATTTCCCCGTTCTGTCTAGTGACATAACAAGGATCTACTGCTCCCTGTCATAGGGAGCAGTGATCGCTGTGAGTGGAAGCCCATCTCCCCACAGTTAGAACACCTCCCGGGGACACACTTAACCCCTTGATCACCCCCATAGTGTTTAACCCCTTCCCTTCCATTGTTTTACACAGTAATCAGTGCATTTTTATAGCACTGATCGCTGTATAAATGACAATGGTCCCAAAATGGTGTTAAAAGTGTCCGATGTGTCCGCCATAATGTCGCAGTCACAATAAAAAGATTGCTGCTATTACTAATAAAAAAAAAAAATTAATAAAAATGCTATAAATCTATCCCCTATTTTGTAGACGCTATAACTTTTGCGCAAACTAATCGATATATGCTTATTGTGATTTTTTTTTTACCAAAAATATTTAGAAAAATACATATCGGTCTAAACCGAGAAAAAAATTAGTTTTTTTTATATATTTTTTGGGGGTATTTATTATAGCAAAAAGTAAAAAATATTGCTATTTTTTTTCAAAATTGTCGCTTTTTTTTGTTTATAGCTCAAAAAATAAAAACTGCAGAGGTGATCAAATACCACCAAAAGAAAGCTCTATTTGTGGGAAAAAAAGGACGTCAATTTTGTTTGGGTGCAACGTCGCACAACCGCGCAATTGTCAGTTAAAGCGACGCAGTGCCGTATGGCAAAAAGTGCTCTGGTCAGGAAGGGGGTAAATCCTTCCGGGGCTGAAGTGGTTAAAATTTACAAATACTGTATATGTTATATAATAATTCAATACAGGTTAAGCTTTTATATTTAGAAAGAATTTAGCAGGAATTTTGTAAAGTTTGCTGTGTTCATATCTGCCAATAATGATTTTAGAGTATTTTTAGAGAATATATTGTTTTAATAAACAAATCAGTAGCACCTTATTTTTATTCTACTGGTCATGCACTATGGAAAATATAAATATATGGTTTGGGGGGGGTCTTTAACTACTTAAGGACCAGCCGCCTTTGTTATATGCCGCTACTTTGACGTTAAATACCGTTAGCTAGCTGCCATAACCATGGTATTTTTAAAAATGGCAGACTGTCCTCTTTAGGATAAAAGTGGTCTCTGTGGCAGATTCGCCACAAGATCGCTTTTATTGGAGTGGGAGAGGGCCCCCCGCCGTGCTCCGGTCATCTCGGCCGCTTACCGGAGCCGTCGGTAGCGGCAGAGCCGATCGGTTCCTCTCCCCTCACTGTCTGGATGCCGAGTGAGGGAGTGATGCCCCCCCCCCGCTCGGCTCCATACCATTGTAGGGCCAGTGCTCCTAAAGCGGATGTTTTTTTGTTTTTTTTTCTTAAATTAATTTTTTTTTTTATTTTATTGCATTTTAGTGCAAGTATGAGATCTGAGGTCTTTTTGACCCCAGATCTCACATTTAAGAGGTCCTGCCATGCTTTTATTCTATTAGAAGAGATGTTTACATTCCTTGTAATAGAAATAAAAGTGACCCAATTTTTTTTTTTTAAAGAACAGTGTCAAAATAAACAAATAGAAAGTAAAATAAATAAGAAAAAAAAATTAAAGCGCACCGTCCCGCCAAGCTCGCACGCAGAAGCGAACACATACATAAGTCGCGCCTGCATATAAACATGTTGTTCAAACCACACATGTGAGGTATCGCCACAATCGTTACAGTGAGAGCAATAATTATAGCCCTAGACCTCCTCTGTAACTCAAAACTGGTAACCTGTAGAAGTTTTTAAACGTCGCCTATGGAGATTTAAGGGTAAAAGTTTTGCCATTCCACGAGTGGGTACAATTTTGAAGAGTGAAATGTTGGGTATAAATTTACTCAGCGTAACATCTTCCACAATATAAAAAAAAAATTGGGCCAACTTTACTCTTGTCTTATTTTTTTAATTTAAAAAAAAGTGTATTTTTTCCAAAAAAAGTGCGCTTGTAAGACCGCTGCGCAAATACGGTGTGACAAAGTATTGCAACAACCGCCATTTTTTCTCTAGGGTGTCTGAAAAAAAATATATATAATGGTTGGGGGTTCCAAGTAATTTTCCTGTCGCATCATGGCAGCATACACCTATGGGTTGTGGCTCCGCCCCCGCAACCTGATAGGACCGCGTAGCTATTAAAGTCTGAGAGAGCCCCTGCCCCAGCATTCTTCTTTTTTTCCTCACCTGTCAAGGACCGAAAACATGCATCCCTTACCTAAAACATTCGCCCCAGCCAGGTTCTAGCCTCTCCTGGGTGGAAGTCCTATCCTGTACAGCCTCTAAATGAGCTCAATGGAAGGAACCCCACTCTGATGGTCTCAGGGGTATGTTACAATACATTACAAACCTTAAACAGGTTTATGGATCGCAGCGGTCTCCAGCTCCTTTCTGTGCACCTGTGGGTAACTTCCCCTCCTGTCTGTCTCCATAGCTCCAGCTTGTCAGGACATCCCACTTTCCAGCTTCCAAAATGGCGTCGGAGGCCTCAGAGCGCATCTGAGCATGCACGAGCGTGACGTCATCACCCCGCGACGGCGGCAAGTTTAAAAATGCTGTAATGTCAGCATTTTCTTGTCTCTTCTCTCCTGAGCCTGTAAGGGGGAATTTTGACCGGATTTCTTTTGCTACTCTACCCAGCTGTTCTATCCTGTCTCTCTCTTGCTATCTCCACGCCCAGGTAAGATCTATGATGGTTTTTTCTTTGCTTGTTTACTATCTGCTATCCCATGCATGCTAAGCCACCTATATAATTATAGGTTGATTCATCACCTTTCATGGAGACCGTTGCCCAGGTAGACCATCGCCAGCCTACTAGGTAAGAGGGGATGATGGGTAAGTATGAAGAGAAAGGAAAAAGAGAGCCCTCACTAATGCTGTTTAAATTGAACAGCCCCACCAGGTCTTCCAGATCGTCACATTCAAGACGAGGGGAGCCTTCAAGAAGGAGCCGCTCAAGCCACAGGCAGAGTCGCTCAGAGCGCGGCAGAAGTCGCTCAAGTCGCAGAAGCCGCTCAAGTCGCAGGAGGAGCAGATCAAGTCGCAGGAGAAGCCGATCAAGATCAAGGCATAGTCGCTCCCACCACAAAAAATCCCCTGCGCGCAGGAAATCTCCTGTCACCCAGCCTTCCCGTCCACCCGGGAACTCCTGCTGGATTTGCGGTGCTACAGCACTTCCAGACAAACTGGCCTGTCGCACATGCTTCATTGAGGCAACTAAGGACAGAGAAACAGAGGCAAGAGAACCAATTGATCCATCACCACAAGTCGCAGAGCCAGAAGCCAGCAGACCTATACAAAGTACCTCATCCACTGCCCCATCATCATCAAAGACGTCAGACCCTCTCTCTGACACTGATGATCTAGAGGCATCCACCGGCTTCGACTTCTCATTGATCGACCCATTCGTGAAGTCAGTAAAAGAGGCGATCGACTGGGTGGAAGAAAAAGAAACTCCTCAAAAAGTGAGGAAATACTTTCCAAATCTTAAAAAAGACCCAGAGAACTTCCCGTTCATTGAGGAACTTGAGGATCTAATTAAGGATGAGTGGCAAAAGCCAGAGAAAAAAACTGGCCTCAGCAACAGATTATCAAAACTCTATCCACTTAAAGAGCCTAACGTCAACCCACTAATATCTCCTCCAGTGGTCGACTCCTCCCTAATGCGCCTCGCCAGGCACGTAACACTTCCAATAGAGGATGCAGTCACATTCAAAGACGTCCTGGATAGAAAGATCGATCTGGATCTTAAGAGAACCTACCTCTCGGCAGGTGGCGCTTGCAGGCCAGCAATAGCATTGGCTGCCGTCGGTAAGGCTATCTCAAGCTGGTCCACGATGGCCGAGAAGCTGGTATCGGAAGGAATAGAGCAGGAGAAAGTTATCTCAGCACTCCAAGAACTTAGTCTTGCAGGCGACTTTGTCGCAGAAGCCTCTGTGGATATAATTAAAACCACTTCAAGAGCAATGTTAAGCTCAGTAATGGCCAGAAGGGCGCTCTGGTTAAAACCCTGGTCGGCAGATCCCTCCTCAAAATCCAATTGGTGTAAAATACCCTTTGATGGCGTAAACCTTTTTGGAGAAAACTGGACGTGGCTATTTCTAAAGTCAGGGGGGGAAAATCGGGACTCATCCCTTCAGATAGGAGGCCCAGGCAGCAGAGACCACCGGTTTCTAGAAGAAATCTGCCAGATAAATACAGAGAGGCAAGATCCTACAGGCCCGGAAAAGAGTATAGGAGGAACTGGAAGAATCCCCAGTCATCATTCCTCAAGCTCCAAAAGTCTAAGACCCCTGCGTCAGGGGAACAAAAGTCTTTTTGAAGGTGCGTCCGCCCAACCAGCTTTAGTGGGGGCCAGACTCATGAGTTTCAAGCAGGTCTGGGTGGATACAATAAAGGACCCATGGACGATAGACACTGTCCAGTTCGGCCACAAATGGAAATTCAAGACACGGGCTCCAAGAGACCAATTCTCTGTAACCAGATTACCTGCATTTCGGGAAAAAAGGATGCTACTGACAAAGTACGTCCAAGACCTGTTACAAAAGGAAGCCATAGTGGAAGTTCCAATATCCCAAAGGTCAACGGGATTCTACTCCCCGTTGTTTCTGGTGAAGAAGAAATCGGGGGATCTACGCCCTGTCTTAGATCTAAAGAATCTCAATCGCTCAATCTTAGTCGAGACATTCAAAATGGAGAGCCTCCAGTCAATTCTTCGGGCCATGAATATCGGGGATTGGATGCTTTCCGTCGATTTACAAGACGCCTATCTGCACGTCCCCATTCACATCTCATTCCAAAAATTTCTCCGCTTTGCGGTAGGTCTACATCATTTTCAATTCCGAAGCCTCCCGTTCGGGATCTCCACCGCTCCAAGGACATTCACAAAAATCTTACTGCCAGTAATAGCCTTACTAAGAGAACAAGGATTGAGGGTCCATCATTACCTGGACGACATCCTTTTGCTAGCAGACAATCAGGATTCCCTTCTACTGCATCGATCCATTCTGATTACCACCCTACAAAACTTCGGCTGGATCATAAACTGGGGGAAAAGCAATCTGCAGCCCACTCAGAGAATGATATTCCTGGGGGCGGAACTAGACACCCGTCTCAATACGGTGGAACTTCCGCAGGAAAAAATTCCCAGCCTCATTCAGAAGGCAAGAAAGTTATTAGCCTCTACCACACTACCAGCCCGGGAGTACCTCAGCATACTGGGGTCATTCTCAGCAACCATCCCAATGGTACAATGGGCCCAATGGAACACCAGACCTCTGCAAGCATCATTGTTAAAACAATGGAACGGGGTATCATTGTCTCAGCCGATCATAGTCCAGAAAGAAATAAAACAATCACTCTGGTGGTGGACCAGATTGAACAATCTGAAGAGATGCAGGCATATAGTCCTTCTTCCTCAGGAAATAATCACTTCAGACGCCAGCCTGAAGGGCTGGGGGGCACACTACCGCCATCACGCAGTCCAGGGCCTTTGGACATTCAGAACACAGAACGTGGTTTCAAATATATTGGAGATGAAAGCAGCTTTCCAAGCTCTGTTAGCCTTCAGCCCCCTCCTCAGGGGGAAAGAGGTCCTGCTAAAATTGGACAACAGAGTGGCAGTTGCCTATATCAACAGGCAGGGGGGCACCAGGAGTCGCTCCATGATGCGGGAAGTCCGTCCAGTCTTCGAGTGGGCACAGCTGAACCTGTCGGGATTAACGGCAGCGTATGTCCCAGGAGTCCAAAATCAACTAGCCGACTCTCTAAGTCGGACCTTTGTATCAAACAACGAGTGGGCCTTAAGTCACCAAGCCTTTACCCTCATAACCCAGACCTGGGGGATACCGGATATAGACCTGGCGGCAACACCGGTCAACACGAAATGCCAGAGATATCTAGCCAGAATTCCTTTCCCATCGGCAGAAGGCACGGATTGCCTACAACACGACTGGAACTTCCGTTTGGGGTACATATTTCCGCCAACACCACTCATTCCGAGATTCTTACTCAGACTCAAGAGGTCGAAAGCCACAGTGCTAGCAGTCCTCCCATTTTGGCCGAGACGACCATGGTTTACGACGCTCCTCCAATTGAGCACAGCAGAACCACTGACACTCCCAATGACAGCGGATATACTGTCGCAGGGGCAACTCCTTCACCCATTTCCGGAGAGGCTGCATCTAACAGCATGGAGATTGAAAGGATTAGGTTCTTAGTCCAAGGTTGCTCCCAGAAAGTGATAGACACTCTCCTCCAGGCCAGAAAATCCACGACCAATAAAACCTATAAAAGGGTCTGGGAGAGTTTTCTCTTAGTCGCACAACAGCAATCCTGGAACCCGGCATCTCCATCAGTTCCTCAGATCCTCGAATTTCTCCAGTTAGGTCTAGATAAAGGTCTTAGGTCTAGTACCCTGAAGGTACATGTATCAGCCCTATCCGCTATGACAGGAGTGAAATGGGCTCAAGAACCTCTCATCATCCAATTTCAGAAGGCTTGCCTAAAGCTGAGACCACCTAGGAAACCTTCCTTCCCGACATGGGATCTTTCAGTAGTGTTGGAAGCCTTATCCCATGAGCCATTTTTTCCGTTAGAGAATGTTTCCCAGTGGGACCTAACTCTCAAAGTCACTTTCCTAATAGCAATTACATCAGCTAAAAGGGTATCGGAAATTCAGGCCTTACAGGCTAAGGAACCATACTTGATGTTCTATCCAGACAAAGTAGTCTTAAAACCATCGGATCGCTTCATCCCGAAAGTGTCATCATCTTTCCACTTTAACCAAGAACTATGTCTCCCCACCCTATCCACAGAACAGGGTGATCCACATCCGCTTGACATAAAGTCGAATATCCAGGCCTACCTCCTGGCAACCAGCAATTTAAGGAAGACAGAGGACCTACTGGTCATTCCTCATGGGTTTAGAAGAGGACAAGCAGCAACCTCTCGCACCATCGCAGCATGGTTGGTGAAGATCATTAAGAGAGCTTACGCATCTAACAATGCACGAGTACCTGAGGGCTTAAGGGCACACTCCACAAGGGCAATGGCGACCTCCTGGGCGGCCTACTGCAGGGTATCAGCCGAAACCATCTGCAAAGCAGCCACTTGGTCTTCGAAAACCACTTTTATCTCTCATTATAAAGTGGACTCCGCTAGATTGTCCACGGTAGAATTTGGGAGAGCAATTATTCAGGCTAACTCCTCAATACCTTCTAAATAAAAAACTTATCTTTTGCTCATACCCACCCAGTTTGCGAGTTATTCCCCATAGGTGTATGCTGCCATGATGCAACAGGAAAACGGAAAATTGTATACTCACCTTTCCGTAATTTTCCTTTCCTGTCGCATCTCATGGCAGCATACAAATGCCCACCCATCTGAGGTGAGGTATATATACACGGAGAATGCTGGGGCAGGGGCTCTCTCAGACTTTAATAGCTACGCGGTCCTATCAGGTTGCGGGGGCGGAGCCACAACCCATAGGTGTATGCTGCCATGAGATGCGACAGGAAAGGAAAATTACGGAAAGGTGAGTATACAATTTTCCGTTTTCTAGCAAAAAAAATAATTTTAACTTGTAAACACCGAGTCTGAAAAATAGTCCTTATGTGGATAACAAACAATGAAAGCTGTAAGTGAAAAATGAAAACCTATAGTTTTTTAGAGAAATGCGGATATTTACATTTTTGCGTATGTTCGATTTTCACCATTTCGCAAAAAAAAAATGCAATTTAAAATTTACAAATACTTGTTATTTATTAACTTATTACAGGTTAGCTTTTATATTTAGTAGGAAGTTTGTAAAATGTGCCGTGTTTTTATCTGCTAATAATGATTTTAGTGTATTTTTGCGAAAATACAGTTTGATAAACATTTGAGCAAATATCATTGTGCTCTAAAAATCAGTAGCACTTTATCTTTTTTCTACTGGCTAGTGCTTTCAGAAAATATATGGTTTGAGGGGTCTTTTACATACTCTAAAAGCTCTATGGGAAAAATAAAAAAGCAATGGAAAAATTGCATAAATGGTCCAACCAGCTAAGTTTAAAAGTGGAGCGCAGGGCCTGGCAGCGAAAAGGATAAGGACAACCATAATGCTGATGCGGCCTGGGACACAATTGAGTTTGACACTCCTGCTTTAGATGGATGCCAATAATACGACATAGCAGATTGGCATAGGAATGCCAGATTCATGACAGCAATTCGGACTGTGCCTGCAACTTCCAAAAATCCACCACTAAAGTACTGGTGGTCTACTTTTTGAAACTGATTTTATATGCGAGTTGTCAAGCAGAAAATTGAAAGTTATATAAATTGCAAGGTCGTATACATCTTATAAGTGCAAGTTATAGTACTACAGTTTTCAACTACAGTTGAAAACATGGTTAACAGACCTTAATTCACCAAAAGCAAGTTGGAATAGTGGCCATGTGTAGTAGAGAGATAGCAACCTTACATCTGCTTTATGCTTATCGACACTGTGGTAACTATTTTTTTTTTTAATGTGCATCAGTCCACTACTATGACAGGTCAATGTTCCAATGCATGGACATTTGTTTGAGGTGAATGCATGATACTTTTACCAGAAGTGTCCTAGGGAATAAAAAGCTGGCTGCAGATGGATCTAATTTTGGCTGGTTAAGCAGGGACCGGCAGAGATTACAGTAGATCCAACACCAACCAACATGTCAGATTTTTGCACTCGATTATTGCCAGCGGCTTTAACCACTAGCAAAAATGACTGTGTTCTCCAGGCAGGGACAGCTCCCCATGCCCCACCCCCACCCCAACTCCGGGAGAACACAATTGCTCTGGGGGAGGGATTCCCCCATCAACACAATCAGTGGTTGCAGGAAAGAAAATTGCATAATCTATGGCCTGCTTTACAGAGACTGCCATTACTGTATTTCTTTGGTAACTGTGTTTATTGGTTGAACTGGATGGAGCTTGTGTCTTTTTTCAATTAGACTAACTATGTAACTATGCAAGTTTTATCCCTGGCTGTTATGTTATCTGATGCTTAGTTTCAACACTGTATAATTTGTGATCTGTAACAAAAATAGAACTACTTTAGGGAGACAGCCCAAAATTGTTACCAGACTGTCAAGATGCCTTACTTTTTCAGGAAATAATAATTACTCATAGGCAAGGTGGTATGATGGGTTCTGGTCCTTGCAGCAGCCCTGATCTGCCTGCACCGCATAAAAAAAAAAAAAAAAAAAAAGAAGAGACCCAGTGATAACATTAGTGGCATTAAATTAAGGTATGTATAAAAAGGGTTCAGAATTTTTTTTTTTTTTTTTTGTTTCTTATTGTGGACAAGACTACTAGGAGTAGGACTAGTACTTAATGGCATGAGTAGATGAGTAGAGTCTGCCCACTCTGGACAAGTATATCTAAAAGAGCTTTTTTTTTGTAATCTTGTTTTTGAGAAATTTAAAGTGTTGGATTTACCCTCATTCGTTCCTGGTGATCAGGACAGTTAAAAAGTGACTCCCTAATGAGGACACATAACATACAGCAGCCTGGACACGATAGTGATTTGAACCCTTCGTTGTTCTATTTAAATCTTTAACCCCTTCACTGTCACATATCATACATTGGCAGCAGTGAGGTGTTTTACATACAAGCCGACTGTCATCTTTCAGATGGAAGTCATCCAGCGGCTGTACAGACACCAGATCGCTTCCATAGACCAGGGTAATGTGCAGCTCTCTGCCATGATGTCCCCTCATGTATCCTGGGCTCCATGGTAGGTGCCGCCAGGTAGAGAGGAAACAGACAGTGAATATCTGTGTGCTTATTTCTTCTAGCTAGTAAGAGCCCAGAAGCGACGTGTATTAACACACTCTATAAACAAGATGAATCAGTGGTGCTTATGTACAAAAACAATAATTGCAATACATGTTACATATCACTGCCCATGCCAGAATGAACACAAAAATTCTAGGGTCATTATTCATGGGTAACTCTAAACAGATAAACCTGTAGGAGCTTTTAAAGCTTCACCTATGGAAAATTTAGGGTTCAAAGTTTGTCTACATTTCACTACGTGTGGAAATTTAAGACTTGGCAAGTTAGGCATTTATTCACTGAACCCATTCTCAACTTTTACATTTGATTTTAAAAGAGGGGTAATATACTGTGTGTGCCATAAAATAGATTTTAGTTGATTTTTTACTGATAATTTGTGTTTGATAAACTTTTATGCAAATATTGTGTGACACAAAATTGAAACTGCCACTTTCTGTTCTCCAAAGAATTATACTATTCGAGGGTTTAACTAAACTTCAGGTCTAAAATGATTTAGAAAAAATCAGCTCTGACAGTGAAAGGAATAATAGAAAGAAAATAAACTAAAAAGAAAGGAATGTGTGAAATATACCTTTACTTTTAAACTTTTTGAGCAATTGGAGATATTCTAAACCAGGGGTAGGCAACCTTTTGAGCACAGTGTGCCGAAAAATGTTTTCAAAGAAACTGAGCGTTCCGATTTTATAACAAAAAAAAATGTCAACTACACACTCTCAGTCACGAAAAGGACTTTTTATAAAGTAAATGTTGTAAACTACTTGAATAGTAGTGAGAAATTTAGGCAATTTAGGTAACAGCGATCACAGGTCAATTAGTTTCAGTATAACTCACACAAATAGGAAACATAAAGGGAATACAAAGACACTGAATTTCAAAAGAGCCTACTTCCCTAAACTACAAACCTTGCTAAAAGGCATAAACTGGGATAAAATATTAGGAACAAAGAATACGGAGGAGAGATGGGTTTGCTTTAAGAGCATATTAAATAAGGGCATTAGCCAATGTATCCCATTAGGTAATAAATTTAAAAGAGCGAACAAAAGTCCTGGATGGCTTAACTCCGATGTAAAAATGCATATAAAAGCAAAGCAGAAGGCCTTCAAAAAATACAAGGTTGAGGGATCATCCTCAGCATTCAGACTTTATAAAGAATGCAACAGGAAATGTAAGGGTGCAATTAGGACGGCTAAGATAGAACATGAAAGACACATAGCGGAGGAGAGCAAAAAAAATCCCAAGAAATTCTTTAGGTATGTAAACAGTAAAAAAGGGAGGACAGACCATATTGGCCCCATAAAGAATGAGGAAGGACATCTGGTTACAAAGGATGGGGAGATGGCAAAGGTATTGAATTTATTCTTCTCCTCAGTCTTCACGAGTGAATCAGGGGGCTTCAGTAACCAAAACTGCAGTGTTTATCCTCATGACACAACACAGGAAGCACCTCCATGGTTAACAGAGGACGGAATTAAAATTAGACTTGAGAAACTTAACATTAATAAATCACCGGGACCAGATGGCTTGCATCCAAGGGTACTTAGGGAACTCAGTCAAGTGATTGCCAGACCGTTGTTCCTAATTTTTACAGATAGTCTACTGACTGGAATGGTACCAGCTGATTGGAGAAAAGCCAATGTAGCACCAATATTTAAAAAGGGCCCAAAATACATCCCTGGGAATTACAGACCAGTTAGCCTAACATCAATAGTATGTAAACTCTTGGAGGGGATGATAAGGGACTATATACAAGATTTTAGTAATAAGAACGGTATCATTAGCAGTAATCAGCATGGATTCATGAAGAATCGTTCTTGCCAAACCAATCTATTAACCTTCTATGAGGAGGTGAGTTGCCATCTAGATAAAGGAAGGCCCGTAGACGTGGTGTATCTGGATTTTGCAAAAGCATTTGACACAGTTCCCAATAAACGTTTACTGTACAAGATAAGGTCCATTGGCATGGACCATAGGGTGAGTACATGGATTGAAAACTGGCTACAAGGGCGAGTTCAGAGGGTGGTGATAAATGGGGAGTACTCGGAATGGTCAGGGGTGGGTAGTGGGGTTCCCCAGGGTTCTGTGCTGGGACCAATCCTATTTAATTTGTTCATAAACGATCTAGAGGATGGGATAAACAGTTCAATCTCTGTATTTGCAGACGATACTAAGCTAAGCAGGGCAATAACTTCTCCGCAGGACGTGGAAACCTTGCAAGAAGATCTGAACAAATTAATGGGGTGGGCGACTACATGGCAAATGAAGTTCAATGTAGAAAAATGTAAAATAATGCATTTGGGTGGCAAAAATATGAATGCAATCTATACACTGGGGGGAGAACCTCTGGGGGAATCTAGGATGGAAAAGGACCTGGGGGTCCTAGTAGATGATAGGCTCAGCAATGGCATGCAATGCCAAGCTGCTGCTAACAAAGCAAACAGAATATTGGCATGCATTAAAAGGGGGATCAACACCAGAGATAAAACGATAATTCTCCCACTCTACAAGACTCTGGTCCGGCCGCCATATCCCCATGCTCTTATCCCTATGCATTACTGAATCACCTTCTCATTTGCCCACTGAACCCATCTGCTCATCTGCCCCACCACTGTAACCCGCTTTCTCCTCTGCCTTACCAACATACCTCCTGCACATCTGTCTCACCTCTGTACTCCCCTGCTCTTCTGTCCCACCTCTGTTCCCCCTGCTCTCCTGCCCCACCAATACACCTCTTTCACATCTGCCCCACTGCTCTACCCCCCTGCTTTTCTGTCCCACCACTGAACTCCCTTCTCATCTGCCCCAAGACTGAACCCCCCTGCTCATCTGCCCCATCACTATACAACCCCCCCCTCATCTCTTCCACAACTGTACCTCCCAGCACGTCTGCCCCACTGCTGTACCCTCCTGCTCTTCTGTCCCACCTCTAAACCTCTCCTGCTCATCTGCTCAACCGCTGTACCCTCCTGCTCATCTGCTCCACCGCTTCTCATCTATGATATGTGTGATATGCAGAGTGGTGAAAGGAAGCAGAGATATGAGACAACCTGTCCTGGCACACTCCTCCTGCTGATCCACCTCTCGCATCCAGCCCACATGCATGTATGTGATGTATAGGATGTATGTGATGTCACATACAAGCATCTGGATTGGATGCGCAATGATGAGCTCAGGTCAGGGGCATTTTCTGAGAGCAGTAGGCCTGTGTGCAGGATCATAAGTTGGGCCCCACAGCTGAGAAAAGTTTCTGCGCTGCAGCAAAAGTTGGGTGTGATTTTCATTGCGCTGAATACTGGCTGTGGCTTAAAGAGACACAGAGTGCAGGGGTTCAGTAGTAAGTGATGCAAAGGTTCAGGAATAATTTCAACAATGTTCCCAGAAGCTCAACAGTAATTCCACAAACTGTCACCTGATTGTGGTTTTCCCAAACACAGTGAATTCCCTTCTTTCTGAGATTGGTAGTGGCAACCAAGCGAGTCATCTTCCTCCAGATGGTGGACAGGGCTACCAGGACTGTGTTTGGCTTTAGCTGTGGCCAATCACAGTCCTCCTTCTCCTGGAAACAGGGACCCCCCCCACTACCAGAACTGCACCCAATCTCTTCCCTATCACAAAAACTGACACTCGCAGCTACAGCAAAGTTAGAGAAAAAATGTTTCCCATCTTTGTCAATGTGTGGGGGGGCAGTGCCTCCATCCTCAGTGCAGGTGTGGTGTGGTGAATTGTGAAATTGGAATGCATTAGTGTCTCACTGACACTTCCCTGTGCTGCTCTGCTGATGGGGAGGGAGTCGAGTGCAAACAAAAGAGGCTTCGCGTGCCACTTGCGGCACCCGTGACGGGGGTTGCCTACCCCTGTTCTACACACACCATTTGTAGTGGTAAATCCTAGTGAACACTATTAGTTTTTATTCATTTAACCCAGCAGGACTGAATAACTGGCTTCTGTCTGATGGTGGGCTGCAGTACACATGGGCCGAATGTCGCCCCGGTTTCTATTGAACTGATGCCCGTGTTTACTAGGCTTGAGACATTTACAAAGGCTTGGTGTGTACCATCACTGCAGAGATGAAAAGATGTAGTCTTCCACATTTACAATTAGCCTGTGCTTCTCCAGCAGTGCACTTTCTCACAGGATCTGCAAATTTTTAGTCAAACATAATAGTTAATTACTATGATAAATAGACATGTGAACACTGAAATATTTTGTTTCAGAATATTTTTCGTCAGAAAAATACGTTTATTTAGTTACTCCCGAAATTTGTTTTTATTTATTTTGTTTAAAAATTCATTCGTCCGAAAATCTGAAATAATTAAGGTCGAATCTATCATTGAAGGCTTATGGTGTCTGTCGAATGAAGAAGATTCGCCGGAGCAGCTAAACTGTACGACGCCGCAATCTTACATTTCCGGTTGAATGTTCCACCTACAAGCTATAGTAGAATTCTAATGTTGTATGCTTTGTCGAATCTTCATGTCAAATCTTCTCTCTATGTCGAATAATTTTGGGCTCATAGAGTTAGGCAAGGCACATTCGACCTTTTTTGCTATTGTCTCTATAATGTTGAATCTTTTCTCTCTATATCGAATCTTTTCTTTATATGTAGAATAATTTTGGACTAATAGAGCTAAGGTTAGGCACATTCGACCACAGGTTCGATGGACACAGATCGCTATTGTCAGCCTCATGTCAAATCTCCTATCTATATCGAACTGTTGTCGCAACGAAAACGAAAATAAAGCGTTTGTTTATGTCGGATCTTTTGGTTTTCGGATTCTGCGCGTTCGTTATCGTTTGTTAAAACGATAACGAAAATACCAGAAATTTGGAAGAAAATGCATTCGGACGAAAACTAATGCACATGTCTAATGATAAATCAACCCCATTGACTAATTTGTAAATGCAAATTGCAGCAATATACTGTACAGTATTCAGTAACAAAAATGCAATGTGAATTGATAACTGTGTCAACTTTTGGTCTTTTGAATGCATGACATGAGGTGCTATAATAAATGTTGACCTTTTGGCAGGAAATTAAGCATGCTCCTGTGGTATCTGCAGAGAAAATTATCCATTACAAGAATGCAGTTTGAAAAGTGAATCCTCCATCTATTCTCCAGCTTTCATTAAATGAACCTGCTGCTGTCAAATTAATTGCAATGTTCATTTCAGATACTGCTGCATCTCACAATCAAAGAGCACCAAGGGCACATTGTAATGTTTGTTTTGAAGTACTTTTGCTTTCCAGTTATAGATAATCAGGACACTGGAGCAATGTCTGCTTTGTTCCACTGCAGAACATCTAATAGGACAAGAGATCTTTTTATACACAAATTTCATAATTTAGATTGTAAAATACATTAACCAGTTTTCTGCCACACAGTAATCAGGAAACAATGAAAAGAGCATTGCAAAAAAAATGAGGCAAACTTTTAGGTAAAGCACATCTATTAATCACAATTATACTGTCAAAAAAGATATTTAGAAGGCTCCATTACTTTGACTCTATTCTGAGCTTTATATAATATTATGTTGCCCCTGTAACAGAGATGAGCCTAACCCGAATGGAGAACTCCATAGTCTATGGGAGTCGAACAGGGAAAATCAGCCCATTTTGAAGACTTATATGCAAGTAATTGGCCATAAAATGGGGTCCGGGTACTGCCCCGGGGGACATGTATCAATGCAAAAAAATGTTTTAAAAACAATAGTTTTTTCAGGAGCAGTGCTTAAAGTGCAACAAAAATGAAAAATTCCTTTAAATATAGTGTCTGGGGGGTCCCCTTTGTCTGCCTGTAAGGTGGTGCATCTGTAGCATGAAAAAACAGATCAACTGCACTCGTGATAGCAAATCATCAAATAAAAAGCTGCACCACTAACGTGAGATATTATCACAAAACATAAACGTATACAAAAATTGTGTTGCGCTTGAATAAAGTAAATAAAACTAAATGAAGTTCAGTGAGTCCATAAGTCACTAGCATGACACTATAACGATGTATAAGTGTATAGGTGTATAGGTGTCTTGAACGTTACAGTTACCAACAGAATCCTCCACCTTGTGACTACACCATCACTAGAGATGAGCTTCGTGTTCGAATCGAACGCATGTTCGACTCGAACATCATGTGCTCGGTCGTTCGCCGAATTGCGAACGATATGGGCCATTCGCGCGTCATTCGAGTGCCGCTTCATGGCCCATAATTCACTGTGGCATCGCAGTGCATTGCTGGCTGATGATTGGCCAAGCATGCACTATGACCCGCATGCTTGGCCAATCACAGCGCCGTCTGTACAGAGAGCTGTAATTGGCCAAAGCCAGGGTGGCTTTGGCCAATTATGGCTCAGGGGGTTTAGTACACGCCCCACACTATATAAGACCACCTGCGCGGCAGCCCTGTGTAGTGTGTTCCGGCGTTGAGAGATAGATAAACAGAGAGACAGTGTCATTTGATTTAAGTTAGAGTAGGCAAGCGAGTCAGTTAGCTGCACTTACAGTGTATTGTGTGTATAAGTGTATAAATTATAATATAAATATATATATATATATATATACACACACACATATACATATACACACACACACACATATATGTACACATACACACACACACACTGTATCCGTTCGTTATTCTATTCCTACTACTGACAGGCAAGCGTTTACAGTATTTACAGCTACCTGAAGAAAATTAGCGGTGTTCTTCTGATCCTATCAGCCCTATTAGCTATAGTATTTACAGTTAGTGTAGTGTGTCCTCTGCACACTGTGCACCTAAAGCTACCTGAAGAAAATTAGCGGTGTTCTTCTGATCCTATTAGTACAGTACCAGCTGCAGTATTTACAAGTTAGTGTAGTGCATCTTCTGCACAGTGTGCACCTAAAGCTACCTGAAGAAAATTAGTGGTGTTCTTCTGATCCTATTAGTACAGTACCGGAGGCAGCTACAGTATTTAGTTAGTGTAGTGCGTCCTCTGCACAGTGTGCACCTAAAGCTACCTGGAGACAATTGCTGTCGTTATGCTCCTACTAATACCACAGGCAGGCAGCTACAGTATTTACAGTTAGTGTACTGTGTCCTCTGCACAGTGTGCACCTAAAGCTACCTGAAGACAATTGCTGGTGTTCTCATACTAATAATACTACAGGCAGTTGATTCTGCTAGCTGCAGTATCAGTATATATATATATATATATATATATATACATATATATATACACACACACACACACACACACACACACACATATTCCAGCTTTGTGCAGCTACATCTCACTGCAGGCCATTAGATTGTTTGGAAGGCCAACAAGGAGAGGCAGACAGTCACAAGCCAATAAAAGAGGGCAAGCAGGCTCTGTGTCTAGAGGCAACAATGTTGGTCATAGAGACGGTGCATCCGCATCAGCACGTGGCCGTGGGATACGCTTGTCCTTTTTTTCGGCAGCTGACCGTGTTGAGCAGCAACATGCGGAAGACTTGGTAGAGTGGATGACCAAGCCGTCCTCATCCTCCTCATCCTCTCTCACCCAGGCTCAGGGTACTTTGTCTGGCAAAGCAGCTGCCAACACGGCCTTCTCTCGGCTCAATGGCATCAGCCACTCCTTCCCTAGCCCCACCATGTCCTCCTGAGGAGTCCCCTGAACTGTTTGACCACAGTGTTGGGTACATGCTCTAGGAGGATGCCCAGCATTTTGAAGGCTCCGATGATGGTACCCAGCTAGAGGAAGGCAGTAACGTGAGCCCAGAGAGAGGGGGTGCCCAAGAGGGACAGCAATCTGGCAGTCATGTTCCACCAGCTGCAGCAAACTGCCAGCTTTGCTCCAGTGATGTGGAGGGAGGGGATGATGAGGTCACCGACTCCACGTGGGTGCCTGATAGGAGAGAGGAGGAGGCGGCACATCACCAACGAGGCAGGATGCCCTCCAGGGGCCAGCTTAAGGGCAGCACACCGACTGCATCACACCGCAGAGCTCCGCATGTGCAGGGCGCTGCTGTCTGTGTGTTATTCCAAAAGTTCTTTGGTGTGGGCCTTTTTTGAGACGAGTGCATCAGATCCCACCGCTGCTATTTGCAACATATGTCTCAAGCGTATCTCGCGTGGCCAAAACATCTCCCGCTTGGGCACCACATGCTTGACCAGACATATGTTGACCTGCCATGCAGTTCGTTGGCAAGCGTACCTAAAAGACCCACACCAAAGAACAAAGAGGACCTCTCCTTGCTCCTCATCAGCTGGGATCTCCAACCCCACTATACCTTCAGTCCTCTCTGAGACCTGCACTGAGAGGAATGAAGGTGTAGAATTAGGTGTGTCACAGCCAAGTACTTGGGGGCAATCTGCTATCGGTACACCAACGTCAGATTGTACCAGGCAAATTTCCCTGCCCCAGCTGCTGCACCGCCGAAAGAAGTTCGCTCCCAGCCATCCACATGCCCAGTGGTTGAATGCTAGCTTGGCTAAATTGCTAGCACTTCAACTGCTGCCTTTTCAGTTGGTAGACTCTGCCCCCTTCTGTGAGTTTGTGGAATGTGCGGTTCCTCAGTGGCAGGTTCCCAAACGCCACTTTTTCTCACAGAAGGTGATTCCGGCTCTCTACCGGCATGTGGAAGGCAATGTCTTGGCCGCGCTGGACAGGGCGGTCAGTGGTAAGGTGCATATTACCGCTGACTCATGGTCCAGCAGGCATGGACAGGGATGTTACTTATCTTTCACCACGCACTGGGTGACTCTTCTAGCAGCTGGGAAGGATGCAGGAGAGGTGCAGTAGTGTTGGAGGTTGTTCCGCCACCACGCCTCCAAAATTCTACTAGTGGTGATTCTGCCACACCTCTCTCCTCCACGGCCTCTTCCTGTGCTGATTTGTCTTCGGAACCTGCGGTGCTCCATAGGCATTCAAAGGGCTACGCAAGCACGCAGGCTAAAAAAGATGCCATGCGGTGCTTGAGCTGGTGTGCTTGGGGGACAGGAGCCACACTGGGGCAGATATTCTGTCAGCTCTGCAGGGGCAGGTTCAGAGGTGGTTGATGCCATGCCAGCTTAAGGCAGGTATGGTGGTTTGCGACAATGGCACCAACCTCCTCTCTGCCCTCCGACAGGGACAACTGACCCATGTGCCCTGTTTGGCTCACATCCTTAACTTGGTGGTGCAGCAGTTCTTGGGCAGGTACCCTGGCTTACAGGATGTCCTGAGGCAGGCCAGGAAAGTCTGTGTGCATTTCCGCAGGTCATATAATGCCAGTGCTCAGCTGGCTGACCTCCAAAAGGAATTTAACCTGCCCAAGAACCGCCTAATCTGTGACATGCCCACCAGGTGGAACTCAACGTTGGCCATTCTGCAGCGGCTGCATACACAGCAGAGGACCATCAATGAGTACCTGTGTGACTACGGCACCAGGGCAGGGTCAGGGGAACTTGTTTTTTTTTCCCCATGCCAGTGGGCCATGATCAGGGATGCATGCACTGTCCTGTCACCATTTGAGGAGGCCACGAGGATGGTGAGCAGTGACAGTGCATGCATCAGTGACACTGTCCCCCTTGTCCACCTGTTGGAGCACACGCTGTGTGGAATAATGGACAGGGCACTTGAGGCAGAACAGAGGCAGGAAGAGGAGGACTTCCTTAGCTTTCAAGGCCTCCTTTATCCAGACAGTGTTCCTGCGTGCCCGCCGATCAAAGAGGACAAGGACGAGGACGATTGTGTCAGCATGGAGGTGGAGCCTGGCACTCAGCATCAGCAGCAGTCTTTAAGGCATTTACAGTCCCAAGAAACCCATGGACTTGTACGTGGCTGGGAGGAGGTGGCTGCGGATCATGTCGTCTTTAGTGACCCAGAGGACTCCGGACCGAATGCCTCAGCAAACCTACGCTGCTTGGCCTCCCTGATCCTGCAAAGCCTGTGGAAGGATCCTCGTATTCGTGGTATCAAGGAGAGGGATCAATACTGGCTGGCAACCCTCCTTGATCCACGTTACAAGAGTAAGGTTGCGGACCTTATCTTGCCATTGCAGAGGGAGCAGAGGATGAAACATCTTCAGGAGGCCTTGCAGAAAGGTCTGTGCAATGTGTTCTCAGAGACTGGGAGGTTACAAACTCCTGTTCCTGGACAACGTGTTGCTGAGGCTTCGGTCAGTCAAAGAAGGAGCAGTGGAGAAGGTGGCCGTCTGACCGATGCGTTCAGACAAATTTTTAGTCCGCAGCCCCAAGGTATGATCGGTTCCAGCAACCATCGCCAGCGTCTGTTTTAAATGGTGCAGGAATAACTAGGGGCAAGATCTGACTTGGACACCTTTCTCACTGAAAATCCTCTGGGTTACTGGGTCTTGAGGGTGGATCACTGGCCAGAGCTTGCACAGCATGCAATTAAGCTACTCTTAAGTCTCTTAAGACGTCAGTCTTATTTTAACTATATGTCATTAGTAGTTGTAATTTGATGTGGAAGAGTTATATGTAATGTATTTGGCTTTTCTAAATTTGTTCGTCTTTTGATAACTAATTAAAGATTTATAATTAAATATGTTAATGGGTCCTTGTTGAAGAACTGCTTTACAGAGTATTCTCTGGTTTCTTTTTTGTAACTTATGAATGAGTTCAGAGGACAATCATCCCATGTCCGGTGATATCTTTCCCGTTCATTAAGGGGGTGATGAAACACATAGGTGTTTTAATTTGAGTGGGCAGTGGATAAGCCCTAGTAAAAACTCATATTCACCTATAATTAATAAGGCTGGTCTTTTTGGTCACCCTTTTTGTTTCTTTATGCTTTAGAATTTAGTGGGATTATACTTCCCTTCTGGACCATAGACCGCCTTATCCCACATCAGATTTCTACCTTTAACATATATTTTATTTTCACAGGTTTTAACATGTGAACAGGTGCGTTCCATATTCCCAGATGAGGTATCATTAACAGTAAATTGTATGCTTAAAATACTTTTATTATAGTTAATCCTCATCTTTATCCCCCAAGAGGTATTTCTTTTCAATATTTTATTAGTCTGCGGTATTTTTTGGTTGTTAAGATGGCTTATCTCATAGCAGATGATATCGATCTAGAAATACAATCGGCTTTTTCCCGCGATACCCCTGTATCACAGAGTAAGGATGATAATTTGAAAAAACTACTAAAAAACCACAAGAAACTTACTATTAAATTCTTAAACAGAAAGTGGGACATTTCTTCGTTAAAATCCCATATTGAGTATAAAATCATATCCAGGGGGCTCCGTGAAAAAGTCATTCCGGCAGGCCACCTCCATACACCTCGATTTCTTGAAGTGTGGAAAAAGAGCTGTTTGGATCGCGGTCTTGCAATTTTGCAAATGATTGTTGAGGAGGAACAAACACAATTAAATGAAATTAAACAAGAAATTGATGTGAGTGTGCAGCTGCTTGAACCCTATAAAACTGACCCTGAGTTTATTAAGAGTAATGATTTACTTAGAAGAGAAGTTGAGAGAACGCAAAAAATGCTAAAATCAACAAAGCAGGAAAAGTTTAAGCAGAATCTACTAGATTGGGAAAATGGGGAAATGTTTGACCCCACTATCCCCAGGGGGAGGAGTAGATCACGAAGAGGGAGGAGAGGCAGGTCCAATACCAAACAAGGGAGATGTTCTTCTACTGACAGTGATCTAGAAAGACAAGATAAATCAGTGACTTTTTTAGATCAAGAAGGGGACGATATAGATATTCAAGCCCCCAGAAAAGACAAACCAAAGGACACCACAACAACCAGGAAATATATAAAAAACAACAGGAGCAGTCAGGAAAAGGAAAAAGAAATGAAAACAAACCCACGGGAACTCAGGTCAGGGTCACGAAAACCCTAAAACATGTATTTGACAATCCGCCTATACAAATGACTGCTGAGCCACCATTAGATCTGAAAGTGGTAAATCTATCTGACTTCCCACTTAATCAACACCATGTTTCATTATTACAGAAGGGACTATCATTTTCACCCACTGCCACGATGAGCGAGTTTGAGGTCTTTAAAGATATAAACTTGTTTTTACGGAAGGTAATCTTTAGATATTGGCACTCTGATAGAAGTAATCAGTTAATAAAGGGAGATGAACAAACTAAGGAAGAACTGGAAGCATTAGAAGCCCTTGTTGCCCTTCTTGAGGAAAATCAGGAATCTTATTCCGAAACAGAAGGACAGGATACTTCACAATCATGTCCACGTCCATCCAAACTACAGATTAGATCTTTGAAAATGCCATCCCTGTCCAAAAACAAGCATATCCAGTTCTTCCTTGAACAGGTGAAGAGGGACCTGTCCAGGATCAACTGGGAACATAGGGGACAGGACAACCTTACTAAAGAAGAAAGAAAGGCCTTGAGGGATCTGGAGGAAGCCACTGATGTTGTAATAAAAGGGAGCGATAAAGGTGGGAACACTGTACTAATACCCTATGCAATGTATGAAGAACAGACCATGCGGCTTTTACGTGATGTAACCACCTATCAGAGGCTTCCCACAAATCCCTTTGCGCAAATAATATGCAATCTCAATTTCAAACTTTATATGGCCCACGAAGAGTCTCTGATTTCACGTAGAGAATATCAATATTTGAGTGTCCATGAATTTAACATCCCTACATTCTACACAATTCCCAAACTTCATAAATCTATGACAGACCCTCCGGGGAGACCCATAGTGTCGGCAATACAGGGCCCCCTGGAAAGGGTGGGTAAATTTGTAGATGCATTAATAAAAGAGTTAGTCTGGGAACTCCCCTCATACGTCCAAGACACACGTGATGTCTTCAAAAAACTGGATGGGAGAGTGGTACCACAGGATGTTCTACTAGTGGGAATTGATGTGGAGTCGCTGTATACATCGATCCCACACTCATGGGGCTTAAAAGCAACACATTACTTCCTGGACAATAAATTTCCATTGCATGCTACTCAAAATGAGTTCATTGTTGATTTACTGCATTTTATGCTAGAGAATAACTGCTTTCAGTTTTTAGGTGTCTATTATAGACAAATCAGAGGCACTTCGATGGGGGCTCCTTGGGCGCCTTCATACGCGTGCTTACATCTGGGCCTGTGGGAGCGGGACTGTGTGTATCCCTCGTCGATGTACCTTGGCCACTGTTTACTGTGGCTAAGGTACATCGATGACGTGATCATGCTCTGGAGAGGTACATCTGAGGACCTCACTACCTTTATGGATGAATTAAACAATAATGATAGAAATATCAGACTCACGTACATATGTGACCCCAAAACCTTGCCCTTTCTGGACCTCACCATCAAGGTGGATGATGGTGGGCTCCAGACTAAGACATTTAGAAAAGACACAGCGGCCAATACATTATTACTGGCCTCCAGCCATCTTCCGAAGCCCCTCATACGGGGCATCCCAGTGGGTCAGTTCCTCAGAGCCAGGAGGAACTGCTCACTGGAGGATGATTTTCACACGGAGCTACATGATCTCTATGGGAGGTTTCGGGACCGAGGATACTCCCATAAAACCATCAGAAAAGCCAAGAGGAGAGCTCTCCTCATTGATAGTCCCTGATAAACAACCAAACTGGGAGTAGATTAGGAAAAGAGAGTCAGGCTCCAATTAGGATTATTACTAGATATGGAGCACAGTGGGAAGAAATAAGGAAGGTCCTTGGCCGTCACTGGCATATTTTGTCTGAGGCCCCTATCTTGGGAAAAATTGTTGGTGATAGGCCACTCCTTACAGCCAGAAGGGCAAGGAACCTTAAAGACTGCCTAGTACACTCTGAGTATAATAGCCCCAAAAAAGCGAACTGGCTCACTAGCCTTCCACGTTTGAGGGGTATGTACCCATGTGGAAGGTGTCACATCTGCAAGCACGTTGACAGGACTGATATGTTCGCCAACTCTAACGGCAATAAACAATTCAAAATCAAAAGTTTCATTAATTGCACCACTACGCGTGTAATATATATGCTGACTTGTCCCTGTGGGCTAATTTATGTCGGCAAGACTAAGAGACAGCTGAAGGTCAGGGTTGGCGAGCATATTCAGAGTATTTCCAACAAAGATGATGACAGTCCTATAGCTCTGCACTTCCTGCGGGAACATGGAGGTGACCCGAAGGGTCTGAAATGCAAAGGAATTTATAAACTGAATCTACCATATAGGAGGGGGGACTTTGATAGGGTCCTGTATCAAAAGGAAAAAATGTGGATCTTCTATTTGGACAGTATGCAGCCCCTTGGTTTAAATAATGAATGTAACCTTTCTGTATTTTTGGAACGTTAACTGACTATAAGAATAAAATAACCACTATAACGAGTGGATGGTGACCTTGCGTTTTGGCAAAGATGATCCCCAATATATCTTATGGTCAGCTAATAATGAAATCTTTATTCCAAACTCACTAACTGTTACCTTTATTTGTTGTTGTGTCTTCCTAATAAAGTATTAGTTCGGCACTAATATAACTTTTTATTTTGGTGGATATTGGGATTTAAATCTCCTAAGATCTGGAGTTGCCCTTTATTCATTGTTGATGGTATTCCCCTCCCCTTCCTCCTTAGGAACGCACCTGCTCTAGAAATTAGAAGTGCACTTTTGGTGAATGACGGTCTGTTTGGTGATCAGGTGTGTTAGTTTTTAATTGAAGATTGTTCTCATTAGCTTAGCTATTTAAAGCATGGATTCTGATCTATTACGCATGCTCTGAGGAAGCCTGTAACCAGGCGAAACGCGTAAGCATCGGGCCACAGTGTCTGTGGTGACAGGGACCTCTGGCTGTGCACATGCACCTAAAACCCCCTCCACTTTAACCTAGCGCTGCGTTCTAGCCGGCAGCCGAACTGTCTGAAGCAGTCCTAAAAGGATTTTCCCCATTCACCAATCACCCTTGAACCTGGATATCGCTCTCCACAGCTTGCTTCATCTCAGCCCCTGAACACTGCCTGATTTAGGATGTGAACTCTGCGGCTCACCGTAGGTTGTGAAGCTGAACCAAGTAACTCAGACGTGAGTGCAGTGTTATTCAGTGAGCGAGGAGACCGTGCACGGACGGGAGTCCGAAGCAGGAGAGAGAACCAACAATCCTGGGATCCTTGGCGGGTGAGCTCTAAACACATCCCATTATTTGGGGAATGAATATACGGTAATTAATGACTGTTAAATCACGCTGGGGATATTTGGAAGTTCAGACCAATAAGGGCTGATTACGGCACCGCACTGCAAACAATTCCAGCCGGGACTGTACCTGTAAAGTGGATGATTTATCTAAGCCCCTTAATATAACCCATACAGGCAAAGGCTTCTACTATATACCCAATGGATGCCGTAACAATGCTTGTCTTAGTTAGTGCCTTTTTGGACTATTGAAAGCGCATTGGACCCGGGTCTTAGAGATTTTTGTCTGTATGTGTATGGCTGATATCAGTGTGAGAGGTGTTATATAGGTATGGTGGCCACCCAAGTCTCTTAAGACGTCAGTCTTATTTTAACTATATGTCATTAGTAGTTGTAATTTGATGTGGAAGAGTTATATGTAATGTATTTGGCTTTTCTAAATTTGTTCGTCTTTTGATAACTAATTAAAGATTTATAATTAAATATGTTAATGGGTCCTTGTTGAAGAACTGCTTTACAGAGTATTCTCTGGTTTCTTTTTTGTAACTTATGAATGAGTTCAGAGGACAATCATCCCATGTCCGGTGATATCTTTCCCGTTCATTAAGGGGGTGATGAAACACATAGGTGTTTTAATTTGAGTGGGCAGTGGATAAGCCCTAGTAAAAACTCATATTCACCTATAATTAATAAGGCTGGTCTTTTTGGTCACCCTTTTTGTTTCTTTACAATTAAGCTACTGGCCTGTCCTGCATCCAGCGTTCTTTCGGAACGCACATTCAGTGCTGCTGGAGGTTTTGTAACCGATCACAGGGTACGCCTGTCCGACTCGGTCGATCGACTGACCTTCATAAAAATGAATCAGTCTTGGACCACCACCAGCTACCAAGCACCTGATGCTGATGTAACCGAATAATTTTTTTTGAAATGTCAGATCCCTTCAAGACTGCCTATGCTGATGCTGAGTCACGATCGTGTTATGCTGAGTGACTATCCTCTTCCTCTTCAATGATCATGCTGATAGCTTGTAAGAATATTTTTGGTTCTGGGCGCCGCCACCAGTGGCTAAGGCCCAATTTTTCAGCCCCTGTTTAACAGGGTTGTGTAATTACAATTTTTGATGCAATACTTTGCAAAGAGGATTTGTTACTGCACTCAACTAGAGTATTTGTGAGGGGTTGCAGTGTTGTGGCACCAGTACCAGTGCCTAAGGCCCAATTTTTCAGCCCCTGTTTAACAGGGGCATGTAATTACAATTTTTAATGCAATATTTTGTAGGAGGGCTCATTCCTGCACAACTAGAGTATCTGTGAGGGGTTGCAGTGTTGTGGCATCAGTGCCTAAGGCCCAGTTTTTCTGCGCCTGTTCAACAGGTGCATGTAATTACAGTTCTTGATCTAATATTTCACAGCAGGGCCCGTTCCAGCTCCCACCAAGAGTAACTGAGAACTTACAGTGTTGTGGCACCAGCACCACCAAAAGCCTAGTTTTTCTGACCCTGTTCAACAGGGGCATGCAATTACAATTCTTGATCTAATATTTCACAGCAGAGCCCATTCCTGCACCCACCAAGAGTAACTGTGAGGGCTTACAGTGTTGTAGCAACACCAACACCTAAGGCCCCAATTTCTGCAGAGTATATAGGGCAGGCCCCTACTTTCAAACATCCAACTTACAAACGACTCCTACTTGCAAATGGAAGGAGACAACAGGAAGTGAGCAAGGGGAAATCAGGGGGTGGAGACGTAATGGCAGTTGCTGCTACTGTCCATTCCCGTCTAAACCCCCCAAAATAAAAATGAGGGGTGGGACTATTCCGGTACTCGATAATAAAGTACAGTAATAAATATACAAATGAATTACAACATTATAAAAAATCAATTTTTAATAGTAAAAAGTAAAAAAATATACAAACACAGACAATATAACTATATACAGTCATAAAAATAAGGGGGATATACCACACTGACTAAGCAAGTGGATTCCGCAGATTTTTAGATAAGGAGTGTATGTAAAGCTTTTAATCTTGACCGGTTTCGGGAGACACATCTAAAACATAATATAAAGTGGCTTTAACATATACAAATGTATCAATACAACTATTGCAGCAAAACCATTCACAAAAATATACCAAAACACATAATACAAAAAGGGTAAAGATAAGGACAAGCTCACCCGCTCAGGCGGCTTCCGTAGGTACGCAGGACCCATACAAATCCCCCCGCGGCGGGCACAGGGGATAACAGACAGACTCTAGTGAGTAAATATTGAATTAAACAGATTGTAAGCATCACGGTAATGATGATATAGTGAGCGGGTGTGCAAATCCCATAGAAATACCGTAGACCCCAGGTGGTGGTGTGGAATGTACAGGGAAACAAATGGGGGGGGGGAGGAGGGTGAGAGGGGAGGGGGGAAAAAGGAAGGAACCAAAATATAGTGAAGCCGGAAAGGAGGGGAAATGGGAAGAAGTGGGAGGGAAGGGAAAGGGGGGGAGGGGGGACATGGGCTCACATAGCATCCAATTGTGGCCGCTATAAGGGCTCCCCAACCCGGAAGTCAGGGCACGCCAACGTGGGCGGCCTCTGACGTCACCGGGTCTGTTTGCCCGCACTGCGCAGGTGCACAGTTACGTGCTACTGCGCAAGCGCGCGCTAGTGTCAAGGGGAATTGAGTTCCCAGACAACAAAGTCGCAAGCAGCCCGAGGGGCTGCCAGGGCAAACGTGGCCGCCGCGGGGAGAAAAACCGGGATCCAGCAAAGTACCAACACCGCCTGAGAGAAGGGGGGGAGGTTGTCCTTGTACAGCAAAGCTTAAAAAATTGCAATAACAAAAGATAAAATAACAGAGTAAATTGCGTATTCAATACAGTATATAATGATTAAAGATTATCACCTACAGAATTAAGGGTGGTCACAGATCAATAAACATGCTCTGATGAATAAATCCTATATTAAGAATTGATAAAAAATATATAAGGAAGGAAGGAAAGGGGAAGGGGGGAGAGATAGGATGGATCTGAGGAAAAGGGAGGGGGGGGGGAGGGGGAAGGAGGGGAGGGAGCTGGAAGGGAAGGACAAAAAGGGGGGGAGGGAAAAAGGGGGGGGAAAGGGGAGAAGGGGAGAAGGGGAAGGGAGGGAAGGAAGGGTAAAAGGAGAAGGATAGTAGGAAAGGAACCCAAGGTATCACAAAAAGGCCTTATATGATACTGACTCATTGAGGCCCGGAGGGAGGGTGGCATTGAGCCGCTCTATCCAAAGGGATTCCCTCTGAAGAATCGAGCGGTTACAATCGCCACCCCTGGGATTGGGCTGAACTACCTCAAGAACCAGGAACTGTACAACCGAGTTGTCGAATCTGTGGTGCACGCCAATATGTCGGCCAATGGTGGTTAATTTCCCGTTTTCCGAGTCATAAAGATGGTTGCCAATTCTTTGTCTGAATTCTCGGATAGTTTTTCCCACATAAAATGCTTTGCATGTGCAAATCATTAAATAAATCACCCCTTTGGTACCGCAATTAGCAAAGGTACGTGGAACCAGGGTCTCCCCATTGGGTAGGGTAAAGTATCTGCCCTCATAGACCCAAGGGCACCGGGGACAATCCCCGCATTTGAATGTGCCGTTCGGTCCTCGGGGGTTTGGAACAGGTGTAGTGACTGGAAGTTAATTTATCCCGCAAGGACCGAGCCCTATGGAACACCACTTCCGGGGTGGATCGTACATATTTGGCCAGCGTATGATGCTCAGCCAAAAGAAGCCAATTTTTAGTTAAAATATTGTGGAGTAGATTGTAATGTGCCGAGTACGTCGTGATAAATCTCACGGTATCCTTGGGAGGAGAAGGTTCCTTACGTTTGAAAAGTAGGGAGGTCCGAGAATGTGACACTGCTTTATTATATGCTTTGCGGAGGTTAGTGGGGGAATATCCACGTAACAATAAGCGTTCACGTAATGCCCTGGCCTGGAGTCTAAAGTCGCTATCCCGTGTGCAGTTTCTGCGTAAGCGCAGATACTGGGCATATGGTATACTCCGTACCAGGGAACTCGGGTGCGCACTAGTGGCAAACAGGAGGGTGTTGCCGGCAGTGGGCTTTCTGTAGAGGTTGGTACCCAGCGTCCCATCCGGTTGTTTAGTAATATTCAAGTCTAAAAAGGAGATATGATCTGTATCGATCTTGAACGTAAACTTTAGATTTAAATCATTAATGTCTAGCTCACGGAGAAACTGTAACAATTTGTCCCTTGGACCCGTCCAAACCAGTAATAGGTCATCAATGAAATGATACCACAAAAGGATATCATCAAGGAATTCAGAGTATTTCTCATTAGAGTGAATATGCCTCTCCCAGCCACCTAAATATAGGTTTGCATAGGCTGGGGCACATGACGTCCCCATAGCAACTCCCTGTATTTGCAAAAACAATTGGTTATTAAAAGTAAAGTAATTTTTTGTTAGTATAAAATGTAACAATGCAAGTACGAAGTGATTTAGGGGCCATGTTGTAGTGTCCTGTCCAAACAAGAAGGAACCAGCCGTCCGTACGCCCTGCTCGTGGGGGATACTAGAGTAAAGAGCCTCAATATCAACAGCCACGAGCAGGGTGTCAGGAGGGATCTGGATTCCTTCAAGGCGTTGTAATAAATCGGTGGTGTCTCTGATATAGGACGGAAGGCTGCGGACACGAGGCATCAAAAATGCGTCAACAAATTTACTGGCATTATCGGTTAAGGAGCCTATCCCCGAGACTATAGGTCTTCCTGGGGGGGTTTGTACATTTTTGTGGGTTTTGGGTAAGGAATAAAAAGTGGGAACGCAGGGGAATTTAGGGACCAGGAACTCCAAGATATCTTTGTCAATGAGGCCCATAATATAGGCCTCAGTGCAAAGAGCCTGGAGTTCCTGTGCAAAGGACGATACATGGGATTGGGTAATAGGTACATACCAATTCCTATTGTTGAGGATAGCAAGGCACATTGATTGATATTGGTAGTGTGTCATAAGGACGATATTCCCGCCTTTGTCCGATTGTTTTATAACGACATCTGAGCGTCTCTGCAGGGAGTGGAGAGCTCGAGTTTGGCTGGGATAAAGGTTGGAAGGAAAGTCAGACCATTTTTGTTTTTTTAAGGTCACTAATGGTGGCTCGAAGAAAGGCCCAGATCTCAGGGCAGTAATTAAGGTCAGGAAACCTTCGGGAACGTAATCGGAAAGACTTAGGATGTGAGGTTTGCTTAGGGACAATAGTCTGACTGGAAGTGCTAGATAACAGGGTAACGGGGGGGGACATCCCCGTGTGGGACCCACTGGGAAGAGTATCACCAGGAGACCCGCTGTCTTGAGACAGAACAGGGTCCCCCGTATCACCCTCATCGAACAGGAGCATGAGGTCACAGAGCGCCCTAAACTCCTCCATGGAGAAGCCTCTGGTCCGCTCCGCGAGCTCACGCTCCAGGCCCAGGTTTACACGATCCTTGTCATATATGTATCCCCCCCGCCCATGTTAAAGCCACTTTATATTATGTTTCAGATGTGTCTCTCCTGAAGAAGCGGTATTAACTGCGAAACCGGTCGAGATTATAAGCTTTACATACACTCCTTATCTAAAAATCTGCGGAATCCACTTGCTTAGTCAGTGTGGTATATCCCCCTTATTTTTATGACTGTATGTAGTTATATTGTCTGTGTTTGTATATTTTTTACTATTAAAAATAGATTTTTTATAATGTTGTAATTCATTTGTATATTTATCACTGTACTTTATTATTGAGTACCGGAATAGTCCCACCCCTCATTTTTATTTTGGGGGGTTTAGACGGGAATTGACAGTAGCAGCAACTGCCATTACGTCTCCACCCCCTGATTTCCCCTTGATCATAGCAATTTGGGATGATGGTACCTATACTCATTACACTTTACATTGTAATTAAGGCCTTATTAGTTCTGTAGACAACAGGAAGTGAGATGAAATCTACCCCTAGGAAGGGAAATTCTCTCCTGTAAGAGTTAATATGGGAAAAACGTGTCTCCTCTCCACTGATGCTTTATCATCAATTCTTGTTTCACTAAAAACCCCAAATTGTCAAAAAACATTTGTCATTGGGACAGAAAGTGAGGTAAAATCTTCTGAAGAGGTGCACAGACAGCAAAACAAATGTCACAGGGGTGATAACCCTTCCCTATTTTTCCAAAAAGCTTAAAAATAGATTTTTTGGCTGGATCTACACTTTAAAAATGTACCAGTTCAAAATTACAAACAGATTCTACTTAACAAACCTACAGTCCCTGTCTTGTTTGCACCACTGCTGTTCAGAGGGCCTGGGGCTCCACTCCTTTCCTTTTTTTAATTTGGGAGCGGGGTTCCCCTTAATATCCATACAAGACCCAAAGGGCCTGGTAATGGACTGGGGTTGGGTACCCATGCTGTTTGTCTCACTGATTTTCTTCCATATTACCGGGAACGGACATTACATTAAAGCCGTAAGCAGTTTTAAATGACGTTTATTACTTTAAAAATGTCATTTTGTGCAGGGACAGTTCTAAGCACGGGAAACACGTGCCACTTTACAGGCATACTATAGACACCCCACAGGTACAATATTTAAAGGAATATTTCACCTTTTTTTTCCACTTTAAGCATCATTAAAATCACTGCTCCCGAAAAAACGGACGTTTTTAAAACTTTTTTTTTGCATTGATACATATCCCCTGGGGCAGGACCCGGGTCCCCAAACCATTTTTAGGACAATACCATGCAAATTAGACTTTAAAATTAGCACCTTTGATTTCAAACATTCGAGTCCCATAGACTTCAATGGGGTTCTAACGTTCGTGCAAATTTTCGGTCCGTTCGCAGGTTCTGGTGTGAACCGAACCAGTGGGTGTTCGGCTCATCCCTAACCATCACAAATCAATGGATGTGCTCTTAACAGAGCGTTGACCACCTATTACGGGGGGGGGTCTCAAAAACTCCATCACCATTCAATATCCAGCATACGGAAAACGAAGGAGATCACTCCAAGTAGACAAATGGTATATACATATACATTCCTCGTCTCACACCATATTACCGGATGGCATACCCTAACAAAGAGATAAGACACCAAATAATGCATGTACATGCCAGCAGAATAAAAATCTGCGTATATTGCTATTGGGCACAGTTGTGTGCTCTCATCCAAACACGATGACAGGACTCTACACCTCATCCCAACCAGTTTCCTCAGCACAAGGACTTTTTCCGGGGTGTGGGCATCTTCCCCTGTCATCGCTTGTATATACTCCTTTTATTTGTCTGAGCCTCATTCTTACTCCCTACCTTATGCGGTTCACCACATTAGCCAAGTCTCACTCTGACTCTATATGTCACTCTGATGTTACTCAGCCCCACTCTGATAGCGTGCCTCGCTATGGAGTCACTTGGAGCCGCTACACTGTCTCACAGCCTAACACACCGGAAGCCGAGATTACACGGCTCCAATCTAAGATATTCGGTCACTTCCCGTGGGGACGTAGCATCCTAAACCCCTATATCATGGGAGGAAGTGAGTTTGGGCTCCAACAGTGCATATAGTCCCGCATTAAACATGCCAATATACAGACAATAAATATAGAAAATATAGTGAATAAAAAATGAAAAATAACTAAGTTTAAAATTATGTACATAAAATGGCACACTCATGAATTATCCAAAAAACTGTTTACATCCCAGTCCACATTTAACCCATGTGGAATATAACTCTTAAGGAGCTAAATCCATTTGGTCTCAATCTTGGACAGTTCCCTAACCTTGAGGCTACCCCTCCAGTGTGAAACAAAACTATCGATACCCATAAAGAGGGTTCCAGCTGGATCTCTACTATGGACTAGATCATAGTGTCTAGAGACACTATGATTTTTATATCCTATGCTCGGTGAGCCTGACATTCAGTACCCAGGTGGTATGGCCCACATATTGTTACCCACATGGGCACTGAAGCAAATAGACCACATGCGTGGTTCTACAGGTAATAAAGGATTTCACTGTATACATTTTTTATGTGGCCCCAGAAGCAAAATCTATAATTTTTCTCTTTTTACATTTATTAAGGCCACAAACCTGACATTGTCCACATGTGTAGTATCCAATAAGATTATGAAAGAGAGGAGAAGATCTAGAGGGGGGTTCAAAATATTATGTGCTATCTTATCCTTCAATGATGGAACACCTCTATAATTAACCTGAGGTTTGGAAGGTAATAAGGGGGCAAGAACGCAGTCATTTTGTAAAATATGCCAATGCTTTTGCATTATGCATTTAATAGTTAAAAGGAAAAAGAGGTGATCAGGGAGAAATTAGCCAAATTTCCACTTCCTCTTTCAGGCTCATCCACCCCATCTCTCAACAGCAAACTCTATCGATACTTCTAACTTGGTTTAATGTAGCCACCAAAATAAAAGGGTGCATAGAACATGCTGCAGGAATTTCTAAAGAAAAAAAAAGGAGCCAAATTACATTTAAATTTACTCGCAGTTGCAATTGCCAGCACCCAGCTATTGAAGTAAAAAATAATAAAGAAATAAAATTCTGTGTGGTCCCCCCCCCTCACTAGGCTCTTTGGGTCTAGAATGAAGGGGAACCCCATGCCAAAATTTAAGAAAAAAAAAATGCGTGGGGGCCCCTCAAAATCCATACCAGACCCTTATCCAAACATGAAACCTGGCAGGTCAGGAAAGGGGGGGGGGACAAGCGAGCGTCCCCCTTCTGACCCATACCAGGCTACACGCCCTCCACATGGGGAGGTGCTTTGGGGTGGGGGCCTCACATGGGGGCATGCTTTGGGTGGGGGCACCCGATGTAAATCCAGTGTCAAACAGTGTCACCTGATGCAAATGTGTGGGGAAGAGACTCTTATCTCCATCAACATGGGGACAAGGAGCTTTCGAGTGGGGGGCAGAGCATTCCCTGTCCCAAAGCACCTCCCTCTGTGGAGGGCATGTGGCCAGGTAGGGTTCAGGAGGGGGGATATTCGCTTGTCCCTCCCTTTCCTGACCTGCCGAGACTGCATGCTTGGATAAGGGTCTGGTGTGGATTTTGGGGAGGAACCCCACATTGTGTTTTTTTTTTTTTTTTGGCGTGGGGTTCCCCTTAAAATCCCTTCAGTCTGGTATGAAATCCCCCATTCCATACCACGCCTTTTTTTTTTTTTTTTTTTAATTTTCTTACCAGCAACCGTTTTTCTTTTATTCAGCTGTCAGCAGGGAAGCCTATTGACAGCTGATGGCTCATCGGTTGTTAAGGATGCCACGGCCGGCTTCCTGGCCCCACTCCTAAACAACCAGCATTTAATGCACCCTGATTGGGCAGTAAAAGCTGGCTCAAAAGCTTTGCCCAATCAGAGCACAGAATGTGCAGTGTGCAGTGCATTGCAGGGCGTTCGGTGAAGCAAACACCCACTAAACATCCTGCAAATTCGGGTGTTCCCCGAACGGGGCGAACAGCCAATGTTTGGCCCAAACTCATGCTTGGCCCAAACTGTTCGCCCAACACTACTGTAATACTGTTTAATGAAACGCTTTCTGTTGCCTGATGGCAGGCTACTAGATCTAGTATATACATAAAGTATATTCATTAGTTCTCTTATGCCTATATATTTTTACTCTTAAAACTTATTTAAAAGTTAATTAAGATAAATAAGTCTACTGTCATCTATAGTCAACTTTAAAGAGGTACTAACGTCTTTTTTTGGACTTGTATAATAAGGATTACCTGTAGGTTCATTGAATATCTCCTAAACTTGCGGTGTTTAGAAGATATTCCCAATGGATGCAGCCGGTGATGTCACTGGCGCATGCAATCACAGTGCCAGACTTTCAGAGCTCTGTGCTACAGCCAAAGACTCCTGAGCGCATTTGTGCGTGCGCATGAGTGATGTCATCACGGCTCCAGCTGTATGAGTGTCAGAGCCTGCAAACGCAGAAGGAACCTGGGGGAATCTAGGATGGAAAAGGACCTGGGGGTCCTAGTAGATGATGGGCTCAGCAATGGCATGCAATGCCATGCTGCTGCTAATAAAGCAAACAGAATATTGGCATGCATTAAAAAGGGGATCAACTCCAGAGATAAAAGGATTATTCTTCCGCTCTACAAGACTCTGGTCCGGCTGCACCTAGAGTATGTCTGGGCATCAGTCCTCAGGAAAGATGTACTGGAACTGGAGCGAGTACAAAGAAGGGCAACAAAGCTAATAAAGGGTCTGGAGGATATTAGTTATGAGAAAAGGTTGCGAGCAGTGAACTTATTCTCTCTGGAGAAGAGATGCTTGAGAGGGGATATGATTTCAATATACAAATACCATACTGGTGACCCCATAATAGGAATACAACTTTTTTGCAGAAGAGAGTTTAACCACTTCAGCCCCAGAAGGATTTACCCCCTTCCTGACCAGAGCACTTTTTACAATTTGGCACTGCATCGCTTTAACTGCCAATTGCGCGGTCAAAACAAGAAAACAAGAAAACAAGAAAAAACAAGAAAGAGGAGGCGCCTCTGGGTGCAGATGTTTAAAACAATTTATTAAAAAAGCAGCAACAGCTGGTAATACACTCACATTTATGTGGTGGATATCAAACAAAGCAATGTCCCAGGTCAATCCAGGGGGTCCGTGGAGTCATCTCTCTCGGCTGGTAGATGTAGGGGGTCTGTGCTGTCTCAAACGCTGGATGTCCTCGGCCGAACAGCGGAGACAGGCACCAGAATGAGGCTAGGGTTGCAGCCGATCCTGTCGAGGGATGATGACGTCACACGATGTGCAACGCGTTTCCTAAGCTGGCACGCCGTGAGTGGTGTGACGGCGGCGCTCCTTCGTCAGGCTGATTGGCTGGGAGCTGAACAGGATGTTTATATGTGAGACAATGATGTGAAGGAAAACGGAATGGGGAATGATTGGAGGGGGAGGGAAGGGGAGGGAAGGGGAGGGAGAGGGGGGGTGGCCAGCGGTCCTGTGTATAGAAGTGTCAGCAGTGGAGGAATTAGACAGAAGATGATGCAGGATGGAGAAAGGAAGGAACAAAGGGGAAAGAGTGAACAAATACTAAATGGAGAAGAAGCAGAAAAAATAAAAAAAACTTTTTCTTTTATTTATTTATTTTATTTCCTCCTTTTTTTTTTTTCTGCTTCTTCTCCATTTAGTATTTGTTCACTCTTTCCCCTTTGTTCCTTCCTTTCTCCATCCTGCATCATCTTCTGTCTAATTCCTCCACTGCTGACACTTCTATACACAGGACCTCTGGCCACCCCCCCTCTCCCTCCCCTTCCCTCCCCTTCCCTCCCCCTCCAATCATTCCCCATTCCGTTTTGCTTCACATCATTGTCTCACATATAAACATCCTGTTCAGCTCCCAGCCAATCAGCCTGACGAAGGAGCGCCGCCGTCACACCACTCACGGCGTGCCAGCTTAGGAAACGCGCCGCACATCGTGTGACGTCATCATCCCTCGACAGGATCGGCTGCAACCCTAGCCTCGTTCTGGTGCCTGTCTCCGCTGTTCGGCCGAGGACATCCAGCGTTTGAGACAGCACAGACCCCCTACATCTACCAGCCGAGAGAGATGACTCCACGGACCCCCTGGATTGACCTGGGACATTGCTTTGTTTGATATCCACCACATAAATGTGAGTGTATTACCAGCTGTTGCTGCTTTTTTAATAAATTGTTTTAAACGTCTGCACCCAGAGGCGCCTCCTCTTTCTTGTTTTTACAGTACTTTTGGGACAAAGGCTTTCACCCCTATTGGACGGCTGCCCTGAATGTGGACTTCACACAGTATTTTTTGTCCCCTCCACTTGTAGTGTCACTACACGGACTCATGTCTTTTTAATATCAATGACAATTTCCCATATTTATTTCTGTACATAACTGTTAATATGGATACAGCTGTCACTATCTTGCGCCGATAACTTGTTACATAATTGCGCGGTCATGCAATGCTGTACCCAAACGAAATTTGCGTCCTTTTCTTCCCACAAATAGAGCTTTCTTTTGATGGTATTTGATCACCTCTGCCGTTTTTATTTTTTGCACTATACACAGAAAAAAGACCAAAAATTTTGAAAAAAAAAAATGATATTTTCTACTTTTTGTTCTAAAAAAATCCAATAAACTCAATTTTAGTCATACATTTAGGCCAAACTGTATTCAGCCACATGTCTTTGGTAAAAAAAAGTCAATAAGTGTATATTTATTGGTTTGCGCAAAAGTTATAGCGCCTACAAACTAGGGTACATTTTCTGGAATTTACACAGCCTTTAATTTATGACTGCCTATGTCGTTTCTTAAGGTGCTAAAATGGCAGGGCAGTACAAACCCCCACAAAATGACCCCATTTTGGAAAGTAGACACCCCAAGGAAATTGCTGAGAGGCATGTTGAGCCCATTGAATATTCATTTTTTTTGTCCCAAGTGATTGAATAATGACAAAAGAAAAAATACAAAAAAGTTGTCACTAAATTATATATATTGCTCACACAGGCCATGGGCATATGTGGAATTGCACCCCAAAACACATTTAGCTGCTTCTCCTGAGTATGGGGATACCACATGTGTGGGACTTTTTGGGAGCCTAGCCGCGTACGGGGCCCCGAAAACCAATCACTGCCTTCAGGATTTCTAAGGGCGTAAATTTTTGATTTTACTCCTCACTACCTATCACAGTTTTGAAGGCCATAAAATGCCCAGATGGCATAACCCCCCCAAAATGACCCCATTTTGGAAAGTAGACACCCCAAGCTATTTGCTTTGAGGCATGTTTAGTTCATGGAATATTTTATATTATGACACAAGTTGCGGGAAGACAATTTTTTTTTTTTTTTGCACAAAGTTGTCACTAAATGATATATTGCTCACACAGGCCATGGGCATATGTGGAATTGCACCCCAAAATACATTTAGCTGCTTCTCCTGAGTATGGGGATACCACATGTGTGGGACTTTTTAGGAGCCTAGCCACGTACGGGGCCCCGAAAACCAATCACCACCTTCAGGATTTCTAAGGGTGTAATTTTTGATTTCACTCTTCACTGCCTATCACAGTTTCAGAGGCCATGGAATGCCCAGGTGGCACAAACCCCCCCAAATGGAAAGTAGACACCCCAAGCTATTTGCTGAGAGGCATGGTGAGTATTTTGCAGCTCTCATTTGTTTTTGAAAATGAAGAAAGACAAGAAAAAAAATTTTTTTTTCTTTTTTCAATTTTCAAAACTTTGTGACAAAAAGTGAGGTCTGCAAAATACTCACTATACCCCTCAGCAAATAGCTTGGGGTGTCTACTTTCCAAAATTGGGTCATTTGGGGGGGGGGGTTGCCACCTGGGCATTCCATGGCCTCCGAAACTGTGATAGGCAGTGAAGAGTGAAATCAAAAATTTACGCCCTTAGAAAGCCTGAAGGCGATGCTTGGTTTTCGGGGTCCCGTGCGCGGCTAGGCTCCCAAAAAGTCCCACACGTGGTATCCCCATACTCAGGAGAAGCAGCTAAATGTATTTTGGGGTGCAATTCCACATATGCCCATGGCCTGTGTGAGCAATATATCATTTAGTGACAACTTTGTGCAAAAAAAAAAAAAAATTGTCTTCCCGCAACTTGTGTCACAATATAAAATATTCCATGGACTCGACATGCCTCTCAGCAAATAGCTTGGGGTGTCTACTTTCCAAAATGGGGTCATTTGGGGGGGGTTTGAACTGTCCTGGCATTTTATGCACAACATTTAGAAGCTTATGTCTCACATCACCCACTCTTCTAACCACTTGAAGACAAAGCCCTTTCTGACATTTTTTGATTACATGAAAAAATTATTTGTTTTTTTGCAAGAAAATTACTTTGAACCCCCACACATTATATATTTTTTTAAAGCAAATGCCCTACAAATTAAAATGGTGGGTGTTTCATTTTTTTTCACACAGTATTTGCGTATTTGGGGAAAAAAACACACACTTTTTTACATTTTAATGCACTAAAACACACTATATTGCCCAAATGTTTGATGAAATAAAAAAGATGATCTTAGGCCGAGTACATGGATACCAAACATGACATGCTTTAAAATTGCGCACAAACGTGCAGTGGCGACAAACTAAATACATTTTTAAAAGCCTTTAAAAGCCTTTACAGGTTACCACTTTAGATTTACAGAGGAGGTCTACTGCTAAAATTACTGCCCTCGATCTGACCTTCGCGGTGATACCTCACATGCATGGTGCAATTGCTGTTTACATTTGATGCCAGACCGACGCTTGTGTTCGCCTTAGCGTGAGAGCGGGGGGGGGGGCAGGGGTGCTTTTTTTTTTTGCTTTTTTTTTGCTTTTTAATCTTATTTTTAAACTGTTCCTTTCATTTTTTATTTTTTTTTAAATCATTTTTATTGTTATCTCAGGGAATGTAAATATCCCCTATGATAGCAATAGGTAGTGACAGGTACTCTTTTTTTGAAAAAATTGGGGTCTATTAGACCCTAGATTTCTCCTCTGCCCTCAAAGCATTTGACCACACCAAGATCGGTGTGATAAAATGCTTTCCCAATTTCCCAATGGCGCTGTTTACATCCGGCGAAATCTAAGTCATAAAATGGTCGCAGCTTCCGGTTTCTTAGGCCATAGAGATGTTTGGAGCCACTCTGGTCTCTGATCAGCTCTATGGTCAGCTGGCTGAATCACCGGCTGCATTCTCAGGTTCCCTGTTGAGACAGGAGAGCCAGAGAAAAACACGGAAGACGGTGGGGGGCATTCCCTCCCACTGCTTGTAAAAGCAGTCTAGAGGCTAATTAGCCGCTAGGCTTGCTTTTACATGAAAGCCGACCTCTGGCTGAAAAGAATGATACCAAGATGATACCTAAACCTGCAGGCATCATTCTGGTATAACCACTCAAAGTCGTGAATGGCGTACCTGAAGACAAAAAAAAGGTTAGCAATAAAGCACAGTAAATGGTAAAGTATAAAAAATTGCATACCTGAAAAGCAAACATGATAAAACATAACAACAATAAAACATTGCAGAATAGAATACAGTAAAAAAGAGCAGAACAATAGAGAGAAGAGAGAGAGAGAGAGAACAATAAAACAACAACTATTTTTTTTTTATTGTATATTTTTGTTTGTGTTTTTTTTTTTTACACTTATCTTTGTAACTGTAACTTTTATAACTGTAACCGGTTCCAGGTTCGGGTCTCTCAAAATGCGATGGCATCTTGGGAGACCCTGTGAAAGTGTGCCTAATCTGTGCAATGCTGTACCCTACGCTAATACTCAACTAGTGAATGGTAGCGTTCAAAACATTCACCAATGCAAAGACCGGGATTGTCAGGACAGGAGGGACAATAATAGCGGGTGTCACGCCTATATCCGCGCTTGCTGCAGACACGACATCTTTTTTGAGGGGGTTTGTTGGGTAGGGGTACTCGGGAGGACATAAAGAAAATGCCTCTCATGCAGCCGACTGCATTTGGTTGGGGATGTGAATGGGGGAAGTACGGGTGCTGCAGAAGTGGTGGGTTCCCAATTAGGATTGACGAATGCAGCAGGAAGGGCATTATGGGCATGACGGGCCTATGTTTGTCTTTTTGGTGGCAGCGGGACACTACTTGTGCTTGCCACCTCACCAGCTTGAACTGCACTTATGGGACTCGCCACGTCACCAAGTGTTACTGCAGTGCTGGTTTGACTACGACCGGGGTGTACTAGGCCACTGGTGCTTGCCAGTTCACCAAAACGCTACCAAAAAAACTGTTAGCGATCGCAGGGATCAGGCCTGACTCTGCGAACGCTGCAGTTATGCGTTTAGTGTTTTGTAAGTGACAGTGATTGATCGATACTGCACTTGGGTGGGCCGGGCGGAGGGGCAAAACGCAGGTGCTAGCAGGTATCTGGGCTGATCCCGCTAACACTGCGTTTTTGGGAACCCTAAACTGCTGGGGACGCCAGTATAGATCTGATCGGATCAGATATTGATCCGTTCAGATACTATACCACTAAGGGAGGCATATGCTGCGTGCGTGGGTGTTAGCGGTACTGGCGCTAATCTGATGCTGCCTGGGGCTGTTGCTTGCCAGTTCACCAAAACGCTACCAAGAAAACTGTTAGCGATCGCAGGGATCAGGCCTGACTCTGCGAACGCTGCAGTTATGCGTTTAGTGTTTTGTAAGTGACAGTGATCGATCGATACTGCACTTGGGTGGGCTGGGCTGGGCCGGGCGGAGGGGCAAAACGCAGGTGCTAGCAGGTATCTGGGATGATCCCGCTAACACTGCGTTTTTGGGAACCCTAAACTGCTGGGGACGCTAGTATAGATCTGATCGGATCAGATATTGATGCGTTCAGATACTATACCACTAAGGGAGGCGTATGCTGCGTGCGTGGGTGTTAGCGGTACTGGCACTAATCTGACGCTGCCGGGGGCGACGCATATCACCGCCGGGCGATCAGGGGGCTAAACCTTTATTAGGCAATAAACGGCAGGTGCCCTGACACTATAAAAAATAAACGAACTAACCAGCGTCAACCGTAACGGTTATACGGTGATCAGTGGTGAAAGGGTTAACTAGAGGGAAATCAAGGGGTTAAAACATATATTAGGCTGGCACCGGGGGGGGGGGGGGGTCCGATCGGATCCCCCGCCCGCGGGAAGGCAATCACGTACCAGGTACGTGATTATGCCTGCCAGTACCATTCTGTTCACGTATATAGGCGTTAGGTGGTCGGCAAGTGGTTAACAAGACATGTGACCACTCATTAAAATTAGAAGAAAAGAGGTTTAACCTTAAACTACGTAGAGCGGCAAGGATGTGGAATTCCCTTCCACAGGCGGTGGTCTCAGTGGAGGGGCATCAATAGTTTCAAGAAACTATTAGATAAGCACCTGAATGACCACAACATACAGGGATATACAATGTAATACTGACATATAATCACACACATAGGTTGGACTTGATGGACTTGTGTCTTTTTTCAACCTCGCCTACTATGTAACTATGTAATACCGAGTGAAGATGGATGCTCTGTCAGCTGTGACAGCACTCCGCTGGAGGGCTTTGTTCTAAAGTAGGTATTTCAAAATGTGCTAGTATGTGATGCATACTTGCACATCATGCCATTGCCTTTGCAGGGGATTATTTTTTTTGCCAGCTGTGGTTTACTACAGCTTTTAAATTGATACCTATAGCTACACTTGAGCTGGATGATTTGATTTTAAGATGCTTTAATGTGTTGTTAATAAACCTTTTTTTTATAATCTGAACAACTGGAGTGCTTTCTTGTTTCATCTGGGGGTGATTAAAGCCAATTTCCAATTTATAGTGAAGCTGGTCCAAACAAACTTATACCTTCACTAGTAGGATGTGCCCGCTGTGTGTGCTGTAGCCTCAGCTACATACAGTACACAGCACTGTATTCCGGTAGTGTAACGAAAACTTCCCATCTCACTCATGGAAGTAAATCAATTGGGGCTGAACGCTTCTCAGCCATTCACAGCAAGATTTGTATTCTATGAATGAATATATAAATAAAAGTGTAGCGCTATATAAAAAGGTGAATAAAAACACAAAACCATCAATAACAAAAATGAAATTATTACGAACTAACACAGTGAGTAGCGGAGTAGTGTCCATGTATAAATGATACCAGTAAAATTATTGATAATGATATCACATAAGAAAAAAAAATATTGCAAACTAACACGGTGATTAAATGTAAAGAGTAGTGTCCATGTATAAATGATGCATGTGAAATCACATAACAAAAAAATTCTACAGTCTACAGAAACCAGCACCATCATAATTCACCCACCGCAGTACAAGCTTGTTTGACACGCAGAGCGTAAGCCCTGGCGTCTTCAAATATTCTCTAAGCCTCCTCTACTCATGGTGGTGGTTTGATTACAGTCACTTATTTTTTTCACGGATTTACACGTTTTCCGATTGGAACTTTCTGGTGTTAGATTCCACTATTTTATTTTCGCAGACTTGGATTTTATTCAACTGGAATTTTTGTTATGTGATTTCACATGCATCATTTATACATGGACACTACTCTTTACATTTATTCACTGTGTTAGTTGGTAATAATTTTTTTCTTATGGGATATTATTATCAATAATTTTACTGGTATCATTTATACATGGACACTATTCCTTATATTTATTCACTGTGTTAGTTGGTAATAATTTCATTTTTATTATTGGTTTTGTGTTTTTATCCACCTTTATATAGCGCTACACTTTTATTCATATGTTTTCTTTGCCATTTATCCAATTTGGTGTGTTAGCTGCTGAGTATTTAGAGTAGCACGAAATTATTTACTTTGATTTTTTGTTTTTTTCTTTGAACATATTTCGCTGCAACTCCACCTAATTTATACACCTAGCCCAATATGGATGTTTTTGACTATAGGGCATTCCGTACTGTTAACACAGAGGGCGTTTTTATTTCTACAGATAACAATACAGAAATAGGAGGTCTTTTTTTAAAACTTAAAAATGTTATGACCTGGAGGGGCAGGAGGCGGAGCCTAGCAGAGCAGACATGCATTGTTAGAGCTCCACACCGCTGAGGAGAGAAGAGAAGGACAAAGCGGAGCCTGCAGGCTCAAAAGGTATCCATTTGAACATTTTTGCCCCAGGGAACAAACTGTGAAAGTTTGGGCAGGAAATATGGTACTGGGAGGAAACCGTGGCAGAAATAAAAATCACCTCACAAAGAGCTCACAGGCACTCACTGCAGCTGAAGCAGCTCCAGTCACCTCACAAGATACAGCATCAGGGCGCTCTCACAGACAGAAAATGTCACAGCAAGACTCTCCATTTGAGTCAGATACAGAACAAATCCTCTCACAAACTTCTCCACAAGCCTCCTCAGTATCCCCAGTAATATTATTACAATTTGAAAAGATGCTTCATAAGGCTTTAAAACAAACCTCAGACCAAATAACAAAAAGCCTAACCAAAGAAATAAGAGAGCTGGGAAACCGCACCGCAGCCTTAGAAATAAAAATGGATGAAATTGAAATTACAACCCAAGAAAATATAACAGAATTGGAACAATTAAAAAAAGAGAATTTAATACTTCAAACTAAGCTCGAAGATTACGAAAATAGAGCCAGACGTTCAAACTTGCGCATAAGGGGAATACCTGAAACTGTGACAGACCTGCAATCTACTATTACTGCTCTATTACAAGAACTAAAGCCAGATATCCCTATTGAACGTTTAGAACTGGACAGAGTACACAGAGCCCTCACAGCCAAAAAGAAAGATGGACCCCCACGTGATATAATCACAAAATTTCATTATTACAGAACGAAAGAACAAATACTAATTGCTGCAAGAGAAAAAAAAGAACTTAATTTTCTAGGACACAATTATCAAATTTTTGCTGACCTATCCCAACTTACTATTACTAAAAGACGATCCATGAAACCCCAACTAATGGAACTGCAACGCCACAACATTATGTATCAATGGGGCTTCCCCTTTTCAGTCAGAATTAACTACCAAGGTACAATTTACAGAAGCAGATCAGCAGATGAACTACAACAAACCCTTTTAAAATTAAATCTGACAGAACCCACAAGCAGCAACACTCCCACATGCAGAAGAATGGCGTCATCTTCACCTTCAGGCAGCACCCAGAAAATTTCAGAACAAAATGGGAATCATCATTCTCACAAAAGAGGCCGTTATGCCACATCATCCATGGACCAAGAAGATTCAATGGACTGACATCCTAATTCCTGATATCTCTTCATTTATTATACTAAGAGATGGTTCTCTATAAAAAACCTATATTTATAACTGAATGTAACTGCATTCTGATAGTCACACACTGTATGGGATCATGTTACATTCCAGTTATATTTCTTATTACTTCTGATTCATATAGCCTTAGAATATATAAGTGAAATAAGGAAATTCTTGTTCAGTTATATATTATCAGGTAATAACAATAGATTTATTACTTTTTAGGACATATATGTTCAATAATCCAGAAGTAATGGAAGCTTTTTCTTTCTTTTCTTAAAACAAATATATTATTACCTAACTAGTTCCTAGAATTATGTTTTTGTTTATTCTAATCTGAAGCAATACAACCTCAATTTTATGAGTTAACATATCTAAACAGTTACATATGAATAAAATATGTAATTGTTTACTCTAAAAGGGTTAAAATCCCAAAATAATTCAAACTATCTTCATCAATACCAAAGTTATTAACAGTACCTTTCTAACTGAATTATTTAGCCTAGGGCAAGACTAACCATATACAACCACCCTGGAATAAATCATTTCAACAAAAACTATATTCTGCACTCCAATTAATGAAACATCATTTTGATGTCTTTTGACATAGCACTTCTCTCCTGTAAGCGGAAGATCCGTGTACCCCCATTAGCCCTCCTCATTCTCCCAACCATATTATGTGGGAGTGTGACGAAGGCACTTATTCCCCTGAGAGAGATATTTATTCTCTTTCACGGGTAAATTGTGATTACTTGCAAAAAATAATTTATACAATGTATCATCTAATCTCATATGTTTTTTGTTTACTCTTTACTCCAGAATTCACTGGTTTCTTTTCTATCTATTCATCTCTTCAGTCCACACAGGTTGATCTGCGCAGTCAGCTCTGCATAACAAAAAGTAAGTCAAAACTATTTGATCTATTGCCATGGCACCACTGAATATACTTTCCCTGAATGTTCAGGGAATAAATGTCCCTCAAAAAAGGACCAAAGCCTTCCGTACTTTCCATAACAAGAAGGCTCACATAGTATGCCTCCAAGAAACACACTTCACCAAAGATTCTACTCCAAAATATATTTCTCCTTTTTATCAACAAATTTACACGGCTTCTGCCTGTACCAAGCAAAGGGGAACTCTAATTGCATTTCACCGATCCACACCATTCACCTTATCATCAGAAATTAAAGACCCAGAAGGTAGATACCTGATACTCATGGGTTATATAATGGATACAGCAATCACGGTGATTTCCTACTACGCTCCTAACAAACAACCTACACCATTCCTCTCACATATATTACAAGTGATTAATACACACAAAATAGGAACAGTGATAATGTGTGGGGATTCGAACCAGGTCCTCCTCCCATTTCTAGATAAATCACCTTTTACACCATCCAAAATAACCTCTAGATTACCTTTTTCTCAACTTCTTTCCAAATACAATCTAGTAGATTCATGGAGAGAAGGTAACCCAATGAAAAAGAAATTCACTTATTTCTTGCACCCTCATCAAACCTTCACCAGAATAGATCATATTTTTCTAACAATAGGAATGATACCAGAAATTATTGCATCAGATATAATTCCGATTCCGTGGTCTGACCATAATGCAGTATACACTACTATAGCCTCAGCCATACCAAAAGCGCATGACCCAACGTGGTACTTACCGGACATAATGCTCAAACACCCACTACATCAGATGGCCATTGAACAAGCTTTAAAGGAATACATATCAATTAATAATACAACAGACATCTCCCCAATAACACTGTGGGAAGCTCATAAGCCTGTCTTGCGTGGTACAATACAAAGACAAATGGCACTATTTAAACGGGAACGCAAAAATCTAGCAAAAAAAATAGAACTCAATTTTAATGCAGCCTACATATCATTTCAAGATAATCCATCTCAGAGTACAAAATCTCATCTGGAAAAATCTAGATTGGAATACGATCTATTTCTCACTGAGTCAGTTGATAAATCCCTCAAACGCTCCAAAAACAATTTCTACATAAATACAAATAAACCAGGTACATATTTGGCTCGGGCATTAAATTCAACTAACAAATCTTTCAAACCAATACGTTTGAAATTATCAAAAAATGTTTACACTTGTAATCCAGTTAAAATAGTCCATACATTTCACTCACATCTCGCAACTTTATACAAGACAAACAATGAATTTAATCCTACAGAAGCTGAATCCTTCTTCTCAAAAATAACCTTACCTGAGTTATCTCAGAATCAAAAAAGCAGTTTGGATGAGCCTATAACTATAGATGAAGTTGCTAACGCCATAAAAGACCTAAAACTTAACAAAAGACCAGGCCCAGACGGCTACTCGGCTCTATACTATAAAACATTCTCAGAAATACTCTCTCCCATTCTCACTGAAACTTTTAACAAACTTCTAGATGGACATTCTTTTCGGCAAGAAACACTAATGGCAATTGTTTGTATGATCCCAAAACCCCTTTCTGATGATACTTCCTGTGTGAATTATCGGCCTATCTCTCTGTTAAACCTCGATATTATATTATTAGCAAAAATAATAGCAAAATGCCTCAATAGCATTATAGGAAAATTAATACATAGAGATCAAGTAGGCTTCATGCCAAATAGACAGGCAGGCGATAATATACGCAGGGCAGTGTTATTGGCACATATTGCTAAAAAACGGAAAATCCCTTTATGTTTTCTATCTCTCGATATTAAGAGGGCATTTGACACAGTATCCTGGCAATATATGCAATATTCATTACAAAAATGGGGTTTTGGACCCCACTTTTTAACATGGATCAAAGCATTATATAATAAACCCAAAGCCTATATAAAATATGCTGGATACAAATCTGAAGCCTTTAATATCGAAAGAGCTACCCGACAGGGTTGCCCATTATCTCCCTTATTATTTGCCCTTATACTCGAACCCATGGCCCAATACATCAGAACAAACCAAACTATAACTGGCTTTGAAGTAGGAGGTATTACACACAAATTATGTATATTTGCAGACGATATATTACTTTTTCTATCATCACCACAGGTCTCTGGTCCTAACTTAATACCAGCTCTTGATGGATTTGCAGCCCTATCCGGCCTTATGATTAATCCTAAGAAATGCCTAGTGCTTAATATTTCACTCACAAACATGGAATTGATCCCGGCTAGGGCTGCACTCCCATTCACATGGGCAGAAAAATCAATCCCATATCTTGGAATTCATTTAACAGCATCTCATTCTGACTTATTCTCAACCAATTATCCTCCTGTATTAAGACAGATCACAAATCTAATAAAACAATGGTCGCAACTTCCTTTATCCTGGATAGGGAAGATTAATGCAATCAAAATGACTATTCTACCCAAATTGCTTTATCTATTCAGAGTCCTCCCTATTCCAATTCCTTCCTATTTTTTGAGAATAGTACAAAAAAGAGCAACTTCGTTTATATGGGGCTCTTCTAAACCACGTATACCTATACACACACTGCATCTTCCCAAAAATAAAGGAGGCCTGGGATACCCTAATTTTACTAACTACTACAGAGCAGCACATTTGGCCAGTCTGTCCAAATACCATGCAAAACAGGAAATCCCATTATGGGTATTTATAGAGGCTTCAGAAAATGACCCTCTATTAATATCAAATTTATTATGGCTTGATCCTAAAGACCGCTTTAAAATTCATAATCCCATAACTAAACACTTCTTATCTCTCTGGGATAAACTAAAAACCAAATATCAGTTACAATCTCCACACAATCCTCTCCTTTCTTTTATCAGAAATCCGGCCTTTTATCCGGCATGGATCTACCCAAATTCTTTTAAAGCTTGGACAACATCAGGCATTCAGACACTAAATGACTTCATAGCATCTAAATCATTCCTTTCATTCCCATCGCTTAGAGAAAAATATGATCTACCAAACTCTGAGATATTTAGATATCTCCAAATCAAAAATTTCTATACACCATTCCTAAAGGGGGATACACCATTATCCCAATTATCCATTTTTGAATCAATCTGTACAAAAGATCCATTTGCTAAAGGTACAATTTCATCACTTTATAATCAATTATATGGAGTAGCAAATCTTAATAGACCCTCTTACGTTCAGAGGTGGGAGGAGGACCTGGGACGAACTTTAGAAGACACGGACTGGTCTAATATATGGCTCACATCTAAGTCATCTTCACCCAACATCTTGGCACTAGAGACAAATTATAAAGTCCTAACTCGCTGGTACCTTGTACCCGCTAGAGTGGCAAAATATTCACCTAATACCTCAACTCTTTGTTTTCGAGGATGCCCAGAAATAGGCACATATTAACACATATGGTGGACGTGCCCAGTAATCCAAACCTTCTGGAAGGAAGTCTTCGTGATTGCATCTAAAATATTTAAAAAAATAATACAACCAGATCCATATTTAACTTTACTTAATCTAAAACCGGAATGGTTAACACTCTCTCAATTCAAACTTATGATCCAACTAATAACGGCTGCAAAACAAACAGTGGCCAAGGCATGGAAATCTCCTACATTGGTACTAGCAGAAACAATTCACAGAATGAATAATACAATGTCCCATGCTAAGATGGTAGCCATCGATCAAAATCAAATTCCAAAATTTGAAAAACTTTGGCATCCTTGGATAAAACAACAGTTCCTGTCAAATTTCAATGACTCTGTCCTGTTGCCATGGTAACAGATTAAATGACTTACAGAGACACCCATTCTAAGGCTTCAAAGAGAACTAAAAAGAATAATAAACTGACGAGCGGGACAACCTTGTGGACCATACCTCTACCTTTCAACCCTTTTTCTTCTTTCTCTTTCCTTTTCTCCACCTTACGATTAAAGCTCATTATCAGAACTTATTTGACCTATATACACTCTACTTGTAAACAATATGTATTGTAGGTATAAATCATTTAAATACCTACAAAAGTAACTAAGGAAATGATATATATCTTTAATTTAGGTTTACGTGAACCCAATGTTAAATATTTGAAATTTCATGATATTTACCTATATAAACCCTACTGTAAAACAATGAGCTTACTTTATAGATCCTTGTAAACTTACTTTATGTATATTTATGTATCTTTATAACATTGTCTACTCAATAAACTTCTTTTGACAAGGAAAAATGTTATGACCTCAGAATTACATCTACAATGGGACATAGCATTTTTAGAACAATACATCTCTAGAAGCTTAAGGTGGGATGTACAACCCCAGCAAGGAGACTGACATTGATTCTTGGTTTAAGTACTTTAATGAAGCCGGAATCTCCTTCCTTAGTGTTCTTATCACCAAGAAAAGGAACAGGTTAACACTATTGGATAGGGAAATCAAAGAACTTAAAGATAAATTATTGTCTCATAAAAATTCCCCTGAATATAATTTACTCTCCTCTAATCTCCAAAGTTTTTTGGAGAAAGAAGATAGAGATCAAAAGAACAAGAAGCAGAAAAATATATCAGGGATGTTGGCGATTACAAGAATGGAACGGTTTTTGTTTGGCAAAAACTATTGGCTTCCAATACAATCACAGATATTAACTCCCTTGCCCCTCCATCAGCTTCGATATCTGTACCTCACACATCAGATATATCTGAAACCAGAGTCCCGCCGTCTGTCCACCCTGTGAGTATGGACAATAGGGACTCACGTGGGGGCAACAAACCTCTACAAACTAGAGCACGCTATTATAGCCCCCATAAGCCTACCACCTCTAGAAGGGGTAGGAGTCATAATAGGGGTGGAAGAGGAGGAAGAAACCAACGGGGTGCCAATCCCTATAATGCCTACCATTCTAATTCGTATTACCCCTATGAGCACTATAATCATAATAGAGAGTCTTCTCCTACGGGAGAATACTCTAACTCATATCATTCTAACCCTCGCCAGTATGGGCAACCACCAGTGGCTACTTATAATAGGTTCTCCCCCTTCATAAACTCTAGTGAATATTCTTCTGATCGAAGAGATATTGACGAATAATCACCTTATAGATACAATCAGACCAACCCCAATTCACACGGTCAGGTTTTTCACAGGGATCCATTCACACGCACAATGGACCCAAATATAAGAGAGGTACAAGAGGGGGGAGGAGAATACAGAGGAGAAAAAAGAAAGCGGATTTGATGGGACAAGGCGTATTCAATCTCAGTTCCAAAACATTTACTAAAGATGAATTATCTGTCTTAAATAAGGGCCTTAGATTTGCCCCACCTAAATCACTGGACAAATGTAATACTTTCATAGATGTACAAAAATATGTGCGCAAGCTAGATATACAACGTTACCTTATTTCTAAACCATATAGGAGTGGCGCCAGTGCCACCACCTCTGGGACTGTCCATTCAGGATTGGCAAATCCATCACTGTTCAATCCACCTGTCCTGGTTGCTCTGGCTATTACTTTCTTCAGAGATCTTGTATTGAAGGATTTGGCGGATCTACCTATTAAACGTACTCGCCACCAACCTATATCAAAAATTGGTTTAAAGTCCTTTTGCCAACAGAAGGACTTGATAATCCGCCTTGCAGACAAGGGAGGCGGGATAGTCGTTTTAGACAAATCCAACTATGAACAAGAGATGTATAGAATTCTGAATGAGCCTAATACATATAAAGAATTGCCTAGCAATCCCACACATACATACATACATACATACAAGAACTTCTGAAAATAGTTACTAAGGGTTTTGACAACAATGTCCTGAACAAGAAAGATTTTTTGGTCCCTTCAGCCCCCAGAATACCAACCATTTATTATTATCTACCCAAAATCCACAAGGATCCCCTCCACCCTCCTGGCCAACCTATCGTGAGCGGCATTAACTCTGTCATGTCACGTATAGGCCAGTATATAGATTATTAATTACAGACTCTTGTGAGACAAATGCCATCGTATCTCAAAGATACTGGGGCCACCATTAGACTACTAGAGGGTTTGGATATACAGGGGGACTACATGGCCATGGCAGATGTGGCCTCCCTCTATACCTGCATACCACATGTGAGGGGAATTGAAGCAGTCAAATATTTTTTAGATAAAGAACCATTTCTTGCTCCTTTTCAGTGTGAATTCATCATTGAGTTATTACAATTCGCCACCACCCATAATTATTTTTGGTTTAACCAACAATTTTATTTACAACTTCGTAGGGTGGCCATGGGGGCAAAATTTGCCCCCAGCCTGGCCAATTTATTTATGGCCAAGTGGGAGGAGGATGTCGTCTATGCCCTATGGAATCCATCGTTGATCTTGTGGGCGCGTTACATAGATGACATCTTCCTCCTATGGAGTGGCACTGCTGATTCACTACAATCATTTTTCGATCTACTTAACTCTAATGATAGGGGTATTTCTCTGATGTACAATTCAAGTACAGATATGATAAATTTTCTAGATCTTCAAATTCGGATTGTCAACAGAAAATTTGAATTCCAAACCTTTTTCAAATCAACAAACGATTTTATTCCCATGGATAGTTGTCACCATCCATCGTGGCTTCGATCCGTCCCATGGAGCCAGTTTCTACGATTACATAGAAACTGCACCAGTATAGAGTGCTTTAGGGTACAAGCAGACTAGGGATGAGCCGAACACCCCCCGGTTCGGTTCGCACCAGAACCCGCGAACGGACCGAAAGTTCGCACGAACGTTAGAACCCCATTGACGTCTATGGGACTCGAATGTTCGAAATCAAAAGTGCTCATTTTAAAGGCTAATTTGCATGGTATTGTCCTAAAAAGGGTTTGGGGACCCGGGTCCTACCCCAGGGGACATGTATCAATGCAAAAAAAACTTTTAAAAACGGCCGTTTTTTCGGGAGCAGTGATTTTAATGATGCTTAAAGTAAAAAAAAAAAAGTGAAATATTCCTTTAAATATCGTACCTGGGGGGTGTCTATAGTATGCCTGTAAAGTGACGCGTGTTTCCCATGTTTAGAACAGTCCCTGCACCAAATGTCATTTTTAAAGGAAAAAATCTCATTTAAAACTGCTTGCGGGTTTAATGTCATGTCGGGTCATGGCAATATGGATGAAAATCAGTGAGACAAACGGCATGGGTACCCCCCAGTCCATTACCAGTCCCTTTGGGTCTTGTATGGATATTAAGGGGAACCCCGCACCCAAATTAAAATAAGGAAAGGTGTGGGGCCACCAGGCCCTATATACTCTGAACAGCAGTATACAGGCGGTGCAAACAAGACAGGGACTGTAGGTTTGTTGTTAAGTAGAATCTGTTTGTAATTTTGAACATTTTTAACGTGTTTAGCTCCAGCCAAAAAATCTTTTCTAAGCTTTTTGGAAAACATAGGGAAGGGTTATCACCCCTGTGACATTTGTTTTGCTGTCTTTCCTCCTCTTCAGAAGATTTCACCTCACTTTTTTGTCCCAATGAAAAATGTTTTTTGAAAATTTGGGTTTTTTTGTGGAACAAGGATTGGAAAGCATCAGTGGAAAGGAGAACTTGTTTTCCCATATTAACTCTTACAGGAGAGAATTTCCCTTCCTAGGGGTAGATTTCATCTCACTTCCTGTTGTCTCCTTCCGTTTGCAAGTAGGAGTCGTTTGTAAGTTAGATGTTTGAAAGTAGGGTCCTGCCCTATATACTCAGCAGAAATTTGGGCCTTAGGTGTTGCTGTGGCCACAACACTGTAAGCCCTCACAGGGCCCTGCTGTGAAATATTAGATCAAGAATTGTAATTACATGCCCCTGTTGAACAGGAGCTGAAAAATTAGACCTTAGGCACTGGTGCTGGTGCCACAACACTGCAACCCCTCACAGACACTCTAGTTGGAACGCAGGAACGAGCCCTGCTGCAAATTATTGCTTCAAAAATTGTAATTACACGCCCCTGTTAGACAGGGGCAGAAAAATTGGGCCTTAGGCACTGGTGCTGGTGCCACAACACTGCAACCCCTCACAGACACTCTAGTTGGAACGCAGGAACGAGCCCTGCTGCAAAGTATTGCATCAAAAATTGTAATTACACGCCCCTGTTAGACAGGGGCAGAAAAATTGGGCCTTAGGCACTGGTGCTGGTGCCACAACACTGCAACCCCTCACAGACACTCTAGTTGGAACGCAGGAACGAGCCCTGCTGCAAAGTATTGCATCAAAAATTGTAATTACACGCCCCTGTTAGACAGGGGCAGAAAAATTGGGCCCTAGGCACTGGTGCTGGTGCCACAACACTGCAACCCCTCACAGACACTCTAGTTGGAATGCAGGAACGAGCCCTGCTGCAAAGTATTACATCAAAAATTGTAATTACACGCCCCTGTTAAACAGGGGCTGAAAAATTGTGCCTTAGGCACTGGTGGTGGCGCCCAGAACCAAAAATGTTCTTACAAGCTATCAGCGTGATGATTGAGGAGGAAGAGGATAATTACTCAGGGATAGTCACTCAGCATCAGCATAGGCAGTCTTTGAAGGGATCTGAGATTTCAAAAAAAATTATTCGGTTACATCAGCATCAGGTGCTTGGTAGCTGGTGGTGATCCAAGACTCATTCATTTTTATGAAGGTCAGCCGATCGACCGAGTCGGTGGACAGACGCACCCTGTGATCGGTTACCACGCCTCCAGCAGCACTGAATGTGCGTTCCGAAAGAACGCTGGATGCAGGACAGGCCAGTAGCTCAATTGCATACTGTGCAAGCTCTGGCCAGTGATCCATCCTCAAGACCCAGTAACCCAGAGGATTTTCGGTGGGAAAGGTGTCCAAGTCTGATCTTGCCCCTAGGTATTCCTGCACCATGTAAAACAGACGCTGGCGATGGTTGCTGGAACCGATCATACCTTGGGGCTGCGGACCAAAAAATTGTCTGAACGCATCGGTCAGACGGCCACCTTCTCCACCGCTCCTTCTTTGACTGACCGAAGCCTCAGCAACACGTTGTCCAGAAACAGGAGTTTGTAACCTCCCAGTCTCTGGGAACGCGTTGCACAGACCTTTCTGCAAGGCCTCCCGAAGATGTTTCATCCTCTGCTCCCTCTGCGATGGCAAGATAAGGTCCGCAACCTTACCCTTGTAACGTGGATCAAGGAGGGTTGCCAGCCAGTATTGGTCCTTCTCCTTGATACCACGAATACGAGGATCCTTACGCAGGCTTTGCAGGATCAGGGAGGCCATGCAGCGTAGGTTTGCTGAGGCATTCGGTCCGGAGTCCTCTGGGTCACTAAGAACGACATGGTCCGCAGCCACCTCCTCCCAGCCACGTACAAGTCCATGTGTTTCTTGGGACTGATCCCTTAAAGACTGCTGCTGATGCTGAGTGCCAGGCTCCACCTCCATACTGACACAATCTTCCTCCTCCTCCTCTTCCTCCTCGTCCTCTTCCTGTGTGATCGGCGGGCACGCAGGAACACTGTCTGGATAAAGGGGGCCTTGAGAGCTAAGGAAGTCCTCCTCTTCCTGCCTCTGTTCTGCCTCAAGTGCCCTGTCCATTATTCCACGCAGCGTGTGCTCCAACAGGTGGACAAGGGGGAGAGTGTCACTGATGCATGCACTGTCACTGCTCACCATCCTCGTGGCCTCCTCGAATGGTGACAGGACAGTGCATGCATCCCTGATCATGGCCCACTGGCGTGGGGAAAAAAAACCAAGCTCCCCTGACCCTGTCCTGGTGCCATAGTCGCACAGGTACTCATTGATGGCCCTCTGCTGCGTGTGCAGCCGCTGCAGCATGGCCAACGTTGAGTTCCACCTGGTGGGCATGTCACAGATTAGGCGGTTCTTGGGCAGGTTAAACTCCTTTTGGAGGTCCGTCAGCCGAGCACTGGCATTATATGACCGGCGGAAATGCACACAGACTTTCCTGGCCTGCCTCAGGACATCCTGTAAGCCCGGGTACCTGCCCAAGAACCGCTGCACCACCAAGTTAAGGACGTGAGCCAAACAGGGCACATGGGTCATTTGTCCCTGTCGGAGGGCAGAGAGGAGGTTGGTGCCATTGTCGCAAACCACCATTCCTGCCTTAAGTTGGCGTGGCGTCAACCACCTCTGAACCTGCCCCTGCAGAGCTGACAGAACCTCTGCCCCAGTGTGGCTCCTGTCCCCCAAGCACACCAGCTCAAGCACCGCATGGCATCTTTTGGCCTGCGTACTTGCGTAGCCCCTTGAACGCCTACGGAGCACCGCTGGTTCCGAGGAAGAGGCCATGGAGGAAGAAGAAGAGGAGGGGGTGGAGGAGAGAGGTGTGTCACAATCAGCATTTTGGAGGCATGGTGGCGGAACAACCTCCAACACTACTGCACCTTGTCCTGCATCCTTCCCAGCTGCCAGCAGAGTCACCCAATGCGCCGTGAAACTTAGGTAACGTCCCTGTCCATGCCTGCTGGACCATGAGTCAGCGGTAATATGCACCTTACCGCTGACCGCCCTGTCCAGCGAGGCATGGACATTGCCTTCCACATGCCGGTAGAGAGCCGGAATCGCCTTCCGTGAGAAAAAGTGGCGTTTGGGTACCTGCCACTGAGGAACCGCACATTCCACAAACTCACGGAAGGGGGCAGAGTCTACCAACTGAAAAGGCAGCAGTTGAAGTGCTAGCAATTTTGCCAAGCTAGCATTCAACCGCTGGGCATGTGGATGGCTGGGAGCAAACTTCTTTCGGCGGTGCAGCAGCTGGGGCAGGGAAATTTGCCTGGTACAATCTGACGTCGGTGTACCAAAAGCAGATTGCCCACAAGTACTTGGCTGTGACACACCTAATTCTACACCTTCATTCCTCTCACTGCAGGTCTCAGAGAGGACTGAAGGTCTAGTGGGGTTGGAAATCTCAGCTGATGAGGAGCAAGGAGAGATCCTCTTTGTTCTTTGGTGTGGGTCTTTTAGATACGCTTGCCAACGAACTGCATGGCAGGTCAACATATGTCTGGTCAAGCATGTGGTACCCAAGCGGGAGATATTTTGGCCACGCGAGATACGCTTGAGACATATGTTGCAAATAGCAGCGGTGCGATCTGATGCACTCGTCTCAAAAAAGGCCCACACCAAAGAACTTTTTGAATAACGCGCAGAGACTGCAGCGCCCTGCACATGTGGAGCTTTGGGGTGTGATGCAGTCAATGTGCTGCCCTTAGGCTGGCCCCTGGAGGGCATCCTGCCTCGTTGGTGATGTGCTGCCGCCTCCTCCTCCTCCTCCTCCTCCTCCTCCTCCTCCTCCTCCTCTCTCCTATCAGGCACCCACGTTGAGTCAGTGACCTCATCATCCCCTCCCTCCTCATCACTGGAGCAAACCTGGCAGTATGCTGCAGCAGGGGGAGCATGACTGCCAGATTGCTGTCCTTCTTGGGCACCCCCTCTGTCCGCGCTCATGTTACTGCCTTCATCGAGCTCAGTATCGTCATCAGAGCCTTCCAAACGCTGGGCATCCTCCTGGAGCATGTACCCAACACTGTGGTCAAACAGTTCGAGGGAATCCTCATGAGGACATGGTGGAGCTAGGGAAGGAGTCACTGATGACATTGAGCTGAGGGAAGAGGCCGCTGCTTTGCCAGACAAAGCACCCTGGGCATGGGTGAGAGAGGATGAGGAGGATGAGGACGGCTTGGTCATCCACTCGACCAAGTCTTCCGCATGTTGCGGCTCAACATGGCCAGCTGCCGAAAAAAAGGCCAAGCGTGTCCCATGGCCACGTGCTGATGAGGATGCACCGTCTCCACGACCAGCACTAGACACAGAGCCTGCTTGCCCTCTCTTATTGGCTTGTGACTGTCTGCCTCTCCTTCTTGGCCTTCCAGACATACTAATGGCCTGTAGCTGCACTAAGCTGGGATAGAACACCTGTAATTTTCTTCAAGTAGCTTTATATACTGTAACCAGACAAGCCTGCCTGTCAGTAGGAAGATAACAGGAACGGATCTAGCTGAACACTGTGAGCAGGACGCACTGTACTAAATGTAAATAGTCTAGCTGCCTGACCGTGGTACTAATAGGATCAAATAGAACACCTGTAATTTTCTTCAGGTAGCTTTATATACTGTAACCAGACAAGCCTGCCTGTCAGTAGGAAGATAACAGGAACGGATCTAGCTGTACACTGTGAGCAGGACGCACTGTACTAAATGTAAATAGTCTAGCTGCCTGACCGTGGTACTAATAGGATCAAATAGAACACCTGTAATTTTCTTCAGGTAGCTTTATATACTGTAACCAGACAAGCCTGCCTGTCAGTAGGAAGATAACAGGAACGGATCTAGCTGAACACTGTGAGCAGGACGCACTGTACTAAATGTAAATAGTCTAGCTGCCTGACCGTGGTACTAATAGGATCAAATAGAACACCTGTAATTTTCTTCAGGTAGCTTTATATACTGTAACCAGACAAGCCTGCCGGTCAGTAGGAATTTAACAGGAACGGATCTAGCTGAACACTGTGAGCAGGACGCACTGCACTAAATGTAAATAGCAGGAACGGATCTAGCTGAACACTGTGAGCAGGACGCACTGCACTAAATGTAAATAGTCTAGAAGATAACAGGAACGGATCTAGCTGAACACTGTGAGCAGGACGCACTGCACTAAATGTAAATAGTCTAGAAGATAACAGGAACGGATCTAGCTGAACACTGTGAGCAGGACGCACTGCACTAAATGTAAATAGCAGGAACGGATCTAGCTGAACACTGTGAGCAGGACGCACTGCACTAAATGTAAATAGTCTAGAAGATAACAGGAACGGATCTAGCTGAACACTGTGAGCAGGACGCACTGCACTAAATGTAAATAGCAGGAACGGCTCTAGCTGAACACTGTGCGCAGGACGCACTGCACTAAATGTAAATAGCAGGAACGGATCTAGCTGAACACTGTGAGCAGGACGCACTGCACTAAATGTAAATAGCAGGAACGGATCTAGCTGAACACTGTGAGCAGGACGCACTACACTAAATGTAAATAGCAGGAACGGATCTAGCTGAACACTGTGAGCAGGACGCACTGCACTAAATGTAAATAGCAGGAACGGATCTAGCTGAACACTGTGAGCAGGACGCACTGCACTAAATGTAAATTGCAGGAACGGATCTAGCTGAACACTGTGAGCAGGACGCACTGCACTAAATGTAAATAGTCTAGAAGATAACAGGAACGGATCTAGCTGAACACTGTGAGCAGGACGCACTGCACTAAATGTAAATAGCAGGAACGGATCTAGCTGAACACTGTGAGCAGGACGCACTGCACTAAATGTAAATAGCAGGAACGGATCTAGCTGAACACTGTGAGCAGGACGCACTGCACTAAATGTAAATAGCAGGAACGGATCTAGCTGAACACTGTGAGCAGGACGCACTGCACTAAATGTAAATAGCAGGAACGGATCTAGCTGAACACTGTGAGCAGGACGCACTGCACTAAATGTAAATTGCAGGAACGGATCTAGCTGAACACTGTGAGCAGGACGCACTGCACTAAATGTAAATAGTCTAGAAGATAACAGGAACGGATCTAGCTGAACACTGTGAGCAGGACGCACTGCACTAAATGTAAATAGCAGGAACGGATCTAGCTGAACACTGTGAGCAGGACGCACTGCACTAAATGTAAATAGCAGGAACGGATCTAGCTGAACACTGTGAGCAGGACGCACTGCACTAAATGTAAATAGCAGGAACGGATCTAGCTGAACACTGTGAGCAGGACGCACTGCACTAAATGTAAATAGCAGGAACGGATCTAGCTGAACACTGTGAGCAGGACGCACTGCACTAAATGTAAATAGCAGGAACGGATCTAGCTGAACACTGTGAGCAGGACGCACTGCACTAAATGTAAATAGCAGGAACGGATCTAGCTGAACACTGTGAGCAGGACGCACTGCACTAAATGTAAATTGCAGGAACGGATCTAGCTGAACACTGTGAGCAGGACGCACTGCACTAAATGTAAATAGTCTAGAAGATAACAGGAACGGATCTAGCTGAACACTGTGAGCAGGACGCACTGCACTAAATGTAAATAGCAGGAACGGATCTAGCTGAACACTGTGAGCAGGACGCACTGCATTAAATGTAAATAGTCTAGATAGAAGATAACAGGAACGGATCTAGCTAAACTGAATACAGTGTATATATATATATGCAACACCTGGGGTGCATATATATACACAATACACTGTAAGTGCAGCTAACTGACTGACTGTTCTGCCTAATCTATCTAACTCAAATCAAATGACACTGTCTCTCTCTCTCTCTATCTCTCAGCACACCGGAACACACACTACACAGGGCCGCCGTGCAGGCGGCCTTATATAGTGTGGGGTGTGTACTAAATCCCCTGAGCCATAATTGGCCAAAGCCACCCTGGCTTTGGCCAATTACAGCTCTCTCTACTGACAGCGCTGTGATTGGCCAAGCATGCGGGTCATAGTGCATGCTTGGCCAATCATCAGCCAGCAATGCACTGCGATGCCGCAGTGAATTATGGGCCGTGACGCGCCACACGAATTTAGCGCGAACGGCCCATAACGTTCGCAATTCGGCGAACGATCGAACAGCCGATGTTCGAGTCGAACATGGGTTCGACTCGAACACGAAGCTCATCCCTAAAGCAGACACACTTAAAGTCAGGTTAATTGACAAAGGATACAACTCTGCGGATGTCGACCGAGATCTTTCACGCGCCATGGAAACAGATAGGGAATCCCTACTAGCTATCAAACCCAAACGTGACAATGATAATACCTTTAAGGGGTCCCTGATGACTTCTTTTTCCACTCAATACCGATAGATCAAGGCTATCTTTGCCAGATATTGGAACATTCTCAAAACTGATAGCATTCTAGGTCCATCCCTACCAGATCAAGCTAGAGTTATCTTCAGAGGGGCACCCACTCTACAAAGTAAAATAGTTCCTAATATTATAGCCCCCCCTCACGGCCTTCGTTCTTTCATGAACTGACTGGCTTCTTTCCGTGCAGGAAGTGCACGGTTTGCCAACACAACTCAGAAGTTGGACGCAGAGTAGTCGATTTCACATCTACTGTCACCAGCAAACAATATACAATTAAACATTTTTGTACCTGTGCAACCTACTACATAGTGTATTTGATTACCTGCCCATGCGGGATGCAATACGTGGGCCGCACCATCCGCACTTTTTCGATAAGAGTTGCAGAGCATATTGCCCTAATCAAAAGTGGGGATACAAAACACACTGAGCCTAGACATTACAAGGCACATCACAACCGTGACCCCAAGGGAACCTCCTTTTTGATCATCGATAGGTACATTGCCCCTTGGAGGGGAGGGGCTAGAACTAGGGGTATCTCACAACTTGAGACATATTGGATATATGAATTACGTTCCTATTCGCCTTACGACATGAACATAGATTGGGACATTAATTCCTTTATCAGTAAAGCTTGACATTATGTACCCATCATATGTAAACTCATATTGTATAATTTTTCTCTCCCTTTCTTGTTTTCAATGCAATCTGTATTTCTGATTTAATATAACTTTATATATATATGCCTCCATGTGAAGATCTAGTTTATCGGTGGTTGGATATCATTTTATTTGTTCACTCACTAATTTCATTTTTCAGTATGTCATTATAGTTTTTATTCCTATTTTCCACTCAGAAGACATTGAAGTGGTGGCTTTGTTGTGTATATGTGGCCTTGACAACTATCTGGTGTCACCAGTGCACTAAGACAATGCGCCATATTTCTGTGTTTTTTGTCCATTGGAGGAGATGGGAGAGAACACTCATGTGTTGTCTCTTTCTCCCTTCTCCTTAGTATGAATTTGTTTTTTTAATTCCCTTTTTTATATTTAGGTCATGATTAGATGTTCCCTTGCTAGAAGATTGGCAATTTCATGATTTCTGTTTCCGTACCCATAGTATGTACACACTCCATACGGGCATCACTGCGCATGTGCGTGAACGTATGGACGTGAGCACAGTATGTCTGACGTACTGTATAGAACGCACACCAGCTGGGTACATGGATCATACTCAGTGGTGTTCGATCTAGCTCATCCCTCCCCGCTGACACACACGCCCACCTGTCTCTCTCGACAGGGGGCGTTGCCTAGCACTCCTTGGCATTTGTATACTAGCGGCGGTGAGTGGACGTGGCCGCTCGGCCGGCCCCTTTGCCTCTACACCTAGGTCCCTCACCAATAATAGAGACGAAGCTTGAAACGCACCTCCATATTGGCTATTATAAGCCGTGGAATGCACGCGGCGACGCCATTTTAAAATCCCGGAAGTACTCTAGGTAATAGACGGCGCCAGCACTCGTAGACTCGGTCTTCAGGATGGGGGTCATATTGCCTATATATTTATTTGTGAAGTGCAGCAGTGGAGGGACACCCCAGACGATGTCTTGGAAACGAAACGCATCGGGAAGGTCCCCACTGCTGCCTGCTGACTTTGTACAAGCGCTTTTTTATCCAGTATCATGTGAGTGTTTTTCTATTTTAATAAATTTTACTGTATGTCACGGAATTACGCTATGTGGTACAGTGCCCAGCAGTGCCCATCAGTGCTGCCTATCAGTGCCTATAAGTGCTGCAAATCAGTGGCAATCAGTGTTGTCAATGAGTGCCCATAAGTGCTGCCTATCAGTGATGCATATCAGTGCAGTTCAGCGCTGCACATTAGTGCCCATCAGTGCAGCTTATCAATGCCCATCAGTGCCACCTCATCAGTACTAGGGATAAGCCGAACACCCTCCTGTTCGGTTCGCACCAGAACATGCGAACAGGCAAAAAATTTTTCGAACACGCGAACACCATTAAAGTCTATTGGACACGAACATGAATAATCAAAAGTGCTAATTTTAAAGGCTTATATGCAAGTTGTCATAAAAAGTGTTTGGGGACCTGGGTCCTGCCCCAGATGACATGTATCAATGCAAAAAAAAGTTTTAAAAAACGGCCGTTTTTTCGGGAGAAGTGATTTTAATAATGCTTAAAGTGAAACAATAAAAGTGTAATATTCCTTTAAATTTTGTACCTGGGGGGTGTCCATAGTATGCCTGTAAACGGGGCGCATGTTTCCCGTGTTTAGAACAGTCTGACAGCAAAATGACATTTCAAAAGGAAAAAAAGTCATTTAAAACTACTTGCGGCTATTAATGAATTGTCGGTCCGACAATACACATAAAGGTTCATTGATAAAAACGGCATGGGATTTCCCCACAGGGGAACCCCGAACCAAAATTTAAAAAAAATATATGGCGTGGGGTCCCCCTCAAAATCCATACCAGACCCTTATCCGAGCACGCAACCTGGCAGGCCGCAGGAAAAGAGAGAGCCTCCCTCCTAAACCATACCAGGCCACATGCCCTCAACATTGGGAGGGTGCTTTGGGGTAGCGGCCCCCCAAAGCACCTTGTCCCCATATTGATGAGGACAAGGGCCTCATCCCCACAACCCTTGGCCGGTGGTTATGGGGGTCTGCGAGCGGGGGGCTTATCGGAATCTGGAAGCCCCCTTTAACAAGGGGACCCTGAAGGGTCTGGTATGGATTTTGAGGGGGACCCCCCATGCCATTTTTTTTTTTAATTTTGGCGCGGGGTTCCCCTTAATATCCATACCAGACCTGAAGGGCCTGGTATGGAATTTAGGGGGGACCCCCATGCCATTTTTTTTTTTAATTTTGGCGCAGGGTTCCCCTTAATATCCATACCAGACCTGAAAGGCCTGGTATGGAATTTAGGGGGGACCCCCACGCCATTTTTTTTTTTTTATTTTGGTTCGGGGTTCCCCTGTGGGGAAATCCCATGCCATTTTTATCAATGAACTTTTATGTGTATTGTCGGACCGACAATTCATTAATAGCCGCAAGTAGTTTTAAATGAATTTTTCTCCTTTGAAATGTCATTTTGCTGTCAGACTGTTATAAACATGGGAAACATGCGCCCCTTTACAGGCATACTATAGACACACCCCCCCAGGTATGAAATTTAAAGGAATATTACACTTTTATTGTTTCACTTTAAGCATTATTAAAATCACTGCTCCCGAAAAAATGTCTTTTTAAAACTTTTTTTGCATTGATACATGTCCCCTGGGGCAGGACCCAGGTCCCCAAACACTTTTTATGACAAAATACCATGCATATAAGCCTTTAAAATTAGCACTTTTGATTTCTCCCATAAAGAGTGTTCCGCGGCTTTCGAATTTGCCGTGAACACTCCAAATTGTTCGCTGTTCGGCGAACTGGCGTACAGCCGATGTTCGAGTCGAACATGAGTTCAACTCGAAGCTCATCCCTAATCAGTACCCATCAGTGCAGCCTCATCAGCACACATCAGTGAAGAAGAGAAATAATTTTATAGCAGAAACTAAAGAAAAAAAAAAAAAAACATTTTCCAAAAATGTTGGGCCTTTTTTGTTTAGCAAAAAATAAAAAAACAGTGGTGAATTAATACCGCCAAAAGAAAGCTCTATTTGTGTGAAAAAAATTATAAAAAATTCATATGGGTACAGTGCTGCATGACCACGCAATTGTCATTCAAAGTGTGCCATCGCTGAAAATTGGCCTGGGAGGAAGGGGGTAAAAGTGCAAGTGGTTAAGATTATAATGTGTTTGTGTGTACTAAATAAATTTGAGTGTATTTTCGCTAAAAATTTAGTTTTAATAAGCTCAAAGTACAAGGTACACTCTATGAATATGTGGGTGGCAAAAGGGTGGGCTTTAATGCCCACATGTAGCATGACACATATATGGCCAATGTTTCTGTGATAAGAGCGAATTCACTGTACATTCCCAGCACAGAGGCCAAACTGTCAAAGACAACTCCCTGTCCCCCCAGGAACCCTCAGGACCAGTTCCCAATCATGTGAGCACTGAGACAGCCAAACACAGGGGTCATATGATCACTGATCTTTCCTGACCCCCCCCCCCCCCCCCACAGACAGGGGGATGGGCAGGAAAAGAATCCCCATCTGCATTGTTTACAAACATAATGAAGTGGTCAGGAAATGTAATTTAGCAGCCAGCATTCTAAGTGGTATTTTTTTCTTTGTAGATGTCACTTTGATGTGTACATCCTACAGGGGGTCACTTCATAGGTAGATCTAAGGCATCTTTCAAGCATGTTATTTAAAGGAATTGTGTAATGTTAATATTGCACTTTAAGCCTTAATAAAAGAGCTTTTCCCTGCTGAACAGTATTTTTATTTATTTTTGCATTGGTCCCTCAGGGCAGTCCCTGGCTCTCCATGCTCTTAATTTGATTTTGGGGGTTTTCCATGCCATTTTTTACACACGAAAAAAACTGTCATTCATAGCAATGTCATTTAGCAGCATTTTTTTTATTTGTAAATGTCCCACTCCACAGGAAAGTTTATTGCATACACCAGCACTGGATTTCTGGCAGTTATTTGGATTTATTTTGTATCAATTTAATAAAACGCTGTCAGTGGAATATAGAACAGATGAAAAGGGAGCAAATAAGAGAAGTACAGTAGAGTTTACATGCACATTAGAAATGGACAAACAGGACATGGAAACTTTAACATGTAAATTTCTCAGAATTCCTCAACCCAGCAATATTACGAATGTCTATGAGATGATTTCATTTTGCAACTAGAAAGTTACTTATTATTCAAAATCACTGTTTTGGTTGATATTTATGCTATTATAGCATTTATCATTTTGGCATGAAAAAATGTATTCATTAATAATGCTACTTTTTAAAATTATTTTCATCTAAAAAATAAAAATGATTATTCAACTCATAAACACCAACCTTGACATTTCTGGATAATAATAATCATAGACATAACAACCTTTTAATTACCACCCAATACACCATGTACAGTAATAGGAAAGTTTGATTTGTCTCAGCCATTATGATATTATTAAACATTTGTTGCAAATATGCCTTTAGTAAAAGTACGTACAGTACCACCATTTTAGTCTCTACAAATCAGATACTCGTCTGAGCACTCACACATGTCTATATTACCTATCAGGTTCCTGAAAGCGTAATGCATTACATTTTGATTGCCTCAGAAAGCATAGTTTATTAAAGTTAATCAGAAAACAAACAATTTTCTAAAATGCCAATAAAACAGGGCTATAAATCTCTTTCTGTCAAAGTGAAACACTCACTAGCTCCTCAAAAAGCTAGTTAGCAATATATGGAAATTTACCAGGAAAAGATAAGTAGCTTTTTTAGCTGTTTATATCTAAAGCAGAGCACATTATCTACGATGTACCAGCTGTAAAGTAAAATTACCGATTAAGAGCAGTACATCATTTTGTCTATCAGAATACTTAGATCTGCTGTGTATTATGTTTTAAAAGGGTCTTTAATGTGATTCTGTACATGCACGTGGACTCCAAAAGCAGCAGATTCACTTTAATCCAGTCACCCCCAGCTTCATATACTTAACTTTCTTTCACTCTCTTACCTCTCCATTCAACTGCTGGGAATGAAGGCAAATTCATGTGTAAGCTACAAGATGGAGCCATAACTCCCATAGGACTATGGGCTTTCCTGTAAAATACTTGGTATTGAATCTGTGCTTCACACATGCAGGCCAAAGCAAACAGGTTCACTTTAACACAGATCTCCCTGGCAGCATATACTTAACTTCAATTTGCTCTCTCATTGCTCTGTTCAACTGCTGGAATTGAAAGCCAATTCTTATAATTCCATAACCAAGAAAGGACTCCTAGCAGATGTTATAAGCTGTGTTCTATGCAAAATACTGTTTAATATATAAATATAAAAACATTTACCCTTGCATGCGTGCATGATGTATTTTCATGAATGCTGCACTTCCACATTCTGAAAAATATGTCATATGCACATGAATAAGTAAATGCTAATGCGCAGAAGCATCAACATACAGCCAATCACTTCTATAGCTGGCTGTAAGTCCCACCTGTGCCCCTCCAGGCATTAAATAAACACTGTTTGTAAATATGGGTAAACACTTTTTAAATATGTTAACATATATTTTTAGACAATAAATATGCCTTTCCTCTAGTCTTAATGTTCTCAGTAGTATGTCACTCAGGGTGACAACAAATTACCAGTCCATAAATGTTATGATCAATTCATACAATATTCCTCATATGACATACTCAGAGCAGGGGTCGCCAAACTTTCTAAACAAAGGGCCAGTTTATTGTCCTTCAGGTGGAGTGTGGCCATTGGAAGTAGACAGGGATAGACAGGAAAACACGCCAAAGGTCGGGGCATCAGGGATAGTCAAAGAACAAGCCAAGGTTGGTAAACACACAGTACAGCACGGAGCACACAGGAAGCAAACACACAATATTGATCAGCAAGGCTTGGCTTGTAGTGCACAGGTTAATATAGTGTTTCCTGTTAGAGGTTGGGGTGGAGCCATGCTTGACGAAAGATTACTTAAACACACAGGTGAACAGCAATCCGTCTCTAAGCTGAACACAACAGAGAGGTAAGCAGACAGACATGAACATTGCAGATTCATGACAGTACCCCCCCTTACAAGGCCTCCCTCTCCCCCGCTTGGGCCCAGGTTTGGAGGGGAACCTCAGATGAAACCTCCTCAAAAGACGAGGCACAAAGACATCAGATGCAGTGATCCAAGACCTCTCTTTAGGACCAAACCCTTTCCAATGCACAAGATACTGAAGAATGCCTTTACAGAGCCGGGAATCCAAAATTTGACTAACCTCGTACTCCTGATTATCCCCAGAAACCGGGATCACGGCAGGGAGAGGTCAAGAGAACTTATTGAGGACTAAAGGCTTCAGACGGGAAACATGGAAGGTGTTTAAGACCTTGAGGCTTTTTGGAATCTGCAGTTTGAAACAAACCAGATTCAGCTTAGAAGTTATAGTGTACGGGCCAATGAATCTTGGGGCAAACTTCAGAGAAGGAACCCGGAGCTTGATGTTTCTGGTGGAAAGCCAGACTTTGTCCCCTGGCTGTAGAGAAGGTGGTTTACGCCTGCAACAGTTGGAAAAACCTTTGAATTTGTCAGCAGCTGCCCAGTGGGAACCATGAACTTTAGCCCAAATAGAATTGAAAGATTTCTGAGCCATAGCCAAAACTGGAATGTCTGAAGAACAGGTCACAGGAAGAGGGAGCTGAGGGTGTCTTCCATAAACTGTGAAAAAGGGTTTCTTCTGAGAACTGATGTTTACATGATTGTTGTGAGAGAATTCTGCCCACAGGAGTAGAGAGAACCTCGGCATAATGAGCCGAGACTAAGGTGTGGACACGCCACTCCTCCAATGCCAATTTAATTGCAAGAAGTTCCCGATCACCAATAGCATAATTTTTTTCTGCCTGAGAATTATTTTTGGAAAAGAACACACATGGTTGACGTTTCTTCTCAAAGGATTGAAGAAGCACAGCTTCCACCCCAATTGCGGAAGCGTCCACTTCAATAAAAAAATTTTCCCAGGACTAGGTCTCCTCAAGAGAGGTCCAGAAACAAAGGACTGTTCCAAATCATGAAACGCAGAGACAGCTTCAAGGAAACCACTCCTTGGCATTCACACCCTATATGGTCAAGGCGATAATAGGCGCAGCAATAGTAGAGTAATTCCTGATGGACTGCCTATAATAATTTGTGAACACAAGAAAGCGCTGTGTGGCCTTGAGGCTGGAAGGAAGAGGCCAGTTGGTAATGGCCGAGACCTTTCCAGGATCCATACGAAGACCCAAACTAGAGACAAAGCATCCCGGAAACAGGACCTCACATTCAAAAGAACATTTTTCCAGCTTGGCATACAGATTATTCTCTCTAAAGTGCTGAAGTACAATCTGGACATGGTTTCTGTGGACATGCAGATTTTCCAAAAAAGATGAGAATGTCATCCAGATAGATGACAACAAATTGATAAAATAGATCCCTGAAGATTTCGTTGACAAAGTTTTGGAACACAGCTGGGGCATTACACAAACCAGAAGGCATAACCAAGTATTCGTAATGCCCATCTCTAGTGTTAAACGCGGTTTTCCATTCATCACCCTCCCATATCCGGATCAGATGTATCCAACTTGGTAAAAATGGAGGCACCTTTGAACCTGTCTAATAGCTCAGATATTAAGGGTAAGGGGTATCGTTTTTTGATTGCACCACGTTAAAGCCTCGATAGTCAATGCAGGGTCTTAAGGTACCATCTTTTTTGGCAATTAAAAAGAACCCTGCTCCTCCAGACAATGAGGATTTCTGGATGAACCCTCTCTAGATTCTCAGCAACATACTCTGACATGGCCTAGGTCTCTGGGATGGACAGAGGGTAGATACGGCTCCTGGGCAGAGTTGCCTGTGAGGAGGAAACACCTCAGCTGATTATTTGCAGAACACAACCCGGAAATCGCTATATGCAGTGGGAAGAGAAGAAGATACAGATATGGTTGCAACCCAGGAAATCTCTCCTTTGGGGCAACCTTTTATAGGCAGGACGAGGAACAGGAGGGATCCCAAGCCAGGATCTGCCCAGAAGTCTGGTCAACGTATGGAGAATGGAGCTATAGAAAAGGGAGGCCCAATATGGTGACCCTGCCCCCTTGTGACGTCACAGTCCTGGGGCATGCTGGGACTGTGACGTCACAAGGGGGTGGGGTCACCGGATGACATCACCCGGTGACCCCACCCCATGCCTATATAAGTCATTACACACCGTCCACACAGCATTACAGTGGAAGAGAGCGTCATGTCAACATCGAAAGAGAAGAGCGGCAGAAGATAGCGGAGGAGCCAGGCAGAAGACCGGGAGAAGAGGCCGGAAGAAGACCCCCAAAGTCGAAAGAAGACCCCAAAGCTGCCTAAAAATTACTTTAAAAACCTGTGTACTGTGTTTTTTTATTGATGCTTTTTTCCCTAGGTGAATGGGTAGGGGTACGATGTACCCCATACTCATTCACATAGGGTGGGGGGCCAGGATCTGGGGGCCCCCTTATTAAAGGGGGCTCCCCAATTCAGATAAGCCCCCCGCAGACCCCAGCAACCAACGGCTAGGGTTGTCAGGAAGAGGCCCTTTTCCTCATTCACATGGGGACAAAGTGCTTTGGGGTGGGGGGGCCGCAGGGCGCCCCTCCCCCAAAGCACCCTCCCCCCATGTTGAAGTCATGCGGCCTGGTACGGTTCAGAGGGGGCGCTCGCTCGTCCCCACCCCCTTTCCTGACCGGCCAGGCTGCGTGCTCGGATAGGGGTCTGGTATGGATTTTGGGGGGACCCCACGCCGTTTTTTTCAGCGTAGGGGGTTCCCCTTAAAATCCATACCAGACCTAAGGGACATTATTGTCTCCCCCCGTGCTCGCTGCAATAGGAAAATGTGTTTTTCCTATTGCAGCGAGTGAGAGATGTAGCACTCTGTCGACGAGAACCAAACATTCTCACGGGCAGGTGCTGTAGCTGCCCTTGTGTCGTATTTGGTCCGTCGGATCAGCATACAGACGAACAGGCTTTCCGATAGGAACTGAGTCCGTTGGATTTCCGACCGAAAACGGTCCGTCGGAAGTCCGATGCGGATTGTCCGCCGGATTCAGTCCGCCGGATTCAGTCCGTCGGACCAGTCCGATAGGAAAGTCCACTCGTGTGTACGCTGCGTAAGAGCCAGCAGGTGTTCACCAGAGCCTCTAGTGAGGAGGATGGGTTTGGCTGCAGCTGTCACAGATCAGCTGTGGAGCTGATCTGTGTCTCACCTTTACTGCTGTAGGCCGGCTGGCACCTGTTCCACTAGCTTGTGTTCAGCTCTGCTGCACTCTGCAGCTATGGGTGTCGCCGCCCTCACCTGTTTCTTATTATATGATTCCTTCCTGCTACTTCCTGTCCAGCCCCTCATGCGCTTCTCTATTTAAATCCCTCTCTGACCAGTTCTGGTTGCTTGAGCAACATTTGTTTGAGCTCCCTTCGTGTAACCTGAATTAACCTGACCTATGGTGAACAGATCTCTTGTGTACCGACTCGGTTTGTTCTGATTACGTTGTCTGCAGCCCGCCCTCACCTTGGCTCGCTATCCAGCTCTCCTTTGCTTCATCCATCCTTCCTTCCTTGTCTGACAGTGTCTTCTGGTACTTCCCTAGCGAGCAGGGTGAACCTGGCGGTCGTGACCTGGGGTCAGCACATAGCTAAGCCCAAACCCTCGTGAGGGGGTCCCTGGAAGAATACCGGCTGGCCCTTAGACTCCATGCCCTGGGGGATCCCCTGTCACCTGCTCACCTGTGGGCTCACTGTAAGTAGTATTGTGACAGTTTGCTCAAGCCATGAGCACCTCTGAGAAATCGGCCACTGACCGGAGGATCAAATGCAACATCTATTTCAGAGACTTAACTCCCAGCAAGAAAATCAAGAGCAAATAATGCTAGTCCCTCAGGATCTTGCCTCCCGTCTGGATCATCTGCAACTCGCTGCAACTTCAGCTCCTCTCATTCCTGCTTCTGCTTCAGCTGCTCCCGTGTTACCCGTTACATCTGGCAATCCCTGCCTGCATCTACCACCGCCACCTCGTTTTTCTGCCGACCCTAAGGCTTGTCAGGGCTTCATTAATCAGTGTTCCATCCACTTTGAACTTTCCAGCCACCATTTTCCAACTGATTGCGCCAAAGTCGCATATACCATCTCTCTCCTCACCGGTGATGCTCTAGCTTGGGCCTCCCCACTCTGGGAATCACACGATTCTATCACCTCCAACCTCCAGCTCTTTTTGGATGCATTCCGGAAAACTTTTGATGAGCCCGGCAGAGTGTCTTGGGCTGCTGGGGCCCTCCTTCGTCTTCGTCGGCAAGGAATGACAGTCGGCCAATACACAGTTCAATTCCGTACGCTGGCCGCTGAACTCAAATGGAATAATGAGGCCCTTATTGCTACCTTCTGGCAAGGCCTATCTGAGCGTGTCAAGGATGAACTCGCTGGACACACCATTCCTACCACATTGGATGATTCAATTGCATTGAGCATTCAAATAGACATTCGCTTCCAGGAACGGGCCCTGGAGAAATCCAGATCCAGTCATCCCCCTGCTGGCCATCCAGTGCAGGTAGTCCAAAGACCCGTGGAACCCTCTCCATCTTCAACCTCTCACATGTTGGAAGGACCTATGCAACTTGGGCGAACTCACCTCACTCCTGAGGAACGTGCCGTTGCATGGGATTGGGCTTGTGCCTTTATTGTGGCGATAAAAGACATCTTTTGAACTCCTGTCCAGTCCGTCCGGGAAATTCCAGGGTCTAGGTCACTCGGAGGGAGGTGATCTAGACCGATCCTTTAATTTTGTCCGCTTCTCTTGTTTCACCCTTCCCGTGGCTATCCACTGGGCTCAAAATGCCTCAACTCTCTGTATACGTGGATTCTGGTGCTGCCAGGAATTTCATTGAACAATCTTTAGCTTCTGAGTTGGGCATTGCCTTTGTTTCCTTGGCTATACCCCTTTCCGTGACTGCAGTAGATGGCTCCTTCTTGCCTATGAGCCCCATCTGGTTTAAAACCCCTCCTATTGTCTTACACATTGGGGTTTTGCATGCTGAGATCTCTTTTCTAATTCTGCCTAAATCCTCCAGTCCCATCATCCGGGGCCGTCCATGGTTGCAGAAACACTCCCCGCATCTTGGACTGGAATTCTGTACAAGTATTGGCTTGGGGTCCTTCGTGTCAGCAACAATGTATTTCCAAGGTGCTACCTCCTCCTTCCATTCCTCTGGCTGAGGCCTCCACAACTCCCATGTTGCCTTCCCAATATCAATCTTTCTGAGATGTTTTCTGCAAAAAGTCAGCTGATGGCCTTACTCCACAGAGACTATGACTGCTCCATTGATCTGTTACCTGGGACCTCTCCTCTCCGAGGCTGAGTCTACCCTCTATCCCTGAGACACAAGCCATGTCTGAATATTCGGGAAAACCTGCAAAAAAGGGTTTCATCAGGAAATCAAACTCACCTGCCAGAGCCGGGTTCTTCTTTGAAGCGAAAAAAGATGGTTCACTCCGTCCATGCATTGACTACAGGGGCCTTAACGCCATCACCGTGAAGAACCGATACCCTCTTCCTTTAATTTCGGAACTCTGACAGGCTGCGAGGTACTCATATTTTTACCAAACTGGATCTTAGAGGAGCCTACAATTTAATAAGAATCAGGGCAGGAGATGAATGGATGACCGCCTTTAACACCAGGGACAGACATTATGAATATCTTGTGATGCCCTTTGGCTTATGCAATGCCCCAGCGGTCTTCCAAAATTTGGTTAATGAGATCTTCCGCGACCTTCTGTATGTCTGTGTTATTGTATATCTGGATGATATTCTTATTTTCTCACCAGACTTACTTACCCATCATCTTCATGTGAAAGCTGTGCTGCAGCGTCTATGGGACAATTATCTATATGCAAAATTGGAGAAATGTCTTTTTGAACTAACACAAGTTCCATTTCTGGGCTACATAATCTTGTGACATGGCCTCCTCATGACCTAGCCAAACTTTGGCCATCTCTGAGTGGCCCCAGCTCTCTGGTCTTAAAGCCACCCAATGCTTTTTGGGCTTCACCAATTAATTCGTAAGTACTCCACCTTGGTGGCCCCTATTACATCTCTCACTTGCAAGGGTGTCAATGCCCGTCTCTGGTCCACTGAAGCCATTGATGCTTTCCTTAAACTCAAGGCAACCTTCCTCTCCGCCCCAATTCTCCTACGTCCGGACATTCCAAACCCTTTTCTTTGGAGGTTGATGCCTCTTCAGTAGGAGTCGGTGCCGTCCTACTCCAAGCTTAGAAGGGCAAGTCTCAGTCTTGCGGATTCTTTTACAAGAAGTTTTCTGATGCGGAGAAGAACTATACCATTGGGGACCGTGAGCTACTCGCTATTAAACTAGCTTTTCAAGAATGGCAACATCTTCTAGAGGGTTCTCCCCATTGTATTACCATCTATATTGATCATAAAAATTTGCAGTATTTACAATCCGCAAAATGCTTGAACCCACGTCAAGTTCGCTGGGCCCTCTTTTTCGCCCACTTCAACTTTAACATTTTTCGTCCAGGTGCCAAAAACCTTCGAGCCGATGCCTTGTCCAGGTCGTTTGATGTCAGCGATTCTGAGAATCACCTAGATCCTGGTCCCATCATCCCTCCGCATGGTATTCTAGCCACTACTCAGCTCCTGTCTACGCAGCCTCCTCCAGGTAAAACTTTTGTAGTTCCCGCACTTCGTCTCAGACTCCTTGCCTGGGCCCATGACTCCAAGTTCTCTGGACATCCTGGCATACCTCGTACTTGTGACTTTCTTGTGCGTCATTACTGGTGGTCTTCTCTTTGTAAGGATGTCAAGGAATACGTTCAAGCTTGTACGGTTTGTGTACTATCCAAATTTTCCACATCCGCCACTGCTGGGTTGCTTTTGCCCTTACCAGTTCCCAATATACATTGGCGTTGTATTTCCATGGACTTTATCTCAGCTCTGTCCCCCTCAACAGGTTCTATAGTCACCTGGGTAGTGGTGGATCGGTTCTCCAAAATGTGTCACTTGATTCATCTCCCAGGCCTACCTTCTGCTCCCAGTCTTGCCACAACTTTCATTAAGGAGATCTTCATGGGATGCCTTCACATATCGTCTGACAGAGGGGTTCAATTTACTGCTTGGTTTTGGGGAGCCTTGGCCAGCTCCTTTGGGATTAAATTGGATCAGCCTTTCATCTCCAGTCCAATGGGCAAACGGAACATGTTAATCAAAATGTAGAATGTTTTCTTCGTGCCTTCATCTCAGCCCACCAAGATGACTGGGTGGATATTTTGCCCTGGGCAGAGTTTGCCTTAAACCATAACTCCAATGCCAGTTCTGCAAAATCTCCCTTCTTCACTGTTTACGGGCAGCATCCATCTGTTCCCTTTCCTGTTCCCATTTATCCTCTTGTACTATTAGCAGCTGAAACTCAAAGGTCCTTCAACTCAAATTGGAAAGAAGTCTCTGAGAATCTTCATCTAGCTGCTTCCAGGCATAAAACGGCAGCAGATCGTCATTGCCGTCTGGCTCCCAAGTTCCTGCCTGGTGATAGAGTTTGGCCAAGCACATCCGACTCCAGGTGCTCTCAATGAAATTTGCCCCTCGCTTCATTGGTCCATTTCCTATTCTCCATCAGATCAATCCAGTTGCTTTCAAGCTTCGTCTGCCCCCTCATCTCAGGATACCCAATGCCTTCTATGTCTCCCTGCTCAGGCCACTGGTCCTCAATCGCTTCTCTCACCCCACTCCTGTGGCTGATACCATGGATCAGTATGAGATTTAAGAAATATTGGACTCCAAGTACTCCCGAGGGAGGCTACTCTGATTGCTTGGAAAGGGCTATGGTCCAGAGGAGAGGTCTTGGGTTCCTGCCACCGATGTCTCAGCCCCACGTTTGGTGACCAGATTCCATCGGAAATTTCCCTCCAAGCCAGCCCCCAGACATGTAGGGGGACCTCGTAAGAGGGGGGTACTCTCCGCAGACTCTTCAGCTCCGAAGAAGAAAGAAGAAGCATTTAAAGTAATTGTCAAAAACTGTCTTGTCATTTTTAACATTTTTGACACTTTTTTGTGAATTTGTTAGGGGTACTTTTGTACCCCCTTACCATTTCACACAGGGGGAGGGCAGGGATCTGGGGGTCCCCTTGTTAAAATTCTCTGGTTATCAATGCAGGTTTACCTGCTGTCTGTTGGTTCCTGGCCCCAGTTATTCCCACTTATACGTGGGTGCCCGGGGCGTTGATGACCGACTTCAGAATAACAGTTATGTTAAGGTTATGAAGTTGTTCTCTATTTTTCAGTTGTGCCTTTAAAGGTTTTTTTTACAGTGCTATGTGCCTAATTTCCTTTTATATAATGCTGATGTTCCTACTATGGAAAAATGCTGAGTGGTTCTGTTGGGCCACTGCTCCCCTAGTTGTGCCAGAACTTGGTCTGGGCAATCGTCCTGACCAATCTCCGACCCCCCCCCCCCAGTGGGCCCTTTGTCCCACTACTGTAGACAACTATGTTGTATGGATATTTTTTACTCCGAATATTATTCTGTGTCTTCACGTTTTTCTACATGATCTCCTTTTCTCATCTTACACTTGACCCTTTTTCTCCTTTCAACCATTCTTCCCTTTTCTGAGTCAGCAGGGCTTGAGCTCGAGGGAGCCAAATCAACCTTCTCCTTACATTTAATATGATACTAAATTGGCTGTCCCTGAATGTTCAGGGCATGAACTCTCCTCAAAAAAAAATGAACATTTTTAAATATCTCAAGAGGCAACAGATCGATATAGCATGCCTGCAAGAGATGCATTTTTCAACTGCCTCTTGTCCTAAATATTAGGAAGCTCAATATCCTCAGGTCTTCTTGGCCAATGCCCTGACCAAGCAAAAGCGGTGCTCATTGCCTTCCGCAAGTCAGTTCCTTTCAGTTGCACTAAACAGATAGCGGACCCAGACGGTAGGTACTTATTATTGTAAGGTACTATCCAAGACACAGAAGTCACTATTATGACTTATTATGTTCCACACTCTGCCCCAGGACTTTTTTGACCAATATCTGCGGCCTGCTAGCATCCCTTCAAAAGGGTACTCTCCTTCTTGTGGGAGACTAACTTAGCTTTGGACCCTTCTCTGGACAAATATCCCTCAGAACGTGCGTCCCCCTCCCCTGATGCCAAGAAATTTGTTCGATCTCTGCAAACCCATGATCTGGTCGACCTCTGGAGAAAATTTCATCCCCTGGGTAGAGACTACATACACAAACTACTCACACCCCTATCATTCTCACTCCAGAACTGACCATGTGTTTATGCTGAGGAAACATTTCACCCTTATCGTTTATACTTCCATCCTTGCCGCTCCGTGGTCAGATCACGATCCTGTTTTGGTGGTTTGTCTCTCCATTCTTGATAAACCTCAACACTCGCCCTGCGTGATGAATGATTCACTCTTATCCCTCCAAGAGGTCCAAGCTGAAATTCTGAAAGCCTCGGCGGACTTTTTCTGCATTAATGCGGGTTCGGTCTCATCTCCTGTAACTCTCTTGGGAGCATACAAGGCGGTTCTTTAGGGGACACATCATACAGCTGGCTTTGAACAGTAAAAAAGGGAGGACAGGCCATATTGGCCCCATAAAGAATGAGGAAGGACATCTGGTTACAAAGGATGGGGAGATGGCGAAGGTATTGAATTTATTCTTCTCCTCAGTCTTCACGAGTGAATCGGGGGGCTTCAGTAACCAAAACTGCAGTGTTTATCCTCATGACACAACACAGGAAGCACCTCCATGGTTAACAGAGGACTGAATTAAAATTAGACTTGAGAAACTTAACATTAATAAATCACCGGGACCAGATGGCTTGCATCCGAGGGTACTTAGGGAACTCAGTCAAGTGATTGCCAGACCGTTGTTCCTAATTTTTACAGACAGTCTATTGACTGGAATGGTACCAGCTGATTGGAGAAAAGCCAATGTAGCACCAATATTTAAAAAGGGCCCAAAATACATCCCTGGGAATTACAGACCAGTTAGCCTAACATCAATAGTATGTAAACTCTTGGAGGGGATGATAAGGGACTATATACAAGATTTTAGTAATAAGAACGATATCATTAGCAGTAATCAGCATGGATTCATGAAGAATCGTTCTTGCCAAACAAATCTATTAACCTTCTATGAGGAGGTGAGTTGCCATCTAGATAACGGAAGGCCCATAGACGTGGTGTATCTGGATTTTGCAAAAGCATTTGACACAGTTCCCCATAAACGTTTACTGTACAAAATAAGGTCCGTTGGCATGGACCATAGGGTGAGTACATGGATTGAAAGCTGGCTACAAGGGCGAGTTCAGAGGGTGGTGATAAATGGGGAGTACTCAGAATGGTCAGGGGTGGGTAGTGGGGTTCCCCAGGATTCTGTGCTGGGACCAATCCTATTTAATTTGTTTATAAACAACCTGGAGGATGGGATGTGAAAACCCGCCACAATTTTCATGGTGGACCACGAATGGGTTCACGCTTATGCACTGCCTGTTCACTCCTACTAGGATACTACCAGTGACAGTATCATATGAAATTCAAATTTCATATATATATACTCCCTTTTTTTTGCATTGTACTGACCATATTCCTTATACACCCAATTCAAGCGTTGAACTGCAGAGGGTGTAACACAGGTCCATCATAAAAATTACCTTATTAGAACAGCGCCATGCCTATGTTCTATTTATATTCAACTTGAGTACATCCCACCTCGGTGGTAGTGTATTTGTAGGGGCAGCAGTTCACTTTCAGTGTACCCCATCATATTTTTAACCTATCCTTTTCTGTACTTGCATCCTGTGCGGATTGACCTATATACATCTCTACTGTCATTCAATGCCCTACGTTCTTCACATTGTATCTCCTTGCGGGAACACTATAGCTACCTACAACTTAGGCATTTCCTCTAACAACTCATTAAGTCCCGTCCTACCCCATATATTCTGACGCCTTTCAAGAGTATATGTAGAGCTAGACCTCACTCTCCGGGCCTGATGTCTCTGATCTATTCTTCTATAATCTCTGCAAGAAAAGCCCCCGCTTAGACCCTATCATCTTCAATGGGAAAAAGAACTGGGAAGGCAGCTTGATCCAGAGGACTGGCAGGCTATAACTATAGCCATTTCCTGTTAGAATATTGAGGATATTTGTGATTGTTGCACAGACCTGCGCTACTCTTACTACATTATATTACTTAGCCAAGTTGCTTAATCTTTTTCTAGTTCCCAAGTTATTTACAGTAGAATGTCCCCTCACAGAATGTCAAATGCATGTCAGCATAAAGCCAAACTTGTAGTAAGTCCAAGCTTCAGGCTGTAACAGTTTTTAGCTAATTTGCTTTGTACCTTACTATATGATGTATATTGTATGCAGTGCTAGGACAAGGCCAACTAGTGCCCAGGACAGAGATGACAAAATGCGCCTCTCCCCCTACAATATGTGAGCATCATGTCTCAGCAAAATTCCCTTCCTTACCTCCAAAAAAATCCATTACTGATCATCCCCATCTCCCCCTGTAGAAATACTTTCATCCCCAGCACAAATGTTTATTTATTTATGAGCCAGGGTATAGAGGAAACAGGTATGGGGTCGGAATCAACAAGGTCATTCGTGGCCCACAGCAGCATCTGATATGTGTCATGAAGATGGGAGAGCAGAGCTATGCTTGCTGCTGTGTAACAGGCCTGCAAGTTAGGGACTGAAAGGCCACAATTGATCCAACGAGCATACAAAATCTGTTTTTTTTTTTAGTCGAGGATTATTGGAACCCCAGACAAAACTGCAAAAGCTTACGTTGATGTATTCTTAAGTTATGTGAAGGTACTAAAACAGGCAAGACAGGCAAATAAAGCAATTTCAGGAGATAGGACATACGGATTGCGGTTATCCTGCCAAACCAAGACAATGGTAAATGGGACCAGGAAGAAATTGTGTCAGACAATCTTGAATAAAGGATGGGAAATTGGCCTGGTACAAATTAAAATCAACAACCTTGCTCATATAAAACTATTGTGCAAAAAAGCGTATTCGATATAAATAAAGTACAAGTGCAAGGTCTGTGCGAATCAATAGTGCAAACAAATCATAAAAGTGCTTATATGATAATACATACAATATTTTAACAAAACAAATACAAATCTAAACAGTGACAACTAATTAAAAAAAATATTATTATTTAAACTTCTATTTAAAATTATAATGTGATGTTCCAAAAAAAAAAAAAAAAAAATGAAATCCAAAAAAATCTGCAATATCCAGATTATCAAAGTGCTCCACCGCAATGCGAATCCTTCACCACTCCTACTCAAATAAACTCACCAGATCGTTATGCTTGTAAGGTTATAAACCAGCAGACATGCCAGAATTGTCTCCCAAATGGCACAGACAGCAGCTCACTTTCCTTATGGGTATATAGTCCGTATCTCATCTCATGAAAAACAGAAGGAAGTAGGAAGTAGCATAAAACCCTATCACAGGCTTTTATTTAAAACAATGACAATTCCACTCACATGTCAGGAGTGCCAACCCGCCACTAGGGAAACACGCTCAGCTTTGTTTCCTGTTCAACTCCAGGCTAAACATAGACTGCGAGTATGAACCGGCACACTCGATGGCATCAGCATCCTTGCCCCACCCTACGTACGTTTCATCATGTGACGTCTTCAAGGAGGATGGGTGGATGCAGGACAGTATATTCTAATGGTGGACATACCACACACTTTTTCTGGCAGAGATTTCTTCATCCACATCAATGTGAATGGAGGAATCTGTTAGGCGCTCTCTCTTTTTTCGTCCAGCCCACAGACTGCATGAAAAAAGATCATTACAATATATGGCCAGAAAGGACCAGCAACATACTGGTACGTAGCTGGACTTTGAGTGGTTATACTGGGATGATGCCTGCAGGTGTAGGCATCTTGGAAATGTTTTTTTTCAGCTGGCAGTCAACTTTCATGTAAAAGCAATCCTAGCAGCTAATTAACTGCTAGATTGCTTTTAAAAGCAGGAGGGGACATCCTCCTACATCCCGCCGCTTTCCATGGTTTTCTCAGGCTCTCCCGTCCCACTGGGGAACCCAAGAATGCAGCCGTTAGTTCTGTCAGCTGATCATATAACTGTACAGAGACTGGAATGGCTCTAATCATCTCTATGGCCTAAGAAACTATGAGCATTTCATCACTATATATAAACAGCGCCATTTTTAAAGAAAAATGGGAAAGCATCTTATCTTATCACACCTATTTTGGTGTGGTCAGATGCTTTAAGGGCAGAGGAGAGATATAGAGTCTAATAGACCCCACATTTTTTTTTTTTTTTTTTTTTTTTAAAGAAGAAGGAGTACCTGTCACTACCTGTTGCTATGATAGGGGATATTTACATTCCCTGTGATAATAATAAAAGTGTTAAAAAAAAAAAAAAAAAAAAAAAAAAGGGACAGTGTAAAAATAAAATATAAAAGCAAATTAAATAATAACAAAAACACACAGCAATTGCACCGTGCATGTGAGCTATCACCATGAACGTCAGATTGAGTGCAGTAATTCTAGTACTAGACCTCCTCTGTAAATCTAAAGTGGTAACCTGTAAAAGCTACATACATAAAAAAATGTATGTAGCGTGTTGCTGCTGCACAGGCATGTGCAATTTTAAAGCATGTGATGATTGATATCTATTTACTTGGCATAAGATCATCTTTTATACTGTACTAAAATATTGGCCAGTATATCGTGTTTTAGTGCATTAAAACTAAAAAAAAAAAAAAAAGTGTATTGAAAATCGCTGCGCAAATACCTTGTGTCAAAAAAATGTATTGTGTAGGGACTCTGATTTAAAAAAAAAAAAAAAAAAATTGTTTAGGAGTTCAAAGTCATTTTCTAGCAAACATTTTTTTATTTTTTCATATAAACAAAAAGTATCAAAAAAGGCTTGGTCTTCAAGTGGTTAGAAGAGTGGATGTGAGGTATAAGCTTCTAATGTTGGGCATGAAATGCCAGGACAGTTTAAACATCCCTAAATGACCCCTTTTTGGAAAGTAGGCACCCCAAGGTATTTGCTGAGAGGCATGTTGAGCCGATGGAATATTTTATTTTTTGCCACATTTTTCTGAAAAATTACATTTTTTTTTTAACAAAGTTGTCACTTAAATGATATATTGATATATTAAGTATGGTAATACCACATGTGTGAGACTTTTTGGCAGTCTAGCCGCATACAGGACACCGGAAACCAATTACCGCCTTCAGGCTTTCTACCATAAGAGCATAAATTGCACATTTCACTTCCTCACTACCTATCACTGTTTTGGAGATCCTGAAATGCCAAAGCAGCACAGCCCCCCCCCCCCCCCCCAAATTACCCTTTTTTTTGGAAAGTAGACAACCCAAGCTATTTAAATACATTCTGCTGCTTTTCCTAGAGTATAAGGATACCACAGATGTGAGACTTTTTGGCAGTTTAGCCACACACAGAACCTGAAAACGAATCACCACCTTCAGGCTTTCTAAGGGCTTAAATTTGCTAATTTCACTACCTCACTACTTATCACAGTTTCGGAGGCCCTGAAAATGTCAAGATAGTACAACCCCCCCCCAATGACACCTTTTCAGAAAGCAGACACCCCAAGAGGAGGCATGGTAAGAATTTTGCAGCTCTCATTTATTGCCACAATTTTTTGGAAAATGAAGAAAGAAAAAAACTAAAATGTATTTTTTTTTTTCAAATTTCAAAACCTTTGATAAAAAATGAGATCTGCAAATTACTCAACATGCCTCTTATCAAATTCCTTGGGGTGTCTACTTTCTAAAAAGGGGTCATTTGAGGGGGGGGGGGGTTGTGCTATCTTGGCATTTCAGGACCTCCAAAACTATGATAGGTAGAGGCGGGGACTTACTAAAACATTTAATGTGAAAATGGCTTAATGTAGCTTAACGTGTAAAAGTGCCTAAACCTCAATCAATTGCCCTGAAATTTTGCACTGCCTAAGATCTCAACTTCCCAAACCTATCCAAGAAGCTTCATGTGATTCGGTGGACCACAAGGCAAACTATGGACATTAAGCTTGTTTTTTGGAGAGCTTAATGTGGCTTAACATACAAAAAAAGACCTTAAATGTTATCCAATTTCCCCCAAACTTCACACAATAAAAGACTCTAGCCATGCCAACATATTCTGAAAATTTCAGCTCATTTAGTAAATCACACCAAATGCTATTCACATTAAGCTATATTTTACAATGCTAAAACATTTAATATGAAAATGGCTTAATGTAGCTTAATGTGTAATAAAGTGCCTAAACCTCAATCAATTGCCCTGAAACTTTGCACTGCCTAAGATCTCAACTTCCCAAACCTATCCAAGAAGTTTAATGCAATTTGGTGTTCCACAAGGCAAACTAGGGACTTTAAGCTTGTTTTTTGGGGAGCTTAAATGTACAAAAAAGACCTTAAATGTTAACCAATCTCCCCCACACAATAGAAGACTATACCCATGCCAACATATTCTGAAAATTTCAGCTCATTGGGTAATCACACCAAAAGTTTCACATTAAGCTATATTTTACAATGCTAAAACATTTAATGTAAAAATGGCTTAAAGTGGAGTTTCACCCATTTTACACAGTTCCTCACTCTGGTATCCCCTGTAAAAATCCTTTTCGCCATGGAATTTTTTTTTTTTAAAAAAAGGAAATACCTTAAATATCTTTTTTTTCTCTGGCATTTCCGGTAATCCCCGCCGAGGCGATTATGTCACTAGGTGATTTGCAAGGGCCCCTGGGATAACGGCGTCATGTATCCCAGGAGTCCTTCTGAATTGCCTAGTGACGAATTCTCACGATGATCGACGGAACGTCTGCCGTCGCCACTATGGCAACATGTCAGGACTCAAGAGGAAGGAGCACATTACTGCGCAGGCACGAGATGTGGAGGTGCCTGCTGCACCGATTCCCGGAAATGGATAGAAGAGGGCTTCAGATGCCCACAGTGGAGATGGACACTGTCAACTTCCGAGATCCAGATCTCTTTATTTATGTTTGAATAGAGAAAAAGTGAGTACTAGAATAACACTATCTAAAGATTGCATATAAAGTGGATCAAGTTGAATTGGAGTCTCAAAAAAAAAAAAAAAAAAATTTGAACTGGGGGATTGGAACTCCACTTTAATGTAGATAAACGTGTGATAAAGTGCCTACACCTCAATCACTTGCCCTGAAACTTTGCACAGAGTAAGATCTCAACTTCCCAAACTTATCCTATAAGTTACATGCGATTCGGTGTTCCACAAGGCAAACTAGGGACATTAAGCTTGTTTGTGGGGAGCTTAATGTGGCTTAATGTACAAAAAAGAAGACCTTAAATGTTAACCAATTTCCCCCAAACTTCATACAATAGAAGACTCTATCCATGCCAACATACTCAGAACATTTCAGCTCATTTGTTAAATCACACCAAAAGTTATTCACATTAAGCTATATTTTACAAAACCATAATGTGCCTAAACTTTCATAAATTGTCTTGAAACTTTGCATAACCTAAGTTTTCAACTTCCCAAACCTATCCTAAAAGAGTCATGGATTTTGGTCTCACACAAAGAAAATTAAGGTGTTAAGCTTTTTTTTTTTGGGGGGGGGGGGGGGCTTAACTTACAATAAAGTGCCTAAACCTTAATCATTGCCTTGAAACTTTGCACAACTCAAGCTTTCAGCTTCCCCAAACCTATCCTAGATGTTTCATGGATTTTTGTTTTCCACAAAACAAGTGAGTGAGATTAAGCTTGTGAAGCCCCTACCACCCTTTGTGTAGTGGATGTAGTGTGAGACAGCCAATGGGGGAATATTATGCGTGTGTGCGTGCTCACCAGCCATTTACTAGGGGTTTCTTGGCCAGTGGTGCATGCTGGGGAAGTGCATATATACTTAGGAGAATTGCCATATGCTCAGTCTTCATACAGCCTACATCCAGGCTTGTCCTGGAGAGGGGAATGCTCAAGTGTGGGAAAGGTTTGACTAGGACTCAAGCCTAGAAGAGGCCTCACATGCTGATTGAGGAGGAGAATCAGAGAGGCTGGATGGCTACTGGAGATATCTGTTACTGGAAAGGACCTAAGGAGCAAGTCTGGTGTCCCTCCTACTGAAGATCTTATGTCTATTCCCTATTCAGCTGTTTCTCTAATACCCAGTGTCAGCCTGTGCTCCTATTGATTCTGCACTGTGGAATACTGAAAAGGGACTGGTGAGTCTGGAGTTATGTTCTAATCTAGTTTTGCCATGGATGTTCTCAGCCCTATGCCTTCTGTCAGTTATTGAGTTCTCCAATAAAGCATTTAAAAAGGTACTTAAAAATGACTGGCGCCAAACCTTTCTTTGACCATACAGCCCTTCACTGGTCTAGGATCTGCCCGAGATCAAAATGTCTGTCTTCCCTGCCTTTGGGTGTCCATGCTATGCCTCTGGGGGTCAGGGGGTGCTGTACTTTTTCGATGTTATCCAATTTCCCCAAAATTCCCACAATGGAAAACTGTATCTATGTCAGCATATTCTAAAAATCTCAGATTGTTTGGTAAAACAGACCAAAGGTCATTCACTTTTAACAATTTTATTATAGTCCTGAAACATTTAATTGGAATAGTTTAAAGGGTAAGTTCACCTTTACAGAAAATCTGTAAGGTGAACTTACACTGGACCCCCTCCGCATCCCCCTCGCCCACACAAGTTCCCCCAAGGGAGAGTGGCTCTCCAACCGGACACTCAAGAAGAGGAGGAGCCAGGACCACTGAGGGACCCCCAGAAGAGGAGGATCGGTGCTACTCTGTGCAAAACCAACTGCACAGGAGGGTAGTATGAAATGTTTGTTTAAAAAAAAGAGAAATTAACCTTTTCATATCCTTTAAGCTAAAGTCACTAATTTCCCTTGTGGGAAACCAAAATCCATATTCAGGATAGGGTTGGGAAGATAAAAACTTTGGTTGGCAAAGTTTCAAGTCTATTGATTAACCACTTCAGCCCCGGAAGAATTTGCCCCCTTAATGAATAATAAATATCCCAAAAAAAAAAAAAATTCTTCATCAGTTTAGGTCAATATATTCTTCTACATATTTTTTGGTAAAAAAAATAGCAATAAGCGTATATTGATTGGTTTGGGCAAAAGTTATAGCATCTACAAAATAGGTAATAGATTTATGGTATTTTTATTATTTATTTATTACTAGTAATGGCTGTGATCTGCGATTTTTAGCGGGACTGCAACATTGTGGCGGACAGATCGGACACTTAACATTTTTTTGGACCATTGACATTTATACAGCAATCAGTGCTAGAAAAATGCACCAATTACCACACACATCGGGTCCCTCACCGTGCAGCGGGCACATGCCTGCTATGGCTCCTAAAGGATATTTCTTCAGTGTTGTTACATAAAAAGATATAATACAATATTTACAAAAATGTGAGGGTGTACTCACTTTTGTGAGATACTGTACCTCTTATGTGCAGTGTTTTTTTTACAGAGCAGCCCTGATCCTCCTCTTCTCAGTTTCCTCCCTGGCGCTCCTGGCTGCTTCCTCCTGCCAACTGCCCCCACAGCAAGCGGCTTGCTATGGGACACTCGAGCTGGGCCGCAGCTTTGTGCGTTCATTTAGACACTGAGCCATGATTCGGCCCACCCCCTCTCCTCTGATTGGCTACCTGACTTTGATTGACAGCAGTGGGAGTCAATGGTGACACTGCTGTGTCTCAGCCTCTTCAAAACAAGCTTAACCACTTGCCAACCAGCAGCTGCAGTTTTACATGGCTTGGCGAAATGATGTTATGTTACATTGCTTCACCCTGTAGCCACTAAGGGCATGCCCACAGAGACTATGTGAGTGTCCGGCGGGCACAATGTCCCCGGGCACCCGCGATCACTCGTGACACAGCGAGAACTTGGATCTGTGTGTGTAAACAGCGATCTGTCATTTCCCCTAGTAAGTCCCATTCCCCCCTTCAGTTAGAACATGCAGAGGGAACACAATTAACCCCTTGCTCGCCCCCTAGTGTTAACCCCTTCACTGCCAGTGACATTTTTACAGTAACCAGTGCATTTTTTCTAGCACTGATCGCTGTAAAAATGCAATGGTCCCAAAAATGTGTCAAAAGTGTTCGATGTGTTGCCATAATGTCGCAGTCCGGAAACAAAACAAAAAAAAAAAAATAATTCGCAGAGGTGATCAAATACCACCAAAAGAAAGCTCTATATGTGGGGGAAAAAAAAAGGACATCAATTTTGTTTTGTGTTTTTGTCAGGGAGCCACTTCGCATATATAATAAAACTAAACAAAAGGCATATATAATATATATATATATATATATATATATATATATACACACACACACACACATATACATACATACATACATACATACATACATACCTGTCAAAAATATTAATAAGCAAACAAAAAAAAAAAACTATTAGTTAATAAAATAGAAAAGAAAAAAAAAAAATCACCAGGAAAATTACAATTGAATAGAGAAAGAGACTATAGAGTTAATCAGTGCTGATTAGAGAAAACTAAATTGTTAATAAGGAGTTTAACAGAGGAACATTTAATTATAAAAAACATTTTTTTTTTTTTTTTTTTTTTTTTACTTGTCAAGGTTGCTTTAACTCTCTTCACCTGCAAATCGAGGTTCATCCCTTTAATCTGTGAATGCAAAACACAGAAAGTTACAATTGATACAATGATTCAATGTAATTTTCTGTGATGTGGTTGTTGATAAACATTGCCAGCCTGCTTCTTTTTTTTTTGACAGCTCCTGCTGAATTGTTGTGTACTGAGACAGAGACAGGAAAGCGTCCTGGCAGCAGAGCAGGACTAGATGTACTAGACATGATCTGAGTACATTGACAATATGTTTTTGGGCGCTAATAAACTTGTGACTCGCGCTAATAACAAACAAAGTAAATATAAGGGTGGTGAGACATCACCTTAAACAAAATTCAAATATGTATGTGACCATATAACATATGGAAAAAGCATGTGCAATAAATGATGAAACTAGCATCAGAGACTACAATATATAGTGCAACAAAAATTAGAAAATGGCTTGTGTTAGTCCATGTGTGAACACCCAAGTATGGTGTTAAATCAAGTAAGGGTCCAGTTATATGAAAACACAAGTGCTTGGGTCCACCACCATAAATAGAGTGCCTGGCCGCTTAGCAGAAACCCATGACCCCCCATTACAGAGGGTCTGAGTGGGCTGTTGAATCTTACTACTCCGGACCACCATAAAGCCAAGATGGATAGCTGGAATGGGACATCAGGGACTATAGTGTAGATGGATAGAGCCACGGGAAACCTGGCCCTCAGCGGAATGATGTAACCATAAAAAGAGAAGGGGAGGGCTCCGATAGTGTAAAATCATAAGGCTTTATTAAAACAAATAAAGTATACACTCACATGTAAGATCAGGAATAAACATTCTTGGAGAAACAGTCTGTGGCACCGGCTGGATGCTCACAGACGGCCCGTCCTGCTGGTCTTCGTAACAACAGTGAGAGGTGACACGATGACGCCACTCAGCCCTACGCTGCGTTTCGTAAGCAAATTACATCTTCCAGGGGCACGGGCGGCGCATCGCATCACCTCCCTAAATAGTAAAGGAAAAAAAAAAAAAATCAAGCCTCATTCTGGGTTCCCCCGCATCAGTGGACTTCCGCGTTAGCCTGGATATCGCAAACAACCATGTTCATCTGCGCATGCTGTGACATGGTTGTTGATAAACATTGCTAGCCTGCTTCTTTTTTTGACAGCTCCTGCTGAATTGTTGGGTACTGAGACAGGGAAGCGTCCTGGCAGCAGAGCGGAAGGACTAGATGTACTAGACATGATCTGTGTACACTGACGACATGTTTTTGGGCGTGTCTAGTGCGCCCAAAGTCTGCAACTGGTTAAGGATTGTAAAAAAATGGTTAAATGTGAATAACTTTTGGGGTGATTTACAAAACGATCTGGAATTCTTGAATAGGTTTGGGAAGTTGAGAACTTAGGCTGTGCAAAGTTTCAGGGCAATTGATTGAGGTTAAGGCACATTATGGTACGTTAAGCCCTTTACATTAAACATTTTAGCATTGTAAAATATAGCTTAATGTGAATAACTTTTGGTGTGATTTACTAAATGAGCTGAAATTTTCAGCATATGTTGGCATGGATAGAGTCTTCTACTGTGTGAAGTTTGGGGGAAATTGGTTAACATTTAAGGTCTTTTTTGTACGTTAAGCTCTCCAAAAAACAAGCTTAATGTCCCTAGTTTGCCTTGTGGAACACCGAATCGCATGAAACTTCTTGGATAGGTTTGGGAAGTTGAGATCTTAGGCTGTGCAAAGTTACAGGGCAATTGATTGAGGTTTAGGCACTTTATTACATGTTAAGTTACATTAAGCCATTTTCACACCTATGCGAATTAGATGTGCATTTCTCCGCATCTATTCGCATAGCAGGAGAATGTGACTGGCTCCCTATGGAGCCGGTTCACATATCTCCGGGGCGGCTTCAGAGCGCACTGCACAAAAATGCTGTTCATCTTTGGCTCAGTTTCAGGGCCGAATTCAGGCATAGAATCGGCCCTGATTCATCCCTGAAATGGGGAACAGGGACGCACAGCGCTCCTGTGTGATCCGCAGCCCGTTATAGTGTGAACCCGGGCTAAATGTTTTAGCACTGTATAATATAACTTAACGTGACTAACTTTTGGTGTGATTAACCAAATGAGCTGAAATTTTCAGAATGTGTCGGCATAGATAGAGTCTTCTATTGTGTAAAGTTTGGGGGAAATTAGTTAACATTTAAGGTCTTTTTTGTATGTTAAGCCACTTGAAGCTCCCCAAAAATCAAGCTTAATGTCCCTAGTTTGCCTTGTGGAACACCGAATCGCATGAAACTTCTTGGATAGATTTGGAAATGTAAAAGTTTCACGGTAATCAATAGAGGTTTAGGCACTTTATTACACATTAAGCTACATTAAGCCATTTTCACATTAAATGTTTTAGTATGTCCCGTAGTGATGATGTGAAATAAGCAATTTACGCCTTTAGAAAGCCTGAAGGAGGTGATTGGTTTTTGGGGTCCTGTACACTGCTAGACTACCAAAAAGTCTCACATGTGGTATCCAAACTTTCAGGAAAAATGTTCGGTCTTTTCACTTATATCGCAAAAAATTTAAATCCCAGTGGTGATCAAATACCACCAAAAGAAAGCTCTATTTGTGGGAAAAAAAAGGACATACATTTAGTTTGGGTACAGCGTTGCATGACCATTCAATTACCAGTTAAAGTAGCACAGTGCCAAATAGCAAAAAATACTCTGGTCATGAAGGGGGTAAAACCTTCCGGAGGTCAAGCGGTTAAATATTTCATGATTAGGGCAAATGTTTGGGCTATATTTGTTTAACCCCTAAAATTGAACCTGCCTGGTACTTAATTATTCAGTTATTTGAACCTTCAAGAATTGGCTTTGTGGTATGGATTTTTTTTTTTCTTCTTTTTTCTCTTTTACAATAAAAGCACCATTGCTATATAAATCAGCTTCCAAGTGTCACAAATCACAGATTATGTTAAAGGATACTTGTGTGTGTATAACGGGGTAGTACAAAAGCAGACAATAGTCTTTATAAAGATAATAATGCTTGATGTGCTTGAGGTGATTGTAGCCATGCAAAAAAAAAGTATCACAGACAGTACTCATTTTTTTTTTTTTTAAGAAAATAGGTGAAATTGCACTTATTACAAAAATAAATAGGGAAAATAAGTGCATTGTTTTATTGTAAGTGTACTGTATATATATTTAGCGAGTGCCCCACTCTGTCACCTGCAACTTCTCCAAGCTGGCCTTAACGAGTACACAGGCTTTTCACAGAAGGGAGAGCTGCTTGTCAGTCCCTGCATGGGCTTTTCACCTCCCTCCCTCTCCTCTTACACACACACACACACACACACAGGCTATTCTGTTCCTCCCCTGTGTTCTTATTAGCAGGAGGAAGAAAGCCAATTAAAGGAGCAGTTACAGGAACCAATCAATGGGGCTTTAACAAGCAGCAGCTGAAAAGAAAACTGGACAATGAAGTTACATAGTTACATAGTAGGTGAGGTTGAAAAAAGACACAAGTCCATCAAGTCCAACCTATGTGTGTGATTATGTGTCAGTATTTCATTACATATCCCTGTATGTTGCGGTCATTCAGGTGATTATCTAATAGTTTCTTGAAGCTATCAATGCTCCCCGCTGAGACCAACGCCTGTGGAAGGGAATTCCACATCCTTGCCGCTCTTACAGTAAAGAACCCTCTACATAGTTTAAGGTTAAACCTCTTTTCTTCTAATTGTAATGAGTGGCCACGAGTCTTATTAAACTCTCTTCTGCGAAAAAGTTTTATCCCTATTGTGGGGTCACCAGTACAGTATTTGTAAATTGAAATCATATCCCCTCTCAAGCGTCTCTTCTCCAGAGAGAATAAGTTCAGAGCTCGCAACCTTTCCTCATAACTAAGATCCTCCAGACCCTTTATTAGCTTTGTTGCCCTTCTTTGTACTCGCTCCATTTCCAGAACATCCCTCCTGAGGACTGGTGCCCAGAACTGGACAGCATACTCCAGGTGCGGCCGGACCAGAGTCTTGTAGAGCGGGAGAATTATCGTTTTATCTCTGGAGTTGATCCCCCTTTTAATGCATGCCAATATTTTGTTTGCTTTATTAGCAGCAGCTTGGCATTGCATGCCATTGCTGAGCCTATCATCTACTAGGACCCCCAGGTCCTTTTCCATCCTAGATTCCCCCAGAGGTTCTTCCCCCAGTGTATAGATTGCATTCATATTTTTGCCACCCAAATGCATTATTTTATATTTTTCTACATTGAACCTCATTTGCCATGTAGTCGCCCACCCCATTAATTTGTTCAGGTCTTTTTGCAAGATTTCCACATCCTGCGGAGAAGTTATTGCCCTGCTTAGCTTAGTATCGTCTGCAAATACAGAGATTGAACTGTTTATCCCATCCTCCAGATCGTTTATGCAGTCCCACTGCAAAGCTGCTCACTAACTTTTACAGGCACAGAACTACAAAACCCAGCCTGCATTGCATAGAAAGGAGAGGATGATGGGATAGACTAAAAAATTATCTGCAGACAAGGCCAACAGCCTCGTTTCCTTGATCCCATCATGAGAACACCATCCTGTTGCTGTGTGAGGGGACTGCGGCCTACCACATCTGCAGCCAGGAGAATCGTTTGATCACTTTTTCGAGGACTGCTGAATGCTTACAGGATTGGTGAGGGGGCTTTGCCCAGGAATCCTATTGCCTTCCATAAACACCACACTTGAACACTGCACAGACACCTGTTATCCGGACCACATAGAGGAATGCTATATCACAACAACAGCTATTTTACATTGCTCCTCATCACGCTGTTACATTGAGGGGCCCTTGTTCATAAAGCTCCAATGTGCCGGTGAAGATAATCGCAAGGCCTTGCATTTAGAACATTATTGTTGTCATTCTTAAAGGGGACACACTACTGATACTTGTAGTATATTATTCCCAATAGACCTTGAGGTATTATAGGCTGGCCTGGGGTTCCCCTTTAGTAATATTAATATCCACAATTATCATTAGCTTGCTACACACTGGTGTTACTTTTGTTGTTACTAATTGCAATTTATTGCTTTTAATAGAAATTGTTTCAACCAAGTCTTGGCTACTTATACAGGACTTGGTCGACTAACATCACCTTAAACCTCTTCTTTTGACCTGAGAGTGCTGAACTGCATCTGTGTGTTATTACTATACTATTCTATTTATCATATTGCTAGGTGTGCCAGTAGGGGCTGAGACGCTTCTTGGGGTTGAGAGGCAGAGTAATGGATTGAGCCAACTTAAACAGCTTCTTCAGGGTATCGCCACATATGTTTACAGATTGTTGTAATCATTGCCTTTTCTGAGATTAGGAATGTTAACTATGATCATATTTATGATTTTAAACACTGTGTCTCACTACTTATTTTTATTATCATCATACAGGATTTATATAGCGCCAACAGTTTGCGCAGCACTTTACAATATAAAGGGAGTCAATATAGTTCCAATACAATAAAATACAAGAGGGTTAAAGACAGTCATAGATGGGGTAATTTTCTTTCCTGCAACCACGGGTTTGCTCCCTCCTACAAAGCCATTGTGTTCTCCCAGTGGGGGGGGGGGGGGGGGTACTGGGAAGGCGAGAGCAGCTGTCCTCACTGGGAGAACACAGTGATTACTGCTAGCGGCAATAATAGCCAACAGCAATAATCAGATGTAAAATCTGACAGGCTGGTTGTACCAGCCAGTTGATCAACTTGGGTACATCCAGTCAGGCTGTCCGTACATGATTTTGAATTAAAAAAAAAAAAAAAATTATATATATATATATATATATATATATATATATATATATATATATATATATATATATATATATATATATATAAAAAATGAAGGAACACGGTTATCATTTGAATGTTACAAAACATATAACAGAATATTTCAAAAGGAAAATCAAGGATGCAAAAAAAAAAAATAATAATTCAAGACCGATTGCAAAAGATAGGACAAACCTTAAAAAAATGTTTCAACTATATTAATAGTAAAATGGTCAAGTCTGAGTATGTAGGCCCTTTACAAAATAATCTGGAGTGGGTGACTGGGGACAAATAGTAGAAAATTTATGAAATACTTTCTTCAGCTCTGTGTATACAAAAGAGCATGGGGGAGCTCATGTCCATAATGGGGATGGTATTAACACAACCCCAAATGATCCATAATGACTCAAAAGTGATATGGTTCAGAAATATTTAGACAGAATCAAGGTAGATAAAGCACCAGGACCAAATGGCATCCACCCACGGATCCTAAAAGAATTGAGCTCTGTCATTTCAAAGCCATTGTTTCTAATTTTTAGGGACTCATTAATGACGGGAATAGTACCACTGGATTGGCGTAGGGCCAATGTGGTGCCTATGTTTAAAAAGGAATTAAAGTCTTTACCAAGTAACTATAGACCTGTTAGTTTAACTTCTATAGTCGGGAAAATACTGGAGAGCTTAATAAAAGACCACACAGAGGAGTTCTTCCTGGAAAAAAAAAATTTAAGCAACAGACAGTATGAAAGACAGACGTTGTTAGACAAACCTGATTTCTTTTTATGAGGTAAGTAAAACTTTTGACAGAGGAGTGGCTGTGGACGTGGTATACTTGGATTTGGCAAAAGTGTTTGACACAGTTCTCCACACACGGCTAATGTGTAAGGTTAAGTCTACAGGCTTGGAAAGATCAGTTTGTAAATGGATAGAAAACCGGCTAAAAGACAGAATTCAGAGAGTAGTGGTTAATGATTCTCAAACTGAATGGTTTAAGATTATCAGTGGTGTACCCCAAGGTTCAGTGCTGGGACCCTTACTTTTTAATACCTTTATAAATGATATAGGGTCTGGGATTAAAAGTACCATTTCAGTCTTTGCAGATGACACCAAGCTATGCAGCGGAATAACAACCTGTAAGGATGTCTCCAACTTACAAGCTGACCTCAATGCAATGTTTCATTGGGTAACTATGTGGCAAATGAGGTTTAATGCTGATAAATGTAAAGTTATGCACTTAAGGGCTAAGAATATGAATAGGCTTGCATCATACATGGGCGTCTGCAGAACTATTTTCGGGGGGGGGGGGGGGGGGGTTGGGCAGCGGCAATACACAGTCGCATTTAACCATTTCTTCGACCGGACAATGGATAAAGTGCTGCTAAAATTATCGGAGCTTTACCGATAACACGGCCAAATGGCAGTGTGAAATAGCTCTTGAGATAATTCAGCTTCACTCCATGCCCATATAAATATAGCCTAGAGAATGTACATCTTTCTAAAATATGGCCACAACAGATGTATTGCAATATAGAAAGATGTACATTCTCTAGGCTATATTTATATGGGCATCATGGACTGGTATGCCTGAGAGACTGAGTAACTTCCATACAAAGTGAAGAAGATATTATAACACACAATACAAATATATTTTTCCAGCAATAGCTCAGCTGTCAAACTTTCTATCTATATATCTATATACACACACACACACACACACACACACACACATTTTCTCCTCCTAACTGGCACAGTGGCACTACAGTGCTGTTACCTGTGGTTCTTCAGTGATACGATAGCACTGGCAGCGTATTCTATCTCGGTCACTGCACGCACCTGTGGGAGGAGCCAGTGACGCACCGCACCAGCCGGATCGGCATAGCGACGTTACACAGGCAGGCCGAGGCAGCCAATCACGTTCCGGAACAGCCGAGATGTCGAGCAGAGACCCGGGCGGCAGTCAGAGCCAATTTTTTTTTTTGGCACTGGCAGGTGGCACTGCTTGGTACTGGCAGGTGGCACTGGCAGGTGACACTGGAGGGCACTGGTAGGTGGCACTGCCAGATGGCACTAATTGGCAGGTGGCATTGGATGGCAATGGCAGGTTTCACAGCTGATAGTATAACTGTGTGAAACTGTATGGAGAGAGAGAGAGGGGAGCTGACAAATTCAGCGTGATGCTGGAGGTGGGTGGGACCCAGGGTGGGCAGGACCCAGCAGCTATCCAGACAATGATTGGGCTGTTTAAGAAAGGGGCAGGGCCACATACATGTAGCGACCCACCCAGATCCCATCGGCTAGTGTTGGATAGCTGGGTCCCGCCCCCCCCGGTCACACCCACCCCCGACATCCAACCTGAATTTTGACAGCTCCTCTCTCTATACAGTTTCACACACCGCGGCGCTGCTCTGCCAACAGCGTGTGGAGAGGGGAGGAGGAACCCCACGTTCCTCCTCCCATCTCCTATATATCAGTCCACCTCCACCTTCTTAAGATTCCCGGGGGGGGGGGCAATTGCCCCTCCCCCCCTTGCCCTATGCCTCGGATACCCATGTAGGGGAGCCCTCCCTTACTCATATTTGGTCAAGCACCATATTCTCTGTTGCTGGGTGAAATCCTGATTAATATGGATGGATCACAGCCGCTGGCTTTCCCAAATCTTTGGAAGGGAATACTGCATGGCTGGAGCAGAGACATCCAGAATCCCTGATTACCTCCAGATGGGGGGGTGCACATCTGCAGAGTAGGGTTGCCACATCATCCCTTTAATCCAGGACACACATTAACCGGTTCCCGACCGACGCACGCCTATGTATGTCAGCAGAATGGCACGGCTAGGCAAATGGGCGTACCCGTACGTCCCTTTGTATTTGCTGCCATGCCATTGCGTGTGCGCCGGCCGGGAGCTCCGTGAGTCGGGTCGCGGGTCCCGTGGACTCGATCGGCGCGGGGATACCCGCGATCGCCTCACAGAGAGGACGAACGGGGAGATGCTAATATAAACAACAGTGTCACTGTTCTCTGCTCCCTGTGATTGGGAGCAGAGATCAGTGATGTGTCACATGTAGCCACGCCCACCCACAGTTAGGAACACATCCTTAGGACACACTTAACCTCTCCCTAGCCCCCTAGTGGTTAACCCCTTCACTGCCATTTACACAGGAATCAGTGCATTTGTATAGCACCGATTGCTGTATAAATGACAATGGTCCCAAAAATGTGTCAAAAATGTCCAATGTGTCCGCCATAATGTAGCAGTCACACAAAAAAACAAAAAAAAACAAAAAAACAAAAAAAATCGCTCATCGCCGCCATTACTAGTAAAAAAAAAAAAAAAAAAAATTAATAATAAAAATGCCATAAAACTATTCCCTATTTTGTAAAACCAATCAAATGCTTATTGCGACTTTTTTTACCAAATATATGTAGAAGAATACATATCGGCCTAAACTGAGGGGGAAAAAAAATGTTTTTTTTAAATATTTTTTGGGGATATTTAATTATAGCAAAAAGTAAAAAATAATGTATTGTTTTCCAAAATTGTCGCTATTTTTTGTTTATAGCGCAAAAAATAAAAACCGCAGAGGTGATCAAATACCACCAAAAGAAAGCTCTATTTGTGGGAAAAAAAAGGACGTCAATTTTGTTTGGGAGCCACATCTCATGACCGCGCAATTGTCAGTTAAAGCGACGCAGTGCCGAATCGCAAAAACCCACTGGTCAGGAAGGGGGTAAATTCTTCCGGGGCTGAAGTGGTTAATTACACAGGTTATGAAGCGGATTTAATGCAGGTAAGGCACCAAGTGAGTTTAATTACCACCAGCCACAGAACCTGTGTAATTAATGTGTGTCCTGGATTAAAGGGATGATGTGGCAACCGTACTGCAGAGGCAGGTGAACTATGTTGGTAAGCCAGGACAGTATGTAGCCTGCTATGCTGCAGATCCCCCTGAATGGACAGCTATAGGGTAGTTTTGTGAGTATTCCCTGGTGCCATCATCAACAGACACCAGGGAGGGAGCGTGACCAGGGCAGCAGTAGGTGGACCTAGAACTTCCCAGGAGTATTAGGCTTCATGCACACGAGACGCCGATGCAAACTCTGCTGAACACATGTTTTTAAAAGCTGAAACCGGTGTTTAGAAACGCCTGTTTTGCCGCGTTTGCGTCTAGAAGCGTCTGCAGAGCAGAGAGAATGACATTTTGTGACCCAAATTTGAGGCCCCGTATCTCAGGGCCACTTGGTGCTAGGAACCCCAAATATAGATCTGCTAACACAGTGAAACTAACACTACAACATATCCAAAGCTGGGGTTCCTAGCACCAAGTGGCCCCAAGATATGGGGCCCCAAATTCAGGTCGCAAAATGTCATTCTCTGCTGCAGTTTACCATCATATTTCTGTGTTTTCTGGTCCAAAAAATAGGGTTCCTTTAAAAACACTTATAAAACGCAAATGCAGCTAAATGCAGTACCCGCGTTTAGAGTCTGAAACGTGAAAACTTTTGCGTCTGAACCAATTTTTTTGCTTCTGGAAAAACGAGAGTAAACACAACAGCCTAAAAACGAGACTGTGTACATGGACACATAGGATAACATTGAATGAGTTCAGGGGCAGTTGAAAAAAGGTGTCCAACTGCCTCTGAACGCGCATTTAACAGCGTCTTGTGTGCATGAGGCCTTACAGCAGACTTCATCTGGTTTGCAAAGCTACACCATGTCACCTGTTTTAATTTTGGTAGATGGCCACATGGTGGTTCCCCCTAGGAGAATGTCCTCTCTTTGGGTACCAGTTGCTGTGGGTGTTTGCATACCTCCTACAAACACAGGGTGAATGTGCTTTGTGTTCCTGTCCACCATTAGTGTGGTCATTTGGAGGCACAGGTCCTAACACCTACAATCTGCAGAGCTGGGGCTGGCAATCTCAAATATCAGCAGAAGCTGCAACCCGTTAACTCCTTTCGACTCCATGTTTACAACCAATTATACACTTTCTTTGCTTTCAGCAATTAAACCACAGCTAGTTGGGTCTTCTGTGTTTTAATCAGGACTTTTTATACTGGGATTTGGGCAATAGTCCACCCCTAGGCTGAACTAGAAACATAAAATTATGGACCCTGCAACATTCAATTGACAGGCTCCTGGGTGTAGCCTTCATGCAAGGATTGTATGGGCAAACCTGTGTTTAATGATTGCTCATTAATACCTGCAGGTGTTAGCCTTCTGATTGCTTTAGTTGCACACTTCAGGGCTTATCCAAAAGGTGTCAAAAGCTTTGATTTATCAATAGATCTAGACATGTTATAAGCTGGGAGGCTTTGTCTTTCTCCCACCTTAGTGTGGGCTATATAAAGCAAGTTAAGCATACAGCAATCTTGGTTAACATGCATTGTTTAAATATGCAGTTTAAGGAGACTCACTTTTACTTCTATTCCAAATAAAATATTTGTTTATGTCTAGGAGCTGAAGCTGTATCTATTATGGGGTAACAGTATCTGCTATGTCCTCCAGTTTGTATGCCTAGACTTCTATCACCTGGAGCTTCCTGGGTTCACCACTGAATAGATGTGTAGAAGATTGGTAGCCGGAGGCTAGGCTATATCAATTACGTGATTATACAAATGGTGGGTTTTGTGGCAATGGCATTAATTGCATATGAAATGCTGTGTTTGGGGTATTCGACGAGTACACTGTAGGGGTCATTTAATATAGCGTTGAAAAATGACCCTGCAGTCCCAGAAAATAGCGTCCAGTTAAGACTTCAACTAGTCTTCCTGGCAATATAGAGTTAAAATCAAAGAAAAAAAACGGCGTAGGTTCCCCGTGTCTGGTATGGATATTAAGGGGAACGCCACGCCAATTTTTTTTTTTTAAATGGCGTGGGGTCCCCCCCAAAATCAATACTGGACCCTTCTGGTCTGGTATGGATATTAAGGGGAACCCTGCACCAAAATTTGAAAAAATAAAAATAAAAAAAATAAAAAAGGCGTGGGTTTCCCCCCAAAATCCATACCAGACCCTTGTCCGAGCATGCAACCTGGCAGGCCGCAAGAAAAGAGGTGGGGATGAGGGGTTCCTGAAGCACCTTGTCCCCATGTTGATGAGGACAAGGGCCTCATCCCCACAACCCTTGCCCGGTGGTTGTGGGGGTCTGCGGGCGGGGGAGCTTATCGGAATCTGGAAGCCCCCTTTAACAAAGGGGGCCCAAAGATCCCGGCCCCCCTATGTGAATGGGTATCGGGTACATTGTACCCCAACACGTTCACAAAAAAAAAAAAAGTGAAATGTGAAACGCAACACAATAGTAATTTTTGACAATTCCTCCATTAAAAATGTCTTCTTCCATCCCCACTCCTTCCTTCGGTCTTCTCCATCTTCCTCCAGCTTCTTCCCCCTGCTTCTTCCTCCATCTTCCTCCGCTTCTTTCCCCAGTCCGTCCTCCTGTCTTTCGCCTCTGCCGCTCCAGCTGAACAAACAAAAAACAAACCTCTTCCAATGCTGCGATGGGGCGGATGACATGTCACTCCAAGACCCCACCCCTTGTGACTTTACCGCATAGGGCATGATGGGTCAGTGATGTCACGGGGGCGGGGTCTCCTGATGATGTCATCCGACGGCATCATAGTTATATGATAAGTGCGCTATGGAAGCTGACAGCGTCGGAGAAGGTTTGTCGTTTTCATGTTCAGCAGGTCGGTGGCGGAGAAAGACTGGAGGACAGGGGAAGAAGAAGTCGGAGGAAGATGGAGAAGACCGGAGAAAGAAGCGGAGGAAGATGGAGGACGAAGCGGGGAAGAAGAAGCTGGAGGAAGAAGGAGAAAACCGAAGGAGCGGGGAAAGAAGAAGGCATTTTTAATAAAGGAATTGTCAAAAACCAGCATTCACATGGGGGTGGGATCTGGGGGCCCTCTTGTTAAAGGGGGCTTCCAGATTCCAATAAGCCCCCGAACCACAGACCCCCACAATGATAGGGCAGGGGTTGTGGGAATGGGGCCCTTGCCCCACCAACATAGGGACAGGGTGCTTTGGGGGACCCCAAATCACCCTCCTCATGTTGATGGCATGTGGCCTGGTACGGTTCAGGAGGGGGGGTACTCACTCGTCCCCTCCTCTTTTCCTGCGGCCTACCAGGTTGCGTGCTCGGATAAGGGTCTGGTATGGATTTTGGGGGGACCCCTACGCCATTCTTTTAAAACAAATTTGGTGTGGAATTCCACTTAAAGCCCATACCAGATCTGAAGGGCCTGGTATGCACTGGGGGGGACCCTACACCTTTTTTTCCTTGATCTTTGAATAGCTGTATCTTTGGAATTCCACACCATAATATTATAGAATAATTACATTCCATTGCATGCATTTGAAGAGTTAAAATGATGGAATAATTGATGTGCATTCACTAATTATGCTGCTGAGTACAAAGTACATTTTCAGGAGGTGATACCACTGATTGTGTGTGGGATTCAAACCCATGGCTTGAACCTTTGCGGGTAGCAGGGAATACCACTACACTATGGAGCTGAGCACAAGCATACATAGAAAATACTATCACTAGTGTTTGATTCTTTTCATTCTATACAATAATGTTTTGCATTTGAGGCATTAATATTATGGTACCAACCATGCTCATGTGCCATTGGGTAGGGATGAGTCGAACACCCCTGGTTCGGTTCGCACCAGAACTTGCGAACAGGCCTAAAATTTGTGTGAACATTGTTAAAGTCTATGGGACACGAACATGAAAAATCAAAAGTGCTCATTTTAAAGGCTTATATGCTAGTTATTGCCATAAAAAAAAGTGTATGAGGACCCGGGTCCTGCCCCAGGGGACATGTATCAATTGGAGAAAAAAAAAAAAAAATTTAAAAATGGGAGTTTTTTCAGGAGCAGTGATTTTAATAATGCTTAAAGTGAAACAATAAAAATGAAAAATATTCCTTTAAATATCGTGCCTGGGGGTGTCCTTAGTATGCTTGTAAAGTAGCACATCTTTCCCATGTTTAGAACAGTACCACAGCAAAATGACATTTCTAAAGGAAAAAAAATGTAATTTAAAACTGCTTGCAGCTGTAATGTATTGTCGAATCCTGGCAATATAGATAAAAATCATTGGAAAAAAAAAACTGTGTGAGTTCCCCCCCACCCAGTCCATTACCAGACCCTTCAGGTCTAGTATGGATATTAAGGGGAACCCTGCGCCAAAATTTGAAAAAAAATCCATACCAGACCCAGCGCCCAAAAATCCATACCAGACCCTTGTCCCAGCACGCAACCTGGCAGGCCGCAGGAAAAGGGGGGGGGATGAGAGAGCACCCCCCTCCTACTGAACCGTACCAGGCCACATGCCCTCAACAAGGGGAGGGTGCTTTGGGGTCCTCCCCAAAACACCTTGACCCCATATTGATGGGGACAAGGGCCTCATCCCCACAACCCTTTCCCGGTGGTTTTGGGGGTCTGCGGGCGGGGAGCTTATCGGGATCTGGAAGCCCCTTTAATAAAGGGGGCCCCCAGGTGAATGGGTATAGGGTACATTGTACCCCTACCCATTCACCAAAAAAAAAAAAAAAGCAGTGAAATGCGACAAAAAACAATAGCAGGTTTTTGACAATTCCTTTATTGTAAAATGGCTCTGAGTGATCTTCTCCCCCGAGCTGTGTCTCCCGCTGTCATCTTCTCCTGGTGCTGTCTCTCTTGCCGGCATCTTCCGTCGCCGTCTTCTGTCAGCAGTGAAAAAGCAGTGGCGGTGAGGAAGAACACAGCAGCGGGAGAAGTAGGTGGTGGCAGGAGAGACGGCGACAGAAGATGGCGGTAAGAGAGACAGCACCAGGAGAAGATGACAGCGGGAGACACGGCTCAGGGGAGAAGACCACTCAGAGCTATTTTACAATAAAGGAATTGTCAAAAACTGGCTATTGTTTTTTTGTCACATTTCACAGACCCCCACAACCACTGGGCAAGGGTTGTGGGGATGAGGCCCTTGTCCCCATCAACATGGGGCAAAGTGTTTTGGGGGACCCTAAAGCACCCTCCCCATGTTGAGGGCATGTGGCCTGGTACGATTCAGGAGGAGGGGGGCCGCTCTCTCGTCCCCCCCTTTTCCTGTGGCCTGCCAGGTTGCGTGCTCGGATAAGGGTCTGGTATGGATTTTGGGGGGGACCCCCACTACAATTTTTTTCTTTGCTGCAGGTTCCCCTTAATATCTATACCAGACCTGAAGGGCCTGGTATGGATTTTGGGGGGACCCCCATGCAATTTTTTTTTTTTGCTGCAGGGTTCCCCTTAATATTCATACCAGACCCAAAGGGCCTGGTAATGGACTGGGGGGAACCCCATGCCATTTTTGTAAAATTTTGGCGTGGGGGTCCCCTCTGAATCCATACTAGACACAAAGGGCCTCATATAGACCTGGTGGGGGACCCCATGCAGTTTTTTTGTGATTTTTTTTTTTTTGACTGGCATATTTTTTTTTTACTTTCAGTGGGGAAGCTGATGACAGCTGAAGATTCATTGGTTGTCAAGAATGCTGCAGCTGGCTTCCCGGCCCCCCGGTTAGCAACCAGCTATATACGCAAAACACATCAAAAATCACATCACAAACGCAACAGTTGCATTTCTGGTGCAGTTTCATTGAAATCTATTACCCGCAAATTGCATGAAAAAAGTCCCCGACCATTTCCAAAAGCGCACTGACCGCAAAACGCATAAATGTGAACTAGTACCATAGGAAACCATGTTAAATGGACTGTAGAGTGTTTCTGAATACTGCAAAATGCATAGGTGTGAACCTAGGGTCAGGGCAAGTTCAAACTGGAGCGATGCGGGAACCCTGAAAATTCAGTGCAGGTTCTCACATCGCATACAACTCGCAGACAGTTCACACTGCCACATGCGAACTGCTGGGAGTGTCAGTAGAAAGCTAATGACACCCCCAAATCAGTTTGCATATTGCAGAGCGAACTGCAAATTCAGACAATGCCTATGCAATCCAATTCTGCTGCGGACCAAAAAAAAGGGTCCTGTGCGAGTTTGGTCCAAATGCGATACAACCTGTATGGCTGAGTTTGCATCACACAGACATTGCATGTGATTTGCAGTGCTAGGCAAATCAAATCTGATGTCGGGCAGCACAGCAGTGTTATCCGGCCCTAAGGCCCCTTTCACAGTTGTGCGACTTGTCCTGTGACTCCTGCATCCATAGCAGGAGGAGCATCCATAGCATAACCTCAAGATTACACGTGCATTGCTTCAAATTACATCAAATTTGCATCAAAATCGTGGGACTTTCAAATCGCACAAGTGTGAAAGGGTCCTTATGGACCTCAAGTTGTATGAAAAGTGGGCCAAGTGTGAAAGGAAACTAATGAGATTCATTGATAACACCTTTGAATTAGGCCCCATTTGAACTTCCAATGCCTGTATAATCTTGCTTTATATGGACCTCAAGTCGCATCAAAGTCAAACCAAAGTAGTGCAGGGATGAATTTGACCCACTTATAGGATGCACAAGTGAGAATAGTGCCTAATTCAAAAGGTATTATCCATGAATCTCATTCACACTGCTGCGACCTGAAAGTCACACTATTTTGCTGCCACTTTGCTGCTGCAACTTGGCCACAACTTCTGGGAATGCCTGTGTAATATTGCGCCCTTAAGTATATATTGTACATTATAAGGTGAAACAATCAGCGCCACAAGTAAAAAAAATTGTGATGTTTAAATAAGATAACCTAATAATAAAATGTGCACAGCTGCTAAACATTCCAAGTGGTACACCACACTAATTTCAAAATGGATAGTAAATAAATAAATGTAGCACTATGTATAAAATTATAAATATAAAGTGCAAATCTCTAAAATAAATAAATCCTACATATAAATGAATAGTCCAAAAAATGAAGAAATAAAACATGAAAAACTCTTCTTGTGATCAGTGTATCCACACAGTTCCACCACAGTGATTGTTCATCCTCAAAATGAGTGCACACCACCACCACTAAAAATGCACGCTCACCTCCCAGATGAGTCAAAACTCATTATGCGGATCTCCCTACAAGCACTTAGCTATCACTTCCTCTTCCCAATCAATGGTGGGTAGTCCAGATGGCTCTTTTCTTAATGGTAACTCAGCTCATTAATATCCAAAGAAGCGGATCATCTCCCAGCTTGGCTCAAGATTCCATGAGTTCAGGACATGTAAATAATAAGTATAGAGACCATAGTGTTCACCGTATACAAATTTATTCAAAGCCCCCAAACAGACAAGTTGCCCTTACAAGATAAAAACTTTTAAAATCACATAAAAACCTCCAGAGTAGCACCACCGTGTCCACATACACAGTGCCTGGCTGGACGTGACTGACTGACCTACCTACCTACCTACCCACCCACCCACCCACCCTTCCTTCCTTCCTGTGGCCAATCAGAGGCCTTCCTCAGTAGATGGGTGGGCTGATCCCTCTAAGTTAATTTGTAGTGTATCATTGCTATAGCAACCCCCTGGGCATCGCCACAGCTCAGTCTGCGGTGCAGAAAGAACCTCCCTCTGCCTGTGTCTCCAGGACACACAAATACCAAGACCAGGAAGTGTGTGTCTCTCTCATTGCTAAATTGCAGTAAGATCTGAACCTTTCTAAGCACCCGCAGACCTACATGACAAACCCCGGTTACAATCTATCATAAGCATAATTACATACATTACATAGGGTCACCACTCCCATACATACATACATACACATATATATACACATACACACACATACACACACATATACACAAATATATATAAAAATATAAATATTTTAAAAATCTATATCCTATATATAAAAAAAAAGGACAAAAACTAAGCTAATTTGTAGTGTATTGTTGCTATAGCAACCATCCAGGCGTCGCCACAGCTCAGTCTGCAGTGCAGAAAGAATCTCCCTCTGCCAAGCTGTGAGAGGAACACACTTCCTGGTCTTGGTATTTGTATGTCCTGGAGACATAGGCAGAGGGAGGTTCTTTCTGCACTGCAGCCTGAGCTGTGGCGATGCCCGGATGGTTGCTATAGCAATGATACACTACAAATTAGCTTAGTTTTTATCCTTTTTTTTTTATATATAGGAAATAGATTTTTTAAATATTTTTATATATATGTGTGTGTGTGTATATATATATATATATATATATATATATATATATATATATATATATATATATATATATATATATATATATATTTATATATATATATGTATATTTTTAATTTACATGTGTCTATGTGTTTGTTATGGGAGTGGTGACCCTATATATACATAGACATATGAAGTACGCTGTTTATATTTAAAATTTGAATAGTAATTTTAAATCAGTATAGTATGGAAGAGCCCTGGGGCCATCATAAAAAAAAATACAGAATTATGAGTTTGAAAAAAAAAAATTTTTTTTTACAGAATTCTGAGTTTGAAAGTCAGAATTCTGAGTTTGAAAGTCAGAATTCTGAGATTCAAAGTCAGAATTCTGAGATTCAAAGTCAGAATTCTGAGTTTCAAAGTCAGAATTCTGAGTTTCAAAGTCAGAATTCTGAGATTCAAAGTCAGAATTCTGAGATTCAAAGTCAGAATTCTGAGTTTATAAATATAGTAGTCTCTATTAGGAAGATTTTAGGACCAATGAGCAATAAGGTATTAACACCCACAGATCATCATTCTGCAGACATACATGTCTTCTGCTCTGTATATGAATATGTAAATCTATCTTAGTTACAGCACACAGTATAGGGAAGCAGGCAGTGCTGGGTTCTCTGGTTCCTCTACTGTATTAATTAGTTCCTCGGTTTGCTGTCTTATCCTTCTTCTCTGTCATCTGCTCCAACATAAAGAGCCATGCTGAAAACATGTGTATTGTGTGTGAGTGGGGGGGGGGGGGGACACAGCTTCCATAGATAACAGAACACAATGGCCAGCACACCTCTGCACCCCAACTTGTAGGACACATTGCACTATTGCCCCTACATAAAGGGAATTGTGAATGGCTAGAAGGCAGCAGGACAATGTGTGTCTATGGTCATAACAGATTAATCATAGCAATTAATTGTATGGGCTGATAAGGTGTGTCACACACAATTTATCTCATATTAAACATAAAAAGCAGCTATAAAGTGTCCTTAAGTGATAGACTAGTGGTTACAGGTAACAGGTTTATAGTGTTGAAAGTTGTGGGTTCTAATCCAATTCAGGGCATAATCTTTAGTTATATATTTTCAATATATTGATTTTATATTAAACATATTTTAAAATATATATATATATGTATTTTATTTATATATCCAAATTGATTTCAAGGCATATTAACAAAGACATATTGATAAAATTGTTGTATATGCTGACTACTATAAATTAGAGAGTAGGGATTTTTTTTTACAAATCGGTGTATATATTGGGATGATTTTGGTGACATGGGGCCAGTTCTCAATTTCAGGAGATTGTCCCTGGAAGCTGCATGATAACCATCATATCTCATAACTCCGCCCTGAGCTCTGCACTATAATCTGTGTGTACTACAATGTACACGCCCATATCTCCCCTTCACTGATTGGCTGCACTTTATCCCCACTGACACCGATGCAGCGCCATTTTCCTCTTAGCTACACCATTGACACAGAAATTTTTTCCATCCAATGACACCCCCGATGCAGGGTCATTTTTCCCATCCAGTGACACCACCGATGCAGGGTCATTTTTCCCATGTAATGACACCACCGATGCAGGGTCATTTTTCCCACCTAATGACATCACCGATGCAGGGTCATTTTTCCCATCTAATGACACTACCGATGCAGGGTCATTTTTTCCATCCAGTGACACCACCGATGCAGGGTCATTTTTCCTATCCAATGACACCACCGATGCAGGGTCATTTTCCCATGTAATGACATCACCGATGCAGGGTCATTTTTCCCATCCAGTGACACCACCGATGCAGGGTCATTTTTCCCATCTAATGAAATCACTGATGCAGGGTCATTTTTCCCATCCAGTGACACCACCGATGCAGGGTCATTTTTCCTATCTAATGACACCACCGATGCAGGGTCATTTTTCCCATCTAATGACACCACCGATGCAGGGTCATTTTTCCCACCTAATGACATCACCGATGCAGGGTCATTTTTCCCATGTAATGACACCACCGATGCAGGGTCATTTTTTCCATCCAGTGACACCACCGATGCAGGGTCATTTTTTCCATCCAGTGACACCACCGATGCAGGGTCATTTTTCCTATCTAATGACACACCGATGCATGGTCATTTTTCCCATCTAATGAAATCACCGATGCAGGGTCATTTTTTCCATCCAGTGACACCACCGATGCAGGGTCATTTTTCCCATCTAATGACATCTCCGATGCAGGGTCATTTTTCCCATCTAATGACACCACCGATGCAGGGTAATTTTTCCCACCTAATGACACCACCGATGCAGGGTCATTTATCCCATCCAGTGACACCACCGATGCAGGGTAATTTTTCCTTTCCAATGACATCACCGATGCAGGGTCATTTTTTCCATCCAATAACACCACCGATGCAGGGTCATTTTTCCCATCTAATGACACCACCGATGCAGGGTCATTTTTCCCATCTAATGACACTACCGATGCAGGGTCATTTTTCCCATCTAATGACACTACCGATGCAGGGTCATTTTTCCCACCTAATGACACCACCGATGCAGGGTCATTTATCCCATCCAGTGACACCACCGATGCAGGGTCATTTTTCGTTTCCAATGACATCACCGATGCAGGGTCATTTTTTCCATCCAGTGACACCACCGATGCAGGGTCATTTTTCCTATCCAATGACACCACCGATGCAGGGTCATGTATCCCATCCAGTGACACCACCGATGCAGGGTCATTTTTTCCATCCAGTGACACCACCGATGCAGGGTCATTTTTCCCACCTAATGATACCACCGATGCAGGGTCATTTATCCCATCCAGTGACACCATCGATGCAGGGTCATTTTTCCTTTCCAATGACATCACCGATGCAGGGTCATTTTTTCCATCTAATGAAATCACCGATGCAGGGTCATTTTTTCCATCCAGTGACACCACCGATGCAGGGCCATTTTTCCCATCTAATGACATCACCGATGCAGGGTCATTTTTCCCATCTAATGACACCACCGATGCAGGGTCATTTTTCCTTTCCAATGACACCACCGATGCAGGGTCATTTTTCACATGTAATGACATCACCGATGAAGGGTCATTTTTCCCATGTAATGACATCACCGATGCAGGGTCATTTTTCCCATCTAATGACATCACCGATGCAGGGTCATTTTTCCCATCCAATGACATTTCGGCCGCTAGCGGGGCACTTTTACCCCCCGCTAGCGGCCGAGAAAGGGTTAAAAACGCCCGCAATGCACCGCAATAGCGACGTTTTGCTGGCGGTATCCCAGTGTTGCCCCATTGATTTCAATGGGGAGCAGCGGTGGAGGAGCGGTAAACACATCGCTCCAAAGAAGCTTCTGACAGGACTTTTTTCCTGTCCTGCCAGCGCAGCGCTCCGGTGTGAAAGTCCTCGGGTAGAGTAATGTGAAGTCCTCAGGTGCCCGTCCCTCTGCCAGTACCCAGGGGGAAGTTCACAAACTGTGCCCCTCCCCCCTCTCAGGTGGGAATTCTGGGAAAATAGTGGCATGCAGAGCAAAATACTGTATCTGTATATATATATATTTTTGTAGTATGTAAGACCCCTTTCACACTGCGCCTGCAATCCGCCCTCAAACAGCTGCAGCATTGTCTCCAGTGTGAAAGCCCGAGGGCTTCACATTACTCTACCCGAGGACTTCACATTACTCTACCCGAGGACTTCACATTACTCTACCTGAGGGCTTCACATGACTCTACCTGAGGACTTCACATGACTCTACCCGAGGACTTCACATTACTCTACCCGAGGAATTCACATTACTCTACCCGAGGGCTTCACATTACTCTACCCGAGGGCTTCGCATTACTCTACCCGAGGGCTTCGTATTACTCTACCCGAGGGCTTCGCATTACTCTACCCGAGGGCTTCGCATTACTCTACCCGAGGACTTCGCATTACTCTACCCGAGGGCTTCGCATTACTCTACCCGAGGGCTTCGCATTACTCTACCCAAGGGCTTCGCATTACTCTACCCGAGGGCTTCACATTACTCTACCCGAGGGCTTCACATTACTCTACCCGAGGGCTTCACATTACTCTACCCGATTGCTTCACATGACTCTACCCGAGGGCTTCACATGACTCTACCCGAGGGCTTCACATGACTCTACCCGAGGGCTTCACATTACTCTACCCGAGGACTTCACATTACTCTACCCGAGGGCTACACATGACTCTACCTGAGGACTTCACATTACTCTACCCGAGGACTTCACATTACTCTACCCGAGGGCTTCACATGACTCTACCTGAGGACTTCACATTACTCTACCCGAGGACTTCACATTACTCTACCTGAGGACTTCACATTACTCTACCCGAGGGCTTCACATTACTCTACCCGAGGACTTCACATTACTCTACCCGAGGGCTACACATGACTCTACCTGAGGACTTCACATTACTCTACCCGAGGACTTCACATTACTCTACCCGAGGGCTTCACATGACTCTACCTGAGGACTTCACATTACTCTACCCGAGGACTTCACATTACTCTACCCGAGGACTTCACATTACTCTACCCGAGGACTTCACATTACTCTACCAGAGGGCTTTCACACCGGAGCGCTGCGCTGGCAGGACAGGAAAAAAAGTCCTGTCAGCAGCTTCTTTGGAGCGATGTGTTTACCGTTCCTCCACCGCTGCTCCCCATTGAAATCAATGGGGCAACGCTGGGATACCGCCAGAAAAACGCCGCTATTGCGGTGCATTGCGGGTGTTTTTAACCCTTTTTCGGCCGCTAGCGGGGGGTAAAAGTGCCCCGCTAGCGGCCGAAATGTCATTGGATGGGAAAAATGACCCTGCATCAGTGATGTCATTAGATGGGAAAAATGACCCTGCATCGGTGATGTCATTACATGGAAAAAATGACCCTGCATCGGTGGTGTCATTAGATATGAAAAATGACCCTGCATTGGTGGTGTCATTGGATAGGAAAAATGACCCTGCATCGGTGATGTCATTGGATAGGAAAAATGACCCTGCATCGGTGATGTCATTGGATAGGAAAAATGACCCTGCATCGGTGGTGTCATTGGATAGGAAAAATGACCCTGCATCGGTGATGTCATTAGATGGGAAAAATGACCCTGCATCTGTGGTATCATTAGATGGGAAAAATGACCCTGCATCGGTGGTATCATTAGATGGGAAAAATGACCCTGCATCGGTGGTGTCATTAGATGGGAAAAATGACCCTGCATCGGTGGTGTCATTACATGGGAAAAATGACCCTGCATCGGTGGTGTCACTGGATAGGAAAAATGACCCTGCATCGGTGGTGTCACTGGATAGGAAAAATGACCCTGCATCGGTGGTGTCACTGGATGGAAAAAATGACCCTGCATCGGTGGTGTCATTAGATGGGAAAAATGACCCTGCATCGGTGGTGTCATTAAATAGGAAAAATGACCCTGCATCGGTGGTGTCATTGGATAGGAAAAATGACCCTGCATCGGTGGTGTCATTAGATGGGAAAAATGACCCTGCATCGGTGGTGTCACTGGATGGGAAAAATGACCCTGCATCGGTGGTGTCATTAGATGGGAAAAATGACCCTGCATCGGTGGTGTCATTAGATGGGAAAAATGACCCTGCATCGGTGATGTCATTACATGGGAAAAATGACCCTGCATCGGTGGTGTCATTAGATGGGAAAAATGACCCTGCATCGGTGATGTCATTAGGTGGGAAAAATGACCCTGCATCGGTGGTGTCACTGGATGGGAAAAATGACCCTGCATCGGTGATGTCATTAGATGGAAAAAATGACCCTGCATCGGTGGTGTCACTGGATGGGAAAAATGACCCTGCATCGGTGGTGTCACTGGATGGGAAAAATGACCCTGCATCGGTGGTGTCATTAGATGGGAAAAATGACCCTGCATCGGTGGTGTCACTGGATAGGAAAAATGACCCTGCATCTGTGGTGTCACTGGATGGAAAAAATGACCCTGCATCGGTGGTGTCATTAGATGGGAAAAATGACCCTGCATCGGTGGTGTCATTAGATAGGAAAAATGACCCTGCATCGGTGGTGTCACTGGATGGGAAAAATGACCCTGCATCGGTGATGTCATTAGGTGGGAAAAATGACCCTGCATCGGTGGTGTCACTGGATGGGAAAAATGACCCTGCATCGGTGATGTCATTAGATGGAAAAAATGACCCTGCATCGGTGGTGTCACTGGATGGGAAAAATGACCCTGCATCGGTGGTGTCACTGCATGGGAAAAATGACCCTGCATCGGTGGTGTCATTAGATGGGAAAAATGACCCTGCATCGGTGATGTCATTAGGTGGGAAAAATTACCCTGCATCGGTGGTGTCATTGGATAGGAAAAATGACCCTGCATCGGTGATGTCATTAAATGGGAAAAATGACCCTGCATCGGTGGTATCATTAGATGGGAAAAATGACCCTGCATCGGTGGTGTCATTAGATGGGAAAAATGACCCTGCATCGGTGGTGTCATTGGATAGGAAAAATGACCCTGCATCGGTGGTGTCATTGGATAGGAAAAATGACCCTGCATCGGTGGTGTCACTGGATGGGAAAAATGACCCTGCATCTGTGATATCATTAGATGGTCACCACTACACACTGTATCCACAGTGTGTATCGCCTCCTATCCAATGTTTGGAAGCTTTTAAAAATAAAAATCACTTTTTAATGAGCTACACTATTGGAAGCCTATTTGTCCCTTCTCTTCTCCCCACTTGGTTGGACCGGAACCCTGGATTCGGGATTGCCCCTGACTGGAAGCATTTTCCAACACCAGCACACCAGGAACCACCTCCAGGGGACACACACCAACTACTCCCAGACCATGACCTGTATCCACATCAAGGCTTTATTTTAAGCCTTTCAAGGTAAGGGCAATGGGAGACTTGTCTTAAGGGAAGGAAACCAGCGAATCATTGATTGTATGTGAAAATACATCATCCAACTAAACCTACACTAAAGCGATTTTTCACTATTTATTGGACATTTTTTATCTAGATTTGCACTTTGTATTCTGATATACCTTATATATTGAATTCACATTTATTGTGTTTGCGCGAAATCCTTTTTTATATAGTTTACCATTATGGTGATTCAGTGAGCACTATCTGATTTTGCAGCATCACTTTTATGGTTTTACACACATCCTATTGATTTAACGTATTCATATAGTAGCGCAGAAGTCCCATCACTTAATTAGATGGGAAAAATGACCCTGCATCGGTGGTGTCATTAGATGGGAAAAATGACCCTGCATCGGTGATGTCATTAGGTGGGAAAAATTACCCTGCATCGGTGGTGTCATTAGATAGGAAAAATGACCCTGCATCGGTGGTGTCATTGGATAGGAAAAATGACCCTGCATCGGTGGTGTCATTAGATAGGAAAAATGACCCTGCATCAGTGGTGTCATTAGATAGGAAAAATGACCCTGCATCAGTGGTGTCATTAGATAGGAAAAATGACCCTGCATCGGTGGTGTCACTGGATGGGAAAAATGACCCTGCATCGGTGATGTCATTACATGGGAAAAATGACCCTGCATCGGTGGTGTCATTAGATGGGAAAAATGACCCTGCATCGGTGATGTCATTAGGTGGGAAAAATGACCCTGCATCGGTGGTGTCACTGGATGGGAAAAATGACCCTGCATCGGTGATGTCATTAGATGGAAAAAATGACCCTGCATCGGTGGTGTCACTGGATGGGAAAAATGACCCTGCATCGGTGGTGTCACTGGATGGGAAAAATGACCCTGCATCGGGGGTGTCATTGGATGGAAAAAATTTCTGTGTCAATGGTGTAGCTAAGAGGAAAATGGCGCTGCATCGGTGTCAGTGGGGATAAAGTGCAGCCAATCAGTGAAGGGGAGATATGGGCGTGTATATTGTAGTACACAGAGATTATAGTGCAGAGCTCAGGGCTGAGTTATGAGATATGATGGTTATCATGCAGCTTCCAGGGACAATTTCCTGAAATTGAGAACTGGCCCCATGTCACCAAAATCATCCCAATATATACACCGATTTGTAAAAAAAAATCCCTACTCTCTAATTTATAGTAGTCAGCATATACAACAATTTTATCAATATGTCTTTGTTAATATGCCTTGAAATCAATTTGGATATATAAATAAAATACATATATATATATATATATATATATATTTTTAAAATATGTTTAATATAAAATCAATATATAACTAAAGATTATGCCCTGAATTGGATTAGAACCCACAACTTTCAACACTATAAACCTATTACTCTAACCACTAGTCTATCACTTAAGGATACTTTATAGCTGCTTTTTATGTTTAATATGAGATAAATTGTGTGTGACACACCTTATCAGCCCATACAATTAATTGCTATGATTAATCTGTTATGACCATAGACACACATTTTCCTGCTGCCTTCTAGCCATTCACAATTCCCTCATGTAGGGGCAATAGTGCAATGTTTCCTACAAGTTGGGGTGCAGAGGTGTGCTGGCCATTGTGTTCTGTTATCTATGGAAGCTGTGTCCCCCCCCCCCACTCACACACAATACACATGTTTTCAGCATGGCTCTTTATGTTGGAGCAGATGACAGAGAAGAAGGATAAGACAGCAAACCGAGGAACTAATTAATACAGTAGAGGAACCAGAGAACCCAGCACTGCCTGCTTCCCTATACTGTGTGCTGTAACTAAGATAGATTTACATATTCATATACAGAGCAGAAGACATGTATGTCTGCAGAATGATGATCTGTGGGTGTTACTACCTTATTGCTCATTGGTCCTAAAATCTTCCTAATAGAGACTACTATATTTATAAGCTCAGAATTCTGACTTAGAAACCCAGAATTCTGACTTTTAATCTCAGAATTCTGACTTTGAAACTCAGAATTCTGACTTTGAAACTCAGAATTCTGACTTTGAATCTCAGAATTCTGACTTTGAATCTCAGAATTCTGACTTTGAATCTCAGAATTCTGACTTTGAAACTCAGAATTCTGACTTTGAAACTCAGAATTCTGACTTTTAATCTCAGAATTCTGACTTTTAATCTCAGAATTCTGACTTTGAATCTCAGAATTCTGTAGAAATTTTTTTTTTAAACTTACAATTCTGAATTTCAATCTCAGAATTCTGAGTTTCAAAGTCAGAATTCTGTTTTTTTTATGATGGCCCCAGGGCTCTTCCATAGTTTAGTCCCATAACATATATATAATTTTGTTGGTTTATAATAAATATGGTATTTTTAAGCATAATTATGTAATTTTAGATTGTTAGTATAGGTAGGTGTTTTGTATGTAATTATGCTTAGCTTATGATAGATTGTAACCGGAGATTGTCATGTAGGTCTGCGGGTGCTTAGAAAGGTTTAGATCTTACTGCAATTTAGCAGTGAGAGGGACACACTTCCTGGTCTTGGTATTTGTGTGTCCTGGAGACACAGGCAGAGGGAGGTTCTTTCTGCACTGCAGACTGAGCTGTGGCGATGCCCGGAGGGTTGCTATAGCAACAATACATTACAAATTAGCTAAGAGGGATCAGCCCACCCATCTACTGAGGAAGGCCTGTGATTGGCCGATACGTGTCTAGAAGGGAGAAGCTGATAGTCACGTCTAGCCAGGCACTGTGTATGTGGACACTGGACACGGTGGTGCTACTCTGGAGGTTTTTATGTGATTTTAAGGCCCCTTTCACACGATCGGACCATTCAGGTCCGCCTGTCAGTTTTGACGGCGGACCTGAACGGGCGCTCCATGTTAGTCTATGGAGCGTCAGGTGTCAGCGGAGACATGTCCGCTGACATCCGACCCGGTCCGATCCGCTGAAGAGCAGACGGATGGCCCTACGTCCAGGTCCGTCGCTGGCGGATCGGATCGGGGGAGATCTGACAAAAACGGACACGCTGTCCGTTTTCGTCAGATCCCTCCATAGGCGGCAGCGGCACCTGACAAGACCCTCCCCGCTCAGTGAGCAGAGAGGGACCTGTCATCCGCCGGCTCAGTGGAGATCAACGGACAGATCTCCCGCTGAGCCGGCGGACCGAGGCGGGCTCCGTAGAAACGGAGTCCACCTCATGTGAAAGGGGCCTAAAACTTTTTATCTTGTAAATGCAATTTGTCTGTTTGGGGACTTTGAATAAATTTGTATACGGAGAACACTATGGTCTCTATACTTATTATTTACATGCCCTGAACTCATGGAATCTTGAGCCAAGCTGGGAGATGATCCGCTTCTTTGGATATTAATGAGCTGAGTTACCATTAAGAAAAGAGCCATCTGGATTCCCCACCATTGATTGGGAAGAGGAAGTGAGAGCAAAGAGCTTGTGGGGAGATCCGCATATGAGTTTTGACTCATCTGGGAGGTGAGCGCGCATTTTTACTGATGGTGGTGTGCACTCCTTTTGAGGACGAACAATCACTGTGGTGGAATTGTGTGGACACACTGATCACAAAAAGAGGTTTTCGTGTTTTATTCCTTCATTTTTTCATTTTATGGACTATTCATTTACATGTAGGATTTATTTATTTTAGAGATTTGCACTTTATATTTATAATTTTACACATAGCGCTACATTTATTTACTGTCCAATATATTGTATATTGTAAATATTGTACCTCAAGTCACACCAAAGTAGTACAGGGACTACTTTGAAGTTGTTGCAACTTGAAGTAGTACAGATATGAATGGTTTCATTGAGACTCATGGGGTACAACTTGTCATGCAACTTGGAGGTTCAAATTTGCTGGAAAAGTCGACCTGGAAAAGTCACCCACCTGTGAAACAGGTCATATATTTTAATAGAAAGGAGCTCTCATTTATAATTGCATAGTCCTTTTAATAGAAAGGAGCTCTCCATTTATAATTACATCACTTCCTGCATTTGTTCTGCTGATTTACATCAGCAGAACAAATGCAGGAAGTGATGTGTGCACATGGGCCAGAAGCAAATGTGTGGTGATGCCAAACAAATCAATGAACCCCCATCCACACCAAATCTAACTACCAATCCACCCCCACACTGAGTAAGCGCAAGTTCATATCCTACACTCACCCGTCAAATCAGCAGCACCTCCTCTTTGCTAAAGAGGGACTTCGCCATGTCCACCTAGATGGAGATCCTGACCAGCACAGGAACTTCCGGGTGATTAGAATGACTCATTTCCGGGTCAGAAAGTGAAACCACGCTCTTTTGATCGCATCTGCGAATATTTGATCGCAACCATGATTAGAATTTTTTTATTTTTGTTTATTTGCAGATATGCAAATCTGTATTTCTACATATAATGATATGTGAAGGAAAACTTAAGGGAGGTCGGTAAGAAATGGTGTCCCTGGGATAGCAGCAGGTGAATTACAAAGACAAATGCCCAGTTTGAGCCCTGGTTCTCACTGACAGCGGGAGAAATCTGTACGAGTTCATTCCCGCATGTCAGTCCCGATTGCAGGGGGAATTTCAGAGACATCTGTGCAGGTTTCTGCACTAATGTCAATAAAAATCGCACCCCGTAGTCACCAAAAAAGTGGTACAGAAACTACTTTTGGAAATCGGGGCACCGCACCAATTAGAATGGTGCAATTGCCACCGATTTGACATGACAAAATCACACCAATGGGAACCAGGGCTGACACTTACACCACTGCCTATCCACCAGCTAAATTCATTACCTGCAATTCTCCACAGCTGTTACATATAAAGATTCTGCCTTTATCATTTACTTGCAGGTGTTCTGAAGAGATTTGTTTTTTTGGTGCACAAATACATATAGAAATTATAACATATAAAATATATTGCACTTCCCCAAAACCACCTCCCCAAAATGAACTAAAATGAAGAAAGAAAAGAGAAAAAAAAACACAAACAAGCTCAATAATGTACTTTATTTTTGCCAGCAGAAACAAAATTATATACATTCATTTACTAGCTAAAAAATTTCTACAGGGTATATGGTGCTACATTTAGCAAAAATAGTTAGCAATTGGGTTTTAAGGGCCCTGCTCATAGGACCTTACAATCTAAAATTTGTCTAAACCTTAGAGTGCTTTACTTTCAATGTATAACGAGCAACGCATTATATTTTAATCTGCAAGATTATAGAAACATACTTAACAGTCACTATTCTTACAAAGCATTTGTAATACAATACATAGTATTAAAAAAGGCACATATTCAAAATATAACATCCACCTCCACCCCACAAATCCACACACATGCATACATTGGTGACCACGTTCTGCTGGAAGCTGCATTTCTGTGTACATGATTCAGCAATGAGATCAAAGAGTAGAAGGTCAGCACATGCTCCCAAACCATGTTTGCATGGTCAGACAGGAACAATACACACACAACATTGCCACATAAACCCACTTTTGCATGAAAAATGCACAAGAATTTCAGCAAACAGCCCTTGCTGGGCGTTTGTCAATAGGCACAATATCATTCTTTTTCCCCCACAAATCACAGCAAAAAACCTGGCCTTCTCAGGCCAAAAGAACCACCCCTACTGCAGCCCTTTTTATAAGGTAGGTTGTATTATTGGCATGCTGACACATGCCCAATAGAAGTACACACCCACCAGTACCTTTCAATCTGTCTTAGTGTATGTCTAAAGTGATTGCAACTGATGGGCAGGAACACATAATACTATTTCCAACTGTGTTAGCCCTTGGCTATGTGCATCAAATCTCCAACTACAGGCCAAAGATTGAAGTCCATTTGCATGTACAATAACAAAGCAAGTTTTCTAAGCATATGTACCTGTGCAGTGTAAACCCTACAATTTTAAATGTCCAAGTACCTGGGCATGATTAGTGCTAACAAACATTAACATCAGTCCCTGGCTGCAATGAGCTTCCAATCTAAAGTCCACAATAAACTTTCTTACATTAGAGACTATTTCGACAGGAGACAAATAGAATGTCAGCATGTCTTTAGATTGTGGTGAGAAACCCACACAGGGTATAAACCCACACAGGGTATAAACTTCAACACAAGCATTAGCATGTTGGGGAATTGAAAAAGCAACCCCAGTGCTGCTAGACAGAATTGCTACCCACTTAGCCAGCAGGCAGCCTCACAAATGTTAGAAGTACATCTTCGCCAGCACACCATGGATCAGCAAACAGAATTGTCCAAAAAAGGTTTTTAATCGAAAACGGTCACATCACAAGGGAGCTCCTCCCTTGTTATGGATGTTTGCTGATCCATGGTGTGCTGGCGAAGATGTACTTCTGTCTGATGCTTCCAGAACCCAACTGGTAATCGTTACAGCACCCACTAATGCTTTTTGCCATTTGTCCGGGAACGTGTACGACTGGAATATCGAATTGAGCCTCACAAATGTTGTCTGCATCTCTGTGGTGTGAACCAACCCTAAGTCCATAGCCATGCTCAGTGTCACAAGCAATATACAATATATTGGCCTAAGTATTGGGACGCCTGCCTTTAAATGCACATGAACTGTAATGGTATCCAAGTCTTAGTCCCCTGGGTTAAAAATTAATTTGGCCCACCCTTTGCAGCTAAAACAGCTTCAACTCTTCTGGGAAGGCTGTCCACAAGGTTTAGGAGTGTGTCTATGGGAATGTTTGACTATTCTTTCAAGTGCATTTGTGAGGTCAGGCACTGATGTGGGACGAGAAGGCCTGGCTTACAGTCTCCACTCTAATTCATCCCCAAGGTGTTCTGTTGTGTTGAGGTCAGGACTCTGTCCAGGCCAGTCAAGTTCCTCCACCCCAAACTCACTTATCCATGTCTTTATGGACCCTGCTTTGTGCACTGGTCCAAATCATTTGGTGGAGGGGGGATTATGATGTGGGGTTGTTTTTCAGGGGTTGGGCTTGGCCTCTTAGTTTCAGTGAAGAGAATTCTTAAGGCATCAGCATACCAAGACTTTTTGGACAATTTCATGCTTCCAACTTTGTGGGAACAGTTTGGAGATAGCCCCTTCCTGTTCGAACATGAATGCACAAAGCAAGGTCCATAAAGACATGGATGACTGAGTTTGGGGTGGAGGAACTTGACTAGCTGCACAGAGTGTTGACCTCAACCCAATAGAACACCTTTTGGCTGAATTAGAGCAGAGACTGCGAGCCAGGCCTTCTCATCCAACATCAGTGCCTGGCCTCACAAATGCACTTCTGGAAGAATGGTCAAACATTCCCATAGACACACAAAACCTTATGGACAGCCTTCCCAGAAGCTGTTCTAGCTGCAAAGATTGGGCCAAATACATTTTTAACCCTACAGACTAAGATCGGGCTACCATTAAAGTTCATATGTGTGTAAAGGCAGGTGTCCCAATACTTTTGAATAAATAGTGTATCTGACAAGATTTACAATGGTGGTGGAACCCGCCTACACATAAATACTAGATTTAGACATTGTTTTAGGACCTGGGAGATGAGACAACTTCTCTTCATGAAGCTGCATGTTTGGTATTCAAACCCAGACACTCAGGGATGCTAAGCAGAAGTTCTAATCTCCAAGCCACTGAGCTGCCACATGTGAAAACCTCCTACACGTAAATACAGCATTTCTTTGGACATACAGGTAGTGGAATTACATTACTCAAGAGTTATTCTTCTTGATGTATTCTGTGCTATTTGGTGGTTCTTTGTGGGTGAGTGTAGAATAGTGATATTACCCTCAAATTTTTGGGAATTACATTTTGATTTGTGATGTTGGAACACATATCACATTTTTTTGGCCTCAAATTATGATTATTTGTAAATGATAAAAAGCACAAACATTGTGACTCATTTTAAATTTGCATCAGCAATGGTATTGTTTGTGCTTTTTAAAGACACCTGTGTCAGTTTGGGTAAAGATTGTTGTGAGATGGAGAGTAACAAGTGAAAGTGACAGAAAAAAAAAAATATTTTACCAAAACATTCCACATTCTAGCATTCCCAGGCTATGTTTCCACTATTGCGTCCCCAAAGTCGCGCGATTTTGCCGCAATTTTTTTGCTGCAACTTGAAGCAATGCCTGTGTTTTCTTGAGGTCTATGGACCTCAAGTCGCATCAAAGTGGGACCAAAGTAGTGCAGGGACTACTTTGAAGTCGCACAGATATAAACGTTGTTGCAGAGATTGCCGACACTTGTACTTTTCCATTATTGCATCCCCAAGGTCGCGCGATTTCGCTGCAATTTTACAGCAAGCTTTTTGGCGCGACTTGAAGCAATGCCTGTGTATTCTTGAGGTCCAAAGTAGTGCAGGGACTACTTTGAAGTCGCACAGATATGAACGGTACTCATTGGAAATCAGGTACGACTTTTCATGTGAATTTTCAGTCCCAAATCGCATGAAAAGTCGCAATAGTGGAAACCCAGCCTTAAAAACAAAATATTTGAAAGGAAAATTTATTTCAGAGAAAGATACATTTCATCTCAACCTTAAAAGGATTTATTTGGGAAAGTTACAATTGTACCATTAGAATCAATGGCTAAAACTTTCATTGGACTATAATGGCGCAGATTTTCACTTCTAAAAAATGCTCTTTAACACAACACTCATTTTGGTGTTTACTATAGCACCTTGTAAAAAAGACACTTGAGCTAAAATGAGAGCTACTTGCAGGTCTGAGCAGTTGTGTTGGCACCTAGTTGTACAAAAACGGGGAATTTATCTCTTCTCAGACTTTTAAAGATATTTCAGTGTGGAAAATTGTATCATACTTACTGTAATTTTCCTTGCCTGGTGTCTATCCATGGCATCATACATGTGATAGAGCTCCGCCTTGACTCCTCCTTCAGGACTAGTGAATAGCATAAATTAAAGGCATAGCCCCTTCCCCAACATTCTCTGTAATATAGAATTCCGAGGGTGGGAGTGTATGCTGCCATGGATAGGCACCAGGAAAGGAAAATTACGGTAAGTATGATACAATTTTCCATTTTCTTGGTGCCTTCATGGCAGTATACATGTGATAAATAACTAGCGCACACGGGTGGGTTTAATGCTTTAACCAAATAAATTTTAATTAGACACAGACATAGCGGCACAAAGTGCTTCTCCCAAACTGTTGTAAGAGCTCCGGGACCAATACGGTAGTGTTTAAGAAACGTGTGTCGAGAAGACCAAGTGGGGGCCCTGCATACTGTTTCAAGAGAAAGATTCGCCCTCGCTGCCCAAGATGCTGATATCGCTTTCATTGAATGAGCATTCACCTGAGCCGGAGGTTCCAAGTTCTTCACCCTGTAAGCTTTTTGTATTACCTTGACAACCCAGGACACCGAGGTTCTGGGGGAAGATTCCCTTCCTCTATTTTTGCCCCATGGGATGATGAAAAGTCTTTCAGAGTTCCTAAAATGAGCTGTGGCTTCGAAGTAGGCCCTGAAGACTTTGGAGATATCCAACTCATGACAGGAGTTTGATTCTGGGTTGGAAAAGACTGGTAATGCCTATGGTTCCAATAGATGTGCCGTTGTGGTGACTTTAGGTGTGAACCCTCAGAGAGGGCGAAGTCCTACCCTGTCTGTAAAAAAGGATATATGTTCATCTCCCATGCCCAGGGGGTGAAGTTCCAAAATTCTCCTGCCGGATGTGATAGCCAGGAGAAAGGTTGTTTTCAAGGTTAGATACCAAATTGAGATTTCATCTACTGGCACGAATGGGTGAGTGGATAAGACGTCCAGTATTAGAGGAAGGTCCCACCTCGGAAAGCAATGCCTGGTTGGAGGGCGCATTTTCAGAACACCCCTGAGGGATGTAACCACTAGAGGATCTTCTGCCCACCTTGTGTTAGTTGCTGCAGAGATTGCCGACACTTGTACTTTAAGGGAGCTCTGGCTGAGACCGAAATCGAGATCAGTTAGAAGAAAGCTCAAAACATGAGCAGTGGAAGGAGAGACTGGATCAAACGCCTTTCCTGTGGTGTAGGATAAGAACTTGTCCAATCTTTGCATATATTTTGATTTGTGATGTTGGAACACATATCACATTTTTGGGGTTCAAATTATGATTATTTGGAAATGATAAAAAGCACAAACATTGTGACTCATTTTAAATTTGCATCAGCAATGGTATCGTTTGTGCTTTGTAAAGACATGTGTCCGATTGGGTAAAGATTGTTGTGAGATGGAGAGTAACAAGTGAAAGTGACAGAAAAAAAAATATATATTTTACCAAAACATTCCACATTCTAGCATTCTCAGGCTATGTCTCCACTATTGTGTCCCCAAAGTCACGCGATTTCGCCGCAATTTTTTTGCTGCAACTTGAAGCAATGTCTGTGTATTCTTGAGGTCTATGGACCTCAAGTCGCATCAAAGTGGGACCAAAGTAGTGCAGGGACTACTTTGAAGTCGCACAGATATGAACGGTTGTTGCAGAGATTGCCGACACTTGTACTTTAAGGGAGCTCTGGCTGAGACCCAAATCGAAACCAGTTAGAAGAAAGCTCAAAACATGAGCAGTGGAAGGAGAGACTGGATCAAACCCCTTTCCTGTGGTGTAGGATAAGAATTTGTCCCAAATCTTTGCATATATTGCATTGTTTGTTGGTTTTCTGGCTTTAAGCAGGGTGGATATGACTTCTTGGGAGCAGCCTAACAACTCAAACCTCCTCCTTTCAACCTCCATACTCAAAGATCCAGTTTTTGTGGGTCTGGATGAGCCAGCCTGCCCTGGGTCAATAACTGCAGGAAGGAGGACATTCTGATTGGAGGATTCACACTGAGGTGCATGGTTAGCAGGAACCAAGGTCTCTTCAGCCAATAAGGTAACACTGCTAGTATTTGGACTGGTTCCCTTAGGAACCTTAGGAGAAACTTCGAGATGAGTGGGCGAGGAGGAAAGGCGTAAGCCATCTTGAAGTTCCAAGGACATGATAACGTGTCTACTGCCTCCGCTTGTGGGTGTGGAAGGCGAGAGAAAAACCTCCTGAGTTTGGTATTCTCCAGGGTAGCAAAGAAGTCCACCTGTGGGGTCTGCCATAGATGGGAAATGTGGTTGAACACATGGGGGTGGAGTGACCACTCGTTGTCCCTAAATCTCCTCAATAAGACATCTGCCTCTGTGTTCATTTTTCATATTTTCATAACGCTCTGAGGTCTACCAGGTTCCTCTCGGCCCAGACCATTACAGGTTCCGCTTCCCTCAGAAGTGTTTTGCTGTGGGTGCCCCCTTGTTTCTGAAGATATGAAACTGCAGCTTTGTTGTCCAAGTGCAGATGCACACTCTGCCCTTTGATCTGGGGTGCAAAAGAGGTCAAGGCTAGAAATTTTGCTCTCATTTCTAAGATGTTGAATACTATCCCTCTGGTGGGAAAGGACCATCTTCCCTGAATCCTGAACTCTCTGCAATGGGCACCCCACCCCTGACCACTTGCATCTGATGTAATTATGGTCCATGAGTGGGAATCCAAATAATGGAACCAGGAGAGATTCTCTGGATTCGTCCACCAGTGCAGGCTCCTGCTCATTAGCATTGTCAATTGAATTGTCTGTATATCCGAATTCGCTAGTGGATACAATTTGGTCAAATGGGCTAGGGAAAACTTTTTTTCTGTTTTGCTCCATTCATCCTCTATAATCTCTCTGATCTCTACCATTAATGGGAAGACAATTTGTTTTCTCTTAAGGAATGGGAAATAAGTTTTTGACTTCTGAGGTGGCTCTTCCGGATCTTCCCAGGCAATAGCGCTCTTCACCGCCTGGATAAAGGGCTGTACCAGGGAAAAACTGAAACCGGATGGTTCAGAGTCTTCTGAGGACGCCTCGGATGGATCTTCCGGTGGAGACTGTCTAGCTGTTTTTCCTGTTGCAGGAAAAGGAGTACAAACAGCTGATGGACCCAGGGTGCTGGGGTCTGGATCTAGCATTTGCACAGCTTGTGGAACTGGGTGAGCGGGGATTACAGCCACCAATTCGGAAAAGGAGTCTTTCATGGTCTGCTTAAGTAGATCGACCACATGTTGGCCTTCCAGTTCCCGGTTGGCGTAGTCCCTAAGACAGTCCCTACAGACTAGCTTATCAGGGAGTGGAACCACGCCACATGCCCAGCACTTTTTTTCTTGACGCTCGATGTGGGGGAGAAGGAGATTGATGGTGTCTCCGAGACCCTGATCTTCTAGAAGATACATGGTGTGAAGAGCATGATCTCCGCTCTGGACTGTCGTCATTGTCATGGCGTCTTCAAGATTTCCTGGACCGCTTTGAGGGAACAGGGCTGAAACAAACAGTTCGTCAATGGCGCACACTTTTTTTTTTTATATACTCACGTATATACCTATTGGACATAGGAGGATCTTGGCTATGTGACAAATGGCTCATAGTGAAATGGGCAGGAAGATCAGCTGCGAGAGGAATGAAAAGAGAAAAGGATCGAACCTTTTGGGGAGAAAACAAAAAGCACATAGACTGAGCCATGAAAAGGAAAAGAACACATACCTATTACGCTGATGTGTTTTTTAGACTGCAGGGCGACACTGGTTATCCAAAGCAGCCCTGAGCCCAAATGGAGCCAAACTTTTAAAGAGGAAAGGGTAGGGGGGAATAATTAGTGAGGCCAGCCCCCTTCTGGTACCACTGGCTATCATTCGGAGCGTTTTCCCTAAACCAAGATGGCCGCCGAGGCCTTATTGCCATGTGCGCCTGTGCTCGTTCATGCACTCTTACGGCAGTGGAGGACCCTGAATGTGATAGAGAACAGCTGTGTACTCCAGAGGCGTGCACAGCTCCCAGAACTCGCCCCTTCACGTCAGGAAGGCCGAACCCGCCCTTCTCCGTCCTTCTCACTTCCTCTCTCCCCGCTGGCTGCATAGATCCAGATGCCTGTTAAAATACCGTCAGAGTCCCCAGGTACCCCATATCCAAGATATCCATGAAGGCACCAGGAAATCAATTTTTCACACAGTTTAAAAGCAGATTATCTTTAAATATACTGCATATTTCAGTACCTTTTAGGCAATTATATCATGTTCTAAACAATATTTCCATGTGCAATTCTCCAGGTTTTAGCAGAGTAAGGGTTTGGGCGCTATTTGGTTTCAGGGAACTATAGTAAATTCAATTTTGGGAGTATTTTTTTTTTACTAGCCCTATAATGAATACCATATTAGCGTTAATTAGCGACACTATAGTAAATGACCCCCTATGTCTCTGACCTCTCAGTTCTCCAAGTATGTTATAACTCTGTGTATTTAAATACACAACACTGGAGATTATGCTTATGTTATTTGGTTTATATTCTTTTGGTACCATTTGTGGTTCATGCCTCATATGTGATCTAATGTATAGACTCTGAGGCTACATTTCCCCTGTTGCGACTTTGGAGTGCAGCTTTGGTCCAACTTTAAACCTGGATCAGGATTGCATCAGAGGTAACATCGGGGTAGTGCTGGGACCTTTTCTAGGTTGCTGTGACTTTGAGTCACATGGATTGGAACGGGTGCCATTGAAATCAATGGGCCGTGACTTGTCATGTGACTTTGTGTCCAGGGTCGCACCAGAGGAAACTGAACCTAATAGTTCTAATGACCTGCTTGAAGTTTAGCCCTCATTTGTATATGTGGCTTTATGAATTGGGAGGCTTTTACCTGACCTTTTCATTGTCTCGTACAATCTCCAGTAGGTTGCCTTAATGCATTGATGTTCATAGACAGCAGGTGTGTAAATGGCTTATTCCGCGTACACTTGGGCGGACTTTTTGACCGGACTGGTCCGATGGACTTTCCGACGGACTTTTGAATGAACGGACTTGCCTACACACGATGACACCAAAGTCCGACGGATTCGTACGTGATGGCGTACGATCGGACTAAAATAAGGAAGTTGATAGCCGGTGCCCTAGCGTGGGTTTTCGTCTGCCGGACTAGCATACAGACGAGCGGATTTTTCGACCCAACTCGAGTCCGTCGGAAAGATGTGAAACATGTTTCAAATCTAAAGTCCGTCAGATTTTTGACCGAAAAAGTCAGCTGCAGGTCAGATGGAGCCCACACACGGTCGGATTGTCCGCTGGATTCGGTCATTAGAGACAAAATCTCTGGTCGCTGAGACCTTACCAAGGTATATTTATGCAATCTCTCAGGCCATGCGGACATAAGAATTCTACTTTGCAAGTCAATAATTTGAAAAGTAACCGAGGAGGTTCCCTCTTCTTATATTCTTGTATTTTTGGTGTTCTTCCTCCAGGAAGGACTTGGAGTGGATGTAGACCCTTGCAGGCGCCCAGTGGGATGAACAGCCTCAGATGGTGCACGGGGATGGGGCAGATCTCCCTGCATGGGTTTTACTTGCATATCTGCTGTCTTCAGCTTTATATATTCTTTAGAAAGTTCAGATCATGTTGGACATGGACAGTTTCTCTTCCTGTTCAGCACTGGAAGTGTAGTCTGAGCATACAGTCAAGACAGCGGATTGGAGGAAAGGCGCACACCCCCTCTCCGCATAGGTAGACTTTCTCAGCTGTTCATTGAATAGTTCAGCACTCTGCTAATCTATTTATAGAATCCTCCCCAACACAAAACTCAGGCTGCTTTTGTCTCGGTTGACAAAGAAGTTGTCAGAAGTTATCAGGATGAAAACAGAGGAATGGAGCAGCTACAGAACTTGGTGCTTTTGAAGAGAGGTAAGAAAACACTGCAGTTATATGTGCCCAGCTCAAATTTCATGAATTGGGTTTACATTCATTTTAACATCGTAGTTGAGTTTGAAAGTGAGTACACCCCTAAGTGAAAATGTCCAAATTGGGACCAAATAGCCATTTTCCCTCCCCGGTGTCATATGACTCGTTAGTGTTACAAGGTCTCAGGTTTGAGTGGGGAGCAGGTGTGGTAAATTGGGTGTTATAACTCTCTCATACTGGTCACTGGAAGTTCAACATGGCACCTCATGGCAAAAAACTCTCTGAGGATCTGAAAAAAAGAATTGTTGCTCTACATAAAGATGGCCTAGGTTATAAGAAGATTGCAAAGACCCTGAAACTGAGCTGCGCAGGGTGGCCAAGACCTTACAGCAGTTTAACAGGATAGGCTCCACTCAGAACAGGCCTCGCCATGGTCGGCCAAAGAAGTTGAGTGCACATGCTCAGCGTCATATGCAGAGGTTGTCTTTGGGAAATAGACATATGAGTGCTGCCAGCATTTCTGCAGAGGTTAAAGGGGTGGGGGGGTCAGCCTGTCAGTGCTCAGGCCATACGCCGCACACTGCATCAAATTGGTCTGCATGGCTTTCATCCCAGAAGGTAGCCTCTTCTAAAGGGGATGCACAAGAAAGCCCGCAAACAGTTTGCTGAAAACAAGCAGACTAAGGACATGGATTACTGGAACCATGTCCTGTGGTCTGAGACCAAGATAAACTTATTTGGTTCAAATGGTGTCAAGCGTGTGTGATGGCAACCAGGTGAGGAGTACAAAGACAAGTATGTCTTGCCTACAGTCAAGCATTGTGGTGAGAGTGTTATGGTCTGGGGCTGCATGAGTGCTGCCGGCACTGGGGAGCTACAGTTCACTGAGGGAACCGTGAATGCCAACATATACTGTGACATAATGAAGCAGAGCATGATCCCCTCCCCTCAGAGACTGGGCCACAGGGCAATAGTCCAACATTAAACTATATATCCTAAAATATAAACTCGCGCTGAATGGTGAAAAGACAGTGAAAAAAGAAAACTAAAGCAGCTGCCACACACAAAGTGCTGATCACTAGACAAAAATGAATAAAATATGAAAATGTGGCAAAATGATAATATATGTGCAAAACTGAGTGTAAATATGTGCAGATGTGAACAAGGTAAAATCCATATAAAGTAAAAGTCCAAATCAAATATAAAAATATTCTAATTCTCAATGGGAAAAATAAACTTCTCAGGTGCAGTGAGCCACAGACACGCCAGAACTTTTCAGGTGCAAATCAACACCCCCACACGTGTCCCCACTCACCAAATAACGATGACCCCCAGCTTTGCAGTCCAACATAACGACCCCAAACACACCTCCAAGACGACCACTGCCTTGCTAAAGAAGCTGAGGCTAAAGGTGATGGACTGGCTAAGCATGTCTCTAGATCTAAACCCTATTGAGCATCTCTGGGGCATCCTCAAATGGAAGGTGGAGGAGCGCAAGGTCTCTAACATCCACCAGCTCCTTGATGTCATCATGGAGGAGTAGAAGAGGACTCCAGTGGCAACCTGTGAAGCTCTGGTGAACTCCATGCCCAAGAGGGTTAAGGCAGTGATGGAAAATAATGGTGGCCACACAAAATATTGACACTTTGGGCCCAATTTGGACATTGTCATTTAGGGGTGTACTCACTTTTGTTGCCAGCGGGACAGCTAATTTACACTGTTATACAAGCTGTATACTCACTACTTTACATTGTAGCAAAGTGTAATTTTTTCTGTGTTGTCACACGAAAAGATACAATAAAATATTTACAAAAATGTCAGGGGTGTACTCACTTTTGTGCATTGGAGCAGAAATCTCGCTGGATAGATACAAGGGCTTATTATCTAAATGTCCATAGGTATCTCATTGAAGGAAGATTATGTAGGATGACAGCTAAAGAGATCTACCTCTAGTTTGCGCGTTCTGTTCTGGAGTCCAGATTAAGACAAGCGGGCATCAAAATATTACTATCACAAGGCCTACCAGGCATCATCGCTGTTTTCTCTGGTCAGCGCTTCTCCTTCCCAGATCTGAATAACAGCATCCGGGTCCAGCTTCCAAACCCTCATGAAACATTACCGACTGGGCCTGTTCTCTAACCAGGAACAGGCTGTCGGGAAGATTAATGCTATGATCCCACCCTGATCAGGTAGTTCTATTTTGTCCTCTTCTGTAAGGTGTCCTGGAAGATGACTGGGGAAAATAAGAGTTGCCAGGAATCTTCCAGGATGGTGTCAGTTCAATCCCTTGTTTTGCATCGAACATAGTTACATAGTAGGCGAGGTTGGAAAAAGACACAATTCCATCAAGTCCAACCTATGTGTGTGATTTTATGTCAGTATTACATTGTATATCACTGTATGTTGTGGTCGTTCAGGTGCTTATCTAATAGTTTTTTGAAATTATCGATGCTCCCCGCTGAAACCACTGACTGTGGAAGAGAATTCCACATCCTAACCTCTCTTATAGTAAAGAACCCTCTATGCACTTTAAGGTTAAACCTTTTTTTCTTCTAATTTTAGTGAATGGCCACGTGTCTTATTAAATTCCCTTTCGCGGAAACGTTTTATCCCTATTGTGGGATCACCAGTACGGTATTTGTACATTGAAATCATATCCCCTCTCAAGCGTCTCCTCTCCTGAGAGAACAAGTTCAGTGATCATAACATTTCCTCATAACTAAGGTCCTCCAGTCCCTTTATTAGTTTTGTTGCCCTTCTCTGGACTCTCTCCAGTTCCAGCACATCTTTCCTGAGGACTGGTGCCCAGAACTGAACAGTATACTCCAGGTGCGGCCAGACCAGAGTCTTGTAGAGTGGGAGAATTATTGTTTTATCTCTGGAGTAAATCTCCTTTTTAACGCATGCCAATATTCTGTTTGCTTTGCTTTGCAGCAGCTTGGCATTGCATGACATTGCTGAGCCTGTCATCTACTAGGACCCCCAGGTCATTTTCCATCCTAGATTCCCCCAGCGGTTCTCCCCCCAGTGTATAGATTGCATTCATATTTTTGCCACCCAAATGCATTATTTTACATTTTCCACATTGAACCTCATTTGCCATGTATTTACCCACCCCATTAATTTGTTCAGATCTTCTTGCAAAGTTTCCACATTCTTTGGAGAAGTTATTGCCCTGCTTAGGTTAGTATTGTCCGCAAATACAGAGATTGAGCTGTTTATCCCATCCTCCAGGTCTTTTATGAATAAATTAAATAGGATTGGTCCCAGGACAGAACCCCGGGGGACCCTACTTTCCACCCCGGACCATTCCGAGCACTCCCCATTTATCACTACCCTCTGAACTCACCCCTGTAGCCAGTTTTCAATCCATGTACTCACCCTATGGTGCATGCCATCGGACCTTACTTTGTACAGTAAACATTTATGGGGAACTATATCAAATGCTTTTGCAAAATCCAGATACATCACGTCTACGGGCCTTCCTATATCTAGATGGCAGCTCACATCCTCATAGAAGGTTAATAGATTGGTTTGGCAAGAACGACATATAATCACACACATAGGTTGGACTTGTGTCTTTTTTCAACCTCACCTACTATGTAACTATGTAACGATTCTTCATGAATCCATGCTGATTACTGCTAATGATACCGTTATCATTACTAAAATCTTGTATATGGTCCCTTGTCATCCCCTCCAAGAGCTTGCATACGATTGATGTTAAGCTATTAAGCTAACTGGTCTGTAATCCCCAGGAATGTATCTTGGCCCTTTTTTAAATATTGGTGCTACATTGGCCTTTCTCCAATCAATTGGTATCATTACAGTCAGTAGACTGTTTGTAAAAATTAGGAACAATGGGAGGCGCATGCGCGGTAGCTTCCAAGATGGCGTGTAAGCCGGGAGCTCCACACTGCCTCAGCCATCCAGCAACCCTAAAGCCAGATCGAGACCAGCACGACCCCCCCAACAGAGGGATCCGATCGGGGAGCCCCCCAGGAGCATTTACATGTCAGGCAGCACAGCCAGAAGGGACCTCGGACCGCAGTTTTCAGCCGATTACAAACGGGACGATTCCAAGATGGCGGCCATGACTCAGCCACGAGACCAGCACGCAGGAGGACAGCAAGAACACAGGCAAGTTCTGACCCCCGCTACACTTGCCTACACCCCCCTGGCTTCCACCAGCATCCTCCACATCGCCTCCCCCTCTCCTGCCTCCACAGAGTCGCTAATTGAGCGATCGCTGGATACATACAGGCTCTCCCCTGGGGGAAACCCTTGACCGCATGGACAATGTCACCACCCCAGGAGGCCCAGAGATGGACACCCCCCTGAACGCAGGAGACTATCTTAAACTGTCTGAGCTGCTTGAAAGGGGTCTCACTCATACTGCCAATAAAATCACCAGTGACATACGTTCTGACTTCCAAAACCTGGGAGCCAGAATGGAGGCGATTGAACACAAGCTCGACATAACACTGTCCAGGGCTAACCAGAACACTGACCATATACAAATCATTCAGGAGCAATTAGACACAGCCCTTGGCAGGATCGACAATCTTGAAAACCGTTCACGGAGGGACAACTTTAGGATTAGGGGTTTACCAGAGTCCATCACGGACATCCCCAAAACAGTCCAGGAGCTCATCAAAACACTCATCCCATCCATAGCTCAGCACAAACTCGAGCTAGACAGAGCGCACAGATCTCTGGGTCCGCTTAGGAAAGATGGAGCCCCCAGGGATGTAGTGGTTAAGCCTCACTTTTATGGGGTGGAAGAGGACATAATGAAAACCTCACACACGCAAACGCACATCTCCTTTCAGGGCAATGACATTCAGATTTTTGCGGACATCTCTCCCATGACCATGCAATGTCGCAGATCCCTCAAACCATTACTACTGATTCTCTCACAAAAGGAGATCAAGTACTGGTGGGGCTTCCCCTTTGCCTTAAAATTTGCTTTTAAAGGCAAAACCCATTCCTTCACCAGCTTTCCAGAGGGTGAACAGGTACTTCTTCAATTGAATCTTATCTCCCAAGACTCCACGATGGATACCACAAATCTTCAATCAAGTTCTGCCAAACGACCCACGCCCACGAGCTCAATCTCCCCTTCATGGAAAACCGTAAAAAACAGGAAAGTGAGGGATCCCATGCCAACTTGAACATAAATATGGGATTTTCTCATTGCACCTTATTATAGCTCGGCATTGCCTAGCTACTTATACCAGAACCCGCTCACATTTGGTTACACCCCAGAGTCGACTCTGGCTCCCCACCCCAGTCCTTTATACAAATTCCTTCTTCAGCCCAGAACTGTCAGCCTGAATCTTCTTTTTGCATCTCCCGCTTGTTCTTTCCAATCTGAGGAATTTCGGAAAGAACGCTTACTACCCACACTAAACAAAAACACCCATAATCTTCAGTGTCGCCTGAGAAGGTCATCCTTTTATGAACGCCGAAAGACTTCCTCGGAGACCCATGTTAGGGTGTAGGCACTGTTCACACTCCAGAGGAAGGGTGGGAAGATGTTAACCTTGCCTGTTTCTCCACGAATTGCTGGGAGGATCTCTCCCTTCAAGACTCCTCAGTGTTACTTAATTTTCTCCAAGCATCTTCCAGGACAGCCCATGAGACCTTGGGCTCCTCCTACCAGGACAGGAAACACATCACCCCCACCAGATAAAAGGGCGGTCCTCCAGGCCCATGTCAGTTATTTGTGTTTCCTCCAGACGGGGGGTAACATGTTCCTGGAACCTGGTCCCTAGGTCTCATGAGCAGGGGCTCTATAGGGCTATTTGGGGCATTTCACTAACCTCTCCTCTGCCAGTAGCAGCACTCCGCTGGAGAGGTTGGCTGTGCTGCGGTCTCCTGTGTCTCAGTGCCTGGAGAGTGCCAGGACCGGCACGGTGTCAGCTCCCATAGCGCTGTTCTTAGGAAAGCAGCGGTTCCTCTCCTCACAGGCAGCATGGCTAGTTGTGTGAGGAGAAGCAGGAAGCTGCGGTGCTCGAGTAGGGGGCGGGGCTTCTGCGCTCCAAGCTGGCCCATAGGAAGTACTGAGAGCAGGTCACTTCCGGGGCATATGACATCATCACCGGGCGCCGGAGACGCTGGTTCCAGTCTCCTTAAACGGCACGAACAGGAGACACTGGCTGCTGGTGCCTTCTGGTGAAAGCAGCCAGGCTGTGGAAAGCCAGAAAGGGGCAAGATGGATCAATCTGCAGTTCCTACACAGGCAGTCGATGCGCCCAACACCAGCACCTCACAGGTAAGCCTGAAGTGTTATGTCACTATCTTGCTCTCCCTGTGAGTGTCCCCCCCCCTCTCTGTAGTAGTGGGTTAAGGGGACACATTTCCTCCCTCCTGCACATGGTGGTTTGGAGTGGTGGGGTGGCTGTGAGTCTCATTAGGGGTCACTTATCTTTTTGTCTTACAGACCAAGACCCAAGACAAGACTCAAGCGCAGCCACCTAAAAAGAACTGTGCGGTGTGCACAAACAAATTGAGCTCCTCGTGGAGCAAAGCCGTTTGTCGCAGCTGTATAGAAGGCCTTGTAAAGGATGACCTGGTTACCTCTTGTCAGAAAATGCTAACCTCTGTTAGGGACGAGCTTGCGTCCACCTTTTAGAACACTTATTGACAAGCTCCAGACCCCAGTAGAGGGTCCGTCCACACAGAGCGCTTCAGTCAGCACTCCGCAGCAGGCAGAGAGTGAAGACTCTGAGGCTGAGGTCAGATCTACCCATTCTTCCCCTGAAGATTCAGGGTCAGATCTAGAGCCCAGGGATAGAGAATCCACTTGAGGCTCGAGATTTAAGTTAATGAGGATATGATATCTGTAGAGGATGTGGATGACTTGTTAAAGGCTATCTATACCACCCTTGAATTGAAAGAGGAGGAGGTTCATTTATCCAAACACGATCTCATGTATAAGGGATTGCATAAGAAAAAACCTAGAGTTTTTCCAGTCCATAGTTCATTGGTTGATACTGTTAAACTGGAATGGGATAACCCGGAGAGAAAACCATTCTTCTCTAGTAACCTAAAAGGAATAAAAAAACAAAGCTGAACGCACCTCTTTCAAAGGTTTCAAATGATCCGATGGACAAGAGGGGGGATATCCTTCTCCACAGAACCTGAAACCAGCTCTAGCCTCCACTTGTGTGGCCAGGAATCTGGAGGTTTGGTTGACTCAGATTCAGTCACACCTGTCAGCGGGTACCTCGAGAGAGCAGATTTTGAAGTCTTTTCCTCTCCTCTTTCAGGCTGTAGGTTTTTTGGCAGATTCTTCCACAGAGTTGGTAAGAATGTTGGCCAGGACTTCGGCTTTAGTGAACTCGGCCAGGAGAAGCAGCTGGCTTAAAACCTGGTCAGAGGACCCAGCCTCCAAATTACGCCTTTGTGGGCTTCCCTTAACAGGCGATCATTTGTTTGGCCCAGGACTGCAGGAGGTTCTGGAACGCATGGCTGATAAGAAAAAGGCGTTTTCAGAGAAAAAGAGAATCCCGACAGCCAGAAAAAAATTTTCGTGGCCAAGGCAGGCAACAGAGTCCTAGAGAAAAGGAGAGCAGGCTGAAAAAACGTTGGACTGGGCACAAAGGCAGAGGCAAAGGGGGAGTGCTGTTTAACCCTCCTCAACAGCCCGCCAAGCCACAGTTACTTGTGTTCCCCGGTGGGAGGAAGATTGAGGGCCTTCATCCCACAGTGGGCAGCAGTCACTTCGAGCCCCTTCATCCTGGACCTAGTGACCAACAGGTACAGGCTGGAGTTTGTTCACCAACCATCAGAACGATTGTTGGTCACCTTTCCTCCACAAGATCAAGAGAAAGCGAGGGCTCTGGGTCTCCAGATCGGAGACTTATTGGATCAAAAATTCCTGATTCCTGTTTCACAGACAGAGCAGGGCAAGAGATTCTATTCCCATGTATTTGTGGTCAAAAAGCCGTCGAAAGTTTCGACTTATCCTGAATCTCCGGACCTTAAACAAGTTCATCAGATACAAGCATTTCCGTATGGAGACAGTTTTTACAATCAAAAACCTACTATATCCAAACTGCTTTATGGCCACGTTGGACTTAAGGGATGCCTATCTTCATATCCCTATCCATCCAGCCTTCCAAAAGTTTTTGAGATTGGCAGTGAAGACGAGTATGGGAACCAGTGGTGTATTTAGGTTTTGTGCTGCCTTAGGCCTGACTAAACTCATGCACCCCCCCTAATTTAAATACGACCCACCCCTTGCTGCCAAGGCCACACCCCTTCCTGTTTAAGACCCACCCTATCATCTGTAAACCACACCCCTTCCTCTTTAGGCTCATTTGGCACCTTTCAGAGGGGAGGGGGGAACAGGTACCTGTTTTTGACAGGTACCCTTCCCCACTCCCTGGAGACTGCAACTAAATGTGGACTGTTTAAAGGGTTTGCATTGATTTTAGCATGCATGGAGCACTTTGCACATGCCAGTGGAGGCTGGTGCTCAAAATTTTTGGGGGGGTGCAAACAAACTAAGAAATTCAGAAAAAAAGACATCAATTGCAGCCTCACTGTGCCCCATCAAATGCAGCCACTGTTCCATCAAATGCAGCCACTATTCCCACCAAACGCAGCCACTATTCCCACCAAACGCAGCCACTGTGCCCACCAAACGCAACCACTGTGCCCATCAATTGCAGCCACTGTGCCCCACCAAACGCAGCCACTGTGCCCACCAAAGGCAGCCACTGTGCCCACCAAACGCAGCCACTGTGCCCATCATTTGCAGCCACTGTGCCATCAAATGCTGTCACTGTGCCCCATCAATTGCAGCCACTGTGCCTTTAAACGCAGCCATTGTGCCCCATCAAACGCTGTCACTGTGCCCCATCAATTGTAGCCACTGTGCCATCAAATGCCAAACTGTTCCCATAAAACTCTTATAATTTATTCAATAACTTTACGTGGGTTCTCTTGTGCCTCTCTCTCTGCTTCTCTCTTCCTGACGTCACTGCCAGACCCTGCCCCAGTGCCGAGGAGAAGGGTCAAGCAGTGTGGAGGAGGGTAGGCGGAGCATAAGGCTCCACCTCCGCCAGTCATCGGCCGCTTATGGGGGCGTGAGTCACACGCCGCCCCCCGCATGAGAGAAAGTCCCCCCCACCCGTCTTCCTGATTCCCGGCTCCCGCGCCCGCCCCCGCACACATGCAGCCCACAGCAGCCGCCTTGCTGTAGCGGGCGGCGCTGCTGTGTATGGGCGTGCTTGTCAGAGGGTGGAGGGGCGTGAGCTCTGCTAAGCACGCCCATACACACGCCCCTCCACCCTCTGCCAAGCACGCCCATACACAACAGCGCCGCTACAGCCGTGGGCTGCATGTGTGCGGGGGGCGGCTGCGGGAGCTGGGAATCGGGTGGGGGGACTTTCTCTCATGCGGCTTTTTTTGCCGCCCCCCGCAAAGTGCCGCCCTAGGCCTAGGCCGAGTCGGCCTAGGCCAAAACACAGCCCTGATGGGAACCCGACATTTTTAATTTCAAACCCTCCCTTTCGGTCTTTCCTCAGCCCCACACATCTTTACGAAGGTGTTGGGGGAAGCGCTGGCTCCACTAAGGTTAAAGACTCTCCTTCTCTGAGAGTCTTCCAGGACAGCTGGATTCCCACCCGGTTCGGTCTGAAGTTATGTGTATTATGCATATGTTTTGCAGGGTCCTACAGTTCTTGAGGCCTGGAGGACCGCCCTTTTATCTGGTGGGGGTGACGTGTTTCCTGTCCCGGTAGGAGGAGCCCAAGGTCTCATGGGCTGTCCTGGAAGACTCTCAGAAATGGAGTTACCGGTAAGTCTAACTCAGCTTTTCGGCTCATGAGGACTCAGGCCATCCCTAGTTCTACAGTTTCTTTTATTACCCATTATGGCCCACTGGCCTAGTCATATGCATAATTGCTGGTTACGATCCTTAATCCAGTTAACGTTATAATTTTTACATTTACTATTTGTTATTTTTCATGTGATAACTTACTTTCTTTTCAGGGTTGCCTTTGGCTGAGGCAGCATTCATGCGCCTCCTCCCATCGTTCTACGATGGAATTTCCATACACGAAGGATGGGACCCAGGCCCATCTTGTGGGCTATGTTTGTTCACCAGGTGATGGTAGGGAGAGTCTTTTTACTCTCCCCTATCACCTCAGGCCTATTACAGGCTCTCTCTCTCTTTGCCTCCTTCTACACCCTCTCTTTCTCACTAACCTCTCTTTCTCTCTTGCCAGTGCTTGATCGTCGCCATCGGTGTCGGTTTTTCCAGGTTCCGGGCTTCGATCCCAACAACCTTTGTTCCGCTTGCCATGTCCCATAGTCCCACAAATAACCCTGCTCTTAAAGTAGTCTCTCACAATGTTCAGGGCCTAAACTCAGTGGTCAAGAGAAAAAAAGTGCTCCACACTTACCACTCACAAAAAGTAGATGTGGTGATGCTTCAGGAGACTCACTTCCCTAGACGGTACATCCCTTCATTCCTCCACGCTAAATTCCCGCAATTCTATCTGGAAAATGCAGAGGACAAGTCCAAGGGGGTAGCTATTCTATTTGCTAAGAAATGCAAATTTTCAGCAGGAGTATAGAGACCCAGACGGCAGATTTATTCTAATTAAGGGTTTCATCGAAGAACAGCTCTTTTCATTCGTCTCCTATTACGCTCCCAACAAGGGCCAGGTTAAATTTTTCCACTGAATGTTCGAAGCACTAGGGTCTAAGATAGAAGGGACTGTTATCTTTGAAGGAGACTCCAACACAGCCTTTGATCAATCAATGGATAAGTCGAAACCACCATCCTCACAACTAACTCACCCCACCAGGAATAGCTCGAGCATTGCTAAACTTGTTTACCAACAAGGATTAGCAGACATATGGCGGGAACCTAATCTGACAATGCGTGACTATACACACTACTCACACCCCCATCAAGTATACTCCAGGATAGACCACATATTCATCTCCACTAAACATATCCCCTTTGTCAATAAAGCCCACATCTCTAACTCATCTCCACTAAACATATCCCCTTTGTCAATAAAGCCCACATCTTTAACTCAGCCCTTTCAGACCACTCCATGGTTCTCATTACCTTTCGAGGCCCCCCCACTAGACCAAATAGAACACACTGGACTCTCAATGAATCACTACTTAACGACCCCATTAGAGTCATTGAGATTGATAAAGCTTTAAAAGAATATTTTCTCCTTAATGATATGGATGGCATCTCGGCCGAGACTCTATGGGCAGCACATAAAGTTACGATCCGAGGCAAGATCATTCAGATAGCTACTCAGCTCAAAAGAGAAAGATCCTCGGACATTATTAAATTGTAACAGGAATTTGCGACCTTAAGCAAACGTCACAAGCAAGACCCCTCTACGGTCTCCTTAGCGCAACTTGGTTCTGCCCGCTTATCTTTAAACTTGGCGCTGACGGTCAGGGCCGAGAGAGCCATCCGCTGGAACAGTGTAAAATTCTATCAACACAAAGACAAGATGAGCACTATGCTAGCTACCAAACTAACCCCCAAGTTTCGATCCCACACATCTTCGAAAATCAGATTAAGACAGCTCCACAACTCTAAACCCCCAACGTATTTTACAAACATTTGAATCGTTCTACTCCAAACTGTACCAGGGAGAGACCGACACTGACGAGTCCAAAATACACTCCTTTTTAGCAGATCTACCCATCCCCACACTGAAAGATGATCATAGGGAAATCATGGATGCTCCTATTTTGGCAGACGAGGTGCTAGAGGTAATCAAGAAACTGAAAAGGCGTTCAGCCCCTGGTCCTGATGGTTTTTCAGTTCCATACTATGAAACCCTAGCCCCCCGTTTAGCCAAATTCTTCAGTCCTAAAAGTAAAGGAGACCCGGTAGACCCCCTACCTTAACGCAGCATTTATCTGTCATTCCCAAACCCGATAGAGATTTAGAATTGGTGGAGAACTATAGGCCCATTTCATTGATCAACAATGACCTAAAAAATATTGACCAAAATTTTAGCGAACAGAACAGGATCTTTCATTAACTACTATGTGCACAAAGACCAAGTCAGATTTATTCCAGGACGACAAGGCCCAGATCAAGTGAGACAGGCGATAGCCATAATCTCAGTCCTTCAATTGGGGTGGGGCAGGGATCTCCCTCAGGAAGGGCTTTTACTTTCGTTGGACCTTCAGAAGGCCTTCGATTCCATCTCTTGGCTGTATTTGTTTGCAGTCCTCAGGCGTTGGGGCTTCGGAGAGAGCTTTCTGGGAATTCTGAGATCGCTGTACCACAACCCTGAGGCAAGGATTAGATTGCAGGGCTATTACTCTGCCCTTTTCAAAATTTCTAAGGGTACCAGACAAGGTTGCCCTCTCTCGCCCCTGATATTTGCCTTGGCAATAGAGACTCTAGCAATAGCAGTCAGAACTAATCTGAATATCAGAGGTGTCCAGTGTGGACAAACCTACCACAAATGTGCACTATTCGCAGATGATATTTTATTATTTATCACCTCGCCAATCACCTCGTTGCCTAACTTATGTAAATTAGATTCATTTGCGGTGGTCTTAGGTCTGCAGGTGAACCTAGCCAAATCCCAAGCTCTAAATGTCTCCCTACCCCAATCAGTTGTGGAGCGTCTAAAACCTGCTTTCAAATTTAAATGGAGTGATTCCTCCATCCGCTATCTAGGTATAAATCTCACCCCCAAGATTCAACTTCTATATCAGGCGAATTTCCCCCCTGTTTCACAAACTTGAATCTGACCTCAAAACCTGGTCCTCATTCCAATTATCGTGGCTTGGTAGGATAAATTCCATCAAGATGACCTTACTTCACAGGCTCCTTTACCTCTTCAGATCACTTCCCATAGCGATTAAAAGAGATCACCTCAAAACATTCCAAAAGAAAATCATCAAATTCATTTGGGGGAAAAAGGGTCATAGGATTGCCCAGCGAGTCCTATTCAGCCCCAAAACACAGGGGGGCCTGGGTCTACCCAATCTCCTTTGGTATTATAAAGCAGCTAGATTGGCACAGTTATCCGTGGTGTACTCCAAATATGAGAAACCAGATTGGATGCAAATGGAAAGACAAACAGTCCCAGAATATACCTTAGACTATCTCCTGTGGTGCCACTGAAAAGCTAGACCTCCCATAATGTCTCCCACTCTCCCCCATTCACTAGCGTTATGGGACGAATTAAGCCAAATACCCTCCCTAACCTCTGACATTCGCCCCTTAGCGCACATATTTCGCAACCCAAACTTCCCCCCAGGCATGAATATCAAATCTTTCCAATGGTGGTTGGACAAAGGGATGTACCATATAGGACACTACTTCTCGAGGACAGGCCCGCTGACCCTGAAACACTGCATAAATAAACTTGATCTGCCAGTGTGAGAGAGATTTAGTTTTTTTCAAATCTCTCACTTCCTCTCTTCCATTTGGAAGAACAAATCCCTACCCCTTGAATTCACAAACTATGAACAATGGTGTGGACAGGCGGCGGAACAGAATGGGGGGATTTCAATAATATATGCAGCACTTTCCAAACCCTCTTCCAGGTTTCCATATATGGATGCATGGGAGAGTGATCTACAAGAAGCCTGGGACCTGGGGGAATGGAACCAAGCAATAGCGAGAGCTTCCAAAGGTATAATGAATATCTCCCTTGTTGAAGCAAACTTAAAATTACCAGATGGTACCTGGTCCCCACCAGATTAGCCACTATGTTTCCCTCTACCTCTCCACTATGCTTTAGGGAATGTCACGTGCTTGGGTCCATGATCCACGTATGGTGGGAATGCCCGAATATCAGAGGATTTTGGAACAGAGTGTTCAACCCCATCAGGAAAGTTATGGGAAACTCGGTTCCAAAGTCAGCACAAGTGGCCCTCCTGAATTTCCCTGTACAGCGAACCCCCAAATCTACCCAAAAATTCATTCTCTGCATCCTTTTGGGAGCAAAAATAACAATTGCAAAAGCATGGAAAAAACCCAAGGTCTCCTACCGTGCAGCGAAAAATAAAATATCTTGGATCATGACCCAAGAAAAAATGGTTAGCTCCATTTTGGACACCACCAAATCATTCCAAGCAACATGGGAACCCTGGGCCAGATATGTAGGAATCCCTCTCATCCCCGGCACCTAAATTACAAGAAACAAGAGATTGCACTGGACTCTGGCTTTACTCCCCCACTTCCTCTTCCTTTCTTCTATTTCCCCTTCCTCTTTCTTCTTCCTTTCTTCTATATGACCTGTTTGATGACAATCACCGAGTTTGAATTTAATTGTTTTCTACCTATCACTGACTTCTGAATAGCAGACAGTGAAAGATTACCATAGGTTGGCCATCTAGAAAAACACTGAGGTCCTGGAATTGTTCTCTCTCTTACTATACTTAAAACTGTTTGATCTCCTAGCACTCCAGGACACCACTGCCCTGTCCAAATTGCTTAGATATGCAACTACGCAGATAGCTCTAACCCCTTCTTTCATTGGATACCGTCTCATGACACAGTATACACACAATTGGGGTGTCATGAGTGAATGTCCACCATGTTGCCTTGTTAGCAATAGGGTTGCTTCGCATAGCTTTCTCAGTATGTTCACATTTGCTAGCCTGTAACAACAACTCCGAGCATTTACTCTATAGTTTGTCAACTATAATTTCACAGAAGATAATTTTGTTTTATCTTATGTATTGCGGATGTCATCTTATGTCATGCAATTTATTTTGAATAAACTTTTTATAAACCAAAAAAAAAAATTAGGAACAATGTTATGGCAATTACTTGACTGAGTTCCTTAAGGACCCTCGGGTGCAAGCCATCTGATCCCGGTGACTTATTGATGTTAAGTTTTTAAAGTCTAATGTTAGCCATGAGGGTGCTTTCTGTGACATGTCATGAGGATAAACATTGCAGTTTTGGTTACTGAAGCCCACCGATTCTCTCGTGAAGACTGAGGAGAAGAATAAATTCAATACCTTCGCTATCTCTGCATCCTTAGTAACCAGATTCCCTTCATCATTCTTTATGGAACCAATATGATCAGTGAAAAAAGAAAAGTGTGTGAGTGTGGCGCTGTCCCAGGGTTGTAAAGGAAATGTCTGCATATATGCAATTATATCCAAAGTGTCATGTGTGTATTCCTTTAAGTGAAATAAGTATGGCAGTTATTACCACTCCTGTGGGTTAAAGTGACTGGTGATTTAAACATAAGAGGCATAATAAGTGCAATAAATCGCATCCAAGGTGTCTAGTGCTATATTCCCTCAAAGAAAAAACAGTATTAGCTGCTGCCAAAAGCATGAAATGGTCTGTGTCTAAACACTAAAAAACACAAAGTTGCAATAAATACATCACACGTGACATGCAAAAAATTTCTAAAGCGTCTGGTGCTAAATATTAAAATATTGCTCTACAAACGTTGCAAATAACAAAGTGACAAGTGCCCTATAAAGAGGTCACTCTGAAAAATACTAAACACACGTGTCATGCAAATGGTTCTATGATAATAAACAGTTCATAGGGTATGTGCCCAGTGCACTATAAGTGAAAAAAGGCGTCCGTTGTAGGATTCCTCAAAGCACACAACAGGTGTTAATCCAGTGCTGATGTCTCGCGTTGTGATTGTGCAGAGACTCACCAGCTGTATATCCCCTGCAGGGGTAACGAGTAGTCACAGTATGTGCCACTGTGCAGCAGTACTTGGCAAGACCAGGACCAGGATGGTATCATAAGGACATAAGAAGAAAGGATTCCATAGTGTGAAACCGTTCAAAAACACTATTTATTTGGTCAGATAAAAAGGGTACTCACATTGTAGTAGAAAAAATGAGCGGTGTACAAAGCTTACAAAGATGTTCCTAAGCATCAGCTTTGCAGGGAGATGTCAGCAAGGCGTTCAGTCAAAAGCGACGCCCTATGCACTGGGCACATACCCTATGAACTGTTTATTATCATAGAACCATTTGCATGACACGTGTGTTTAGTATTTTTCAGAGTGACCTCTTTATAGGGCACTTGTCACTTTGTTATTTGCAACGTTTGTAGAGCAATATTTTAATATTTATATATTTAGCACCAGACACTTTAGAAATTTTTTGCATGTCACATGTGATGTATTTATTGCAACTTTGTGTTTTTTAGTGTTTAGACACAGACCATTTCATGCTTTTGGCAGCGGCTAATACTGTTTTTCCTTTGAGGGAATATAGCACTAGACACCTTGGATGCGATTTATTGCACTTATTATGCCTCTTATGTTTAAATCACCAGTCACTTTAACCCACAGGAGTGGTAATAACTGCCATACTTATTTCACTTAAAGGAATACACACATGACACTTTGGATATAATTGCATATATGCAGACATTTTTTTTACAACCCTGGGACAGCGCCACACTCACACACTTTTCTTTTTTCATTTTTTCCGCTCATTCCACCCCCTGTGGAGTCAGCGTATGTGAGGGCAGCAGTCTATCAATTTAGGAATATACTTCCCACCTAGGCTTCTAATTACACCCATTACGCAGACTCCATATTTCTTTTGTTACACCAATATGATCAGACCTCCCTTTCTTACTATTTATGTACTCTCCTCCGCTAAAGTACCTGACCGCGAGAATGTGTTTCAGGCGACAGGGTACTGTGCATCTCGCGCTTGTTCGCTCATCTGCAAAGGAAAGCTGTCGCGATGAGCGACAGGCTTTGCTTACAGCTGGTATGAATCATAAGGGGGAACGCCAAGCCAAATTTTAAATAAAAAACCGGCATGGGTTTCCCCCCAGGGGCATACCAGGCCCTTAGGTTTGGTATGGAATTAAAGGGGAACCCCCTATGCCAAAAAAACGGCGTGGGGTCCCCCCAAAATCCATACCAGACCCTTATCTGAGCATGCAGCCCGGCCGGTCAGAAAAGGGGGTGGGGATGAGCGAGCGCCCCCCTCCTGAGCTGTACCAGGCCGCATGCCCTCAACATGGGGGGGCACCCTGCAGCCCCCCCCACCCCAAAGCACCTTGTCCCCATGTTGATGAGGACAAGGGCCTCTTCCCGACAACCCTGGCCGTTGGTTTTTGGCTTATCGGAATCTGGGAGCCCCCTTTAATAGGGTGGGGAACCAGGATCTGGGGGCCCCCTTATGTGAATGAGTATGGGGTACATCGTACCCCTACCCATTCACCTGGGGGAAAAAGTGTCAATAAAAAAACACACTAGAGAGGTTTTTAAAGTAATTTATTAGTCAGCTCCATCTTCTTCCAACTTCGGGGGGGGGTCTCCTTCCGACTTCGGGGGTCTTCTTCAAACTTCTCCGCTCTCTCTGGCCTCTTCTCCCGGTGTCTGGCCTCTTCTCCGCTCTCTGTTTCTTCTGCCGGCTTCTCCGCTATCTTCTGTTCTTTTGCCGCTCTCTTGCTAGCGGTGGCCCGGTCTTCTCCATCGTCATGTTCTCTCTTCTCTTCTTCCGATGTTGACACAACGCTCTCTCCAGCTGTAATGCTGTGTGAGTGGTGCATGATGACTTATATAGACATGGGGCGTGGTCACCGGGTGATGTCACCCAGTGACCCCACCCCTTAGGACGTCACAGTCCCATAATGCCCCGGGACTGTGACATCATAAGGGGCGGGGTCATCCAGTGAACACCCCCCCAACCTATGTAAGTCATTGTGCACCGCTCACATGGCATTAAAGCGGGAGAGAGCGTCGTGTCAACATCAGAAGAAGAGAAAAAGGAACAAGACGGCGGAGAAGACTAGGCCACCACTAGCAAAAGAGCAGCAGAAGATAGCAGAGGAGCCCGGCAGAAGATCCGGAGAGCGGGAGAAGAACCGGACATCGGGAGAAGAGGCCGGAGAGCGGGAGAAGAACTGGACACCGGGAGAAGAGGCCGGAGACAGCGGAGAAGTTGGAAGAAGACCCTCGAAGTCGGAAGAAGACCCCCGGAGCTACCTAGTTACTTTAAAAACCTGTGTAGTGTGTTTTTTTTTGACACTTTTTCCCCAAGGTGAATGGGGAATTTATTAAAGGGGGCTCCCGGATTCCGATAAGCCCTCCGCCCGCAGACCCCGACAACCAATGGCCAGGGTTGTCGGGAAGAGGCCCTTGTCCTCATCAACATGGGAACAAGGTGCTTTGGGGTGGGGGGGCTGCAGGGCGCCCGCCCTGCCCCAAAGCGCCCACCCCCCCATGTTGAGGGCATGTGGCCTGGTACGGTTCAGGAGGGGGGGTGCTCGCTCATCCCCACCCCCTTTCCTGACCGGCCAGGTTGCGTGCTCGGATAAGGGTCTGGTATGGATTTTGGGGGGACCCCCATGCCGTTTTTTTCGGCATAGGGGGTTCCCCTTAAAATCCATACCAGACCTAAGGGCCTGGTATGCCCCTGGGGGGAACCCATGCCAGTTTTTTATTTAAAATTTGGAGCGGCGTTCCCCCTCAGGATTCATACCAGACAGCTGTCAGCACTGCCTGTCGCTCATCGCAAAGGAAAAAACTGTTTTCCTTTCCCGATGAGCGAGCCAGTCTCTAGCAAAAATACTGTGTCATAGCATGTACTCTCAACCCCTTTCATGATATCCAACTTTTATACATAATTATCAGATACGGACTAGGCTCATAATTAATCCTCATAAAATGAGACATTGTTTACAACATTATGGATACTGCATATGTTGTCCTATAACTGTAAATTAATCTCAACATCCATATCACAGGTGATTTGCATGAAATAACATTTAAAAATTAATTTCCTGAATTTCTTTGAGAAAAATTAAGTTATCTATTTTGCCAGTTAGTACTAATTGCCCAAGCAGAATGCACATACTGAAAGCAATCATAGCAATTTAGTAATTATACACTTACCTAATCACCATGCATCTAAAATTGCTTTAGCTTGTAACATCATGGAGAGAGCAGTCTGAGAAGCAAATCACATCAGAGTATGGTAAGTTGTATAAGAATACAAGCATTTTGATATCTGTCAATGCCTGGTATTTCTAGTGGGATAGCCTAAAATGGTTTGGATTTTAGAACAAAAAATCCCCCCCAAGTAAAAAACTAATTCCAAGTATGCATAAACAAACATGATAAGGGTGCACTCACACTTGGACTGGGATAAGTGAATCATGCCTGGTCCACTTGTCCCCCCTCCCACTACCCCACTGGTTCTCACACTGGTTTGTGTGTTCCCAGGCACACTCCCCTGCTAACCCAACCAGTGATCCCTGTTTCATTACACAGTTCTCTATAGACCACCTGTTCCAAGTGGTCCCAAGAGCGGTTCGATTAACCAATCCCAGCCAAGTTAAAAGTGCTAGTGTGCGCTTGCCGCGGAAGGAGATGGACGCTTGAGAGAGGAGCTCCATAACCAGCAGGGATACATCGGCACACAGCAAGCTGCAGAATTACAGCCACGATCCCCTGTACATACCGGAAAGGTTCCGCGATCCCAGGGCACGTCCCAGATATGTCCAGAAAGAAAAAAGAGAACCTGAGACCACAGAAACTAACATCTTACTTCACCCTGGAACACAGGCAAGATGGCGGCAGTCCGGCGGCATACACCATGGAGAGTACACCGCAATACAGATCAACTAATCCAGCCAAAAGGAACAGCTCATCTAAGAGCCTGCAGTCTCCACTACGCACTCTTTCTCCTGGGAGCCCAGAGAAAGCGAGATTGAGACTCGATGCTTCGGATTCTAGCCATGAGCTGAGCTGGGGCCTAGATTCAGGGGAAGACACCAGGGACCTCCCAGACTCCATTGATCTCTTCCCCACCAGCAATCAGCCAGTGCTGGATACTACATTAAAAGACATGTTCGTCCCCCTAAGGAACTCACTGCATGCGGACATGATGTCCTGTGTACACAGATTTGGGGTGGAATTGCAGGACACAGAATCCAGGGTGGATCACATAGAAACAAAAATGGAGGAATTTGCTACCACCATTAATGATCTAGTGGATGCCCACAACACAAATAAGGATGAAATGGAAGCAGTTAAATCCAAACTCACTGACATGAGGACCGCTCCAGGCGGAACAATTTGAAAATCAGAGGGGTACCCAAATCGGTCAAACAATCTGATCTGCGCGAGTATACGGCACAATTGTTCAAGTCCATAGTACATAGTACAGACGAATCACCACAACCAACCACTTCAAAAAGTTCTGAACGCATAAGTGGGGAATGGAACCTAGTCATCTCAAAGAACGCTCGCAAGCATACCTGAATATTCTGTAGCAAGCCATGAATATTACCTACTACTCCCTGCATAGGAGAAAACAGATAAGCTGAACTGTTTTTTGTTCTCTCCTTTCTAGCAGTTATTTTTACTATCTTGGGGAGTTTTCACTGCTTTAAGGGAAACAGTTGCCTTTACAATGCACAAAGAATTGTCTGACCCACAAGGAAGGTATCACATTTTAGTGTGTGACATTAACTCTACAAAGTACACAATTGTGAATGTGTATGCACCGAATGTGCACCAAGCACGTTTCTTCCATAAGGTCCTAAGGAAGGTCAACCAGATCCAACAGGGCTACCTGCTGTTGTGCGGGGACTTTAACCTACCCCCTGACCCCAAAACAGACTCTACCACACTCTCCAACAGATATCAAAATTCCTTACAACCTTTGCTCTTCCAATATGATCTTTATAATGCATGGAGGTGTCTAAATGCTTCAGAAAGAGACTACTCCTTTTTCACAAGCCACAGGGTCTACACGAGACTGGATATTTTCTTAACAGACAAATGGCTACTAACGAAAATAAAGGCATCTAAAATCAACAACATTACCTGGTCGGATCACGCCTCGGTGACACTGCTGGTGGATGACACTTCTACTGTCAACGCCACATTTATTTGGAGATCAAACCCGCGGTTGATCCAGGCGGATCCTACCAGGTCTAAATTAACAAAAGAATTAGTTGAATTTTTTTAACTCAATGCAAATTCTGTTACCGATCCCTTTGTAACTTGGAATGCCCACAAAGCATTTATGTGTGGTTTACTCATCAAATTGGGAGCCAGGGCTAAGAGAAAGAGGGGGCGGCAAATACAGGAACTTTCTTCTAAGATTCAATTCCTAGAAGCTCAAAACAAAATTAATACAACCCCTGCAACAGCTGAACAATTAACTAAACTCAGATATGATCTCAGACTAATCCTACTAGTGGACTTTGAAAAGGCCTCTAGGAAGCTAAAAATGTCCTACTATGCTAATGGGAATAAGGCAGGAAAGATACTTGCAGCCTGACTCAGAGGGCATAGACAGAGAACCAAAATCCTATATATCATACATCCAGCGACCCAAGCTAAATTGTACCACCCCCAGGCCATTGCGGATGCTTTTAGCACCTACTATAGCACATTGTACAACTTGAGTCAGGACCCACATACCACCCAACCCTCCGCATCTTACGGAAGAACAACTAAATACTTTAAACGCTCCATATACTGAGCTGGAAGTCTCCCAAACTATAGATTCACTACCCAATAATAGATCACCTGGCCCAGACGGTTTCACTGGGGAATATTTTAAAACATTCAAAAATGCTTTAGTCCCAAACCTAACTGAAATATACAATCATGCCGCTTCCTCCTACTCCTTCTCCTCTGAGATGCTCCAAGCTATAATTGTTGCACTGCCGAAGCCAGGTAAGGAACCCAATACGCCCCCAAATTTTTGTCCCATTTCATTGCTCAACAGTGACCTGAAGATACGCTAAAATGATCGCAGGCAGACTGGTGAATTTACCATTACTTATCCACCCAGACCAATCTGGATTTACAAAAGGCCGCCAAACAGCTGACGCTACCAGATGCCTGATTAACATTATCCATCTAGCCAACAGAACCAGAACGCCTTCTCTGCTCCTTGCTTTGGATACAGAGAAGGCGTTTGATCGGATACACTGGGAGTACCTTGCACAGGTCCTGAGGGGTTTTGGCTTTGGGGGCTGTACACCACCCCTTCAGCCCAGGTATTCATGTCGGGTTTCCTCTCAACTCCCTTCACAATAACAAATGGTACTCATCAAGGGTATCCATTATATCTATTGATTTTTAATTTACTCATGGAGCCTATGGCCACATACATTCGCCAACACAGAGATATTACAGGTTTCACAATCAGTGGCAGGATGCATACCATCAGCTTGTTCGCTGATGATATAATCTTTAAGCTCACCAATGTCTCATCTTCCCTGGCTTCGGTACATCAAGCATTGCAAATGTTCAACTCATTATCCTATTATAAAGTTAATGAATCCAAATTATATCTGCTAGGGCTGGGTCTATCGAAATGAGGTAAAGAATAGTATTAACAATGAATTCCCTTATACTTGGAAAGACAAGGGTATAACATACCTGGTTATCACCCTTACTCCCCAAGTAACCGATTTTGTTGAAGAAAACTAAACTTCCTGCACTCCATACGGCCCAAACTGGATAACTTAGGAAAACATGAATTATCCTGGACAGCAGGTAGGCTGGCTGCATTCAAAATGCAAATTCTTCCACAACTTGTATATTTATTTAGAACACTGCCCATTCCAGTCCCAAATTCTTTTTTCTCACAGACACAATCACTAATAAACAGAGATTTGTGGAAGGGGAAAAAAGCACGCTGCGCTTTTAGCAGTCTTACTCGGGCTAAAAAGGTGGGAGGTATAGGTCACACACACATAAAAGACTATTAGGCAGCTACCATATTAGCCCAACTAAGGGGATGGTTTACCACACACCACACCATATTATGGGCTGAACTTGAAAAATACCAGGTCACCGGGGGTAACCTCTATAATTATCTTATAACCAGCATCTTCCGCTCATCCACCCCTGCCAAAGTAGCACCCACAGTACAGGCTTCTATAGAGGCTTGGAAATATCTCCAAAAATCCAATTTTCCCATGGGTACACTTACACCCCTCAAATTCCGAATAACAGCGCTTTCACTCCTAATTCCCGACATATCCTTAAACAATTGGAGCACTACTAGAACGCTCCTTTTGGAAGACTTATTTGTAGGCCCAGCACTTAAAACGTTTCAATCGTTACAACTGAAATACTCTATCCCTCAATCAGAATTCTATAAATATATCCAAATATCCCATCTCCTGAAACATAATAACAAACTAATCACATCCCTACCCTGGCAGTTAGTCTTATTCTATACGTCCAACACCACAAAAACGAAAGGTACATCACTAATATATAATTCAGAACAAACAAATATTCAGTAAAACACCTAACATTCAGGCCTTGCAAAAAGACTTGGGTAAGGAATACAACGTGGGCCAATGGGAGAAAGCACGCAGTGTTACATTTGCATCTACAAGAAGTGTCAATCTATGGAAACTGCACCAAAAAATTCTGTTGCACTGGTACCTCACCCCATACCGATTATCAAAATTCACTCCTGGACTATCCTCGAGATGCTGGAGGGAATGTGGACAACTGGGGACTCTACCACACATATTGTGGCTTTGTCCATGTATCAAAAACTACTGGACTGACATCTTTAACTTAATTGGACAGGTCACAGGAATAAAACTTGGGCCTTCCCAGGGTATGGCACTTCTTTTACTTGGTATAGATCTAATCCCAACAAGAATGAGAACAATAGTTTCTCACATACTCCTAGCAGCCCGACTTACATTGGTAAGGCATTGGAGAGACAGAACACCTCCTGGCCTGGCAGAAACTTTGCAAATAATAAACACACACGGTACATATGAGATACAATTTGCATTTAGCACTGGTAAACACCTGACAATCAGTGAATTCTGGAGTCACTGGAAGACGTGGTATTCACAGTACAGGGGATCATACACTTCCGATAAGTAGGAATTACGGTTAGTTGAGATATGGGTTTGTATCTAAAATCTTAAAACTGGAGGCTTAACCATTAGAATCGGTTAACTGATACTCAACCACTTTTCTTTTCACGTTTTATGTTATTTAATTCTTCTCTTTCTTACTGTTCATTTTATTTGTTGACAAGCATATTGAGGACTAGAATGTAACTGGTACCATTTAGTTTAACATCTCTAAAAGTACTCCTGAGCGCCGGGTACAGAGCTAAGAGATATTTATATTGGTTATACTTTTCAAACAATGAACCATGTCGGTTTTGTACTGTTACCAGTTGATACTGCTCGTTATATCCACAATATGTTTTGTATTCTATTTCATATGAAAAAAATAATAAAAAACGTATTGAAAAAAGTGCTAGTGTGAGTGCACCCTTAAATCTGCCATTATTTCCCTAATGGTTTATTGACATAATAAGAAATCTGACATAAATTAAAATGTTCTCATATGGACTTTATTAGTTAGTGTTTGGGTATGTGTTAGAAAATATGTTCAGTTTTGAGTTGCTAAACACAATTCATTGAAATTTGACCTAAACATCCGTCTAGAAAAGTGTTGATATCAAAACATTAAACACAAAAAATGTTATACATTTTTTTTAGGCATTGGGCAAATTGCAATTTTTTAAAAGGGACATTTGGCAGACATGGACTTTTTAAAACCTGTAGAGAAGGATCATTAACGTGTGACAATAGTCGTTTTTTTGTATAGGATGGAGAAAGGTTAGAACACTCTAAACTTTAGGGGGTTTTTTGTTCACTCTAATGCCCCGTACACACGGTCAGATTTTCCGACGGAAAATGTGTGATAGGACCTTGTTGTCGGAAATTCTGACTGCGTGTGGGCTCCATCACACATTTTCCATCGGAATTTCCGACACACAAAGTTTGAGAGCTTGCTATAAAATTTTCCGACAACAAAATCCGTTGTCGGAAATTCCGATCGTGTGTACACAAATCAAACGCACAAAGTGCCACGCATGCTCAGAATAAATTAAGAGATGAAAGTCATTGGCTACTGCCCCGTTTATAGTCCCATCGTACGTGTTTTACGTCACCGCGTTCAGAACGATCGGATTTTCCAACAACTTTGTGTGACCGTGTGTATGCAAGACAAGTTTGAGCCAACATCCATCGGAAAAAATCCATGGATTTTGTTGTCGGAATGTCCGATCAATGTCCGACCGTGTGTACAGGGCATAACAGTGTTTTTTTTTTTTGCTGCATGTAACACTCTTCATTTGTCCTAGGGGATTGAAAGACAAAGTCAATGGAGACTTAAACTGTCATAGTTGTCGCTAGAACAGGAACTGATGGGAATCCCTCAATGGAGACACCTGTTTTGGTGACAAAGTACATAAGGGAGAATTTCCTCTAATCTTGCATAGATATCCTCCTTGTTCCTATTGCATCTCTGGAAAAACATGCATATAACAGCACTCAAAGAAAAAAGAAATTAACAAAGGTTTATCCATTCCATACCCTATTAAAAATATAAAAAATATTTAAAGGAGCAGTATGGTCAAAGCTTTTTTGGCCATTCTTCTATGGATCACAGGAGTTCAGTTCGTTTTGCACTCCCGTGATCTGTTTTGCTAAAGCCCGCTGTCGGCTGACATCACTCAGCCTGTCAAGGCTCGGGAAAGATCCCAACCATATGGTCAGGATCCACCTAGATGCCTGGGCTGTCACCTGGCTCAGCCTCTCAGCGAGCCACTGAGAACCTGAGCCTGCCCCCTCTACAGCCCAGTGCTCCAGTGAGCACTGGAGGGGAGAGTAGAGAGCCACTGACTGACAGTCATGGCTCTCTGCTCAGAGCAGAGGGGAGAACTGAGCAATTAGCAGTGTTTGATCACTCAGTACTCAGTGACAGAGCCAGCGGGAGACAGATGCAGAATCAAAACGATGTTGCATCCACCTAGTTGAGTATAATTTTTTTTTGTTTTAAATCCTGAACTTCTCTCTTAAACATTTTAACTATAGACACTTTGACAACAAATTACCAAGCTGTCATTTCATCTTGCAGCTGGGGTCCAGATGACTATAAATTGTATATCAATTTTTTAAATACCTCATGCCCCTCACTTTTATTATAACTGCAGCAGATGTAAGAGAATTATTGTCTAGAAGAGGACTATCTTAATTAGAGAAGCAGTATTTCATGGTGATGTTGAGCTTTCACTTTTAAATTGGAATCCAGACTCATTATTGAAAAGAGGAGGTGTAATACAAAGGGCTTGGCATTGTCGGTTACTGTGCTTCCCCTACACAAAGGTGTAACAGTACACCATACATGAAATAAGAGACAAGATTCTGAAATTTGTGCTAAAACATACTTAGCCTACATAGGCTGCATGTGACTATTGATATGCTATCTGGCAATGTGGAAAAAATAACAATTTCGCTCACCAAACTCTTGCCATAAGAGGAAGGGGTGTGAAAGGCATTACTGGCCTCAGAGATACCCAGTTTGGAAGCAGCTCTGCCTCCGTATAAATTTATACAGTAGAGAATTGAAGAGCCAGTAGGAGAAGTCAATGCGCACAATGGAAGTAAAATAATGTAAAATGCCATTGCATGCCATTGGAAAAAGCAGTAAACATAAATGGTAATGTGGGTGCAGGGTTAGCAGTAAGTAGCCGACATTGCATATACCAGAGTGGTAAAGAGAACATCAACAGCTTACTGGTAACCCTTCAACCCGTATACCATCATCTCTGTCCACTGCTTTTTCCATGGCTATAGTGTTCATACAGCTTGGTGTATTGAAACTTGTGCAACCTTCTCCAATTCCTACTGAAAATTCCCCAATCATGAATTTACAATTCATTCTTTGCATTTTAATGTTACCAATGAATTGGATTTCTTTGACATCCATGTTTATCAACTAATTTTACCTGTGCACAATTTTTTTGTTATCTGTTATATATATTATACCTCATGGTTTATGAGCAGCATCTGAAGCCTGTTTCTACTGTTAGTGTTGAAATATTACAATTCGATTTATCTTGCATATTCATTTTGGCAATATGTTTGCTTTTGCCAATTTTTTTAAGATGACCCCTTAAATATTGATGTCTGTTTCTCATCACCCTGAACTCGTTCCCATGTATTGGCATCTTCATCAACATCACCACCATTGGATTAAGAATTTTTGTATTAGTATTCCTAGAGTCTGTAGTGTTAATTTTCCCACAGCTAGATTAGCTGCAGGTGTCAGATCCCACTTAGAATACAGAAGTTGAGGTATAACAAATTGTGCTCCACCAATAGGATATTATGGTTAGTCACTCCTTGAATATTTGCAAAGAAAGTTGATCTGAAATCATGCAGTGCAGACTTGCTGCAATTGTGCAACAAACTTGTAAAGCTTGGCAAGTCTAGCAAGAGCTTAGCAAGTCCTCTTCAAACTTGAAGCACAATTATTTGCTATCTGGGTGTATGCTTTACGTAGGCATGTCCTGCTATATCCCCTATGCAGGAATCGCTGTTGTAATTGCTTAGCTTCATCCTGAAATAAGGAATCATTGGAGCAGTTTCATTTCAACCTTAAATATTGACTATAAGGTATCAAATTTTTCAGGTGGGTCAGATGGAAGCTAGAGGCATGTAATACAGTATTGCCTGCAGTTTCTTTCCTTTATAGTGTACTGACAAAATTGCCCAACGTGAATATAAGGATGTATCGTTGCGGAAACATTGCCCGATCAAGGGCACATTTGCCTGTGGCCATTGCTCCTGCTGTTGTTTAACCACCTCAATACTGGGCACTTTCACCCCCTTCCTTCCCAGACCAATTTTCAGCTTTCAGTGCTCTTACATTTTGAATGACAATTACTCAGTCATGCTACACTGTACCCAAATTAAATTTTTATCATTTTGTTCACACAAATAGAGCTTTCTTTTGGTGGTATTTATTCACCACTTCATTTTTTATTTTTTGTGATATAAGCGAAAAAACAGCTAATATTTTGAAAAAAAAAACAAAAAAATTTCTACTTTCTGTTTTAATGGAAACCAAAAAAAAATCTATTTTTTTTGAAAATTTAGGCCAAAATGTATTCTGCTACATGTCTTTGGTAAAAAAAATCCTGATAAGTGTAAGATCATTGGTTTGTGTGAAATTTATAGAGTCTACAAGCTATGCTACGCATTATTGAAAATGTATCAATCCTAATGCACTGATGGCCTATCTCATTTCTTGGGACCCTAAAATGTCAGGACAGTACAAATACCCCCCAAATGACCCCTTTTTGGAAAGAAGACAGTCTGGGGCATTTAGTAAGAGGCATACTGAATTTTTTGAAGTTGCAATTTTTTCCGCACAATGCTTTGGAAAATTAAGAAATATATAATTTTTTTTTCTTCACTAAATTGTCATATTTACAAGTTATTTCTCACACATGGTGCAGGCGTAATTGCAATTACACCCAAAAATACATTTGGCTATTCGTCCTGAGTATGGCGATACCCCATGTGTGAGACTTTTCCACAGCCTGGCCACATACATAGGCCCAACATGCAAGTAGCACCATTAGGCTTCTAAGACATAGCATGTACACACCAAGAATTACACCCCAAAATACATTCTGCTGAGCAAAGGGTTAAAAAAAAGGCTCACCTGTGGTTTTAGCAGGCAGGAATACCGTTCCAGAGCAGTCAAAGCATTTGTCCAGACAGCCAAATGAAATGTCCAGGAATTGTCCAGGCAACAGACAGATATGGAAAAAGTATGAACATACTTTGGGTGCACTTAGAAAAAATAATATACGAATTGAACAGGGCTAGTTGCAATGGCAACTTTCTTGTACCAAAACAGCGATTTCCTGGTGGTCAAGTAGGGCTGCATCATCTGGTCGTTTATATCCACCCCCCCATGTATAGGTTATACTCATGGACACATCTTGGCTTCTGGATGGGGCATTTTCTTCTCTGCAGTTCCACCAAGGAGTCATCATGCATTGTGGAAAGGATGTAGACATCTCTTTTTTTATCTCTCCACTTCAGCGCTAGTACCTCTTCAGTCTGCATACTGGCCATTTCACCCTGTTTCAATTTCTTGGCGACAAATCTCTGTGGGAAGCCTTTGCCTTCTTTTGGTACAAATGGCGTAAAAGTGGGAGACTCGTGTAGAAATTGTCTACGTATAGGTGGTAACCTTTCCCAAGCAATGGTTCGATCAGCTGCCAGACAATTTTGCCACTTGTTCCCATGTAGGTAGGGCATCCAGGGGGGTTTAGCTGTCTGTCTTTTCCCTCATAAATGATAAAGTCATATGTGTAACCTGTGGCCCTGTCACACGCCTTATAAAATTTTACCCCACGTCTGGCTCTTCTACTGGGGAGGTATTGCTTTATTCCAAGTCTTCCGGTAAAGTGTACTAGGCATTCATCTACACAAATATTTATATCAGGGGTAAACATCTACTTGAAGCTGGCGCAAAAAAAATTGATTAGGGGCCGATTTTTGAATAATTTATCATAACTGGGATGATTTCGAGGGAGGCATTGGGCACTGTTGTTGAAATGTAAAAATCTCATAATCATCTCGTAATGGGTTCTGGGCATTATTGACGAATAGACTGGCATGTGGTGGATAGGTTGGGTAGACCAGTAGGCATAGAGTTAATTTTTTTTGTCAGCCCTATGTTGAGGGTTAGGCCAAGGAAAATTTTAAATTCTTCCATGGTGAAGGGTTTCCAAACAAAGGGACGGGCATATGAAGAATTTGGATTGTTGGCTATATGTTGGCTAGCGTATAGATTACATTGCTCCACAATGTAAATTAGGAGATCATTGATAAAAAATAAGTGAAAATAATAAATTGGGGTTACATTTTCCGACTGTATCTGAGGGTCTGGCTGGGCTGTAAAAAGGGGAATTACAGATTCTACTGACTTATCGGGCAGCCATGTTGGATACAGTAGAACATCTGGGAGGCTAGTATGGGCCATGCCTCGTTGATGGGATGCTCTGTTGCTAGCATCTGGCCTATCCTCTAGGAAGGTTGCAGAACTGCTGGTGGATGCCTATCCTGGAGTGCTGTGCTGCTGGTGGATGCCTGCTGGTGGATGCCCTGGAGTGCTGCACTGCTGGTGGATGCCTGCATATCATCCTTGAGTGCTGCGCTACTGGTGGATGCCTGCTGGTGGATGCCCTGGAGTGCTGCGCTGCTGGTGGATGTCTGCGCCTGCTCATATCTCCCGATTCTCCTTGTTAGGATTCTATCTTCCTCGGTTTCCATCTCGGAGCCACTGCTTTCCACAGAGTTCCCCGCTACTCTCGTCCTACATACTCTGGAGTATCCGGAGAGCCTCCTCAGCGTTGTAGAATCTTTTGGTCATGTTGGCGGGCAGATGTGTCAGATAGCGGGTGGCAGATGTGTCAGATGGTGGGCGGCAGAAGTGCCAGATGGCGGGTGGCAGATATGCCAGATGTTGGGCGGCTGTGCCTGATGTTGGCGGGTGGCAGATGTGTCAGATGGCGGGCAGCAAATGTGTCAGATGGCGGACGGCAAATGTGCCAGAAGGGCGGGCGGCAAATGTGCCAGATGTTGGGCGGCAAATGTGCCAGATGTTGGGCGGCAGATGTGCCAGATGTTGGGCGGCAGATGTGCCTGGCAGATGTATCAGATGGTGGGCGGCCGATGTGCCAGCTGTTGGCGGATAGATGTGCCAGTTGTTGACGTACAGATGTTCACTGTATGACAGGTGTTTTAACTGTTTTGGGGACACTAGCTGGGTGATCAGTGGGTAAACAGCAGACAAACGGCTAAAAACTCACTGATCTCCCGGCTGCAGCACAGGTCTCTCTTCCTCTCCTCACTGACAGGCTCTGTGTGAGGAGAGGAAGAGATGAGAGCAGTTACAACCGCTCTCTATTTACATTACACGACGACTGTGATTGGACACAGTCGTCATGTGATCAGGAGGGCCAATCACAGAGATCTCCTGTCTTGTACAACTCTCCTGTCTCTGGGGGGCACAGGCAGATTGGGGCTGCGCGGGCACATAGCAGCGCGATCCCCTGTCAGATGCCACCCCTCCCCCTCTGTTTACATTATGATGGCTGTGATTAGACACAGCCATTGTGCAGATCAGGAGGGCAAATCACAGTGGCCTCCTGTCATTCCGAGATGCGGCGTGTCCAGGGGACATGCGAGCATCGGGATCGCGCGGCTGTTGCCCACGCGATCCTGCTCCTTCTGAAGGACGTTCGGGAACGTCCACTCAGGAGGGAGCTCCCACCCAGCCACTGCACATAAAGTGGTTAATTAATAAAAACAAAACCTTTCTCTTGCCTAATGGGGAACGGTTTACTCCAAAAAATGTTGCCAACTGCCACACAAAGGGGGTCATATATTTGCTTTATTGTGAACGTGGCTCCTTTTTATGTGGGCAAAACCAAACAAGAACTGTGGCAGTGCATTCAGAAACATGTGTATAGTATGCAAATTGGTCATTTTTACCTTCCCATTGATAGACATGTAGTTGATATACACCAGTACAAAGTTCCCAAGGTCACAGTCACGGTATTAGACCGGATCCATGTACCCAGTAGAGGAGGCGACTAAAATAAAACATTACTCCAGTTGGAACAGAGATGGATATTTCGGTTACAAGCCACATCCCCTCCAGGTCTTAACGAATCCATCTCGTATTGTCCCTTCTTAAAAGTATTTTTTTCAGGCAAATTCAACTAGCTTAGTTGGTTTAATTATGAATATGCTAAATCACTGCATGTGTTGCAATTTTTGTGTTGATTCTCTATCCTCTTCCAATCGAGGTAAAATTTATAAATTGTACCTGATGTTCATGTATAATATGTATAAATACATATTAGACAGAAGTACAGTTAAATCACACTTGTTTAATAATAATAAAAAAAGGTAAACAGAGTAAACGTAGGCAAAACATAGCCAGGGTTCAGGAACCGGAACAGATAGTCAGACAAGCCAAAACTTCAGGGAGCCAGAAAACAGCCTAGTAGAACAGCAAGCTGGATCTGGAGCCAGAAGGAATATCAGCCAAGCAAGTTTTTAACAGGAACACAGGAGAGCATCTCTAGAGATGTGACCAAGGCGAAGGCAGAGATCATTTGGACTGGACAGCTTAAGCAGGCAGGACCGATGAGTAGGATCATCAACAGGTGAATCACTGTGGAGAGATAGGAGCTGGCAATTAGCCGACAGCTGAGCGGCCAGCTCAGAGAAGAAGGAGCTGGGCTCAGCCCTGACAAAGGGAAAACTGATAAAATACATATTTATTTGATTGTTGTTGTATGTGGGTGTGATGATTGGGAAGTGTTGATGAATAAAAATGATGAAATTTAATTAAAAAAAAGTGTGGGAGGGTGAGGCGTGAAGAAGTGCTACGCCGGGTGAAAGAGTGCTGAGATGTACAGAATAATTAGAAGGAGTGTATGAAGTTGAAATGAATGTAAAATGAAAATGAATTAAAAGGCGTGTAAGATAAAGTCGACTGGGAATGTTATGCTAGTTTGGAAATGTATATAAAAAATAGGGACTGTCAGACAAAACAGTCAAAATGTGCTATAATAAGGATGATATATGGTGATAACTGCAGTGCAAACCCACAAACCATATGTGAAATATAACATCATGTACCTTGGTATAAATGTGAGTACTGTAAGCCATCAATTGCATATAATTGGATGCCTGGCTGCAACTATGCAGGAAGCAAGAGGCTCTAAGGACAAAGGCCAAAATGCAGTGTTAAATCTAAAATGTGTTCTAATGATTGTAACCTAAATCGGTGATCTAGGCGATCCACCATAGTTGTGTAGAGTACTTACATGGAACCATTTGTGTGCAGTGACCATCAGTTTAGAGATGCATGGGATCCTGTCTTGATCCTCATGCAACCTGGTATTTATTATAGGGCTTCCTGAAATTAAGGAAAATCAAATAATAGGCTGCAGGTGCCATCCCCTTCCCCACCTCCAAGGTGTGGTATCCTGGCCACTGAGGAAGCGGCCACAATGTGACTGCCGCCTTCCGGGATGCCGAGGAAGTCCCCGATCACCATTGTCACTTCTGCTAAAATTTTGTGATGTTGCGGCACCACGTGCACACACGAGGCACCCGCGCATGCCCGCCCTGTGGCAAACATTTCAGAAGTGATCCAGGGACGCCCCCGGCAAGATGTTGCTCCCCCCAGTGGCCAAATAGAATTGTGGCCGCCTGTTAGAGCTTTGTTGGGGAATGCAGAAGCACTCTACACCCCCCACCTTGCCGGCAAGCCATAAGGGGCCGAACCCCCACCAGAGGAGACATCAAGAAATATAGGAACCCACCAGGGTTTACAACGGATAGGACGATTGACAAATTTAAGTACATAGGTTAATGCAAATACAATTTATAAATAACAGGAACATACGAGATGAATCAACATTAAACAATATTCAAATTCTTCTTCAATTCTCTATGGTCATATCTAGTTCAATACTAAGGACCAACCTATCTTGCATATCTCTCATGTGTCAAGGGGGAAGGGGTGTTTAACCACCCAAAATTATATAGCATTGGGAAGACACATACAGAAGAGGTATTGGGGCTGCACACCCCAAAACAAACAATATGGGAAGGTTCCCCCAAGGGGCTTTAAAGCAGCAATACAGGCGGATTTGAAAGGAGTTGTATAAAAGTACTTTATTTAGGAAAATATAGGGTCAATGGCATGTTGCCGTTAAAATATAGACTCTTGTTAGGGGATAACAAAAACATTCCACGTTACAGAAATGCAAACACAAAAATATAGCATCACATATGAAATGTCTGTTGTGATGATGCTCCAACGCATTTCGACCCATGTGGTATTCTTCAGGGGGTTGGTTTGCTCTAAAGAGATATATTCAACATCTCCAATATCAAAGAGGATCTTCCAACATATATTGGATTTCATATATACCAGGTATAGTTACCACTGGAAGGTGAAAAAGAGAGATCTCCTGACCAGAATTTTTAAAACCGTTGGATGACCCCTGAGGTTCCATGACCATCCATGTCCCAAAGATGGAAAAGGTTCGATCCGATAAGGCTTCCTCTTTTTTTGCATTAAAAATGCCTGTCCTGTGATCAAAACACATGCTAATATCTAGTGGTGATCGGATTTTCTTGGTAAGCATTTTACTGGGTGCTAGTATATTTTTTTTGGTATGTGCCTTTCCAAAGGTTACTTGCGGAGCTACTGTCAACATAGGTGCTAAGTGCTGATCTAATAATAAAATGTTCTAATGTTTTTTAATTACTCTGGAAACAGATTTGAATCTATAATTAAAGGTTGACACAAATCTAACAGAGTAGTTATCATGCATTTTGGCTGTAATATTCTGTTTAGGGGGAGGGTTCATGTGTGCCATGAACACCAGTGCTGAAGGGTAACACTTTTCCTCAAACTTCTTCTGCATAGAGCCACCTAATATGATATAGTCATTAATCCTAGAGCAGTTTCTCCTTAGTCTGTTAAACTGTCCACCAGGAATATTTTTCTTCCATGTAAGGTGGTGACAGCTATTAAAATGGAGATAAGAGTTCCCGCTGGTAGGCTTCACATGATTTTTGGTGATGATACTACCCTTGTCATGGGTTAACACCAAGTCCAGAAACACCAACTCTCTGGGGTTGATTACATGTGTAAAAGACAACCCAAAGGGGGGGTTGGTGTTACAATGGGCCACAAAGGAGGGGAAGACATCTGGGCCACCACTCCAGATGAGCAGGATGTCATCAATGTATCTGCCAAAGAACATAATGTGTTCAGCAAAAGGGTTGTTGGCCCAGATGTATCCCTCCTCTCAGTAGCCCATCATCAAGTTAGCATATACAGGGGCAAAGTTTACTCCCATGGCTGTGCCTCTGCATTGTAAGTAAAACTGGTCAAGAAATGTAAAATAATTATGTCTTAAGCAGAACTCAATTGACTTGACCAGAAATTCTGATTGCAGAGAATTGATGTCACCATTTTGGGAAAGAAAATGTTGTATGGCCATAAGGCCTACCTCATGGGGTACTGATGTGCAGAGGAAAGCCTTTTCTCCCCCCTCCTCCTCCAAACCTTTCCCCCACCCCCCCTTCTGCCAGTCTTTGACCTATGATTCTTTGATGTTTATTTCACCCACACTCAGCCATTTGCCATTTGTTTATGTACCATCAATTCATTATTTTTATTACTTTATTTATTATTTTTATAAATATTTGATATTCATATATATATTGTTTATATAACTATTAACATATATTTATCTTTCAATACATATTCATTTGTTTAAACATTATTTCTCTTCATTATTTACATTTTTACAAAAAATATTTTTGTTTTATACATTTTTTCATATATATACTTTTTCATTTTTAATAACGATGATTCTTGATTGAGTATGTATGTATTGCATGATGGTGTATGTATACACATGCATATGTACTCATGTGTATGTCTATATCCTTGCATTTGTGATCAATTTATTACTAGATGTTTTTATCACTTTCTTTATTGCTTTTAACACGTTTTGAATATTCATCCAAAAGCAATGGATTACTGGTTCATTTATAGGTAAATTATTGTTTTTGTTATCTGATTGCATTATTTTAATTTCTGTTTAATCAAGTTAATTAGTGGGGATCACTTTTTGAGCAGCGAGGAGTTCCATTTTCCCATCCCACTGCTCTGCCCACTCCCCTCCCACAAATTGGGTATTTAAACTTCTCAGCTGCCGATTTCCCGTGACTTTGATAAAGCGCTGGTTCCCAAGCTCACAAAGGTTTCCGAGTCTATTCGGCTCCAATCAGCACTGTACGCCACCCACACGAGCCTACCCGACCTGACCTTGGCTCCTGCCTCTCGGCTTTTACATCTGGACTAGGGCAACTTCGTCCATCCATTGGAGCAGCCACACGCCTGCCTACACACCAGCGGGGGAGAGCAGCTTCTCATCTGACTGTGGACCGCGGCTTCATCCGATCCTTTGTTGGCACATCAGCTGGTTTAGCATACGGACACGTGGGTCATGGCGTTCCACCTTCCTGTGGTCCACAGCCTCCCCCCGCACCAAGCCAGCGAGTCCAGGTCACCTAGTGGGTCCTTGTTTGGCCAAGTGCAGCAAGGATATTGGCCCCTCCCTTGCTGCCAGGTTCATTCCATCTGTGGATGCCATCAGCTCCCCATTGCTATGGAAACCTCAGCGACACCGTAAGCTGTTTTTAATTTTTTAATTAATTTACTCTTTCCGTCATCCACATCATCATTGCATTGACATTGGATTTTGGCTTTCTTATGTGCATTATTAATTAAACTTGTTAAGTTTTTCTCATCTTGCTTCCCAAAGACTCTTTTCTACTTTAAACCCATTGAGCGCTGACACCCCCTGTTTTTTATTGCTGTCACCCATATCTTCCAGTTATGGTAACTGTCTAGCCGCCTTGGGTTCAGGCCCTATTATATCACCCGTGATTCCCTTCACATGACCAAAGTTGAGCGCTGATTAAATTTTTGCTATTTTAGCATTTAGTGTTAAGAAACTCTTTTTTGCTATTTGTATTTGTAACATTGACATCTCATGTTTGGGTACCATGCATACCAGAGCTCATGTCATTTTTAATTTGTGTGGTTTTCTTCATATATCTGTACGCAATAAAGAACTTTTTTTTATATATTCTATTCAGTCCAATTTTTTCTAGCTGTGTATAGGCCCTTGGGAGCAATTTTTCAAATTAGATATATTACATCTTTGCATTTTATAATGAAAATACAATAATTGACTGTACAGAGAGCTATTTTTTTGCTATTTTTAATTGTGCTTATTTTAAACTTAATTTTTATTGTAATAGATTAAAAAAGCATGCCTTCTTGCTTTCAGAAGTAATCAGCCCAGCATGTGAGCATGTGTGTCTCCCCAAATTTCCCTGTGACATTACTCATAAGAAATCAATATTAAATATGGATCCTTACTAGCACTTTTCCTAGGCATCAAGGTCAGCCAAACAGCTTGGTGCCCATGAGCTTGGAACCCCATTGCTTTTGGAGGGGTACAAATTATACAGAACATCATAAGGGTTGGTATCAACATGGAAGGGGCTGCACACTCATTGCTCCTTTACTATGACTTCTGTGCTAATGTAGTGTCGTGTGCAAAAGTAGGACAATTTTTTTAATAATAAAAAAAAATATTTAACATTTTAGTGTTGAAACTGTGAAAAAACAGGCCTTAAGCACTATGAAGAATTCTGGAAAGCAGAATAGCCTGGAGGTTAAAAGTTGTTTTTACAGCTACCCTTAAAGGTGGCATTCATTCAGTCACATACTTACCCTGTGTAAATATGGGTAGTGTGAATATGAAATGTAATTTGAAAGTGGACAAATGTGAGAAAGGTGAATTGCTTTAAAAGTTTACTTGGTAAATGTGCTGCTTAATCTGTTGTAAATATAACCCAGAGTCTTTTTCTTTTTTACATTATTTTACAAACTGTACAGCTAAATGGTTAGTTTAATAACCATATTAAATGTGACAATGTTTTATAAATGCTGTTTCTGTGTATATTTTAAAATTACATATGTAGGCTGGGCAAGCCACATTTGCTTATTATATTAGGTGGTTGTAGTCCTACTTAGCAGAGCTGCACAATGTTTGCAATACAATACAAGGCTTTTGGCACAAAATCATTTGCCAATAATTGTTGTTCAGTGTGAAAAGGTAGCAATCATAACAGTTGTCAACACAAAAATACGCTCACTAGGGTGAGATTGTGAATTCTGGATAACTGATAAAGACCCATTATACAAACAGCAAATACCTGCTATGATGATACTATCCCAGCTCATTCACAATTTTTTCCCTCCCCCAAATTCTGTGCTAATGTAGTGATGTTCCATATACTGTAGCTCCAGAGATCAGTTAAACCGGATACTGTATTGTAACAACATCCAGTTGTTACAATCCTTGAGTTTGCATTCACTAAATGTGACTGCTGAATGTTTTTAAATATACAGTACCCTTTAATTTCAGCAGACATTCAAGCAGGTTTGTTGATTGCCTTCCTGAATGACTAAACAATGAAACTATACATCTGTATATGAAATAATGAAAATATAAATGTTTGTCCCTCCTATGGTCCAGCAACTGTGGATATAGGCATAATGTACCACTTAATTAGATCTGTATTAGTTTAGAACGTATATGAAGACCAGTGGAAAGCCTTGCTGCATACGCTGCATTGCTATCCTAGCCACATATAAGAATAAACTAATCTCATTCAATTTTAAAACTACCAAACATATACTCAGGATGGTTTGGAAGCTGTCCACCTTAAATTATCAGGATATTTTTACTGAATAATGGGTTTTATGGTCAATGAAAAGTGACTGCTATACTACTATCCTTCAGGGCTCACATGCTAATTTCCTAATAGTGTGGTCCCCTTAGATAGTGTCCCAGCACCCAAATGGCCTTCAGGATATACTTCTAGCCTTTTAAAAGCATTAGGCTGTGATGTGGGTGCAGGCTGAGGTGGTTTTATCTTATCTTCCCTACCCTCTTTTATTTTTCCGCATGTCCTCTCTGGTACCTCTACCCAAAGAAACCTCCAAAGATGTTGTGTCTGTAGAAAGCGCGGATATAGGCGTGACACCCGCTTTTATTGTCCCTCCTGTCCTGACCAACCTGGGCTTTGCATTTGTGACTGTTTCGAACGTTAGCACACACTAGTGGAGTATTAGCATAGGGTACACCATTGCACAGTCTAACACATACTAACACAGGGTCTCAAAAGATGTGATGGTCATCACATTTTGTGAGACCCTAATCTGGAACCTTTACAGTTTATATAAAAGTGCAAAAAAAATAAAATAACAATAAAAAACACACAAAAACACAAAAATAATAAAAAATAAAAAAGCCAAAATAGTTGTGGTTTTATTTTTCTTTTCTCTATTGTTCTCTCTCTTACCTTCACTCTCTATTGTCTGCTCTACTGTTCTCTCTCTTTTGTTACTGTATTTTAGAGCTGTAATGTTTTATTTTTACTATGTTTTATTGGATTTGCTTTGCAGGTATGGTATGTCTTACTGTTATACTGTAATGTTACTTTGTTTTCTGGTTAAACATCATTTGCTTAGCAGGTACGCCATTCAGCTGCAGCACGGGCTTATTTATTCTGACAGCAACATCGTTTGCTCCCACGATACATAAAGCCATGACTCCAGCTGTCATGAAAGACGTCCTGTTAGCACAGTTGTGGGCGGAGGATCGGTGCACAGAACTCCTGTTGTTAGAGCTGGTGGATGTGTGCGGGTGCGCGCTAGCGCGAACGGACGCATGCGGGTGCGCGCTAGCACGAACGAGTGTACGCGGGTGCGCGATGGTAAGAGCGGGCACGTACGATCGGTACTCGGGCACGCACAGACGTGCAGTGTGACAGTGTTTGGCGCCAGTGGACTTATTTAAAGGAGCCTGTTAGGATGCTTTCTTGCTGTCCAGTCTACAGCGTTCCCTGTGACCCTAAGCTACCAGTATACCTGTCTACCTGATTCCTGTTACCAAGCCTGCTCCTGACTACTCCTGTTTGCTGCCAGTCCCTGACCCCGGCTTGTTTGACTATTCTCCTGCCTCCTCCTACAGTTGTTTGCTGCCTGTCTGTTGCCGACCCGGTCCGTGCCCTGACTACTCTTCTGCCTCTGTCTGGTACCTGCTCTGCCCGCCAGTGTTTACCCGGCCTGTCTGACCTCGCTAGTGCCCCAGTTGAACTACAGAACACCTCCCTGCTGCCTGCTGTTCCTGAGTTCCTGCCAGCTGCGGTACTCCTCTGCTCAATCAGCTGTTCCAGTGTTCCTGCCAGAGTTCTGGTGCATCTTACTACAGTCAGCTGTTCCAGTGCTCCAGTTGAACTACAGAACACCTCCCTGCTGCCTGCTGTTCCTGAGTTCCTGCCAGCTACGGTACTTCTCTGCACAGTCAGCTGTTCCAGTGTTCCTGCTAGCCCTCCTTCTGCTGCACCAGAGGTCCGGATCAGCTCCACATCTGCCACTTGCCAAGCACTTGTGGCCCCCTGTGCTCTTGAGTCCCTGTTTCTTCTATCAGGGGTTCTCGAGCCAGAGGCACACGAGAGGCTACTCCCTGCATTCTGGGCTCCGCCATCAGGTACGTGACACCAGCACTGTAGGAGGCGATTTCACCACCACAGTTAACAAAAAAGAGCATATATGCCGAAGCATGGGGGCAGGGGTGGAGGAGCGATTTGCTCCTAACATTAGGGGAGTATTTCCCCCATGCCTCAGCATATATTTTTTAGGCACAGATTGCGTTAAAAAATGTTTTATTTCTACTATGTTATATTGTATTTGCTTTGCAGGTATGATAAGTCTTACTGTTATACTGTAATGTTACTTTGTTTTATTCTTAACCATCATTTGCTTAGCAGGTACGCCATTCAGCTGCAGCACTGATTTATATATCTTGACAGCAACAGCGTTTGCTCCCACAATACTTAAATCAGTGACTCCAGCGCTGTAGGAGGTTATTTCACCACCACAGTGGTGCATGTATGCCCATCGTTAGAAGTGGGTGGATGAAAGGCGGTATTCTAATGGTGGGCATACCCACCAATCTCTTTTTTTCATGCAGCCCCCTGTGCTCTTGAGTCCCTGTTTCCTCTATCAGGGGTTCTCGAGCCAAAGGCACATGAGAGGCTACTCCCTGCATTCTGGGCTCCGCTATCAGGTACGTGACAATACCGGACAGCCATGTCCGAGCCCACGCAGGGAGCCTCTCCCATGGACGAGCTCTGCCGCCATCTTGCTGGACTTACCCAGGCAGTAAAAAGCCTACAAGAGGGCTGTACCCAGCTGGAAGACCGAATCCAAGCTCTAGCAGCATCCATACCTCCAGCCTCCGGGACTTCTGCTGCACCCTCAGTGGTGATGTTGCCGCCTGAACCTAGGGTCCCCACGCCTGAAAGATTCTCGGGTAACCGGAGTAAATTCAGGTCTTTCCGTAACTCAGGTAAACTCTTTTTTGCCCTTCAACCAAAGACTTTCTCTCTGGAAGCCACCAAAGTGGGGTTCATGATCTCGCTGCTGTCAGGCGAGCCCCAGTCCTGGACCCACCGCCTTCTAGAAAAGAAAGATACCTCACTTGATACCCTGGACACCTTCTTTCAGGCCATGTCGTTATTATATGAGGACCCACAGCTAACCGCTACTGCAGAGGCAGCTTTGCACGCCCTACAGCAAGGCCGCAGACCGGTGGAGGACTACGTGTCGGAATTCAGACGTTGGAGTTCCGACACGAGTTGGAACAATGCTGCTCTACGGCATCAGTTCTGTATGGGCCTTTTGGAATCTTTAAAGGCCGAGCTAGCCCAAGTGGATATTCCAAATGGCTAGACGGAGGCCTCATAGACCTTCCTATTCAAATAGACAGATGCCTGAGAGAACGGCGTACGGAGCGATCCTCTGGTCTCTCTCGTCCTGTCTGGATGCTGCCCCGTGTGCCTAGTTCTCCCCACTCTGCTCCTCCAGCTTCAACCACCATTGCCTCAGAGACTCCAAAAACGATGCAGCTGGGCCTCTTATGCCCTTCACTCACTCCTGAAGAGCGTCAACGCTGTCGGGCTGGTAACCTGTGCCTGTACTGTGGGGAACCTGGACATTTTGTACGAACATGCCCGGCAAAGCTTCGTAAGTGCTTTTCTGTTTCCCCTGCTCTTACCCTTGCTGTACTGAATGTTTCTCATCTGGCTGTGCCGATTCTCTTACAGCTCCCAGGAGGGAATATACCAACCAGCGCTATCATTGATTCTGGGGCTTGCAGCGGCTTCATAGACTTGTCCTTCACTTCCAGACATCACATTTTTCTTCGGCCCAGAGCGAAAGGACTTTCAGTACATTTGGCCGATGGCTCTACCCTCAGATCAGGGCCAGTAATCCAGGAGACTGTACCTCTGCACACCACCATTGCCGGCACTCATCAAGAGCTACTTTGTCTGGATGCCATTGAGTCTCCTTTATTTCCCATCATACTAGGCATGCCATGGCTTAAGGCCCATAATCTGCAAATTGATTGGACCTCAGGGAAGATTGAGTTCCTATCCTCTTACTGCCATCAACACTGTCTGCCAGAAGTCACCAAGGCCCCTTCTTCCCTACTATGCATGGAACTGATGCTGAGATCTGTCAAATTGTACCTGAAGCCTACCACAGCTTTTTGGATGTTTTCAGTCAAAAGGGCGCTGAGACTCTTCCTCCCCACCGGCCATAAGATTGCCCAATTGAGCACCTTCCAGGGGCAGAGATTCCTTTTGGGAGAATTTTCCCTTTGTCAGAACTAGAACTAGGAGTATTAAAGACCATCTAGAAAAAGGGTTCATCTGACCCTCCACGTCCCCGGCAGGAGCAGGAATCTTCTTCGTGGAGAAGAAAGACCATTCTCTACGCCCTTGTGTGGATATCGGGCACTTAATAAGATCACAATTAAAAACCGTTATCCTTTGCCACTAGTGCCAGAACTTTTTCAAAGACTGGGGTCTGCAGTAGTGTTTTCTAAGTTAGATCTTCGTGGTGCCTACAACCTTGTCCGCATTCGTAGGGGAGACGAATGGAAGACTGCTTTCCGTACTCGGTTTGGGCACTTTGAATATTTAGTCATGCCTTTCGGACTTTGTAATGCTCCTGCTACATTGCAGCATTTTGTGAATAACATCTTCAGAGACTATCTTGACCTGTTTGTTATTATTTATCTAGATGACATCCTGATTTTTTTTTCTTCCTTAGCTGAACATTGTGAACATGTCAGAAATGTTTTGACCCGACTTCGCCTGCACGGCCTCTATGCCAAACCTGAGAAATGTGTCTTTGAACAAGAAAGTATCCAGTTCTTGGTTTAATTATCTCCGTGGAGGGCATTAAAATGGACCCTCAGAAGGTCTCCGCCATCCTGGACTGGCCCGCTCCTACTGACAAGAAGGGAATCCAACGTTTTGTAGGATTTGCAAATTTCTACAGAAAATTCATCAAAGGATTCTCCGCCATCGTTTCTCCCATTACAAAGCTAACCAAGCAGGGCCTTAAATTCTACTGATCTACTGAAGCTCAAGCGGCCTTCACAACGCTGAAAGATCTGTTTGTATCAACCTCAGTTTTAAAGCATCCTGATTACACTTTGCCATACATTTTGGAGGTGGACGCCTCGGAAATAGCGGTTGGTGCAGTGCTTTCCCAGAGACAGGGGCCTAGAGCTCTTCTGCACCCAGTCGCCTTTTTTTCTCGCAAACTATCTGAAGCGGAGAGGAACTATGATGTGGGCGACCGAGAGTTGTTAGCGATTAAAGCTGCGCTTGAGGAATGGCGATCTCTCTTAGAGGGAGCAGCTCATCCGATTCTTGTTTATACAGATCACAAGAATCTGGAATATTTGAAGACTGCCAAGAGGTTGAAACCACGACAGGCCAGATGGGCACTTTTCTTTGTCAGATTCTCATTCCATATAACCTATCATCTTGGGTCAAAAAACACCAAGCCCGACGCGCTGTCACGAATGTACAGCGGATCTGAAGCATCTTCTCCTCCAGACATCATCTTGTCCTCAGGAAACTTTCTGTTGCTCCAAGGGGATCTACTTTCACAAATCAAGCAAGTCTCCAGGGACATTTCTGCTCCACCCGATACAGCTCTACAGGCCAGAGATGATCTTCTGTGGTTTAAGGATAGGATCTTCGTACCTCAGGAGATGCGAGCAGCGGTTCTTAGTTCCTGTCATGATCACATGTTGGCCGGCCATTTCGTCGTGCATAAGACGTCCAAACTTCTTCAGCACACGTTCTGGTGGCTGCAGTTAAGGAAGGATTGCAAGGACTATGTGGAAGCATGTGCCACCTGCATTCAAAACAAGGGCAGCAAGTCTAAAGCTTGGGGTCTGTTGAAACCACTACCTGTCCCGAAGAAGCCATAGAGGATGATCTCCATGGATTTTATTGTCGAGCTGCCACCCTCTGAAGGTTACACTACAATCTTTGTAATAGTGGATAGATTATCCAAGATGGCTCATTTCTTACTAATGAAGGGCACACCTACTGCTGCTGAAACTGCTAGGACATTTATCAAGGAAGTGGTGAGGCTTCATGGCATCCCTGCAAATATCACTTCAGATCGGGGGGGTGCAATTTACTTCCAAGTTTTGGAGAGCTCTTTGTGGGTCTCTGAAAATTGACCTCTCCTTCTCCTCTGCCTATCACCCTCAAACAAATGGCTAGACGGAGAGAACAAACCAGACGCTGGAGCAGTATCTGCTTTTCTTCTTTCTTCCAGGACGATTGGGCTCCGCTTTTACCCCTTGCCGAATTTGATTACAACAATTCTTTTCATTCTGCCATGAAGCAATCACCGTTCTTTGCAAATTATGGTTTCCATCCTCTGTTCCTGTCTAATAACATCCCGGAGTGCCCAGTACCAGCTGTCCAAGAGAACCTAAATTTCTTTGAGTCAAATAACAAACTCCTGCAGGAGACTATGGCAAGGACCCAGAACTACAATAAAGAGGTGTTCACCAAGAAGAGAAGGGGGGAGCTTGACCTTAAGCCTGGAGATCAGGTCTGGCTGTCCACGTTGAATTTAAGACTGGCCTGTCCTTCCAAGAAATTGGGCCCTAAGTTCGTGGGTCCCTTCCCGGTCCTAAGGAAAATTAATAATGTGGCCTACGAACTAAAGTTACCAGAGTCATTTCGGATCCACCCGATCTTTCATGTGGCCCTACTCAAACCCACAGTTCCTGATCCTTTTGTCAACCGGAAGGTCGTTCCCCTGAACTTGTGATCATTGATGGAGAAGCTGAATATGAGGTCGAGTCCATTCTGGATTGTAGGAAAAGACGTAACCAAGTCCAGTTTCTGGTGAAGTGGAAGGGGTACGGGCCCGAGGAGAACTCTTGGGAGCCAGAGTCTAACATTCATGAGAAGAGGTTGATTCTTGCCTTTAAGAGGTTCCATCCGAGTAAGATGGCACAGTTGGGCATCCAGAGGCTGCCCCTTGGGGGGGGGGGGCAATGTCATGAAAGACATCCTGTTAGCACAGTTGTGGGCGGAGGATCGGTGCACAGAACTCCTGTTGTTAGAGCCGGTGGACGTGTGCGGGTGCGCGCTAGCGCGAACGGACGCATGTGGATGCGCGCTAACATGAACGAGTGTACGCGGGCACGCGATGGTGCGAGTGGGCACATACGATCGGTACCTGGGTGCGCGCAGACGTGCAGTGTGACAGTGTTTGGCACCAGTGATCTTATTTAAAGGAGCCTGTTAGCATGCTTTCTTGCTGTCCGGTCTACAGCGTTCCCTGTGACCCTAAGCTACCAGTATATCTGTCTACCTGATTCCTGTTAACCGGCCTGCTCCTGACTGCTCCTGTTTGCTGCCAGTCCCTGACCCTGGCTTGTTTGACTATTCTCCTGCCTCCTCCTATGGTTGTTCGCTGCCTGTCTGTTGCCGACCCGGTCCGTGCCCTGACTACTCTTCTGCCTCTGTCTGGTACCTGCTCTGCCCGCCAGTGTTGACCCGGCCTGTCTGACCTCGCTAGTGCCCCAGTTGAACTACAGAACACCTCCCTGCTGCCTGCTGTTCCTGAGTTCCTGCCAGCTACGGTACTTCTCTGCACAGTCAGCTGTTCCAGTGTTCCTGCTAGCCCTCCTTCTGCTGCACCAGAGGTCCGGATCAGCTCCACATCTGCCACTTGCCAAGCACTTGTGGCCCCCTGTGCTCTTGAGTCCCTGTTTCCTCTATCAGGGGTTCTTGAGCCAGAGGCACACGAGAGGCTACTCCCTGCATTCTGGGCTCCGCCATCAGGTACGTGACACCAGCACTGTAGTAGGCGATTTCACCACCACAGTTAACAAAAAAGAGCATATATGCCGAAGCATGGGGGCAGGGGTGGAGGAGCGATTTGCTCCTAACATTAGGGGAGTATTTCCCCCATGCTTCAGCATATATTTTTTATGCACAGATTGCGTTAAAAAATGTTTTATTTCTACTATGTTTTATTGTATTTGCTTTGCAGGTATGGTAAGTCTTACTGTTATACTGTAATGTTACTTTGTTTTATTCTTAACCATCATTTGCTTAGCAGGTACGCCATTCAGCTGCAGCACTGATTTATATATCTTGACAGCAACAGCGTTTGCTCCCACAATACGTAAATCAGTGACTCCAGCGCTGTAGGAGGTTATTTCACCACCACAGTGGTGCATGTATGCCCATCGTTAGAAGTGGGTGGATGAAAGGCGGTATTCTAATGGTGGGCATACCCACCAATCTCTTTTTTTCATGCAGCCCACAGGCTGCATGAAAAAAAGAACATTACAATATATGCCCAACAAGGACCAGCAATGTATTGGTATGTTGCAGGACTTTGAGTGGTTATGCCAGAATGATCATCTTGGTATCATTCTTTTCAGCCAGAGGTCAGCTTTCATGTAAAAGAAATCCTAGTGGCTAATTAGCCTCTAGACTGCAGTGGGAGGGAATGTCCTCCCCCCTCCCACCATCTTCCATGGTTTTCTCGGGCTCTCCTGTCCCAACAGGGAACCCAAGAATGCAGCCGGTGGTCCTGCCAGCTGCCCATAGAGCTGATCAGAGACCAGAATGGCTCCAATCATCTCTATGGCCTAAGAAACTGGAAGCTATGAGCATTGCATGGTTTCACCGGATATAAACAGCGCCATTGGGAAATCATTTAATCACACTGATCTTGGTGTGGTCAGAAGCTTTGAGGGCAGAGGAGAGATATCATTTAGTGACAACTTTGTGCAAAAAAAAAAGTGTAATTTTCCCGCAACTTGTGGCAAAATGTAAAATATTCCATGGACTCAACATGCCTATCATCAAATAGCTTGGGGTGTCTACTTTCCAAAATGGGGTCCTTTAGGGGGGTTTGTTCTATCTTGGCATTTTATGGCCTTTGAAACTGTGATAGGTAGTGAGGAGTGAAATAAAAAATGTACGCCCTTAGAAATCCTGAAGGCGGTGCTTGGTTTTCAGGGTCCTGTATGCGGTTAGGCTCCTAAAAAGTCTCACACGTGAGGTATCTCCATACTCAGGGGAAGCAGCTGAATGTATTTTGGGGTGTAATTCCACATATAACCATGGCACGTGTGAGCAATATATCATTTGGTGACAACTTTTTGTAATTTTTTGTTTGTTTTTTTTTGTCATTATTCAATCACTCGTAACAAAAAAATAAAATATTCAATAGGCTCAACATGCCTCTCAGCAATTTCCTTGGGATGTCTACTTTCCAAAATGGGGTCATTTGGGGGGGGGGGGGTTGTACTGCCCTGCCATTATAGTGCTCTGGTCATTAAGCAGCCAAATCCTCTGGGGCTGAAGTGGTTAATGATGATTTATTTCTATCAAACCCTAATTTCAATTTACTCAATTCTATTTTAATCACCTGTATTAGAGACTGCAGATCACTGCCCCAACAAAAAATATTAGTATCATCAGCAAATAACACCATCTTCAATACTTTTGACAACATACATACATCATTGATATAAAGAATATACAATTTAGGGCCCAACACGGACCCCTGGGGGAAGCCACAAGTAATGACCAAATATGATGAACAATAATCACCCATTCTCACAAACTGCCTCCTGTTAGTCAAATAACTCTTCACCCAGTCTAACACTTTACCACTAATACCACAATGTTCTAGTTTACTAAATAATATATGTCATGGTTTATTGTGTCAAATGCTTTTTTAAGTCTATGAATATCCCAACTATATATTGTCTCTGGTCTACTGAATTAGTAATTTCCTCTATTGAATCTATAAAAGCCAGTATGTTGCTCTATTTGATCTAAATTAATATTCATCATCCATGAGTAATTTATTTTTTTCTATAAATTTGTCCAGCTGGTTATGAAAAAAAATTTCTAAAAATTTTGGAAAATTGTGGTAGTAACGATACAGGCCTATAGTTTTTGAAATGGTGTCTGTTTCCAAATTTATACAGAAGAATGATTTTTGCTTTTTTCGTTTTGTTTGGAAATATGCCAGTTTGGAATGACAAGTTGCAGACATGTGTTAAAGGTTTTGAAATCCCCCTCAATTACCCTTTTAGCAATGGTCATATCAATACCAACACAGTCAGATGTTTTTTTTGTGAACTTTGCAACAGAATCTATAATTTCTCTTTCATTCACTGTTGTGAGGAACATTGAACTCAAATTTCTATATTTATAAAACTATTTCTGGATCAGGGATCCTGCAAGATGAGGTTCAATACTCACAACGAATGTGTTAAACTTATTCCCCTTTCATTCATATTATACTTTTCCTCATTATCAATAATAAAATATTTAGGGTAACTCACTTGTCTAGAGTATTTTTTTGCTACAGTATTCAGTATATTCCTTATCTCTTTAAAGAGGTTTTAAAGGCAGAAGGTTTTTTATCTTAATGCATTCTAAGTCCTGGGGCTCTCCTATAAATAAATTTTGGTCTAGGAGGTAGAGTGGTTTGCAAATCTTTATCTTTTAAAAGTATAGGCCAAATTTGTTTAAAACATTTTTTCTACATTGCTATACTGTCTATGGAAGCCTGACACAAATGCTAGGACCCCTTGAAAGGGAGTTTTTTTCTTTGTAGTCAATAATGTTTCTCTATCCATGGTCAAGACTTGGTTTTTAGTTTTAATAAGATTTTCTTGGGAATAGCCCTTTTCATGAAATCTATTTTTTTTTTAATACTGGTTAACTTGCTTTTATATTTTTTATACTTAACTTCTGCATCCTTAGTTCTCTGTCCCATGAATTCTCTGTATAGTTTATGTGACGGAATCTGGACACCATGACTGGGTATCTCCGCCAAGAAGCTGCTCCCCAAATCTCTGAAAGATGAGATCGGTGAATCTGGCTATAGTTACCCCAAGAACTAGGCAACACCAGTTTGGAGTAATCCAGAATAAGAACTGTTTATTTGAACAAGAATACAGGCTTTTAAACACTTGAGAAGGAGCACACTCACCACATTAACAATGACCCAGATATTTACTAAAAACATCACACAATGTTTTAGCTAACGAGGTACAGCTGACTCATGGCTAATCCCATCACAGAGGATCCTTAATTAACCACCTTGATGACTCAGATGTCACATTGCAGGTCAGACTTGCCAACTCCAAGCTCACACAGTACAATACACATTATCATAAGTATAAACACAGAACTCCTTCAGACAATAACAGACCTACTTACAATAAACACATTATGGCCACGGGCCCCAGACAGGTGGCTTACTGATGACATCAGCAACCGCTAAGAGTCCCACACTGGCAGAGACCATCATGGCCTTTTTAATAATGTCCTTTTGCATTACATAACAGAACATCTTCCTAAATGCTTGTAGCTCCTTCAAATGCCAGGGCCCATAGTTTCCGAACGTCAAGAACGCATTGACGTACACCACGTACAACAAGACTATAAAAGGGCAGTTCAATACCAAGCGCAGCACCCTTTGGGCTCCTTTTGCTAATCTCGTGTTAGTAAAAGTTTGGTGAGAGACGATTTGCGCTTTTTCAGACTCGTGGTTTTCAGATCGTATTTCTGGTGTTCAGTTTGTGCTTGTGGGTTTGTATCTGTTCTTCAGTGCATGCAGTGAGTTCCCATTGATTTTTCATTGTGTTCTTGTCCATTCATTACTGATTTTCAGGTCGCTCTTTACAGGCCTTGCCGTTCTTCAGTGCGTTCGGTTACTTCGTTCTGATCAGCCGACCGTTTTCTAGCCATGTTGCGTGTACGTACTCATCGTAGAGTTTGTGTTGTGTGGAGGCTAGGTGTTGGGGTTCTTACTTTGACACAAGCCCAGTCCATGAACAGGGCGAGGAGGAGTTCATGGACCAAGAATTGGTTGCTCCAGCGTAACCAAGTCTGTCACATGCCTTTGCTCCATGAGAATAATCCTGACGATTTCAGGAACTTTGTCCAGATGACGGACCCCATTGTTCACCATTTGTTGGCTTTGCTGACCCCTTATATCAGCAGACAAGATACCTGCATGCGGCAAGCCATCACTCCGGAGCAGAGGCTAGTCGCCACCCTGCGGTACTTGGCGAAGGGGAGAAGTCTGCAGGACCTCAAGTTCGACAGGCATCTCCCCCCAGGCTCTGGGGATCATTATCCCAGAAACCTGTTCTGCCATCATCCAGGTCCTGCAGAAGGAGTATATTAAGGTAAGATTTTTATCCTTTAACATCACATTTTGTTGTATTTAATGTTTGATAATATATTGTATTTCTTTTCTCATTCTCTAATTACCATGATTGTAATATGCTGTGAATTTCCCCTTTGTCCTCATGCATGCTGGATTTAAAAAAAAAACATTTTTTGTCCTTCATACATATTTGCCTTCACTTACCTCCCTAGCATGCTCTCCTGGGCCTATATCCACCTCGTCTAGTCACTTAACAATGTATTTTGTCAGCTCCATAATGGTGCTTTACCCTAAATACCAGGCAGAGTGCCAGAGGTTTTTTTTTTGGGGTCCCAAAATCATTTGGAACCCTCCCCCCCCAACTGCTAAGTCAGCTGATACCAATCCTCTATCTGCTGACTTTGCCAAACCCATACACACTATACCTACCTCTTTTGTGGTCAGATTTATAGATGAATTCCCCAAAGCATGTAGTGCAAGGGCCTGCCTGAATACTTTCAAATGGTACTGTTTAAAGTTTTTGTATCCTATTATTATCTTGATAGGTAATAGCAGAATGTAAAAATGGTGCTAAAATGTGTACAGTGTTGTTGTAATATGGAATTGGGTTACTGTGGAAGAGTACTTACATCATCATTATAATAACTACTAATTAATTATCTACCCACTATATATCATATCACTACAAGTGTTTTTATATCTTTGTATTATGACACTTCTTACCTGTCCAGTGGGCTGCCAATGTGTAAGTAAGGAGGGGCTGGCCAAAGTAATACACATTATTTAGGCATTCATCTCTCACTGAAGTGGAGAGGGTTACCTGTCCAAAACATCTCCCCCCCCTAAAATTTTTAAATGGCCCATGAGAGGGGGGTAGGAATCTGATCTGGACCTTATACCTTTTGTCTTTAAATACGCCCTAAAATAAATGTTACACTGATGTTGGCCAAGAATGTTTGTGTCTAATCTGCTTTCAATGTTTATGTGCAAAATGATTTTTTTTTTCTTGTTTGACTCCACAGTTTCCTTCCAACCCTCAGGAATGGCAGACTGTAGCCTCCCACTTTGCCCAGCGGTGGGACTTTCCCAACTGCGTTGGGGCAATTGATGGGAAACATGTCCACATCGTCCCACCCCCCAACTCGGGGTCATACTATTACAACTACAAGGGGTTCAATAGTATTGTGATGTTGGTGGTGGTGTCGGCTACTTACGAGTTCCTGTATGTGGACGTGGGGAAGAATGGCCGGATGTCAGATGGTGGAGTCATTGCCCACACGGAGTTCTACAGGCATCTCCAGAATGGCAGCTTGGGCTTGCCACCTCCAGAAGACAATGCGGAAGGACTCCCATTCGTCTTCATTGCGGATGAAGCATTTGTGCTGGGGGACCATCTTATGCGGCCATTCCCTATGAGGACCCTCACCCCGGACCAGAGGGCTTTTAATTACCGGCTGGCCAGAGCCAGAAGAGTGGTGGAGAACACGTTTGGAATAATGGCCATCCGGTTCCGCTTATTTCTTACACCCATACACATGGCGGAATATAAACTCAATCACATCATCCTGGCTTGCTGTGTTCTTCACAATTATTTAAGGAGAAATTCTGTGAACTATGCTGCCTCAGTTGGGCCTGAGGCTGAAATTCAGAATGAACCAACCCTGACGGCGCTTGAAATTGGCCGTCCTGGCTTGCCCCCCCAGAGTGCCCGTGAGGCCCGTGAGGTCCGTCTAAGATACATGGAATACTTTGCAGGTAGGGGGGCTATCGATATGCCAGACAATGTCTGAGACATTTTTTAAATAAAAATATATTTTAAACTGAACAAATATTTGCTTTGATTTACTGCTTGGCTTTCTTTTAGCTGACCATGACCGAAATTTGGGGAGTCCTGAAAATGGTGTGATTATGTAAAATTAGAAAGCACTGTTGGGTGTTATTTACTAAAGGAAAATACACTTTGCACTACAAGTGCACTTGAGACTGCACTGAAACTGCACTTGTAGTGCAAAGTGGATTTGCTTTTAGTAAATAACCCCCATTGTCACTGAAAACAACAACTTAATACTAAAAAAAATGCTTTTGAGCATTGAAAAAAGAAGCCACACATTGTGCTTTGATTAAAAAGATTGATCATCAATAATCACATGTGCGTTTCTAAAAGGGTTTTTGAAAAACCAACATGTTTGTTGTATAACAATTTTTGAGGTCACATTAATAATAAGTAGAAATTGCCTTTTAAGGTAAAACAGGCATGTTTTAAACAATAACAAATACATAAGTCTGGAACTTACAAAGTTCAACTTTTATAGAAAGTGAAGGCAGAATCAGACATGAGTATTTATAAACTGTGTTTGATACTGCGTTCAGCAGATGGGGTGATGTCACCCCTAGAAAAGCCAAATTTTGAAGATGCACACAAATTGCCTAATGTCAACATGTGCTAGCTGCCATCATGGGGGATCAATGAACGTGTTTTGTGGGTGCAACCCCTTCCTCTCAGCTACATTATTGAGGAAGGGGTTGCACCCACAAATGCGTACATTGATCTCCCGTGATGGCAGATAGCACATGTTGACACACTGTGTGCATCTTCAAAATTTGGCTTTTCTATAATATTTCAAAATTTAGCCATAAAAACAACAATAAACCTGCAATAAGTTAGGGATTTCTGGGTGTTTTATATTATCCCTAAAACATCATGTTCTTCATTTTGTTTTGAACATCATTGATGTTTTGCTTTGTTTTCTAAATCCCTATTACACCCCATTATCTCCCTGATGAGGATCTGGGCACTTTCACTTGTGAAATTACATTCCTCTTCCACAACATCACGATCACCTAAAAGAAAAAAAAACACCATGTATTATAAATATGCAGGCATCCATCTCTTACCTGAGCCTGTGGTTGCAGACACTCACCTGTTGAGGTGGCAATTTCTATAACGTCTCCCTCCTCCTCCTCCTCCTCTGGTTGGGTTTGGGTGATTTCCCCTTCTTCCTGAAGTGGGGGGTCCATGGTCTCATCCGAGTCTTTTCTCTCCTATGTGAAAAAAATAAGTATACTTAGCACACAGATATTTGAGGCCAGAAATAGGAATGTGATTGCTTGGAAGTGGGGTACAATTGTCTGTTTTGGCAGAGTTCCAAGACGAAGAAATATTTTTGTCCTTTGTCAAGCTTGAATACTTACCTGTTTTGTGCAAGCTTCACAGATGGAGACACCCCTATAGTATACACTAGAGCACCTATGTGGGCCCCCTAATAAAAAGGGTGTTCTTGTGTCCCACACTAGTGCTCCAGCGTCCAGATGTGTAAACAGCTGCTGAGTGTCCTCTCCTTACACAGAATCTAGTTTGCATTTCATTCTAGTTACAAACCCATCTAGACAACAAACTTATTTTAGAAGAAGTAGAACATAAAGAATGTATTGAACTGCATCTGGACTAAAAAGGGTGTTTTAGTGGCCGAACGAACAATGTTTCCTACGAACGAATAATGTGTCCATGAACATAAAAGTTGCCATTTTAAACTGTACAATAGAACATGGAGCAGCACAAACGTAATAGAAATAAAGAATAGGAATACAGGACAACTACTTACTTTTTTGCAGCACTCTCCTGATCCTTCTATACTGATCCTGCTCCCTTAATTTGAGGTCCGACCACCGCTTCCTCAGTTGATCCTTGGATCGTCGTACCCTATGATCTTGGCCTTTCTGACATTTGGGTTGGGGTAAGGTCCATGCTTCCCGTCATAGTTGGCCCTTTTCAATATGTCCACCTTCTCCACTATCTCAACAAAGGCCATATTTGAGGCCTTAAATCTTCTCCTCCGGGATCGTGACGTTTCTGGCTCCGGGCTTTCCTCCTCCTCCTCATTGCTGTAATTATCACGCACCTGTTCTGTCTCCGCCATGTGCTCTCCCCTACTGCACCGAAAGAGAAGGGGCGGGGAATAGACTAGAAAGAACGTCAGGGGCGGGCGGAGTTTCACGCATGCGCAGTGTATATAAAGCATAACACACGTGCGTCATACATATGATCTGTGAGCGGAGGAAGGAGTATCAGAAGCGCCGATCATGATAACGAAGGTAACATTTAAACTTGGGCCTATACTGCTTAGAGATTGAGGCATATATTGGGACAAGATTAGGAGACTTTAGCCTGACATTAGGGTTTGTGTATTGCAGATAAAATGGATGGCTTCAATGACCACAACTTCCTCCCCCTATTCATAGACAAGTAGAGGGAGCTGCCCTGTCTGTGGCAGGTCAAACGCCCGCATTATATTCATAAACAAAAGAGGCAGGCCGCGCTGGAGAAAGTGCTGGAGTTAGTGAAGCCGGTGGTCCCCACGGCAACAATCCCCTATTTAAAAGCCAAAATTGGTGGCCTGTGGAGCACTTATCTTAGGGAAGATAAGGCAAGAAGGTCCAGGATTCCTGAGAGATCAGGAGCTGCAGCAGATGACATTTATGTCCCCAGGCTGTGGTACTATGAGAGACTGCGGTTTCTGACAGACCAGACTGAAGTCAGGGAATCCCTCTCCACTCTTCCTTCCACCCTATCTTCCACCCCAGCTGAGGCTTCCGACGTCCAACCTGTGACTTCCAGCCAGGAAGAAGTGGAGGAGCCCAGCTTGAGCCAGGTATAGCATTCTTCTACAGATTTCTGGTCAATAAATAAATGATGTTTATTAGATGTTATTATTGATCACTAATTGCTTATTTAATAAAGTGTTTTACATATCAATAGACAGTAGTGGGCAAAAAATAATTGGGACAAGAATGAAAAATGCTGGGCTCAGAATGATAGTCTTTTATATTTAACATTCAATCTGCAACAGTAATGAGATGAAAATTGTGTGTGATTGATGAAGAAAAAACTAAAACTATGTCCCTTTTTCATACACAGGAAGACCTCAGCCAGGAGGAGGCTGTGGAATGTGGCACACAGGAGGAGGCTATGGAATGTGGCAGCCAGGAGGAGGCGGGGGTTAGTGGCAGCCAGGAGGAGGCCGGGCCCAGTAGGAGCCTCACAGAATTCCAGGTTCCTCCCCTCCGCCTTCCAAACAAAAGACCCAGGAAGGGGAGTAATGTGGAGGATTCAGCGCTCAGGCTGATTCAGGAGGCTTCTGCGTCCCTCAGAGCCACCCCCACTCGTGAAGAGGCCTTTGCCTGCATGGCTGCCACAAAACTGCAGGGCATGCAGGAGGGCCAATGCCTCATGTGTGAGGAAATCCTTTATAAAACATTAACTAAGGGGGTGAGGGGCGAAATCACACCCAGTACCCACCTGTGTGAGTTACATCATCCTCCTCCTCCTGCCACAACTCCAACACCACAGACACAGCCTGGAAGGAAGAGTGGAAGGAAGACAAGAAAGTGATGGCATGGATTCAGTCTGCTCTGACAAAAGATGCAGGCTCTTGTATGACCACAGCCTGGGGACATAGATGCCATCTGCTGCTGTTCATGATTTCTTGAACTTATGGACCAGATTGTACTCCCTTAGATAAGGACTCCTCAGGCCACCAATTTTGCCTGAAAATAATTACTGTGTGCCCTGAGGGCCAATAGCTTCGCCAATTTCTGCAGTTTCTCCAGCGTTGCCTTCCCTCTTTCTTTGGTTAGAACCCGTTTAATAAATGTTTTTTTTTTTTTTTTTTTTTAATAATACTCGCCTATGTGTGTTTTCCTTCAAAAAGGACAGTTTGTTTGTGAGGAGGCAGGTACATTTCCAAAATACAATGTGAAATTAACAAGAGACACCAACAACAAACAACCTCCTTGAGATTAAATAATACAAGATAATAATGGTATTGTGGTAACCTGACACACAAAACACACCCAAACTATTCTGGAGTTAAAAAAAAATTAATAAAAAAATAACAGGAGATCAGGATTTAAAAAACTAAAAAAAAAAATACAAAAATGTTTTTCGGGAGATGTGACAAATCAAAATATTATATTGATGAAATCACGATAAATAATAAAGAAAGAAGTTTGTGAGAAGTCTGTGTGAATATGAGCAGCAAAACAACTTCATTCTTCTAGCATTATAAAGAAGAGAGTGCGCTGCATTAAACTATTTAAAACATTGCAGCGTGACAAAAGTGCTATATCCATTACGAATGCTAATTTTACCAGACCGAGCAGTTCCGTCTCAGAATTTATTCTGAGCATGCGTGGCACTTTGTGCGTCGGAATTGTCCACACACGGTTGGAATTTACGTGAACAGATTTTGTTGTCGGAAAATTTTATAGCCTGCTCTCAAACTTTGTGTGTCAGAAATTTCGATGGAAAAAGTCCGATGGAGCCCACACACAGTCGGAATTTCCGACAACAAGCTCCGATCGCACATTTTCCGTCGGAAAATCCGACCATGTGTACAGGGCATAAAAGTCATTGTGTTTGCAATTGGAATAGATAATTCTGTTGACAAACAACAATACATTTTCTCACAGTTTTTCTGAATCGTAAATGCTTATTAACCACTTGCCAACCACGCTATAGCTGAATGATGGCTACAGCGCGGTCGTTTAGTTCTGGGACACCGTCATATGACGGCTCCCATGATTGTGCCTGCTGCTGGGCGCGGACGGCAGGCTCTGTGATCGTAGTGTCCTCTGGATACTGCTGACGTCAAATTGAGGTAAAGAGCTCATCAGCGCACATCAATAAAAGAGAAAAATTACCTGTTTGCAAAATTGTAGAACAAACTATGAAAACTTTATATTTTTCAAAATGCTTAGTGTTTTTTCGTTTAGCAAAAAATAAAAAAACCCAGTAGTGATTAAATACCACCAAAAGAAAGCTTTATTTGTGTGAAAAAAATGATAAAAATTTTGTTTGGGTACAGCGCTGCATGACAGAGCAATTGCCTTTCAAAGTGTGACAGCGCTGATGTAAATTTTAGACAAAAGATAAGATTGTTTTTAGTTCAGCTCACAGAAAGTGACAAGGACATTGCATTCCTGGCAAGATCAACAGATATTTTCTGTACTTGCTGAAAATGTACCTAGCCTTAAAAATAAAAAATAATACAGCTGCAGAAAAATAAGCCGATACATATTATACATACAATTTTTGGGAATTAGTTATCCTTTAACATATCAGGATAAGTAGACCCAGAGCCAGCCCCTAGCAGGATGAAAAGGATGATGCTGCTGAAATCATGTCTGACAAAATGAACATCAGATCATTGTTCACTGAGTCTACGGGGGGTGAGTTTCCTCAACATCTGTTTGTAAGCTTCTCATGTAGCTAAGTATTTAATAGACTTTTTTTATAGAACAATTTCAAATATTGTTTAATCTAATCATGAGGACATTGGTTTTACAAAAAAAAACATTCATAACATTTGGTACTGCTGTGAGCAGGGTGTTATTTGTGATAAACAGAATATGTTGGAAATAGAATGCTGTGTATGTACTAAATGTTCCAAATGTAGACACAATCATGGTACATAAAACAAAGTTTACTTTGGGTAGATGATCTGCAGTCATAGCCACTCCCATCATGGTCAACAACCCATCACTTGGTAGGATGAAAAAAAATGTAGTACCTGTTAGCTCAGCTGACGCGTGATGAAAAGCTTTGATTTCTTTACATATATATCTACTGAGCAGGTGTCGGGTGGACCTGCTACTGTTGCTCAGATAACTGCTAATGCAGTACAGATGTTGAGTTTTTTGTGTTGTGTAGAGTTTTGCTTTCAGCTGGCTTTAATTAAGAATATTTAACTTTAAAGGGGTTGTGAACCCACAAGGTTTTTCACCTTAAAGTGGAGGTCCACCCAAAAAATAAAAAAACAGCAGCTACACATAATGCAGCTGCTGGCTTTTAATAATAGGACACTTACCTGTCCTGGAGTCCAGCGATGTCAGCACTGCAGTTGATGTTTCCATCAGCTGTCGAGTGCTGCCATCGCCATTGCCGGTAAGGGAACCTGGCAGTGTAGCCTTTCGGGGAACCCTACTGCGCATGCGCGAGGTCTGCTCCTCTCTGCTACTGGCACAGCGAGAGAGGAGGGAGGAGGAGGGAGCCCCAGACGTGACATCAATAGCTGCGGCTGAGGCTCCTAGAAGTGGGAAAGGATACCTGTCATAGACAATTGTGGCACCGGAGGGGGGAGGAATCAGATCAATGGAAGTTCCACTTTTGGGTGGAACTCTGCTTTAATGCATTCTATGCATTAAGGTGAAAAACCTTCTGCAGTGCAGCAGCCCCCCCCCCCCCTTTACTTACCTGAACCACATCTTTTCAGCGATGAAAACAAGCGCAGCAGCTCCGACCGCTGTCTCCGGTGCTCATTGGATAGATTGATAGCAGCGGGAACCATTGGCTCCCGTTGCTCTCAATCAAATCCAGTGACACAGGTGGTGGGGGGGCGGGGCCGAGTCCTGCTGTCTATGTCAATGGGGGACCCCAGAGAGACCACTCTGTGCAAAACCCTTTCACAGAGGAGGTAAGTATAACATGTTTGTTTTTAAAAAAAATAAAACAAACCTTTACATCCCCCTTCTTCTTTTTTTTTTTTTTTTGCCACATCAGCGAGATATTTCTCCGGGAGTCATGTTTCATTTTTAACTTTCAAACATTGTCCCTTCACTTCTTCACATCATAGTGGCAGCTTTTATCCTTGTTTTGCAAAAAATTTTTTAACAACATAGGAAGTACCCTTTTGGTGAGGTCTTCCCTGCCAATAACTGGCCAATGTTTGGCCAGAACTCATGCTCTGGCCGAACCGTTCGCCCAACTCTACTCATCAGGAATGGACAGTGTAATGGACCCCCCTTGCACTCTGTTTGAGTGCTTCTATCAGCATACAGTAGAGATGCACGATTAATCCTCAAGAATCGTTATCGCGATTTTTTTTTTTTTCCCCGTTGCGATCTTGAAAAAAGTGTTTCACGATTCTTGCTTTGCAAAGAATTTTCTCTGCTCTTCTGAAGCCACAGCCATCAAAAGAAAGGAAGAGAAAATCCGGGCAGTCTGCCAAGAATCACAAAATTCTTTAGCAGTGAAACTTAAGTCTAAACATGTCAGACCATGGAATCCACATCCAAGCAATGCTTTGATTAATCAGGGATTGCAGATGGCATGGCAACAGTCTACAAAACTCTTACAATATTCCATCATTCTGATACAGTGGAATTAATGTATTATATATTTCTTGAGGGATAATGTTAATAAATATTACTGTTCCATCTTACGTAATCCAAACCACATTCTCAGTGTCCATCATTTTCTCAGTCACCCTGTGCTCCTAATAGACACAGGGTAACTTACACATAGGAGGTGCATGGAGAGCTGGAACAAGGGTCTCCCAACCTCTCCAAGGGATTCTGGGTTCCAGGTCCCCCCCCCCACCCAAAGTGACTCCCGTCACATCCAGCTCTACACGAAATCCTACTTAAAATCCACCGATAGGAATAGCTATGTTCCATTAAGCAGTTGTCGTCATGCTTCATGGCTTCAGAACAAACCCAAAGGGCAGTTCATGAAGATGAGGTGCAACTACAGTAAAGAGACTGACTATTTGGAGCAATCATTGTTTTTAAAACACATTTTTTAAAAAAGGTTATGTTGAATATGATATAGATAACACCGTCAAACAAGTGAGATGGATAGGAACATCTTGTTGGCTCCTAAGATTGAGCCAATGATAGAACAATGTTCCGTCCCTTTATCACTTCCTTTTCTGTACAAAATTGTCAAATAAAAAAAATATTAAAACCAGATGGGATATTCTAAGAGCTGACCCCATTCTGAACAAATCTTTACCTGACAAACCAGAACTTGTGTACAGAAAGGCTTCCAGTCTCTGTGATTATTTGGCACCCTTACACACTACTTTTTTGACAATATGAAGGAATTCTATTACATGAAACTGTTGTGTAATTTGCAAGGTTGGTAATAAACTTTTTACTGAAGAGGAGATCAGCTGGGGAGGAGGGAGGAGCCTAAACATGGCGCCAGCTAGGAGCTCACCCTAGGTTCACAGGAAGCTCCCGTCGAAATGTGAAGAAGCGGACCTTTCTATGCCTGCCTTTTTCCTGCCCACCTTTTTGCTGTGACAGGTGACCCCTCCGGGTGCGAGCTGGGTTCTGGATTGCCATAGCAGTTTCCTGGATACAGATGAGCAGAGATTGGAGGCTAGCGAGGGGAGACCGAGAGAGCTGCACACCACCTGAGTGGAGAGTGCGAGACAGGAGACACGGGCGGTGACCAGACTGCCTTGGCAGCTCGGACAATCAGCACCTCGGCAGTTTGATTGCTTGATTATTTGGCCCAGGTTCGACAGGCTCTGCTGTTCGGTAGTGGTGTAACCTGGAGACCGGGTAAATAGAGCGGAGTGAAAGCCCGGTACGGCTGACTCAGCTCAATCCGGAAAAAAAAAAAACAACCTACAAAAAACCTCTGGGAGAGAGAAGCGAAGTGATGAGAGAGGCTGACAACTTGGATACAGTTTAAAGAAACTGCGAGCGCAAATGATAATGTGAGGAGTAGAGGACAAGACACAGAGCCACACACACGGAAGATTTAAACAACAATCGCTTTAGCTGCAAACCCCCTAAAAAAAAAAAGGGGGGGGGGACAAGAAGAGGATTCATCTGGCTAAAGAAATATCCCCCTACTAGAGTGGTGAGTTCATGAAACACAGCTTAGTTGCATCACCTGTCTTACCTGTCTTTATATGGCATAGTGAAATAGTAAGTTTTATATGCTATATACAGGAATAGCAGGTTTAATTAAAAAAAAAAAGACTGCTGCTCAGATCTGTAAAAGAACTGTATAAAATTATATATAAAAAATCAATCAATGATATTGTAGATGTATTAAAAGCAAAAGTGGACCGAGGACTGAGGCACTAAAAATCTGTAGAAACCTTAAAGGGGCGGGGCAGACTAAGTCAGCTGCAAATTGAATGGAAGTGTGTGTGTATGGCTGGAAAGGAAGGAGAGAAAGGAGGCACGCAAAAACTGAAAGCAGGGAAAATCTGTCAGCCTGAAATAATCGATCTCCCAGATAAAGAGTAAACGGGGTAAACCGAAGCACTCACAAATAAGTGGATCCCTTATATATATCTATATATAGATAGATAGATAGATAGATAGATAGATAGATAGATAGATAGATAGATAGATAGATAGATAGATAGATAGATAGATAGATAGATAGATAAAAGAGAGACGGTAAAACTGCAAATGTAATGTAAATATAAAAATAGAAGAGATCTCTACAATGAGTGGGAAATCAGTTAAAGGGGTAAACTCCCCTAAAGTAAGTGCAAGCCCTAGTACTATAAAAACATTTATGACCCAGGAAGGGAATCCAGATATTGTGGCTACTGAAAAGTAACTAGGAGCCCGAGGGAAACAGACCCAAGGAAATAATAAAAGTGGGCAAAGCAGACAATCACTGGGAACAAGTGCTTTTGACCAATCAAAGGAGGAGTTACGGATAGATAGCGACACTGAGATTAAAAATGCAGAGGAACAAAGAATAAAAGCACAAAAAGCACAATTGCCAACAAAGGCAGAAATGGCAGATACGTTTGCCAAGCTGGAACAGTCCCTTAAGACAGAAATGACAACAATACACGGGTTTGACCTGGGCCAAATATTGACAAGTGTGGAAGACACAGAAGAAAAATTAGATAACCATGCCTCAGAAATAGAAGATCTCAAAAAGCAAGTGAGAAATTTACAACTGGAACAAAGAAACATGTTATATAAACTGGACGATCAGGAAAACCGAAGCAGAAGGAAAAATTTAGGAAAATCCGGGGTATACCAGAGACAACGCAAAAAAACGATCTAAAGGATATAATAAAAAAAACAAATTTAGCCCCATAATAGGAAGAACAATAACGGAACCACTAGAAAGAGTGCATAGGATTAGAAGACCCCAAAACATGACTAGAAAAACCCAAAGAGATGTAATTGTGAGATTTCACTATTACGAAGAAAAAGCCAGATTAAGAACAATGGCCCCAGTGTAGTATGAAAAAGAGTGACCCTCCAGATATTTGCATATTTGGCACCAGAAACATTAGCAAGAAGAATACTTCTCAAGCCATTACTGGAACAAATGCATATACATAACATCCGGTACTCCTGGGGTTTTCCAGCACGTTTGGTAGGATGGAAGTCAAGATTAAAATTCCCAGAAGAGATACAAGATTTTTGTAAGAAATATGACCTACCCATTATAGACATTCCAGGATGAACAAATATGATGAAAGAAGGGATATGCCTAAAAGAGGATTGATGGCAATCAGTCCCTAAGAAGTACGGGTTACTTAATAGGAAATAGATAAAGAAGAAGAGCAGAAGAAAAGACATTACATTCTAAGTGGATAATGGGATAGGAGAAGTGAGGTTTGGGGATCTTGAGTAAGATCTAAGAAGGTAGAAAGAAAGGAATAAATGAATAATAAAAATATGGGACCCCTTGAGATTTGGCGGACTCTGGACCTGCACCCCCACAAAAAAAAGCTGTTTGACCCAGCTGGTGTGCAAAGACAGAGCTCGACCTCAAGGAACAGGAGTGGACAGGAAGAAAGGGACAGGATGGAGGTACCTGTAGTCGGCTCGAAGCCTAGAACTGGGCCAAAATCCCTGGGCCAAAATAAAAAAAAGGAATTTAGAATTGGGGAAAGAGGGGGAGGGCATATAGTGTGGAGGGAGGGGGGAGGGGGGAGGGGAAGGTTGGGCAACCTCACGATATATAGTCTGGAACCATCTTTCTGAATCTTCTATCCTGGCTCTCAGCTCTCTATGTCCACTAGCCACCTCATTCCTCATATATTGTACAATGCAATGGAGTTTAAGTGCAGGGAAGAGAGAGAGCAATGGAGAGAAGGGGGGGTGGGGGTACATAGAGATCCCAGGAGACAACAATACATTTTCTAACTTATAATGTCAGATAATTAAATACACCAGGGAAAAGACCTAAGATATTAAAAGAAATTAAAGATTATGCAGCAGGGATAGTATTCCTCCAGGAGACACATATTTCTCATGATACAAACATCAAATTATATTCCAGGGATTACCCAACCTGGTTTCTCGGGGACTCTACAACAAATAAAGCAAAGGGAATGGCCATAGGGTAGGCCAAAGACATACAGTTTACCTTGAAAGATAGGATGGTGGATACCGAAGGCTGGTTTCTGTTTTTAAAGGGAAGATAACACTGTACACTGGCAAATGTTTATTGCCCCCACAGGTTATCTGAAAGAGGTTATGGGGAAATTGATGGACTTTAACCACTTAAGGACCGAAAGGATTTGCCCCCTTAAAATGATTGTAAAGGATCGTTTTTTTTTTTTTTTTTTAAATAACAAACATGTCATTTTCACCTCAACTGTGCAGCTCGTTTTGCACAGAGTGGCCCCAAACACCCTCTTCTGGGGTCCCCCGGTGGCTCTCGCGGCTCCTTCCCACATCAGATAACCCCCTAGGAGAAGCGCTCTCCTGAGAGGGTTACCTTGCGGGCGCGCTCCTGAGTCCACATTTGTGTCCACAGACACAAATGTTGGACTCGCCCCCGCCCCCTGGTGTCTGTGTCATTGGATTTGATTGACAGCAGCAGGAGCCAATGGCTGTGCTGCTATCAATCTATCCAATCAAGAGCCAGGACCCCGTGTAGAGAGGGACAGCACATCCCCGTCGAACAGATGAGGGGGCTCAGGTAAGTAAAATGGGGGGTGGGGGACCGGTGACTGCCAGGTGTTTTTCCACCTTAATGCATAGGATTAAAACCCCTTTAATGACCAGACCATTTTTTGTGATACGGCACTGCGTCAACTGAAAATTGCGCGGTTGTGCGACATTGTACTCAAACAAAATTATTGTCCTTTTTTCCTCACAAATAGTGTTTTTTTTTTTGGGTGGTATTTGATCACCTCTGCGGTTTTTATTTTTTGCGCTATAAACAAAAAAAAGAGCAACAATTTTAAAAAAATATATTTTTTACTTTTTGCTATAGTAAATATGCCCCCCCCCAAAAAAAAAAATGTAAAAAAAAAAATGTCTTTATCTGTTTCGGCTAATATGTATTCCTCTACATATTTTTGGTAAAAAAAAAAAAAAATGACACTGGCAGGGAAGGGGTTAATACTAGGGGCGACACAAGATTACATTTTACTCCCCTGTGCATGGGACATTTTCTAGAATCGATTATATGATTGTTGAACATAGATTATTGGATCTGGTGGTTAAAACAAGTATAGAAATAATCTCTTTATCAAACCATGCCCCAGTGATAATGAAGATGAGGTTAACGGGAACTCAAAATAGGATAAATACATGGAGTTAAAATGAAGCATTATTACAAGAAGTAGAGAATAATATAAAAGAAGAAAAAAAACAATATTTTGAGTTAAACAAAACCAGCGATATATCGGAGGCCACAATATGGGAGGCCCAAAAGGCCTACATTAGGGGCATTTTGATTGCTATGGGGGTGCAAAAAAAGAGAGAATTAAAAAAAGAGAAATATTAATAAAAGAAATCATCAGACTTGAACAACAACATAAAAAAAAGCAGGCTAATGCCCCGTACACACGGTTGGATTTTCCGACGGAAAATGTGCGATCGGAGCTTGTTGTCGGAAATTCCGACCATGGGGCTCCGTCTGACTTTTTCCATCGGATTTTCCGACACACACAGTTTGAGAGCAGGCTATAAAATTTTCTGACAACAAAATCCGATTGCGTCAATTCTGACCTTGTGCGGACAATTCTGACGCACAAAGTGCCACGCATGCTCAGAATAAATTCCGAGACGGAACTGCTCGGTCTGGTAAAATTAGCGTTCGGAATGGATATAGCACTTTCGTCACGCTGCAATGTTTTAAATTGTTTAATGCAGCGCACTCTCTTCTTTATAATGCTAGAAGAATGAAGTTGTTTTGCTGCTGATATTCACACAGACTTCTCACAAACTTTTTTTCTTTATTATTTCTCGCAATTTCATCAATATAATATTTTTATTTGTCACATCTGCCGAAAAAATAATATTTTTGGGATGTTTTTAGATTAAATATTTTTTTATGGATTTTTTCAAATCCTGATCATGTTTTATTCTTAATTTTGATTTTATTTTTTTACTCCAGAATAGTTTTGGGTGTGTTTTGTGTGTCAAGTTACCACAACAATTATTATCTTGTATTATTTAATCTCAAGGAGGTTGCTTGGTGTTGGTGTCTCTTGTTAATTTCACATTGTATTTTTGAAATGTACCTGCCTCCTCACAAACAAACTGTCCTTTTTGAAGGAAAACACACATAAGCAAGTATAATAAATCAAACCAAAAATTTATTAAGGGGTCCTAACCAAAACAAAGAGGGAGGCAACGCTGGAAAAACAGCAGAAATTGGCAAAGCCTTTGACCCCCAGGTCACACATCAACTATTTTCAGGCAAAATTGGTGGCCTGAGGAGTCCTTATCTAAGGGAGTTCAATCTGGTCCAGAAGTCCAAGAGATCATGAACAGCAGCAAATGACATGTATTGTCCTCAGGCTGTGGTCATACAAGAGCCTGCATCTTTTGTCAGACCAGACTGAACCCAGGGCCATCACTCTCTGGTCTTCCTTCCACGCATCCTTCCACGCTGTGTCTGTGGTGGAGGAGTCGTGGCAGGTGGAGGAGGGGGAGGAGGATGCAACTCACTCAGGTGGGTATTGGGTGTGATTTCGCCCCTCAACCCCTTATTTAATGGCTGATAAATTTAGTTCCTCACACATGAGGCGTTGCCCCTCCTGCATGCCCTGCAGTTTTGTTGCAGCCATGCAGGCAAAGGCCTCTTCAGGAGTGGGGGTGGCTCTGAGGGACGCAGAAGCCTCCTGAATCAGCCTGAGTGCTGAATCCTACACGTTACTCCCTTTCCTGGGTCTTTTGTTTGGAAGGCGGAGTGGAGGAATCTGTGATTCTGTGAGGCTCCTACTGGGCCCAGCCACCTCCTGGCTGCCACTTACCCCCGCCTTCTCCTGGCTGCCACTTACCCCTGCCTCCTCCTGGCTGCCACATTCCACAGCCTCCTCCTGTGTGCCACATTCCACAGCCTCCTCCTGGCTGAGGTCTTCCTGTGTATGAAAAAGGGACATAGTTTTCCTTTTTTCTTCATCAATCACACACAATTTTCATCTCATGACTGTTGCAAATTGAATGTTAACAAACATAAAAGATTATCATTCTGAGACCAACATTTTTCATTATTGTCCCAATTATTTTTGCCTACTACTGTCTATTGATATGCAAAACACTTTATTAAATCAGCAATTAGTGATCAAAAATAACATCCAGTAAACCTCATTTATTTATTGACCAGAAATCTGTAAAACAATGCTATACCTGGCTCCAGCTGGGCTTCTCCACTTCTTCCTGGCTGGAAGTCCCAGGTTGGACATCGGAAGCCTCAGCTGGGTTGAAAGATAGGGTGGAAGGAAGAGTGGAAGGAAGGGTTGAGAGGGATTCCCTGACTTCAGTCTGGTCTGACAGAAATTGCAGTCTCTCATAGTACCACAGCCTGGGGACATAAACATCATCTGCTGCAGCTCTTGATCTCTGGGAATCCTGGACCTTCTTGCGCTCCATTAGATAAGTGCTCCTCAGGCCACCAATTTTGGCTTTTAAATAGGGGATGGTTTCTGTGGGGACCACCGGCTTCACCAACTCCAGCAGTTTCTCCAGCGCTGCCTGCCTCTTTTGTTTATGATTATACTGCGGGTGTTTGACCTGCCACAGACAGGGCAACTCCCTGTACTTGTCTATGAACAGGGGGAGGAAGTTGTGGTCATTGAAGCCATCCATTTTATCTGCAATACACAAGACAAACCCTAATGTCAGGCTAAAGTCTCCCAATCTTGTCCCAATATAGGCCTCAATCTCTAAACAGTATAGGCCCAAGTTTAAATGTTACCTTCGTTATCACGATCGGCGCTTCCTATACTCCTTCCTCCGCTCACAGATTGTACGTACTACGCACGCATGTTACGCTTTATATACACTGCGCATGTGTGAAACTCCGCCCACCCCTGACATTCTTTCTAGTCTATTCCCTGCCCCTTCTCATTCAGCGCAGTTGGGGAAGAGCACATGGCGGAGATACAACAGGTGCGTGCTAAATACAGCAATGAGGAGGAGGAGGAGGAAAGCCCGGAGCCAGAAACGTCACGATCCCGGAGGAGACGATTTAAGGCATCAAATATGTCCTTTGTGGAGATGGTGGAGATGGTGGACATATTGAAAAGGGCCGACTATGATGGGAAGTATGGACCTTACCCCAACCCCAATGTCAGAAAGGCCAAGATCATGACTAAAGTTGTGAAGAGTCTGCAGACAAATTTTGGGATACGACGATCCAAGGATCAGAAAGCGGTGGTCGGACCTCAAATTAAGGGAGCACGATCAGTATAGAAGGATCAGGAGAGCGCTGCAAAAAAGTAAGTAGTTGTCCTGTGTTCCTACGTTCGTGCTGCTCCATGTGTTTTTCTTTATACTGTTGTACAGTTTAAAATGGCAACTTACATGTTCATGGACACATTATTCGTTCATAGGAAACATTGTTCGTTCGGCCTATAAAACACAATGTTTTGTCCAGATGCAGTTCTATACATTTTTTCTGGGCTACTTCTCTTAAAATAATTTTGGTGTCTAGATGGGTTAGTAACTAGAATGAAATGCAAACTAGATTCTGTGTAAGGAGAGGACACTCAGCAGCTGTTTACACATCTGGACACAGGAGCACTAGTGTGGGACACAAGAACACCCTTTTTATTAGGGGGCCCAAACAGGTGCTCCAGTGTATACTATAGGGGTGACTCCATCTGTGAAGCTTGTACAAAACAGGTAAGTATTCAAGCTTGACAAAGGAAATAAATATTTCTTCATCTTGGAACTCTGCCAAAATAAACAATTGTACCCCACTTCCAAGCAATGTTTCATATTCCTATTTCTGTCATCAAATATCTGTGTGCTAAGTATACCTATTTTTTTTTACATAGGGAAGAAAAGACTCGGAGGACACCACTCATCAGAGGAGACCACAGACCCCCCACCTCAGGAAGAAGTGGAAATGCCACAAAGCCAACAGGAGGAGGAGGAGGGAGACGTTATAGAAATTGTCACCACAACAGGTGACTGTCTGCGACCACAGGCTCAGGTAAGAGATGGATGCCTGCATATTTATAATACAGGGTGTGTTTTTTTTTTTTTAAATATTTTTAGGTGATCGTGATGTTGTGGATGAAGGTCATTTCACAAGTGAAAGTGCCCAGATCCTGATTGGGGAGATCATGGGGTGTAATAGGGACTTGGAAAACATCAAGCAAAACATCAATGATGTTCAAAACAAAATGAAGAACATCATTGATGTTTTAGGGATAGTTTAAAACCCCTCGAAATCCAGAATTATTTCAGTTTTTTGCTCGGGAGAATTTTTGTACTTTTTTTGACATATTCTCGAAAAGCCAAATTTTGGAGATGCACACAGTGTGTCAACATGTGCTATCTGCCATCACGGGAGATCAATGTATGAGTTTTGGGGGTACAACCCCCTCCTCAATAATAAAGTAGCTGAGAGGAAGGGGTTGCACCCACAAAACACGTCCCTTGATCCCCCATGATGGCAGCTAGCACATGTTGACATTCGGCAATTTGTGTGCATCTTCAAAATTTGGCTTTTCCAGGGGTGACTTCACCCCATCTGCTGAACACAATATCAAACACAGTTTATAGTTACTCATGTCTGATATTGCCTTCAATTTCTACAAACTTTGTAAGTTCCAGATTTGTGTATTTCTTGTTGGTTTTAAACATGCCTGTTTTACCTTAAAAAGGACATTTCTACTTGTGACCTAAAAAATTTTTAGACAACAAACATGTTGGTTTGTTTTAAAAACCTTTTATAAATGCACATGTGATTGTTGATTAACAATATTTTTAATACAAGCACAATGTGTGGCTTCTTCTTTCAATACTCAAAAACTTTTTTTTGTTGTAAAATTGGTGTTTTCTGTGACAATGTGGGTTATTTCCAAGGGCAAATCCACTTTGCACTACAAGTGCAGTTTCTGTGCAGTCTCAAGTGCACTTGTAGTGCAAAGTGTCTTTGCCTTTAGTAAATAACACCCAACAGTGATTTAGAATTTTAAACAATCACGCCATTTTCAGGACTCCCCAAATTTCAGTCATGGTCAGCTAAAAGAAACACAAGCAGTAAATGTAAGCAAAGATTTGTTCAGTTTAAAATATTTTTTTATTTAAAAAATGTCTCAGACATTGTCTGGCATATTGATGGCCCCCCTACCCGCAAAGTATTCCATGTATCTTAGACGGACCTCGCAGGCACTCTGGGGGGGGCAAGCCAGGACGGCCAGCTTCAAGCGCTGTCAGGGTTGGTTCATTGAGATTAATAACTCCGGCTTCAGGCCCAACTGAGCCAGCATAGTTCACAGAATTTCTCCTTAAAAAGTTGTGGAGAACACAGCAAGCCAGGATGATGTGAATGAGTTTATACTCCGCCATGTGTATGGGTGTAAGAAATAGGCGGAACCGGCTGGCCATTATTCCAAACGTGTTCTCCACCACTCTTCTGGCTCTGGCAAGCCGGTAATTAAAAACCCTCTGGTCCGGGGTGAGGGTCCTCATTGGGAATGGCCGCATAAGATGGTCCCCCAGCGCAAACGCTTCATCCGCAACGAAGATGAATGGGAGTCCTTCCACATTGTCTTCTGGAGGTTGAAAGTCCAAGCTGCCATTCTGGAGATGCCTGTAGAACTCCGTGTGGGCGATGACTCCACCATCTGACATCCGGCCATTCTTCCCCACATCCACATACAGGAACTCATAAGTAGCCGACACCACCGCCAACATCACAATAATATTGAACCTCTTGTAGTTGTAATAGTATGACCCCGAGTTGGGGGGTGGGACGATGTGGAAGTGTTTCCCATCAATTGCCCCGACGCAGTTAGGAAAGTCCCACCGCTGGGCAAAGTGGGAGGCCACAGTCTGCCATTCCTGTGGGTTGGAAGGAAACTGTGTAGTCAAACAAGAAAATAAAATTAATCATTTTGCACATAAACATGGAAAGCAGATTAGACACAAACATTCTTGGCAAACATAAGTATTACATTTATTTTAGGGAGTATTTAAAGACAAAGGTATAAGGTCCACCTTTAAGATTCCCCCCCCCCCCTCATGGGCCATTTAAAAGAATTTATGGGGGAGTGAGATGTTTTGGACAGGTAACCCTCTCCACTTCATTGAGAGATAAATGCCTAAATACTGTGTATTACTTTGGCCAGTCCCTCCTTACTTTATACTATTGGCAGCCCACTGGACAGGTAAGAAGTGTCATAATACAAAGAGATAAATACACACTGTACACATTTTAGCACATTTTTACATTCTGCTACTACCTATCAAGATAATAATAGGATACAAAAACTTTGAATAGTACCATTTGAAAGTATTCAGGCAGGCCCTTGCACTACATGCTTTGGTAAATTCATCCATAAATCTGACCACAAAAGAGGTGGGTATAGTGTGTATGGGTTTGGCAAAGTCAGCAGATAGAGGATTGGCATCAGCTGAGTTAGCAGTTGGGGGGAGGGAGGGTTCCAAATGATTTTGGGACCCAAAAAGAAAAGCCTCTGGCACTCTGCCTGAATTTCAAGCACACATCACAATTTTAAACACTTTATGGGGTATTTAGATTAAAGCACTACTATGGAGCTGACAAAATACATTGTTAAGTGACTACATGAGATGAATATAGGGAATGTAAGTGAAGGCAAATATGTATGTATGATGGACAAAAAAATTAACAAAAATTCCAGCATGCATGAGGACAAAGGGGACATTCACAGCATATTACAATCATGGTAATTAGGGAATGAGGAAAGAAATACAATATATTATCAAACATTAAATACAATAAAATGTGATGTTAAAGGATAAAAATCTTACCTTAATATATTCCTTCTGCAGGACCTGGATGATGGCAGAAGAAGTCTCTGGGATAATGAACCCCAGAGCCTGGGGGGAGATGCCTGTCGAGAACTTGAGGTCCTGCAGGCTTCTCCCCGTCGCCAAGTACCGCAGGGTGGCGACTAGACTCTGCTCCGGAGTGATGGCTTGCCTCATGCAGGTATCCTGCCTGCTGATATAGGAGGTCAGCAAAGCCAACAAACGGTGAAATACGGGGTCCATCATCCGGAGAAAGTTCCTGAAATCATCAGGATTATTATCACGGATCTCACGGAGCAAAGGCATGTGACAGAACTGGTCACGCTGGAGCAACCAATTCTTGATCCATGAACTCCTCCACACCCTGTTCATGGACTGGGCTTGTGTCAAAGTAAGGACCCCAACACCAAGCCCCCACACAGCACGAACTCTACAATGAGTACGTACACGCAACATGGCTAGAAAACGGTCAGCTGCTCAGAACGCAGTAACAGAACACACTGAAGAACAGCAAGGCCTGTGAAGAGTGACCTGAAAATCAGTAACGAACGAACAAGAACACAATGACAAGTCAATGGTAACTCACTGCACGCACTGAAGACCAGATACAAACCCACAAGCACAAACTGAACAGCAGAAATACGATCTGAAAAAGCGCGAATCATCTCTCACCAAACTTTTACTAACACGAGATTAGTAAAAGGAGCACAAAGGGTGCCGCACTTAGTACTGAACTGCCCTTTTATAGTCTTGTCATACATGGTGTACGTGACTGTGTTCTTTGCGTTCTGAAATTCCAACAACTTTGTGAGACCGTGTGTATGCAAAACAAGTTTGAGCCAACATCCGTCTGAAAAAATCCATGGATTTTGTTGTTGGAATGTCCGATCAATGTCCGACCGTGTGTACGGTGCATTAGAGGTGCAACATATTTTGGTGATAAAAGAGATGCATAAATGAGTTACTGGAACAATAAGAAAGGTATCAATGGGGAAATAAATCAGGGAAATATCTAGCAAAAGCCCTAAAGAAGAAAAAAAATCTGTAAACTTTATAGAAAAAATTAAAAAATCAGCCCTAGAGGAACCCATAGTAGCAAAGGAGACTAATGTAGCCCTAAAAATACAGCAAACAGGAAGAGCCCAGGTGCGGATGGGTCCACAGTCTGTTATTATAAAAGATTTAAAGAACAGTTAGCATAAAAATTTTGTTCATACATGGATGTGTTAGGAACAAGCTTTGAGATGAGGAGGGAAGCATTATTAGCATCTATAACAGTTATACCCAAAGAAGGAAAAGATTCAACCCTTTGTTCGAGCTATAGACTAATATCTTTGTTAAATGCAGATACAAAGTTATTTGCAAAGATTTTGGCCACCACGATGAAAGATCTGATGCCGAATGGGTGCATCCAGACCCGGTCAGGTTCATCCCTGGAAAAGGAGGAAGAGATAACGACGTGAGAACATTACCTTGCTGCACAAACTAAATGAAGGAATATCCCCAGTTCTACTCCTGTCAATATGTCAATAGATGCCGAAAAGGTATTTGATAGGGTAGAATGGGGATTTATGATGAGCACATTAGAGACATTGGAAATAGGCCCAAAGGATGGTTCAATGGGCTAAAATGTTATACAATCATCCCACAGCAATATTGAAGATTAACGGGACCTCATCTAGCCCATCTGAAATGTTCAACGGAACAAAACAGGGATGTCCTCTTTCACCCCTGTTATTTGTTCTGACATTGGAACCTCTATCAGCAACCATTTGAAATAGTATAGATATAAAAGGCATTAGAGTTGATGAGGAGCATAAGATGATGTCTTGTTCTACATCTCCATCCCTAGAACAACACTGCCAAATTTTATGAAATTATTGAAAAATTATGGAGAATTATCAAATCTACAAATGAATACATCAAAGTCAGAGATTTTGAATCTAAACATGAGTAAGCAAGTTGAACAGAACTTACAAAAGGAAATCCCTTTATCTAAATGTGATTAAGCAAGAACAGAACTTACAACAGGAATTCCCTTTTACATGGAGGAAAACAGAATTAAAATATCTGGGAAGACATAGCACCTTCCCTGGGGAAGATCTAACAAACAAATGATATACCATTATTAAATTAAATAAAAATGGAAAAAAAGAACAACCAGACCCCTCTCTTGGATAGGACAGGTAAATATGGTAAAAATTGTGATATTACCAAAAATTATATACACATTTCAAAGGTTACAGATTTTTCTACCACATACATATTTTAATTAAAAGCAATGATATCCAAATATATATGGCAAAATAAAAAACAGAGTGCAGTTCTCGGTCTTAAGTAAAAATAAACTGCAAGGGGGGCTAGCAGTACTAGATTTAAAAAAAATATTGTAAAGCTGTATTTACTTACATTTATACTTGAATGGACAAAAAAAGTTATTTTTCAACAGGGAAAGGTACACTTTTTTGGTGACCGGATAAAAGATGAAGATGCACAATTGAAAGATATAATGGAACAAGGGAGGATTTGCACACTACAAGAATTAAAACACAAAAAAGATATGTTGTTAATAGATGAATGGTGGTATTTCTAGTTGAGGCATTTTGTCACAATATTACCACAACCAATAAGAACCAGAGAGGATTTATTACCTTTTGAGAAACTGTGTACATTAACAAATATAGATCAAGGTATCTCCTGGATTTATAAGATATTTGTGACAATGGCCAAATCGAAAGTGCTGCCATATATACGTAAATGGGAAAATGAAATAGGAACACGGGTGAATAAACAACAGCTAGGGAAAATTATCAAAATGGTACATAGCTCTGCAGTTGGCAAAAATACTATAGAAATGAACTATAAATACTTAACAAGATGGTATATAACACCAGATAAAGAACATAAATATCAAAGTGGGAAATCACCATATTGTTGGAGATGTTGTAAAGTAGTTGTAAATATGTTCCATATATGGTTTGAGTGCCCAAAAATAAAAAAATATTGGAAAGAAATACTTGAACAAATAAAAGAGATCACAAATATTAAAGTGCTGGAAGATCCATGGGTATATTTGTTCCATGGCATAAATAGTTCATTAAAACAATAAAAGAATTTTGTGGTGTCACACTTAATGAATGCAGAGTCTAATACCACAACATTGGCAAGAACCTGAGACTCCCAAGATAGGGGACTGGATTTAAAAAAAGTAGAAAAAAAATATACAACTGAACAATTAAGATGTAGCGAGGATGAGATTGACAAATTTACTGAAATATGGTGAAGTTGGACAGAGTTAAAAAAAAACAAGGAAATAGTTGGAACTATAGAGAGTAGAGAGGTAGAGGGAAGCGAGGAAGGACATAGATATGGAAGATGGAGACGGGAGGTGGAGGGAGCAGACGGGAGGTGGAGGGAGGAGAAGGGGTGGGAAGGGATTATTATGAAAAAGAGAATGCTAACAATTTTTTATGTTTTTGTATTTGATATATATTGAAATTAATAAAGATATAAAAAAAAATAACTTCTTAAAAAGATAGAATCCTTCTCATCTACAATAGGTTGTCCATTTATGAAACAGAGAAAAGCCATGATCCTCAGGATCGCGGCTGATCTCTGGTGTGTACCGGTTTATGTAGCTGAGATGAGGAGCAGATGTTCTCGGCTTCTCATCACAGTACATGGCCGTTCTGTCACAAACTGCCAGTTCTCTGAAATATCTCCCTTCCAGATTCACCAGCTGAGAGGTGGAAAATCTGGGAGAGAAGCTGGTGTGATTAGAGGAAGAAGACTTCTTTCTTCCTATATATCAGCACCAGTGGGTTAATAATTAATTTATATATATATAATATATTTGTATGTATGTGATGTGTAAGTGTGTGGGTGTGTATTTATATATATATATATATAAATGAGTACACCCCTAAGTAAAAATGTCCAAATTGGGTCCAATTAGCCATTTTCCCTCCCCGGTGTCATGTGACTCGTTAGTGTTACAAGGTCTCAGGTGTGAATGGGGAGCAGGTGTGTTAAATTTGGTGTTATCGCTCTCACTCTCTCATACTGGTCACTGGAAGTTCAACATGGCACCTCATGGCAAACAACTCTCTGAGGATCTGAAAAAAATAATTGTTGCTCTACATAAAGATGGCCTAGGCTATAAGAAGATTGCCAAGACCCTGAAACTGAGCTGCAGCACGGTGGCCGAGACTATACATCAGTTTAACAAGACAGGTTCCACTCAGAACAGGCCTCACCATGGTTGACCAAAGAAGTTGAGTGCACAAGCTCAGCATCATATCCAGAGGTTGTTTTTGGGAAATAGACATATGAGTGCTGCCAGCATTGCTGCAGAGGTTGAAGGGGTGGGGGTCAGCCTGTCAGTGCTTAGACCATACGCCGCACACTGCATCAAATTGGTCTGCATGGCTGTCTTCCCAGAAGGAAGCTTCTTCTAAAGATGATGTTTGCTGAAGACAAGCAGACTAAGGACATGGATTACTGGAACCATGTCCTGTGGTCTGATGAGACCAATATAAACTTATCTGGTTCAGATGGTGTCAAGCATGTGTGGAGGCAACCAGGTGAGGAGTACAAAGACAAGTGTGTCTTGCCTACAGTCAAGCATGGTGGTGGGAGTGTCATAATATGGGGCTGCATGAGTGCTGCTGGCACTGGAGAGCTACAGTTTATTGAGGGAACCATGAATGCCTGTGTACTGTGACATACTGGAGCAGAGCTTGATCCCCTCCCTTCAGAGACTGTGCAGTATTCCAACATAATAATGACCCCAAACACACCTCCAAGATGACCACTGTCTTGCTAAAGAAGCTGAGGGTAAAAGTGATGGACTGGCCAAGCATGTCTCCAGATCTAAACCCTACTGAGCATCTGTGGGGCATCCTCAAATGGAAGGTGGAGGAGCGCAAGGTCTCTAACATCCACCAGCTTCGTGATGTCATCATGGAGGAGTGGAAGAGGACTCCAGTGGCAACCTGTGAAGCTCTGGTGAACTCCATGCCCAAGAGGTTTAAGGCAGTGCTGGAAAATAATGGTGGCCAATTATTGCCCAAATATTGACACTTTGGGCCCTATTTGGACATTTTCACTTAGGTGTGTACTCACTTTTGTTGCCAGTGATTTAGACATTAATGGCTGTGTGTTGTTATTTTGAGGGAAAAGCAAATTTACACTGCTATACAAGCTGTACACTCACTACTTTACATTGTAGCAAAGTGTCATTTCTTCAGTGTTGTCGCATTAAAAGATTGAATAAAATAATTACAAAAATGTGAAGGGTGTACTCACTTTTGTGAGATACTGTGTGTGTATATATACATATATATATATATATATATATACATACATACATACATACACACACATATATATATATATATATATATATATATATATATATATATATATATATACACATATATATACACACACAGTGGGGACGGCAAGTATTCAGACCCGCTTACATTTTTCACTCTTTGTTATATTGCAGCCATTTCCTAAAATCATTTAAGCTAATTTTTTTCCTCATTAATGTATACACAGCACCCCATATTGACAGAAAAACACAGAATTGTTGACATTTTTGCCAAATAAAAACTGAAATATAACATGGTCCTAAGTATTCAAACCCTTTGCTTAGTATTTAGTAGAAGCACCCTTTTGATCTAATACGGCCATGAGTCTTTTTGGGAAAGATGCAACAAGTTTTTCACACCTGGATTTGGGGATCCTCTGCCATTCCTCCTTGCAGATCTTCTCCAGTTCTGTCAGGTTGGATGGTAAACGTTGGTGGACAGCCATTTTTAGGTCTCTCCAGAGATGCTCAATTGGGTTTAAGTCAGGGCTCTGGCTGGGCCATTCAAGAACAGTCACAGAGTTGTTGTGAAGCCACTCCTTCGTTATTTTAGCTGTGTGCTTAGGGTCATTGTCTTGTTTGAAGGTAAACCTTCGGCCCAGTCTGAGGTCCTGAGCACTCTGGAGATGGTTTTCTTCCAGGATATCCCTGTACTTGGCCGCATTCAACTTTCACTCGATTGCAACCAGTTGTTCTGTCCCTGCAGCTGAAAAATACCCCCCACAGCATGATGCTGCCACCACCATGCTTCACTGTTGGGACTGTATTGGACAGGTGATGAGCAGTGCCTGGTTTTCTTCACACATACCGCTTAGAATTAAGGCCAAAAAGTTCTATCTTGTTCTCATCAGACCAGAGAATCTTATTTCTCACCATCTTGGAGTCCTTCAGGTGTTTTTTTTAGCAAACTCCATGCGCGCTTTCATGTGTCTTGCACTGAGGAGGGGCTTCCGTCGGGCCACTCTGCCATAAAGCCCCGACTGGTGGAGGGCTGCAGTGATGGTTGACTTTCTACAACTTTCTCCCATCTCCCGACTCCATCTCTGGAGCTCAGCCACAGTGATCTTTGGGTTTTTCTTTACCTCTCTCACCAAGGTTCTTCTCCCCCGATAGCTCAGTTTGGCCGGACAGCCAGCTCTAGGTAAGGTTCTGGTCATCCCAATCGTCTTCCATTTAAGGATTATGGAGGCCACTGTGCACTTAGGAACCTTAAGTGCAGCAGAAAATTTTTTGTATCCTTGGCCAGATCTGTGCCTTGCCACAATTCTGTCTCTGAGCTCTTCAGGCAGTTCCTTTGACCTCATGATTCTCATTTGCTCTGACATGCACTGTGAGCTGTAAGGTCTTATATAGACAGGTGTGTGGCTTTCCTAAACAAGTCTAATCAGTATAATCAAACACAGCTGGACTCAAATGAAGGTGTAGAACCATCTCAAGGATGATCAGAAGAAATGGACAGCACCTGAGTTAAATATGAGTGTTACAGCAAAGGGTCTGAATACTTAGAACCATGTGATATTTACATTTTTATTTTTTAATAAATCTGCAAAAATGTCAACAATTCTGTGTTTTTCTATCAATATGGGGTGCTGTGTGTACATTAATGAGGAAAAAAATGAACTTAAATTATTTTAGCAAATGGCTGCAATATAACAAAGAGTGAAAAATGTAATACTTTCCGCCCCCACTGTATATATTAGTTAGCTACCATGTGTCTGTACATGTCATTACGTGTTCTTTTACACTTTGGTTTCACTTTTTAAACTGAGCGGCACTGTAATCTCACAAAATCTCAAGAGATTACAGGCAACCCACCTCCTTCTATACAGCTCTCGGCCATTTTTAGAGGAAAAATATTTTCATTCTTCATAAACAGGCTGCAGAGGAGATACATTTCCTGTGAGAACTGAACTGAGGAAAAGGCTTCCCAGTTTCATAAACGTGCACCTCCATGTCGCAGGAAGAAAATATCCTATAAATTCTTTCATCTCGTGTGAAACCAAACATGTAGTTTACCCTGCCAGAAGCAATATGTGGGCCGGACAACCCGTAGATTGAGAGATTGTCTCAAAGAGCACATGTATAACATACGAATGGGTTACAGGAAACACAGTTTATCTATGCATTATCATAGATTTTACAATAGAGATCCCAGTTGGTTGAGATTTGCTGGCATAGCTAAATTACAGCCCCACTGGAGAGGCTGTAATCGCACAGGGAAATTTTCAAGATGGACATGTACTGGCTATATGAACTTCTTTCCTCTGGGTCACAATGTTGACTGGGATATTAACTGCTCCATTGATACCAGCTAAGTGATGTCCCCCTGCCCTATTTTTTGTTTTTGTTTTGTTTTGTTTTTCCTCAGTATTAATATTTTTATACAATATTTGTTCAGGAATATTTTTTATTTTGTACACTGTATATCTTTTTGTCTTGATTCTTATATCCAGTAGACTTGCATTGTTTGACATTTTTTTATATATATTTAGTTTCCATCTACTTATGTTCTGTACATGTGTTAGATCTCTGTCAGTTTTTATTTGTTCATCTACAGACCTTTTTTTGAAATTATATCATTTATATACACTAGATGACACCATTTGATTCTTCTAGATTGAGCCACTCGTATATATCATGTGACTTTTCTATAGAGCTTTTATATTTAATATATTTAGTCAATGTGCATAACTATTCACCCCCCTAAAGTCAATACTTTGTAGAGCTAACTTTTGCGGCTATCACAGCTCCAAGTCACTTTGGATAAATCTCTATGAGCTTGCCACATCTTACCACTGGGATTTTTGCCCATTCCTCTTTGCAAAACTGCTCCTGCTCCAGCACCTTCCTTGGATGGTTTGCGCTTGTGAATAGCAATTTTTAAGTCTGACCACAGATTTCTATTGGATTGAGGTCTGGGCTTTAACTGGACCATTCCAACATATTTACATGTTATCCCTTAAATCACTCAAGTGTTGCTTTAGCAGTGTGTTTGGGGTCATTGTCCCGCTGGAAGGTGAACCTCCGTCCTAGCCTTAAATCACATGCAGAGTGGTACAGGTTTTGCTCAAGAATATTCCTTTATTTAGCACCATCCATCTTTTCCTCAACTCTGACCAGTTTTCCAGTCGTGTCTGCTGAAAAACATCCCCACAGCATGATGCTGCCATCACCATGGTGTTCTTTGGGTGATATGATGTGTTGGGTTTGCACCAGATATAACGTTTTGTTTGATGGTCAAAAAGTTCAATTTTAGTCTCATCACAAGAAAGGACCTTCCTCCATACATTTTGGAAGTCTCCCACATGCCTTTTCGCAAACTCAAAAAGTGCCATTTTGTTTTTTGCTGAAAGTAATGGCTTTCTTCTGGCCACTCTGCCATAAAGCCCAATTCTATGGAGCGTACGGCTTCTTGTCGTCCTATGTACAGATACTCCATCTCTGCTGTGGAAATCTGCAGCTCCTCCAGGGTTACCTTAGGTCTCTGTGCTGCCTCTCTGATTAATGCCCTCCTTGCCCGGTCTGTGAGTTTTGGCGTGCGGCCGTCTCTTGGCAGGTTTACTGTTGTGCCATGTTCTTTCTATTTGGTTATGATAGATTTGATGGTGCTCCTAGGGATCATCAAAGATTTGGATATTTTTTATAACCTAACCCTGACTTGTACTTCTCAACAACATTGTCCCTTACTTGTTTGGAGAGTCATGGCAGTGTTTGGTTAGTGGGGCTTCTTGATTAGGCGTTGCAGCCTCTGGGCCTTTCAAAAAGGTGTGTATATGTAATGACAGATCATGTGACACTTAGATTGCGCACAGGTGGACATCATTTCACTAATTATGTGACTTCTAAAGGAAATTGGTTGCACCAGAGCTTTTTTGGGCTTCACAACAAAGGGGGTGAATACATACGCACATGCCAATTATCAGTTTTTTATTTCTGAAAAATGGTTTTATGTATATGGTTTTCTAATTTTACTTCGCCAACTTAGACTGTTGTGTTCTGATCCATCACATATAATTCAGATTTAAAAAACATTGAACTAATAGCTGTAACAAAATAGGTAAAAAGCCAAGGGGGGTTGAATACTTTTGCAAGGCACTGTATATGGTGTTTTTTAATATTTATTGCCTATATGCTAAACAATAGGGATAAGCCGAACAACCCCCTGTTCGGTTCGCACCAGAACATGCAAACAGGCAAAAAATTTGTTTGAACACGCGAACACCGTTAAAGTCTATGGGACTCGAACATGAATAATCAAAAGTGCTAATTTTAAAGGCTTATATACAAGTTATTGTCATAAAAAGTGTTTGGGGACCTGGGTCCTGCCCCAGGGGACATGTATCAATGCAAAAAAAAGTTTTAAAAAACTTCTGTTTTTTCGGGAGCAGTGATTTTAATAATGCTTAAAGTGAAACAATAAAAGTGTAATATTTCTTTAAATTTCGTACCTGGGGGGTGTGTATAGTATGCCTGTAAATGGGCGCATGTTTCCCGTGTTTAGAACAGTCTGACAGCAAAATAACATTTCTAAAGGAATAAAAGTTATTTAAAACTACTCGTGGCTATAATGAATTGTCGGTCCGGCAATACACATAAAAGTTTATTGATAAAAACAGCAAGGATTCCCCCACAGGGGAACCCCAAACCAAAATTAAGAAAAAAAAAATGCGTGGGGGTCCCCCGAAATTCCATACCAGGCCCTTCAGGTCTGATATGGATATTAAGGGGAACCCCGTGCCAAAATAAAAAAAATGGCGTGGGGGTCCCCCTCAAAATCCATACCAGACCCTTATCCGAGCACGCAACCTGGCAGGCCGCAGGAAATGAGGGAGGGACGAGAGAGCGCCCCCCTCCTGAATAATACCAGGCCACATGCCCTCAACGCCCCCAAAGCACCTTGTCCCCATGTTGATGGGGATAAGGGCTTCATCCCCACAACCCTTGCCCGGTGGTTGTGGGGGTCTGCGGGTGGGGGGGGCTTATCGGAATCTGGAAGCCCCCTTTAACAAGGGGACCTCCAGATCCCACCCCCCCTGTGTAAAATGGTAATGGGGTACAAAACTACCCCTACCATTTCACAAAAAAAGTGTCAAAAATGTTAAAAATGACAAGAGACAGTTTTTGACAATTCCTTTGAAGTCTTCTTCTTTCCATCTTCTTCGGGTCTTCTATCTTCTTCCTTCCTTCTTCCTTCGGTTTCTTCCTCCATCTTCTTCTTCCTCTGGACCTTCCTCCGATCCTCTGCTTCTTGCTCCGATGTTCTCATCTGGCATCTTCCTCCACGACGTCTTCTTCCCCACTTCATTCTTGGGCCGCTCCGCATCCATGGGAGGCTCCTGCTGTGTGATGCTTCTCTTCTGACACTTCTTATATAACGGAGGGTGACCCAGCCCCCTCTGATGTCATGGGGAAAGCCATAGGGAAGTCCCCATCAAGTCCCCGTGCGTCAGGGGGGCGGGGTCACCAGGTGGCCCGCCCTCTGTTATATAAGAAGTGTCAGAAGAAAAGTGTCACACAGCGGGAGCCTCCCATGGATGCGGAGTGGCCCAAGAACAAACTGGGGAAGAAGACGCCGCGGAGGAACATGCCGGACGAGAACACCGGAGCAAGAAGCAGAGGATCAGAGGAAGAAGCAGAGGAAGAAGAAAAGGGAGGAAGAAACCGAAAGAAGAAGGAAGGAAGGAAGGAAGAAGACCCGAAGAAGATGAAAAGAAGAAGACTTTAAATAAAGGAATTGTCAAAAACTTTCTCTTGTCATTTTTAAAATTGACACTTTTTTGTGAAATGGTAGGGGTACTTTTGTACCCCATTACCATTTCATACAGGGGGGCGGAATCTGGGGGTCCCCTTGTTAAAGGGTGCTTCCAGATTCCGATAAGCCCCCCGCCTGCAGAAACCCACAACCACTGGCCAATGGTTGTGGGGATGAGGCCCTTGTCCTCATCAACATGGGGACAAGGTGCTTTGGGGGGGCTACCTCAAAGCACCCTCCCAATGTTGAGGGCATGTGGCCTGGTACGGTTCAGGAGGGGGGGCGCTCTCATCCCCCCCTCTTTTCCTGCAGCCTGCCAGGTTGCGTGTTCGGATAAGGGTCTGGTATGGATTTTTGGGGGGACCCCACACCATTTTTAAAAAAAAATTTGGCATGGGGTTCCCCTTAAAATTCATACCAGATCTGAAGGGTCTGGTATGGATTTTGAGGGGGATCCCCACGCCATTTTTAAAAAAAAATTGGCACGGGGTTCCCCTTAATATCCATACCAGACCTGAAGGGCTTGGTATGGAATTTAGGGGGACCCCCACGCCATTTTTTTTTAAATTTTGGTTCGGGGTTCCTCTGTGGGGAAATCCCATGCCATTTTTATCAATGAACTGTTATGTGTATTGTCGGACCGACAATTCGTTAATAGCCGCAAGTAGTTTTAAATGACTTTTTTCCTTTGAAATGTCATTTTGCTGTCAGACCGTTCTAAACACGGGAAACACGCGCCCCTTTACAGGCATACTATAGACACCCCCCAGGTACAAAATTTAAAGGAATATTACACTTTTATTGTTTCACTTTAAGCATTATTAAAATCACTGCTTCCGAAAAAATGGCTGTTTTTAAAACTTCTTTTTGCATTGATACATGTCCCCTGGGGCAGGACCCAGTTCCCCAAACACTTTTTATGACAATACCATGCATATAAGCCTTTAAAATGAGCACTTTTGATTTTCTCCCATAGACTTTTAAAGGGTGTTCCGCGGCTTTCGAATTTGCCGCGAACACCCCAAAATGTTCGCTGTGCGGCGAACTGGCGAACAGCCGATGTTTGAGTCAAACATGAGTTCGACTCGAACGCGAAGCTCATCCCTACTAAACAATAAACGGAGTGCTGCCCCCATAAAGGGTGTAGTTAAAAGACTGGAGATTTCCTCAGATCGATGTCTGGGTCTATTACCACCATACAAGCTCTTTGCACATTGATTTGGCAGTTTAAAAAGCAGTGAATGTCATTGCATGCGAATGGAGGCTGATGTTTTTGAAGTATTTTTTTGCACAGACTGGCACTTTATTCTTGTGGCCGGTGTGGAGTGGATGTTATCTAACAGTATTACGCTACATGTTCTTCTCATATGTTCCAGCTCCTAAAGAATTCATGACAGAAGTTGTCTTCAAAACTAAAGCCTCGTACACACGATCGGATTGTTCGCCAACAAAACCGTGGAGTTTTGTCAGAAGGGTGTTGGCCCAAACTTGTCTTGCATACAAATGGCCACATGAATGTTGGCCAATTATGTACGTAGTGACATTCTAGACTTACTACGAGTCGATAAAAAGGAAGTTCGCTAGTCATGCGCCACCCTTTGGGCTCCTTCTGCTAATTTCGTGTTAGTAGAAGTTTGGTGAGTGTTGATTCGCATTTTTCATTTCGCACTTTTCATTTTGCATTTTTCAGTTTGTTTCTGAACAGCCGTTCGTCAACCAGCCATGTTGCGGAATCGGAAGAGATAACGTGTTATTTATTATTGGCCTTGAAGTTATTGCTTTGATATTATTTTTTTGGTTGAATAATGATTTGATTTGGTATATTTTCTATATTTTTGGATGTATAGAATGTACTTTTTGGTTAAGTTCTATTGGCACATAGCATGTCTAATTTTATTTGTTTTCTTTTTTTAATGCACAATAAAAAATTGTGGAGAATAATACTTGGCTATGTGTTTTACTTCAAATGACATTTTGGGAGTAGGCAGTTACATTTTAAAAAATACAATGTAAAATGGACAAGGGACACCAACATAGTTGTATCTTTGATCTTAAAAACTAGGGGGTAATGGTGTTGTGGTAACTTGCCCAAATAAAAAAAAAAAAAAAAAAAAAGCATAATAGTATTATTTTTGATATCACTAGAAAAAAAGAGCCTTTGAAAATTTGTTTGCAATAACTCCATCAGTATCACCAGCAAAGCAGCTTCATTATTATCCCATTAAAGAAGAAGAGAATCCATTACAAACCTTAGTTTACAAGACTGACCACTTCTGGCTTGTCCTTGCTTCCGAGCATGCGTGTTTGTACTTTGGACTTTTGTTCAATGGACTTGTGTACACACATTTGTTTGCAGAAAATTTGAAAACCTGCTATCAAACATTTGTCCGCGGAAAACCCGACAACAATTGTTCATATACATGGGCGGATTTACCGCCAACAGCCTGTCATCTAACATTTCCCGTCGGAAAGTCAGATTGTGTGTACGAGGCTTTACAGTTTATATGCGTTTATCCTGCACTTGAATGAGCAGCCTGTCTTTCTGTATATGCTGAACAACAAACAGAGTGCTGCTTTCTGGAGGATGTAGTTAACCTGTTGCTGACCGCCCCATGTACATTTACTGCGGTAGGGTGGCAAAATCACAGACCTGTATGTGGTCTGCGCTCACGGGCAGGGGGGCGCACGCCTGCCGGCCCAGCGGTGCTGTGATTCGGTTCAGAACCGCAGATCAATCTTTTTTTAATAGTAACATTTTTTATTGAGAATAAAAGACAAATACAGTATCCGTCGGGATGCAACCCAGATGTAAACAAATACAGGGTACAAAAAAAGGGGTATAGTTTACAGCTTGTAATTATCAGTGCAAGGATAACTGTACTGAAAAGATTTAACATATGGTGCAACCTTTCCACTTTTCCATTGAAACTAAAATACAAAAGAGAAATATAACAAGGAAGAATAAAATAAACAAAAACAGAACAATGGTGCACAATCCCAGCTCAGTGTGTTAATAGAGTTAAATCGAGTTAGCTGGGTAAGGTAAGGAAAGTTTCCAACATCATAGTTTCCTTAAATTCAATTTGATCCAACTCTTAGGCTACAATATCTTTAAAGGTGGCACAGCTCAAGGTCCTTAGGGAGGGGAGAGATGGAAAGCAGATATAATGGGCCCCAATTTATTGCAGCCCCCCATACGATGACCAGTTAGACCATTTGTTGGAGAATATGTGCATAGTGTCCATAATTGTGTGGTGGATTCACTCCATGAGACGGATAGTCTCCACCCTCTGTAGCACCTGGGGCCAAAGTACTGACTGAGATCGCCAATTTAAGGCTATGGCCCACTGCAGTGTTTCTCAACTCCAGTCCTCAAGGCGCACCAACAGGTCATGTTTTCAGGATTTTCCTCCGGATGAAACAGCTGTGGTAATTACTAAGGCAGTGAAACTGATTAAATCCCCTGGGCAAAATAATGGACAGCCTGAAAACATGACCTGTTGGGGCACCTTGAGGACTGGAGTTGAGAAACGCTGGCCCACCGAATAGCACAAAACTGGGTGTAAACCAGTTTCTAGGTAGGAGGTGGTAATTCTGGGATCGGTGTGAATAATAGGCATATTGGTGCAGTCAGCGTGATCATAGATCCAGTAATCTGCGCTACTCTGGAGGCTTTTTGGTTCCATATGTGTTAAAGATGAGGGCAGCTCCATAAAGTGTAAAGCAAGGTGCCCTGAACACGTACCTGGAACACCGGGGTAGAATTTGTGGACCCTGTCTGGGGTGAGATACCACTGTGTGTGTAGTTTCACCAGTTTCTTTCATAGCTATGGAGCGGGTACATTTGTGCATGTTTTGTAGCATGTCTAACCATTCTTCTGATGAAAATTCTGTGCCTAAGTCAGTTTCCCACCAGATCATTGCTGCTGATTTCTCTGGTAAGTGCAAGTTGTTAAGATATTTGTAGATACAGAGAGTTCCTTTCTCTCTAGATCTATCCTGACATATTGACTCATATGGGGTTAGAATGGGATTGGCATTAAGTGTGTATAGTGATTCAAAAAAGTGTCCAATTTGAAGACATTTGTAAAACTCTTCTCTCGGAATGTCAAACTGCTCCTGGAGTTGAGTGAAGGAGTAGTGCATTTAGTGTGGTAAGAGACTTTTGATCCCACCAAAGAAACTTTCTGGGTAAATCAAAACGTTGGAGGGAATCTCCTGTCTCCCATAAATGAAGTCAGGGGGGTCTATAAGAACAAAGTTTGAATTTTTGGTGGTATAGGGACCATACATGAATAGTTTGGCCTATAATGTTGTTAAGTGCTCCAATCTCTCTAGGGTTGGGGCTTACCTGCCATAGATGGATATAGAAAGGGCGGACAGAGGTGATCTCAAACTGAAGCCAGGGGATCCTATCTGGGGTAGCATGCCATTGGGCTGTTTGTGCTAATCTGGCTGTTAAGTAGTAGAGCCATACATCAGGCAGACCAAGACCTCCCTGAGGCATGGGTCTGTGTGTGAGAAGCTTACCATACCTGGAGTGTTTGTTATTCCAGATAAATGTATTGATGTCTTGTTGGATCAGAACTAAGGTTTGACAGGACACATAAAGGGGAAGGGCTCTGAAGAGATACAACAATTTTGGGAGTATGGACATTTTGATAGCCGTAACTCTTCCTAATAATGAAATATGGAATGAGGACCAGAGTCGTAGCTATTGTTTGACCTTAGTGAAAGCTTGTTGGTAATTGGCGTTGTACATTGCTCGGAGGGAGGGGGCCAAGCGCACCCCTAGGTATTGGAGGGTGTTATTTGAGAGGGAGAAGCCAAATGTGTCTTTAACCACCTCAATACAGGGCACTTTCACCCCCTTCCTGCCCAAGCCATTTTTCAGTGCTGTCGCACTTTGAATGACAATTGCGCGGTCATGTTACACTGCACCCTAATGACATTTTTATCATTTTTTCCCCACAAATAGAGCTTTCTTTTGGTGGTATTTGATCACCTCTGCGGTTTTTATTTATTGCGCTATAAACAAAAGAAGAGGGACAATTTTGAAAAAACACAATATTTTTTACTTTTTGCTATAATAAATATCCAATTTTTTTTTTTTAACAAATTTTTTCCTCAGTTTAGGCCGATATGTATTCTTCTACATATTTTTGGTAAAAAAAAAAATTGCGATCAGCGTATATTTTTATTTATTTATTTTTTACTAGTAATGGCGGCGATCTGTGATTTTTATTGTGACTGCGATATTGAGGCGGACATATCGGACACTTTTGACACATTTTTGGGGCCATTCACACAGCGATCCGTGCTATAAAAATGCATTGATTACTGTGTAAATGTGACTGGCAGGGAAGGGGTTAACACTAGGGGGTGATCGAGGGTTTAATGTGTGTCCTAGGGAGGTGATTCTAACCGTGGGGGGAGGTGACCGATCGGTGTCCCTATGTACAAGGGACACACCATCGGTCTCCTCTCCTCTCTGACAGGACGTGGATCTGTGTTTACATACACAGATCCACGGTCCTGTTCTGTTACCCGGCAATCGCGGGAGCCCGGCGGACATCGCGGCCACCGGGCACGCGCACCGGGTCCCAATCGACTCAGCGTGCACGCGCGCGCCCCCCCTAGTGGCTCGGGAGGGCGATCTCATCATATGATGTCCGCCCAGAACAAAAGCTGCCTCGTCCCGCCGTCATATGATGGTGGGCGGTAGCTTAGTGGTTAAGACTAGAGGAGATATGTGAAGGGATGTTGATAGGAAGAGACAAACATTTTTCTAAATGAACGCCAAGTCCTGAAAAGGTGTGGAATGATTTTAGTGTGTTGAGTAAGTTAGGGAGAGAAACTATTGGGTCAGGTAGGAACATAAGCACATGTTCTGCATATAAACTCTGCTTAAATTCCTCTTCACCCTTCTGATATCCTTTGATGTTCGCGTTTGTGATGATTGCCCTGGCTAACGGTTCTATAGCCAGGGCAAAAACCAGTGGGGACAGGGGGCAACCCTGTCGAATGCCCCTGCTGAGGGAAAAGTACTCAGAGGAGCAGCCGGGTAGTTTAATTTGGGTGTGTGGGTTATAGTATAGGGCTTTGAAGCTGTTCACAAACTCTCCAGAAAATCCGAATTTAGTTAGGACCCCATCTATATATGGCCAGAGGACACTATCAAAGGCTTTATGTATATCCAAGCCGAGGATAAGGACCTTGCGGCAAAAGAGATCAGCCTCCTGGATAATATTGGATGCCAGGCGAATATTATCCGTGATCTGTCTTGCAAGAATAAAGCCAGTCTGTTCAGGGCCTATCAGTGTGGAGATGATGGGGGCTAGTCTATCGGCTAATACTCTACCTAGAATTTTAATATTATTGAGAACCGAAATTGGTCTGTAATTTTGTGGTAGGGAGTGGTCTTTGTTAGGTTTGGGGATAAGTGTCATGTTTGCAAAGAGCATGTCGTCTGGAAGTTTATGGCCTTGTAAAATGTGATTAATTACTTTAGTCAGTTTAGGGGCTAGCATAACTGCAAATTTTTTATAATATAGAGAGGTGTATCCGTCCGGGCCTGGGGCTGTGGATGTTTTTAATGATTTAATGATGGATAGGATTTCTTGCTCTGTGCAAGGGATGTTTACGCTCTGCAGTTGATTCTCTGATAGTGATGGGAGGTGTCGAGCCATGAGTCAAGTCCTTCCTGGGGTGGCGACTCAGGAGGGGATAGAAGGGATCGGTAGAAGGAGGTGAAAATTTGGAGGACCTCTTTAGGATGGGAGACTAGTTGGCCTGACCCATTCCTTAGATTGTAAACATGTGTAGGTTGAAGTGAATGTAGTTTGCGTGTGAACATGGCAGATGCAGCATTACTATGTAGGAGGAATCTCGCTTTAGACTAGCGGATAGATTTCTTTGTTCGGTCAGAGAGGATCGTATCCAATTCTACTCTTTTTTGATCAATTTGTTTCAATATATCAGGGGAGTGAGCTTGGGTGTGTATGTGGTACAATTTGTTTAGTTCTAGGGTAAGGGCCTTGATTTTGGCTGCCTTTTGACGTTTTTGAATAGTGGCTAATTCGATCAGGCGACCACGAAGTACAGCTTTGTGTGCCACCCACAGGACTGGGGGATATGTCTTCTATATCATATAGCCTAAAGTATTCAGTTAGTTGGTCAGTCACCTGTGAGGTTATCTCGGTCAGCTAACAAGGAGTCATTTAATCTCCAGGCGGCTGTCATAGGTGAGAGTCCTGTGTGATGTGTGGAAGGAGACCATTTGGTGGTCAGACCAGGAACATGTGTTTATTGTAGCCAAAGCTGAATTGGCAAGTAGGATAGGTGACCTGAATATATAGTGAAGCCTGGCATAACTATCGCGCAGGCACGAATAGTGTGTGTACTCTTTCGCTCCTGTGTTTAGTGCCCTGCAAGTGTCAATGAGTTGGTGCATTTCTAAGGATCTCATGAAGTTAAAATCCCCGCCCACTATCAATTGGGTAGAGACATATCTGTCTAATACCTGGAAGAATGATTTGAAGAAGGTGCTCTGAGCATTATTGGGGGCATATACATTTGTCATTGTTAGGGCCCTACCTTGTACCTCACCCTGTAAGATCACAAACCTGCTGGCGGAGTCTTTGTATACATGTTTGACAACAAATAGTATATTATTTCTAATAAAAATAGCGACTCCCCTAGCCTTGGACTCAAAGGTGGTAAAATAGTGTAGTTTATAAGATTTGTCAAAGAAGTTAGGGTGGGACGTCGAGGAGAAATTAGTCTCCTGTAGTAGTATGACACCCATCTGCTTATAATATTGGAAGGCTTTCCTCCTTTTTTGCGGGGAGTTAAAGCCTCTTACATTGTGAGAAATTATGTGTAAACCCATTATGGGGGTGAATTATTTGAGGATTGTAGTTATTGATTCAGACTGGTTGTATATGGTCCAGGATACTCCTGACGATAAAAGGAGTCCAACACCAGGGGGATAATATCTTAAATTCAGGTTTCTGGCAGTAATCTGGGAATTCCTATACCAGGGAGGGGATCAGTGTGGAGTAGGCAACTATGCAAGACATTGTAAGAAAAAAAAAAAAAAAACAGCAAAAACAAAAACTTAAACAGAATGAACAGAACCAAACTTTATGGGGTCGGGATGGTGAGGCCATCCGGACCTGCAAATATAAATAAAATGGACTATCCAGTTCAGTCATCCAGGTGCTCTTGAGGGCCCCCTAATATGGGGGAAAAGGGGGAGAGAAATAAACAAGTTCAGTATCGGTCCTCTCCCAATAAAAGAAAGAGCGGGAGAGGATTGTGATCTTTAGAGAGAGCTAATGTAGAAGGGGGGTAGAGCACACAGGTGATAAAAGGCATTAGTCCGAGGGTGAGAGACCTGGAGGCATAGTTGCATGCCTAATTGGGGAAGAACTTAAGTGGGGATATGTAGGAACAGGTGGCATAGTCAGTTCAGCATAAACATAATAAAAAAGAATAGGCTTTTATCATACCACACTGTTGCATTACATGTCAGTCTCCATTGATTCATAGGCACCGGTAGGAATCCATCGTACTGTGATCAGGCCTCCGGATGGTTAGGGAGTCAACGAGATCTATGATCACACTGGGTGATGGAGTAGCCCAGGGCAGTGATGGATGGGGAATGGAGGGAAGTCTCGGCACTTGTTGTGGTTCCAGGAGGCCCAGTTTCACCAAGATGTCCTTACCCTCGGCTACCGTGGTGGCGGTGTAGATGGTACCATTGTGAGGGATTGTGATTTTGAACAGAAAGCCCCATCTATAGCAAATCTGTGCTGATTGAAGAACCAAGGTGATCTCCTTCATCCTCCTCCGCTTCTCTAGGGTTGCCGCAGATATGTCTGGGTAGATTTGGAGTGTAGCTTCATCCAACTGTATGCGGGGAGTGTTGCGGGAGGCACGGAAAATTTCTTCCTTCACCAGGTAATCTTTGAGGCACATCACAATGTCCCTGGGGGGTTTCTCAGGTGGAGGTTTGGGTCTAAGTGCTCTGTGGAGCCTGTCACAGACGAATGAGTCCTCATGATGCTCTGGGAGAAGGGAGTGAAACAGTCTCCTGATGGCGTCGGACAGATCAGTGACTGTCTCTGGAACCCCACGCACCCTAATATTATTTCTCTTTCAAAGTATTTTATTGAATTTTCAGGAAAAAGCTTACAAATCATCAGCATTACATGAGGGAGTACACAGCAGGGAAAATCAAACCCCCTTGGGGGTACAGTTCAAACTTGTGCGAGTAGATATGAGTAGGATTCTAGGCTGAGACAGTACAATACTACCATTCTAGTACAATGTTCGAGCACGTAAACCATAAAACCTTGAGAATTGAGCTGGTTGAGAGGAGGGGGGAAGGGAGAGACCGACAGCACCCCGAATGGGAATACACTGTGCTGGAACGGAGCTCTCCAACCCATCCCCGTACACCCCCTCAGCAGACATAAAAAGGCACTTGGCGTCTAATAAAGCTGTTAAAACCTACGTCAAAAGCTTTTCTTGGGAGAATGACCCCCAGGGTTCCCTACTGCGGCATGTAATAAAACAGACAACTCATCAACTTGTTAAATCAAACCGATAAATAAAAAAGGAAAGAAGAAGAAAAGGAGTAGAGATGAGAGGGGGAAGAGAGGAAGAGAGAGAGAAGAGTAGTCAGAAGCCAATCCACGGGAGGACTCCCCCCTAACCCCGAGGCAGCCCCACGCATCATGGTTGAATCCCTGGAATCAGGGAAATGCCTATGAAGTTGGCCCAGGGTTCCCAAATAGCTTCAAATTTCTCTTTGGTGTTGTTCATGGTACTGGCAAGTTTCTCTTGGGCCATGATCCAAGAGATTTTGTGGGTAGCCGCTTTGAAGGAAACCCTAGGTTGTTTCCATGCCTTGGCAATAGATAGCTTAGCTCCCAGCAAAATGAAATGAATCAATTTACGTGCCAGTTTAGGTGTTTTAGGTAAGTGATCGTTTAATAGAGCTAAGGCGGGGGATCTCGGGATCTGGACTCCAGTAACTTTCTTAATCATGCGGAAAATCCTGCACCAGAAAGGCCTCAATCTTGGACATTCCCAGAAGACATGTGCCAGGGAGCCCCTGAGCAGACATCCCCTGAAGCAACCGGGGTCCGTGGAGGGGAACATCTTGGCCAGTCTCTCCGGCGGGAGATACCATCTTGTGATTACCTTCACGCTGGCTTCAACTAGAGAGATGTTCAAAATGCTCTTGTATGCCCTGCTAAAGGCAACCCTCCACTTCTCCAGGGTCCACTCCACGGAGAGGTCTGACTCCCAAGCTTTCATGTATGAGGTCTTGGTGGACTGACTAGCGAGTGACTGATAGATGACGGAGATTCCACCCCTCTGCTCCGTAGCCTGACCACACCACATTTCATATGGGGTGAATGGATGGTTTGAAGGTTTGTCTTTTCCCATCTGAGTAAGGAAGTGTCTGATCTGCTGGAAACGAAAGTTCTCGGAGTTAGGCATCTCTAGTTGATTCACACAGAAGGCCCTGGTAATAGGCCCCAAAGATGTGAAGTAGTGTCCGATCCGGTACAGCCCCTTGTTCAACCACCAGCGAAATGCACCCTAATATTATTTCTCCTGTTACGGTTGTCCAATTCTTCCAGGTGGTTTTGCAGTTGGAGAACCACGTCTGAGGCAGTTCATCATCTTTACGGAGATCAGCGTATGCTAGGTATAGCTCATCATGCTTGATTTCCAAGATGTCTGTCCGACCTCCCAGCTTTGCGATTTCCTGTGACAGAGTGCTGGTTGATTTGTGGAGTTCTGCTGGAAATTTGCGGGCCAGACTGTCGTACAAGGTGGATAAGCAGTCTTCCAGGTCTGCCTTGGTGAATTGAGGTGAGATCTCACTTTGTTCCGACGAGGCCATAGGTGAAGCCGCTGGGTCAGGGACCTCCGGCATGGTGTGTTTCGAGTGGGCGCCTTTTTGGGACATCTCTGTTCGCGGACCCGGAGTAGATAGTTTGTAAGAGACCGCTGTGCAGATTTTTGTTTGTTCTTCTTTGCCATCGGCATGCACCACAGGTCCCACAGGGGAGTAGAGCTGACCAAGGTAAAATTTGTGTGCCAATTAGCTCTGGGGAGTGCAATGAGGTCTCCGTTACCCTCGGAGCTCCTTCACTTAGCTTCCTGCCAGTTCCACGCTGCGCATGCGCCTCAAACACAGATAAATCTTCAGGTCTAGGCCAATGATTTTGGACCTACTGATCACAGAACAAATCACAGATTTGACAAATCACAGAACCCCCCTACAATACACAGATACAGTAAGCAGGGTCATGCAGTCAGGGGAGGCAAGTGAGGCAGGGCCATACCTGCCATGAACATGAAGCTTTGAGGGTCTTAGCTCGGCAAACCTGGGGTCACAGAGACCCCAAATTTGGGGGGTATGTAGCCTAAGACCTACCTCACCCATATCATGGGACTCCTATGACCAATGGTTCCAGAGATCTCCTTGCGCAGCCTGACAGAGAGCATGTCTCTCCTAATAAATAAATAAATAAATATATATATATATATATGGTTACCCTGATCAGAATCCACAGCCATCCTGCTCCAGGGTTATCGGATTCCGCCACCAAACCCTCCATCCAGGTCCCTGGGCACCCCCTGAACAATCCCCTGTCTGTCTGGAGAATCCCGGCCATCCACTCGCCCCTCTATCCGGCCTACGGCTGGCTCCATTACTTGGGGACTGGCCGCCATCTTGAGAAGCGCTGTGAGGGAGCTGTGCTGTCCTGGACAGAATCCATTGCCATCCTGCCCCGGTGCTTGCTGGATCCCCCACTGGGTCCTCCATCCAGGTCCCTGGGCACCCCTTGAACAATCCCCTGTCTGTCTGGAGTATCCCAGCCATCCACTCGCCCCTCTATCCGGCCTACGGCCGGCTCCATTACTTGGGGACTGGCTGCCATCTTGAGAAGCGCTGTGAGGGAGCTGTGCTGTCCTGGACAGAATCCATTGCCATCCTGCCCCGGTGCTTGCTGGATGCCTCACTGGGTCCTCCATCCAGGTTCCTGGGCATCCCCTGAACAGACCCCTGCCTACCTGGAGAGTCCCAGCCGTCCATTAGCCCTACCAGTCTCACTGCCGGCTCCATCTGGCATCTCGGGGCCTTGGGACCTGCAGATCCTCCACACTCGGCTACCGCTCACAGCGGAACAGACGTCAGCACCTTCCGTACATACCCGTGGCGGCTCCGTGGACCGAGAGGCGGGATTTTGTGAGAACTGGATACCGCCAGAAATACCCTGCATGGGACTACACTCTGGGAACAGAGGTGAGGAACGGCCTTCCTGCTGCACCGTGGGCCCACCAGTAGCTCCCTCGTCCCTCCTGGACCGGGTCCAGACCCCAGGTTATTACAAAATCGCCCCGCTCACAGGGGTGTGGTCCCACCATCTAATAGCCTGATTCTTCAAAAGTCCTGGGTGTTTGATCTTTACCCCCACAAAGCTCAGAGTACACCTCTTCGGGCAACATGTAGCCCCACAACAAATTTGGAACAAGCTATTGCCCTTGGATAGGGGTGATAAGATGAACTAAAGTCATAATCATAACTAAGTGGGGGCGCTTGCGAGACGCGATGCAGTTCACCATTTGTGATTGAGAATTTCATCTATTCAGCGAGGATTTAACACACACTGCAAGGATCAATTACCTTAAATAATTATATTTTTTATAAACATCCCTGCAGTTCATACTAGTGCATGCCGTCGGGCAAGAAGGCGTACAATCGCCGTGCGCAACAGCACTCTTTAATCACATACCCTCTGCGCAATAAGGAGCAGAATAAAATGACGCATTAAGGTGCTAGTTCGTCACTGGTACAGTCCCCTACAACTGCCAGTGGCCCTTCGCACAAGTCCTCTCCAACACAGAACAGTGATCTCCCCTCTCAGATCACAAAAGCAGATTTGGACTCCAGCTTAACCAAGATCTACGAAAAACTTGTTGACAAAATACAGTGTGAACTCCAAAAAACAACAAACACACTCACACAAGAAATAGCAACCTTGGGAGGACGAACAGATGTTCTTGAAACCAAGCATGATGAGCTATCACTTGCACACAACGATCTTAGAAGGGACTTTGAACTGTTAGCTGAAAACCACTCATACTTACAATCTCAAGTGGAAGATTTGGACAATCGAAACCGTAGGAACAACCTGAGGATTTGTGGTATTCCAGAATTGGTCACTGAACTGATGCCAGCGGTGTCCAAACTCTTCCACAATCTCCTTCCGGATCTACCTCCATCCTCATTTGTGTGTGACAGAATCCATAGGGCCTTGCGTCCTAAGCCACCCCCAGACAAACCTTCACGTGACATTATACTATGCATGAAATACTTTATCACAAAAGAAAGCATACTAAGAGCATACAGGAATATGCATAACATTGAATTGGATGGAACAAAAATTCAAATATTTCCTGATATTTCACAAGCTACCCTGGAAAGGAGACGCAAAATGAAAGAGATAACTTCAGTATTACAATCAGCTCACATCAGATACCGCTGGGGCTTTCCATTTAAATTAACAGTGCCACACAATGGCACAACTTATACAGTTTTCAACATCGCGGAAGGTAAAGATCTCCTGGTAAAGTTGGGTCTTTTAGACCCAGGGGCGGTGGCAAGACCTCCTGCCACCCCTCATACCTCACCGATCTGGGCCACCCCAGCCACGCGTCGTGGACAAGGAAGATGGCGTCCATCACTCAGAAATCTGGATGCTTGAAGTTAAAATTTTTCGCATACCTACGGCTGAAAATTCACACTTCTGTAGGGGGAGGAGAGAAAGAAGGAAGAGAAGGAGAAAAGGATTTTTTTTTAATTTTTTTTTTCTGTCTCCTTTTCCTTCGCAGGGTTCATAGAACAATTTTTACAGTTCTAAAAATTTACAAATTTTGAGGTTTGATTTACTGTGTTTAATAAAGTAGTTCTACCCCTTTAAAAGGTATTGGGTAGGTATTTCACAGTTCCTACCATGCAATCTTATGCGATCATATACATTTAACCCCTTTTTTTTTTTTTTTTCTCTCCATCTATGAGGTTTTTCTCCACTAATTTTTTCAACATACGTCACGGCATGCTCTTATATTTTTGTCTATAGAATCCTCGCTGAGGCTGATCTGCTCCGCCTCAGCTAGTTTGTTCCCCTACTCACAATGGACTCCAAAAGCATGGTTCAAATAGTGGATACATTATCTACGACTGACCCTGCTATCCATTGTTTTAATGATGGATGCTCCACTTGTGAGTAATGGACAATATTGTCCACTACAATTTTATTTTCGGTCAGGCAGTGCTTCTCACCCTGACCCCCAAGCTATAAATAATTTTTCTCATAATTATACTAAAATATTCTATTTTTACAAAATTTTGAAAAGGTTGAACAAATTCTCTGTATTTTACTTAAGATGTTATGATGGTGCATTGTTGCGCAATGTAGCACTGTTATTATCTAGGAGTTTATTTTTTCTAGGGTTCTACGGTTCAGGTACCCAAATCTTCAGTCTACACATATATAAGTATAATATATTATTTGATATAGAAAGGTCAACAAAAAAACACTTATGCAAAATTTTGAGGTATATTCCGATATATCGTATATATGAAGATATAGATGGTAACACAGTGATCACCAGATTTTTCTCTATCTCAGGTAATTCTTCTTTATCGACGTTATCATTATTATCCAATTTACTATCACCATACCAACTTTGCCAAATGCTTTGCCCTGGGCCATGTGATCCATTGACACTACCTTATAATTATCATCGCTTTCTAACACCAATACAATGGGGCTTAGGGTGATTTCTCACAATGCCCAGGGCATTAATTCACCTCACAAGAGAAAGAAAGCTTTTCGCCACTATAAAAGATTAGGAGCTTATATAATATTAATGCAAGAAACTCACTTCGCTACAGACAAACACCCTAAATTCATTGACAAAAGTTTCAGCCAATTTTATTGCACTACTTACAACACAAAATCTAGGGGTGCTGCCATATTTATTAGGAACTTGGTGGTTTTTGAGGTTCAGAATGTCTTTAAGGACCCAGAAAGTCGTTATTTGATTTTGAAAGGCTTAATTAAAGGACGTTCGGTTACCATTGCCTCAGTATATGCTCCTAACGAGGCCCACTCAAACTTTTTTAACAAATTTTTTGAGACTTTGGATGATTATCATTCCGCACATCTAATAGTGGGTGGGGACTTCAATTTAGCAGCTCACTCGGTTCTGGACAGAAGCAGAGTTGTCCCTTCCTCTAAAGCTTTCCCTAAATCGCTGAACAGATCACTATATAATCATCAATTAGTAGATACTTGGAGAGCCCACAACATAGGTATCAAATCCTACACATTCTATTCGCACCCACATAACAGCTTTGCACGACTTGATTATATCTTCTGCACCCCAATCCTATTGGCCAATTCCTCTAAAGCAGATATACATGCATGTCCTTGGTCGGATCACCATATAATCTCCTTTAACACTTCACGCATAGGTCTAGCCAACACAACACACTCATGGCGAATTAACGATTCCTTGCTCACAGATCCATCAAGCAACCAACAAATTCTATCTCACCTAGAGCAATACTTCGCACATAATGTAACACCTGATATGTCTCCTACAAATATCTGGATGGCACATAAAGCGGTAATGAGAGGCCATCTGATAAATATTGCCTCAATTAAAAACAAATCCAAACTTGCAGATATTAGATCCCTTACAAACGATCTAGATAATTTATATCACAGACACAACCAAAACCCATCTAGTGACCTTTTTAAACAGATTCAAGAGAAACGCACTACCTTAGACACATTATTAGCATCGGACACCGAAAAGGCCCTCAGGTGGTCTAAAGCCAGATTCTTACTCAACAGTAATTCATATTCCACCATGTTCGCTAGAAAACTTAATCAATCTACAAAACCACCCCACACATACAAATTAAGGAACCCATCTGGAAATATGGTGTCCCATCCCAAAGAAGTCATGAAACTGTTCTTAGACTTCTATAAAAATCTTCTTTCCACATCACAATCAGCCCCCAAACAGTCTTCCCTTGATTGGCTTAACAACATTACATTGCCCACTCTTTCTAAGGACCAAATAGAATCTCTCAATGCCCCTTGTACAGACATAGAAGTTTGCAGAATTATTAGAACTTTAAAGATATCCACTGCCCCAGGCCCAGATGGCTATTCCTCGTCCTACTATAAAAAATTTGCCCCTACCATTACCCCACACCTTACTAAACTATATAATAGTATTTTACAAGGCGGCCAATTCCCATCTGAAATGCTATTAGCCAACATGTCTCTTCTTCCCAAACCAAATAAAGACCACTCCACCCCTCAAAACTACCGCCCAATATCAGTTATTGATAATGACCTAAAAATATTTGGCCGAATTTTGGCAGACAGATTATCGGCTGTTATCTCCCCACTAGTTGATCCTGATCAAACGGGTTTCATTCCTAACAGACAAATAACAGACAATATACGACTGACCACAAATATCATTCAAGACTCCAACACAAATTCCAAATCCACACTACTACTCAGTCTCGACATACATAAAGCGTTTGACAGCGTTTCCTGGTCATATCTTGACACTCTACTCCCCAAATATGGCATCAACAATGAATTCTTACATGGTTTTAAGGCTCTCTATCACAACCCACAAACACGTATCAAACTCCCAGGCAACAACTCAGACTTTTTCCCCCTAACCAAAGGTACCAGACAGGGTTGCCCCCTCTCCCCTCTACTTTTCGCCCTCGCGATAGAACCCCTTGCCTGCGCGATTAGAAATAACATAGGCATTAAAGGATACTCCAAGGGATCCAAGGAATACAAATTAAGTCTCTACGCAGATGACGTGCTTCTGTTTATAACCGACCCTCTTATCTCCCTACCCAACCTAACTAAAACCCTTGCCATCTTCCACGACCTGACAGGCCTGAGTGTAAATCTATCTAAATGCTCAGCTTTACCAATCAATATTCCTCCAGCCTTAATAGCTTCACTTAAGGACAAATTCTCATTTAATTGGAATATGGATTCATTTAGATATCTAGGCATCCAAATTACTTCTTCCTATAAAACGTTTTACCAAGCAAACTATCCTCCTTTATTTAATAGTATTAAAAATTTACTTAAACTTTGGTCATCATAACAGATTTCATTCTCGGGTAGAATAGTGGCTGTAAAAATGATGATACTACCCAAGCTTTTATTTTTTTTCAGAGCCCTTCCTATTATTCTACATAAAAAAACATTAGATTCCTCACAGAGAGAGATCAACAAATTCATATGGCTAAACAAGAAACCCAGATTCAGCTATTCCCTTATGTTTAGACCCCAAGGAAAAGGAGGCCTCAGCATTCCTAATCTTTGGCTTTATTATCTATCGGCCAGATTTACCCAATTAGCCCAATGGTATGCCCCCTCACTTCAAATCCCTTGGCTCCGGTTCGAGGAAGAATCTGTCCTACCCTACAATCTACAAGGACTTCTCTGGTCCAAGACTATCCCACCACAAAAAATTAAACCCCTAAATCTCATTGTCACTCACACCCTTCAACTATGGAACAGACAAGCCTCTAAATTCAAATTATCTTCTGACATTCCCCCCTTGGCCTCCTTTCTAGGTGACCCTCGTTTCCCCCTTCCAGACAGAGCTCAAGATCAAAACTCTCTAACGAATTGGAAGTCACATAACCTAACACATTTAAAATCGCTCTTCCACAACAATTCATTCCTCACTTTCTCCAGTCTACAAATAAAATATGATTTTCCACCTTCTGAACTAGAGAACTATACAAATATAAGACAATTCTATCAGAAATATCATTCACTTACACTTCATCCCCTATACACAATTTGAGCAAATTTGTATCTCTTTCCCCCGTGATAGTGGTTTAATCTCCAGAATATATAAAAGTTTAAATGAGACCAACATGCCTGAGAAGTCACATCCCATGCTACAATGGGAATCAGATCTTAATACCTCATTTACTCCTGATCAATGGGATACTATTTTTACAAATCTCCATAAATGTTCCAAAACAACCTCGATCAGAGAATCATCCATCAAATTGCTCTATAGATGGTATCTTACCCCCGCTAAACTTAACTCATTCTATCCCTCACTATCCCCACTCTGCTTTAGGGGTTGCCCCTCTCAGGGTACACTTTTACATATCTTTTGGGATTGTCCCCATATAAAAAACACCTGGCATAAGGCTAGCATAATCATTGAAAAAATATCCGGTAGGAAGTTTTCTCTTACACCCCAAATATGTCTTCTTTTCTCCCCTATACAGGATATTCCAATGACTAGCACAAGGCTAATCCACACATTTCTCAGCTCCATTCATTGGGCTATAGCCTTCAATTGGCGCTCCACTACGGTACCTTGGTCACAAATTCTCAACTGCATGTCGAACATCAGACTTTCTGAAAAAATTCACCACACGTTATATGACTCTATGCCTCTTTATCAAAAAAAGTGGACCCTCTGGGACACCACCTCTCTGATTTAGAAAAATTTCTATTTAATTTTCCTCACCTCCTCTCCTTAACACATACGTAATTGCCCTTCCTTCTTCCCTCCATGATAACTGGCATATTTATGACACTGTGCAATATTTAATCTGAATAACCATAACCCTTTTTTATTTCCTGTACAACATTCACTGTTAAAGATATTTGTATGTATACCTGTACCATCATTGTAATTGTTTTATACCTTGACCTTTTACATAACAAAAATCGTTTGTAAACAAAAAAAAAAAAAAAAAAAAAATATATATATATATTTATATATATATATATATATATATAAATTATTTTAGCAGACACCCTGGGGGAATAAAATGGTGGTTGTTGCAACTTTTTATGTCAAATGGTATTTGCGCAGCAATATTTTTAAACATGATTTTTTTTTTTGAAAAAAACAGTTTAACCACCTCCCGCCCGGCCTATAGCAGAATGACGGCTGGGCGGTGGTTCAGTTTTCCTAACTGGGCATCATATGACATCCAGCAGGATAACTGCCGGAACCCACCCGTGGGGGGCACGCATTGCGGTGATCGTTGTTGCAATCTCAGTCTGACACACTGCAACTCCTATCTGATGGAGACTCTTTACCACGTGATCAGTCATGTCCAATCACGGCTGATCACGAAGTAAACAGGAAGAGCCGTTTATTGGCTTTTCCTCACTCATGTTTGACAGACGCGAGTAGAGGAGAGCCGATCGGCTGCTCTCCTGACAGAGAGGGTCTGCGCTGATTGTTTAGCAGTGCAAACCCCCCTTGGATGCCCGCCCAGGACCACCAGGATGCTGCCAGGAACACCAGGGATGGCCACCACACAGGACCACCAGGTGTGCCACCCTAGACCACCAGGGATATGCCAGTGCCCAGGCAGCTGCCAATTAAAAATGCCTGCCAGTGCCACCAGTGAAATCAGCCATCAGTGCCACTTTTCAGTGCCCACCAGTGCCACCTTCGAGTGCCCATCAGTGCCACCTGTCAATGTCCTTCACTGCTGCATATCAGTGCCACCTATCAGTGCCCATTTTCAGGGCCACCTCATCGGTGCCACATTATCAGTGCCCATCAGTGCAGCTCATCAGTGCACATCAGTGAAGGAGAAAACTTACTTATTTACAAAATTGTATAACAAAAAAAATTTCAAAATCAAAGTTTTCAGTCTTTTTTCATTCATTTAGCAAAATATAAAAACTGCAGAGGTGATCAAACACCACCAATAGAAAACTTTATTTATGGGAACAATATAATAAAAATTTAGTTTGGGTACAGTGTAGCATGACAGCGCAATTGTCATTTAAAAAGTGACAGCACTGAAAGCTGAAAATTGGCCTGGGCAGGAAGGGGTGAAAGTGCCTGGTATTGAAGTGGTTAACCGCTTCAGCCACGGAAGATTTTATCCCCTTCCTGACCAAAGCATTTTTTGCGATTCAGCACTGCATTGCTTTAACTGACAATTGCGCGGCTGTGAGACGTTACACCACAACAAAATTGATGTCCTTTTTTCCCACAAATAGAGCTTTCTTTTGGTGGTATTTGATCACCTCTGTGGTTTATTTTTTGCGCTATAAACAAAAAAAATAGCGACAATTTTGAAAAAAAAAAACTATTTTTTGCGTTTTGCTATAATAAATATCCCCAAAAAAAAATATATATATATATATATATATATATATATATATAAAAAGCACATTTTTTCCTCAGTTTAGGCTGATATGTATTCTACATAGTTACATAGTACATAGTAGGTGAGGTTGAAAAAAGACACAAGTCCATCAAGTCCAACCTATGTGTGTGATTATGTGTCAGTATTACATTACATATCCCTGTATGTTGCAGTCATTCAGGTGATTATCTAATAGTTTCTTGAAGCTATCAATGCTCCCTGCTGAGACCACCGCCTGTGGAAGGGAATTCCACATCCTTGCCGCTCTTACAGTAAAGAACCCTCTACGTAGTTTAAGGTTAAACCTCTTTTCTTCTAATTGTAATGAGTGGCCACGAGTCTTATTAAACTCTCTTCTGCGAAAAAGTTTTATCCCTATTGTGGGGTCACCAGTACAGTATTTGTAAATTGAAATCATATCCCCTCTCAAGCGTCTCTTCTCCAGAGAGAATAAGTTCAGTGCTCGCAACCTTTCCTCATAACTAAGATCCTCCAGACCCTTTATTAGCTTTGTTGCCCTTCTTTGTACTCGCTCCATTTCCAGTACGTCCTTCCTGAGGACTGGTGCCCAGAACTGGACAGCATACTCCAGGTGCGGCCGGACCAGAGTCTTGTAGAGCGGGAGAATTATCGTTTTATCTCTGGAGTTGATCCCCCTTTTAATGCATGCCAATATTCTGTTTGCTTTATTAGCAGCAGCTTGGCATTGCATGCCATTGCTGAGCCTATCATCTACTAGGACCCCCAGGTCCTTTTCCATCCTAGATTCCCCCAGAGGTTCTCCCCCCCAGTGTATAGATTGCATTCATATTTTTGCCACCCAAATGCATTATTTTACATTTTTCTACATTGAACCTCATTTGCCATGTAGCCGCCCACCCCATTAATTTGTTCAGGTCTTTTTGCAAGATTTCCACATCCTGCAGAGAAGTTATTGCCCTGCTTAGCTTAGTATCGTCTGCAAATACAGAGATTGAACTGTTTATCCTATCCTCCAGGTCGTTTATGAACAAATTAAATAGGATTGGTCCCAGCACAGAACCCTGGGGAACCCCACTACCCACCCCTGACCATTCTGAGTACTCCCCATTTATCACCACCCTCTGAACACGCCCTTGTAGCCAGTTTTCAATCCATGTACTCACCCTATGGTCCATGCCAACGCACCTTATTTTGTACAGTAAACGTTTATGGGGAACTGTGTCAAATGCTTTTGCAAAATCCAGATACACCACGTCTACGGGCCTTCCTTTATCTAGATGGCAACTCACCTCCTCATAGAAGGTTAATAGATTGGTTTGGCAAGAACGATTCTTCATGAATCCATGCTGATTACTGCTAATGATATCATTCTTATTACTTAAATCTTGTATATAGTCCCTTATCATCCCCTCCAAGAGTTTACATACTATTGATGTTAGGCTAACTGGTCTGTAATTCCCAGGGATGTTTTTTTAGGCCCTTTTTAAATATTGGTGCTACATTGGCTTTTCTCCAATCAGCTGGTACCATTCCAGTCAATAGACTGTCTGTAAAAATTAGGAACAACGGTCTGGCAATCACTTGACTGAGTTCCCTAAGTACCCTCGGATGCAAGCCATCTGGTCCCGGTGATTTATTAATGTTAAGTTTCTCAAGTCTAATTTTAATTCCGTCCTCTGTTAACCATGTAGGTGCTTCCTGTGTTGTGTCATGAGGATAAACACTGCAGTTTTGGTTACTGAAGCCCCCCGATTCACTCGTGAAGACTGAGGAGAAGAATAAATTCAATACCTTTGCCATCTCCCCATCCTTTGTAACCAGATGTCCTTCCTCATTCTTTATGGGGCCAATATGGTCTGTCCTCCCTTTTTTTACTGTTTACATACTTAAAGAATTTCTTGGGATTTTTTTTGCTCTCCTCCGCTATGTGTCTTTCATTTCTATCTTAGCCCACCTAATTGCACCCTTACATTTCTTATTGCATTCTTTATAAATTCTGAATGCTGAGGATGATCCCTCAACCTTGTATTTTTTGAAGGCCTTCTCCTTTGCTTTTATATGCATTTTTACATTGGAGTTAAGCCATCCAGGATGTTTGATCGCTCTTTTAAATTTATTACCCAATGGGATACATTGGCTAATGCCCTTATTTAATATGCTCTTAAAGCAAACCCATCTCTCCTCCGTATTCTTTGTATAAAACATAACATATTTTTGTTAAAAAAAAAAAAAAAAAATCGCAATAAGCGAATATTGATTGGTTTGCGCAAAAGTTATAGCGTCTACAAAATAGGGGATATATTTATGGCATTTTTATTATTTTTTTATTAGTAATGGCTGCGATCTGCAATTTTTATCATGACTGCGACATTATGGCGGACACATCAGACAATTTTGACACTATTTTGGGACCATTGACATTTATACAGCGATCAGTGCTATAAAAATGCACTGATTACTGTGTAAATGACACTGGCAGGGAGGGGATTAAACACTAAGGGGCGATCAAGGGGTCAAGTGTGTCCTAGGGAGTGTTTCTAACTGTGGAGGGGATGGGCTACCACTGACATGACAGCGATCACTGCTCCCGATGACAGGGAGCAGTAGATTCCTGTCATGTCACTAGGCAGAATGGGGAAATGCCTTGTTTACATGCCGCGTTCTGCGGCTCCATGACACAATCGCGGGACCCGCGGGCACGGTCACACTGTACACGGCAGGCGTGCCCACTAGCCCCACCAATTAAAGGGGACATACAGGTACGCCCATTTGCCCACCGCTGCCATTGTGCCAACGTATATCAACGTGCAGCGGCCGTTTTTTGTACAATGTGAAAGATGATGTTACGCCGAGTAAATAGATACCTAACATGTCACATTTTAAAATTGCGCACACTTGTGGAACGGTGCCAAACTTCAGTACTTATAAATCTCCATAGGTGACGCTTTACATTTTTTTTACAGGTTACATGTTTAGAGTTACAGAGGAGGTCTAGTGCTAGAATTATTGCTCTCGCTCTAACGATCACAGCATATGTAACCTGTGTGTATCTGGCTCTGATACTAGCCAGTGCCTCACCAGCCACTGACCTCACTGCACATCCCTGACAGGAAGTGATGCAATCTTCTCCCCTGGATCCCTTCGGTTCTAGCGTGAGAAGTGATAGCATCAGACAGTGAGTACAAGCATTACATGGACACCAGCTCACATAGTTAGGCACATTTAACTCCTTGATCGCCCCCCCCAGTTATCCCTTTCACTCCCGGTCACAGTGTCATTAGGTACAGTGTACATATTTTGCTGATCACTGTATTAGTGTCACTGGTGACGCTAGATAGCATTAGCGCCAGTCCTAGACAGCATCAAGGTACCCGCCACATAATGCCTCAAAGTTTTAACCCCCAGATTTTTTTTCTGATCACTGTATTAGTGTCACGGCCTTAGACAGTGTAAGATTGCCTGCCACATATTCATTATCACATTTAACCCTTTGATTGGCAGTAACACTAACCCAGACACACTATACACATCTTTGATCAGATCAGAACTATACTAGCATCCCCAACAGTATAGCGTTTCCAAAAATGCAGCGTTAGTGCCTCCCCAACAAATGCAGTGTCAGTAGATCACTGTCACTTCTGATACACAATACACAAACCCACAGTGTTAGCAGAATCAGGCCTGATCTCTGCAAGCACTAGCAGGTACATTTTATTTGTAGTGGTTCAAACAGTCCTTGACAGCCAGGTGCTTTTTTTTTACCTGTAGGTCAAATTAGGTACCTATAGATTTAGTGACCAAAATGTCAAACGAAAGACTTCTACACTAAAGGAGAAGCATACAGGATATTGAGCACGACAGATGAGAGCAATAAGGAGTCCTCACTGTCAGAATCAGGCTTAGTATATGAATCTGTAGAGAGCAGCGGCACCCTGACAGATAGCTCAGATGACGGAGTAGAAATCCCTGCTCAGATCCGGCATACCCGACCCCGTTCCCTGGTTACGGAGGTGCTACAATCGCATAATGATTCCCATATGCAGCAGAGTGCCAGTAATAGAGTCGCTTTACCTTTTGGTGAACTAGCGAGCACCATCGGCCTAATTCAGGTGGAAACAGCAGATTTAACTCCCCTTATTTTTTATAGCAGTTTTTCATGGAAGGTCTGTATGGATCTATTGTGGACCAAAGCAATTTATATGCCAATCAATTTATCGCCGCAAACCCAAATTCGAACCTTGCCAGACAATTTGCATGGAAATGTATCACTGTTTCCGAATTTAAGATGTTTTTGGGCCTAACCCTCAACATGGGCGTTACTAAAAAGAATGAGTTGCTATCATATTGGTCTACAGACGCAATTTATCATAGATCCGTGTTCTTTGCTGTCATGACTAGGAGTAGATGCGAGCATATCATGCAGTTTATGCACTTCAATGACAAAGAAACTCTGTCGTCCTCAGAGTGACCCTGAATATGATAGGCTCCACAAAATTTTGCCCCTCGTAAATCACTTGAACCAAAAATTTGCAATCTTGTATATGCACCAACAAGCTGTCTGTGAAGATGAGTTCCTCATTAAGTTTTCTGGCCGCCTTACTTTCAAACAGTTTCTCCGCAACAAGCTTACAAGATATGGGGTCAAAATGTATAAGCTCTGTGAGAGGGCAACAGGCTATACATGGACTTTCCTGATTTATGAGGGAAAAGATAGCAGCGTGGAGCCCCGTGACTACATAGGGAGCAGTGTCAAGATTGTTTGGGACCTGGTGTCACCCTTATTTGGAAAGGGGTACCACTTGTACGTGGACAATTATTATACAAGAGTGACACTTTTTAGACAACTTTTTGAACTTGGAATTGGCGCATGTGGCACCGTGCAACCTAATCGCTGGGGCTTCCTCCAAAGGCTTGTAAATGCCCCACTTAGACAAGGGGAGATAGCCTGCTTGATAAACTGAGAATTGCTTGCAGTGAAGTGCAAGAACAAACAGGATGTTTTCTTCCTGTCTTCCATTCACGCAGATACGACAGTCCAAATTGCAACAGCTACTGGTGTTGTTGAGAAGCCCCTCTTTGTCCACGACTACAACCATAACATGGGAGGGGTGAACTTCAACAACCAGATGATGGGGCCATTCCTAATTTCCCATAAGGCCAGACACTGGTACAAGAAAGTGTCTGTAAATGTATTCCAATTGGCCGTGTTCAACGCTTGTGTACTATACAAAGCGTCAGGAAGAAGTGGATCCTCCCTAAAATTTCACAAAGAGATCATCACAGCCCTTTTGTTTCCAGAAAGTGCTGTGGCCCAATTTCCCAATCCAGATGCAGTGAGCCGGCTGCATGTGAGGCATTTTTCAGATGTCCACCCTGGTACCCTGACCCAAACAGCACCCCAAAAAATATGTTGTGTCTGTAGTAAACGCGGATATAGGCATGACATCCACTATTTTTGTCCCACCTGTCCTGGTTAACCTGGTGTCTGCATCCAGGACTGTTTCTCTCACTACCACACACTAGTGGAGTATTAGTATAGGGTACAGCAAGGCACACATTTACACAGGGTCTCAAAAGATGTGCTTTTTTTTTCCTGTTCAAAATTAGCTTGGCTTACAAGCAGCAGCACCCCAACTTGATGAATTTCAGCTTGAAGTGATAATAGGCCCACTTTTACTGTGGGAGAAAAATAGATTGGCCATTAATTTGCTGAGGCTGTTCCTATTGTCGCTTATGCAAAACTATCCTGCCACTGGCCACTTGCTACCAAACTCATTAAAAATTACAAAACTACAGATGATATACAATTGTCCCTCAGCAGGAAAATGTTAAAAAGAGTAAGACTACGCTCATTTATGTCACTAAGCCTATGCCTAGTGACATAAAGCACTGGCAGAGGTTTTGCTACATCCATTAGGACAGGTGATACAGGTGATATAGCAGTGTACAAATGGCCACTAGCAGGGTATGCTGAAATGTACTAGAGACACAGAGTACATGTAGTTGTTTTACTACAAATATTAAGAGACCACATATGATACAGCTGTGTAAATTTGACCAACAGGACAATTTTATTGAGCTAGACTAGAGACAAAGAGTACAACAAAAATAAGGATACCACATATGATATAGCAGTGTGAAATTGGCCAGCAGGATGATATATTTAATCATAGATAATAGAACTGTCCGGTGTATACTTAACTTTTACCATGGGATGGGGGATTTTGAATTTCAAAACTGCAGGATTTGCTGCACACCCATTGTTGTGTTTTCTGTTTTCCTGGTGCCTCCATGGCAGCATACGTATGATAGATCAATAACAAGCTAATCAGGGTGGGAAGCTTCAGCAAATTAGAATGGGCTGTTGTGTAGGTGTTAACTTTTTATAGTTATGCACTGGTCCTGTGAGCGGAAGTAGAAGTAGGCGGGGCTACTATCATACATATGTGCCATGGAGGCATTAGGAAAGACCATTTTTGGTGTATTTGATATGGTGATTAGGAACGAGGTTCAGATTCACATCAAGTGAGGTTTTGCAGTGAATCTGATTTGACCTTGCATTTGCAGGTGTATTTATATATAATTTACCACTCATTAACTTTTGAAAACCATAATGTACTCCATGGCTTTGGAATCATGATGAACAGGCTTAGAAGTAGCCATGAAGAAAATATAACAACCTGACTTGCCTTGCATTAGTTCCCTCCTAGTAGCTGGGTCCCATCCACAACTCTGCTGTAAGCACAGGGAATGTGCAGCATAGTGGTGATGACACTACTTGCTACTTTGCTACATTTATAAAAATCTGCCTGGCACTGACTAATTTCTACTAAACAATGCCTTTTCACATAAGGCTGTGCAATTATTTAGGAGACACCTTCCTTTGGATTTACACTCTGTATTTAACACATTTTTTGTTGCTAAACCTAAATGTAAAAAAAAAACCTTAACTGTTAAATTCAAACAATAGTGGACTGTGGTGTTGATGCTTTCAGTAAGCCAAGCTTATAGTAAAAAAAAAATATCATACAAAAAAATATGCTGCCAAAAGCATATCAAGTAGGCCATCAAAGCCATATCAAATTTATTTTCATTGGCACAAGCCTCGACAGCATTGCCCCATGGGGTCACAATTCACCCGGCAATGACTTTATTGCAGGTTAGGGCAAAATTCACGTTTCGCACATTTTTTTCTAATGGATTTACTAAACTCTTGGTGAATCAAACCCCAGTAAAGTCACTCATCACTAATAGTGATGTATAATGATTGTGAGCTTATATTAGCTAATATTAGCTTATTATGAGAGTTGTAAACTGTTCTGACTTTAAACATGGTAACATTTCCTGGATGTCCATAAAAGAAATGGTATACCTTAAAGGGAAACTAAACTCTCTTAATTAACAATAACTGATTTTTTTATTTTTTTTTTAATAAATCTTTTTATTAAATTTCATTAATTACAAACAAAACACAGAAAGACACAACAAAACATCATACACATTGAACCAAAAATATAATACAATTTCCAAAAGCAAATATAAAAGAGTTATTAATTCCACAGAAAAGGAGAAAAAAAATAAAAATTAATTCCTTCTTTCACCAATGTAATGGAAATTTGTAAGTTCTGTATATAATTGTATTCTATTTTGTATGTATTGCACACTGCCCTCACTGTGCACACGGCACTAATAATTTTTTCAGTACATGTTTGCATTCTTTCGAGTCATGATTAGAATTAGTCTGCCTATGTAATGCCTCTTGTTACCATAAACTTACAATTGTAATAATAATGTGATAGCCTACGTAATCATGTGTATAAAAACCTTCAATTGCGTTATAATAAAGCAGAACAGTTATTTGGAAAGATGCTGAGCGTATCTTTTGTGTCTGTTCTCTACTGCAGTAGTTATTAATTTGGAACCACTAATTAATATGAGGATAGGAGTTGCCTATCATCAAAATGTCCTGGTCAGGTGGCGAGCTTTGCCTAGGAGGGGCTTTACAGGTGACCCTGAGTATCCGAAACGAGAAGCTTGAGACGATCCGGGAATTTCTGATAATCAGCCGGCTGAGGTAAGCCTTTTGCTTACATTTGAGTTATCAGACTTCCTTGATCGGTAAGGCACTTCGGGACAAAGGGTACCTATTTTACTCCCCTTAATCGAACTGTATTGATTAGTGGTTATATGTTATGTTGTCCCTGTCTATTGTCCATTGGAGTGTTATAGATAAGAAAGGGAAGAAGAGTGCTGTTCAAAGGTATATGTAGTACATCTGCTAGTTAAAGTAGTTTAGAGGCAAGAGGGTATAGGCACACATAGAGAAGACTGGCCAGTCATTATGGGCATTAAATTAAGGGAATGAAGGGTAAGAGACCCTCAAAAATGCTCAGCGCAAGAGGAGCGCTATATATGAACCGAAGGTGCGGTTCTACCTATACTGAGCTCCTAGATTAATGGTTAAAGTGGACAGGGATTCACAATGGGTAACTGGGTTACTAAAGTCCACAGGGACTAAGAATCATGCAGAGTAATCAGCTATAGAAACAGCTATCTATGTGAGCAGGATGGATCAAGGGTGACAATTAACACTAGAAAGAAAGGGACATTTTCATGTTAAGTTGTGGGATGAATTTGGGGTCAGGCACTACAACTAGTTAAGTCAGAAACAGAGAAATGAGAATTAAAACAGAATAATGTATATGTTGACAGAGAGGGAAGATAGGATAAGCACTATGGCTACCTGTCTGATCATAGAATCATAGAAGCTAGAGTATGTGAAGTATGGTATTACCATACATTGGATGCAAAGGATATGAGAACAAAATAAGCAGAAGTTAAGCAAGGAAATATTAAAAGAGTTAAAAGAAAGTGAAAGAATGATATGCATGTGTTGTGTACACATGGGAAAAAAGTAAGCAATTTTAGGGAGATATTTGTGTATGTGTGTGAATGCTGGAACTTTTAGTTCTAGCGCTTGTGTGTGTCATGTATGCAAATGTGACCCCCTCCTTTGCCCTCTCATGAAAGAATGTGGCTGGGATGAGAGGACAGTGATAAGCTGGAAGGACACCATGCCAATTCCAGTTTTTTTAGACAAAACATTTATAACAAAATGTGCCGGGTTAACGAATCTAATGATAAACAATGTAATCACATTTATTTTTTAATCTGTTTTCCCAAACATGGTAAAATGAAGGTTACATTTAACCGTATATTACACAAAGTGAATATCCTTTGATAGTGGAAACATTTAAAAAAGGGAAATTAAGTAAAATTAAGTAATAATGAGTATTCATTTCTAGTATGAGTTTACCAATTTTATTAATATAGATATATTGAAACTGGTTTAGAAAACCTTTGGTTGGAAATTAAATCCAGGTTAATGGGGAAATTTGTAAAAATGGGATTAGTTTAGATTAACCACTGGGCACTTAAACCCCCTTCCTAACCAGACCAATTTTCAGCTTTCGGTGCTCTCACATTTTGAATGACAATTACTCAGTCATGCAACACTGTACCCATGTGAAATTTTTGTCCTTTTTTTCATACAAATAGAGCTTTCTTTTGGTAGTATTTAATCACTGCTGGGTTTTTTTATTTTTTGTGCTATAAATCAAAAAAGACTGAAAATTCGTTAAAAAAAAAAAAAATCTTTGTTTCTGTTAAAATTTATTGCAGAGTATTGGCAAAGTTAGACATTATTTTGGCCTAAATAATGTTTGTCTAATGAAAGGTTTAAAATATGAGTTTATGTACAAATCTAACAATGAAAAATGCGCATATTTGAATCCAGCCACCTTATTGCCTCTATTGGAGGAGGCTGGAGACAAAGGAAAAACCACGTGTTAAATTGATGACGTAGGAATCAGCTGCTGTGAGCCCAATGCAGGACACACTCCCTGAAGACCCAGATATTTTTTTGTAGAGTTATTCCCGGTTTTATACTGAGGATGCAGTTTATCACCCAGAAGAATACTCTGTATTCAGAGTCATTGGATCCTTTCCCCCAGCTCCAGAAGCAGAGCTCCATGTTTTAACAAAGCCCGTGAGCTATAAAAAGAGTATATATTTATATAGATAGTCGAGATACAGAGAGCTTTTGCTTCCATTTGAAGGCCCAGAAGTTTGTTTTTTCTTCGGCAGGTAAACCAATCAAGCATGCAAAGTTAATTTGATTGGCTGTTTTCAGCCTTCCAGGTTCTTGCTGAGGTAGCCATACTAACCTTAAAACTCACACATGGAAGCAGACCAGGCAACTAAGGATGCTGCATTTACAGCCCCGGGCACTTGCTGGGTCTGTGCAACTCACAGATTCCACCCTAGTTCTGGCCCAGTATAGCTGGGATTAACAATTCAACTTTAAGGACCCCAGAACAAGAAGAACAAGTGGTCCACAGGGGGCAACTTCTTATGTAACAGGACTTTGGAAAAGGTGATCATTTATGTCTGCCAGCCGCTCTTTTTTTTCCTCCAGCTTGACACATGGACCATGTCATCAGTCACAAGCAGTTATGGCTGCCTTAGTAAATGACCGTGGGATAGAGCCAGGGTTCACCACAGTTGTTTTTATAACATACCATTTCTTGTTTTACCTGTTACCAAAGGTGTTAACAAAAGCTGAACATACCTCCCAGAGATTACAAAAAGATATATCCAGATGCCCAAGTCAGGATCTTACAAACATGTATTTTGTCTGTATGGACATGTTTTCTGGATGTCCAGTGGCAAATGCTACTGCAAAAGCCACAGTAAAAAGTGTTATCAGAAGTAGTTTGTAAGTACAGAGTGCCAGAAAGTAGAGAGAGTAAAAGAGGAAATAATTTTTATAGGAGAGTCCTTAGTAGAAGTTTTGAGGGTTTATTTTTACACCCCCTACTGTCTTCAATGTAGCGTACAAAGAGTAAGAAACTAGAAAACTTTTGCCTGAATGTTTTCTTATATTTTATCAAGCCCCTAAGGGGATGATCAAAAGAGAGGAGAATGTAATGGAAATTTGTAAGTTCTGTATATAATTGTATTCTATTTTATGTATTGCACACTGCCCTCACTGTGCACACGGCACTAATTTCGAGTCCTGATTAGAATTAGTCTGCCTATATAACGCTTCGTTACCATAAATGTACAATTGTAATATTAATGTGATACCTACGTAATCATGTGTATAAAAACCTTCAATTGCGTTATAATAAAGCAAAACAGTTATTTGGAAAGATGCTGAGCTTATCTTTTGTGTCTGTTCCCTACTGCAATAGTTATTCATTTGGAACCACTAATCAATATGATAGGAGTTGCCTATCATCAAAATGTCCTGGTCAACCAATGACCCCAAACATTTCTCATATGAGAATGCACTTATTATAGACAATAGCCCCCATGGGCGTTGAATGCTGTATACGGTTTGTCCAGCCACTTTGCTTAAACTTTATCGTACTTAATTAGGGCAGCCACTATTCATGCAAGTATTTCTATACAGTTGAAGACTATTATTTACCAATTGCTTCCAATATGAGAGCGTAGGGAGCCGAGGTTTCTTCCAATGCAACGCAATAGCTTTTCTTGCGTACAATAATGCTATATTCGCAAACACTCACTCAGTTGGAAAAATAGTCAAACCCAATAAACAGACAAACATTGAGACCGGTAAAGGGACAGAAGTGATAGAATTCAATAAGTCCACCACTTCGACCCAGAAAATAGCTATATATGGGCAGGTCCAAAAGATATGTGTAAAATCTCCCTGAATTACTCCGCGTTGCCAACACTCTGAAGAGCACGGAGGATTTATCTTATTAAGTCTGTGTGGCGTGATATATGCTCTATGTACCAATTTGTATTGGATCATGCGATCTCTCAAAGATATCAAAGATCGCAAAGGAAAACCCCATACACCCCTCCAGTCTTCCATATCTAAATCTGGTATATCTTGCACCCACCTAACTCTAAGAGCCTCTAATAGCAGGGTAGAAATTAATATAAGATGAGAATACAATCTTGAGATAGACTTATCCAGGCACTCATACCTAAGCACTAATTCTAAAGTAGATTGTCTAATCGTTAAACTATCCTGTGAAAATTGTGAATGAAAAGTATGGAGAAGCTGAAAGTATCTAAATAAATGGGAACTTGGAACATTGAAAGTCGAAGTAAGTGTAGAAAAAGTAGATCGTTCCCGATCAGTAATCACTTGGGAAAGTAATTTAATATTATATTTAGTCCATGCAATAGGATGTGGTGCTTTAAAAAATTGAGGAAGATTAAGCCATAGTGGGGCGCTTGGAGAAAACGCACCTTTGGGATAATTCTCACATCTAAGTCTGACCTCCCAGGCTCGAATAGTAATGAGCATTGAAGGAGTCAACTGGGGCCTTAAGAGCATCTGCAGAACCTACTACTGCCGTTTCCAGCCAGCTAGAGTAATTATATATATCAGGATTCAGCCACCATGTAGCCGTAACCAACTGCGTGGCTAAAAAATATTTATATAAGTCCGGAAAAGCTAGTCCTCCCTGGTCACAAGGGCGCATCAGGGTGGTTAATTTATACCTGGGGTTCTTCGATCCCAATATAAAAGATGAAAAAAGTTGGTTTAATTTTGTAAAAAAGGACATAGGAAGCCACTGGGGGGAATGTCTATATAAGTACATACATTTTGGTATATTTTTAATTTTTAAAAGATTAATACATCCCAGTAAAGACAATGCTAAAGACTTCCATGCTTTCAATTTTAACCCAATATCTTCCAAAATCAGTCAAATTCAGGGAAATAAATTCAGAAGCTTGACGGGAAATAACTCCTAAATATTTAAAGTTCTCCACCCACTGCAATGGAATATCATTAGAAGTAGTACTACGGGCCTCCATATCTATTGGGAACAGAAAAGACTTGCTCCAATTTACCTTCAGCCCTGTGACCATTGAAAAAGAGTCCAATATCTTCAAAGCCCCTTGGAGAGAGGGTCCAGCATCATTTAAAAATAATAGAAGGTCATCTGCATACAAGGCTACCCTCTCCTCCAACCAGCCGATCCGCAATCCCTTAATACCTTAATATTAGGGGAGGTGCGTAAAGCCCCCACCACAGGCTCCATAGCAATAGCAAAGAGGGTCGGAGAGAGAGGGCAACCCTGCCGAGCTCCTCTAAACAATGAAAAAGCAGTTAACAATCCTCCCCCCATCTTCACTGGAGCTGTTGGATTTCTATACAAGACCTGCAACCATTTTATAAACACTATTGGAAAGCCCATTCTGCGGAGTACTTCCTACAAAAACGGCCACTCCAAAGTATCAAAAGCCTTCTCTATGTCTAGGGAGGCAATAACCCTAGAACCTATATTAAGATGTGAGGCATGAATGTTGGTATATAATCTCCTCAAATTCACATCGGTAGCCCTACCAGACATGAATCCTGTCTGATCTGAATCAATAATATTAGACATAGAGGTTGTAGTCGCCTAGAGATAAACTTTGTCAAAATCTTAAAATCTACATTCAAATGTGCGATAGACCTATATGAAGCACAGACAGATAGATCTTTTGGGTACTTATGGATTAAAACTATATGAGCATGACTCATTGATTCCGGTAGGGCTCCTTCCCTTAAACAAACATTCAGAGTAAAGAGAAGCCAGTACAGGGGCTAAAAGCTCTCCATGAGCCTTAAAAAAATTCAGTAGGAAGGCCATCCGGCCCCGGTGACTACCCCATAGGAAAGAAACCGATGACCGAGAGGACCTTCACCGGTGTTATTAAATGTACTAACATCTCCCTCTCATTATCCGTTAACCAAACCAGTGCAACTGAACCCAGCCAAGCTGCCAATTCTGTTGGCTGGAAATCAGGACACAACTGAGATGTATACAGTGTCTGATAAAATTGCCGAAAAGTCACCAAAATGTTGGGCTGTGTACAAACCACATCTCCAGAAGTGGTGCATATTTCTGATATTGGAACACTAGGTTGTTCATGTTTAGCCATCATGGCCAAAAAACTACCATTACGATCTCCCTGCTCAAAAAGCTTCCGTTTATTTTGTTATAAATCCAACCTTGTGGCCTCCGCCACATGTAAGTGAAATTCCTGTTTGTCATGAAGTAAAGCATTAAAATTTGACTCTGAGGGATCCGCAGCATATTGACATATTTTTTCTTCTATTATACATTTTAAAGCATCACCCCTCATTTGCCGAGCCTTATTAACCGCTTTAATAGCGGATATGTACTGTCTCCTTGTATAGGCCTTAAATGCATCCAATGTTATTGGTAAAGTAGATGACCCTGCATTAATTTCCCAATACTCTGTTAAAAGGTTCAGAATCTTTTTAATCACATCTGGATGTGAAATCCAGTAAGTTCCCAATCTCCATTGTGCTGCATCACGAAAATGATGCATGCGAAGTGTAAGCATAAGTGGAGCATGGTCAGATAACCCACTTGGCAAGTATATAACATCCACCATGTCCGCTAATATTGCCGAAATTAACAAACGCTAGATCTAGGCGGTCTTATAAGAAGTTGAAAAACATGAGTATGTTCTAGTTGATGAGTGTTTCCACCGCCAAGCTTCTACCAGATCTACCATCTTGGCCCAATTACTGAGTTCTCCCGAAAAATATTTAGTGGGGGTTGGTTTATCCAGAACAGGATCAAGTATAGCGTTAAAGTCTCCCATTATCAATAATTTAGCTGGACCAAAGATATTTTTTCTGTGATACTATACAAAAGAGTCCCCACAAAAGGGGGCAGTATTTACACGCTAACAACTATATATCTCTGACCCCACAGAAGAAACACAGCCAAAACATATTTACCCTGGGGGTTAGAAAATATATCCTCCACCGTACATGGCAATGATCTGCTAATCAATATTGAAACCCCTCTAGAAATTGTGGAATATGTAGCGTGATATGCCTTCTGTACCCAAGGCCTCTTAAGGGTCAGAAGCTTATTCCCTGTTAGATGTGTTTCTTGAAGTAGCACTGTGTGGAAGATAACTTTTCAGATATCTAAATAACAATGCTCTTTTAAATTTTGAATTAAGACCACGAACATTCCATGACAGGATAGAAAAAACCTCTTGATCACATGACATCTAAAAAGATAAAGAATATAAAACCTAGATAATTAATTAGATTGTGAGATGCATTGCAAAAAGGTAGATCCCAGAAACAGCGAGCATTTAAAGAAACAGATTACGGAAAAACAAAAAGAACAAAAAAAACACAATGTGTATGAACAGATAACAAAAACACACAACCCGAGTGTAAAAACGTTCTTCCTGCCTTTCTCCAACGCCATCCAAAAAGAAGCAAGGTGGCACTGAGAAGGCTTTATCCCAAAAACTATAAAAAAATAAGCAACTATATCTACTTAACCTATAAGCTAACATAACACACACAAACACCCCCCCTCAAAAAAAATGGGGGGGAGGAGAAGGAGGGGGGAGAATGTAGTTGGTACTGAGAGAAGCCTGAAATAGCACGTTAGAGCTCCTAATACAAAATAGATCTCTTAACGTCCATCCAACCAAACGAAAGCAGTGGCCGGAGTATAAAAAAAAAAAAAAATGTTTGTCCTTTATCTATAATACGCAGTCTACTGGGAAACAGAAGGCTATACTGTATAGTCTTCTCTTGCAGTCTCCTACGAATCTCCATGTAAGTTTTATGAACTTCTTGAGAATAATCCGGGAAAAATAATACCTTAGTATTTTCAAAAGGTATATCTTCTTTGGCCCTGGCAGCTGCCAGAACTCTATCTCGGTAATTAAATAATCGTAACAAAAAAGGCCTAGGGGTGGCCCCAGATTTAGATGGTATTTGTGGGACCCTATGTGCCCGCTCCACCACAAAGGTGGGTAATACACTACTCAGGCCCAAAACTGATAATAATTGGTCAGCAAATTCAGTAGGTTTAGTCCCTTCAGTCCCTTCTGGTAGGCCCAAGATACAGACATTATTTCTTCTAAGATGATTTTCAGTATCATTGGCTTGCTCCTGCAACCGTTTAACCTGAAGATGTAAAGCCTGCATTTCTCTAGAGGTCAATTTAGTAGAGTCTTCCAATATGGAGACCCTGTTTTCCATCTCAGAGACCTTATCTTTAAATCCATCCAGGTCCTGATGGATCTGAGAAACATCTGAAGCTATAATATCCATTTTCCCCTTAAGAGTCTCTTTACACTCCATTAAGCTGCCAAGATGGCTGTAGCTGAAAAGGAATCCTCCACAGATGTGGCAGACCTGTCAGATGATTGAGAAGCATACCTGCTTTGTTTTTCTTATCTTTGCTTTATTTTGTTCCTTGGAAAAGTGTCTGCTGCAGAGGTTGATTCTAATGTTGATTTATTTAATGTCGCTGAACGAGTCTGGAGTTGAGACATCTATCCCCAGCCTCAAAAAAAAATAGAAACAAAAAGACACATTTTTCTTAATAGCTGGTATTCAAAAAGCTGTTATACTGCAATGCTTAAATAATGGTCCAGAATATATTATATTATGCTATTTATAAAGTTCATAGACATCATAAACATGCCTCAGGATATAGTCTATGTCAACTCTATTGCAGCAAGCAGCAGGCAAGCAGACTCAACAGCACAAAAACAACACAAAGGAGCCAACCATCCAGGGGCCAGGAGCCAGGAACTGCAATCTTAAAAGCCAGGACCCAGAGGCAGTGAGTCAGAAGCTGAAAGCTGGAGAACAAAGGACTGAAGAGCCAGGGGTCAACAACAGGGTAGCAGAATAACAGCAGGCAGCAGCAAAACAAAAAAAAAACAAAACAAAACAAAAAAAAACATAAATTAGAGATGCATTAGCGCTATTAGCTCTGTGGGTGTTCTACAGGAGCCAAGAGAACTAGAAACCAGAACCCAAAACAGTAGTGCAACAGCAGGGCAGCAGCAAGCAGCACGCAGGACACAGCAAGCAGCAGAAGGGAGCAAATTAATACATTGGTAGATTTAGTAAATTTGTTCTATAACTGTTCTGTGCGGGTCAATGGGGCCACAAATGGTTAGCAATAGCAATAGGCAGTAGGCAATGAATTAATGTTTTTTAGAAAAATCAGGTCTATGGGTCTATGAGTCTATTAGCTCTATGGCTATATTACTGATCTATGTGAGTCAGGAGACCAAGGAGCAAAAAAAACAAAAAAACAAAATGACAAAAAAAAAACACAAAAAAAAGCCAAAAACAAACCAGTTAGCCAGATAATTAGAAAATAGTTAGCAGATAGTTAGCAGCCCGAACAGCAGCCAGAACTGTCAGCAGACAAGACAAACAATCTGGTAAATCTGGTAAATTTTGTGGCTACTCTGCAAAAGCTATGAAAGCCAGGAGCCAGCCAGGAGTCTAAGCAGTGAGCCCTCAGTTATCATTCTTCTGAAGCTGGTCAGTCAGTCAAGTTGGCAGGATATCAGAAGATTTGTCAGAAGATCTCAAGAGCAACGTCCCTGGAGCCGATTAAAGCAACAAGTTACCAGGGTACTCACAGAAGCAGTATCTTGATGTATCCTGTTGATGGAGGTCGCCAGTCCCTGTAACCGAGCAGAGCAGCAAAGTATATGCAGGCAATCAGGAACGGCTCAGCTCAATGACACAGAAGTCTGTAGACGGCTCAATGATTCAGCGGCTCTGCAGCTGACACTGCAGATTGGCGACTCAGCTGCTCAGAAGCTGACCTGGTGGCTTGGCGGCTTGGAGGCTCAGCTGCTCTGAAGGCAGCTTGGCAGCTCAGAAGCTAGCTTTATGGCTTGGCTCTGAAAGTTCTAAAAGCGGCTTAGCTCATTTCAGTGTCTCGGTATCTCAGAGCTCTGAAAACAGGAGTCTCCAAAGGTGTCTCAAAAGACTATAGCCAGCCAGAACAGCAGGATAGCAGAGTACTAGGAGCTCAGAGCCACACACCACTCAGGCTCCTACACCTTCATCTGGTCACACCCCACCCACTGATTTTATTTGTTTTGCTGCTAGCAACAGTAAATGAACATTTTTACATTCCTTCAGTTGCTTATTGTTTTCCGGCCTAGGTCGAAATGATGTCCTACATGAAATGAGTCTTCATGGGCATTTTTTTTCCTTTCATCTGAAGGAGAGGAGGAAGGGCTTTCTCAGCTAAGCACAGCCTCCTGCCTGAATGCCTAAACTAAGATCAGATGGATGCCAGGAAGTACATGCTACATGAATCATCTGTCCTTACTCAAGATAGCTACAGCTACAAAAGCAACAGGGAATTTTTTTAAGTGATTTTTCAACAAAATAAAGCATGCATACATGAACAGCCGGAGTTCATTTTGACTAATAAAAATGAAATAAATAGCATTTTCAGTATGGCGTCTGACACAGTTAAGTTCCACTTTAACAAAGGAATGTGTCTTTTTGTATGTGGTTTAGGGTATAATTGTTCAAAAAAAATTAACCTCGACCTTTTTTTTAGAGGGGAAATTTGATGGTGCTACACTAAAATTTTTTTGCATTTTTTTCGGCAATAGTATCCTTGTCTAAATCCATCTGATCTCACAGAACTAAAGAAGAAGAGCACAGCCTATATGGAGAATTTAACCCCCTGCCACCGACTGTACACAAGTGGATCTTCTTCCGTGAGGCTACATATATGTGTACCTGTGTATCTGATGGGAACACACTACACAGCGCGCTCCCAGCACAGGGACTGTGATGCGTCCTGCCGTTTCTTTTTCTATGAGTGGAGCTTATCTGGGTCTGTGGAAGATAAGAGGAAACACTACACTATGAAGTTCCATCTATTGTGGTGTGTTTAAGTCTAGAGGAGTGTGCACAGAAATCGTAGTTGGTGTGGTGGAATGTGTCACTTTTTGGAGTGGAGCACCTAAATGGATTCTGAGTGGAGCACTTTTATGAATTTTTTATTGGATCATCAATTGAATAATACACTTGTTGATATATGGTGGAATGGATACTGATATGCACTTTAATTAATTGATTGCACATACAGTATGATTTGTGAGTATGATGTTATTTAGTATGTTATCATTAGCAGTATTACTGTGTAAGTTTGCTAAGCACTAGCACCTTTTTTCTGGGCAGGATTAAACGCTGCTCTTCATGTGGTTTCATAAGAAAAATGTTTGGCTTGACAGACACTTTAAGGCTCTACAAAAGTCATTTTAGGGTTTCTACCTCCTTTTTTCACTTTAGGTTGCCAGACCATATGTGATTTTGAAAGTTTGTAAAAGCTATTTATAGGACTGGTAAAATGATGGTAATGTTGGTTTTGTATATAGCATGATAGTTGCCCAGATCAAAACAAAATTTTCTATAAAAATAGATTGTAAGCAGAATCCTCCTAACCCTCTTGGCTTGAGTTATATTATAACTATGCAATTTCCCTATATTTTGTAAAACACTGAGTAAATGGTTTGTGCTAAATTATTATTGAAAAACAAGAATAATAATAAGAATAATATGACAAAATTATTATTATCCCACACAAACACAAAATAACTTCCAAAATCCTTAAAAAATCTAAAAGAATAAACTGTGCTGAGATAATAAATAACCATTTGTTTAAAATTGTGCATATTTATGACATTTCTGTAATTTATACTAAAAGCCTTAGGGCTGCCTTTACATACATGTGTGGTGGTCAAACGTGTTACTGCAATGTATTGTACCGCACAATTCTGCACTGTGGTGTATGGCAGTACCATTCATTATGTATGGCTTTACCCCTTGTCAGCAAAATTTTAACTTATATGCGTTTCAGTGCACCACAATGAACATATGGTGTACTCTATAGAAATAAAAGGTTTAAGTCTGATTTTCTGTGCATTTTAGTGTGATGTACCCTATTCTACGAATTGGCGCAATAAATATTAATCACATAATAATGTATGCTAAAAAGGCATTGTCACTTTTCCCAGTCAGGAAAATGGAGCAGAGTCCATAAATCCTCCTCCAATCCACTGATATTCACCATTCTAGAAATTCCTATTGCTCCTTCCTCCATTACAGCCACCACCATTGATTGACCACTATAGCTGAGCTCTGTCATATGGGAATAGGACACTATTTGGCAGGGGATCACTGGAGGGATAAATTTCAGCTGGCTGAGGGAGTGGGATTATTTTTCATAGTTATAAACACACTTTGCCATAAATGGGAAAAGTGACTGTTTGTCTTTACCTGCATGCAGTCATGCATTACACTGGACATAAATGAAAGGGGAACAACTTATTCCTCTATTGAGAATTACATTAACCACTTCAGCTCTGGAAGGTTTCACCCACTCCCTGATCAGGCCATTTTTTTGATACGGCACTACATTGCTTTAACTGACAATTGTGATGCTGTAACCAAATAAAATTGATGTCCTTTTTCCCCACAAATAGAGCTTCCTTTTGGTGGTATTTGATCACGTCTGTTTTTTATTTTTGCGCTATAAACAAAAAAGACTGCCAATTTTTAATAAAAAAAACTACAACATACTGTATAAGAGAGAATTCCAGTTAAGTGTTAAAAGTGGAGCAATCATCAAGGGGGAACCCAGGAACTCAGGGAATGTGGGGCAGGGGGCACTCTGGTGACCAGAGACCACTTTCCACGGAAAGAATACACTAAGGTAAGGGGGGGTACTGATATAAGAGGGAAACCTTTATATCAGTGCCCCCTTACATTATTGTATTCACCCCCCCCCCCAACTGGCCTGGTGTCGCTGTCACTGACCTCCTCAGGTGCAAGAGATCAATGTATCCTCATCAGTGCCCATCAATTGCAGCCTCATTAGTGCCCACCAAATGAAGCCTTACCAGTGCCCATCAAATGCAGCCTCATCAGTTTCCAAATGCAGCATCATCAGTGCCAAAATGCAGCCTATCAGTGCCCACCAAATGCAGCCTATCGGTGCCCACCAAATGCAGCCTATCGGTGCCCACCAAATGCAGCCTATCTGTGCCCACCAAATGCAGCCTCATCAGTGCCCACCAAATGCAGCCTCATCAGTGCCCACCAAATGCAGCCTCATCAGTGCCCACCAAATGCAGCCTACCAGTGCCTGGATCACAATCGCCCGCTGTGTCATGGAGCTTGGATTTAAATCACGCGTCCGGGCAGCCACTGTAACAAAGCCCAGTCTCCTATGACACACATCACACTGATTCAATTTCCCGGCATTGGATCAGTGTTCAGTCAATCACAGAAGCCGAGGAGGCGTGACTTTGTTACAGCGCCACCCAAAAATTCAGACCCCAGGTCCATGACAGCTGCCACATGCAAGGAGAGGAGGAAGGCGGGGAGGACTGCGCTTGAACTTTGGCGCCCGGGCACGGTGCACCCGATCAGGATTGGCCATGGCCGCTGCAGCCACAGCACAAAATTTTCTGGTATCCCAGTAGGCCAGTCCAGCCCTGGGGCTAGCACATGAAATAAGTGAGGGGGTTGTGCTAGGGAGATGACTAGTCAAAGTCTCAGTGCAAGTGAATAAAAAATATATATTTTTAGAAAAGAAAAACACTGCAAGTAAGCATGTAAAAATAATTATATGTCTATGCTTTGAGTTTAAGTTAGTGACAGTCTCTTTAAAGGGACCTCATCCTACTTTGTTAGCCTTAGTCAAGGAACAACAAATTAAATTAATGATGAACATCATATCATATTTAATTGAGTCTGCTAAGAAAAAAGTAGGTCCCCTCAACATTTTGCATAATAAATGACAGTCAATGCCCAATTAACATTGCTTTTTTACATTGTGTTCAGCACTCAAAATGTATATTATCCCATTTGATACCTGCATGTAAAGGACCTTTTTTTTTTTCTATGCTTTTTATATACAATAATTTCAGATGTTCAAGAAAAAGTTTTTAAATTAGTTTGTGCTTGCTGAAAGAAGGTGGTGTGCTTTTGTATTTTGGAAAGTCCTTAGTGTGTTTGTTTTTGCTGATATTAGATATCTTACTTGTAAAGATACATGTTCTGAAAGGCCCAGAAGCACATGCCACAGATGCAATAGTAAATTGAGAAATGCAATAGTCAGCATTGTTGTAATACGTTGTATTACCCACAACGTATGTGTTTTGTATCTAAAAGGTACTTCACTGCTTTCAACATTTGGACATGCTAGGTGCACCCAAAAATATTCCTTTGACAGCTCATGTCAAAATTAAACCAGCAAGTGAAACAAATTACAGAATACAACTTGCATTTTCTTATCTCCAGTAACATTTGTTGTTTTAAAACTTATAATATAAAAACTAGATATTTGTTTTTCTCTTTACTGCCAAAAGAACACCTTGTTCTGTATATGTGTTACTTTGATATCATAAAATTACAAAATTATTGCAGAATCAATAGGCCCAAAGCAGAAATGCAAAAACTGCTCTTGCCCATAAGGGTTATACAAGTATATGAGCTGAAGTGGTTAATCATACAGAATGCTCAATTGTCATTTGGATGTGAAAAATGTCAGGGGTGGTGTGCATTTTAGTTTTCTGATTTGAATGCTGACTCTAAGACAATTAACTTAAAATTGAATCTACCATTGGACTTGCTGGATTACTTCTTCCTTTGATGTGTGCATGGATTAGGAGTAAGCGATGTCCTGGGAGCTCATGATTACTCAGTGCCGGAAGCTGTCTTTGTGAATTTCAGAAATGCAAATGTTTTATTTGATGAAGTATGGCATTATCCAATGGCTTACAGATATTTTTCCCAAAGCATAATAAAAATGTATCTATTCTATACAAATTACTGTTTTTGGGTATATAAAAACACCCATGTCTATTAAAATATGTGTCGTGTAAATATTCCTTATTATGTATTTTCAATGTATTGTATTCAGGATTTTAAGCTAAATTACTTTTGGCTGACATGGTAGAAAATCTATTTCACTGGAAATTCTGATGCTAGTATTAATTTGCCAGTAGCTGTATAATAATAAACACTTGTTAAAAAAAAGCAGTGTTACATTGCAGTCACTGTTGGATTAAATGACATAGGGTCAATTCATTTTGATGTATGGCTTATTGTAACTGAATTTATTATTTTACCTCACAATAATTTCTTCATGGAAATGTATAAATCACAAACATAAATATTACATAGGTGTGATACATAACATAAATGGTAATGATTGTTAAAGCTCATCTTTAGAGATGGGCCGAACAATCCCGGGTTCGGTTCATGCCAGAACTCTCGAACATTGCAAAAGTTTGGACCTGAACCACAAACCGCAAAGTCTATGGGACCCAAATTTGAAAAATCAAAAGTCCCCATTTTTAAGGCTTATATGCAAGTTACTGGTCATAAAAAGGGTATGGGATACTGCCCTGGGGGGCATGTACCAATGCATAAAAAAAAAAAAAAAAAACCTTTTAAAAAAGATTGTTTTTAAAGAAGCAGTGATTTTAATGATGCTTAAAGTAAAACTTTAAATATAGTGCCTGGGGGGTCCTCTTAGTATGCCTGTAAAGTGGCACATCTGTACCATGTGTAGAACCTGCTGCAGCACAACTGATATATATAAAGAAAAAAAATATGTTAAAATTTCCGGCAATACAATACCATTGCTGGCAATACAAAAATGTTAAAGAAAATGACGTGGGGAACCCCCCCCAATCCATACCAAGCCCTTTGGGTCTGGTATGGATTTTAAGGGGAACCCCACGCCAAATAAAAAAAAAAAATTCATACCAGACCCTCGCCTGAGCATGCAGCCTGGCAGGTCAGGAAACTACACCAGGCAACATGCCCTAAAAATGGGGGATGCTTTGGTGCAGTCCACACCCTAAAGCACCTTCTCACCATGTAGATGGGGATGAGGTGCCTCTTCCCGACAACCCTGGGTTGTGGTTGTGGGGGTCTGCGGGCAGGGGGCTTATCGGACTCTGAAAGCCCCCTTTTAAAGGTGGCCCCCAGATCCCAGCCCCCCCTTGTGAATCACCAAAAAAGTGTCAAAAACAAAACAAAACAAAAAAAACACAGTTTTTGACAATTAGAAATAAAAAAAACCAATGTCCCCCCATGTATATCTGTTGCCAATCACGACACTGATGCCACTGCCGGGCCCGTAAAAAAAAAGCTCAGCCTGCGACAAAGGCTAACCACTATCTGCCTGTCCCACCATCTGACAATTCTTAAATAGGTAAGGAGCGGAGCACCGATTGGTGCATGCTGGGTCAGTGATGCCAGATGGGGCAGTGACACCAAGTGACATCACCAGGTGGCCCCACCCCTTACTTAAGAACCGTCAGATGGAGGAGCAGGCAGACAGCGGTTAGCCCTCTTTGCGGGCGGAGCGTTTTTCTTTTTCCGGGGCCGGAGGTGGCGGCGGCAGCGGCAGCGGCGTGATTGATGATGGATCTACATTGGGGAGCATTGTTTTTTATTTTTAATAAAGGAATTGTCAAGAACTGTGTGCTGTTTTTATTTCTTTTTGACACATTTTTTAGTAAATGAGTAGTGGTACTGTGTAGGGGGCTGGGATATGGGGGCCCCCTTGTTAGGCCCCCTGTCTGCAGACCCCCCAACCACAGAAAAGAGTTGTGGGAAAGAGGCCCTTGTCCCCATCAACATGGGGATAAGGTGCTTTGGGGTGGGGGTGTAGAGCCTCCCTGCCCCAAAGTACCCCCCCAAGTTGAAGGCATATGGCCTGGTATGGTTCAGGAGAGGGAGGCACTCGCTTGTCCCCCCTTTCCTGGCCTGCTGGGCTGCATGCTCGGATAAGGGTCTGGTATGGATTGGCAGAGACCCCTACGCCGTTTTTATTTTTTACATTTTTTTGCGGGGAAGCAGACTGACAGCTAATGACTTATCCATTGTTAACGACGCTGCGGCTGGCTTTCTGGCTCCGTAACAACCTTTGCTCAATCAGGGCTTAGAATGCAGTGCCCAGTGAATTGTGGGGCGCTCAGTGGGCAAACATCCCACCTAGTGCCCCGCAAATTTGAGTGTTAGCCTAATAGGCGAACAGGCGATGTTCGGGCCGAACTTTTGCTCGGCTTCAACTGTTCACCCAACTCTACTCATCTTTAGGAAATACAATCCCTTCCGACTTCACCTCTTACCTATTCTATAGTTTTTATTTTAAAAAATCTAAAAGCTTCAAATATACACTTAAAACTTCACTTACATGACATGCTGGGTTCCATATCTTCCTATTTTGCTCAGTAGTGTGGAAGGGTCTGGTCTGCAGTACCCATGTCACTTCCATGGGCTGCTGGGGGAGCCTATCGCAGGGTCCTTCAGCGTTCAGCACAAAGGCGGATCCAGAGTCTAGTCTCAGGAGGGGCATTGCCAGAAAATAAGGTGTTGCTTACAGAACTGTATTTAACGTATCGTACAGTCCTAATCTAAACCCTGAAAATTTTTGCTCAATTGCCATGTCAGTGTTTAAAATTTAGTGTTAGATTTATTGATTTAACAAATGTTTCAAAGATGTATATTAAGAAATAAATTCAGGTGGCCAGATGAAAGTGCTGTTTGCTCTTCTGCAGCTCTGCATTTAAATCAACATCCTACATTATAATTAGATTAACCACTTGCTGACCAGCTGCAATACATATACTGCCATAGGTCAGCTCTATTGCACGAAACGACATACCTGTACGCCATTTCATGCAATAGCCAGCGAAGGCACGCACGCTGATTTGCCAGAGGGGGAGCCAATCAGTGGGTCTGGCGGAAGCATCCGCCGGCCACCCGTGACCGCTCCCCACAGAGATGTAAACAAGGCAGACCGCCATTCTGTCAGAGATGAACATGAGTGATCTTGTATAAAAAATAGGGGATTGGCGCTGTTCACTGTTAAAATAATAGTAAAACCTCTCACTACAAGGGAAAAACTGCGTTACAAATCTGAGTAAATAAATTCGTGAAAAAAACGGAGAAAAGGTATACTTCAATACGTATAATCCCATACAATGGTATATATATATATCCACGAACATGACTGAGGCTACCAATAAACATACAAACTACTTGTAGTAAAAAATTAAAATATATACAGAAAATAGAAATGAAAAATAAATTAAAATATACAAGAATAACGAAAAATCCAAAAAACAAAATAAAATGTATGTATATAAAAGAGTGCCCTGAAAAACATTAAGTGATACACAATCCAAATGGTATCTTGTGTTCCTGCTAACCAGGTACATGGATCACTCTGTTCATCTAGTGAGTCCACCCCCCCACATAGTTAGCAAGCACCCCCTAGGGACACAGTTAACCCTTTGATCACCCCGATGTTAACCCCTTCCCAGCCAGTTTCATTAGTACAGTGACAGTACATATTTTTAGCACTGATCACTTTATTAGTGTCACTGGTCCCCAAAAAGTGTCAAAACTGTCAGGTGTCCTATCTGTCCGTTGCAATCCTGCTAAAAATCACTAACCATTACTAGTAAAAAATAAAATAAATAAAAATGCCATAAATCTATCCCATAGTTTGTAGACGCTATAAATTTTGCACAAACCAATCGATATACGCTTATTGGGATTTTTCCTTTACCAAAAATATGTAGCAGAATACATATCAGCCTTAACTGATAAAATTGCTTTTTTTTTTTTTTTTTCAAAATTGTCGCTCTTTTTCTGTTTATATCACAAAAAATAAAAACCTCAGAGATGGTCAAATACCACCAAAAGAAAGTAACGCACCGCAGTATCCAAAAAATGGCCTGGTCATAAGGGGGGTAAAACTTTGTGGAGCTGAAGGGGTTAAGATTGAACAAGACAAGACTAAAAGGGCTTTTTTTTTCTCCATACATAATGGCACACGTTTTGTTTTGTTTTTTGCGATTTGACACATGACATTCATTCATTCTTTTACTCACTTTTAGTCAAATATTTTGGTGCTATGGTGGGGGGAGGGGCACCCATGCAGAGCAATGGAGTGGAGTTGGATCCAGTAATTGCACTGTCCGCAGCCTTCTTCTCTTCCTGTATTCACGCCTCTCTGCAAACTGCAAGGTGGAGAAGATGGAGGGAGGAGGTGGGTGGAACCAACACTCACTCATGAGCGGAGGCCTGTAGTGTGGAGGAGGTGCCGGTGGGTGGGGCCAACACACACTCAGGGGCAGAGGCTTGCAGTCAGTGTGGACATGATTGAGGGAGGAGGTGCCAGTGGGTGGGGCCAACACACAGAGGGGCGGAGAAGGAAGAATGCTGGTACTCTGCCACTGACTGTGGAGTGGAAGCTGGACATTTTAGTGCAGTTAGCGGAATTAACAGCATTCACACACACACACACACACACACACACATCACAACTTTAAAACCTGAGGTTAGGCTGTCTTCCCAAAGCCAAAGGAACTCTATCTAGACTGCAGCAACAACTGTTCCCCTATTTGAGGCTCCAGCTCCTGTCACATCGGCTCTGAGACTCCGAGTCCGATATGTAATAACACTAGACGAGCCCCCCCCCCCCCCCGGATCCACCCCTGATTCAGCAGTGATGTCAAGCAAAGGGGTAAACACAAGATCAGCTGGTTGGACCAGTAAAGATAACAGCTGTTTGCCTGGCTGCATTTATCCACCTTTCTAAGGGTGCAGGGGGAGTTTACACCACTTTCACCGAGCTCTTCTGCTCCATCGGCGGTGACATGGTTGGTTGGGACATGACTAAAGGATGCAGTGTGGCTCCGTCCTGCTGAACAGGAGATCTGATAGCAGCAGAGAACTGCAGTCAGCAGCTCCCACATGGCTACACATATAGAGCCTCTAGACTCTGCAATGTAAGATTCCACTACCTTTCAAGCCTAGATGCAGGCTATCACAAATTGCCAAAGGGCTTTAACAGCCAAAAATTATCATCTTTAATCTGATCTCGGGTTGGTGTGGAGAGACTTGGATAGCTTTTGGAAGCGTATGGCTGACACACAACAACAGGTCTCCCCTCTGGAAGACAAGACAAAACGATCACCCTGCTGACCTCCATAACCGGAAAACAAAGTGAAGTACCTAGAGGCTCGCACAAGGGATTCTGAAAACAGTAATCTGAAGTTATCTTAGGATCCCTGTTCTCCTTGAAGGCTCAGAGAAGTCAGACCCTGTGCCATTTAAGAAAAACCTGCTAAAAGCACTCCTACTGCGGCCCACATTTTCACTATATTTTACAGTCAAAGAAGCCCATCCTATTCCACCTATCAAAGGTCCTCTGGGTGCTCCACCTCATACTTTCATTTTCAAACTCCTCAACTTTAGGGATCATGATCTGGTTTCCTGAGAAGCCTGTAACCAGGGAGATTTGAAGTATGAAAATACCAAGCTCTTAATCATCCCAGATTACTCTGTGGAGACACAGTGACAGAGGAAATAATTTGATACCATCACAGCCAAGCTTTGTGCGAAGGGCTTAAAATCTAGTATGCCAAACTGAGGGTCCAGGATGGTGAACAAGTGTGGTTTCCCCTGAGGAAGCTGCTAAATGCCTGGACACTATACACAAGTTGACTCCTGTATGTGTTTATTTATTTATTTATTTTTTTTTTTATGCTTCAGCTATAATGCCAAGTGACTGCACTGCCTCCTTCTACTTTGTTGAAGCAATGCTGTTACTGGGCTTCTTATTACCGCTACTAAATTGTTGGAGTCTTGGGAGGTCCTTGAATGTACACTCTTAAGGGGTGTGACTGTCGCCGAGAATGAGCCTACAGGCCTGAGCATGGCTTTGCTGCTCATTGGACTTTCAAGTGATATCTACTCGCTTGATTTAGTGTTCCTTAGCTATCTTACAGCTGTCTCATCTAGGTCTGTTTTCTGTTCTTTTTTTTTTAATCTACTCCCTGGGTCCATATTATCCATTTTCATTATGTTCATTTACAATATGAAATGCTTGGAATACTAGGGGATTGAACTCACTTATATGCTTACTAGTTTTCCATTTCATGAAAAGATACAGGCCTCTTTAAAGATTTTGCATAAGATAACCTCTCTGATAGCCACTTTCATACCAATGTCATTATCATGGGAGACTTTAATCTTGTCCCTGACCCTGGGCAGGACAGAATAAGCTCGGAAGGGCTGGTAAAAACTGATCTCTCAGCTTGAGTCAATTACTTATGACTTAACAAATGCCCGGAGGTGGAGACGCCAGAATACCATGTTGAACAATGTCAATGAATAGATTAATCACCTGCTCTTCTTCTCTCCTGACAGTGTTTGAGCCTGATCCAAGCACTGTTTGCTGGGAGGAAGGGGAGAAGGTTGCATGCTTTCCCATATCTGTATATTCAAGGACTTAGATGGATAAATGGAGCTCATGGGGGAGTGTGTCAAAGCTAAATATTAGTGCGGGATTGAGACACCATGTCACTTTGCTCTAAATTAGCTGCACCTGTTGCGTGCTGCCTCCCATACAAGTGAAGGGTTTTATCTTTCCATACTTTTGTAAACACCAATGGTTCTTTGCATTAGTGTTTACCCATGCATGTGTGTCCAATGTATTTTCTACAGCTGCATACTTGAGGAAATGCTGATGCCAAGAAGCATCAGCATTTACAAGAGTATGCGCTAGTACAGCTATTCACCTATAGGTAGGCTGTATATGGTACAGGCAGTTCCCTGGGCACAAGAAAACACCAGTAATTTTACACTAGGAGCATAAAACATCTACTAATAGCCCTGTGCATTAACCCTAAAGGTCTCATGGTTATTTTCATTGCTGTCATGATGCCATTTCTTTTGTGAATTAACCAATGCAATAATCATTCACCAAAATAAATACAATTATGAACATAATGCATTGTAAAGCACCCCACACCCCACACAAGCTTTGTGGATTGACCCCATTATTCACAATAGAAAGCTGAATCCATCGGTCAGTAAAAGTGTTATGGAGTACACAAAAGGGGGCAAATTAAACTGTTTTTTATCTGCCAAATTGTAGACTAAATTGAATAAAAATCAGGAACCGCTTAATAGATTTTCCGATATAATATGTATTATTTTTACTCATACTTTGTTAGCTATTGCTTTTCTCCTATGCCAATATTTTGCACAAAATAAAATAAGTCAAGCAAAAAAAGTAATTTCAGTATAAATTAATTAAAATCCTTTAATGATCTTATATTAAAGGACCTCATTTAAACATAATCAGACCTAAGCAATATATCTCATTTAAATATAATGAGGTTACATCAGTGAAGCCAATTAAATGCACTGTTCAGTCCTGCTGAGTGTTTTATAGGTGTATAAGCTTTTCCCCTTTAAGAGAAATGTCACTCTCCTGTGCTATTCTTTTCAATTCCCCTTTCACCTTTTTTAGTTTCATCATCCTCAAAAAACATACTCACACTCCCAGCAAATCAAGCGTTGCTGCACACCCAATACCACACCGCAATTTTCTGCTTATGTCTTTGAGTGCTGGCTGTCTCTTCTTGGTATACATGACATTAACCATTTAATGACCGCCCTAAAGTACATTTACTGCTACAGGGCAGCTGTTCTGTGCAGAATTGTGTGTGTGTGTGTGTGTATGTGTAATATATACATATATATACACACACACACATAGTATCTCACAAAAGTGAGTACACCCCTTACATTTTTGTAAATATTTTATTATATCTTTTCACGTGACAACACTGAAGAAATTACACTTTCTTAGGCCTCATTCTCACGAGGTGGATCCGCTTCCACGGAGTCCACCTCGGTCCGCCGGCTCAGCGGAGATCTCTCCGTTGATCTCCGCTGAGCCGGCGGATGACAGGTCCCTCTCTGTTCACTGAGCGGGGAGGGGCTTGTCGAGCGCCGCTGGTTTCTATGGAGAGATCGGGCGAAAACGGACAGCATGTCCGTTTTCATCAGATCTCACCCGATCCCATCCGCCAGCGACGGATCTGAACGTAGAGGCATCCGTCTGCTTTTAGGTCGACCATGGCGAGGCCTGTTCTGAGTGGAACCTGTCCTGTTAAACCACTGTATATAGTCTTAGCCACCGTGCAGCAGCTCAGTTTCAGTGTCTTGGCAATCTTTTTATAGCCTAGGCCATCTTTATGTAGAGCAACAATTCTTTTTGTCAGATCCTCAGAGAGTTCTTTGCCATGAGGTGCCATGTTGAACTTCCAGTGACTAGTATAAGAGAGTGAGAGCAATAACACCAAATTTAACACACCTGCTCCCCATTCACACATGAGACCTTGTAACACTAACGAGTCACATGACACCGGGGAGGGAAAAAAGGCTAATTAGTCCCAATTTGGACATTTTAATTTAGGGGTGTACTCACTTTTGTTGCCAGCAGTTTAGACATTAATGGCTGTGTGTTATTTTGAGGGGAGGGCAAATTTACACTGTTATACAAGCTGTACACTCACTACTTTACATTCTAGCAATGTGTCATTCCTTCAGTGTTGCAGTGTTATCACATGAAAATATATAATAAAATATTTACAAAAATATGAGGGGGATACTCACTTTTGTGAGATATTGTATATACATATATAGATATAGATAGGCTGGATGGAGCTTTGCCAATATAAACAAGGTAGAGCTCTGTCCTGACAGTGGGGATGTGATGGATTTTCATTCCCTGAAAAGTGTCTGTTAGTGTCAGATTGAATGCTGCAATATCGCAGTCCTGCTACAAGTCACTGATTGCTGCCATTATTAGTATAAAAAAAAGAAAAAACATTATAAAAATTCCAGTATATATCCCATACTTTGTAGACGCTCTAACTTTTGGGCAACCAAACAAAATACGTTTAGGATTTTTTTTTTTTACCAAAAATATGTAGCAGAATACATATTGGCCTAAATTTATGAAGAAATTTGATTTTAAATCTTTTTTTATTTTGTCACACTGCCCCCCCCCCCCCCCACCTGTCGCAATGGCCCCCCACCTATCGCAATGCCCCCCCCACCTATAACACTACCCCCGACCTGACACACTGCCAGCTACCTGCTCCCTTTTCAGACCTGTGAATAAAGCATCTGTCAGAGAAAAGTCTTCCAGCACTGACCGTGCAGCTCTGAGATGGCATGTGACTGAATGTTGAGAGCCTCAAATGAAGGTGTTGGAAGATGCGAAAAGGTGTGTCACAAGAAACTATGGGCTCAATTCACTAAAAGGATACTGCATGTGATATTTGGGTCACATGACACCCTTTTTCCAAATATCGCATGCGATATTGAAAATGTCAGTTTACTATCTCTTTAAGCGGTATTTACCTCAAAAAGCAAAAACACTTGGTAAAAACTAATAAATAAATGCATGTGTTAAATAAGTAGTGGTCCAAGCATGCAATATTTAACTGGTTTCTGACCAGCTCACATCTATTTACGGGGGCAGAATGGCTCCCCTGTGCAAAACCCTGTACGGGTACGGGGTTTCCTTTAAGAGCCGCCAGAGGGGCGCATGCAAACCCACTACACAGGGGGGACCCGATGCGCTTGACCAGCGGTCGCGATCACCGCCGGCCACACGCGATCGCATGCATGAGCACCAGCACAGGGATTTGTGTGCGCAAAAAAATAAAAATCACAGAGGTGATCAAATAGCACCAAAAGAAAGCTCTATTTGTGGGAAAAAGAGGAGTGAAATTTCATTTGGGTACAGCATTGCATGACCACGCAATTACCAGTTAAAGGGACGCAGTGCCAAATTGTAAAAAGTGCTCTAGTCAGGAAGGGGGTAAAACCTTCCGGGTCTGAAGTGGTTAAGGAATGTATGAGTAGTCTCTACTAAGGATGAGCTCCGGCGTGTTCGCACACACCCCACGTGCAGAGCCTGCCAGGAAGTCAGCACTGCGCTAATCACAGGCAGTGAGACATTTCCAGATCTCTGCAGCCGCGCATCGGGACAATGTCTCACTGCCTGTGATTAGCGCAGTGCAGTGCCGACTTCCTGGCGGGCTCTGCAAATGGGGTGCGCGAACACACCACAGCTCATCCTTAGTCGCTACTTTGGCAGAACATCAGTACTCAGAGAGGGATAACTCCAGTGGCTCACCTCTCCCTTCCTCCACTCTGAATGTGTGCCTCATCATTTGGTGGAGCTTAATGAGGCACACATCCAGAGTGCAGGATTGCTTTTTACACAAGCCACAGCCAGACCTGTCTAAATATCAGAGCTTTCAGCTGTACTCTACAGGGAGCGGTGAGCCACAGGAGTGGTCCCACTGAGTACTGCTCTGTTTTGCCTTTGATTTTATTTTATTTTCATTTTTGTGAGTGTGTTTTCACTGATTTAATAAAGTGCCTTAGATCTTCATTGAGGGAGCACTATTTATCATATTTTTGTATCCTTTTTGGGCTATATGTGCTTATATTGGAGTTGTTTGTTTAATGAAAAATCAACATCATTGAGCCAGGTGCCTAAAGCTGATCTCGGCTACTAAAGGGGAACAAATGCCACCATGACCTGACCCTTTATAATCTAAAGATCTATAGAAGGTGAGCAGCCATCTGTTTGCCCATTGGTGTTAGAGATCTGGTAATCGCCCTTATTATCCGAGGTGGTGGTATTCACACAAGGAGTCTTTTTCACGTGAGGTGCTGGAGCTCTAAATGTACTTTTAAAAAAGATTGCTTCAATAGTTTTTCACCAATTTTGGACTTTAGTTTGGGTAACTGCTATATTATCACATTACAAGTGTATATATTTTTATTCATTTTTATAAGCTGGTAACTTTGAGTGTTGCAGCTTTGTTTACACAAATAGGTGAGCGCGAACAGTTTGGTTCATTGAATTTAGGATATCTTTGGAGATATCTTTGGCAAAATTTGCAATACAGAACCATTATATCACAGTTTAGCCTGCAGTTTCCTGTCTGTGTAATTCTTACCCCCTTGCTGCACTAGTTCTTCTAGACCTCTGATTCTTTTCACATGTGTTGTTTGGCTTCTGTATTCACATATGGGCCTCACCTGCTATATTGTGGGTTTTTACTTCCTTCCCTTCTATCACTCCTGACCTGCCTCCTAGTTTGTCTTTCCTATATAAGGCCCCTTTCACACTGGGGTGGCATTGGCGGTAAAGCGCCGCTATTGTTAGCGACGCTTTACCGTCGGTATTCGGCCGCTAGCGGGGCAGTTTTACCCCCCTGCTAGCGGCAGAGAAAGGGTTAAAAACCACCGTATAGCCGTGCTGTCCCATTGATTTCAATAGGCAGGAGCGGTGTATACACCGCTCCTTCACCGCTCCGAAGATGCTGCCAGCAGGACTTTCCCGTCCTGCTAGCGCACCATTCCACTGTGAAAGCCCTCAGGGCTTTCACACTGGAGAGACAGCAGCGGCTGTTTTGGGTTGGTTTGCAGGCGCTATTTTTAGTGCAATAGTGCCTGCAAACCGCCCCAGTGTGAAAGGGGCCTAAGACATGCTCAGTGCAGCCCATGTTGCCTGAGCAACTTCCTAGTTCTCTGAGCTCCTGTTTGCCTAGTATTTACTGTATTCAATATCTGACTTCCCATGTACCCACCCCGGCTTTATCCTATTTTTGTGTTTGTCTGGCATCTGCCCTGACCATAGCTTGTTTCCCAGATCCTCTTCTGTCTCCTGCTATCTGTACTCTGCATACATGAGTGGTCTCTATATCATCGGCTAGGCATACCAGGGGCTGCAACCTGGCTCCAGCTTGCTGCAAGTTTATCTCCACCATCAGGGGCCCTGGTGAAGAAACATGCTGGGTCTTATACTATGCACTCTGGGGAACTACCAAAGATATCTTTGATATTGTTGTATGTTCTAATACAAAACCCTTAATTAAAATACCATAGGTGTTCTACAGCCACATTAGTAGGCCAAGCATTGTTAGACCAATGTGCAGATCAGTTGTAATTAAAAAAGTCTTGTGGCATATGCAAAAGAAACTTAGGTGTCACATCAGTTTGACACACACCCGTAAACATCTCATTATCTTAATGTGATGTTTAGATGTTTAGGAGATGTTTAGGATCAACTATATCTTTGAAATATCTGAAAGATGTATCCTCACTATCAACAAAGAAAATGTTTTGGTTGTTGTAGTCTTAAGATAGATAAGATAACCTGCATTGATCACAAAACCCTGTGCAACATCTCCAACAACTCTTTTCCTCTCTCTGATCACCACCTTGTTAGTTTTGCTCTCTCTCTCCCTGTCTTCCACCACTTTTCCCTCCAGCTGCCTAATAATTGTCCGTAGAAACCTTTGCCACTTCAACCCTTCTCTTTTCTGCTACTGACCAAATATATGACAAAATCTCACCCCTGTCCTGCCCTAATCTAGGCACTTGTGTCTACAATAGATCCCTGTCCTCCACCCTGGATGGGCTTGCCACCCTCACTACACCAGACTCAGGCCCCATCTTCTACAACCCTGGCAAACAGATGACACCAGAGATCTCAAAAAACTTGAGCCTTCTCATCCAGCCACGCCAACACTTCTCTACCTTTAAGTTTCTACTTCATCCTCCACTGCCTCCACCAACCATTTCACTCACTGCCCAGGAGATGGCCACTCACTTCAAAAATAAGATTGATTCAATTTGTGATATCCCCCCCCCCCCACACACACACACACAGGTACAATCAACACTTCCCTTATTCAACTATAGATGAGGTTGCTAAATGTATTTCTAAAGCCCACCTAACCAGCTGTCCCCTGGACCCAGTTCCCTCTCAAATACTGAGGTCACTTTCTGACTCTATCCTACACTGTCTAACCCACATATTCAATCGCGTTCTCTCGTCTGGCATCTTCCCCAACTCTCTAAAACATGCACTTGTCACCCCCATACTTGAAGCCTTCCTTGGATTCCACCAATCTTAACAACCTATGCCCCATCTCCTTGTTCCCCTTTCCCTCCAAACTCCTAGAATGCCTAGTCTACAACCGAGTGATCACCTCACTAAGAATAACCTTCTCGAACCCCTTCAGTCTGGATTTCGCCCTCAACACTCCACAGAAACTGCTCTCCTAAAACTCACAAATTACTAACAGCAAAAAACAATGGACACTATCTGTACTCCTACTTCTGGACCTTTTCGGCTGCCTTTATTACGGTTGACCACACCCTCCTTCTCAAAAAACTCCATTCTTTGGTCCCCATGACTGTGCTCCTAGTTGGCTCTTATCCTACCCTATTCCACCACACCTTCAGTGTCACTTACAATTATATTTCCTCCTCTCCTCTTACTTTCTCCGTTGGGGTCCCCCAAGGTTCTGTTCTTGGACCTCTCCTATTCTTGATCTAAACCTCCTCCCTGGGTCAGCTGATAGCTTCCCATGGCTTTCAATATAATTTATATGCTTATTCACTCCTTGATTATTTCCCGCCTTGACTACTGCAACTCTCTCCTTAATGGCCTACCCTTAAGCAGGCTATCCCCCCTTCACTCTATTATGAATGCTGCTGCTAGACTAATACACCTCACTAATCGATCCATGACTGCTGCCCTTCTCTGCCAATCTCTTCACTGGCTTCCCCTGCCCCACCGTGTAAAATTCAAAATGCTAACCATAACATATAAGGCCATTCACAATATCGCCCCCATCTACATCACCAACCTCATCTGCAGATATCGCCCAAATCATCCCCTCCGCTCCTCCGAGGACCTCCTGCTCTCTAGCTCCCTTGTTACCTCCTCCCATGCTCGCCTTCAGGACTTCTCCAGAGCCTCTCCCATCCTCTGGAACTCCCTGCCCCAGTATGTCAGTAACCCAATATCAGCCCCTACCCTGTCCACCTTTAGGAGATCCCTGAAAACTCATTTATTCAGGGAAGCCTATCCCACACCCACATAACAACTATCCCCGAGCCACACCCATCAAACCATTCTCTGCAGCTATTACCTTTTGTACCACTACCCCCTCCCTTTAGAATGGAAGCTCTACGAGCAGGGCCCTCCTGTACCTTTTGTATTGTACTGTAAATGTGTTGTCCTCCCTATACATTGTAAAGCGCTACGTAAACTGTTGGCACTATATAAATCGCGTATAATAATAATAATAATAATTATATGCTGGCAAAACCCAAATCTATCTCTCTACCCCTCGGCTCACAACATCTCCTCACACATCACTAATTTACTAACTGACACATCAGTCTGGATGTCACACCACTTCCTCAAACTCAACCTGTCCTAAACTGAGCTTATAATATTTCCTCACCCACATGCCCCTTCCCATGACTTCTCTGTCAAGATCATTGGCACATCCATCAACCCATCCCTGCATGACAGGGTGCTAGGTGTAGTCCTGGACTCTGAACTTTATTTTCGGCCCCACATTCAATCACTTTCCAAAGCTTACTGCCTCAACCTCTGCAACATCTCCAAAATACGTCCCTTCCTAACCAATGATACCACAAAACTTCTACTACTGCAACTCTTTTCATTGGCTTACCTTTAAATAGGCTATCCCCTTCAGTCCATCATGAATGCTGCTGCCAGACTCATCCACCTTATAAACTGCTCAGCGTCGGCTACTCCTCTCTGCCAATCCCTCCATTGGCTGCCACTTACCCAACAAATTAAATTTCAAAATACTAACAATAACTTACAAAGCTATCCACTACTCAACCCCCAGCTACATCACTAACCTAGTCTCAAAAGATCAACCAACTCATTCTCTTAGTTCCTCCCAAGACCTCCTGCTCTCTAGTTCCTTTGTCACCTCCTCCCATGCTCGCCTCCAGGACTTCTCCCCAGCCTCTCCCATTCTTTGGAATTCCCTATCCTAATCTGTTCAACTATCTCCAACTCTACCCACTTTTAGGCAATCCCTGAAAACTTTTATCTTTTCAGAAGCCTATCCTGCCCACACCTAACAAATGTACTTTCATTTTCTTCATCAGCTCACCCCCCACAGTTATTAACTTTTTGTATCACTTGACCCTCCCTTCTAGATTGTAAGCTCTAACAAGCAGGGCCCTCTGATTCCTCTTGTATATCAAATTGTATTGTAATTGTGCTGTCTGCCCTCACGTTGTAAAGCACTGTGCAAACTGTTGGTGCTATATAAACCCTGTATAATGATTAAAAATACCCATCAAATTGATGTTTTGGCAGATGGATACCAGAGTGAGACTGTCAAGAAAATCAGGCTTGATTTGATTGTAGCCGTATTAGTGCAATTGTTGAGTACTTGAGTAATTGAGTACTGCTTGGATCTTGAAGAAGGGTACATACCCCGAAAGCTTGTCCTGAAAGATTGTATGTTAGTGCAAATAAAAAAAGTATCACAGACAGTACTCAATTTTCTCTAAGAAAATCAGGGAATGACAATGACAAAGAAAAAATAGACATGCCCAAAGATATAGCAATACCTTTGCTAAATCTTACAGCAAAAATGACTTTAAGGTTTCATGCACACCAGACACTCAAAAAACTTTTTTTGCCATTGTTTTTGCAGTGTTCAACCTCTTCCTGTCTGCGCTATACCGAATGACAGCTACAGCACGGACCTACTTTGCCAGGAGGGCGTCAATAGACGTCCTCCCATGCTCAGGCGGCCTGCGCGCCCCCTTATCAGTGAGTCTATGAGACTCGGCTGATCACAGATCGGAGTAAGGGGTCGATTCCGACCCCTTACCACGTGATCAGCCGTTAGCCGAAGACAGCTGATCATGTGATGTAAACAGAGCCAGTAATCGGCTATTTTTTCTCCTCACGCTGATAGCGTAAAGGAGAAAAAAAAAAGCTGATCACCGGCGGCTGTGAGAGGGACATCAGTCCCGATTGTGGAGAGCCTCTGCAGAGTCATCTGTGCCACCTACCAGTGTACAGTGCCGCCTACTAGTGCCAACCAGCGCCACCTACCAGTGTCCACAGTGTCACCCATCAGTGCCCACAGTGCCACCTATCAGTGCCCACAATGCCACCTATGTCACCAATCAGTGCCTCATCACCAGTGCTGCCTATCAATGCCACATATCAATGCCACCTACCAGTGCCTATCAGTGTCACCTACCAGTGCCAACCATCAGTGGCACCTATCAGAGTCCTTCAGTGCTGCCGCATCAGTGCCGTCTTATCAGTGCCTATCAGTGTCCCCTTTTCTGTGCCTATCAGTGCAGCCCATCAGGCACCATCAGTGCAGCCTATCAGTGCCCAGCAGTGCAGCCTCATCAGCAAATATCAACGAAGGAGAAAAATTACCTGTTTGCAAAATTGTATAACAAACTATGAAACTTTTTTTTTTTTAATTTCTGTTATTTTTTTTGTTTGGCAAAAAATAAAAACCCAAGAGGTGATTAAATACAACCAAAAGAAAGTTCTATTTGTGTGAAAAAAAAAATGATAAAAATTTCATTTGAGTACAGTGTTGCATGACAGCGCAATTGTCATTCAAAGTGTGACAGCGCTAAAAGCTAAAAATTGGTCTTGGCAGGAGGGGGGTTTAAGTGCCCAGTAAGCAAGTGGTTAAGAGCATTTTCAAAAGTGTTTAGGAGTGGTAGTATTTATGTTAAAGGACAAGTATGGGTTTGGCATTTTTTTCAGTTTTATACTTACCTAGGTGGATGCAGCATCGGTCAGATGCTGCATCTGTCCCCCACCGCCTCTGCACTGAGAACCGAGCCACCAAACACCACCTATGGCTCGGTTCTCTCACTTCCCTGAGCAGAGAGCTGCTGACTGTCATTAAGCAGCTCTCCTGCTCTGCTCCTCCACACTCACTGGAGCGCTGAGCTGTGGAGGGGTGGGGAGCGGCCGTCTCAGCCTCTCAGCGGCTCACTGAGAGGCTGAGACAGTCATCATTCCAGGCACCTGGCAGATCCAGACTTCTGAAGTCAGGATGACGCGACAGCAGAAAGCGGATTTCAGTCCGCTCTCTGCTGAAAGCGGGTCACAGGAGGGCAGAACGAATTGCACTCCTGTGACCCATAGGTGAGCCCGGCCGAATGAGCTCAGGCTGGACTTCTCCTTTAACCACCTCAATACAGGACATTTATACACCCTTCCTTCCCAGACCAGAAAAATTCCTGAAAAATGCAGCGGTTTGTTCCAGCATCTGGAACATATTCTCGAAGCCTATAAGAACTTTGGCGGATTTGGTTGGTACAGTTAAGACAAATCTTTCCGCCAGAAGTTAGCGGTGTATTCCAATCTTAAATTGGGCATGAAGGATATTGGTTTGTGGTAAACCTCATCATCCCGCAAAAAAACAGTTTTTTCAAAATAGCCGTCATTAACTCCTAATGTTTCTTCAGTTTATAAAAAGGGTGTTTGTTATGCCTATAATGAATCTCAATGCAAATGGTCAACTTTATGCCGTTATAGGCACGAATGTTCTTTTTGTTTTGGCACTCACCCCTTATCAAAGTGTTTTAAAAGGACCTATTCTCACACACAATTGACAAAGGATTTTAAAAGCCCACACGTCGGTGAAGTTGGAAAAAATGCACCACTGGCTATGTCTCTACCCAGACAGGGAGAAAGCACAAGTTCTAATTGAAGGTTTTTCCATAGGATTTAAGCTTCCGGCATTTTCAGGCTCCGGTTGCCAGGTGGTAGATAACCTGAAATCAGTGGATCTATTTAGCCACGTGGTTAGGGAAAAATTAATAAAAGATCTCTGCTGGTCATGTAGCGGGTCCTTTGATTTCTCTGCCTTTCAAAAACTTTTGCATATCTCCTCTTGGTTTGGTTCCCAATAAAGAGCCCAATTCATATCGTCTTATCCATCATCTTTCTTTCCCTAAAGGTAGATCTTTGAATGATGAAATTGATCATTCATTAGCTTCTGTTAAATATACAACATTTGATGATGCGATTCAGTTGATAAAGAAATTTAGCCACAGTGCTCTTTTAGCTTTTAGCGAAATCCGATATTCAGTTTGCTTTCAGGTTGTTGTCTAGAGTCATTTAATTCTTTAGGCTTTTGTTTTGAGGGTTCCTTCTTTTATGACATGTGCCTTCCGATGGGCTGCTCCCTGTCATGTCATTATTTTGACCCTTTTTCAACATTTTTGCAATGGGTCCTCGAATTCGAATTGGGTTATGAAGGCATAATCCATTATTTGGATGATTTTCTTTTTATAGGTACTTTGCTATTTCAGTATCAGTTTCCTATTTCAAAAATCTCAAAACTCCAATCTTTAATTCTGCGAAGGAAAAAAGTGCTATTGAAAGAACTTCAGGCCTTTTTAGGATTACTGGCCTTTGCATGTAGGATCATACCGGTCGGCAAAATCTGCTTCTAGAACAATGTCATTAGCCATGTTTGGCTTTAAATCTCCCTTTTCTCATATTTGCCTTACTTACGACATCAAAGATGATCTATTAGTTTGGTTCCAATTTCTTGCTGAATATAACAGTTGATCACTCTTTCAAGAAGATTTCATTTTTTCCAATGATATGGAATAGTATACCGATGCTGCGGGATCACTTGGTTTCACGGCAATCTGGCGTACTCATTGCTGCTGTGGTTCTTGGCCTTCTTTTTGGGTGTCCAAAAAAGCGACTAAGTATTATCAGAGCTTTTTCTCATTATAGTGGCTTTTGAAATTTTTGCTAATAAAAGCATCATAATTCATTCAGACAACAAGGGTGTTCTCTTTGCCATAAACCGTCTCACTTCTAAATCCATTTAAACTTCTACGTTATTTTGTCTCAATTTGTTTAAAACTGAATATTTGGGTTAAGGCTAAATTCGTACCAGGTAAGCATAATGTGGTCGCTGACGCATTAACTCGATTCCAGATGGCTTGTTTCAGACACCTTTTTGCAGAAGCGGAACCGGTTGGCCATGCTTGCCCGAGTCATGTATGGGATTTAATTTTATTCTGGTTATATCCGCCATTCAGCACTCAATCATGCCTAAAACATGGACTGAATATTCGGCTGCATGACAGAGGTGGCTTTTATTTAACGAAGAATTGGGTTTTTCCGGTTATTCTCCTACAGAACAATCTATTTTAGCATTCCTTTGTTCTCTTATTCAACTTCAACCATCATTTAATCATATTAATAAGACTCTAGCAGGGATCTCTCCTTTCCTTAAATTGTATAATTTACCTGCTTGCAACAGTTTCTTCTCTGTTCGCCAGGCTCTTAAAGGATATAAGAAATTACATTTTTTCTCCAGACATGTGTAGACCTATTTAGTTAGATATTCTGTCAAAAAAATGTGTTTATCAACTTCTGTTCTTTGCCGTTCAGAATACGAAGCAGTATTGTTTCAGTCTGCTTTTGTTATAATTTTCTTTGCTGCGCTTCACATTTCTGAATTGGTTCCAAACAATAAAAAAGGTGATTCTGGTTTAAGTTATGATTTATTTGTATCTTCTGATAAAGTGCACGTATTTATTTGAAAGTCAAAATCTGATCTAACTGGTAAGGGTCACTGGCTCAATTTAAACGCTTATGGCGACTCTATCATCTGCCCATATGTAGTACTTAGAAAATATGTTAGGCCTTCCTGTCCAGGAAATTTCTTGGTCCATTTGGATACTTTTCCCCTCACAAAATTTAAATTTTCGGCCATATTTAAACGCTGTCTCTCTCATTTGGGTTTGTCACACTTGAAATTTTCTGCTCACTCATTTAGGATTGGAGCCGCCATAGAAGCCACTAGATTGGGCCTGGATGATGCTACTATTATGAAGTTGGGAGGTGGGAATCAAGTAGATTTAACTTATATGTGAGACCTAATTTATCTCTCTGATTTTCTTAGGCTCCGAATCCTGCATATGGATTATTGGACATTCCTTTGTGCATTGGGCTCACAAAAGGGCATGCTAGCATGGTTATTCTTCTAATCTATCTTTACCTGCTGACACTTTGGAAGGGCATTCGGGTCTTCAATGGATGAATTTTTTTCTTCATCTTTCCAAGTTAGCTCAATTTTGGCCACCTCCTTCTATCCTAATAGTCCATTTAGGTGGAAATGACATAGGCAGATTAAAAACTTTAAATTTGATCTTCATGATCAAATGTGATTTACATTGCATAACGCTATCCTTCCCAGGTTGTCGTGTTGTGTTTTTGGAAATGATACCACGCCTCACTTGGTTGTCTTCTATGAATTTAATAAAGTTGAATTTATATAATACCAATAAAGGTGCCGCGGCCATTTAATACCACTTGCTGTACATTTGGTTATTTAAGTGTCAATTATTTTAATGTGTAAGTGTGCAGCCTACACTCCCATGGAAAGTGGGTACATCTTAAGTACCCACAACATGGGATTGTGGTGGCCACAGAATTTTATTAAAATTTTATTTAAAAAAATAAATACTTTTTTTGGTACTGTACCTTTAAATCGCGAGTCTGCAGGTCACGGGTATCGGGTAGGTGGGAAACACGTGCCTTTTGGGGATAGTTAAGCACCCCACATGCAGGCTTCCATCACAGTTGACCTAGGATCGGCTTGGCGAGCTCCCCATCCCTCCCACCCTGCTGCAGCACCTGTTATGGGGTTTTGTCACCCTTGATCAAGGGGGAACTTTTGCTGAAATTTATTATTTGATGCTATTCGCTCGAGTTCTATGACTGAGCGTTTATAGATTTATATATTATATATTTTAGAATAAAATTGTATTATTTATTTCTATGAATTTAATAAAGTTGAATTTATTTAATACCAATATTGCCGTGGCCATCTAATACCATTTGCTGAACGTTTGGTTATTTAAGTGTCAATAATTTTAATGTTTAAGTGTGCAGCCTACACTCCCATGTCTATTGAGGTCTGTTTTTTTTTTTAAACGGATCAGCCAACGTTGAGATGGAACAAAACGGATGTAAACAGATGCCATCTGTTTACATCCATTCTGTTGATTTGCGTTTTTATGCAAGAAACATTTTTTCTTTATACTTTTGTCACCTCTGATCGGTCTTTGCAACAACTAAAAAACAAATGGCTGTAAAAACAAATGTAGACTGATGTAAATTTAACTGAACTGATATAAACTAATGTAAACTGAACTGAACTGAACTGCAAACTGATGTACACTGAGGTAAACTGAACTGAAAATCGTATGTGCAAACTAATTTTAACGGAATCTATTTTTTCTTTGGAAAAAAAGGCGTCTGAATGGATGGTGTCTGTATGAAGTGCCTAAGGCATATTTTTGGTAGTTGTTTAGCCACTTCTGGACCGCCGCACGCTGATATACGTCCTAACTCTGAAGAGGAATATCATTGTTCTGGCAGCAGCTAGCTGCCATAACCCCGGTATCCTCTTCTTCGGCCGGCGGTCCAGTTTCCAATAATAGTGGTCTCTGTGGTGAATTCACCACAAGATCACTTTTATCGGCGGCGGGAGAGGGCCCCCCTCCCGCCACGCTCCGGTGCCCTCCGCTGCTTACTGGAGCCATCGGTAGCTGCGGAGGCAATCGGATCCTTGTGGATGTTAGGTATGGAGACGAGTGAGGGAAAGATGGCCCCCACCCATCTCTATACCATTGCAGGGTGGAAGCAACGTCAAAATGTCACTTCCGCCCATAGCTCTTAAAAGGCCTTAAAAGCCTTTTTTTTTTTTTGCATTTTTTTAAATGACAAGTTTTTTTTAAATTGCATTTTAGTGTAAATATGAGATCTGAGGTCTTTTTGACCTCAGATCTCATATTTAAAAAGTTCTGTCATGTTTTTTTTTTTCTATTACAAGGGATTTTTACATTCCTTGTAATAGGAATAAAAGCGACAATTTTTTTTTGGAAAAAAAAGGTAAAATAAATAAGAAAAATTAAAAAAAAGTTTTTTAACCATGCCCCGTCCCACTGAGCTCGCATGCAGAAGCAAACACATACCTGAGTAGCGTCCGCATATGAAAACGGTGTTCAAACCACGCATTTGTGATATTGCCGCAATCGGTAGTGCGAGAGCAATAATTCTAGCCCTAGACCTCCTCTGTAACTCAAAACATGCAACCTGTAGAACTTTTTAAATGTCACCTATGGAGATTTTTAAAAGTTAAAGTTTAAAAGTTTGTAGCCATTCCACGAGTGGGCGCAATTTTGAAGCGTGACATATTGGGTATCAATTTACATGGCGTAACATTATTGTGCTTGTAAGACCGCTGCACAAATACGGTGTGTGACAAAATGAATTGCAACCACCGCCATTTTATTCTCTAGGTCAGTGATGGCGAACCTTGGCACCCCAGATGTTTTTGAACTACATTTCCCATGATGCTCAACTACAGTGCAGAGTGTATGAGCATCATAGGAAATGTAGTTCCAAAACATCTGGGGTGCCAAGGTTCACCATCACTGCTCTAGGGTGTTAGAAAAAAAAATGTATAATGTTTGGGGGTTCTAAGTAATTTTCTAGCAAAAAAAAAAAAGTTTTTAACTTGTAAACAACAAATCTCAAAAAGAGGCTCGGTCCTTAAGTGGTTAAGGAGTTTCCAAGTTCTGATAACATTTAACTTTCGGGCTTAGTTTGCTGGATGTATTAAGACAGTGGGGTTGAACTATTAAAACTGGAGAGTGCAAAATCTGGTTCAGCTGTGCATGATAGCAAATCAGCTTCTAACTTCAGCTTGGAAGCTGATTGGTTTCTATGCAAAGCTGCACCAGATTTTGCACTCTCTAGTTTTAGTAAATCTGCAGGGCTTATTTCATCCCACTAGAAGAAATGCCATAAATCATTTGGAATGATGTAACTAGCGGAGCCTGTGCAATGTGGTAACAGATGAAAATCTAGGGTGACAGATTTGACCCAGACAAACAACCTTACCAAAATGCATGGACCCTCTACAGCTTTTCTCAAGTAAGTGAACATGCAGTGTTCAATCACGATAAAAGATGAGTGCACCGGCCTGGGTCCAGTTTGCTGGATATTTAACAAACTCAGTCAAAAATCCACAAATCTCTTAAACTTGCACCGTTTAGGAGATATTCACTGTATCTGCATGTGCCAACGTCATTGGCAAGTGCGCACTGAAGAAACGGCTCACTCGTGCCATTTCTTCAGTAGCTGTGCCGTGACTGGTGGCTCCCGTGCGCAAGTGATGACATCGCGGCTCCAGCCAATCACAGCGCCAGAGCCCGCGAACTCTGGGAGACATGTTGCCAGTTACATTGGTGTACAGGGACCTCTGCAAAAGCTTCGATCTAAGGTAAGTATTCCATAATAAGCTAGTAGCAATGCATACTAGCTTATAATGCCTTTGTCTTGCAGGGTTTTTTTGTTTTTTTTTTTTAGAGAGTTTACAACCACTTTAATCAATAAAGTCTACAAGAGTCAATTTTTTTTTTCTGGATTTTTGTTTAAGGCCAATTTGCAATCTATTGTTAAAAAACTGCATGGGTGGCATATCATTGCAATGGAGGACATGTACCAATACAAAACCTTTTCTAAAAAATACCGCACAGCAGGCAGTGGGTCTTTTGAAAAGGCTTAAAGGGAAACATTAGAAATACACAATTCCTTTAAATAATTTGCTTGGGGAATGCCTTAAACTTGCATGTGAAGTGATATACCTGTAGGATACACCATTTAGAAATAAAAACTATTGCCACTAAAAGACACTCTGTAAAACAAAGTAGCCAGGGATTCCTGTCAACACCTATACCAGACTCTTAGCAAGGTTAATTATCTGGTATGGATTTTAGAGAGGGTTCCACCTCAAAAACAAAACAAAAAGATATGTAGTCCATCCTCAAATCCATACCAGATCCTTATCCATGTGCAAAAAATAAAAATATGTAGGGTCACCCCCAAAATCCATGGCAGACCCAAGCATGCAGCTTGGCTTGCCAGGAAAAGGGGGGCAGTGAGCATTTGCCCTCCCCAGAACATTACTAGGGGAGCTTCCCAGGCATGGCACCATATCACCACATTGATGAGGACAAGGGCCTCATAGCAATATGAATGCCCCAGTGGGGGGGACTTATTAAAATCTGGAAGCCCTCTTTAACAAAAAGGGGCCCCCAGATATTGCCCCCCCATCCCAGTTAAACATGAACTGGTTTAATTTCGATACGTGTATAGCTCTGTCTAGTGCCGCGTACACACGATCGGACATTCCGACAACAAAATCCTTGCTTTATTTCCGACGGATGTTTTCTCAAACTTGTCTTGCATACACACAGTCGCACAAATGTTGTCGGAAATTCCGATCGCCAAGAACGCACTGCCCTACAACACGTACAACGGCACTAGAAAAGGGAAGTTCAATAGCCAGTGCACCACCCTTTGGGCTCCTTCTGCTAATCTCGTGTTAGTAGAAGTTTGATGAGAGACGATTCGCACTTCTCAGCCTCGTGCTTTTCCAATTGTTACTGCTCTGCAGTTTGTGCTTGTGGGTTCTTATCTGGTTTTCAGTGCGTGTAGTCAGTTCGCATCTGGTTTTCAGCGCATGCTATTTCTAGTACGTATTTGCTTATCAGTGCGTTCTTGTCCGCTCGTTTCTGATTTTCAGGTCGCTCTTCTCAGGCCTTTCTGATTTTCAGTGCATTCTTGTCCACTCGTTTCTGATTTTCAGGTCGCTCTTCTCAGGCCTTTCTGATTTTCAATGCGTTCTGTTAGTTCGTTCCGACCAGCCGACCGTTTTGAAGTCATGTTGCGGTTACGTACTTGTCATAGAGTTTGTGCTATGTGGGGGCTTGGTGTTGGGGTTCTTACTTTGACTCAAGTCCAGTCCATGAACAGGACAGGGAAAAAGTTAATGGACCAAGAATTGGTTGCTCCAGTGTGACCAATTCTCACACATGCCTTTGTTGCAGGAGATCCAGGAGAATAATCCTGATGATTTCAGGGATTATCTCAGGATGACGGACCCCGTTTTTCACCGTTTGTTGGCTTTGCTGTCCCCTTATATTACCAAGCAGGACACCTGCATGTGGCAAGCCATCACTCCCGAGCAAAGGCTCGTCACCACCTTGCGGTACTTGGCGATGGGGAGAGGTCTGCAGGACATCAAGTTCTCGACAGGCATCTCCCCCAGGCTCTGGGAATCATTATTCCAGAGACCTGTTCTGCCATCATTCAGGTCTTGCAGAAGGACTATATTAGGGTTTGTGATGTTAAAGTTTTCTCCTTTAACATCACATTCTGTGTGAGACAAGGGAATATTTGTGCTAACCACAAAAAAGTAAAATAATACCCAAGTGAAAGGTGTATGAGTGAACGCATGGTAGGAATGAATGCCGCAACTCTATTGGTTTAAATACTGAAAACCTGAAATACACCAATAAAAAAAAAAGGAAAAAGTGCGCAAATCCACTAAACCACTAGTAATAAATATATATATATATATATATATATATATATATATATATATATATATATATATATATATATATATATACAAATATGTAGGACAAAATATCAGCATAAGATGTGTAAAAAGAATTCCATGATTATACTCTCAAACAGTGTGTAATAACACACAGACAATATATAAGAAAAGTGTCCACATAACATCTGAAAAAAGGTTCAGCAAAGGGGAGTCTTTATATAATTCTCCAGAAAATAAGGCAGATACTCTTCAATCCAACCTTCTGAGGTGAAGTGCAAGATGTAATAATGTAAACTGCTTACCAGATACATAGGATCTCAAGCAATAAAGATCAGACGCACCTGTGCATTAGCCTGCGGGCAGGTCCACTTGTAATCCTCTAACAGCGGGGAGATATCCACCCGTTCAAAAGGAACCTACAAAAGAGAACCTCACTCCCGGGATCGCTCTTTACAAAAGTAGGGATCTGGAAAAAGTCTCATGAAATGAGCAACAGAAGAGGACTTTTTGGTGTAGTATGCTCCAACAAAATCTTTATTTACGAACGGATCATACAGGTTTTAAAATCCAAAATTGTAGACCAGCCAGCTGTTCAGTGTGATGACATCACAGGATTTTGAATTAAGGGTTTTTGAACAAACCAACATATTTGTTGTATAACCTTTTTAGGTTATACATACACAACTCAGAAACTTATAAAGTTCAACTTTGACAAAGTGAAGGCAATATCAGACATTAGTATGTCAAAACTGTGTTGATATTGCCTTCATCAGATGGGGTGACTTCACCCCTGTGAAAGCCAAATTTTGAAGATGCACACAAATTGGGAGTCAAAATGTGGATTTCCCTCCTGATCCCATGCCTAATGTCAGCATGTGCTATCTCCCATCATGGGGGATCAATGGACGTGTTTCGGTGGTGCAACCCCTTCCTCTCATCTACTTTAGTTGCGAGGAAGGGGTTGCACCCACAAAACACGTACATTGATATCCCGTGATGGCAGACAGCACATGTTGACACACTGTGTGCATCTTCAAAATTTGGCTTTCAGAATACTTTAAAATAGTTTGAAAAATCAGAAAATTAAAATCAAACTTGAATAATTTTGGGGTGTTTTAAATTCTGCCTAAAACATCAATGATGTTTTTGAGTCTTTTTTCAACATCATTGATGTCTTCCTTGATCTTCTGTAAATCACGATTGCACACCATTATCTCCCCGATGAGGATCTGTGCACTTGCAATTGTGAAATGAGATTCTTCTTCCACAACATCCACATCACCTAAAATAAAAAAACACACCATGTATTATAAATATGCAGGCATACATCTATTACCTGAAGCTGTGGTCTCAGACACTCACCTGTTGTGGTCACGATTTCGCCCAAAAAGAAAAGCACATGGAGCAGCACGAATGTAATAATAATGTCATGGTTATGCAATAGAGTTTCTCTGTCAGCTTACCTGTCTCCATGTGTTCATCTCTAAAGACCACCTGACTGGTTTTATAACCTCTCCACTAAGCATGGCCCCACCCCAGGCCCTATCAGGGATCCCTATATTAACCTGTGCACTGCAAGCCAGCAGTGCTGATCAACCATTGTGTTAGCCTACGTGTGTACTTGCTATGTTTCCTACGTCTGATTCCTGTTACCGACTTTGGCCTGTTCTCAACTCTCCCTGTCTGCTTGTTATTCTGACCTTTGGCATGTTATGTTTATCCTTGTCTGCTAGTCGCCCTGACCTTTGGCTTACCCCTTACTTCCCTGTCGTTCCAGCCTGCTGCCTCCTTCCTCTTCTCCTGTAGTCTACAGTGAGCGTGAGCTGCGAGACCCTGGGGGCCGCGACCTGGAGCCAGACTGCAGCGCAGTCCATCCTCACCACTAGAGGCTCTGGTGAACACCCGCTGGCTCTTAGACTCCGCGCCCTGGGGAATCTATGCTCTAGCTCCCACTGGGATCCCTGTTAGTTATCCTGTAGACCTGCTTCCTGAACTTTCCAGGGTTCAATCCGCAGCAGTCAGTCCTAGGGTCCACTACCTTAGCAGTGCACTTCCGACTCCTACAGAGTGCATCTGTCATCTGGTCCCAGGTGTGCTGACAAATAATAATAATAATAGGAACATATGACAAAATACTTACTTTTTTTGCAGCACACTCGTAGTTCTTCTGTACTGATCCTGCTCCCTCAATTTGAGGTCTGACCATCATTTCCTCAATTGATCCCTGGATCGCCGTACCCCAAAATTCTTCTGCAGACTTTTCACAACTTTAACCATATTCTTGGCCTTTCTCACATTTAGGTTTGGGTAAGGTCCATGCTTCCCATCATAGTTGGCCCTCTTCAAGATGTCCACCATCTCTACAAAGGGCATATTCGAGGCCTTAAATCTCCGGGATCGGGACGTTTGTGGCTCTGGGCTTGTGCGTCATACATACGATCTGTGAACGGTGACAGAGTAGCGTAGGCACCGATCGTGATAACGAAGGTACATTTTTAACTTGGGGCATCAGTGGCCTATACTGATTATAGATTGAGGCCTATATTGGGACAAGATTATGAGAGTTTAGCTGACATTAGGCTTTGTCTTGTGTTGTGTCTTGCAGAGAAAATGGATCGATTCAATGATCACAGCTTCCTCCCCCAATTCATTGATATGTACAGAGAGCATGTTTGTGGCAGGTAAAACACCCCTTTTATACTAATAAACTAAAAGAGGCAGGCAGTGCTGGATCAATTGCTGAAATTGGTGAAGCCGCAGTTTCCCACAGCAAACATCAACTATTTGAAGGCCAAAATTGGTGGCCTGAGGAGCACATATAATTGGGAGCGCAAGAAGGTCCGGGATTCCATGAGATCAGGAGCAGCAGCAGATGACATTTATGTCCCCAGGCTGTGGTACTACGACAGACTGCGATTTCTGTCAGACCAGAGTGAAATCAGGCCATCACACTCAACCCTTCCTTCCACGCTTCCTTCCACCCCAGCTGAGGCTTCCGACATCCAACCTGGACCTTCCACCCAGGAAGAAGATGTGGAGGAGCCCAGCTTGAGTCAGGTATAGCATTAACATATTTCTCAAAATTGTGTTTGATGAACAATAAACTAAAACTATGTCCCATTTTCATACACAGGAAAGCCTCAGCCAGGAGGATGCTGTGGAAAGTGGCAGCCAGGACGTGGCAGGGGAAAGTGACAGCCAGAAGGTGGCGGGAGAAAGTGGCAGCCAGGAGGTGGCAGGGGTAAGTGGCAGCCAGGAGGTGGCCAGGCCCAGTAGCCTGACCGAATCCCAGGTCAGCGCTTTCTTTGATTCGGCAGGCTACTGCAGCCCTCAGAACCACCCCCAATATTCAAGAGGCCTAACCCTGCATGGTAGCCAGAAAAATGCAGGAAATGGAGGTGGGCCAACGCCTCTTTTGTGAGGAAGTGATCTATCTGGCCCTAAATAAGGGGTTGAGGGGCGAACTCACAAGCAAAACACACCTGTGTGAGTTGGACCATCCTCCTCCACCTCCACCACCCCCTGCCGCAACTCCAACACCAGAGCCACAGCCCAGAAGCAAGCGTGGAAGCAAGCATGGAAGGAAGACAAGAGTGTGGTGGCCTGGGTTCAGTCTGGTCTGACAAAAGATGCAGGCTGTGGTATGACCACAGCCCGGGGACATATATGTCATCTGCTGATTCTCCCGATCTCTCAGGGTCCTGGACTGGATTTTGCTTCCTATTAAATGGACTCCTCAGGCTACCAATTTTGCCTGTCAAATAGTTGATGTGTGCCCTGGGGTACAAAGGCTTTGCCAATTTTACCAGTTTATCCTGCATTGCCTTCCTCTTTATTTTGTTATGACCCCTAATAAATGTCTATTTTTTTTATCACAAATACTTGGCTATGTGTTTTAGTTCAAAAAGGACAGGTTGTGTGTGAATAGGCAGGTACATTTCAAAAATACAATGTCAAATTAACAAGGGACACCAACACCAATCTCTCTCATGAGATAATGAGCAATAAAAAAGAAATCAGTTTGTCAGAACTCTGTGTGAATATCAGCAGCAAAACAACTTCATTTTTCTAGCATTATAAAGAAGAAGAAAATGCGCTGCATTAAAAGATACAAAAATTTGCAGCGTGATGAATGTGCTATCTCCACTACGAACACTAGTTTTACCAGACCGAGCGCTTTAGTCTCGTACTTGATTCAGAGCATGCGTGGAATTTTGTACACATGCTGAACATGTCGGAATTGTGTACACATGCTCGGAATTTACGACAACGGATTTTATTGCTGGAAAATTTGAGAACCTGCTCTCAAATTTTTGTTGTCGGAAATTTTGACAGAAAATGTCCGATGGAGCCTACACACGGTCGGAATTTCTGACAACAAGCTCACATCGAACATTTGTTGTCGGAAATTCCGATCGTCTGTACGCGGCATAAGAGAAGCCAGTCGTTAGACTGACTTCTGTCAGATGGTCCTATTGGAAAACTAGTATTCAATCAGTGCATGCAGCCAATGGCTGCAGTGCTGATCAGTGTATTTTGTGCTGTCAGAATACAATAGCTCTGTGGGGAAGATGCCTGCATCTATAGTGCTTATGTGGATGTGGGTATCTGTGAGCTTATCTTTCAACATGCGGGTTGAACGAGAAAAAAAAAGAAATTGCATGTATACTCTGTTTTACTCTTAGCTGTGCAGGCTTCCCTACAAGACTGTGTAGGGGGGGGTTTCTTTGCCCTCTACTTAGGTCTCAGATTACACTCAGCTCTCTGCTGTGCAGTGTGTGACATTAGACCCCAACCCTCTGACTTCTCAAGCTGAAAAATGTTGTGTAAAATGTGTGCTTTAGGAGGACGTAGAGAAGAGAGAGCTGCGGAAGGATTTTATGTTTGTGTATCACCTGAGGCTAGCAACTTCACTGGGTTTACAACCACTTTAATAAAACATCAACACAGAGTGCACAAAAGCACCTCAAAAAACACAACCACACATTCCAGATGAGGCAGATGTTTGGGTGAACTAAAACTGCAAAACAAGCCAAATTTGTTGCAAGCTCAACCCAGTGGCATACTCAAACCTCATCCTTAGTGTCGAGTACTGTATGCCAAACAAAATAGAAATACTATATCTGTTATTTTGTTGCCGTTTTCACAATTCACTTTTTTTATTCTCAGATATTTGGAAACAGGACAAAGTTTTGCATGGCTTGATTACTATTTCCTAATGGGTGTTTACACTGTTGCAAAAATTAGGAGGGAACCTGTGCTGTAATCTGGAGTAGCTGAAGGAGGTTGTGATGCCTCAGAGAATGTGGGAAAAAATGTCTATAAAATTTTGGTAAATACAAATTCCATAACTGTGTAGGGGTTCAAGATGGAAAGCATGTGAGATTCAAGATAGTCCTGCATTCAGGATCTTGCGTCTTTAAAATAGTACTTTCCTACTGTAATATTGTCCTTGGTGGATTATTGCCATAGTTGTTTGTAATTATAGAGGCTCATATTATTTCACACCTCTGCTATATGATGGGGGGGGGGTTATGCTGGCATATTTAGATTTCTATCAGCCCCTGCCTGACACAGATGTCCCAAATTGTCCCTAATTGTAGAATATTAGGTATTTTGGATTTGTTTTTATAGTGACTAAGTGAAAAACAAATTTTCAATTACAGACTGAGCCAAGCCAGACATACCACTGAATGTGCATTTGACATTTGTACCTCAAAACAGAGGGATTTACTCCAAACAATACAGTTAGATGATGAAAAGGCCACACATGTTGTTCTTGCCTGTTGTATAATTCACAATTTCTTTTAAAATATTTTATTGGTTTGAGTTAAATATAGTTCAGATTTACAAAGAAATATTATAACATTCTTGTATATATAAGGTAACAGGCAATTGCAATGCATCACATAAGCGATTATGGTATTAGAAGCAACACACAATATATCTTAAACGTTTATATCATATAAAGTGAATACAGAAAACAAGGTAAAACAAGACAAAATTAATGGTAAGGTATAGGCGGTATGGGGATGGAATAAGTTCATTAAGAAGTGTGGGGAAAAGTAAGGCGCAGGATAGTAAGTATAACAGAGAAAAAGGAAGTAAGATAGTTGGGGGGGGAATCAGTAGATAGTTCCAGGGCCAAGTTCCTGCAATATGGCTTGGCTTCATCTGGAGATTAAAGTTTTTCCAACTATCTCTAGTTATTCACACTTCAAGAAGGTCAAGTAGTAAGTAAAGGGGATAGTAACTGCACAGTGTTGGGGGTAAGGAGATAAGGAGGTGGGATATGGGGGGGATTTCCAGAGAAAACCACTAATTAAAAAGGTAATAGGTATAGTTTATACGGTAGTAGCCTTATAGGTGGTCCATATAAATGTCTTCAAAGAAGAAATAAGGAGTTATCGAATCCTGGAGGTAGGAAGTGCTCAAACCATGGTCTCCATAAGGCTTCATACTTCGATAAATTGTCAAGTAAGTTTGCTTTGGTTTTTGCGTGAATCATGAATGGAGTTATTTTGTTCTTAAATGACAAACTACAGAGTGAGTCAGATTTCCATGCTTTCGCTATGGTCTGTTTGGCTGCTGTGGTTATGAAGAACATAAGTTTGAATTGGCGGTGCGATAAAATATTCGGTTTATCATTTAGGAGTGCTGTGGCTGGATCAGGAAGCAAAGGCATATTAAACATAGTGGAAAGCATCTTAAATATCTCCAACCAAAAGGATTCAACCATTTTACATTCCCACCAGATGTGCATGTGTGTTCCTAGTGCTGAACATCCTCGGTAGCAATGGGACAGGTATTGTGGAGAAAACTTGGAGATTCTGGCAGGGACTAGGTACCATCTAGTGAGAACTTTGTAATTAGTTTCGAGAGCAACAATATTAGGTGATGCTGATTTGGTATAATGCCATATTTGGGTCCAGTTTATATGTTTTGGTTGTAATTGAAGGTATGTTTCCCATTTTTTGGTATAAGTCAATGGGGATTGAAGAGTTGTGTGAGAGTAGTTGAGTATATAGATCTATAAATTAAAATTTGTGCGCTAGCAAAATATAGTGAAGTGATACAATCAAGAAGCTCCTAGAAATGATATCTAGAGCCACAATATGCTTGAAACCCAGTATAAAAATACAAGAACAGTAAATAACAAACGAGTGCATTACATCATGTCTCAATGGAAAATGAAAGTGAAAAAATGTATATATATAAAAATTAAAAAGAAGTGAAAGTTCTGAAGGTACGATTGGTCACTCAATCCTTTAAAGAACACCACATTCAGTCCAGGAAGACAAGTGAAAAGGAGAAAGGGAGACGTTCCTTCGGTGTGTCACATCAGAAGCAGAGAAGTGAAAAGATGCAAAAACGCTTCCAAACCACCATTGATTGCAGGAGAGGAGTAATGGATGTGCCCTTACCCCATTCATTGGACCTCCTCTATGGCGAGGTCATACGGGCCTGCAGATATAACCCTCTGCGGGGACAGATGGAATGTTAATGTCCAGGTCCTGTTAGCGTGCACCGCCAACTTCGAGCTGATCCAACCGATCCGCCCGCTGCAGCATCAGAAGGGAGACTCGGGATTGGAAGGATCTGGGTTAGGGTTACATCTCTTGTTACTGAATCTTACTAGTTGTTGGCCGTATATAGATCTGAGATGGGTCCTCTTCTATGAGGATTAGTGTGGCAAGCTTTTTCAAATACAGTGAGATTAGGAAACGTTGAGTCTGAGGGTGCATTAGTAAACAGGAAATTTTTGATTTGTAGGTACCAAAACATTTCTGAGGGCGGGATATTACATGTTTCGCAGAGAGTTGGAAAGGGTGCGATAACCTTGGTTTTATAGAGGCGATACGCCCTCGTTAATCCCGCTTTTGACCAAGCTAGGAAAGAGGTTGGGGAAGACCAGGCCGGGTAAAATGATGGGTTATGTAAGAACGAGAGGATAGGATTGTGTGAAGATTAGTGGCCAAATCGAGTTTTCAGTCTATCCCATATTGAAAGGCTATGTTTGGTAATAGGATTAGTAATCTTGCGACGTTGTGATGGAGAAAGCCATAAAAGATTTGCTGTAGAAAGAGGATCACATTCAACTGATTCCAATGCCACCCATAGTGGAATTTCAGTTGTAGCATGGTATTTAGTTAATTGTGACAGCTGTGCTGCGTAATAGTATTTGGTAAAGTCTGGTACATCCAGAACCCCTCGGATTCTGAGGGAATACAGGGTAGCTTTAGGAAATCGAGGTTTGGCGTTGCCCCAAATGTATTGTAAAGTTTTCCGTTGTAAGATACGCAAGAAATGTGATGGGACAGCGATAGGAAGAACCCTGAATAGATATAAAATTTTTGGAAGGATAGACATTTTTATCGCTGCAATCCTACCCATCCATGCCAAAGGTAAATATGACCAGTTGGAGAGGAGTTTAGAGAGTTGTGATAGCATTGGCGGGTAGTTTGTAGCATATAGATCCATTGGGTTAGCCGTAAAGTTGACTCCCAAATAGGATATAGAAATTGGTGACCATGTAAATGGTAAGGAATGAATTAATTGTGTGTGAAGATCAGGAAGTAGTGAAATATTTAGGGCTTTTAATTTGTGTAGATTAACTGAGAGGCCTGATATTCATTCAAATTTTGAGAGGATATCAAGAAGAGTTGGTGCTGATATTATAGGGGATGTTAAAAATATTAGGACATCGTCCGCAAACATGCATATTTTATGATGGTAGCCGCCGAGTTCTAGACCTTTAATGTTTGGGTTAGTGCTGATAAGTTGGGCTAGGGGTTCTATTGCTAAAGCAAAAAGAAGAGGGGAAAGGGGGCAACCTTGCCTAGTTCCTCTATCTATATTAAAAGAATCAGATTTAAATCCTGAGTATGCAAAATGTGCTTTCGGATTGTGGTACAAGGTAGTGATCCATCTAAGGAAATGTGGACCAAATCCCCATTGGTTAAGAATAGAATGTAGATAAGGCCATGACAGGGAGTCAAATGCCTTTCGTATGTCTAATGAAAGGAAACATGTAGGAATACGATGGGAATGAGCTATATGGGCTAGAATTGTGGCTCGGCGGATATTGTCGCCTGCTTGTCTTGAGGTAATAAATCCAGTTTGATCCTTATGTATTAAGAAACCAATTATAGAATTGAGTCTGGAAGAGAGAATCTTGGCTAAAATTTTGATATCAATGTTAAGGATAGATATTGGTCTGTAATTAGTCCAAGAAGTGTTGTCCGTATTGGGTTTAGGGATCATGGAGATGGAGGCCGTGAGTGATTATGTACGGAAATAGTGATCATTAAGAAGAAGGTTAAAGGAGTCAACCATGAGGGGTGATAATAGTGAAGTAAATTGTTTGTAGTAAGTGGCTGATAAACCATCAATACCAGTGCATTTACGTAGTTTAAGTGATTTAATGTCAGTTTGTATTTCTATCTCAGTAATAGGTTTCTCTAGTAAGTCTTTTTGAGTTTGAGAGAGTGAAGGAAGGTGAATTGTAGATAAGAGATTGTTTAAATGTGATTGGTTTAACATTTTAGTTTCTTTGTATAGTTCTGTTAGTTTTTTTCTTGAATTCGGTAAGGATTTTCAGCGGGTTGCTAGTATAGATATCTTTAGTAATTTTTAGGTAGATAGGTTTCGGGGTGTAATTCGTCTTTCATAGTGCTAAAGCCAGAAATAAAGTTGGCTTGTTAGCTTGCATGTAAAAGGTGTGTTTAGTTTTCCGTAAAGTTTTCTCGGCTGCTTCTGTTAAAAAAAGGTCAAGTTCTATGCGTGATTTATCATAATTTAGTTTATTATGTGGGGATGGTGAAGCATGAAAAGTTTCAGAAGCTTTGTAAAATGCTTCTTCTAGGCGTTTATGAAGTTGTTGTTTTTGCTTACGTATATGAGACGCTTGACTGATACAGACCCCTCTAACATAGGGTTTGAGAGCTTCCCATCGAGTTAAGGATCCGTATCAGAGGCCTTGTTGCGAGTAAGATAATCCTTTATGGCTTCCTCCAAGGTTAGTCTAAATGTAGAATTCACTAAGAGACTGTCATTTATGCACCATGTTTTATGATTGGGCTTCGGAACCAATGAGGAGAGAGTTGTTATGACTGGGTTATGGTCTGACCGACCAAGTACAACATAATTCACTTTTTTTAAATTCAATTTATAAAGTGAAAAGAACCATAACTGACTGAAAATGTTGATATTCAGGATTAGGTTCATATTCACAGCAAACTCTGAACCCAGCTTGTTTGCTGTTTGGGGAATGGGCTAGAAGACTGTTATTTAGTGGTGGTAGCACTACCGCCTCCAAATAACATGAATTTTTATGCTTCCCCTCTGGCTTGGTGAACCATACAAGCAATCAGCTTCCATCTTAATTTTTTAAATTCCAGAGAGGAAAATGAAAACTAGAAGCTGATTGGTTCTTAGAGGCAACTGGAGCAGCAGAGAGAGAAATCTGTCTCAAACACTCTGCAGACAGAAAATAGAGCAGTTACCCAAAACAACCAATCATATTCCAGTTTTCATTTGTTCAATGCAGGTATGAAAATGAAAGCTATATGCTGATTGGGTGTTATGGGCACCTGCTCTAGTGTCTGTTTTTAAATGTAATCTCTTTGCCAGTACATGGTACCAGAAGGAGAAGTAAAGAAATCAGCAAAAGAATTGTGAATATTTGAAACTTTATATGGTGGACACAAATCTGTAAACTGAACACTCAGACCTGAGGGTATCAACTAGTGATGACTAGGGATGAGCTTCGAACATCGCCTGTTCGCCAGTTCGCCAAAGAGCGAACAATTTGGGGTATTCGCGGCAAATTCGAAAGCCACGGAACACCCTCTAAAAGTCTATGGGAGAAATCAAAAGTGCTAATTTTAAAGGCTTATATGCTTGGTATTGTCATAAAAAGTGTTTGGGGACCTGGGTCCTGCCCCAGGGGACAGGTATCAATGCAAAAAAAAAGTTTTAAAAACGGACGTTTTTTCGGGATCAGTGATTTTAATAATGCTTAAAGTGAAACAATAAAAAAGTGTAATATTCCTTTAAATTTTGTACCTGGGGGGTGTCTATAGTATGCCTGTAAAGGGGTGCATATTTCCCGTGTTTAGAACAGTCTGACAGCAAAATGACATTTAAAAAGGAAAAAAAAGTCATTTAAAACTACTCGCGGCTATAATGAATTGTCGCTCCAACAATACACCTAAAAATGTATTGATAAAAACGGCAACCCCTAAAAATCCATACCAGACCCTTATCCGAGCATGCAACCTGGCAGGCCGCAGGAAAAGAGGGGGGGACGAGAGAGTGGCCCCCCTTCCTCCTGAACCATACCAGGCCACATGCCCTCAACATTGGGAGGGTGCTTTGGGGTAGCGGCCCCCCAAAGCACCTTGTCCCCATGTTGAGGACAAGGACCTCATCCCCACAACCCTTAGCTGGTGGTTGTGGGGGTCTGCGGGCGGGGGGACTTATCGGAATCTGGAAGCCCCCTTTAACAAGGGGACCCCCAGATCCTGCTCCCCTTGTGTGAAATGGTAATGGGGTCTTCTTCCTTCCTTCGGTACCTGCTCCCCCCACCCCAAAAAAAAACTGTCTAAAGATAGGTGGGGGTGGAACTTCCCCTTTTGTGTGAAGTTTCATTTTAAGTACCTATTAACAGGGAGAGGGTCTTTTAACACAGCTTATAGGGCAACATAAAAATACTCAAACCCTTTAAATAACATGCTTTGGGCATGCCTTAAACCTGCATGTGAAGTTGAACATGCAGTACGATGTACTCCTTTAAAGGTGGCGTTATTTACAAACAGCGTCCAGAATCTGTAATGTAGATGTGGTAGCACTGCAACGCTATGTAGCAATGATAGTCTCACTGGTTCTAAATGACAGGTTCTAAAGCTCCATCTGAATTTTGTTTGTAAACAAACCAGGGCATCTGGCATTTAGCAATGGTGGCACTGCTATCACTACATATGACAGATCCCTGACAGCTTCTGTTTGTTAATCTTTTTTGTTTGTTTATTTGTTGTATAGTCTTTTGTAAACACTGTAAGCTTTTAATATTTTTTTTTCACTTCACAATGCGTTATTTATTGCCTGTATTTAGACACAGACAGAAGTTATACTCTTACAACTGAATTGTACCTCTGATATGGATTGCAGGTATTTATATTTACAGGTTGCTCTGGTGCTCAATGTATTATTTATAAAATGACACATGCCTGAACCTTTTTTTCAGCATATCAATTTGCAAAACAACTCATCTTTTACAACTGCTCCTGTAATAGTTGAAATTCACCTGGGCTTTGACAGGAAACAAGCGTTTCAAGCTATATGTAATTACTCTATTACCCAGGGTAATATTTGAGAAAAATATATTCCTTATGATTTAATTGCATGGTTTGAAGCGGTAAGAACTACACATTTACCGTTCAGAATTATTATGAATTGACAAAATGTGCTCATTGATTGCAGGCCCACATACTCTTTAGAGAAACCATAGGCAGCTCTCTTTCCACCATATGGAGTGCTGGGTCTGTCTTCACACCTGGCTGTTTAATTGGTTAATGTCACAATGTAATGAATTGATGTCATATTTATTTAGAAGGTGAAAATCATTTTACATACAGTACATCTAACATATATGTTTTAATATGGTATTATAGATTAACCTTCTGTTAATCTCCCGAGGAATCAACATATGCAAAACACAAAAGGAAGACTGTTCCCCTTACACCACTGGAATTTATGCCAATGGACTCTTAAAATATTGAATATCGGTTGAATTAGTATTATGGTAATATAAGGGGAGAGTCATATAGGTAAGGATTTTTGTGTCATGCTCCTGTATTTGTTCTTTTTGGCATTCAATATATTAAGAATTTTTTTACTATATGTATTTTTTTTAACAGTTATTGTGCAAGTAAAAAACACAATTTACCAAATTGACTGTCTTTAAAGTTAAATTTTTCAGTCTTGCTAGCCATTTATAAATTTGATATTTGAAATATTGGGAAATGGTGCTAAGATGTACAGTATCTACTTTCTAATCAGTTGGTAACAAACAAGCAGATACTGTAGCCTAGTCTATTTAGTAGAGATGGGTCGAACACCCCTCTGCCTGAACAGTGAACTCCATTGAAGTCTATGGGAGCCGAACATGAAAAATACCCATTTTGAAGGCTTATATGCAAGTAATTAACAATTGTTTTTTCAGGAGCAGTGATTTTTATAATACTTAAAGCGAAACAATAAAAAGTAAAAAATTCCTGCCTGTAAAGCATGTTTAGAACACGCTGCAGCAAAAATGACATTTCTAAAGGAAAAAAAAAAAAAAAAAAGAATCACATTTAAATTGACGGTTGCAATTGCCAGCACTTGGCTATTTAAAAAAAAAAAAGAAGGTGTGGGTCCCCCCTCAGTCCATACCAGACCCACCTGGCAGTGTCACCTGGTAGACCCCCCCCTCTTGGGACACCACCAACCTGGCACAGGGGGGTGGTGCCACCAGGTGACATCACCGGGTGGCCCTGCCCTTACCAATGTAAGAACTGTCAGACGACAAAGAGGAGATTGGGGGGATGTGATCAACATGTAAAAGTACATAAGAGGTCCATATAGTGAACTTGGTGTTGAGTTATTCACTTTAAGGTCTTCACAGAGAACAAGGGGACACTATGTCAAGACATTTCATCTCTAAATATGGAAAGGATTTTTTGCAGTAAGAGTTGTGAAATTGTGGAATAAACTCAGTCAAGAGCTGGTTCTGGCCAGCTCAGTAGATTGCTTTAAAAAAGGACTGGATTATTTCCTATATGTACATAATATAACTGGATACTAACATTTATAGGTAAAGTTGATCCAGGGAATATTCGATTGCCTCTCTGCTGGAGCAAATTAGATCATGCTTTACTGGGGTTTTTTGCCTTCCTCTGAATTAACTATGGGTATAGTATTGTGGATATGGGATTGCATGATCTTTTAAAAATTGTTATTGGTTAACAGCTTGCCGACCAGCCGCCATTATACTGCGGCAGGTCAGCACGATCCTGCGAACCTTCGTAGCTAAAAGTCGGTCCCTTTAAGCGGGATAGCATACACGCACTGCGGGGGTGCTGATCGCAGGCACCAGAGCCAGAACAGGGACCTGTGTGTGTGTGTATAAACACACAAATCCCTGTTCTGTGAGGAGACGAGAGGCAGATCGTGAGTTCCTACTAGCTAGGAACAACGATCTGTCATTTCCTCCAGTCACTCCCATCCCCCTACATTTAGAACACACACTAGGGAACACAATTAACTCCTTGATCGCCCCCTAGTGTTAACCCCTCCCTTGCCAGTGACATTTACACAGTAATCAATGCATTTTTATAGCACTGATCGCTGTATAATTGTCAATGGTCCCAAAAATGTGTAAAAGTATCCAATGTGTCCGCCATAATGTTGCAGTCCCGATAAAAAAATGCCATAAATCTTTCCCCTATTTTGTAGACACTATAACTTTTGCGCAAACCAATCAATATACGCTTATTGCTATTTTTATTACCAAAAATATGTAGAAGAATACATATTGGCCTACCAACTTGCAGGCACAAACTATATGCTTGTGGTTGTTATGTACAGTACATACTAATATTTGCAGAACTTGTCAGGACATGCCGCTAAGCACCAACTGTGCCTGAGCAACTGAAAGCAGACAATAGTAAGAGATCCTTGTGGTTTCCATGAGCAACAGCAAAGTCAATAATCAGGATCAGGACAGTCTTTAAATTCAACTGTGGTTGGACAACTGATAGACCCCCTCCCACTGGCTTACCCTGATCACCATGGGCAACAACAGACATTTTCTGTGCACATCTTACTGCTTCTAGCAGACCATTGAAGCATACAGTCACTTTCCCCAGCTAAATGCAGACTGCTGGGCATTTTGTAATCCATTGGCACAATTGCCTGCATTGGTTGCTACGGGTAACAGCACATGACACAGTTCTCACTGAACAAGTTGGTTGTAGCACAAGTGTTCATCCCAGCCGCTGTTGAGGCAACTGGGTATGCAGTATAATACTGATTTGAGCAGCAAATCCTGCTGGTTGCTATGGGAAAAGGCACTTGGCTCATACAGTGACAGTAACAGTTTGGCAAGGCACATAACTCAGTTTTCCTGGTCCAGCCCCTTAGTGGTCCCAGTAGCAAAGCACAGTCTTCTGGCCATGCAGGTTACTGTGGGCAATACCCCAGACGAGCACCCCAAATGTAGCACACCCCACGTAGGAGGTTCAGATGAAAGGGATCCCCCATTCCTGCACAGCCAGGCACACCAAATCTTCACAGTCAGAGTCAGAACAGTCTGTGGCTTTGTTTTTATTTATTAAAGGGTTAATAACTTGGATAGGGATGGGAGGTTATGGGATGCCCACTTGACTTTAACAATTTCAGGGACAACTTCCTATAGACATCTATATACAGTCTCTTCTCCTCTTTCCTCCTGCACAAACACTTGTTGCTCCAGCTGAATCACTCTTGAAATGATCTGACAGGCTCTCAGTCAGATTTAGTGACAGCCCATTACAGGCAGGAACTTGCAACCCCTTTAAGTGTAACTCAGATATAGTAAAACAGCATGTAACTTCTCCTCTGTGGCTACTTACCCCAGCACCACCTCTTCAGGCACTGCCAACCCACCTGGCTGCAGCTGCCCCTTTCACCAGCACTCCTGGCTATCTCTACACCAGACCACCCAGCTGACTCTTCAGCAGCCTACCCAACTGACTCTTCAGCAGCCCACCCAGCTAACTCTTCAGCAGCCCACCCAGCTAACTCTCAATCTCTTAGGAAAAGGGCTGAAGACTTAAGCACACCACTATCTTCAGGGGAGGGGGACTTGTTACATGTAGCAGTCTCCCCTCTTTGTTAGTCCCCACAGTGTTGCACTACTCATTCTGTCCTCTTGCTCCCATGCCTCTTCTAGCAGGATCCTTCCAGCCCCCGAGCCCGGCCCAAGGCAGGACACCCCCCCAAGTCTAGGGAGCACCCCTGAGGGTCACTGACAGCCTCCTCAACCCTGTATCTCCATCATCCACCCGACTGCCCCTGTTGACATGGCCCATGTCTATTTATGGAGTTATCTTAGCCCCCTACTGGCCCACTGCTGAGGATTGGCCAATGCTCCAAAAATATTCAAAGGCAGCTCCTCTTAACTCCCACCCTCTAACTCTAGAAGATTGTCCAACCTTCTAGACCAGGAGGAGTCACCAGACAGCTGCCAGGATGAGTCATCCAGCCCTAAACATTAAATGAACTCTAGCCCAGATTTCATGGCTTAGCTCTGAGCCAAACTACATTTTACCTATACTAACTTCTAGCACACACTAGAGGGTGCTACATGTCCTAATATTAAAAGTCTGCAAACAAAAAATTAATACAAATACTGTGGGTATTTGTATTAGTTTTTTTCCAGGAGAGCCTGGAGCTCTTTAAGTTGTTTTCCTTGCAGTAAAACGCACTTTATTGTCTGGAAATGGACATCACGGTGATCCATCTGTGGATATTGCATCAGCTTTTGGACATTTTAATTTATGATATTGTTGCACTATTTTAATACATGCAATTCATTGCACCCCATTTTTCCTTTTATTTTCATGAATACTACTGGAGGATTTATCGTTTATTATTTAGATGTGGATATCACTTTTTGTATTGTCTTGACCATTATTGTATTACTTATGAATTGCAGATTTTTATGTATTTTTGCACTGTTACTTTAAAATGTTATTTTTTTGGCTGAGCACTGCACTATTGCGCATATTGTAAATTTAAAGCACTATGAGAAGCAAATGTTCACATGATATGAAGGAGATTTCAATTGGATATTATAAAAAGGAGCACTTTGATTTGGACCAGGAAAATCCAATAGCTCTGCTAGCAAAATGTCTTGTCAGGTCAACAGATTTAACTTTTTATGAGAAGTTGCTAGATGAACATCTTGAGAAAATGTAATAGAGAAGTAATTATCAAGAAAAATAAAAAAATATGAGAGACAAGATGGCATTCTGCACAGACAGAGTATATAAATGGAACAGTAATGACCAATTTAGGGGATCTCAATCTAGAAATCATGACAGACAGTTATTAACTAAGATTGTAGATGAAATTACCGGTAATCTGACATATTGCTTTCCCTTTCTTAATAGGTGATAGCTTCAACTCAGAAATTACAAGAATGGCGTGATATGCAGAAACGCACAGGAAAAAAGTGTTAGAAATCACATTCTACTGCCACTAAAAGGTGGATTCTTTAAAAAAAAAAAAAATAATAATAATAATGAGGCTCCCAAATACCTCATTGATGGATCCACTCACAAAACAGATTTTGCTTCTAAAATAGGTTCATAGGCATAAAACACAAGTTTTGCAGTATCATACAGACCTGAAAACAGGATCCCACAATAACACTATCACATTCCCTAGGAACAAATATGCACAAACTAATGTGTAGTATAATCACACCCCATATATTAGTGGAGAATACACAGATGATTAATAGTTGTTTCCTGTTGATATCTCATAAAGAAGGTTTATAAAATGTACAAACTTATCAGCGTGCAAATTTTGGTGCAATTCCCAAGAGTTCTTTTTTAGGACATGCTCAAATTGTGTAAAATCTACAAAAAAAAAAAAAATCTCTAGTGAGGATATTGGTAGACAAAACAAGAAAACGAGAAATGGTTAATCTGTTCTTATCAAGATATGGGTACATTCAAAGTAATGAAGTAATATTTACATTTATTTGTATGCAATCTGACCTTGAAATAAACATGTGCATAATGAAAAAAATGTGTTTAGTTTAATTTTCGTCTATATTTGTTATGTTACTAATTTTGTTTTCTTTCGGAATTCATTTAGTGTGGTATTCATCAAATTTTGTTTAGTTTTCCTTAAGTTGCGTTCCTTTTATTAATTTATTTTCTAATGAATTCTACATTTTTAGAATGACTCAAATTTGGATCGGTCCAAAAAATGATCGACCGATTTGAATATGTGAAGAATAGCTGGTTGTTAAGCAGCGGGCGGGAAGCTGGCCGCCGCATCCTTGACAACCGATGAGTCATCAACGGTCAGCTGGCTTCCCCACTGACAGCTGAAATGTAAATACAACAATGCTGGCAATAGGAAATTCAGAAAAAAGCAGCCTGTGGTCCCCCTGAAAATCTATTCCAGACCCTTATCCGAGCATGCAGCTCAGCAGGTCAGGAAAGAGGGGGGGGACAAGGACCTAATCCCCACAGGCTGGTACCCCTACCCATTCACCAAAAATGTGTAAAAATGAATAAAGACAGTAAACACGTTTTTTACAATTCCTTTATTAAAAAATAAAAAACAAAACAAGTGTCCCCGATGTAGATCCACTTGAAAAAAGAAAAAATATATATATAGCCAAGTGGCAGAGTCATCAAATGATGTCAGTGGGTGACCCCGCCCCCTTTCTTTATTTTATTTTAAATAGCCAGGTGCTGGCAATTGCAACCGCGGGTCAATTTAAATGTGATTTGACTCTTTTTTTTTCTTTAAAAATTACATTTTTGCTGCAGCATCTTCTATGCATACTTCAGATGTACCACTTTACAGGAAGACTAAGGGGACCCCCTAGGCACTACATTTAACCACTACAGCCCGGAAGGTTTTACCCCCTTCATGACTAGGCCATTTTTTGAGATACGGCACTGTGTTACTAAGTGCGGCCGTGCAATGCTGTAACCAAATACAATAGATGTCCTTTTTTTCCACAAATAGAGCTTTCTTTTAGTGGTTTTTGATCACCTATGCAGTTTTTATTTTTTTTGGGCTATAAACAAAAAAATTGTGACAATTTTGAAAAGAAAACAATATTTTTTTATTTTCTGCTTTAAAACATTTCCAAAAAAAAATGAAAAAAAAATCAAATTTCTTTCATTAATTTAGGCCAATATGTATTCTGCTACATATTTTTGGTAAAAAAACCCCAATAAGCATATATTGATTGGTTTTCGCATCTACAAACTATGGGATATTTTTATTTATTTTTTACTAGTAGTGGCAGCGATCAGCTATTTTTTAGCAGGACTGAGACATTGCGACGGACAAATTGGACACCCAACTGACATTTTTGACACTTTTTCGGGAACCAGTGACACTAATGCAGTGATCGGTGCTAGAAATATGCACTGTTACTGTACTAATGACACTGGCAGGGAAGGGGTTAACACCAGAGGTGATCAAAGGATTAGGTGTGTCCCTAGGGGATGCTTTCTAATGCCCCGTACACACGGTCGGACATTGATCGGACATTCCGACAACAAAATCCTAGGATTTTTTCCTACGGATGTTGGCTCAAACTTGTCTTGCATACACACGGTCAAACAAAGTTGTCGGAAAATCCGATCATTCTGAACGCAGTGACGTAAAACACGTACGTCGGGACCAAAACGGGGCAATAGCCAATAGCTTTCATCTCTTTATTTATTCTGAGCATGCGTGGCACTTTGTGCGTCGGATTTGTGTACACACAATCGGAAATTCCGACAATGGATTTTGTTGTCGGAAAATTTTATAGCCTGCTCTCAAACTTTGTGTGTCGGAAAATCTGATGGAAAATGTGTGATGGAGCCTACACACGGTCTGAATTTCCGACAACAAGGTCCTATCACACATTTTCCATCGGAAAATCCGACCGTGTGTACGGGGCATTACTGTGTGGGGGATAGACTGACTGGGAGAACACAGTATCTATTGCACAAAATGACGTACAGGTACATCATTTCACGCAATAGAGCCTGCTGCAGTATATCTGCGGTGGGCAGTCTTTAAGTAGTTAGACATTTTAAAATTTTTACTGTATCCCCTAAAATGGAAAACCCATGTAAAAATGAAAAATTCCCTTAAATATAGTGCTGGGGGGGGGGGGTCTCCTTAGTCTGCCTGTAAAGTGGCACATCTGTAGCATGCATAGCACATGCTGCAGCTAAAATGAAGTCAAATCACATTTAAATTTACTTGCGGTTGCAATTGTCAACACCTGGCTATTGATAAAACAATGTAAAAAAAAGAAAACAAAACAAACCACACACCATACCAAACCCTTATCCGAGCATGCAGCCCAGCAGGTCAGGAGGGGGGTAAGCTAGCATACCCCCCCTCCTGAACCATACCAGGCCCCATGCCCTAAACATGGGGGTGGCTAATTTGGGGCAGGGGGGATCTAACCTATGTTGATGGGGACAAGGGCCTCATCACCACAACCGCCCCCATTCACCAAAAATGTGTAAAAAGGGAATAAAGACAGTAAACATGTTTTTGACGATTCCTTTATTAAAAAATAAAGGCCCCCATGCAGTAGATCCATCTCATGCCATCTGCTGAACCCAAGACAAACCCTCCAGCCTCACCAAACGCTTCCTGTGGGCTGCCTGCTCTTCCATCTGACATTTCTTATATAGCTAAGGGGCAGGTCCAGCTGGTGATGCCGCCCCTTGTGACATCATCGACCTAGCATGTCTTGGTTGGTGACATCACAAGAGGGCGGGGCCACCCACTGACCTCATCATGTGACTCCACCCCTTAGCTATATAAAAAATGTCAGACAGAGGAGGAGGCAGTCTGCGGGAAGCATTCAACGACGCCGGAGAGTTTTTTTTTCCGGGTTCGGTGGAACATTGTTTTATATTTTTTTAATAAAGGAATTGTCTTTATTCACTTTTTACACAATTTTGGTGAATGGGTAGAGGTACCCCATACTCATTCAACTGGCGGGGGCAGGATCTGGGGAAAAGGTGCTTTGGGATGGGGGCCCCTTCCATGTTAAGGGCATGTGGCCTGGAATGGTTCTTGACCTGCCAGGCTGCATGCTCTGATAAGGGTCTGGAATAGATATTGGGGGGGGGGGGGAGCACATGCCTTTTTTTTGTTTTTTTTATGGCCATTTTTTTTTTTAGAATTTTCCATTTCCGGCATTGTTTTGTTTACATTTCAGCTGTCAGTGGGTAAGCCAGCTGACAGATGATAACTCTTTGGTTCCTGTTCCCGACCAGGTCACGTGTATATACTGTGGCAGAATGGCACCGCTGGGTGAAACCCTGTACGGGAACGGCTTCCCCTTTGAGAGCCGCCAGAGGGAGTGCCCACTGCACGGCAGGGGACCCGATGCGATCGCGTGCACCAGAGCCAGCACGGGGGAGGAGGAGACATATATAATGTTGTTCCTACTTAGTAGGGACAAACGATGTCTCCTCCCCCAATCAGTCCTATCCCCATACAGTTAGAACACATCTAGGGAACACACATTTAACCCCTTGATCACCCCCTAGTGTTAATCCCTTCCCTACCAGTGACATTTACACAGTAATCAGCAATTTATAGCACTGATCACTGTATAAATGTCAATGGTACCAAAAAGTGTCCGATCTGTCCGTCCACCATTACTAGTTTAAAAAAATTAAAAATGTCAAATCTTTCCCATAGTTTGTAGACGCTATAACGTTTGCACAAACCAATCAATAAATGCTTATTGCGTTTTTTTTACCACAAATATGTAGAAGAATATATATTGGCCTAAACTGATGAAGAAATTTGTTTTTGTTTTTAATTTTTGGGGGATATTTTTTATAGCAAAAAGTAAAAAAAAATATTTTTTTTCAAACCTGGCGCTCTTTTTTTGTTTATAGCGCAAAAAATAAAAACCGCAGAAGTGATCAAATACCACCAAAAAAAAAAAAGCTCTATTTGTGGGAAAAAAGTACACAAATTTCGTTTGGGTACAGTATTGTATGATCGCACAATTGTCAGTTAAAGCGACGCAGTGCCAAATTGTAAAAAGTGCTCTGGTCAGGAAGGGGGTAAAATCTTCTGGGGCTGAAGTTGTTAAGGACGCGACGTCCGCTTTCCCTGCCCACTGCTTTATAACCAGGTATTCTTCACATAGAATCAGAATCCATCGATAATTTTTCAAACGATTCAAATTCTAATCGTTCTGAAAATTTGGAATTTGTTAGAAAACGAATAAACAAAACTAATTTTAATGAATTTCAGCTAAATACGTTACCTAATTTAGAGGTTCGGATACATCAAAGTGCTTAACCTCCTCCCACCTGGCCACTGTACATAAACGGCCGGGTGGGCCCTTCCTTTTTATGAGTGGACCTTCAGTCATAGGACACAGCCAAGACAGGATCGGGATATGGGCGCTGTGATTGGCCCTCCCGATCACGTGACGGCTGTGTCCAATCACAGCCTTCACAATGTAAACAGAGATGCGTGTCTCTGTGAAAGTTCTCCCTGCTGAGCTCAGTGAGAGCTCAGTGTGGGAATCTGTGAGCTCTGTGATAGCTCTGTGTAAGGATGATTTTACAGACAGAGCTGTCACAGATCCCCCACAAACAGTACACCAAGCACCACTGTCACCCCTGTCCCCATAAAACATCTGTACCAGTGCACAAAACATCTGTCAGCCCCCCATCACATCTGTACCAGTGTATAAAACATCTGTCAGTCCCCCATCACATCTGTACTAGTGCACAAAATATCTGTAGTAGTGTACTATTGTGACATCAACATCTGTCAGTGTACCAGTGTCCCACCAAATAATAAAACATTTAAAGCACCCCAGTCTCCCCCCTCACTCGTGTGCAAAGATGAACGCACATGTTGGTCTCGTACACATACGTAAAGAGTGATCGCACCACACAGGTGAGGTATCACCACAAATGTCAAAAAGAGAGTAATAATTCTAGTACCAGACCTCCTGTGTAACTTTAAACTAGTAACCAATAAAGACATAAAAAATCACCTATGGAGGTTTTCAGATACCGAAGTTTGGTGCCATTTCACTAGTCTGCGCAATTTTAAAGCGTGATTTGTTTGGTATCCATTTACCTGGCGCAAGGCGATATTATATATTTTAGCAAAAATGTGGGTATTATACGGTCTCTGTGTGTATTGCAACTAGGGATGAGCCGAACACCCCCCGGTTCGGTTCGCACCAGAACCTGTGAACGGACCGAAACTTTGCACGAACGTTAGAACCCCATTGAAATCTATGGGACTCGAACGTTTGAAATCAAAAGTGCTAATTTTAAAGGCTAATTTGCATGGCATTGTCCTAAAAAGGGTTTGGGGACCCGGGTCCTGCCCCAGGGGACATGTATCAATGGAAAAAAAAGTTTCAGAAACGGCCGTTTTTTCGGGAGCAGTGATTTTAATGATGCTTAAAGTGAAAAAAAAAAAGTGAAATATTCCTTTAAATATCATACCTGAGGGTGTCTATAGTATGCCTGTAAAGTGGCGCGTGTTTCCCCTGCACAAAATGACAATTTTTAAAGGAATAAAAGTAATTTAAAAAAGTGCTTACGGCTTTAATGTAATGTCGGGCCAGTAGCTCAATTGCATACTGTGCAAGCTCTGGCCAGTGATCCATCCCTCAAGACCCAGTAACCCAAAGGATTTTCGGTGGGAAAGGTGTCCAAGTCAGATCTTGCCCCAGGTGTTCCTGCACCATGTAAAACAGACGCTGGTGATGGTTGCTGGAACTGATCATACCATGGGGCTGCGGACTAAAAAATTGTCTGAACGCATCGGTCAGACGGCCACCTTCTCCACCGCTCCTTCTTTGACTGACCGAAGCCTCAGCAACACGTTGTCCAGGAACAGGAGTTTGTAACCTCCCAGTCTCTGGGAACACGTTGCACAGACCTTTCTGCAAGGCCTCCCGAAGAGGTTTCATCCTCTGCTCCCTCTGCGACAGCAAGATAAGATCCACAACCTTACCCTTGTAACGTGGATCAAGGAGGGTTGCCAGCCAGTAACGATCCCTCTCCTTGACACCACGAATACGAGGATCCTTCTGCAGGCTTTGCAGGATCAGGGAGGCCATGCAGCGTAGGTTTGCTGAGGCATTCGGTCCGGAGTCTTCTGGGTCACTAAGGACGACATGATCCGCAGCCACCTCCTCCCAGCCATGTACAAGTCCATGGGTTTCTTGGGACTGTAAATGATCCCTTAAAGACTGCTGCTAATGCTGAGTGCCAGGCTCCACCTCCATGCTGACACAAACCTCCTCCTCCTCCACCCCCTCGTCCTCTTCCTGTGTGATCGGCGGGCACGCAGGAACACTGTCTGGATAAAGGGGGCCTTGAGAGCTAAGGAAGTCGTCCTCTTCCTGCCTCTGTTCTACCTCAAGTGCCCTGTCCATTAATCCACGCAGCGTGTGCTCCAACAGGTGGACAAGGGGTCAGTGTCACTGATGCATGCACTGTCACTGCTCACCATCCTCGTGGCCTTCTCAAATGGTGACAGGACAGTACATGCATCCCTGATCATGTTCCACTGGTGTGGGAAAAAAAAAAAAAAAACCACAACAAGCTCCCCTGACCCTGTCCTGGTGCCATAGTCACACAGGTACTCATTGATGGCCCTCGGCTGCATGTGCAGTCGCTGCAGCATGGCCAAAGTTGAGTTCCACCTGGCAGGTATGTCACAGTTTAGGCGGTTCTTGGGCAGGCTAAATTCCTTTTGGAGGTCAGCCAGCCGAGTACTGGCATTATACGACTGGCGGAAATGCACACAGACTTTCCTGGCCTGCCTCAGGACATCCTGTAAGCCCGGGTACCTGACCAAGAACCGCTGCACCACCAAGTTAAGGACATGAGCTAAACAGGGCACATGGGTCAGTTGTCTCTGTCAGAGGGCGGAGAGGAGGTTGGTGCCATTGTCGCAAACCACCATTCCTAGCTTAAGCTGGCATGGTGTCAACCACCTCTGAACCTGCCCCTGCAGAATCTCTGCCCCAGTGTGGCTTCTGTCCCCCAAGCACACCAGCTCAAGCACCGCATGGCATCTTTTGGCCTGCATACTTGCATAGCCTCTTGAACGCCTACGGAGCACCGCTGGTTCTGAGGACAAAGCACAGGAAGAGGCCATGGAGAAAGAAGAAGATGAGGGGGTGGAGGAGAGAGGTGTGTCAGAATCACCACTAGTAGCATTTTGGAGGTGTGGTGTCGGAACAACCTCCAACACTACTGCACCTTGTCCTGCATTCTTCCCAGCTGCCAGCAGAGTCACCCAATGTGCGGTGAAACTTAGGTAACGTCCCTGTCCATGCCTGCTGGACCATAAGTCAGCGGTAATATGCACCTTACTGCTGACCGCCCTGTCCAGCGAGGCCAAGACATTGCCTTCCACATGCCGGTAGAGAGCCGGAATCGCCTTCCACATGCCGGTAGAGAGCCAGAATCGCCTTCCACATGCCGGTAGAGAGCCAGAATCGCCTTCCACATGCCGGTAGAGAGCCAGAATCGCCTTCTACATGCCGGTAGAGAGCCAGAATCGCCTTCCTTGAGAAAAAGTGGCGTTTGGGAACCTGCCACTGAGGAACCACACATTCCACAAACTCACGGAAGGGGGCAGATTCTACCAACTGAAAAAAGGTAGCAGTTGAAGTGCAATTTTGCCAAGCTAACATTCAACCGCTGGGAGCGAACTTTCTGTTGTGCAGCAGCTGGGGCAGGGAAATTTGCCTGGTACAATCTGACGTCGGTGTACCGATAACAGATTGCCCGCAAGTATTTGGCTGTGACACACCTAATTCTACACCTTCATTCCTCTCAGTGCAGGTCTCAGAGAGGAGTGAAGGTATAGTGGGGTTGGAGATCCCAGCTGATGAGGAGCAAGGAGAGGTCCTCTTTGTTCTTTGGTGTGGGTCTTTTAGGTACGCTTGCCAACAAACTGCATGGCAGGTCAACATATGTCTGGTCAAGTATGTGGTGCCCAAGCGGGAGATGTTTTGGCCACGCGAGATACGCTTGAGCCATATGTTGCAAATAGCAGCGGTGTGATCTGATGCACTCGTCTCAAAAAAAGGCCCACACCAAAGAACTTTTGGAATAACGCACAGAGACAGCAGTGCCCTGCACATGCGGAGCTCTGCGGTGTGATACAGTCAGTGTGCTGCCCTTAAGCTGGCCCCTGGAGGGCATCCTGCCTCGTTGGTGATGTGCCTCCTCCTCTCTCCTATCAGGCACCCACGTGGAGTCAGTGACCACATCATCCCCTCCCTCCTCATCACTGGAGCAAACCAGGCAGTATGCTGCAGCAGGGGGAACACGATTGCCAGATTGCTGTCCTTCTTGGGCACCCCCTCTGTCTGGGCTCAGTTTACTGCCTTCCTATAGCTGAGTACCATCATCGGAGCCTTTAAAATGCTGGGCATCCTCCTGGAGCATGTACCCAACACTGTGGTCAAACAGTTCGGGGGACTCCTCAGGAGGACATGGTGGGGCTAGGGAAGAGGCCCCATTGGCAGCTGCTTTGCCAGGCAAAGTACCCTGAGCCTGGGTAAGAGAGGATGAGGTTGGCTTGGTCATCCACTCGACCAAGGCTTCTGTACGTTGCGGCTCAACACAGCCAGCTGCCAAAAAAAAAAGGCCAAGCGTGTCCCACGGCTACGTGTTGATGAGGATGTACCATGTCCACTACCAGCACTGTTGCCTCTAGACACAGAGCCCGCTTGCCCTCTTTTATTGGCTTGTGACTGTCTGCCTCTCCTTGTTGGCCTTCCAGACATACTAATGGCCTGCAGTGAGATGTAGCTGCACAAAACTGGGATGTAATTTTATATATATATATATATATATATATATATATATATATATATATATATATATATATATATATATATATATATATACACATATACACACACACACACCCCGATTATACTGCAGCTACCAGAATCAACTGCCTGCCTGTAGTATTAGTATGAGAATACCTGCACTTGTCTTGTCTACTGTAGGTGCAACTGTGCACGGTTACACAGTACACTAACTATAAATACTTCAAGAGCCTGCCTGTGCTATTAATAGGATCAGAAGAAGCACACAAGCACTTGGATTCAGGTAGCTACACTGTAGGTGCAACTGTGCAGGGTTACACAGTACACTAACTGGAAATACTGTAAAAACACCTGCCTGACAGTATATTAGGAAGAGAATAACAGGAACGGATCTAGCTAAACTGAATAGTGTGTGTATATATATATATATATATATATATATATATATATATATATATACACACACACACACACACAATACACTAAGTATAGCTGACTCGACCTGCCTACTCTAACTTAAATCAAATGACACTGTCTCTGTCTATCTTTCTCCGCAACACACTACACAAGGCCGCCATGTAGGCGGCCTTATATAGTGTGGGGCGTGTACTAAACCCCGAGCCATAATTGGCCAAAGCCTCCCTGATTTTTGGCCAATTACGGCTCTCTGTACACACGGCGCTGTGATTGGCCAAGCATGCGGGTCATAGTGCATGCTTGGCCAATCATCAGCCAGCAATGCACTGCGATGCCGCAGTAAGTTATGGGCCATGACGAGCCACTCGAATTTGGTGCAAACGGCCCATAACGTTCGTAATTTGGCGAACGGCCGAACACATGATGTTAGAGTCGAACATGCGTTCAACTCGAACATGAAGTTCATCCCCAATTGCAACTCATTAAAATGTATTTATGCATTAGTGTGTAAAATTGAGTTCGAAAAACTATACTGTGTGACATAAAAATTTGCAAAACCCACCATTTTATTCTCTAGGGCCTCTGCTACAAAAATTGTATAATGTTTGGGGGTTCTCTATGTTTTGGAGTGTAGTTTTAGTATGCTAATATGCTGTGTGTGAGAAATAAATTAATATGACATTTTTGTGGGGAAAAAAAAAAAAATTAACAACAATAATAATTTCTTAATTTTCCAAAGAATTGTGGGGAAAAAAAAAAAATCACAGCTTCAAAAAACTTGTCATGCCTCTTACTGATTACCTTGGACTGTCTACTTTCCAAAAAGGGGTAATTTGGGGAATTTTTGTACTATCTTGACACGCTAGGGCCTCATACATCAGATACGATCAATTTTCAATGATTGCTACCAAAGCTTGTGGACCTTTCACACAGACCAAATAATATACACTGATTTGGATTATTTTTACCAAAGATATGTAGCAGTATAAATTTTAGTCAACATGTATGCTCCACGATGCTTTAAAGTAACTCATCAGCGAAAAATAAATTGTAAAAATCTATTTCAGAGAAGCCTTCGGTGTTGACCTGCACACCTGGCTGTGCTGTGAAAGGGGGGATTGTGGTTGACTCTGTGCTAGAAGGCAGCCACAATGGGTTTTCCAAACCATCCTAGAAGATGCCCTAATTCTTTGGGTCTGGCGTGACATTCCAGTGCTTGTACAGGGCCTCTCTTCCTTGGGTCTAGCAGCGCTTGTACTGGGCCTCTCCTCCTGGGGTCTAGCACCATTGGCATTTGCCGATTGGCCATTGGGGTGTCTGGCACTGCTGGTAGCTGCCTGGCCTTCAGACCATCTTCTTTTAGGACGGACTACTTCCTCCTCCAATTCGGATGTACTGCCTTCGGGGGGCTTGTATTGGGAACCAGAATTGGACTCAAAGCTGTACTGGGGCGGTGAGAGCTCCCTGCTGCTCTCATCGGTCAGGCTTAGCATTTGATATGCCTCTTCTGGAGTGTATACTTTTCCGGACATGGCTGTATGACAGGTCACACTGATGGGCTGCTTGACATGGACTAATGGGCTGCACGTCAGGTAGAAATTGGCTGCACAACAGGCACTGCTGGGCTCACAGGACAGGTACTCCTAATGGGCTCATGGGACAGGTACTCTGATGGGGTGACAGGTACGCTGAAGAGGTGACGAGTACTCTGACGAGCTCAGACAGGTACTCAGATGAGATGACGGGTCCTCTTTATTCGGGCGGTCAATCTGGGCACAGTAGTAACAGCACACAGTAATCTGTAGCTGTAACTCACTGTTCCGCAATCTCTTTTTTTTTTTTTTCTTTTCTTAGCTACTTCAGTTTTATTTATTTATTTATTTATTTTTTTGTTATTTTGAGGTACTAAAATCAACTTTTCCGTTCATTTACTTCCCTCACATTTACATCATCGTAGCTTTTTTTTTTTTTTCCTTTTTTTTTGCAGTCTTCCCTTTCCCCCTTCTATATACATTTTGATGATTTATATCATAAATAAATGCCTTTATTCTCCCAAACCCACCTTACCACTTATCCCTCCCACCCATCACCACCCCCTCATCCCCCCTATCTACCAGTCGCTTTTCCGGGCCTCTCTGTTACTCTTCTGTGTTCCGATTGGGTTGTCAACTACCTCCGTTTTCCTCCTGTTCCCTTAGTACATTCGTTCTACTACTCCCTAAGCTCCCATAGCTTCAGCATATCCCATCGTTTGTTTAAATTTATCCCATTCTTGCCATTTTGCCTCGTAGGCTTCCAGACCTTCCCCGTCACTATACCTTAAATACTCTAAGTTTTGGATCTCGTTAACTTTATTGCACCAGTTCCTCAATGTGGGTCTCATTGGTTCCTTCCAATGTCTGGGGATAAGGCTTTTGGCTGCGTTTAGGAGTGGCGGCAATAGACTTTTCAGATATTGTTTGTTCGGGATATTTATCCCATGGAATAGGCAACTCCATGGATCGTCTAGAAGCATTGTGTTGGTTATTTCCCCTATTATTTGCCTGATTCCCTCCCAGTATTTTTTAATTTCCGGGCATTGCCACCATATATGGGCCATCGTCCCAATCTCTTTGCACCCTCGCCAATAATATTGTGATTTTTCTTTTTGAATTTTATGCGCTTTATCAGGGGTGATGTGCCATCTCACCAAGCATTTGTAGTTCATCTCCCTCATGTTACTATTTACTGTAGTGGTATGAACCCGAAGCATTATTTGACTAATCTCTTCCTTCCTCAGGCAAATCCCTAGTTCATTTTCCCACTTAGTAATATACGATGGAATATCCGGGCCTGTCCTTTCTATGAGTACTCGATATATTTTTGAGATCACCCTCTTCTTTCCCTTGTCCACGCAAATTTTTTCTAAGGGAAGCAAATTTGCTTCCGATCTTATTGGCTGAGGCAAGTACTCTGTAAAGTGTTTTAATTGATTGTATTGCCATTCATCTATCGATCTCCACACCCTTTTGCTCTTTAGTTCGTGATACGTGTAGATTTTGCCTTGGTCCATAATATCTTTCAGTTGTGCATTTTCTAGTGTTATCCATTTCCCAAACCAGGCCTCGATTCCTGGTATAAAATATTCTGTGTTTGTTAGAGGTGTTAGTGGTGAGTTATATTCCCATTTTTCCTTTCTGTGAATGTGATCCCATATTTTTAGTGCGTGTCTGGTGATATTGCTTGTGCCTTTATCTAATTTTCTGTATTGTGGAGGTATCCAAATTATTTTACCTAAATTGACTGTGCTTATTGTGCCTTCCATCTTCACCCATCTCTTTTCTCTATTTTCTCTAGCCCATTCTACTACCCTTGACAATATTACCGCGTTGTAGTAATTTCTAATATCCGGTGCACCCCAGCCCCCTCTTACTCTATCTTTAGTTAACTGTGCCATGCTTATTCTTGCTTTTTTCCTTTTCCAGATAAAACTTGTGAAAAGCTTTTGTATTGTTTTAAAAAAGGCGTCCGGGAGTGGGATCGGTAGCATCTGCATTTTATATATGATTTTGGGGAGGGTGACCATTTTGATAATATTTATTCTTCCCCCCCACGAAATGTTTCCTGTTGTTATTCTATTTAATTCATTTTTAATCTCATCTAGTAGTGGGAGGAAGTTTACTTGGTATAGACTTTCATTGGTTTTGGTCATCTTAACCCCTAAGTAGTTTATTTATTTTTTACCCCAAACAAATGCGAAACTCTTTTGAAGTAAAAATTCCTCACTTTTTGGAATATTAAACGTGAGGGTTTCAGACTTCGATGGGTTTAACTTGAAGTTTGAGACCTCACCGTATTCTTTTAAGGTTTTCATTACATTTGGGAGAGATGTCTTTGGTCTGGTTACATAGAACAAGATATCATCCGCGTACGCGACTAACTTGTGTGTTTCCTCCCCCAGCTTTATCCCCCTTATGTCTGTATTCTGTCTTACCCTAGCTAAGAGTGGTTCCAATGCCAACACAAATAGCAGGGGGGATAGTGGGCACCCTTGTCTCGTTCCATTGAACATTTCAAATGGATCTGAAACTATCCCATTGATCTTTACCCTTGCTGTAGGTCTAATGTATAGGGCCTTTATGCGTTTTATCATTTTCTCACCCAGTCCTATTTCTTCCCATGTACCTTGCATGAGGCCCCAGTCTACCCTGTCGAATACTTTTTCTGCATCTATCGACAGGAGTAGTCCTGGAGCCCCATTACCTAGGTAAAGGTACTGTTCCGCAATCTCCTCCTCACACTGGATTGGTGTATAAGGAGGAGAACCCAGTAACAGCCATTACTCCTGGTATGTTTACACTTGTGACCAGCTGTGATTGGACACAGCCGGTCATGTGGTAAAGAGCCAATTTCATTGGCTCTTTACCTTGATCGGGACTGGGCTTTGTCCAAGGGACAAGCTTCGTCCCCAATTGCCGCACGGGCGTGCATGCCGATCTTCTTCAAAGTGACCAGCTGTGGATTGGACACAGCCGGTCACGTGGTAAAGAGCCAAATTCATTGGCTCTTTACCCTGATCATGGATGGGCTGTGTCTGAGGGACACGCCTCGTCCCTGATCGCCACACTGTGCACCTCTGTGGGTGCGCACGAGCAGTGTGCACAACAAGCTTCAAAGTGACAAAGTGACCGGCTGTGATTGAACACAGCCGGTCATGTGGTTATTACCCTAAATTATAATGCTAAATACTTTTCTTTGCACAGTGCTGCTTCCCTCTGCTTCCCTTCCTAATCTAAGAGACTATAGTGGGTGTGGCTGAGGACACGTGACTCTGCACAGCAGCACTGTACAAAGAAGGTATGTAGTATTACAATTTTAAGAAAACACACACACTGTTCTACACATGGACCCAAAACAGAGTATCAAAGTAGTTTTATAGATGTTTCTTTACAACATTGGAGCAGTTGCAGAGACTCCCATTACTCGAGGCATGAAGGGAGGGGCGGGGAGGACATCTGCTTCATATTTCACACACAGACTACGGAAACGATAGGGAGAGAGGGAGGGTGAGTGAGGGAGATGCAGAAATGCTGAGGGAAGAGCAGGATGATGATGTACATAATCTCAACATGCTATCATGGAACAGCAGCCATGATTAGTGTAGTCAGATTACAGAGGTGAACACAAGGACAGGTGGGATCAACCAGGTATTCTACAACATAGAAAAGGCCAACTGACACTGCAAAACGACTATGCTATATATCATGTCTTAAAAGGGACAGGAGCTTTTTTTTAGGGTTACAACCACTTTAATACAAAAGTTTATGTTTAGAAAAAAAAAAAAAAAAAAAAAGGAGAGATTTTTATTTTATTTTACTGGAAGATTTAGAAAACAGCTCCAGCCCAGTTCTGAAAAATCTTTGTATAGATTCAGATCAATTGGCCAATGAATTTTTGACTGAAAACAAATATGCTCAAAGTGATTAGAATCAAATGGAAGGATTATAAATCTAAATATTCAGCCCACATATTTGGACCTTCTTACAGCAAGTAACAAAATGAATCAATAAGATCTACTAAATGTAAGCAATACAATAAGTCTTGTATAATTTGCAAACAAACTATGAAATCACAATCAACTCATCTGATGCAGACAGAAATTGGTGATTATGGATAACACCCAATATTAGAAGTTGTTTCTAGATATACTAAAACAAAGACTGATATGAAAAGATTTCTCCAGAAGAAAGAAAAAAGAATGAATCCTCCAGAATGAATTTCTGGAACAGGATGCCAAATGGAAAATGCAAGCTGTTTGGTGGATGTTACTATAGTAATCATAACATAGCCATTACCAGGATAATGGTGATTCCTGGCAGTCTATTGATAAGCATCCCCATGATCCAGGCATTAAAACCGTTGAGACCTTTTTAGAGGAAAGAGTGTGCATCTACAACGTTTTATAAAAATATACAACCAAAAATACTATTTTACATGCCATGAGCACACATTCCTCTACACTTATTAAAAGCATTCCATACAGTCAATATCTAAGTTGGAAAATGTCACTGATGACTTTGAAACTAAAACACAAATTTAATTGTTTCCTATAGTAGCTTTTTGTCATTAGACAACATATGCAAGGACCCATGGAGAGGCAACTTTGATGGGTCTGTTTTGAAGAGTGAAACCCGGTGGCTTTATCTACCTAAGGCCACACAACCACCTGGCCTCAATGAAACCTTCCTATGAGGAATACATGGCATACAGTATATTAGTATGCACTTGATTGGTCTTGTGTCATAATTAATGCAAACTATAAATAGTTTTGTTTCATGGTGCACTAATCAAAGGGTGTCACCCATGTAATAGGGTATCTCCATTTTTAAGACAGTCTGGTGTGGGTCCATATGGACATGGATGCCGTGATAAAAACGTACATTCCCAAAAAAAAATTTAAAAAATTGTGGTACTGAAATCACATACAGTACCTGTGTTGCATATGCCATGAGCTACAGTTATATTTATATACCTAAACTGTTAAAATATACAAACATGTTTCATTTGAAATGCACTAATTGCCATCCATAGGTCTATGAGAAATAAAAAAAAAAAAAAAATCAGCTTATATTTAGGTAATGACATAATTGACTATCTATGGTCATGTCCACATATGGTCAATGGTTTAATCTGGAATACCCACACCCTTTTATTTACTGTATATCAGATAGACATGTCCAGAACAGAAAATGTGTTTAGTTTAGCTTTGGATAGATTTATTATGTTACTAGTTTTGTTTCGTTGATTGTTCATTCAGTTTTATTTGCTTTCAAATAATTTCAACTTTTCGGACAGATGAGATTTTGAATTGTATTGAAAATATCGATCCTCCCAGTCGCCAAATTCATAAAAACCATGACTCATCTGCTGTCAGCTGGATTCCCAGCTTACAGTGCAGAGCTTTTTTTTTTATATCACAACACCAGATTCTGTGCCCTGTCCAAATGTTCCCCTGATCTTCCAGGACTGGCGTGCACTCAAATAAATGTGATGATGCCACTGACTTTACCTTGAGGATTCAACTTGCTAAATGAAATAACAGCTACAAAGTTAAAAATAAAAGAAGCTGCACTGCTCCAAGTCCCAAGCTTGCTTCTCAGGCCCCTCACTTATCCAGGTGCTGGTTAATAAAGAGCTAATCCAGATCAGTAAAGGTAAAGTACAAAACCACACTCCATAAAAGTCATCCCATTGAGTTTAATCAATGAAGCTGGCTTCCAACGAAAGTCCCCACCCTTGTTTTCTTTACTACGCTTGTTTGCTGCTGATCCTGGTCTGTCCACATTTCTGAAATTGCCTGTTGACTTTATACCATACTCTGGTTTTGCCCTGCTAAGCCACCAGCTACACATGTGTGCCCAAGGGGCCACAGCCTGGTGTATCCACCAGCAAAGTCCTACACTCTTGAGGTGCTCTGGTGAAGATCTGAGTGCATGACACTGTGCCCTGGCCCCTTTTAATGCTCACAGCCTCTAAACATGCAGAGGGTTCACTATCTAGTTTGCTCATGACAGAGTCTTGCAGATTACACTGGGAGAGCAGCTCTCTGGGTGACAGTAGCTCCCAATACACTGAGTCAAGTTGACTGTGAAGTCCCACTGGGCTACTGAGACACAGAGTGGAATCTGAAAGTCAAACTGACAGCTAAGCCCTGTCTATTACATCAAGACTGCTGCTCTGTGTAATCTGTAGGGGAGGGATGTCAGTTTGAAAGCAAACGTTAACTAATAGGCCATTAATTGTTTTACCGGTACAAGCTTTTCTCTTATTTTATCAACCATCTGCCGCAATGGAACCACAGCACTGCCAAAGCGCTATATCCCTAGACAACAATCTACAGAGCGCTTCAGAAGCTGGGCAGCTAGTAAACTCACAGCTTATAAACTAGAACTAAATCAATCATCAGATGAATGTATGCAGCTCACAGTCATATGACAAGATGTGAAATGCACAACCATAGGCTTACTAATTCTGCCTTCATTTTGGATATTTAAAAAGCTCTAATCAAGTTAAATTAGATGGACTTTCTGACCTTAGGACAGCTATTCACTATTAGGAGTTCACTAATAGATTTTGCTTCTGTTTCGCCCCGAGTTATACTTTGACAAGAAAGATGCTAAAAGATTATTTTTTAAAATGTTCGAGCCACTGGAAAATACCATGACTAATACGTAAAGTAGTTCAGTAATATCATATTTTCAAAAATTGCATCTAAATGTTAGTGTTTGCTAAATGGTAAAGAGTTTGGTTATGCAAAAAATGCCCCCAATGATTAAAATACAGACTGAAATGGTTAAACTGCATGTACTGAAATATAAATGCTGTACTGGAGGAGGATCGTCAACACTAATCCCAAGGCTCTTCACCAAAAGGTTTTTAAACGGTGGCAACTATGATCACCAGATGGCGATAAAGATTTTTTTTTTAAGTAAACTGTGTACTGTATCCTATTATGTAGACACGTTTTACTTGTGTTTACATTAAAGATTTTATTTAAAAGATCTCCAATCATTACAAACTCAAAACAAATTTAAGCTGTATGCACTTGGTAATAAAAATAATATACCATACCACAGAGGAGAGTAAATTCATCCACTGAAGAGATGCAGATAGGGCGAGTATCAAGCTTCATTGTGTGTGTATGTCCAGAACCTTGATAAGCAGGATGTCAAATAATGACTAGGGATGAGACTTATGCCGCGTATAAAAAAAAAAAAAAAAAAATCACGCATGCTCAGAATCAAGTATGAGACGGAAGCGCTCAGTCTGGTAAAACTAGCGTTCGTAATGGAGATAGCACATTCGTCACATTGTAAATTTTTGGATCTTTAAAGGTAGCGCATTCTTTTGTTCTTTATACTGTTAGAAGAATTAATTTGTTTTGCTGCTGATATTCACACAGAGTTCTGACAAACGTATTTCTTTATTTCTCATGATCGCCTGGATAATCATTTTTGTTTTTAAAGCCATATCTCCATAATAATGTTTAGAATTATTTTTATAGTCATTTTTTTCTCAAGATCTCCTATTTTTTTTATTATTTTTAAATTATTGTATCTTTTATCTTACATTATCTTGTATTTTTAAAGCTCAAAAAGGTTGGCTGTTGTCCCTTGTTAATTTGACATTGTATTTTTGAAAGGTACCTGCCTACTCACAAACTGTCCTTTTTGAAGAAAAACACATAGGCAAGTATTTTCATATAAAAAAAAAATCTCCATTTATTCTGGCTCATAACAAAATAAAGAGGAAGTAAACGCTGGGGAAACTGCTTGTATTTGCAAATCCTTTGTACCCCAGGGCACACATCAACTCTTTGTAACTAAAAATTGGTAGCCTGAGAAGTACATATAATAGGGAGCACAATCTGGTCCACAGGACTCCCAGAGATCAGGAACAGCAACAGATGCCATATGTCCCCAGGCTGTGGTACTACCACAGCCTGCGTATTCTGTCAAACCAGACTGAACCCAGGCCATTACTTTCATGTCTTCCTTGCAGCCTTCCCTCCACGCTTTCCTACAGCCTTCCTTGGAGGCTGTGGCTCTGGAGGTGGACTTGTTGCAGGAGGAGGAGGAGGAGGATGGGCGAGAGCACATAAGTGCATTTTCTCACTAATTTAGCCCCTCAACCACTTCTGAAGGGCCTGAAAAATAATATTCTCATACATGAAGCGTTGGCCATCCTTCATTTCCTGCAATTTTGCAGCTACATAGCAACCATAGGCCCCTTCAGCATCGGGGGGTTTTCAGGGCCACATTAGCGTCCTTAATGAAGCCCAGTACTGCCTCCTCCATGTTACTCCCCTTCCTGGCCTTTTTTGTTGTAAGGCAGAGGGGAGGCACCTGGGATTGGGTGAGGCTACTGGGCCTGGCCACCTCCTGGCTGACACTTACCCCCGCCTCCTCCTGTCTGCCACATTCCAAAGCCTCGTCCTGGCTGAGGTCTTCCTGTGTATGAAAAAGGGACATAGTTTTAGTTTTTGGTTCATCACACACAATTTTCAGCTCATGACTGTTGCAAATTGAATGTTAATAGAAAAGACTATCATTCTGAGCCTAGCATTTTTCATTCTTGTCTGAATCATTTTTGGCCCCTACTGTCTATTGATATGTCAAACACATTTTGTTCAATCATTCATTTGTTATCAATAACAACATCTAGTTAACAACAATAATTTTCAGACAATAAATATGTTCAATAATACTATACCTGGCTCCAGCTGGGCTCCTCAACTTCTTCCAGGATGGAAGGCCCAGGTTGGTCCTCAGAAGCCTCAGCTGGGGTTGAGGGAAGGGTGGATGGAAGTGTAGAAAGTGATTCCCTAGCTTCAATCTAGTTTTCCAGAAACCGTATCCTGTTGTAGTACCACAGACTGGGTACATACACATCCTTTGCTGCTGCTCCTGATTTCATGGAAGTCTGGACCTTATTAAGCTACTTCCTATATGTGCTTCTCAAGCTACCAATTTTCTTATCCACAAATTTGATGTCTGCGTCAGGGACCTGCGTCTTCACAAATTGCAGCAGTTTCTCCAGCGATGCCTTCCTAGCTGGTTTATTTCGATATAAGGGGTTTTTAACCTCCCACAAATTTCTCATATCCCTGTATATGTCTATGAACTGGCCCATGAATTCCGGGTCTTTGAATTGTTTCATATTTGCTGCAAGACAAAACACAAGACAAAAACACTAATACCAGACTAACCTCTCCTAATCTTATCTCAATATAGACCTCAATCTCAAATCAGTATAGGCCACTGATGTCCCAAGTTAAAATGTTACCTTCATTCTCACGATCGGCACTTCCACTCACAGATCATACATACGACACACGCGTGTTAGCTCTATATACACTGCGCATGTGTGAAACTCCGCCCGCGTCACCTGCCCCTGACGTTCTTTCTAGAATATTCCCCGCCCCTTCTCTTTCGTTGCAGTGGGAGAGGAACATGGCGGAGACACAGCAGGTGCGTAATAACAGTAACGAGGAGGAGGAAAGCCCAGAGCAAGAAACGTCCCGATCTAGGAGGAGATTTAAGGCCTCAAATATGGCCTTTGTAGAAATGGTGGACATCTTGAAGAGGGCCGACTATGACGGGAAGTATGGACCTTACCTAAACCCAAATGTGAGAAAGGCAAAGATCATGTCTAAAGTTGTAAAGAGTCTGCACAGGAATTTTGGGGTATGACGATCCAAGGAGCAATTGAGGAAACGCTGGTCAGACCTGAAATTGAGGGAGCAGAATCAGTACAGAAGGTTCAAGAAAGTGCTTCTAAAAAAGTAAGTACTTGTCATGTGTTCCTATTATTATTATTACTTGCATGCTGCTCCATGTGCTTTTCTTTACTGTTGTACAGTTTAAAATGGCTATTTTCATGTTTATGGGCACAGTAATCGGTCGTAGGAAACATTGTTCGTTTGCCAACTAAATACGATGTTTTGGGCAGATACAGGGTTAACTGCATTTGGTCATGCTAATTTGTATTAAAAGAAGTTTAGGACATTGTTGTCTAAATGTGTTTGAAACTAGAAAGAATTGAAAACTTGATTCAGTGTAATGTAAGGAGAGGACACTCAGCAGCTGTTTACACATCTGGACTCAGGAGCACTAGTGTGGGACACAAGAACAAACTTTTTAGGGTGTCCCACATGTACTCCAGTGGATACTTGGGGTGTCTCCATGTGTGAAACTTGTCCAAAAAAGGTAAGTATTCCAGCTTTGGTAAGGGGAAAAAAAAATCATGTCTTCAGCCTGGAACTCTGCCAAAACAGACAATTGTACCCCACTTCCAAGCAATGTTTCATATTCCTATTTCTGGCCACAAATATCTGTGTGCTAAGTATACCTTTTTTCATTCGCATAGGGGAGAAAAGACTCCGGACATCTGAGGACACCAGGAACCCCCCCCCCCCACCTCCTGAAGAAGGGGAACAAAGGACACCACAACCAGAGGATGTGGAGGAAGGAGAGCTGCTTGAAATTGTCACAACAGGTGAGTGTCTGAGACCACAGATTCAGGTAATAGAGGTATGCCTGCATATTTATAATACATGGTGTGTATTTATTCTTTTAGGTGATGTGCATGTTGTGGAAGAACAATCTCCTCAATTTACGAGTGACAGTGCACAAAGGCTAATCCAGGACATAATGTTTTGTAGTCAGGATTTAGACATCATAAAGCAAATGACATAGAACAAAAACTGAAGAACATGATTGATGTACTAGGACAAATCTAAATAACAAAATGACACAATTTTCTATTTTTGGTGACCAATTTTTTATAACTAATTTTTGACTCATTTTCAAAGCCAAATTTTGAAGATGCACACAGTGTGTCAACATGTGCTATCTGCCATAAGGGGAGATCAATGTATGCGTTTTGTGGGTGTAACCCCTTCCACGTAACTCAAATTAGAGAAGTGGTTGCACCCCCAAAACACGTCCATTGATCCCCCATGATGGGAGATAGCACATGTTGACATTAGGCATGGGATCAGGAGGGAAATCCCCAGTTTGACTCCCAATTTGTGTGCATCTTCAAAATTTGGCTTTTACAAGGGTGACATCATCCTATCTGATGAAGGCAATATCAACACCTTTTTGACACTATAATGTCTGATATTGCCTTCAGTTTTTCAATGTTGAACTTTGTAAGTTCCCGAGTTGTGTATCTTATGTTTTGAAACCTGCCTGTTTATGTACTAAAACAATATTTTCAAGGTAAAACTTTAAAAAAAAAAAAAAAAAAATCTTGTTTTTATAAAGAACAAGTTTTACAACGCACATGTGAATGTGCACGGAGTAAAAGGTTTTATACTCAACAATGTGTGGCTTCTTCTTTCAATGCTCAATACCAGTTTTTGTATTAAGTTGGTGTTTACAGTGACAATGGGTGCTATTTAATAATTGAAAAACCACTTGGCACTACAAGTGTACTAGGAGAACCTTGGAGACAGCTAAAACACAAGCAGTAAATCAAAATCAAGAAATTTTTCAGATCAAATTTTTTTTAATATCTAAAATAATTACAAATGTGCTGGCACAGCAATGGCCCCCCTACCCGTAAAATAATCAACATATTTTTGACGCACTTCACGGGCACTTTGGGGGGCAAGCCAGGACGGCCAGCATCCAGGGCCATCATTGTAGTTTCTGGAAGTCCAGCCTCTGGCCCAACTGAGGCAACATAATTCGGAGCATTTCTCTTTAAAAAGTTGTGAAGTATGCAGCATGCTAGAACTATGTGGTTCAGTTTGTACTCCACCATATTTATTGCCGTAAGAAATAGGCGTAACTGGCTGGCCATTATCCCAAAGGCATTCTCCATGACTCTTCTGGCTCTGGCCAGCCATTAATTAAAAACCCTCTTCTCCGGGGCGAGGGTCCTCTGGGGGAATGGCCTCATCAGGTGATCACCCAGACCAAATGCTTCATCAACGATAAAAACAAATGGGAGTCCTTCCACGTTCTCTTCCGCAGGTGGCAATCCCGAGCCACCACTCTGGAGTGTTGTGTAGAACTCCATCTGGGCAAAGACTCCACCATCTGACATCCGGCCATTCATCCCCACGTTTACATAGAGAAACTCGTATGTCGCCAACACCACCGCCATCAACACAATACTATGAAACCCCTTATAGTTAAAATAATATGACCCCGAGTAGGGTGGTGGGACGATGTAGACGTGCTTCCCATCAATTGCCCATCCACAGTTGGGAAAGTCCCAACACAGAGCAAATTGGAAAGCCACAGTCTGCCATTCCTGTGGCGTTGAAGGAAACCATGGAGTCAAAAAGGAAAAAAAAAAAAAAAATTAGTACTTTTGCACATAACATTGCAAGCTAATTAGACACAAACATTCTTGGCCAACATCAGTATAACATTTATTTTAAGGAGTATTTAAAGACAAAAATATAAGGTCCACTTATCAGATTTCTAACCCCCTCTAATGGCCCATTGGAAACATTTTAGGGGGGAGGGTTATAAATGACTTTGGACCCAAAAAAAGCCTCTGGCACTCTGCCTGAATTTAAGGACAACAATAACATTTGGACACATTTTAGGGGGTGTTTAGGGTAAAGCACTACAATGGAGCTGACAATATACATTGTTAAGTGACTAGGCTAGGTGTGTATGGGCCCAGGATAGCACGGGGAGGTTAGTGAAGGCAAATATGCATGAAGGACAAAAAAGGAGCATTAAAAGCTTACAGCATGCATGGGCACAAAGGGGACATTCACAGCATATTACAATCATGGTAATTAGGGAATGATGAAAGAAATACAAAAACATTAGCATACATTAAATACATAGAATGTACCCTAATATAGTCCTTCTGCAGAACCTGTATGATGGCAGAACAGGTCACTGGAATAATGATCCCCAGAGCCTGGGGGGAGATGCCTGTAGAATTCTCCCCGTCGCCAAGTACCGCAGTGTGGTGAATAGCCTCTGCTCCAGAGTGATGGCTTGCCGCATGCAGGTGTCCTGCTTCGTAATATAAGGGGACAGCAAAGCCAACAGACGGTGAAAAAGGGGGTCCGTCATCTGGACAAAATTCCTGAAATCATCAGGGTTATTCTCCTGGATCTCCCACAGCAAAGGCATATGAGAGAATTGGTCACACGGGAGGAACCAATTCTTGGTCCATGAACTCCTCCCCATCCAGTCCATGGACTGGGCTTGGGTCAAAGCAAGAACCCCAACACCAAGCCCCCGCATAGCACAAACTCTACGATGAGTACGTACCTGCAACATGGCTTCAAAACGGTCAGCTGGTCAGAACGAACTAACAGAACGCACTGAAGAACAGACAGGCCTGTGAAGAGCGAGCTAAAAAAAAAAAAAAAAAAATCAGAAAAAGAGCGGACAAGAATGCAGTGAAAAACAGATACGAACTGACTACACGCACTGAAAACCAGATACAAACCCACAAGCACAAACTGAAGAGCAGTAACGGACTGAAAAGCACAAGTCTGAAAAGTGCGAATCGTCTCTCACCAAACTTCTACTAGCACAGGATAAACACGAGATTAGCAGAAGGAGCCCAAAGGTTGGCGCACTGGCTATTGAACTTCCGTTCTCTAGTCCCATCGTACGTCAGCGCGTTCTTGACGGTCGGAATTTGGTGTGACCGTGTGTATGCAAGACAAGCTTGAGCGGAATTCCGTCCAAAAAACAATCCAAGATTTTTCCAAAGGAAATTCCGCTCATGTGTACGCTGCATTAGATTTGAGGCAAATCTTGTGGATTCAAGATTCTAAAACCTGATTTGGGAAAAATGCAGGTTTGGGGAAAAAAAATGTATTAACCATAATGCACTGCATGGCCTTAGCACTATGGGCAGTAGGCTTAGGAGGCATAATAAAGAGGCTTTTGATAAGCAAGCCCTCATACTATAAAATGGCGGGCATAGAGCAGCCATAGTGTCAGTGTACTGGGAGCTACTGGGCGAAAGGATAGGGAAAGCTGACAAAACTGCATAGGGAATGATTAGTGTCAGAAAACTGTACTTAAATTCAGATTGCTAGCTTTTTGAGTGATCAATCCCTTTGCTACCTTTCTGTTTCTGTTATGGTATTATTGTGGGCTTATTGGTCTTTCAATTTTTTTTTCAGTTGATTTAATGTCAGCAGTCACTTTTTTGTTTTGGGGTCAGTTTTCAATTGCTTTAGTGGAATTTTGATCTTTTTGTTATGTTTTATTTTAGGTAAAGCTGCTTTTAAAAAAGGCGATGCTAAAAAGGGGACTTTGATTTCAAGTGTGTTATTTTGGGTATTTATTTTGTTTTAGGTTTCTTGATTTTTCTTTTTCCAAAGCAGCTCTGTAACTCCCATGTGGCATCTTTTCTTATGAGGATTCCTCTGGCGATTCCCCTTCTTGGACGTGGAGTAAGGTGATAAGGTGATATGGAGGAGTGACCTGGAAATCCTGGGAGAGAGGATACCATATCTCAGCAACCACGGGATACTTACCAAGAGGACGGCATTGGGATCTTAAAGTGTCTGTCACCCCTGCATGGGTATTGGGAGCCGGTGAGTGGGGAGCCAAAAGGGGGAGCACAGAAGTCACGGATATTCTCCTCTGTGGGCACTACAGTCACTAAAGCTCTTGGAACTCTGTCATGATATTTACATTTTGGGAATATATCACTTTTGAATAGACTTTTTGCATTTTGTATTTTCACTTCATTTGGATTTTTATTTACTATTTTTTATTATTTATTATTTTTTATTATTTTTTCCTCTATTTTTCCGATTGGATTGCATTTGTCATTTACTTCTGGAACACGTTGGACTCATCACAAGAGTTGCACAGTTTATATATAGTAGTAGCACCTAGTGGTCATCACTTGCAACTGACCAATATCTCACACTTGTTATTATATGTGAATGAATTATATGTGTATGGGGTGTTTTCATCACTTTTTTTGGACTCACAATTTTTTATGGTATTAATCCATTTATGAGTTATTGCACTTTTTCACCCTTTGCGTATGGTATATACTTATGGTATTAATCCATTTATGAGGTATTGCACTTTTTCACCCTTTGCGTATGGTATATATTAATCAATATACTATTCATTATAATATCCTTATCAGTATTTACTGTAACCACTTATATACCCCCCACAAGGTAGCGCCATACCCCCATTTACATTCAATTGAGGAATTTGGCCTATTTTCTGGGCTCGTACCTCTCCAAAACCAACTACCCCAAATTAAAGTAGCAAGTCAAATAAAATATCTGGGTATCAATATAACAAGAAACCCAGGATAATTCATAGATGGAAATCTGGTTCCACTTGTGAAAAAACTGAAGCAGAAATGTCAGGTGTGGAGCCGTTTGCCTCTCTCGGTCGCCGGGCGCTGCAACTTGATCAAGATGGTCTGGTTGCCCCAAATTCTATATATTCTCCACAACTCTCCAGTATGGATTCCCAAGCACTGGTTTAAAAGATTGGATAGTGTGTTTAGAGAGTTAATTTGGAAAAATGGGGCGGCAAGGATCAGATTGCAGACGCTGCGACGCCGGGCAGGGTGGCATGGCTGTCCCGGACCCACGATGCTACTTTTTAGCATCTCAAGTGCAGCATATGGAGGGCAGTAATAGAGGGGGGGGTATAGGTGCAGGATGTAATATCTTGTTGAATGACACTAAACACGACACAATTGTAGAGGCCATGGGGGCAGATTCATTTGTTACCAAATGCCCTACCACCCAGTTGATGGTTAAAGTCTGGGTACACGTTAAAAAATTACTGGGATACACTGGCTTTGCGGAGCTCTCCCCACTATGGGATAACAACCTCAAAGAGCTTAAAAAAATGGGAAGTATTGAAGAATGGGACCGTCGGGGTATTCACTGTCTGTTCACTGTTATACAAGGCAGGGAGGTTAAAATCATTTCAAGAATTGGTAGTAGAATACGCGATCTCCAATAGGTCATTTTACAGGTACTTGCAAATTAGGCATGCCTTAGAGGCACAATTTGGTGGGAAAACACCAGTATGGTGTGAAATGTCCTCTTTAAGAAATGCCGTATCTACGAAAGGCCTAATTTCTTTCATATATGGTAGTCTGAATGTAACAGCTCAGGAGGGTAGGGTGGAAAATAAAAATAGGATTAAATGAGAGGCAGATGTCGGTCCACTGTCGGATGACCAGTGGGAATATGTTCTGTCTCTGGGGCCCAGGATCACCCTCTCCCCCTCACAAGTGGTCTCTCACTTCTATTTTTCTTATAGGTCACCACTGAAGTTGTTTAGGTTCGGCAAGAAGCCTGATGCGAAATGTCAAAGATGTGGAGAGGTGCTGTATTTGGCCAATAAGGCATAAAGTGACGATTTGCATGCCTCTGCTCACTGTCCTCAAATGAAAAGTAATTCCTCTTATTTTTAGGATATGTGATGGAATGAGACATGCAAATAATTTCTGTTTTAAGAATGCATTACTGTGTTAACCCCTTGCTGACCAGCCGCTGTCATTATACGGTGGCAGGTCGGCTCTCCTGCGCGAATCGCCGTAGCTGTATGGCCGCTCGCGCTGGCACGAGCATGCCCGCGAGTCGGGCGGACTTGATGTCTGCCGGCGACCCGCGATTGCCTAATAGAGAGACAGAACGGAGAACTGCCTTTGTAAACAAGGCGATTCCCTGTTCTGACAGGTGACATGACAGGGATCTACTGTTCCCAGTGACCGGGAACAGTGATCTCTGTCATGTTCCAGTAAACCCATCCCCCCTACAGTTAGAACACACCTAGGGGACACATTTACCCCCTTGATCGCCCCCTAGTGTTAACCTCTTCCCTGCAGTGACATTTATACAGTAATCAATGGATATTTTTAGCTCTGTATAAATGTCAATTGTCCCAAAAAAAGTGTCAAAAGATTCAGATTTGTCTGCCGCAATGTCGCAGTCCAGCTAAAAATTGCAGATCGCCGCCATTACTGGTAAAAAAAAAAAATACTAATAAAAATGCCATAAATCTATCCCCTATTTTGTAGACACTATAACTTTTGCACAAACCAATCAATATACGCCCATTGCCAAAAATATGTAGAAGAATACATATTCGCCTAAACTGATGAATACATTTTTTTTTTTTGGATGTGTATTATAGCAAAAAGTAAACAAAATTTTTTTTTCTAAATTGTTGCTCTTTGTTTATAGCCCAAAAAATAAAAACCACAGAGGTGATCAAATACCACCAAAAGTAAGCTCTATTTGTGGGAAAAAAAAGGACATCAATTTGGTTTGGGTGCATCAGTTAAAGTGACGCAGTGCCGTATCGTAAAAAATGGCCTGGTCATTAAGGGGGCAAACCCTTCCGGGGCTGAAGTGGTTAAACACTGATTAGAGTGAGGGCTTTCTGATTGATTTAGTCCCTTTTCCCATAACCAGAAAGAGATGGGGGTGGGGAAACCCTCTGCACCCTATAAAAGTGATCAGCTGTTTTACAACCACACAGCTTTCCTATACATTAACCTCTTTGTGTTCAGGGAATTTTCTAAATTTTTACAAAAAATGTCAAAATCTGCATTTTTTTTTTCTAGAGGCCTACTTAGAACCCCTAAATAATTATATTTTTTCTGAAAACAGAGGGCGACAGTTGCAATTTTTTAGTATGACATAATCTTCCAATCATTGCACAGCTGTTTCTCAAACACATATTTTGGGGAAAAAAATACACCTAAGTGAATTTTAGTGCACACAAACACAATATAATACAAAACATTTTGGTATTTTTTGGCAAGATGGGAGTTTCGTTGAATAGATACCGTATTTTTCGCTCCAAAATAGGGAGAAATGCCTGTGCATCTTATGGAGCAAATACTGACCAGGCCCCCCCTGTCGTTGCCGCCGCCGCTATGTCACAATACAGGGCGGTCACCTCCCACGAGTGCCAGGCGATCTCCTATCACTCACAGAAGACAGAGCAGCCTCAGCGGCCAAATAGAGTACAGGCAGACAGGCGAAAGAGATGAAGTCCTCGCTAGTCGCCAGGTACAGGTCAGGCTGTATTTAATGGACACAGGTAACGCTGCATTTAATGGACACAGGTCAGGCTGCATTTAATGAACACAGGTCAGGCTGCATTTAATAGGCACAGGTCAGGCTGCATTTAAATTGGTATTGATCAGGCTGCATTTCATGGGACAGATCAGGCTGCATTTCATTGGCACTGGTAAGGCTACATTTAAGTGTCACAGGTCAGGCTGCATTTAATTGGCACAAGTCAGGCTGCATTTCATGGGCACTAGTAAATATTTTAGTACACCATTCGGGTCAGAATATATTTTTTCTTGTTTTCCTCCTCTAAAACCTAGGTGCGTCTTATGGTCAGCTGTGTCTTATGAAGCGAAAAATATGGTAGATACCAAATTTGTAAGGACTAAAAAAGGTACATGCCTGTAAAGTGGCAAAAAAAATGATACCATAAATTTTTCACAGGGGATTCTTTAAAAGCTTTTACAGGTTGTCAATTTAGGGTTAACCATACATTTTGACCCTAGGATTATTGATCTTACATAGTTACATAGTTGGTGAGGTTTAAAAAAGACACAAGTCCATCAAGTCCAACCTATGTGTTTGCTTTTATGTCAGTATTACATTGTATATCCCTGTATGTTAAGGTCGCTCAGGTGCCTATCTAATAGTTTTTTATATTATCTATGCTCCCTGCTGAAACCACTGCTTGTGGAAGAGAATTCCACACTCTTACCGCTCTTACAGTAAAGAACCTTCTACGCAGTTTAATGTTAAACCGCTTCTCTTCTAATTTTAGTGAATAGCCGCCTTCTTTTTAATTTTTTCTTTCGCGGAAACGTTTTATTCCTATTGTGGGGTCACCAGTACGGTATTTGTACATTGAAATGTCCCCTCTCAAGCGTCTCATCTCCAGAGAGAACAAGTTCGGTGCTCGTAATCTTTCCTCATAACTAAGGTCCTCCAGTTCTTTTATTAGCTTTGTTGCTCTTCTCTGGACTCTCTCCAGTTCCAGCATCCTTCCTGAGGACTGGTGCCCAGACCTGGATGGCATAATCCAGGTGTGGCCAGATCAGAGTCTGGTATAGTGGGAGAATTATGGTTTTATCTCAGGAGTTAATCCCCTTTCTAATGCATGCCAATATTCTGTTGGCTTTGCTTGCAGCAGCTTGGCATTGCATGCCATTGCTGAGCCTGTCATCTACTAGGAGCCCCAGGTCCTTTTCCATCCTAGATTCCACCAGAGGTTCTCCCCCTAGATCTCACACAATGTTTTTACTTTTTTATCATTAAACAAAGGTGCTAAAATGTGCCTTATGTGATAACATTGTCAAGTGACTAGCTCTCTTTATGGAGACATGAGACCATGCTTGATTACCTGCTTCCCCAGCCACAGTAATATGGGAATAACTGATCTGCAATCAGAAGTGACTAAATACTTGTCACTTCCAGCCTCGTTGCTTACAGAGGAATTCAAGGAACAGATGTGCCTCCTGTGCTCACCCTTTGGCCAGTTTACCTTGGTTCCAAGCTCCCTGTAACAAGGTATTACTGCAGGCAGGGGTGGGATCACTTTTACTAAACAGCCAATTGCTAGCTGAATAAAATGATACTCAGCTACAGCCATGAGCTTGTTTTAACCACTTGAAGTCTGGAAGATTTTAAAATGGCCTATAAATGACAAGTGGTTGAAACTTAAAGCCAGCAAAAGAAAGTACAGACCAGCTCATGCTACTGCCACACCATAGCACTTACAAATGGGTTGGAAAAGGATTACATTATAATAGAACATACTCCAGGTGCGGTGGGACCAGAGTCTTGTATATACAGTATGTGTATATCGTTTTTACAAAGACATTCCTTGCACCTGTAAGTGGTTTACAGGTGCAAGGAATGTCTTTTTGAGAAAGAATCTTGGATATGTTGACAACCGAGGAAGTGAACTGCTTGCCATCTAGATAAAGGAAGGCCTGTGTATATGACGTATCTGGATTTTGCAAAGGCATATCTGATACAGTTCCCCACAAACATTTACTTTACAAACGGAGATCTATTGGCATGGACCATAGGGTATGTACCTGGATTGAAAACTGGCTACAGAGGCAGGTCCAAAGGGTGGTAATAAATAGCAAGTACTCAGAATGGGCCGATGTGGTAATGGGGTCAACCAGTGATCTGTCCTGGGACCAATTCTGTTTAATTTATTCATAAATGATCTAGAGGATGGGATAAATAGTTCAATATCAGTATTTGCAGATGATACAAAGCTAAGCAGGGCAATAACTTATGTGCAGGATGTGGAAACTTTAAAAGAAGACCTAAACAAAATAATGGGGTGGGAAATTTGGGTGCTAAAAATATGACCGCAAGTTACACGATAGGGGGAAAACCTCTGGGGGAACCCAGGATGGAAAAGGATGTGGAGGTCCTAATAGTTGACAGGTTTAGCAATGGCATGCAATGCCAAGCTGCTGCAAACAAAGCCAACGGAATATTAGCGTGTGTTAAAAAGGGGATTTACTGCACAAATAAAATGATAATTTTCCCACCCTGAACTTATTCTCTCTGAAAGAGAGACACTTGAGAGGGGATATGATAGTGATATACAAATACTGTACCTTACTGGTGACCCTAGCATAGGGAAAAACTTTTCAGTGAAAGGAAGTTTAAAAAGACACCTGGCCATTCACTGAAATTGGAAGAGAAGCGGTTTAACCTTAATCTGCGTAGAGGGTTCTTTACTATCAGAGCGGAAAGGATGTGGAATTCTCTTCCACAAGCTGTGGTATCAGCAGGAAGCATCGGTAGTTAAAAAAAAAAAATACTAGATGAGCATCTTAACGATCACAACATACAGGGATATACAATTTAATATTGACATAAACACATGCACACACACCACAGGTTGAACTGAATGGACTGGTGTCTTTTTTTCAACCATTCCGACTATGTAACCCTCTACCCCATCAAAGAATATATATCATAAAAAATACACTCAATATGTGCCTGTCTACCACTACTTAGATATATTTATTTACAAAATACTGTACATATTGTTCTGACATAATACACAGCATGTTATTGAGATCTAATTATAATGTCCCATGTCATAAAGAGTGTATCCTTCATATGATTTAAACACAGGATCCAGGGATGCAAAGCAAGGGTGGTAATAACTGAGCCACTGTGCTAGGTCTAAGGTCGTTTTGAAGCTTAATACATTAAAATCACATTGCTCTTACAATTACTATGAACTGGTTGTTGGTAAATGTTTTGTTAAAGCATCACTGTATATGATTTATTATATGCTCCTTGTTTTTTTTTTTTATTCCGTCCTGTCAACATCTTGTGCAATAGCTGGAACCAGGGGCAGACTGACCACTCGGTCCGTTCAGCCATGGTCCGAGGGCCTGGTTGCTGAAGGGGGCCTGCCAACTCCACCTGCTGCAACTCTCAGGGCTCCTGGGGGCCCCCTGCGACCATCTTTTCTGGTCCACTCGGGCCCCAATGCTGCCTCGTAAGGTAAGAGGGGAGGGCGAGCGCTGCTGGATAATACAGAGCAGGGATGTCCCGCTTACATCCGATGTCCCGCCTCCTGGCTCCTTTGACAGATGTCACACTGGTCCAATGCCGGGGGACATGTGACATCTATCAGGCAAGACAACGGACGGCATTGGCAGCTAGGTGTTACAGCGGGAGATCTGTGTGATCCGGCGTCTCTCCTCTCTAACCCCCATGCACTGATCAGGCTGCATTGAGAGGCACAGGTGCTGAGGCTGCATTCATGGGCACTGGTGGTGAGGCTGGATTCATGGGCATTAGTGGTGAGGCTTGGTTCATGGGCACTAGTGGCGAGGCTGCATTCATGGGCACTAGTGGTGAGGCTGCATTCATGGGCACTGGTGAGGATGCATTCATGGGCACTGGTGAGGCTGCATTAGGGGCACGAGTGAGGATGCATTTATGGGCACTGGTAAAGCTGCATTAATGGGCACTAGTGAGGCTGCATTCTTGGGCACTGGTGAGGCTGCATTGAGTGGCACTGATCAGGCTGCATTCATGGGCACAGCTGAGGTTGCATTGAGGGGCACTGGTGAGGCTGCACTGATGGGCACTGGTGAGGCTGCATTGAGGGGACGCTGGTGAGGCTACATTGATGGGCACTGGTGAGGCTGCATTGATGGGCACTGGTGAGGCTGCACTGATGGGCACTGGTGAGGCTGCACTGATGGGCACTGGTGAGGCTGTGTTGATGGGCACTGGTAAGACTGCACTGTGGTGCACTGGTGAGGCTGCATTCAGGGGCACTGGTGAGGCTGCATTGAGGGGCACAGGTAAGGCTGCATTGATGGGCACAGGTGAGGCTGCACTGATGGACACTGATGAGGCTGCATTAATGGGCATTGGTGAGCCTGCATTGATGGGCACTGGAGAGGCTGCACTGATGGGCACTGGTGAGGCTGCATTGATGGGCACTGGTGAGGCTGCATTGATGGGCACTGATGGGGATGCATTGATGAGCACTGATGAGGGCTCTTTCCAACATAGACTCTCAAATGGACACAGAGAGGACCTGCACACACGCACACAATGTAATTGTGTGTTGCACTGCATGCCCCCGTGCACTGGGCCTGCTGCAAACCTTCTAGGTTCTACCGTCCTGGATAGGACAAAGGCTGCTGCCTCTCTCCAAGTCCCTCCCTCACCTCTGCAAACAGTGCCGGAACAGCGGAAGAGGAGAGGACACACCAGCCAGCCACCAGCCACAGCAGGGTCAGCCAGCCACCCATGGTGACCCACACATACCAGGGAGCCAGCCAGCCACTCACAGAGGATGCGAGAGCCAGCCAGAAACAGAGGACGCGGGAGCCACCCACAGCTACAGCACCCATAGTTAAGGTAAGAGTAACACTATACCGTGCAAATTTTATTTCTACTTTGTGAGAGGTTGGGGCAGGAGTGAGAGTCATGGCACAAGGAGGGGGTCCTATGAGGACCAGAGTGAATGGTGTTCATGTATACTCTGTTAGAAAGAGGCCCTCCTCCAGGTCCCATTATACCACTTTGTAGTCTCTAATGGGACCTGGGGGGGGACTCTTTGGGGAAGTACATTTAAATGCATTTTTTTCCCTTAGAAAGGTCAGTTTTGCTTCAGCAGGTTATATACATGGTACAGATGCACCACTTTACAGGCAGACTAAGGAGACCCCATAGGCACCATATTTAAAGGAATTTTTCATTTTTATTGTTTCACTTTAAGCATCATTAAAATCACTGCTCGTTTAAAAAACGATTGTTTTTTTAAAAAAAAAATGTCCACAGAGCAGTACCCAGGTCCCCATACCATTTTTTGGCCAATAACTTGCATATAAGCCTTCAAAATGGGGACTTTTGATTTTCCAAGTTTGGGTCTCATAGACTTCAATTGGGTTCGGTGTTCTTGCCTGAACGTTTTGCGATATTCGGCTGTTCTGGTGCGAACCGAACTGGGGAGTGTTTGGCCCATCTCTAATGACTAGGCTATTGTACCACCACCTGGGTGACAGATCTATCTGAGGGTTATCATGTTTAATATCTCTGGGGGCCCCCAGCGACCATCTTTTAAGTAAGTATTTGTATATGTAAGTATTTAGTCTTTAGAACAGTGTTAAGAAAAGGTTTATGGGTGGTTCCACGCGAATGGCTAAATATTTTAGGAACTGCTGCCCCTAAAGATACAGCCACCTGGGTGGAGTATTAAGCCGTGTACACACGACCGGACTTTTTGCCCGGACTGGTCGGACGGAACGAATCCGTCGGACAATCCGACCATGTGTGGGCTTCATCGGACCTTCAGCAGACTTTTCCTGTCGAAAAATCAGACGGATTTTAGATTTGGAACATGTTTCAATCTTTCCGACGAGTCCGGTCGAAAAATCAGTTCGTCTGTATGCTAGTCCAACGGACAAAAAAGGACTGAAGGGCAGCTATTGGCTACTGGCTATGAACTTCCATATTCTAGTCCCTTTGTACGTCATCACGTTCAAACCAACGGACTTTCGAACTGGGCAAGTCCGGTCTGTCGAAAGTCCATCGTAACTCCGTCGAAAGTCGGACCTTTGATGCTGAAAAGACCGCTCGTGTGTACGCGGCATAAGATATAGTTACAAAAGATGTAGGTGTACACAGTTCTCGTGTTTTAAAGTGTGTGTGATCCCAATTCACTTGCTAGTCACTGTTGTGAATATGTAAACAAACTTGAGTGCTAAATCAATGCTGCCTGTGCAAACAATACTCGCATGAAAAAGTGACTAGTGCTAAACTTATTCAATAGATAAATAAATTAAAATTCAAAGTGACAAGTGCTCTTCAGTCATATGTGACTTCAATCTTTAAATTTGATATATATTAGCCAAAATAATGCGGTCCTTGAAAATATAGAGTATATATATCTGTGCAGTCCTTCAATCTGTGAAAATATTCCAAAAGGTGACAAGTGCTCTTCATATATCCTAATATTCCAGAAAGTGACAAGTGCTCTTCAGTTGTTTGTGCTGGTGCTCCTTGCATAGCCCTTATAGGTAATGCACTTACCGGAAATCCTCACACCTCCCAGGGATATAGCGCATTCGCAGTATCTGCCACTGTGCAGCAATATGAAGATCCACGGCTTGCTTTATTCCTAGTATACGATCCTTCATGCTTCCCACATATAGAAGAATGCTCCCATACTGTAATACCATTTTAAAACGTTTTATTGTGCCAAACAGTAGAATTATACTCACATTTACACTGTGTGTTAAAAGCTATTATGCAAAAAAATGGAATCCACGATCCACGGCTTTGACTGGAAGTGACACAAAAGACGTTCAGAAACTCCGCCCTATGCCCTCCGCTCCAGATGACGTCTTGATGACGAAACGCATAGGGCAGAGTTTCTGAGTGTCTTTGTGTCAGTTCTGGTCAAAGCCGTGGATCGTGGATTATGCATTCCCTGCATTAAGGTAAAATATGTCCCAATACTTGTTTTGGCCACCTACCTTACAATTATGCCCCGTACACACGGTCGGACTTTGTTCGGACATTCCGACAACAAAATCCTCGGATTTTTTCCGACGGATGTTGGCTCAAACTTGTTTTGCCTACACACGGTCGCACAAAGTTGTCGGAATTTCCGATCGCCAAGAACGCGGTGACGTCAAGCACGTACGACGAGACTAGAAAAGGCCAGTTCAGAACCAAGCGCGGCACCCTTTGGGCTCCTTTTGCTAATCTCGTGTTAGTAAAAGTTTGGTGAGAGACGATTCGCGCTTTTTCAGACTCGTGGCTTTCAGATCGTTTTCTGCCGTTCAGTTTGTGCTTGTGGGTTTGTATCTGCTCTTCAGTGCGTGCAGTCAGTTCGTATTGGAGTTTTCTGTGCGATCTTGTCCGCTCGTTGCTGTTTTTCAGGTCGCTCTTCGCAGGCCTTGCTGTTCTTCAGTGCGTTCTGTTACTTCGTTCTGAGCAGCCGACCGTTTTCTAGCCATGTTGCGTATGCGTACTCCTGGTAGAGTTCGTGCTGTGCGGGGGCTTGGTGTTGGGGTCCTGACCTTGACACAAGTCCAGTCCATGAACAGGGTGGGGAGGAGTTCATGGACCAAGAATTGGTTGCTTCAGCGTGACCAGTTCTGTCATATGCCTTTGCTCCATGAGATCCGTGAGAATAATCCTGATGATTTCAGGAACTTTCTCAGGATAACGGACCCCGTATTTCACCGTTTGTTGGCTTCGCTGACCCCCTATATCAGCAGGCAGGATACCTGCATGAGGCAAGCCATCACTCCGGAGCAGAGGTTGGTCGCTACCTTGCGGTATTTGGCCACAGGGAGAAGTCTGCAGGACTTGAAGTTCTCGACAGGCATCTCCCCCCAGGCTCTGGGTATCATCATCCCAGAGACCTGTTCTGCCATCATCCAGGTCCTGCAGAAGGACTATATGAAGGTAAGATTTTTATCCTTTTATATCACATTTTATTGTATTGAATGTTTGATAATATATTGTATTTCTTTCCTCATTCCCTAATTACCATGACTGTAATATGCTGTGAATGTCCCCTTTGTCCTCATGCATGCTGGATTTTTATGTAATTATTATTTTAGGTCCTTCATACATATTTGCCCTTCAATAACCTCCCCAGCATGGTGTCTCCTGCCCTATATTCACCTCATGTAGTTACTTAACAATGTATTTTATCAGCTCCATAGTAGTGCTTTACCCCAAACACCCCCTAAAATGTTTGGAAATGTTATTTTTAATTTAAATTCAGGCAGAGGGCCAGAGGCTTTTTTTTGTGGTGTCCCCAAATTTTTTGTAACCCTCCCCCCCCCAACTGCTAAGTCAGCTGATCCCAATTCTCTATCCTCAATCATCTATCTGCTGACTTTGCCAAACCCATACACACTATACCCATCTCTTTAGTGCTCAGATTTATGGATGAATTCCCCAAAGCATGTAGTGCAAGGGCCTGCCTGTATACTTTCCAATGGTACTGTTTAAAGTTCTTGTATCCTATTATGATCTTGATAGGTAATAGCAGAATGTTCAAATGTCCTCAAATGTGTACAGTGTGTATTTATATCTTTGTATTATGACACTTCTTACCTGTCCAGTGGGCTGCCAATAGTGTAACTAAGGAGGGGCTGTTCCAAGTAATACCCTGTATTTAGGCATTCATCTCTCAATGAAGTGAAGAGGGTTACCTGTCCAAGAGTTCCCCCCCCCCTATAATGTTAGAAATGGCCCATGAGAGGGGGGGGGGGATATGATAGATGTACCTTATACTTTGTTGTTGTTAAATTCCCCTTAATAAATGCTATCTGGAGGTTGACCCATAATGTTTGTGTCTAATCTGCTTGCCAGGTTTCTGTGAAAAAATAGTAATGTTTATTGTTTTTTCCTCAACAGTTTCCTTCCACGCCACAGGAATGGCAGACTGTGGCCTCCCACTTTGCCCAGCGGTGGGACTTTCCTAACTGCGGAGGGGCAATTGATGGGAAACACGTCCACATCGTCCCACCACCCAACTCGGGGTCGTACTATTATAATTACAAGGGGTTTAATAGTATAGTGATGTTGGCGGTGGTGTCGGCTAATTACGACTTCTTGTATGTGGACGTGGGGAAGAATGGCCGGATGTCCGATGGTGGAGTGATCGCCCAGACGGAGTTCTACAGGCGTCTCCAGAATGGCAGCTTGGACTTGCCACCTCCAGAGGACAATGTTGAAGGTCTCCCATTTGTGTTCGTTGCTGATGAAGCATTTGCGCTGGGGGACCACCTGATGCGGCCATTCCCGATGAGGACCCTCACCCCGGAACAGAGGGTTTTTAATTACCGGCTGGCCAGAGCCTGAAGAGTGGTGGAGAACACATTTGGAATCCTGGCCAGCCGGTTCCGATTATTTATGACACCCATCCATATGGCGGAGTATAAACTGAACCATATAATACTTGCCTGCTGTGTTCTCCATAATTTTCTACGAAAACATTCAGCCAACTATGCTGGCTCAGTTGGGCCTGAGGCCGGAATCCCAAATACATCAACAATGACGGCACTTGAAAGCGGCCGTCCTGGCTTGCCCTCCCTGAATGGCCGTGATGTCCGGTTACGATACCTGGAGTTCTTTGCGGGTAGGGGGGCTATCAATATGCCAGACAATATGTGACACCTTTTTCAAATAAAAAACAACCAAAAGAAATTCTTGGTGGACATTTACTGCTTGTGTTTGTTTTAGCTGACCCTGACAGAAATGTGTTGAGTGCAGAAAATGTCGTGATTGGGTAACCTTATAAAAAACAGTGTTGGCTGGTACTTCCTAAATGCAAAAACACATTTCACTACAAGTGCACTTGCAACTGCACTGAACCTGCACTTGTAGTGCAAAGAGGATTTGCCCTTAGGAAATAACCCCCATTTGTGCATAAAACAACAATTACATCACCCCAAAAGTGTTGTAGTGTTGAGACAATAATCCACACATTCTTGAGTAGGGATGAGCCGAACACCCCCCTGTTCGGTTTGCACCAGAACATGCGAACAGGAAAAAAGTTCGTTCGAACATGCGAACACCGTTAAAGTCTATGGGACACGAACATGAATAATCAAAAGTGCTAATTTTAAAGGCTTATATGAAAGTTATTGTCATAAAAAGTGTTTGGGGACCTGGGTCCTGCCCCAGGGGACATGGATCAATGCAAAAAAAAGTTTTAAAAACGGACGTTTTTTCAGGAGCAGTGATTTTAATAATGCTTAAAGTCAAACAATAAAAGTGTAATATCCCTTTAAATTTCGTAGCTGGGGGGTGTCTATAGTATGCCTGTAAAGGGGCGCATGTTTCCTGTGTTTAGAACAGTCTGACAGCAAAATGACATTTTGAAGGAAAAAACTCATTTAAAACTACTCGCGGCTATTGCATTGCCGACAATACACATAGAAGTTCATTGATAAAAACGGCATGGGAATTCCCCAAAGGGGAACCCCGAACCAAAATTAAAAAAAAAAAATGACGTGGGAGTCCTCCTAAATTCCATACCAGGCCCTTCAGGTCTGGTATGGATATTAAGGGGAACCCCGGCCAAAATTTTAAAAAAAAAATGACGTGGGGTTCCCCCTAAATTCCATACCAGACCCTTCAGGTCTGGTATGGATTTTAAGGGGAGCCCCGCGCCAAAAAAAAAAAAAAAATGGCGTGGGGTCCCCCCAAAAATCCATACCAGACCCTTATCCGAGCACGCAACCTGGCAGGCCGCAGGAAAAGAGGGGGGGACGAGAGTGCGGCCCCCCCTCCCTCCTGAACCGTACCAGGCCACATGCCCTCAACATTGGGAGGGTGCTTTGGGGTAGCCCCCCAAAACACCTTGTCCCCATGTTGATGAGGACAAGGGCCTCATCCCCACAACCCTGGCCGGTGGTTGTGGGGGTCTGCGGGCGGGGGGCTTATCGGAATCTGGAAGCCCCCTTTAACAAGGTGACCCCCAGATCCCGGCCCCCCCCCTGTGTGAAATGGTAAGGGGGTACATAAGTACCCCTACCATTTCACGAAGAAAGTGTCAAAAATGTTAAAAATGACAAGAGACAGTTTTTGACAATTCCTTTATTTAAATGCTTCTTCTTTCTTCTATCTTCCTTCATCTTCTGGTTCTTCTGGTTCTTCTGGCTCTTCTGGTTCTTCCTCCGGCGTTCTCGTCCAGCATCTCCTCCGCGGCGTCTTCTGTCTTCTTCTCCTCGGGCCGCTCCGCACCCATGGCATGGGGGGGAGGCTCCCGCTCTTCTCTTCTTCTTTTCTTCTCTTCTTCTCTTCTTCATTTTCTTCTCCGGGCCGCTCCGCAATCCATGCTGGCATGGAGGGAGGCTCCCGCTGTGTGACGGCGCTCCTCGTCTGACAGTTCTTAAATAACGGGGGGGCGGGGCCACCCGGTGACCCCGCCCCCCTCTGACGCACGGTGACTTGACGGGACTTCCCTGTGGCATTCCCTGTGACGTCACAGGGAAGTCCCGTCAAGTCACCGTGCGTCAGAGGGGGGCGGGGTCACCGGGTGGCCCCGCCCCCCCGTTATTTAAGAACTGTCAGACGAGGAGCGCCGTCACACAGCGGGAGCCTCCCTCCATGCCAGCATGGATTGCGGAGCGGCCCGGAGAAGAAAATGAAGAAGAGAAGAAGAGAAGAAAAGAAGAAGAGAAGAGCGGGAGCCTCCCCCCCATGCCATGGGTGCGGAGCGGCCTGAGGAGAAGAAGATAGAAGACGCCGCGGAGGAGATGCTGGACGAGAACGCCGGAGGAAGAACCAGAAGAACCAGAAGAACCAGAAGAACCAGAAGATGAAGGAAGATAGAAGAAGAAGCATTTAAATAAAGGAATTGTCAAAAACTGTCTCTTGTCATTTTTAACATTTTTGACACTTTTTTCGTGAAATGGTAGGGGTACTTATGTACCCCCTTACCATTTCACACAGGGGGGGGGCCGGGATCTGGGGGTCACCTTGTTAAAGGGGGCTTCCAGATTCCGATAAGCCCTCCGCCCGCAGACCCCCACAAGCACCGGCCAGGGTTGTGGGGATGAGGCCCTTGTCCTCATCAACATGGGGACAAGGTGTTTTGGGGGGCTACCCCAAAGCACCCTCCCAATGTTGAGGGCATGTGGCCTGGTATGGTTCAGGAGGGAGGGGGGGCCGCACTCTCGTCCCCCCCTCTTTTCCTGCGGCCTGCCAGGTTGCGTGCTCGGATAAGGGTCTGGTATGGATTTTTGGGGGGACCCCACGCCATTTTTTTTTTTTTTTTTGGCGCGGGGTTCCCCTTAAAATCCATACCAGACCTGAAGGGTCTGGTATGGAATTTAGGGGGAACCCCACGTCATTTTTTTTTTTTAATTTTGGCCGGGGTTCCCCTTAATATCCATACCAGACCTGAAGGGCCTGGTATGGAATTTAGGGGGACTCCCACGTCATTTTTTTTTTTTAATTTTGGTTCGGGGTTCCCCTTTGGGGAATTCCCATGCCGTTTTTATCAATGAACTTCTATGTGTATTGTCGGCAATGCAATAGCCGCGAGTAGTTTTAAATGAGTTTTTTCCTTCAAAATGTCATTTTGCTGTCAGACTGTTCTAAACACAGGAAACATGCGCCCCTTTACAGGCACACTATAGACACCCCCCAGGTACGAAATTTAAAGGGATATTACACTTTTATTGATTGACTTTAAGCATTATTAAAATCACTGCTCCTGAAAAAACGTCCGTTTTTAAAACTTTTTTTTGCATTGATCCATGTCCCCTGGGGCAGGACCCAGGTCCCCAAACACTTTTTATGACAATAACTTGCATATTAGCCTTTAAAATTAGCACTTTTGATTTCTCCCATAGACTTTTAAAGGGTGTTCCGCGGCATTCGAATTTGCCGCGAACACTCCAAATTGTTCGCTGTTCGGTGAACTTGCGAACAGCCAATGTTCGAGTCGAACATGAGTTCGACTCGAACTCGAAGCTCATTACTATTCTTGAGTAAGGCACTTTTTTATACCTGCACAATCACATGCGCATTTACCAAAGGTTTTTAAAACAAACCAACATGTTTGTTGTATAACAATGTTTGCAGTAGCATTATGAAAAATCAAAATATCCATTTAAGATAAAACAGGCCTGTGTAAAACCAACAAGAAAGCCAAAAAACTTGAACTTACAAAGTTCACATTAGATAAAACCTGAAGGCTATATCAGACATCAGTATTTAGGAACTGGGTTTGATATAGCGTTCAGATGGGGGGAAATCACCCCTGGAAAAGCCAAATTTGGAAGATGCACACCAATTTACAAATGTCCACATGTGCTATCTGCCATCATGGGGGATCAAGGGACGTGTTTGGGGGGAGCAAGCCCTTCCTCAACGCTACTTTATAATTGAGGAAGGGGTTGCCCCCCCAAAACGCGTCCATTGATCTCCCGTGATGGCAGATAGCACATGTTGGCACACTGTGTGCATCCTCCAAATTTGGCTTTTCTAAACATTGAAAAAATTTTGGTACGATAAAACAGGTGATTTTGTGGGGTTTAAATTCGCCCCAAAACATCAATGATGTTATTATTTTTTTTAATAACATCAGTGATTTGTTGATGTATGTTTTGCAATTGGAGATTACACCCCATGATCTCCCCGATGAGTATCTGGGCACTTTCAGATGTAAAGCGTTCTGGATCCCTCACATCACGATCACCTAAAAAGAGATAAAGAACAAAAAAAAAGGTCTCAAAAATCTGCCACCATCCATCTCTTTTACCTGAGCCTGTGGTCGCAGACACTCACCTGTTGTGGTGCCAATCTCCACCACGTCTTCTTCTTCCTCCTGCTCAGCTTCTTGGGTTGGTATTTCCCCTTCTTCCAGAGAGGGGGGGTCTCTGGTCTCCTGGGATGAGGGGTGTCCGAGTCTTTTCTCCCCTATGTAAAACAAAAATGGTATACTTAGCACACAGATATTTGATGGCAGAACTATAGAAATAGGAAACATTGCTTGGAAGTGGGGTACAATTGTCTATTTTAGCCGAGTTCCAAGATGTATATTTTTTTATTGCCCTTTGTCAAGCTGCAATACTTTACCTGTTTGGTACAAGCTTCACAGATGGAGACCCCCCTATAGTATACACTGGAGCACCTGTGTGGCCCCCCCTAATAAAAATGGTGTTCTTGTGTCCCACATTAGTGCTCCAGTGTCCAGATGTGAAAACAGCTGCTCAGTGTCCTCTCCTTACACACAATCTAGTTTGCATTTCATTCTAGTAACAAACCCATCTACACAAACAAATATTTGGCATCCAAGTAGGCCCCCAAAAATGTGTGAAAATGCATATGGCCTAAACAATGGTGTTCTAGAGGCCGAAAGAAAAATGTTTGATACGAACAAATAATGTGCCCATGAACATTAAAGTTGACCTTTGGAAACGTTACAACTAATGAAAGCATATGGAGCAGAACGAACGTAATAAAGACAGAAAGAATAGGAACACAGCACAACTACTTACTTTTTTGCAGCACTCTCCGGATCTTTCGGTACTGCTCTGGCTCTCTCAACTTCAGGTCCGACCACCGCTTCCTGAGCTGATCTTTAGACCTTCGTACCCCGAAATTCCGCTCTAGACTCCTGACCACTTTACCAATGATTTTGGCCTTTCGGATGTTGGGGTTGGGGTAAGGCCCATATTTTCCGTCATAGTCGGACTTCCTCATGATGTCGACCATCTCCAACATCTCCCCAAATGACATATTTGTGGCCTTAAAACGTCTCCTTCTGGATCGGGACGTGCCTGGATCCGCCCTTTCCTCCTCCTCCTCCTCCTCGTTGCTACAATTAGCCCGCACCTGCTGTATGTCCGCCATCATGCTCTTCCCCCACTGCGCCGAACGAAAAGGGGCGGGGAATACACTAGAAAGAACGTCAGGGGCGGGCGGAGTTACACGCATGCGCAGTGTATATAAAGCGTAACACGCGTGCGTATTACGTTTGATCTGTGAGCGGAGGAAGGAGCATTGAACGCGGCGATCGTAAGAACGAAGGTAAGAGACAAACTTGGGCCTATACTGCTTCTATAGATTGAGGCCTATATTGTAACAAGATTAGGAGAGTTTGGTGTGACATTAGGCTTTGTCTTGTGTTGTGTCTTGCAGTGAACATGGATATGGTACTGAAAGATCAGGACTTCATTTCAGTCTTCATAGAGATGCTAAGGGAGCTGCCCTGTCTGTGGGAGATTAAACACCCCCATTACAAGAACCAAGCAAAGAGGAAGGCAGCACTGGAGCAATTGTGTGAAATTGTGAAGCAGGTGATCCCCACGGCAGACATCACTTTTTTAAAGATTTTCATTGGTGGCCTGAGGAGCACATATCTGAGGGAGCGCAATAAAGTCCTGGATTCACAGAGATCCGGAGCAGCAGATGACATCTATGTCCCCAGGATGTTGTACTACGACAGGCTGCACTTTCTGGCAGGCCAGACTGAACCCAGGTCATCACTCTCCAGTCTTCCTTCCACGCTTCCTTCCCCCCCGGCTGAGGCTTCTGACGCCCAACCTGGGCCTTCCAGGCCACATGTGGAGGAGCCCAGATTGAGCCAGGTATAGCATTCCTCTAAATATTTCTGCTTGTCCAATCAATGATGTTAACTAGGTGTTAGTTTGGAGTACTAATTTATGATTGTGATTGATGATGCAAAAACTAAAACCATGTCCCTTTTTCATACACAGGGAAGTCTCAGCCAGGAGGTGGCCGGGCCGAGCCGGCTGGCTGATCTGCAGGTCCCTCCATCCCCCCTGGAAACAGAAAGTGGCAGTAGGAGGAGTGGCCTAGAGGAGGCTGCTATCAGATTTTTTTGTAGGGCTACAGAGGTCCTGGGAGCACCCCACACCAGGCAGGAGAACATTGCTGCATTCATAGCATATAAAATGCAGAGGATGGAGGAGGGCCAAAAAGCCATGTGTGAGGCCCTCATATCAGAGGCTCTGGCGAAAGGTGTGAGGGGCCAAATTACACCTCACACACAGCTTTGGGATGGTCCTCCTCCTCCTCCTGCAGGTCCTACTCCTCCTCCAGGTCCTACTCCTCCTCCTGCCACATCTCCAACTGCACAGCCACAGCCCGGAAGGAAGTGTGAAAGGAAGACCAGACAGTGATGACCCTGGATCCAGTCTGGTCGGCCAAAAGATGCAGCCTCTTGTGGTACCACAGCCTGGGGACACAGATGTCATCTGCTGCTTTCCAGATCTCTGTGAATCCCGGACCAGACTGCCCTCCCTTACATATGGACTCCTCAGGCCACCAATTTTGAGGTTTAAGAATTGATGTCTGCCGTGGGGGTCCCAGGCTTCACTAATTTCTCTTGTTGATCCAGTGTTGCCTTCCTCTTTGTTTGGTTCTGATCCCTTAATAAAGGATTTTTGTTTTGAATTATACTCTCCTATGTGTTTTACTTCAAAAATGATGGTTTGTTTGTGAGGATTCAGGTACATTTCTAATATACAATGTGAAATGAACAAGGGACACCAACAACAAAAAATCTCATGGAGATTAAATAATAAAAGATATCAATGGTGTTGGGGTAACTTGCCACACAAAACACACACAAAAATATTCTGGAGTAAAAATAAAAATAACATTGAACAAAGATCAGCCTTGGAAAAAATCCAAACATTAAAGAAAAAAAAAAGGCTTAAAAACAAAAAAAAAAAAACATAAAAAATATAAAACTGTCAGATGTGACAACTAATAACAATATATTGAGGGAATCCCACTAAAAAAACACAAATAAAACTTTGTGAGAAGTGTGTGTGAATATGAGCAGCAAAACTACTTAATTCTTGTCACATTATAAAGAAGAAGAGAGTGCGCTGTATTAAACCATTTTTTACATTGCAGCGTGATGAAAGTGCTGTATCCATTGCGAACGCTAAGTTTACCAGAACGAGCTGTCCCGTGTCGGAATTTCTTCTGAGCATGCGTGGCACTTTGTGCGTCGGAACAGGCCACACACGGTCGGAATTGACGCGATCGGATTTTGTTGTCGGAAAATTTTATCTCCTGCTGTCCAACTTTGTGTGTCGGAAAATCCGATGGAAAATGTCCGATGGCGCCCACACACGGTCGGAATTTCTGACAACACGCTCCGATCGGACATTGTCCATCGGAAAATCCGACCGTGTGTACGGGGCATTAGAAGAAAAGAGGTTTAACCTTAAACTACGTAGAGGGTTCTTTACTGTAAGAGCGGCAAGGATGTGGAATTCCCTTCCACAGGCGGTGGTCTCAGCGGGGAGCATTGATAGCTTCAAGAAACTATTAGATAATCACCTGAATGACCGCAATATACAGGGATATGTAATGTAATACTGACACATAATCACACACATAGGTTGGACTTGATGGACTTGTGTCTTTTTTCAACCTCACCTACTATGTAACTATGTAACCTTCCCTAAACACTTACCTGACTTTTATCATAATCTAGTGCTGTCCCATCTGCAGCAGTGCTACTCTCTCTTCTTCTCACAGGAGACTCTAAGAGCAGCAGCAGCCATAGGCCCGTGCTGCTGTCAGTCAAATCCTGTTAGGAGAGAGCGGGGCTTGGATGAGGTGCACTGTATATGTGTCAGGACCTGGATTATCTGTTGGTGGCACTGTGCTTCCCAGAGTGTGAGGCTGTAGTTCCAGTTTCCAAAAGTGAGTGTCTCCCAGCCTGTCTCTCTACCTGATACTGGCTGCTGGCAGGGTATTTAGTCCCTTCTCTACTATTACACTTCACTTTAGGTGTTTTGCTTTGCTGACAAATACTGCTTGCCATTTATCCTGAGCCTAGATCCTGATTTTGCTCCTGCCCTGCATCCTAAATCCTGTTGCCTCTTTTCTGCTCCCCTTGTACCTGATCCTAGTCCTGTTTCCCCTTCCCATCTGTTCTCTGTATCTTCAGTTTTCCCTGATTATCCATGTTCCCCATTGTGTACATATTGTATATAGTTAGTTTGTTAGGCTCCCTGTTAGTTAGATTGCTAGTTAGGCATTTGTTTACATGGTTGTGATCCCCTGGGTGGAGGGTTGTAGTTCCATTGTCCGCCAATGAGTGTCTCCCAGCAGCCAGCAGATCCCAGTGATCAGTCTCCACCCGTTACTGACTGCTGCAAGGGTATTTACTGTAGGTTCTCCTCTACTAGTGCCTCATGCTTCATTGTTGTGCTCTGCTTGCCAGCTACTGCTTGCCATTTGTCCTGACCCTGCAACTGATCTTGCTTTTGCCTTGTACCTGTACCCTACTGCCTTGTACCCACTCTCCCTTGTTCCTGATCCCAGTCCTGGTTCCCTACTTCCTTGCATCTCCAGTGTTATCCTGTTTATCTGTGTTCCCCATTTTGTATATATTGTATTATAGTTTGTTAGGTGTTATGTCCTTGGGTTATGGTTTACTTATATCTTCATGGTTGCTATGTTTTTTTGTTTGCTGGCTGGTGTTTAGATCTCTTTTGTTTTACTATCAATACATTTACTTCATTATATATGTTCTGGTCTCAGTTTCCTAAGTGTAGCCACACAGATCTGGCTATCCCTACTGCTGATTTTTGACAGTGTGTCTATGGATGTACACAGCCTGGCTTGGAAGTGTGCCTACATTGGTGCCCCATAGCACATAGCTTGATCTGGGGGCACCCACAAAAAGAAGACTCCAGAAAAGGAGGTATAGGACTGCTCTGTGCAATACTGTTACACAGAGCAGGTAAGTATAACCTCTCTCTTTTTTATTTTAAAGCAAATACATTTTAGCCTTACTATCATATTAAAACCTGCCCAATGAATTCCTTTGGAACTGCGGGCTACTAAAGCTGCTTGCATAGTGTGCATCCAGTCAGTACAAAAATGTAGGCTTTTATTTGCGAAATAAAACTCTCTAATTTTGTTTTATTGATTAAAACCTGCCCAGTATCTCTATGGGACTGCAGTCTACTAAAGCTGCCCACATGATGAGTGAAAAAATGTTCTTGTTTTTTTTATGTGCAATAACATTCTAATTTAAATATCTAGATTAACTAGTTGAGGAGACTGGGCGTATGTAATACGTCCAGTCCTTCTACACTTCTGCTGCTGCAATTCCCCAGCAGTTCTCAGCTCTTAAAAATAAAGCTTCAAGTTGCTGTGTGAATACAACAGATCCCGCAGCTGCTGCTGCCAAAAAGAGCCATATGACTCAGTATTTATCAACACTGTTCAGATGCAAAATTGTGTGATACAAAGTACTTTTCAGTCTACTCTGTTTTAATCCATTGCACGCCAAAAGGCATGAGCTTTGTTTTGTTAATTTTTTGCTTAAGGATTGTATCATAGACAATAACAAGATAATACAGCAAAAAAGAAATCTTTGTATGGCCTTTAAACCATGTATTACTTTGTTATCTTAATAATGACATGGTTATTGTTGAATAAACAGGTCCATAGTGAAATGCAAAATTGGGGGGATAGGAGGTGCTTTGGTGCAAACCAGGGTCGCGCACAAGTATGCAGCAAAGTGCTGCTCCAAAAAAGAGCACTTTTGCCTGTGTCAGGAACAAGTGGCAAACCAAAATCACCTTGCATTAGAGTGCCCTGTCTAAACCTTTTGGTTTCAGTGCAATTGAGCCAAATGCTGGACTTATTACATATAATGGCAGCCATGGCAATTGTGGGGGATGAAAGAGAGGGTACATTGCAGCACACAGTGCAGTGGATCCAGCCACCATCAGGATATGCTGCAAATAACTTATTATTATGGTAGCAGTAGATACCCTTGTATTGGAAAGGAATATAACATCCCCATGTAGCCCCCCTAAAAACATACTCCTCTTCTCACTTTCAGTGTCCCAACATTACTCCTCCTCCTAACCATCAGCAAAATTTTCCTCCTCCATTTTCTCTCTTTTTTTTTTTCCATAAAAGTTTTTATTGTGAACAGAATGTTGTTACACAGTTTTTACATACAATAGGTATATAGACAACATAAATCGTATTAACATGACTTATCTCATTGGAGCATGGCGAGTCATATATATGTTTATCATGAAATTAAATAGAAATATAAGGAAGCTAAACAGCCTCGAACTCGAGGTTTACCTCATCATCTGATATCCAGAACTGTCTAATACAGAAATGTCGCTTTGATTATGGTTTCAAAAGTGGGGGGCTAGTTAGAGAAGTGGCAGTATAAAATTAGATGTAAGTCCGTTTGTTTATTCCTGGGTATGTGTGGAAGTATTGGGTTTGTAGGGTGGGGTATATCTGTGTGGGGAGTTAGTCTCGTCCGTTTTTAAGATGTGAGGAGTAAGTGACAAGTTATACACATGAGTTAGGGTAGTCATGGGGATATATAAATGGTTATCGTCGTCTGATCGGTTGAAGTAGGGATGTAGAAAGGGGAAAAGACAAGGAAGTGAGAGGAAGTAAGGGATAGAGAGGAAGACAAACATGGGGAAGGGAAAGAGGGGACTGGGGCATCCCCTCCCCAGTCTCCACCGAGCTTCAAGGGTATGAAGGTTTTCATGGGAAGATCCCTGTCTGAAGGGGATTCCCCCCCGGGATCAGCATTAGGGCAGGGATGGGCAGGTCAGCGGGTTTTGTTGAGAAAGTATGTTTCTCAAAGGAGTTATTTGGATTATTTCAGTCAGTCATTGTAGGAGGAATCGGGACGGTTTGTCCCCATAATGGAAGTATATCTCTCTGTGGTGCAGAAGTGGGTCCAACAGGCCCATGTTCGGGAGTATTTTGATGGCGAGTCTTTTGCAATGTGGATTAGTTCCTCCATTTCAGCCGTTTTGCTCACATGAGAGAACCATTCAGACATAGTTGGAGTATGGGAGGGATCTCCAGTGAGCTGAGATGCATAATTTGGCTGCGTTGATCAGATGCACCCCCAGAGATTTTCTGTATGTGTGGGCCGAAGTGGAGGAATGGTGGAGAATAAGCATAGCTGGGGTAAAATCCAGAGGGTATGTGGTTACTAGGGAGGTAATGTCATGAACCTGTTTCCAGAAAGTCTGGAGAAGAGGGCAGGACCACCAAATGTGTAGAAATGTACCTGTTTCATTGGAGCATCTCCAACATTTGTTTGACGTCTCAGGATTAAATTTATTTAGTAATTCAGGTGTACGGTACCACCGGGATAGGGTTTTGTAGTTGTTCTCTTGTATCGTGACACTGAGGGAGCCTTTGTGCGCTATTGTGAAAATTCGTTCCCAGTTTTCTTCCACTAGGTCTATTTGAAGTTCCCTTTCCCAGGTCTGGCAAGCTTTAGTGTCTTTAGGGGAAGTCAAGGCATAAAGCATAGAGTGGGTGTTTGCAATCAGGTGTTGTTGCGGTGTGGTTTGGGAGCATAAATTTTCGAATGGGGTTAAATCTCTGGATAGGGATGTGTTTCGGTTCGTTGTTGTGAGGAAATGATGAATCTGGAAGTAATTCCATAACGGGAGGGGTTCGCCCCCTGCATTTGTTGGAAGTGAAGTACGGTTTAGAAATTTGCCATCCTTAAAGAAGTGTTGGGCTGACATGTCTTTGTGTGGCCACGTATCTTTGAGGAAAGTGTTAGACATTCCGGGGACAAAGGCTGGGTTAAGTCGGATAGGTGTAAGGGGTCCTGGATTAGAGGAAATTTTGAATTTCTTACATACTTCCCTAAAGTTACTGAGGGTGGCTTCTATTAGGGGGTGTTCTTTCAGGGTTCTGGGAATATGGCAAGGGAGAATCCAGGGGGTGTTTCTGATGGACAAGTGGGAAAAAGAGCCTTCCAGTCTCACCCAATCTTTAACCCCCTCGTGTACTGACCAGTCTACGATTCGTCCCAGATGGCATGCACGTGAGTAGTTTTGCAGGTCTGGTAGACCAATACCCCCTTTAGTTTTGGGTTTCGACAGTTGGGCGAAGCTTATCCTTCCTCCTCCATTTTCTACTGCCTCTCCTTGTGCTGTGAATGTGCTGTGAATGTGCTGTGGTTTGTAAGTGTTTTTGTTCATTTGCATCTAATGCAAATGCATTTAAAAAAGTGTTTTAAAAAAAAACTCCTAAACTGTTTCATTTAATTACTTTGCCACTGGCCAATTTGTATGAAATTAGGTCTTTACCTTTTATTTGTAAGAATAAACTTCCTTATAGCTTTTAGAGCTGTTGTGCCTGCAACTTCCACTGGTCAATTCAGGCCTATTACCACCGGATAAAAAAAAATAAAATAAAGATTTTGCTCATCGTTAATTGTTGAAACAAGGCTACATGTCATCAATTATGCAACAACAATGACCCCAAACATACAGTCAATGTCATTAAGAACTATCTTCAAGGGGGCGCATGCGCGGCGCTGAGCATGATGGACGCCTGACACTGTAGCTCCGCACTACATGGGACACGATTGGCTTCTAATACAGTGCATGCCATCGTTGAAAAAAAATCCCGGGGCTCTGCTCAGAAGTCACTTACCCACTGCCTTCTCCGCACCAGGGAGCAATACAGCATGTGCCAAAATGGCGCCCCGGACCGAACAGTCTCCCCTGCTCCGGCGGCCCTCTCTCTTCCTTCGGTCCCTGGCTCCCCTTATGAACCGGGCTGTGCGTATACCACATCATTATCAAAGGCTGATCTGAATGCCAGCCTGGAAGCTATGTACAATAGACTTGCTGCTAAATTCCAATTCAAATTGCATAAGACCTCTCATACACTATCGCAGGAGATTTCAGCTCTGGGCACTAGAACTGACAGGCTGGAAACAAAACATGATGAACTAGCCTGGCATATAGTGATCTCAAGCAGAGAGCATGAAACATTGTTAGTGGCATTTAATCAAATACAGTCACAAGTGGAAAACCTGGACAACAGGAATAGATGCAATAACCTTTGTCTGCGTGGTATCCCAGAGTCTGTCACCGATCTGATTTCCACTATCATCAAGCTGTTCAAGTCTCTCCTTCCGGACTGCAAATCTGCAGCCTTTACATATGATAGGATCCATAGGGCCCTCAGAACGAAACACCCAGTGGATAAACCTCCGCGTGACATAATCCTTTGCATGAAGGATTTCCTGACGACATTCTGCGAGCGGCCAGAAACACACCACATACCACCTTGGAGGATTACACAGTTCAAATCTACCTAGATATTTTGCTCGCTACTTTGGACAGACACAGAGGTATGAAACATATCACTACAGTACTTCAAGCAGCTCGGATCCGCTACAGATGGGGTTTTCCAGTCAAACTAGTGGTTCTCCATAATGGCTCCACATATGTTGCTACTACGGTGCTGGAGGGTCCAGAGATACTGGTGAAACTGGGCCTCTTGGAAGCAGAAGTGGTATGTCACCCGCCCTTGACCCCTAGGCCATCTCAAATCTGGCACACTCCATCTCCTAGAAGGAATAGAAGAAGAATTCGTTATGAAATTACCTAAAGTGGACAACAGATGACAAAGATGCACAGGTACAGCTATCTTTTTGAACAGTTCCATTTGATTTGACTGTGACTCACTTTCAGTTTTAAATCTCCCATCTCATCATCAGGAGCCTGTCCCTTGGTGCTGATGTATGACCCCCCACACAGCAAGGATGCCAATTTTTTTTTTTTTTTAACAACAAGGTTGTTCATAAAGGTTTTTTCATTTGTTTTTCGGCCAGTGTTTGCTGTGCAACTGGGTTCGAGACATAGTTGTCTCGGTTTTGGACGTTCTACTTTCAGGATATATAAATGTTCCTGACCCCGTTGGATCTTTGTTCCTTAAACAGTATCTGAACTTTCTTTTTTTTCTGTTGTATGTCTCAGTTGCTCTTGGTCATTCATTTCCTTAAAGGACTTCATGGCGTAGGTATGGACATGGCACCCTTAATTAATGATTTAGTTTCATCTGGGTTGTCTTCAATCTTTTATCATCGAAGTGTGGCAGCACCTCCTGCAGCAGAAAGGAATGTAGTTTTCGGCCCCATACTTGATGATATTCTAGATGCCTGTTCTTCACTTAGTCAGCTGATCGTGCATTTTGATCTTGTCCATGGCAATTAATTGTATCTAACATAATGATCAAGGTTTTAACTCACCTATTAAAAGACGTAAGGCCTTCTCATATTGTGAGCAGCTCAAGGCTAAAATAATATTGATTCAGAAGACTCACTTCTCTGAATCCGCTCACCCTAGATTCTTCCACATAGCATTCCTACAAGCCTTCTACGCACTTCATTCCTCGAAGAGTAGGGGTGCTGCCATATTTCTACACACTTCCTTCCCTATGGAAGTCCATCAGCTATACAAAGACAAAGAAAGTCGCTTTGTTATAATCAAAGGTGTCATCCATAATCATGAGCTTACTGTTGCTAGCATTTACACTTCCAATGACTCCTCTGCCTCCTTCTTCACATCTTTCTTTGAAATACTTGCAAAATATCAATCCCCTCATATGATTATAGGAGGGGACTTTAACTTGGTAGTGAACCCCACACTAGATAGGAGTACAAATTCTACTAGTTCCAGAGCCTTTTCTAAGTCCCCTGTACACAATATAGGAGCAAAGAAGTAAACATTTTTCTCTCATCCTCACAACAGTTATGCAAGACTAGATTATATTCTATGCACCCCTATTATTCTAGCAAACTCAACAACTGCCTCCATACATAGCTGTGTATGGTCAGATCACCACATTACCTCCTTTACAACTGAATTCTTTAACCTAACCCCTACACCATATACTTGGAGACTCAATGAGGCACTTCTTTTCACTACTTTGCATTAAATGCCCTCCCAGAGGCCCTCATCTCCACAGCGTGGGTCGCTCATAAGGCAGTGCTGAGAGGAAAGCTCATAAGTTTAGCAACGGCCCCTAATAAAGCTAACAAGCACTAAATAGTATTGCTCACAGCTGAGCTGGACAGCCTGTATAAACATTCCGCAGCCCTGAATTTGGAGTCTACCAGACTTTCCATTGAGCAAAAATGTCTTGAATTGAATTTGTTGCTCTTGGCTAAAGTAGAGAAAGCCCTGAGATGGTCCAAGGCAAGAGGCATAGTAACTCCTCAAGAAAACTGAACCAGTCTCTCCGCCCTCCGCACTTTTATAAATTGACCACTCCTTCCGGATTGCCTACATCTCACCCACAGGAGGTTTTAAACATTTTTGAAAATTTCTATTCATCCTTGCTGGCACCTACCCAAACTGGACCTTCAGCTGAGGGCCTTGCCTGGTTCAACTTTATCCCAATCCCCGCTGTTACCACCTCACAATTAGACTCATTTAATTCCCCTATTTCTCAATCAGAGGTGATGGCTGTCATCAAGGCCCTAAAGACAGGATCGGCTCCTGGCCCTGATGGATTTTCCATCTTATATTACAAAACAATTTCCTCTCAACTATCCCCCAGACTGGTTTGGATTTTCAATTTTGTCCTGCAAAGTAATAGTTTTCCAGAGGAAATGTTAGCAAACATGTCGCTCATCCCTAAACAGAATAAGGACCACACTCACCCTCGGAATTTTAGGCCTATTAGTTATTAACAATTACCTAAAGATTTTTGGTAGGATCTTAGCTGATAGGCTAGCAAGAGTGATATCATCTTTGATCTCTCCTTATCAGTCAGGATTTATTCCCCACCAACTCATCACAGACAATATCTGCCTTGCCACTGATATAATTCAAGATGCAAACCATTTCTCTAAAAAAATGTTAATGCCAAGCCTGGACATCCAGAAGGTATTTGACAGTGTGTCTTGGATCTATGCGTCTCAACTTTTACAGCGCTATGTTTTTCAAGGAGAATTCTTACAGGCCTACCAAGCTCTATATCAGAACCCCAGGTAAAATCCCAGGTTGTAGTTCTGAGTTTTTCCAGCTAGGAAAAACTCAGTAGGGGCACTAGGCAGGGGTGTCCGCTGCCCCCACTTATTTTTGCTCTGGCTAATGAGCCCCCAGCCATAGCAATACTGCAACATCCAGACATTTCAGGTTATAACAAAGCCTCCTTGACCTATAAATTCTACATGTATACAGACGATGTGCTATTATTTCTTACCAACCCCATGATCATTCTGCCGAATCTTCTTCAAACCCTCTCATTATTTGCCAAGATTTCGGACCTTTTGGTGAATGTGTCCAAATCTATGGCTCTCCCTGTGGGGTTCAACCCTGCCGAGCTGGAGTCTCTAAAAGGGATCTTTTTCTTTCACATGGGTTAAATCTTCCCTTTCTTATTTGGGTATAAAACTCCCAGGGGATCATAATTTATTATTTGACAACAACATTCCTCCTATGATTTCTAAACTAAAACAGTTACTTAAATCCTGGTCATCCTATAGAATCTCCTTCCTAGGGAGAATAACGGCGATCAAGATGACAATCCTCCCTAAATTGTTATACCTATTTTGGGCTCTTCCTATTAAGATTTCTAAATCCTATGTTCTTAAACTCCAAGAACACTTCAATAGGTTCATTTGGAACAACAAACCTACAAGATTCTCTAGGGAAGTGTTGTATCAGTCCAATCGGCTAGGTGGTCTGGGAGACCCTCAGGTATGGCTGTATTATTTAGCCAGCAGAGTCACACAACTGGCCCAATGGAGAATCAAAAATTCACGGGTCCCATAGGTTAGATTTGAGCAAGATTCGATTGTCCCATTCTACTACTGTGGTCCTCTAAATCCCATGCTTTTGATTTGAGCTCCCGGAATCAGGTGGTTGCTCACTCATTGAAACTGTGGGATTTTTATAAATTAAAATTAGCACTAATTTAAAAAATCCCCCCATGTGCCTAATTTCTGGATGATCCTAGGCTCCTTGCAGCCTTTGATGATCTGGATGCTTTTCAGTGGTGGATAGCCCAGGGATTGAGGACCACATTGGAGGAATTTCAGCTGGACTCAAAGTTTGTCTCATTCTCCCAGTTGCAGTCTCAAAAAAAAATCCCAGCCAGGGAATGCTATCATTATCTCCAAATCCACCATTTTAAACCAGACACACCACTCAATAATCCCATCGGACTCGCACAACTCTTTTGAATTCCTATGCCAGACTGCCCCTAGACAGAAGGGTTTAATCTCAGGGCTTTATGAAACTATGGAGTTGGTATGTGACAACCCCAAATTAAGACACATGACCTTTTGGGAGCGTGACTTAAATTTGGTGTCTGATTAACAGGAATGGGAAGCAAACTGGCAGAATATGCGTAAGTGCACTAAATCCCTTACTATACAGAAAACAGCAATCCATTTGTTTACTCACTGGTACTAAACTCCCCCATATTGACATGCGATTTACCCACAGGCCACCTCATCTTGTTTTCGGGGGTGTGCTCTCCCAGGTTCATTTTTGCACGTGTTCTGGGAATGTGAAGTTCTGCAACCTACTTGGAGAAAGGCTCTGGAGTTGATAGATAAGCTGACGGGGAGGCACATAGCTCTGACACACATTCACTGTCTTTTATTTGGGAAAATCCCAGACATTCCCGAAACACCTAACGAAACTCATACACACTATTTGTATTGCGCTGCAATGGACAATTGCCCTTAATTGGAAGTCTAATTGTCAGAAACCATGAATCAGACTGAGACAGAAGTACAGTTAAATCACACTTGTTTCCTAATAATAATTATAATTAAAAAAAGGGTAAACAGAGTAAACGTAGTCAAAATATAGCCAGAGTTCAGGAACCGGAACGGATAGTCAGACAAGCCAAAACACCTGGTAGCCAGAGATGAGCGTAGTAGAACAGCAAGCAGGATCTGGAGCCAGAAGGAATGTCAGCCGAGCAAGTCTTTAACAGGAACACAGGAGAGCGTCTCTAGAGATGTGACCAAGGCGAAGGCAGAGATCATCTAGGCTGGACGGCTTAAGTAGGCAGGACTGATGAGCAGGATATCATCAACAAGTGAGTCACTGTAGAGAGAAAAAAGCTAGCAATTAGCCGAAAGCTGAGTGGCAGCTTTGAGAAGGAAGGGCTGAGCCCAGCCCTGACAGTACCCCCTGTTCAATGACCCCTCCCCCTCGGAGTACCACTAGGCTTGAGGGGAAAACGTCTATGGAAATCACGGAGGAGGACAGGGGGCATGTACATGCGAGGATGAGACCGTTCCTCGGGACCATACCTCTTCCAATGCACCAGGTACTGTATGCGCCCACGGAACATACGAGAGTCAACAATGGACTTTACTTCATACTCCTCATGGTTCTCAACCTGTACAGGGTGAGGACGTGGCACTGAGGTGGTAAAGCGGTTGCAGACCAATGGTTTTAATAAGGTGACATGAAATACATTTGAAATATGCATATTAGAAGGAATGTCTAATGCGTAAGCCACTGTGTTAATCCTGCGAAGAATACGGAAAGGCCCAATAAACCGAGGTGCGAACTTCAGTGGGGTACATGAAGTTGGAGGTTGTGAGATGACAGCCAGACCCAGATCCCCAACCTGGTAGGAAGGCGCAGGCAGGCATCTGCGGTCAGCATGGAGTCTGTACCTATCATTAGCATGTCACAAAGCCTCCTGGATTTGTACCCAAGTGGAACAAAGGCCACAGAGATGCTCCCCTCAAACGAGTCAGACAACATGGAAGGTTGGAAACCATAGTTCGCCATAAACAGGGACAATCGGGAAGCAGAATTCAAGGCACTATTGTGAGCAAACTCCGCCCATGGTAAGAGGTCTGACCAGTTGTTATGATGGTCAGAAATATAGCAACATAGGAATTGCTCCAAGGACTGATTGGCTCGTTCTGCGGCCCCATTAGACTGAGGGTGATACGCAGAGGAGAAAGCAAGCTGAATTCCCAACTGTCAGGGTGCACATGCCAGCGGTCAAGTTTGCAACCCTAGAAGAACCCTGAGGAGCAGAAGAACACTCTTTTGTTTGTAGGAAACGGGCATTGGCGCATAGAAGTGCGCAAGCAAAAGCCCTCACGCATCCCCGTGTGCGCCAATAGTTGCGCGCACCTGCACGTGCCTGCGCACACTTGTGATTGACGCTGGCGTCAAATAGACTATTTAAACCCAGCCAGTGCCTAGCTCCAGTGCTGCTTTGTCTTCAGCTCCTGTGCATCCTGTTACCTGTGAAACCTGTATCCTGATCTCTGTTATCTACCCGGCTTGTCTTGACCATCCCTTTAACTCCACCTGCATTGACCTCGGCTTGTCCTGTGACCTTTCTTCTGCTTCCTCCTTGGGCTCCTGTTTGCACTGATCTGGTTCCAGACCCAGCTTGCCTACTGACTACATTCCTGCCTGTACCTTGTATCTGATTATCCCTGCCGTGTATGACCCAGCCTGCCTGACCTTGCTATCTGTTGATGTTCCTGCACCAGCCTGTCTGTCTGCTGAGTCCTTCCAGTGACTACACCAGCCTACCGAAGACATCCACCCTGCTGCCAGCAAGACTCCTTGGCACTCGTGCGACTCTGCACTCCTGCGCCTTCTGTTCACACTGCAGGAGGGTTACAGTCGGTAGGAGCAAATCCACAGACTTTCTTCTCCCATGTCAGCTTCCGTCTCATCTGCATCAGTGGAACTTCCTCCCGCATCTACTGTAGTAATGCTGCCGTCTGAACCCCGAATACTGACTCCAGAAAAGTTCTCAGGTGATCGCAGCAAGTTCAGGACTTTTGATAATGCTTGCAAACTGTACTTTATATTACAGCCCCAGACCTTTTCTCTTGAGGCTACTAAGGTGGGGTATGTAATTTCCCTTCTGCAAGTTGAGCCTCAGTCCTGGGCCCACCGTTTGCTGGAACAGAATAACCCCTGTCTGTCAAGTCTGACTTCATTCTTCAAGGCTATGGCTCAGATTTATGAGGATCCCTTGCAAACTGCCACAGCCGAGTAGGCCCTACATGCTGAGGACTATGTGACAGACTTTAGACGCTGGAGCGCAGATGTCAAATGGATTGATTCCACTCTGTTACCAATTCCGGCTAGGTTTATTGGAACCTCTAAAAGACGAGTTAGCCAGTGTAGGAGTACCTGGTTCCCTGAAAGAATTGATAGACCTGGCAATCCAGATTGACAGATGACTACGAAAATGCAGGGCTGAAAGATTGGCACAGCGGTCCCAGTCTTCAGGGATTTGTGTCAGAGGCAGATGGAGTGTCCTAAAGAACGATTTTAGGGACTTAGGAGCTAAATTGAGGAAAAGGACCTCCAAGGTAGTATTCTCAGGAATACTACCGGTACATCGAGCCACACCAGAAAGGCAGAGGGAGATTAGGGAAGTAAACAAGTGGCTGAAGAGCTGGTGTAGTAAGGAGGGGTTTGGGTTCCTGGAGGACTGGGCCGACTTCTCAGTTGATAACCGGTACTATAGAAGGGACGGACTGCACCTAAATGAGGAGGGTACAGATCTGCTGGGAATAAAGATGGCCAAAAAGTTAGAGGGGTTTTTAAACTAGGCGATGGGGGGGGAGGGTCCAGAGGTACAGATAGTCAGCGCGGAAGATATTCCAGAGGGTAGTATTGGGGGCATTAGTGGTAGGTTGGCCAAAGCACAAAAACACAAGGTAAGTATAGTAGCAAGTCCTAGTTGCAATCTCTAGACACCCAATACAAGGACAATATGCGACCAGTCTAAACTATGTGGCATGTTCACCAATGCCAGGAGCATGGCGGACAAGATGGGTGAACTAGAGATACTGTTTTAGGAGGAGGATTTGGATTTTGTGGGAATTTCAGAGACCTGGTTCAACAGCTCTCATGATTGGCTGGCAAACATTCAAGGGTATACCCTTTACCACAAGGATAGAGAGGGTAAAAAGGGGGAGGGGTATGCCTATATATCAAGAATAATGTACAAGTGAATGTGAGAGATGACATCACTGAGGGAGCTAGGGAGGAGGTGGAATCCTTATGGGTAGAGCTCCAAAGGGATGAAGCTAAGGGGAAAATAATACGGGGAGTATGCTATAGGCCCCCTAACCTGAGGGAGGAAGTGGAGACAGATCTCCTATCACAATTTGGATTAGCAGCAAGGATGGGAAGTGTTATCATAATGGGGGATTTTAATTATCCAGACATAGACTGGGCGGAGGGAACTGCGCATTCATTTAAGGCTCGCCAGTTACTTAATGTCTTGCAGGACAATTTTATGGGTCAAATGGTAGACGCACCAACTAGAAATAAAACATTACTGGATCTACTGATTACCAACAATACAGACCTGATCACGGATGTGGAAATACGGGGCAATTTAGGTAACAGCGATCACAATTCGTTTCAGTATAAATCACACAAATAGGAAACATAAAGGGAATACAAAGACACTGAATTTCAAAAGAGCCAACTTCCCTAAACTACAAACCTTGCTAAAAGGCATAAATTGGGATAAAATATTAGGAACAAAGAATACGGAGGAGAGATGGGTTTGCTTTAAGAGCATATTAAATAAGGGCATTAGCCAATGTATCCCATTGGGTAATAAATTTAAAAGAGCGAACAAAAGTCCTGGATGGCTTAACTCCCATGTAAAAATGCATATAAAAGCAAAGGAGAAGGCCTTCAAAAAATACAAGGTTGCGGGATCATCCTCAGCATTCAGACTTTATAAAGAATGGAACAAGAAATGTAAGGGTGCAATTAGGACGGCTAAGATAGAACATGAAAGACACATAGCGGAGGAGAGCAAAAAATATCCCAAGAAATTCTTTAAGTATGTAAACATTAAAAAAAGGGAGGACAGACCATATTGGCCCCATAAAGAATGAGGAAGGACATCTGGTTACAAAGGATGGTGAGATGGCGAAGGTATTGAATTTATTCTTCTCCTCAGTCTTCACAAGTGAATCGGGGGGCTTCAGTAACCAAAACTGCAGTGTTTATCCTCATGACACAACACAGGAAGCACCTCCATGGTTAACAGAGGACAGAATTAAAATTAGACTTGAGAAACTTAACATTAATAAATCACCGGGACCAGATGGCTTGCATCCGAGGGTACTTAGGGAACTCAGTCAAGTGATTGCCAGACCGTTGTTCCTAATTTTTTACAGACAGTCTACTGACTGGAATGGTACCAGCTGATTGGAAAAAAGCCAATGTAGCACCAAAATTTAAAAAGGGCCCAAAACACATCCCTGGGAATTACAGACCAGTTAGCCTAACATCAATAGTATGTAAACTCTTGGAGGGGATGATAAGGGACTATATACAAGATTTTAGTAATAAGAACGGTATCATTAGCAGTAATCAGCATGGATTCATGAAGAATCGTCCTTGCCAAACCAATCTACTAACCTTCTATGAAGAGGTGAGTTGCCATCTAGATAAAGGAAGGCCCGTAGGACGTGTACAAAATAAGGTCCGTTGGCATGGACCATAGGGTGAGTACATGGATTGAAAACTGGCTACAAGGGCGAGTTCAGAGGGTGGTGATAAATGGGGAGTACTCGGAATGGTCAGGGGTGGGTAGTGGGGTTCCCCAGGGTTCTGTGCTGGGACCAATCCTATTTAATTTGTTCATAAACGACCTGGAGGATGGGATAAATAGTTCAATCTCTGTATTTGCAGATGATACTAAGCTAAGCAGGGCAATAACTTTTCCGCAGGATGTGGAAACCTTGCAAAAAGATCTGAACAAATTAATGGGGCGGGCAACTACATGGCAAATAAGGTTCAATGTAGAAAAATGTAAAATAATGCATTTGGGTGGCAAAAATATGAATGCAATCTATACACTGGGGGGAGAACCTCTGGGGGAATCTAGGATGGAAAAGGACCTGGGGGTCCTAGTAGATGATAGGCTCAGCAATGGTATGCAATGCCAAGCTGCTGCTAACAAAGCAAACAAAATATTGGCATGCATTAAAAAGGGGATCAACTCCAGAGATAAAACGATAATTCTCCCAATCTACAAGACTCTGGTCCGGCCGCACCTAGAGTATGCTATCCAGTTCTGGGCACCAGTCCTCAGGAAGGATGTACTGGAAATGGAGCGAGTACAAAGAAGGGCAACAAAGCTAATAAAGTGTCTGGAGGATCTTAGTTATGAGGAAAGGTTGCGAGCACTGAACTTATTCTCTCTGGAGAAGAGACGCTTGAGAGGGGATATGATTTCAATATACAAATACCATACTGGTGACCCTACAATAGAAATAAAACTTTTTCGCAGAAGAGAGTTTAACAAGACCCATGGCCACTCATTAAAATTAGAAGAAAAGAGGTTTAACCTTAAACTACGTAGAGTGTTCTTTACTGTAAGAGCGGCAAGGATGTGGAATTCCCTTCCACAGGCGGTGGTCTCGGCAGGGAGCATCGATAGCTTCAAGAAACTATTAGATAAGCACCTGAATGACCGCAACATACAGGGATATACAATGTAATACTGACACATAATCACACATAGGTTGGACTTGATGAACTTGTGTCTTTTTTCAACCTTACCTACTATGTAACTAAGTAACTATGTAACTATGTTGCCACAAGTTCCCAGTCCACCAAGTCCAGCACAGCTCGGCACCCCTTGTCCTTCCCTTTCTTCAGAGGAACGTCAGTATCGCCAACAGAACCACCTGTGTCTGTACTGTGGGAAGAGTGGCCACTATGTTAGGTCCTGTCCAGCCAAGATTGGCAGATGCCTGACCTTCTCCTCTATCAACCAGTCCTCGCTGCCTCACAAGTCTTCCCACCTGGCTATTCTTATCTCACTACAGCTTCCAGATGGGATCATCCAAGCACTCGCTATTGTCGATTCGGGGGCCTGCAGCTGCTTTATTGACATGACTTTTGTTCTACAACATAAGGTCCCACTACAGCCAAGATCTCATGGACTTTCAGTTCACCTGGCAGATGGGTCACGCATTAAATCTGGTCCTGTTACTCAAAACACTGTTCCATTACCTGCCACCATAGCCGGTACCCACGGAGAACTATTACGCTTGGATGCCATAGCTTCACCCTTGTTCCCCATCATTTTGGGTATGCCGTGGCTCCAGGCACGTAATCCCTGCATTCATTGGGATTCAGGAAGAATCGAGTTCCCTTCTCTTTATTGCCAGCAACATTGCTTCTCCAAGCCATCTACTCGCCAGTTTCCTCTACTATGTATGGACTCTGATGCTGAATTATGTTCTGTTATTCTTGCACCTTACTGAGACTTTTCTGATGTATTTAGTAAAAAATGAGCAGAGACTCTTCCTCCTCACAGGCCATTACGATTGTCCTATCGAGGTCCTCCCTGGGGTCGAAATACCATTTGGGCGAATCTTCCCTTTGACAGAACCTGAACTTGCTACTTTGAAGGAGTACATTGATGACAGCCTGAGGAAGGGGTTTATCCGTCCCTCCACGTCCCCAGCTGGAGCTGGAATTTTCTTTGTGGAAAAAAGGATCATTCCCTTTGCCCGTGTGTGGATTACCGGGATCTCAATAAAATAACGATTAAAAACCGTTACCCCCTGCCTCTGGTGCCAGAGCTGTTTCAGAGACTCTGTTCTGCCGTCATCTTCACGAAATTGGATTTACGTGGGGCATACAATTTGGTGCGTATTCGTGAAGGTGACGAGTGGAAAACGGCTTTTCATACCCGATTTGGACATTTCAAGTGCTTAGTAATGCCCTTTGGGCTTTGCAATGCCCCAGCAACATTTCAGCACTTTATTAATGATGTTTTCTAGGAGTACTTAGACCTATTTGTTAAAGTATATTTAGATGACATTGTAATAATTTCTTCTTCCTTAGAGGGTCATCGGGAACATGTCAGAAAAGTCCTGTCCTGATAGCACGGCCTATACGCAAAACTTGAAAAATGCGAGTTCAAGCGCCAAAGTATCCAGTTCCTGGGCCTCATGTTGTCCATAGATGGCATCAAGTTGGATCCCCAGAAGGTCTCTGCCATCCTGGATTGGCCAGCTCCCACAGACAAGAAGGGGATACAGCGGTTTATAGGATTCGCTAATTTCTACAGGAAGTTTATCAAGGGATTCTCCACAATAATTTCCCCCATCACTCAGTTGACAAAACAATGCAAGTGGTTCCAATGGTCTTCAGAAGCACAGGTTGTATTTGAAACTCTGAAAGGACTTTTTACATCTGCACCTATACTCCGGCATCCAGATCCTTGTCTTCAGCTCCTGTGCATCCTGTTACCTGTGAAACCTGTATCCTGATCTCTGTTATCTACCTGGCTTGTCTTGACCATCCCTTGAACTCCACCTGCATTGACCTCGGCTTGTCCTGTGACCTTTCTTCTGCTTCCTCCTTGGGCAGCTGTTTGCACTGATCTGGTTCCAGACCCGGCTTGCCTACTGACTACGTTCCTGCCTGTACCTTGTTTCTGATTATCCCTGCCGTGTATGACCCAGCCTGCCTGACCTTGCTATCTGTTGATGTTCCTGCACCAGCCTGCCTGTTTGCCGAGTCCTTCCAGTGACTACACCAGCTTACCGAAGACACCCACCCTGCTGCCAGCAAGACTCTTTGGCAGTCGTGCGACTCTGCACTCCTGTGCCTTCTGTTCTATCAGGGGCCCCAAGTCAGAGGTGTAAGGGAAGCCTTCCTCGTCCAATCAGGCTCTTCTACCAGGTATGTAATACCAACTGTGCACAAAAGGCTCCCCAGAACTGGGACACAAACTGACTACCCCTGTCCGAGATGATCACCTTGGGTAGCCCATGTAAGCAAAAGATCTCCTGAGCAAAAATGGAAGCCAGTTCCGTAGAAGTGGGCAACAATGGGACATTTTGGTCAACCACCATAAGGATAACTGTGTTACCCTGAGAGTTGGGTAACTCCACAATGAAATCCATAGACAGGTCGGTTCAGGGCCTCTCTCCATTGGGTATGGGTTGTAGGATGCCCACTGGAAGATTTTGTGGAGTCTTACTCTGAGCTCACACGGAACAGGCAGCTACAAAGGAGGTTACATCAGCACATAGACTAGGCCACCAGAATTGTTGGGAAATGGCCCAAAAGAGTTGATTCTTCCCAGGGTGGCCAGCAGCCTTGAGAGAATGGTAAGTCTGGAACACGGCAGTACGGAGACTCTAAGGGACAAAGCAGAGGTCACAAGGTTTCTCAGGAGGAGCATGGACCTGAGCGGCAAGAATTTTACCACCTAAAGGAGAAGTGAGACTGGTGCGAACCGTAGCCAGAATACGATCAGGAGGAATCACATTAACCAGAACCAACTCCATCTTGGAAGTGGGGGAAAATTGTTGTGACAAAGCGTTGCCCTTATATTCTTAGTACTGGGTAAGAATGAGACAATGTAGATGAAACTAAACAAGAAAAGAGCCCATTGCACCCTTCTGGGAGAGAGGCTCAGACAAGAATATGAGATTCTTATGGTCAGTAAGAATGAGAACCGGCACAGTGATACCTTCGAGGAGATGTCTTCATTCTTTCAGGGCTAGAATGATCGCTAACAGCTCTCTGTCACCAATCTTGTAATTGCACTCTGCAGGTGACAATTTCTTGGAAAAGTAGCCACAAGGATGCATAGCGCTCTCAGAGGTAGGACGTTGAGACAGAAGGGCGCCAACTCCAGTCTCAGAAGCATCAACCTCAAGGATAAAAAGGTAACATAGGATCAGGATGTGCCAACACAGGAGCAGAAACAAAGGCAACCTTGAGACTCTCAAAGGTCTTAATGGACTCCGGAGACTAACTCTGTGGGTTACCATCCTTTCCGGTCATATCAATCAGGGGCTGGACCAGAGAGGAGAAGTTATGAATGAACTTCCCATAATAGTTGGCAAAGCCAAGAAAACGGTGCAGAGGATGTAAACCCATGAGTTGGGGCCACTGTAGGACTGCTGAAAGTTTCTCTGGGTCCATCGAAAAATCAGCAGTGGAAATGACATAGCCCAGAAATTTAACCTGTTCACGATGGAATTTGCACGGCTCCAATTTACAATAGAGATTGTTCTCTCTTAGTCTGTGAAGCACAAGACAGACATTGTGTGGTGGCTCTCCAGGGACTTGGAAAATATGAGGATATCATCGCGATAAACCACCATACATAACTGCAACAAATCTCTGAGGACATTGTTAATAAATTCCTGGAAAACTTCCGGGGTGTTACAAAGGCCAAAAAGCATTACGAGTTACTCATAATGGCCTGTTCTGCATTAAACGCAGTTTTCCACTCGTCGCCCTGCTTAATCCTCACAAGATTGTATGCCCCTCTCAAATCAAGCTTTGTGCAGAGGTGCGTCTGCAACATACTCCTCCATGGCCCTATCCTCCAAGACCGACAAAAGGTAAACCCAGCCACAAGGGGGTATGGCACTAGGTTGAAGGTCAATTGCACAATTATATGACCGGTATGGAGGCAAACTACCAGCTTGACCTTTGTCAAAGACATTGCTAAAATTGTGGTACTCCTCCGGCAGGAAGGAGAGTGAAGAGAACCTTGGCTACCTTCTGGAAGCACGTCTTCCTGCTTTGTGGCGACCAGGAGAGAACCTCAGCACAGAGCCAATCAAAAGAGGGGTTGTGCCTCTGTAACCAAGGATAACCAATAAGCAGCGGAAACTTAGGTGAAGAAATAACTTGGAATTGGATTATCTCATGGTGAAGAGCCCCTACAACCATAGACAACAGAACAGTCTCATGAGTCACATGGGCAGGCTGTAGAGGTCTCCCGTCAAGAGCCTCAATGGCAAGTGGCATGTCACGCAGCTGCAGCGGAATCGAGTGCTTCGATACAAAGGCAGCATCAATGAACAGGCCTGCAGCCCGAGTCAATTAGAGCCTGTATCTCGACGGACGACTCAACCCAAGAAAGGGTAACCGAAACCAGGGGCTTATACTTCTGGATAACTGGGGACGAAACAACGCCACCTAAGGTCTGTCCATGACAGGACAGTTCGGAGACTTCTGCAAGTGCTCCTTAAAAGGAAGTCTTTCTCTGAGTCTGGAGTCAATGGGGATGGCAAACGTGATCAACTTCTCCAACTCAGTGGGTATATCTTGGGGCTACTATCTCATCCTTGATGGTATCCAAGAGACTATGAGAAAAAGCAGCCACAAGGGTCTCATTGTTCTAAGCAACCTCTGCTGCCAGAGGACGGAATTCAATGGCGTAATCAGCAACAGTTCTTGTACTATGATGGATATGAGGCACTTGGCAGCAGAAGCAGAGCATGCGGGAACATCAAATACCCTTTTAAAAGAAGCCACAAACACTGGGTAACTTAAAGCAACAGGTTTTTGTGTCTCCCATAGAGGGTTTGCCCAGGCCAAGGCTCTCTCAGTATACAAGTAAAGGCACAAAAATCTGGAGCAGTAATTAACCCGCAGCATTCAAAAAATAAATCACAAATTAGAATGCATAAAAATTATGCATAAAAGTAGTAATAGGGTGAACAGAGTCCATAATGAATGGTAGTGTTATAAAGAAGGGAGGGAGAGATGATGATACAGGGGTCCACATTCAGGGCTGCCCTCAGAGGGGAATCGAAGCCAAGTTCCAAAGATTCTAAGAAAGATACAAGGGGAGAGGCGCCTCTGGGTGTAGAAGTAAAACAATTTATTTACAATTGACATGTACAGGCAACTCACATTTGTGAAGTCATCAGTAAGCGTGTGTATTAACATAACCCATCATGGGGGGCGGTCATCAGGTCCGTCTTTCTGTTCCTGCTTGCTGGGCACTTGGCTGCTCATTGTAGACACCGCAAGATGGTAAAGCCGACCGCGGTGGAGTGAAAACTCTAAACGAGGCTTGGGACGCGGTTGGAAGGCAGGCGAGGAGAGATAATGTCTTTGCTTCTGTCCGTGGGAAATGCCTGGGGCAGCATCTCAAAGTATATCTGAACCTGGTTGAGAAACCCTCTGCATTGGACTAGATCACCCCCAAATCTCTGGGGAAGCGGAGGTAATACTTGAGGCGGGTGCCTGCACAGAGACTGGAGCAGCAGCAGGGAGGGCCTGCTACACAGGTTGTACCAGAGCAGCCACAGTGGGAGATTCCAGGTGAGCCGTGTGACTCAGCATTTTGCCATGGCAAAATGATCCATGCGGTGATCCTGCTAATCCAATCTGGAAAAAATATTACCAACAAGTGGATTGACTGCATCTTCTGAATTCATGGCCTTCGCCTACTGTCAGAAATCATGAATCAGACTGAGACAGAAGTACAGTTAACTCACACTTGTTTAATAATAGTAATAAAAAGGTAAACAGAGTAAACGTAGTCAAAACATAGCCAGAGTTCAGGAATTGGAACAGATAGTCAGACAAGCCAAAACATCAGGGAGCCAGAGATGAGCGCAGTAGAACAGCAAGTAGGATCTGGAGCCAGAAGGAATGTCAGCCAAGCATGTTTTTAACAGTAACAGTAGAGCGTCTCTAGAGATGTGACCAAGGCGAAGAGTATCTGGGCTGGATGGCTTAAGTAGGCAGGACTGACGAGCAGGATATCATCAACAGGTGAATCACTGTGGAGAGATAGGAGCTGGCAATTAGCCAACAGCTGAGCAGCCAGCTCAAAGAAGGAAGGGCTGAGCCCAGTCCTGACACTAATACAGTCTCATTCGCGCAAGAGATCTCTCGTGTTGATCAGATAATGTTGATGGAGAAAATATTTCATATACTGAATGACTCAATCCCTACCTATAACGCTAAGTGGAACCCTTGGTTCATCTATTGTCATCAAGAATGACCTGAGTTTATGTTTTCTTTTATATTTTGTTCGACTTTCTATTTCTGGTTACAGTTTTGCATCGTATACCATATCGTAAATAAGATCATTTCTTCCAAGAACTTTTAGCATAACGTTAAATTTTGAAAAAATTGAAGTTTTATACATGACTTGGTAAGCCAAATTTGAGCTTTATGGAAATGCTTTTACGATATGTTGGTTTATATCTCATATCATTGTGTACTGTAAACCTTTTTATCTCAATAAATACGCTTAGTAATAAATTTAAAAAAAAACTATCTTCAATGTAAAGTAGAACAAGGAGTCCTGGAAGTGATGATTTGGCCCCCCACAAAACCCTGATCTCAACATCATAGAGTCTGTCTGGGATAACATGAAGAGACAGAAGGATTTGATACAGCCTACATCCACAGAAGATCTGTGGTTAGTTCTCCAAGATGTTTGGAACAACCTACCTACCGAGTTCCTTCAAAAACAGTGTTCAAGTGTTCTTGGAAGAATTAAAGAACTGATGCTGTTTTGAGGCCAAAGGGTAGTCAAACCAAATATTGATTTGATTTGCATTTTTCTTTTGTTCTTTTACTTTCTATTTTGTTAAAAATAAACTATTAACATTTCTAATTCTGAAAGCATTTTTTCACACCTGCCTAAAACTTTTGCACAGTACTGAATATACACTATATTGTCAAAAGTACTGGGACACCTGCCTTTACACGCACCTGAACTTTAATGGCATCCCAGTCTTAATCCGTAGGGTTCAATTTTGAGTTGGCCCACCCTTTGGCACTGATGTTGTACGAGAAGGCCTGGCTCACAGTCTCCGCTCAAATTCATCCCAAAGATGTTCTATTGGGTTGAGGTCAGGACTCTGTGCAGAGAGTCAAGTTCCTCCACCCCAAACTTGAAGCTGTTATAGCTGCAAAGGGTGGGCCAACTCAGCATTGAACTCTACGGACTAAGGCTGGGATGCCATTAAAGTTCATATACGTGTAAAAGCAGGTGTCCCAATACTTTTGATATAGTATATATGGTTTATAGTTAATAAAACCAGGGATTGTTTATCCAATGAATATCCAATCGCCTCCTGGGGAATCAGGAAATAACTTTTTTCCCTTACTGGAGCAAATTGGACCATGTTTTATTGGGAGTTTTTTGCCTTCCTCTGGATCAACTGTGAATATAGGATTGTGTATACTATGGAAGCTTTCTATTTCTTTGATTGAACTAGATGCATTTGTGTTTTTCAATTTGACTATGTAACTATATGCATACCCCCTCACCAAACACCTGGACATATTTCCTCAACAGTAGGAACTGGTAACATCTGGGTGAAGCAGTGGGAGGAGATCCTTAGTATGCTGCCTAAAATGTCTTTGTCACAGTCGGGTAGATAAACTAATTTGTTTATCTTACATAGAACATATACATGGTAATTCTAACTGCACTATATGTGGGAGGGTAAAAATCCAATTAATTGCCTCTAGATATGTTTTGATAGTGGCAAGTTGTGGTATTTATGTTATAAAAGAGTATTAGACATTGTAACCCGTGTACCAAAGAAGAAAAAATGTGAATCCCACTAATAGAAGAAGGTAGTACTCACCCTATAAATGAGGGGGGTGTTGTCTAAAGATAACTGCTATGGAATATGAAAAATAAAAAACAAAAATACACTACACACCAAAATTAGTAAGCTACAAATTAATTTAGCAATGGGCTCAATAGCATAAATACACTAACTAAACTCATATAATCCTAACAACCACCTGAGTCCCCCTATTAACCCCTCCCAGACTGGAACCACGGACCACCCTTACAAAAAGGGAAGGATACAGTCCCAAAGCAAAGCTGAGCCCACCCTCCCCTAAACAAAAACCTCCCCCACACCAAGGGCCCCTGTACCACCCAACAAGAACACAGAGGTAACACTTAGTGCTGTTGCCTCATTCGCTGACTGTGGCTTTAAGGTGGAGCACCGCACTCAGTGCAATAAGTGGGACAGAGATGGATACCTGCCCAAATGGAGCTACATACATGAAAACACAAACTCACAAAACCAGTCAGTCAAGGGAGTCAGTCAATGGCAGAAAGGAAAACCAAACAGCTGCAATGGGAGCTCAAAAATGAAATGTAAAGAATCGGTGTTCAGCTGCTGTTCTGGTGTGTGAAGGAGCCTTGCACATGACAGTCAATTGACTAGTAACTGATTAGATGTTCCATGAAAGGATGTGTAGGAGACCAGATATAGGCCAGTTGTACCAGCATGATAAACATTCCTAGGGAGCTTACTGAGAACAGTGGCTAGGAGAGCTGGCAGAGATGGAGTGGTAAGCCAGTGAGATGAAGCAGGGATATTCCCAACAAAAAACAGGTAACCTCAACCTGTCAGTAATGCCACCAGGGGACAATGACTCCCAATGTGGATGTCGGAAGTACTCACAGTTCTCCGTTCATGCTCCCTTCCGAGTCAAGGAATGTAAATAATGTCCGCTCTGCTATTCCCAGCAAGTACAGCTCGCTTATATTGAATAAAAATCAGCCAAGATTCACATGCTGTGTGCTGATGAGCTGTTCCAGTCATGTGTACCTGGTCTCTCCAATCTCCTGTGTATGATTGAGTCCTGCTGAGTTTCAAATGCTTCACTGCTGTGCACCACGTGCTGTTCAGCTGATCCAATCATAGGTGGCTGGACTCTGAGATGAACTCATACACAGTCAGCTGTATGAGCCACGATGAAAAACTTGAGCTCTCTACAAAGATGGGGTGGTCGGGCCAGATGATAAAGGGTGGGGAAAGAAATCCCTGCATCTACATGGCCAGGCCATTTTTTGCGGTATGGCACTGCATCATTTTAGTTGACAATTGCACGGTCATGGGACGCTGTACCCAAACAAAAATGGTGTCCTTTTTTCCCACAAATAGAGTTTTCTTTTGGTGGTATTTGATCACCTCTGCGATTTTCATTTTTTGCGCTATAAACAAAAAAAGACCGTTTTGACAATTTTGAAAAAAAAAAAAACAATATTTTTTACTTTCTGCTATAATACATGTCCCAAAAAAATATAAAAAAAACTAAGTTTAGGCCAATATGTATTCTGCTACATATTTTTGGAAAAAAAAATTGCAATAAGCATATATTGATTGGTTTGTGCAAAACTTATAGCGCCTACAAAATAGGGGAAAGATTTAAGGGACTTTATTTTTTTTAATTGTTTTTGCTAGCAATGGGGGCGATCTGCAATTTTTAGCAGTGCTGCGACATTGCGGCAGACAAATCTGACCTTAAGTGACACTGTTTGGTGACCAGTGACACCAATACAGTGATCAGTGCTATAAAAATGCACTGATCACTGTATAAATAGCACTGGCAGGGAAGGGGTTAACACTAGTGGTGACCTGCTCCCATGGCCCGCAAAAGCTAGTGCATGAACCGACGTACCAGTATGGCAATTCGCACAGCTGAGCCACTGCGGCGGCTGGTCAGCAACTGGTTAAGTGCAGTATGTGAGACATAAAGACCCATCACAAAACATTCTGTAAATGAATATATTCTGTTACACAAAAGCATTTAGTCTTGTTTAGGTTGCCTTTAAACTGTAGTGTACATGACATTTTTCCCATCAATACCTGAGGCCTGAAGCTCTAATATTTATAGAAAAACTACTGCCTGTGCTTTGTATCTTCACATTTAGACTTGTTTGCACTGTCCTTAAACTATAGTGCCACAGGGTAATTTTTACCTACCCTCTTATTTATTTATTTTTACTGTAGCGCATCATTTTTATAGGAAGATGGCTGCCTATGTCTTGTGTCACTGCTGCCAAACTGTACTGCCACTAGCCAATTTTTACCAACCCAAACCAAAAGGGTTTTAATTCTATTTTAAATGTGTTAGAAAAAATGCTGTCTGTGCTTCCTATAACCTACATTTAGGCCTATTTGCACTGCCTTCAAACCACGATGCCATTTGGGAATTTTAATAACCATACTGGAGGGCTGTAGTTCTAAGTTTATGGTGATATGGGTGTTTGGGAAATGATGTGTCATTTTAACTACAATGAATTAATATTAGACTGAGGTTCTGGTGCTGTCTGTCATTAAGGGGAATTTTTAAGAAAAAAAATAATTCCAAAGCTAAATAAATGCTGATAAAATACACTGTGTCACAAAGGATTTGTATATTATCCAACTTGCTCTTGAAGCTGTATGAAATGGCCTCTGATAAATGGGAAAAGGTTCCCCAAAGCTATATCCAGCTTCCAAGCAAATTGGGTGACAATAGCTTGCTGAGTAGCCTCCTCAAAAGGGCCACAAGTGACACTCCTCCCCCACCCTAGAATACTACAAAGGGATTTGCCTCAAACTAAAAAAATGATAAATGTGCTGAACTTGGGTGTGAATCAAATTTTGGTCAATTTACACACCTTTAGTGGGATGTACAGTATTTCAGGCAAGGAAGAATATAAAAAATACTGTTCCCTCTTCATTATCTCCTTTACCTCGATACAAAAATGTCAATGTCATGCATGCCAAATGCAGATCCAAAACAGATTATTTATACAGACAACCTAGATAGAAGTCATGAGCTGTGCCAGTGTGTCAGTACAAAGAATGAGTCATTATAAACCAGGGTGGATTTGATTTGAATCACTAGTAAAAAGGCATGATTTAAATCAACTTGATTTAAATCATAAATTTTAAAGAGCAGCTGTCATTTCTGTCCTGCAGCGGCTCCTCCTCTGACCCGCTGTTGACTCACCGACAGTCCCATTCACTTTAATGGGACGGCTGGTGATGCGGCGGTGACACAACAAGGTGAGGGACGTGGCGGCAGCAGGTGAGTAGATGCCCAATAACAGGCACTGCCATGATGGATCTGAAATGACAGGTGCTATTTAAATGTAAGGACTTATTCTTGCTGGTAGTTGAAATCTTTAATATCTGAAAACAAAATTAAGGTTTCCTATTTAGAATAATAAGCTGTCAGGTTAGTAAAACAGCAATATCAGAACTGATTTAATCATACAGTTTATAGTGTACATAGATTTGCAAAACACTGAGATAAAGAAAAATTCCTGAAGGTTTATCTCATGGTTAATGTGAAATTGTGTGAATGCATCAATGCAGTGCATGTTATCTCAGCTTGCAGAGCTTGGATTCATTGAACAAGTTTACCAAAAATGTAAATATTGCAGAATATACAACCTCATGCTACATAACTAAGCTCAATTTCATGCTGAATAAACTAAATTATTAAGGTATCTTATAGAAAACTTTCTGTAGATAGATTTTTACTCCAAAAGCATTTTATTAAAATAAATTTGGTAAAAAATCAAAAACATTAATTTAAATAAAAAAAATCTGATTTAAATCAAAATAATCAGATTTTTGTGATTTTTTTTTTAAATCATTGATTTATATCCACCCTGTTATAAACTACATTTGAAACATACACTTTTTGCAATGAACTGTTTGCAGGCTATTCTAAGAGGTTTAAAACAACTTCTTTCTGAGGTCTGCAGTTCATAACATTAGCTGAGTTTGTAAAATGGATCAGCAGAATATAGCAAAACAAACAATTATTCAGTATCAAATAGAACCTCATTGACTTTTACAGACCCACTGCAAAGGCTCAAAGAATAAGGTGCTAAGGGCAGTAAGATCTATCAAGCAATTTGAATTTGCTTCACAGAAGTAAAACAATTACTAAATGGATTCTATTTGGTTATTATGGGTAACTCCCCTTTGCACTTACAGCTGATCTCCAGGGAAACAGTTTAGCACAGAGTTAAAATACATAGAAATGAATTGTTGACTTTTCAAAAGATTTGCACTTAGTTTAGATATTCTTGTCATCCATGCATTCCTGCCATGCAGCACAGCTCTGTCACTGACCTCACTTTCCCCTACTTTATTTAAATAATACAATTTGGTCAAGGACCACTCCCACCTTGCTAACCGGACAATAAACTTGCAGCAATACATTGATGAGGTCACCTTTGTACTTTACCCTAAAGTTAACATGTTTCCAGCACTAGAACTACATAACAATGCAAAACAGCAGAACCCCAATTGGTTCAGCGTACTTTCCTCCTCCTAGAACAAATGTTTTTGTGCAGAGGATTACAGGAACGCAATATAAAATGATATCCAGGCATTCAGACATCTCAAGCAGGCATAAGCTTCGGGTTCAGGTCAAAGTAGAATTCAGTCTGAACTTTATCTGTTCTGCTGCAACTGAAAGTGATATTTAGCAATAGTACCTCTGCTAAATGTGACAGCTTCCTGCTCAGGCTGGTTAGGGGGGATACCAGTGGTCGCTGGCATATTAACAACCTGTGATGCAAGTGTAATCGTGTAGAGAGAGCTGGACGGCCACACACCGGGATAGGCAGATAAAATCTTCTTTATTCAAAACATGGAATAATAAAATACATGACAGCGCTGGAGTGGTACAGCTTAGCCGCTAACGCCTTTTACGCTCATACAGAGCGCTTACTCATAGCTAACTTACATAAAAGTGATAACCACATTTATACTTAAAATATACAACATGTGACCAAACATAAATGAGATAATGCCAAGCAGCTGGAGATTAGCCACATGAGATCTCAGCACTCATTTACTAGGTGTATAACATGAAGTGGAAACACCCTTGATGTAATAAGGAATGGAAAGAACGGACAAAAGGAACAAGGAAGAAGAAAAAAGTCAAACAAAATAAAATGAATTTAGTACCTGCAATAAATAAAGAAATAAAAATAAAAATAAACTATGTGATTTATGTATTGAATTAAATTGAGATAAATGTTGAATATATAAAGTAATAAACTAAGTGCCGATTCACACTGGTGCGATGCGAGAACACTGTGAATCCACTGCGTGTTCCCGCATCGCATGTCAGTTCACACTGCCATATTCGAATCGCTGGGGAGTGTCAATACATTGTTAACGACACCCCCAGTTCAGCTCGCATATCGCACTGCGAACTGACAGTTCGGACATGAATCGGATCGCATATGTGTGAACACACATGCGATCCGATTCTGGTCCGAACAGAAAAAAGGGTCCTGTGCGTGTTTGCACCGAATGCGGTGCGATATCAGCCATACTATCTCTATGGCTGATATCGCACCACACAGACATCGCATGTAATGTGAACGGCAGTGCGCTGCGAATTACATGCGATGTCTGTGCGATGTTTGGCATCGCACCAGTGTGAACCGGCACTAAAGAAGAAGTGTGAAGGGGGGGGCGTGGCTGAGCTGGCGGCCTGAAAGGACGTGTGTGAGAGGAGCTCCGTTCCCACCTGCCTAAAATATCCGAAAATTAATCCTTCATTTGACTAACAGACACCGGAGGTTGCTAGGGCATGAGAAGAAGCAAATCGGGTCCGGGTAGGAAGGCTAAGCAAGCCCCTAAACCATCCCAGCAGCAGCAACAACGGCCCGCCATAGACTGCGCACACGTAGCATCTCAAACCAACAGGGCGGATCCAGCGACGGCAGAGGAAGACCGCTTTCAGGCCTTAATGCAGGCGATCGCTGGATGCCAGACGACCCTAACAGCAAAAATTTATACCCTCCACACAGAGTTTGGGCTGCTGCGGAGAGACATGGATAAGATGAGAGGATGAATGGGAGAAGCTGAGCGTAGGGTTGGTGAGACGGAGGATTCCATTCGGGATCAGAGGGCCTCCATTCACACCCTGCAGGTCAAGGTGAAGGCCTTGGAGTCTAGGGCGGAAGATGGCGAGAATAGGAGCCAACGAAATAACTTGAGGATCGTGGGGCTACCAGAAGGAGCTGAGGGCCAGGACCCCGCGGCCTTCACTGAGCATCTGCTCCGCGCCCTGCTTCCGCAGGCCCAGTTCTCCCCGCACTTCGTTATAGAGAGAGCTCATCGAATGCCTCCTGTGCGAGGCCCCCCGGGATCCCCTCCGCGTACATTCATATTTAGACTCTTGAATTTCCGGGACCGGGACCTGGCACTACGTGAAGCCCGCAAAGTTCCTGAATTGCGCTTTGATAACACGAAGCTAATGCTATTCCCGGACTATTCTATTGATACGCAACGGCTCAGAAGGACTTTTGATCACGTTAAAGCACAGCTTCGCACAAAAGGGCTCAAGTATAGCATGCTTTTTCCGGCCCGCCTTCGGGTTATCGACGGCGAATCTACCCGCTACTTCACCTCCCCAGAGGATGCCTCTCAATGGCTGGACGGCCTTCCCCGTGCCCAGTAACGTATAAGCTTCACTATTGATCCGGTACAGACTGGCTTTTCCTATCCTCCCTCCCCAGCTACCCTCCATCTCCCCTTGCTTTTTCGCATGGGAGGGAGAAGGAATAATTTGATTATAGTCTTTGCCTAATGACAGGGGGGGGGGTTCTCTTCTCCTGCCTGCTGACTGACCTTCCCCCTCAAGACGAGTCGGATAGCAACCACCCGAATCTACCAACACGCTGGAGGATTCTGACCGTAACTTACATTATACTCCCTGCTATTATACTCAGGCGGAGACATCCACACGCAGGAAGATACCTCGCTAGGATGAGGTAGTTAACCCCCTCCATATTACCCTATCTGAGGCAGCTATGTGGAAAATTCTCCCCTGGGGTAGTGCTGTGAGGAAATACTGTGCTCTTTTCCTATCTGGAACAGCTACGCCGGCTAGTACCGAAGTGAGCGACTTTGAATCACACTAGACGCTCGTTTCCATGCTCTCTTCTTTTGCTATACAATTTTCTTTTCCAATCTCTACCTGAACGGCTGGGACAGGACAATATTTTGCTGCGCTGACGCAGTTAACTTCCTACATATTACACTACTGCAAGGCTGCTATGTGGTCAACTCATACATTCGGTAGTGCTGTGAAGAAATACTGCTCTTCTCATACGGTTGATATTTCCAACATGTGGGGGGGAGGGGAAATCCATGAACAGGACCAGAATCTGCGGGATCACTACAAAGCAGCTCTAAGGGATTAGCATGCCCGTGCCACTGCTAGAGGGATAAACTGTTCTCCCTATATCTGCGAAGGTTAAACTGGTTCAGTAATGAAGTGTGTGCCCCTAGTTCATACTAGGTGTTTTTTTTTTTTTTGTTTTTTTTTTATTTTCAAGTCCAACTTTGCCTTGCAAACTATACATTCGACAAGTTTAAATGCTGCTATATTAATTTGCAAAAGTTTCTTTTCTTTGAGGGATTTGCATGCCAGTGATACTACTAGGGGGATAAACTGTTCTCCTTATATCTGCGGATGTTAAACTGGTTAAATAATGAAGTATGTGCCCCTAGTTCATACGAGGTGTTTTTTTATTTTCAAGCCCAACTTTGCCTTGCAAATTATGCACTAGACAAGTTTAAACGCTGTTATATTACTCTGCAAGAGTGTGTTTTCTTTGAGGGAATTGCCTGCCCATGACACTGTTAAAGGGATGAACTATTCTCCTTATATCTGCAAAAGTTAAACTGGTTAAATAATGAAGTATGTGCCCCTAGTTTATACTAGGTGTTTTTTTATTTTTCAAGCCCAACTTTGCCTTGCAAATTATGCATTAGACAAGTTTAAATGCTGATATATTACTCTGCAAGAGCGTGTTCTCTTTGAGGGAATTGCATGCACATGACACTGCTAAAGGGATGAACTGTTCTCCTTATATCTGCGAAGGTTGAACTGGTTAAAAAATGAAGTATGTGCCCCAAGTTCATACTAGGTGTTTTTTTATTTTTATTTTTATTCTCAAGTCTAACTTTGCCTTGCAAATTATGCATTAGACAAGTTCAAATGTCGCTATACTACTTTGCAAGAGTTTGTTTTCCTTTATTTTCTAGTTAATTTTTTTCGTTTATATGCTGTTATGCTGTAGGCGTGGGAGCGGAGATCTCCAATCATGTGGGAAGTAGTAACGCTTGTGTAAGGGAAGGCCGCCTGACGCTCCATTGCTCTCACAGGAGACTTTCCTACAATATAATGGGATTAGTTTGAGGTACAAGCACTCCGAGTTCCCCAACGGATGTGCGGGGAGGGGGGGGTTGGGCTCTTGGGTTGCGGTTTGGTCCCTTTTTTTGTTGTTTGTTTTCCTTTTTGCTCTGGTTTTATTCAGGTTGATACAAATTTAAGCAGTGGTCTACTTGGGTCATCTCTTTTGGCCCCTGGCTTAACCTGGGGCCTGCTGACCAAGATGTTACAGATGAATTCCTCTATATTGGAGGGTGTATGTCCTACTTCGGATCAGTCCTGTCGATATTCCCATCCTAAAGCATTGCTATTTCTAAGGCTATGGCGCCTCTGAGACTTATATCGTGGAACGTTAGGGGATTAAATGACAAAATAAAGAGAACCCTGGTCATGACGTATTTAAAAAAATATAGCCCGCACATATGTATACTTCAGGAGACCCACCTGGTGGGCAGAAAAGTTCTTGGTCTTAAAAAACCATGGATAGGGCACTCCTATCACTCGCTATACTCAGGTTATGCCAGAGGAGTTAGCGTGTTAATACACAAATCCCTGTCCTTTACCTTGCTTGCCGTCAGGACTGATCCGAGGGCAGATTTGTTTTATTACATGCTGTGATAGATACTGTTGAGATTCTAATTGTGGGTTTGTACGTGCCCCCTCCGGCTACTGTGTCTCTCCTTAAATTCCTGACTCCTATACTTCATATTCCACGGACAACCTTATTATAGCTGGGGACTTCAATATGGCTCCGAACCCGTCCGTGGATAGATTGAAACCAGGGATGGGTTCTGACTCTCCCCTCAGCAAGTGGGCTACCTTATATGGATTAATGGATGTATGGAGGTGGAAATATCCACATGATAGAGCATTCACTTGCCAGTCTGCCTCATATTGTACATTATCCAGGATAGACTTGATTTACATCACTGGGGGGCTGCTCTCTCGCGTAATAGAGGTGAAAATGCTCCCTAGGGGCATATCAGACCACTCCCCTATGCTTCTTACTCTGCAAACACAGACCCCCCCTCAGAGAGACTATGGAGGCTGTCCCGTTATTGGATCTCAGAAGAAAGTATTGCGACAAGTATAGATACATCTATAGCAGATTTCTGGAGCTCTAATGCTAACTCCTCGGTGCTGCCTAGTAGGTGGGACGCCTTTAAGGCGTATACTCGGGGAAGCTGTCAGAACGCGATTTCCCTTGCCAGACGTGAAGCCAGGGTCTCCATTGAGGAGGCTGAGAATAGGGCACAAGACCTTGAGTCCCGATATGTTCAGACTCAAAACCCAATTACCCTGTCTGATATGCAGGCTGCACATCGTGAGGTGATGCTCTTCCCAGTAGCGGGGGCTAAAAAACAACAATTGACACAGACACAACGTATATTTGAACAGGGCGAAAAAACAGGACACCTGCTGGCTTGGTTGGCAAGGGAACAACAGCCTGCGTCTACCATAGCCCGTATTAGAACTGATGATGGGAATTTGGTGACCGATCCAATTACTATCAACGCCTGTTTTGCCACATACTATAAATCCCTATATTCTTCTAGGGTGGGCTACTCTGCGGGGGAGCTGGTCTCCTTCCTTAGTCGACTCGCCTTTCCTACACTTACCGAAGAGACCCGAAACTGTTTAGACGCACCCATTTCCTTGGAGGAGGTGAAACAGACCATAGGCGAACTTCAGGTAGGGAAGACTCCGGGCTCGGATGGTCTCCCTCCTGAATTTTATAAACAACACGGGGAGCAAATGATACCCAAAGTGCACGAGATGATTATGGGGACCCTGAAAGACTCTACACTTCCGCCATCCATGACAGAGGCAATAATAGTGGTCATACCTAAGCCGGATAAAGATCCTGAGCTTTGTACCTCCTGCCGCCCCATATCTCTACTTAACGCAGACGCCAAGATAATTGCCAAGATCCTAGCAAAAAGACTCAATGGAGTTATACATAATTTGGTTCATGAAGATCAAACCGGCTTCATGCCGGGTAAGGGGACAGACATTAACCTTCGTAGATTATACACGGTTATGGGTGCCAGGGAGTATCTGACAGAATCCGACGCAGTGGCCTCCCTGGATGCTGAGAAAGCATTCGACTCAGTAGAGTGGTGTTATCTATGGGAGGTCCTGCGTCGATTCGGCCTTGGTCCTAAATTCATATCCTGGGTGCAAACCCTTTATACCTCTCCACGGGCTAGGGTTCGTACGGGAACGACAATCTCTCCACCCTTCTATCTGCATAGGGGTACCAGGCAGGGCTGCCCACTTTCCCCTGCCCTGTTCACCCTGGCCATAGAACCAATGGCAATCCTCCTTCGATCCTCCCCTTTAGTTACCGGTATTGTGATTGGCACGGTACACGAAAAGATATCCCTATATGCGGATGACACCCTGTTGTACCTTAGGAACACCAGTGATTCCCTGGGTGCTGCCTTGTCACTTATTAATATTTTTGGTGGGTTCTCTGGCGTCTGTGTTAACTGGACCAAATCGGTAATTTTTGAATTACATCTGGGGGAAATCTCGATACCTGCAAACACTCCCCTCAAAAAAGTCTCTCAATTTAGATATCTGGGAGTAGAAATACACAGAGACTTTGCGCAGTTTATTCCCCTTAATCTATCTCCTATAATGTCTACTCTGACCCAAAAATGCACCATTTGGAAAACACTGCCTCTGACCCCAGTAGGCAGGGTGAACTTGATAAAAATGTCCATACTGCCTAAATTTCTTTATATCTTTAGACAGACACCTGTACACATACCGAATACCTTCTTTAAAAAAATTGACACCGTGATCACTGCGTTTATATGGAACGGTAATATACCTAGAATCTCTAAATCTACTCTACAACTCCCTCTGTCACTTGGGGGACTTGCTCTACCGTGTTTCCAAAAGTATTATTGGGCGGCGGTGTTGGTTACCCTCCGTTGGTCGCTGTCTGAGGAACCAGCAAATCCTGCTTCCACTTTGGAGGCGGCTTTGCTGGGCTCATACTCAGAACTGAGAAACTTGATACACAGAGGGCCCAGATCTAGCCCTGGTGTTACTACCTCAATGAAAACCACCCTGAAGGTTTGGGAGACTGTTAGAAGCAAGATAAGAGGAGCGGACAGTTGGTCCCCCCGCACACCCTTGTGGGGGAATCCGCGGTTACCGCACTTCCAGACCATCCCAGACCCAGTGCTATGGGCCCGTTACGGAATAACCACCGTGGCGGATATAGTATCACGAGAGGGCCTACTTCCCTTTGACATCCTAAAACAACAAAAAGGACTACCCAACAACATGTTCTTCAGATACCTACAGCTCAGACACGCCTACCACTCCCAATTTCTCACACCCCCGAAACTCATAACTACTGGGCTTGAGCGACTGCTGGGCGAGGAGGGTGAGGGAAGGGTCCTATCAAATCTATACACGGCCCTGGCGGGCCTGGACACCTCTAAAGTCTCGCAATTGTTTTTGGTCTGGCAGAAGGATATACCTTCGCTGGCTGATGACGATTGGGAAGAGGGTATCCAGCAATATTTGCCCCTGATGGTCTCTGCCAGAGACAGATTCATCCAGCTAAAATTTTTGCACAGAGCCTACTTCTCTCTTCAGCGTCTAGCCAAAATATACCCCACTAACAACCCGGTTTGTACCAAATGCGCAGCAGAGGAGGGTTCGTTCTTCCATGTGGTTTGGTCTTGCCGCTATATACAGACGTTCTGGAGAGGGGTGGTTAATATGATAAATCGAGTTGGCAAATTAAAAGTTCCCTGCGACCCACTACCCTTACTGCTTGGAATAGTTGACACATTAGATGCTTCCCGAGCTAAAAAACTCTTTATATTCTACGCAGCTTTCTACGCCAGAAAGGCGATCTTGTTACACTGGAAGGGATCTGTCCCCCCATCGATAGGTCTTTGGAAAAATCTCATTAATAAGGCACTACAGATATATAAGTTAACGTATCTAGGCCGTAACTGCCCAAAAAAATTTGGGAAAATCTGGGATCCCTGGATATGTGCGGAACACCTAGACTTAGAATAGAGAGTTGACCCGCAGATGCGACACTCCTCCTCATGCGCAGTGGACATGTTGACTCTGACCTATGCAAGCTATTTCTACTTTGCTGATCTCCATGATGGGTCAACTGTGAATTAAGGGAGCCCCCCTATACCTATATAGTATATAGCTATACTGTACACGAAGCTGAAGTCACTAATCTACTATTAAGAAAAAGATGAGGAGGTCCTAGAAGGGATGTAACCACATTATTCTCAATTCATATATACCCCCCCCATCATTGTTCCTATTGACCTACTTCTGGTGCTTATATATGTGATTTAGGACTCGTTATGTAACATCTGCTGTTAAACATCTGTACACCTTGTACTGTAACCACTGCACAATGTATCAACTGTATGTTTTTTTGTATTTGTTTTTATTAAATAAAAAACTTTATGTAGAAGTGAAAATAAAATAAAGTGAAAATAAAATTCAAAATCTTTCCACCTTTTCTATATGCATAATACGTGTGTGGAACCAGTGAAAATGTGATGCTAGGGTCTAACTGACACCCATGCAAAAACTTTGTTCACATGAGAGTATATACTAATTCAAACGTGAACTTCACTGGATCCGAATTAAACCATAAACATAAAGACAGAAAAAGGAAGGAGTATATGTGTGTGGTAACAATTAATATCTTACAAAATAAATGTGAAGAATTTATGAAATGTGTTAAATTTTAAAAGAAAAAGAAAAAAAAAAAGAAGAAAAAAGAAGAAGAAAATCAGGAGAAGGAATAAAATGCATAGAAAAATGCACAAACGGACACACATATCGTATGCAAAATAGCTGAGCCGTTATTACTGAAATGTTGTCACTGGAAAATATTATTATTATGTAAGGGACATAGTAAAAAGATAATGTGAATATTTTCTAAACTATCACAAAAACTCCCCGCAAACAGTGTCGAGATCTCAACTAGACACCCCCCAAAGAAGATGAAAGTGTGTGGTCTATAATCACTTGTCCTGGGGTCTAAAAAGGAAACATGAGCATAACACAAATCAATATTATTAAAGAAAATATGAAGAAAAAATTGTTACTGTCATAATGTTTACACATCCGGCCAAAACACTAACCTAATTGATGCTTTGTTGCAATCATACAATAAAAGTTACTACGTTACAAACTATACTCAACATATATAAGATCATCCGAAGCTTGAATCCAAACATATATTTATGGAGTGTTGGAATGAGATACGTGAATGAAAAATGAAATTACTCCACAACTCCATAAAAGGGAACTCTCCAGAATGGTTTTAATGGTGCCATTGATATAAAGAATGTCAAAATGTGTTTAAAGGTAAATACAAATATTAATGACATACCTAGATACCTCGGCAGCACCTAGCTAAATGGCATATTTATGAAACCAGTAGAGAAAAAACAAAGAAAGAAGGAAAGATTGAACGAATCATTGTCATGTCTGAAGATATATGTATAGGAAGTATATGTAAAGATCGAGACAATGAGTCAATCAAAATATGGACAGTTTATAGGTATACATGTATATAAAAGATCAAATGGATGTAAATTCTTTGGATACAAGAAGAATTATGTCAGGAGAATTAATCATAGAAATGGGAGACATCCCATTCGTAGTTTAAACCCGACTGAATTGTAGTGTCCAAAAGAAAAATCCAAAGGACTTCACGCTTATACACAATAATTGAAATCTGTTCCCTCCCCTGGGCTGGTACTGTGACTCTTTCGATACCCTGAATGACTAAGCTTGATGTGTCCTTATGATGTGCAAAGATCCAATGTTTAGCCACATTAGTCAGATTATCTTTTTCAATATCGAGCAAATAGTCGTACAAATGGTCCCTAAGGCGCCGTGTTATACAACCCACATATTGTATCTGGCAAATTTCACAGGTAATAACGTATGTGACATATTTGGTATTGCAGTTTATAAAGGAGGAAATTTGAAACTCTTTTTTTATTGCTGCAGGATTTTATTTGTTTACCTGTCTTAATGTAACTACACTAATTGCAGCTTCTAATCCCACATCTGAAGTTACCTGTGAAACTAAGCCAGTTGAATTTGGGTCAATTAGTATAAAACAAACTAGGTGAAAGAGAACGACCCAAGGTAGGCGCTCTACGGGAGACCACCTTGATTCCTTCAGAGAGAATATTATTATAGACAGGGTCATTATATAGAATGGGAAGGTGCTTAGTTATAATCTTTTTAATTTTAATGGACTTTAATGTGTTTTTTGTGCAACCTTTTTATGTGTTTTTTCTTTTAAAAGCGAACATCTAGGAATAGATCTCACTGTGTCAAGCGCTTTATGAATGAGTGTGTCTGGGTAACCTTGGGCTTTAACCACTTCAGCCCCAGAAGGATTTACCCCCTTCCTGACCAGAGCACTTTTTCCAATTTGGCACTGCGTCGCTTTAACTGCTAATTGCGCGGTCATGCAATGCTGTACCCAAACTAAATTTGCGTCCTTTTCTTCCCACAAATAGAGCTTTCTTTTGATGGTATTTGATCACCTCTGCCGTTTTTATTTTTTGCCCTATACACGGAAAAAGACCGAAAATTTTGAAAAAAAATGATATTTTCTACTTTTTGTTCTAAAAAAAATCCAATAAACTCAATTTTAGTCATACATTTAGGCTAAAATGTATTTGGCCACATGTCTTTGGTAAAAAAATGTCAATAAGTGTATATTTATTGGTTTGCGCAAAAGTTATAGCGCCTACAAACTAGGGTACATTTTCTGGAATTTACACAGCCTTTAATTTATGACTGCCTATGTCGTTTCTTGAGGTGCTAAAATGGCAGGGCAGTACAAAACCCCCACAAATGACCCCATTTTGGAAAGTAGACACCCCAAGGAAATTGCTGAGAGGCATGTTGAGCCCATTGAATATTCATTTTTTTTGTCCCAAGTGATTGAATAATGACAAAAAAAAAAAAAAATTACAAAAAGTTGTCACTAAATGATATATTGCTCACACAGGCCATGGGCGTATGTGGAATTGCACCCCAAAATACATTTAGCTGCTTCTCCTGAGTATGGGGATACCACATGTGTGGGACTTTTTGGCTTTTTGGGAGCCTAGCCGCGTACGGGGCCCCGAAAACCAATCACCGCCTTCAGGATTTCTAAGGGTGTACATTTTTGATTTCACTCTTCACTGCCTATCACAGTTTCGGAGGTCATGGAATGCCCAGGTGGCACAAACCCCCCCCAAATGACCCCATTTTGGAAAGTAGACACCCCAAGCTATTTGCTGAGAGGCATGGTGAGTATTTAGCAGCTCTCATTTGTTTTTGAAAATGAAGAAAGACAAAAAAAAAAAATTTTTTTTTCTTTTTTTAATTTTCAAAACTTTGTGACAAAAAGTGAGGTCTGCAAAATACTCACTATACCGCTCAGCAAATAGCTTTCTACTTTCCAAAATGGGGTCATTTGGGGGGGTTTTGTGCCACCTGGGCATTCCATGGCCTCCGAGACTGTGATAGGCAGTGAAGAGTGAAATCAAAAATGTACGCCCTTAGAAAGCCTGAAGGCGGTGCTTGGTTTTCGGGGTCCCATACGCGGCTAGGCTCCCAAAAAGTCTCACACATGTGGTATCCCCGTACTCAGGAGAAGCAACAGAATGTATTTTGGGGTGTAATTTCACATATTCCCATGGCATGTTTGAGTAATATATCATTTAGTGACAACTTTGTGCAAAAAAAAAAAAAAAATTTGTCTCTTTCCCGCAACTTGTGTCACAATATAAAATATTCCATGGACTCGACATGACTCTCAGCAAATAGCTTGTGGTGTCTACTTTCCAAAATGGGGTCATTTGGGGGGGTTTGAACTGTCCTGGCATTTTATGCACAACATTTAGAAGCTTATGTCACACATCACCCACTCTTCTAACCACTTGAAGACAAAGCCCTTTCTGACACTTTTTGATTACATGAAAAAATTATTTTTTTTTGCAAGAAAATTACTTTGAACCCCCAAACATTATATATTTTTTTAAAGCAAATGCCCTACAGATTAAAATGGTGGGTGTTTCATTTTTTTTTTCACACAGTATTTGCGCAGCGATTTTTCAAACGCATTTTTTGGGGAAAAAACACACTTTTTTACATTTTAATGCACTAAAACACACTATATTGCCCAAATGTTTGATGAAATAAAAAAGATGATCTTAGGTCGAGTACATGGATACCAAACATGACATTCTTTACAATTGCGCACAAACGTGCAGTGGCAACAAAATATATACATTTTTAAAAGCCTTTAAAAGCCTTTACAGGTTACCACTTTAGATTTACAGAGGAGGTCTACTGCTAAAATTACTGCCCTCGATCTGACCGTCGCGGTGATACCTCACATGCATGGTGCAATTGCTGTTTACATTTGACGCCAGACCGACGCTTGCGTTCGCCTTAGCGCGAGAGCAGGGGGGACAGGGGTGCTTTTTTTTTTTTTTTTTCTTTATTATTTTTTTGCTTTTTTATCTTATTTTAAAACTGTTCCTTTCATTTTTTTTTTTAATCATTTTTATTGTTATCTCAGGGAATGTAAATATTCCCTATGATAGCAATAGGTAGTGACAGGTACTCTTTTTTGAAAAAATCGGGGTCTATTAGACTCTAGATTTCTCCTCTGCCCTCAAAGCATCTGACCACACCAAGATCGGTGTGATAAAATGCTTCCCCAATTTCCCAATGGCGCTATTTACATCCGGCGAAATCTAAGTCATAAAATGCTCGTAGCTTCCGGTTTCTTAGGCCATAGAGATGTTTGGAGCCACTCTGGTCTCTGATCAGCTCTATGGTCAGCCGGCTGAATCACCGGCTGCATTCTCAGGTTCCCTGTTGAGACAGGAGAGCCAGAGAAAAACACGGAAGACGGTGGGGGGGGGGCATTCTCTCCCACTGCTTGTAAAAGCAGTCTAGAGGCTAATTAGCCGCTAGGATTGTTTTTACATGAAAGCCGACCGCTGGCTGAAAAGAATGATACCAAGATGATACCTAAACCTGCAAGCATCATTCTGGTATAACCACTCAAAGTCGTGAATGGTGTACCTGAAGACAAAAAAATGGTTAACAATAAAGCACAGTAAACGGTAAAGTATAAAAAATTGCATACCTGAAAAGCAAACATGATAAAACATAATAACAATAAAACATTGCAGAATAGAATACAGTAAAAAAGAGCAGAACAATAGAAAGAGAGAATAGAGAGAGAGAGAACAATAAAACGACAACTATTATTTTTTATTTTATATTTTTGTTTGTGTTTTTTTTTTTTTTTTTTACACTTTTTTTGTAACTGTAACTTTTATAACTGTAACCGGTTCCAGGTTCGGGTCTCTCAAAATGCGATGGCATCTTGGGAGACCCTGTGAAAGTGTGCCTAGTCTGTGCAATGCTGTACCCTACGCTAATACTCAACTAGTGAATGGTAGCGTTCAAAACATTCACCAATGCAAAGACCAGGATTGACAGGAGGGACAATAATAGCGGGTGTCACGCCTATATCCGCGCTTGCTGCAGACACAACATCTTTTTTGGGGGGGTTCGTTGGGTAGGGGTACTCGGGAGGACATAAAAATGCCTCTCATGCAGCCGACTGCATTTGGTTGGGGATGTGAAAGGGGGAAGTACGGGTGCTGCAGAAGTGGTGGGTTGGCGAATGCAGCAGGAAGGGCACTATGGGCACGACGGGCCTGTGTTTGTCTTTTTGGTGGCAGCGGGACACTACTTGTGCTTGCCACCTCACCAGCTTGAACTGCACTTATGGGACTCGCCGCGTCACCAAGTGTTACTGCAGTGCTGGTTTGACTACGACCGGGGTGTACTAGGCCGCTGGCGCTTGCCAGTTCACCAAAACGCTACCAAAAAAACTGTTAACGATCGCAGGGATCAGGCCTGACTCTGCGAACGCTGCAGTTATGCGTTTAGTGTTTTGTAAGTGACAGTGATCGATCGATACTGCACTTGGGTGGGCTGGGCTGGGCCGGGTGGAGGGGCAAAACGCAGGTGCTAGCAGGTATCTGGGCTGATCCCACTAACACTGCGTTTTTGGGAACCCTAAACTGCTGGGGACGCTAGTATAGATCTGATCGGATCAGATATTGATCAGTTCAGATACTATACCACTAAGGGAGGTGTACGGTGCGTGCGTGGGTGTTAGCGCTACTGGCACTAACCTGACGCTGCCTGGGGCTGGTGCTTGCCAGTTCACCAAAACGCTACCAAAAAAACTGTTAGCGATCGCAGGGAACACTGCGTTTTTGGGAACTCTAAACTGCTGGGGACGCTAGTATAGATCTGAACGGATCAGATATTGATGCGTTCAGATACTATACCACTAAGGGAGGCGTATGCTGCGTGCGTGGGTGTTAGCGGTACTGGCGCTAATCTGACGCTGCCTGGGGCGACGCATATCACCGCCAGGCGATCAGGGGGCTAAACCTTTATTCGGTAATAAACGGCGGGTGCCCTGACACTATAAAAAATAAACGAACTAACCAGCATCACCCGTAATGGTTATACGGTGATCAGTGGTGAAAGGGTTAACTAGGGGGCAATCAAGGGGTTAAAACATTTATTAGATAGTATATGGGGGTCTCTGGCGAACCTAAATATTTACGTCCCTAACTAGCGTCACCAGCGACACTAATACAGCGATCAGAAAAATGATCGCTTAGCAACACTGGTGATGGGGGGTGATCAAGGGGTTAAAACTTTATTAGGGGGGGTTAGGGGGGTACCCTAGACCTAAAGGGGGCTAACACTCACTGCCCTAACACTGTAACTGTCACAAACTGACACCAATACAGTAATCAGAAAAAAAAAAAAAAAACCTGCTTGGTGTCAGTTTGTGACAGGGGGGGGTGATTGGGGGGGGGGTCGGGGGGCGATCGTTGTTTTGTGTGCCTGGCATGTTCTACTGTGTGTGTGTTGGTGCACTCACATTACAGTCTTCTCTCCTTGGCCCGGAACGGAAAATACCAAGCCGAGGAGAGATGACATCATTTCCTCTGCCTCTGTGTACAATACAGAGGCAGGGAAATGATCCCATTGGCTGGGAGCGATCGCGAGGGGGGGGCCACGAATGGATGGCCTCCCCCTCACCACCGATCGCCGGGGGAGATTTGCCGACCGCCGCAGGCACCGGGGGGGGGGTCCGATCGGACCCCCCACCCGCGGGCAGGCAAGGACGTACAGGTAAGCCCTTTTGCCTGCCCGTGCTGCTCTGTCGACGTACATCATCGTGCGGCGGTCGGCAACTGGTTAAAGCTATGTGCCATACTGTTAGCTTTGATTTCAAAAACTTCAGAGGAACTACACAAATTTTAAAAACTGTCCATATGGTACCCCTCTGATAGTATGACTGGGGTGTGCAGAATCTGCTCTAAGTAAAGTATTGCCTGCAATAGGCTTTCTGTAGAGACTGGACTGAATTATGCCCTCAGTGCCTACTAATTTTACATCCAAGAAATCAATAGAATTGGTTTGTAAACTTCCTGTGAATTTCAAATTCAATGTGTTATCATTGAAATATGAAAGCCAGGTATCTAAATTTGCACTTTCATCAGACGTGATGAACAAAAGATTGTCAATGAAACGGCAAAAGAAAATCGTATCTGCACGGAGGGGGCTATCCAATCCAAAGATGCGGGACCTCTCCCACCAACCCAAAAATGGGTTGGCCAATGAGGGCGAATCTCTGGAGGTAATAGCCCCCGTCAAACATAAAAAAATTGTAAGTTAAAAGATAGTCTAAGGCTGGTAGAATAAATTCCTGAAGGACTAGAGAAAATTTGCCTGACTTTTTAAGAAAGTAAGAGTCTGCTTAAATACCTAAATGGTGTGGGATGCTGGAATATAAGCTGGTAACATCGCAGCTAATCCACCTAAAGCCATCCTCCCATTGTCCCATTGTACATTCTGAAGTTTACCAAGTAGATGATTGGTATCTCTCAAATAACCAGGCAGGCTGGTTATTAAAGGTTGTAATTGGGAATCTACCCACTCCCCTAAGCGCTCGTTAAGTGAGCCTATACCAGCTACAATTGGTCGTCCTGTAAGGTGATTTAACCCCCTTATGGACTTTAGGCAAATGATCAAATACTGGCATTATAGGATGTTCAGGGATAAATGATTCTTTATCCTTTGGTGTAAATATGCCTGCCTGTACTGCTCTGTCTAATAGTGCCGTAAGCTCTTTCTTGAAGGGGATAGTGGGATTGGACGCAAGTGGTTGATATGTGTATGTATCAGATAGTTGGCGTAAAGCCTCTTCTTTATAAGTTTCTGAATCTAATACTATCACCATCCCACCTTTATCTGCATTCCTGATGACAATACTATCATCTGCTGATAAATCTTTGAATGCTTGTCTCTCCTTTACAGTCAAGTTATCATGTGACAACTTTTTATTATTACAACTGCGAGCCAGGCGCACCAAGTCCCCTTCCACCATCTTTTGGAAAAGATCGATATCTTTCCCCCTGGATGCCACTGGATAAAGATCAGATCTACTCTTAAATGAAATATCGTTATGTGTATCTGTGGGATCCAGAGGGGATTGATCCGATTCATCAGCCAAATCAATCAAATCCTGTAAAGCATAGACTTCAGAAAACAGTTTAGGTGAAGGGAGGGACTCACCTGTATCGCAGTTGTCTAAAGAATTTTCCATTTCCTCTGATGAACAATTAAAGAAATGTTTTCTAAGAGTTAAAGTCCGTGAGAATTTGTTGACATCCAAGATAGTTTCAAAAAGATTAAAGTGTCTACTGGGGCAGAAGTTGAGTCCTTTTGCTAAAAGATTAAATTCTTCAGCGTTGAGTGGTCTCTTGGAAAGATTAATAACACTGTTATTTATCTCTTCGACTTGTCCCATAGCGTGCATTGCTTGTGGTGTTTGTGTCTCCTGCCCCCTCTTCTTGTCTTTTTGTAAAAGGTTTCTTTTTCTTGGTCTGTCCAGACCTGTGAGGGTTTCCCGGGGTTCGGTTATTGTTTGATCTAGCTGGCTCGGGAGAGGTCAGAGATCTGTCAAATGATGAATCTGACATAGTGCGTGCCAAAGTATTGTCCGCTACTTCTCCTTCTTGGTCAGAGAAACTGACTTGTTTGCCCCGGTTCCTGCATGGTCTGGTAGAACTAAAAGGTGGCTTTTTCCAAGTGTAGACTTTGTTATTTTCATAATCATTTTTGTCTCGAGCCATTTTACCTTTTTTTTGTATCGATTACTGATCTTTCCATTTTGTCTAGTTTCTTGTTCAATCTTTTATCTAGATCTGTAAATCCTGTAAGGGTCTGTGAAGCGACAAGATCTTTCTGTATCAAGGATATATCAAAGAACAATAAAGGTGGAGGTTAAATGAGAAAGTTTAAACAGCATGGAAACGTTACCGAGCTGGTGGATGAGTATAGCAAAAGTCCAGATACATGAGATGAGTAGAAATAGCTACCACCGCTCCGGACAAGCCAGGCTGAAATCTCTTTTCCTCCACAGCAAAGAAACGGAGAGAGCCCCAGGTGCTGCCAATTGCTGGTACAAGTATAATCATGTAGAGAGATCTGGACAGCCGCACACCGGGATAGGCAGATAAAATCTTCTTTATTCAAAACATGGAATAATAAAATACATGACACCGCTGGAGTGGTACAGCTTAGCCGCTAACGTGTTTCACGCTCGTACAGAGCGCTTACTCATAGCTAGCTTACATAAAAGTGATAACCACATTTAATCATACTTAAAATATACATGTGACCAAACATAAATGAGATGCATTCCCACCTGGCCATTAGACTTTGTCAGCTGGGGATTCCTAGCTGGATGTAAACAAAGGGGCATGGCTTACATCATTGATCATATTTTATCAATGGCTGTCAATGGAGAATCTGCAATTCATCAGGGAGTAGTGATGGGATTGCCAGCAGGTAGTCATGTTTTTCTTTTGACGGGTCATCGGACATCTGCATCAATTTATAACATAATTGATTATGGATTTATGTTGTGGGTGGTATCTGGGGCCCCCCTATTTTTAAAGTGGTTTTCAGATTCTGATGAGCTCCCTGCCACAGACCCCCACAACCACCATGCCAGGGTTTTTGGAAAGAGGCCCTTGTCCTCATCAACATCAGAACAAGGAGCTTTACCAAGGGATTCCCCCTTGGCAAAAGTACTCTCCTCAAGTTGAGGGTATGTGGCCAGCCAGCCTACATGGGAATCTGGTGCATTTTGGGGGGGGTCAAACATATTTTTCTTTTGTTTTTGAATAGGGTACCCCCTTAAAATCCATAACAACTGAAGGGTGTGGTATGACTTTTTGGGGACTCCACTCTTTTTTTTTTCATGGTCTTTCCCTTTAAAATCCATACCAGATCCTCATCAACAGATCCTCAGTCAAATCTGATTAGTATCTTAGTGTGAACTTCTAGGAAAATCAGTAAGCTAATCACACAAGCAGGAAACAACATTTCTGGGGGGCGTTATGTATACTAACTGTGTACCTTGCTGGGTCTAGGTTGCTGCAGTGCATTGAATTTTACAGACAATTATAGCACTTCAGACTGAAAAGGAAATATACATTCTTAATAACGTTATATTACCATATGGGTTGTGTCACAAATGCATATGTTATTTTTTTATTATTATTATTTGCAATATTTTTTTCCCCACAAAAGTGAAGTTGCCATTTAAAGTTTAGAACTTCAGAACAGTTCAACAATACTCCTGCAAACCACACAAGCTGAAGGTACCTTCAGCTTGTCCCTAAATTCTAGACATGACAAGATGGTAGATATTAAATACTGGCCTGTACTGATATTGAGGTCACCTCTGATGCCAATGTAACTTTATATTCTTTACTTGTATGTGCATGTCATTGTTCACTAATAGCATACTGAAGGGCTTTAAATGAAAAAAATACATAAACTACATACTGTTGTCAGACATTGCAAACTTTTAAAAAAGAAGCTTTGAGCAACCCACATAATGAGAAATCATTCTGCCTAGACTGATTTTTTAAAGATTCAACCATTCCATTCTACCAACCCAATAATCAAATGGACTTCGATTTACTGGCAGAGGTTGAAGAATATTATTCGGGCAGGATTTTCCAAACCTTGTGACACTATGCTACTTAGAAAATCCTATACTTCCTTATTAAAGTAGGCCCTGGTAAGGAAGTGTATTACTTTTAAAACAGTGGTGTGATTTAGGACCACCTCTAGAAAATAAAATATGAGATCCTGACTGGGTCCTGCTCACTGCTGACTACAGGGATCACTCTGGGGCAGACTGCAAGCTCCCCTTAAGTAGGAATTAAATGCTTCTTGTGAATGATGGCAACATAATTCTAAACAGACACAAATTAGTTCTCAAGATTCAATAATACATCACCACATTTATTTTCTTTTAAAGTAAGTAGTGTAAGCACTTGAATTTAACTTGGTATTACTATCTGTGCAGCAGAACTTGGGAGGAAGAAGCAGTACAATTCGCCAAATAGTTGTGCTGATGTGCAAGATGCATTCTGATACGAAAGAGTAGAGTAGTGTAGAGGGAGCTCATCAGTCAGCTACTTCCAGTGGGGGCTGGTGCTCAAAATTTTTGGGGGGGTGCAAACAAACTGAAAAATACTGAAAAAAACGCATCAATTGCAGCCTCACTGTGCCCATCAAATGCAGCTACTGTGTCCATCAAATGCAGCCACTGTGATATCAATTGCAGCCATTTTGCCCATCAAATGCAGCCACTGTGTCATTAAATGCAGCCACTGTGCCCCATCAAATGCCACCACTGAGCCCATCAAATGCAGTCATTGTGCCCCATCAAATGCAGCCACTGTGCCCATCAAATGCAGCCACTGTGCCCCATCAAATGCAGCCACTGTGCCCCATCAAATGCAGCCACCTGTGCCCATCATATACAGCCACTTGCGCCCCATCAAATGCAGCCATTGTGCCCATCAAATGCAGCCCCTTGTGTCCATCAAGTGCAGCCACTTGTGCCCATCATGTGCAGCCACTTGTTCCCATCATATGCAGCCACTGGTGCCCCATCAAATGCAGCCACTTGTGCCCATAAATCGCAGCCACTTGTGCCCATCAAATGCAGCCACTTGTGCCCATCAAATGCAGCCACTTGTGCCCCATCAAATGCAGCTACTTGTGCCCATCAAATACAGCCACTTGTGCCCATCAAATGCAGCCACTTGTGCCCATCATATGCAGCCACTTGTGCCCCATCAAATGCAGTCACTTGTGCCCATCAAATGCAGCTATTGTGACCCCAGCCCGTCGGCTGTCAGCTCAGCACTTGCCCCATCTTGGTGGCGGGTCAGGCAGCGGGTGATGACGGCGAGCTGTGGGACAGCTCCTGTGTCCTCCATGCTTCCTTTCTCTCTTCTTCCATTCTGCTAGGTGTCCAATAGGGGCCCCGTGCCTTCAGCCAATCAGGTGACGGGTATTAGACCCGCGCTTCCTGATTGGCAGAGAGGCGGTTCAGTGTTAGAAAAACAAATATTCATTTGCTTTTTTAACATCTGGGTGGACTCAGAGCGCAATGCTTTGCACTCCGAGTCCACCTTTTTTGAAGCCTATGAAAAACAACTATAATGCCATGTACACACGTTCGGAATTTCCGTCAGAAAAAACTTGGATGGTTTTTCCGACGGAATTCCGCTCAAGCTTGCCTTGAATACACACGGTCACACAAAAGTTCTCTGAACTTTTGACCGTCAAGAACGCGATGACAAACAACACTACGATGAAGTTCAATGCTTCCGAGCATGCGTCAAATTGTTTCTGAGCATGCAAGATTTTTTGCGCGTCCGAATTGCATACAGACAAACGCATTTTCGGATAGGAACTTTTCCCGACCGAAAAATAGAGAACTAGAGAACGTGCTCTCAATCTTTTGCTGGCTGGAATTCCGCCAATCCTTAATCCATGTAGTTGTATTGTAGTAAACTAGGAGCTATGCAATAATAACAATCAATGTCTATAGCTTGCTCAACATGTTGCACGCCAAAGCGCTTCTTCAGGAGCACAGAACAGATTACTGAAATATACAAAACATCCAATAAGTATAACTTTAGTAAACTAACTAGAAAAAGACTATAACCAAATAGTAAAAGTATTGCGAATTTAATATTGTTGCCATCGGGACCCATCAGATGGTGCCGGTCCCACAAGGCCTAGGTTGCATTCAAACACTATGGGGACGTATGTAACATGATAGTAATATATAATGATGGTTCATAGGTTTGTTTGGGGAGGAAAAATGTGACTGCCAGTAGAGAATTTAGAGGGGGGGGGGGGGAAGAAGGGGGGGGAGGGGAGGAGGGGAAAAGAAGGGAGAAGGAGAGAGAGGGGAATGGGAAGGAAGATAGAAGGAGAGTATAAATAAAGAAGTATCAAATGTATATAAGAGCCTGTTCACAAGAGATCAGTGGAAAAATAATGAACTAGTATGGAAAAATAATGGGCTAGTATGGAAATCCCATTCCAATTATATGGCCATATATGTGTCTAAATAGAGATAATATATCAATGTCTATATATAATCTCAGTGATTTTCTAATTATAACACTACTATTTATAACTAATGGAACAGACAGTTATTTTTGTATACACAAAAGACCAGTTAAAAAGGCCTTATAGCGACGTGTTCCCATATAGTATCTATGTTTTTTATATTTCAAGTATAGCTGACATTAGAAGGGAGAAAAGAAGGATGTAAAACAATGATGGTATTACTGGAACATTACTACAGTTTCCTAAAGTTGCTAGTATTAATATTATATTTGCACAACTGATCTAATCTGTAAGTCCCACAAATTAAAAAGTAGACATGGACCTTACTTTTAGGTAAATTTTAGATGCTAGGTATACAATCGATTAACTATCAATGTAAAAGAGATACACTTCACTTACCATTATCATGTTAATAAAATGAAAAACATCTATGAACAGCGAGGATAAAAAGATTTTTTGTGTCTTCACTATATGTCTTTGCTTTCAGCAATGTATTGCTGACAAGATTCAGTACAAAATGTAGCCAACAGGACTGTTACACCGGCCAAAAAAGCGGAAAAATGATATGTCAAGCTTCTGGTAAGCCTCGCCTGTATGTGGTGTTAAGGAATTTGTCGGTATCCAAATCATTTGGCTGTAGCACTGAACAGACAATTCCAGGAAAAGAGATAGTGGTAAATAAAAGGAAAAGTGTAAGAACAACATATTGTGATATATAGCCTAACCAAGATAGAGCAAGTATCTTCTGCTGTGCAGTCACATACCTGTTAGTAGGGATGAGCTTCGAGTTCGAGTCGAACTCATGTTCGACTCGAACAATGGCTGTTCGCAAGTTTGCCGAACAGCGGACAATTTGGGGTGTTCGCGGCAAATTCGAATTCCACGGAACACCCTTTAAAAGTCTATGGGGGAAATCAAAAGTGCTAATTTTAAAGGCTTATATGCAAGTTATTGTCATAAAAAGTGTTTGGGGACCCGGGTCCTGCCCCAGGGGACATGGATCAATGCAAAAAAAGTTTTAAAAACGGCCGTTTTTTCAGGAGCAGTGATTTTAATAATGCTTAAAGTCAAACAATAAAAGTGTAATATCCCTTTAAATTTCGTAGCTGGGGGGTGTCTATAGTATGCCTGTAAAGGGGCGCATGTTTCCCATGTTTAGAACAGTCTGACAGCAAAATGACATTTCGAAGGAAAAAACCCATTTAAACCTACTTGCGGCTATTGCATTGCCGACAATACACATAGAAGTTCATTGATAAAATTGGCATGGGAATTCCCCACAGGGGAACCCCGAACCAAAATAAAAAAAAAAAATGACGTGGGAGTCCCCCTAAATTCCATACCAGGCCCTTCAGGTCTGGTATGGATATTAAGGAGAACCCCGGCCAAAATTTTTTTAAAAAATGACGTGGGGTTCCCCCTAAATTCCATACCAGACCCTTCAGGTCTGGTATGGATTTTAAGGGGAACCCCGCAGCAAAAAAAAAAAAAAACGGCGTGGGGTCCCCCCAAAAATCCATACCAGACCCTTATCCGAGCACACAACCTGGCAGGCTGCAGGAAAAGAGGGGGGGACGAGAGTGCGCCCCCCCTCCTGAACCGTACCAGACCACATGCCCTCAACATTGGGAGGGTGCTTTTGGGTAGCCCCCAAAACACCTTGTCCCCATGTTGATGAGGACAAGGGCCTCATCCCCACAACCCTGGCCGGTGGTTGTGGGGGTCTGCGGGCGGGGGGCTTATCGGAATCTGGAAGCCCCCTTTAACAATGGGACCCCCAGATCCCGCCCCCCCGTGTGAAATGGTAAGGGGGTACTTACAGTTTTTGACAATTCCTTTATTTAAATGCTTTGTCTTTCTTCTATCTTCCTTCATCTTCTTCTTCTGGTTCTTCTGGCTCTTCTGGTTCTTCCTCCAGCGTTCTCATCCAGCATCGGAGACCCCACGCCGTTATTTTATTTTTTTTGGCGCGGGGTTCAGGTCTGGTATGGAATTTAGAGGGAACCCCACGTCATTTTTTTTTTAAATTTTGGCCGGGGTTCCCCTTAATATCCATACCAGACCTGAAGGGCCTGGTATGGAATTTAGGGGGACTTCCACATCATTTTTTTTTTAAACTTTGGTTCGGGGTTCCCCTGTGGGGAATTCCCATGCCGTTTTTATCAATGAACTTTTATGTGTATTGTCGGCATTATTAATATCACTGCTCCTGAAAAAACGACCGTTTTTAAAACTTTTTTTTGCATTGATCCATGTCCCCTGGGGCAGGACCCAGGTCCCCAAACACTTTTTATGACAATAACTTGCATATAAGCCTTTAAAATTAGCACTTTTGATTATTCATGTTCGTGTCCCATAGACTTTAATGGTGTTCGCGTGTTCGAACAAACTTTTTTCCTGTTTGCATGTTCTGGTGCGAACCGAACAGTGGGGTGTTTGGCTCATGTATAACCTGTTAGTGATTCAGGACAAACACCTGTAGCCAGCCATAAGTTATGTTATGCTAATGTGGCGCCTTTTATGTAGGCAAGACTATCAGACATCTGCGATGCAGAATAAAAGATCATGTCTACTATTCAGCGGAGGGCAAGATGGTTACAGCAGTTAGCCGGCATTTAGATTTATATCATAAGTTTGATGTATCTCTGATATCATTTATTGTACTGACAGTGGTCCCAAAAGATCCCAGAGGTAGAGATTGGGACAAAGTTGTGTGTCAAAAAGAAACCATGTGGATAGAACGCCTTGGCGCCACATACCCCCCTGGTAATAATGAGGCTCACACATACAAGCCCTTCTTATAGCATATCCCCTGCCTTTTGAAATCCTTACGGTAACAATTTTCTGTTACGTGTCCCTCCCTCCTTTAGAGTGGTCTATTCCAATGCAATATGTATGAACTAATTTGCGGTAACTCTAAACATCCTAGAGATTGCTTTTTCACTACTGTTTATATACTTGGTTGTTTTATGTTGCTCATTATGTCCTCACTTTTTTCTATAATCCTGATTATTGTTATTATAAATACAGCCGCCCTCAATACTAATATCATGTCATGTTGATCTATCCAGTTGTATATAGAATTCTTCTAACTGCGAATTTGCTGTACTTGCGGTCATGACCACTCATGATAGGTGTACTCTGCATTGCCCTGGTTTACTTTTCATCACTATGCGGCCGCCCAGCGCCACGCCCCCTTACGAGGGCGATGGGCGCACTTGGGTATCACTGGCTTTCCAGGATACCTTGGGCTGCAACCGCTCTCTCCCTGTCTTGCGCGTCGGCGGTTCCTATGCCGACGCTGTGAGCTGAGACATGCGCGGTAGGCACCCGGCGGCCGGCTCAGATGACGTCACATCGGCCCTTCCAATTGGTGACTACGAGCGGGGCGTGTGTACAAGAGACGCTAGTAACGTCTCTCCATCCACGCTCTATACTGCCAGTCGCTCTTTACCCGAGCGGCTGGGTGGACACCGTCCCTGGCTACAGGTGTTTGTCCTGAATCACTAACAGGTATGTGACTACACAGCAGAAGATACTTGCTCTATCTTGGTTAGGCTATATATCACAATATGTTGTTCTGACACTTTTCCTTTTATTTACCACTATCTCTTTTCCTGGAATTGTCTGTTCAGTGCTACAGCCAAACGATTTGGATACCGACAAATTCCTTAACACCACATACAGGCGAGGCTTACCAGAAGCTTGACATATCGTTTTTCCGCTTTTTTGGCCGGTGTAACAGTCCTGTTGGCTACATTTTGTACTGGATCTTGTCAGCAATACATTGCTGAATGCAAAGACATATAGTGAAGACACAAAAAATCTTTTTATCCTCGCTGTTCATAGATGTTTTTCATTTTATTAACATGATAATGGTAAGTGAAGTGTATCTCTTTTACATTGATAGTTAATCGATTGTATACCTAGCATCTAGAATTTACCTAAAAGTAAGGTCCGTGTCTACTTTTTAATTTGTGAGACTTACAGATTAGATCAGTTGTGCAAATATTTTATTAATACTAGCTACTTTAGGAAACTGTAGTAATGTTCCAGTAATACCATCATTGTTTTACATCCTTCTTTTCTCCCTTCTAATGTCAGCTATACTTGAAATATGAAAAACATAGATACTATATGGGAACACGTCGCTATAAGGCCTTTTTAACTGGTCTTTTGTGTATACAAAAATAACTGTCTGTTCCATTAGTTATAAATAGTAGTGTTATAATTAGAAAATCACTGAGATTATATATATATTATCTCTATTTAGACACATACTGTATATGGCCATATAATTGGAATGGGATTTCCATACTAGCCCATTATTTTTCCATACTAGTTCATTATTTTTCCACTGATCTCTTGTGAACCGTCTCTTATATACATTTGATACTTGTTTATTTATACTCTTCTTCTATCTTCCTTCCCATTCCCCTCTCTCTCCCTCTCCCTTCTTTTCCCCTCCTCCCCCCCCCCCCTCTAAATTCTCTACTGGCAGTCACATTTTTCCTCCCCAAACAAACCTATGAACCATCATATATATTACTATCATGTTACATACGTCCCCATAGTGTTTGAATGCAACCTAGGCCTAGTGGGACCGGAACCATCTGACGGAAGGAAATAATGATACAAAACTCAGAGGTACATCCAACACCGGACAATCAGAGCAGAATGAATCACAGCTTATTGAAAGTACTGAAACAATAAATGAAGACATAGCTTATCCATCATGTAATAAAAGGGTGGCAACTAGACCAAAAATATCTACCTATTGGGGGAAATCCCCTTAATAGAAAAGCTCGCCATAGCTGCAGAGCCGTCATCAGGGGGGTACAGCCGTTACAACTGTAAGGGGCCCGAGGGGCCCGCCCAGGCCAGAAGAAGGCAGGACGAGTGGAGGGGATCCGTGCTGTGCAGTATAGAATAAAACTCACAGTTTCTGCAGTTCTTGTGTCATTGATTTTAGACATCAAGCTCTTTACTGCCACCTCTGCCTACTATGTGCATGTGCACCCCTCGTGTGACAGTGATCTGCCTGTACTATGCTTCTCAGCAACATGTCAGCTTTGTAAAAACGAGCTGAGCCTGGGACCAGGTAGGAAGTTACAAGCAGGGGCTGTGAAGGTAAGGGAGGGGGGCTGTTTGTGTACAGGGAGGGGCCAGAGGCTTGTGTGTATACAGATTTGTGTTTGTGGGGTTGACATATATACAGGTGTGTGTGGGGGGGGCTGACATATATAGGTGTGTGTGGGGGGGGCGCTGACATATATAGAGGTGTGTGTGGGGGGGCGCTGACATATATACAGGTGTGTGTGGGGGGGGATGCTGACATATATACAGGTGTGTGTGTGTGTATGTGGGGGACGCTGACATATATACAAGTGTGTGTGGGGGGGAGTGGCTGACATATATACAGGTGTGTGTGTGGGGGTGTGCTGACATATATACAGGTGTGTGTGGGGAGCGCTGACATATATACAGGTGTGTGGAGGGGTGGCTGACATATATACAGGTGTGTGTGGGGGGCGCTGACATATATATACAGGTGTGTGTGTGGGGGGGCTGAAATATATACAGGTGTGTGAGGGGGGCTGATATATACACAGGTGTGTGGGGGGGTGGCTGACATATATGCAGGTGTGTGGGGGGGTACTGACATATATAAAGGTGTGTGGAGGGGTGGCTGACATATATACAGGTGTTTGTGTGTGTGGGGGGGCGCTGACATATATACAGGTGTGTGTGGGGGGGGGCGCAAACATATATACAGGTGTGTGTGTGGGGGGGCGCTGACTTATATATACAGGTGTGTGTGGGGGGGGCTGAAAAATGTACAGGTGTGTGAGGGGGGTTGACATATATACAGGTGTGTGTGGAGGGGTGGCTGACATATATACAGGTGTGTGTGTGGGGGGGGGGGCGCTGACATATATAGAGGTGTGTGTGGGGGGGCGCTGACATATATACAGGTGTGTGTGGGGGGGATGCTGACATATATACAGGTGTGTGTCTATGTGGGGGACGCTGACATATATACAAGTGTGTGTGGGGGGGAGTGGCTGACATATATACAGGTGTGTGTGTGGGGGTGTGCTGACATATATACAGGTGTGTGTGGGGAGCGCTGACATATATACAGGTGTGTGGAGGGGTGGCTGACATATATACAGGTGTGTGTGGGGGGGCGCTGACATATATATACAGGTGTGTGTGTGGGGGGGCTGAAATATATACAGGTGTGTGAGGGGGGCTGATATATACACAGGTGTGTGGGGGGGTGGCTTACATATATGCAGGTGTGTGGTGGGGTACTGACATATATAAAGGTGTGTGGAGGGGTGGCTGACATATATACAGGTGTTTGTGTGTGTGGGGGGGGCGCTGACATATATACAGGTGTATGTGTGTGGGGGGGGGCGCTGACATATATACAGGTGTGTGTGGAGGGGTGGCTGACATATATACAGATGTGTGTGGGGGGGGGCGCAAACATATATACAGGTGTGTGTGGGGGGGCGCTGACTTATATATACAGGTGTGTGGGGGGGGCTGAAAAATGTACAGGTGTGTGAGGGGGGTTGACATATATACAGGTGCGTGGGGGGGGCTGACATATATACAGGTGTGTGTGAAGGGGGCTGCCATATATACAGGTGTGTGTGAGGGGGGCTGCCATATATACAGGTGTGAGGGGGCTGACATATATACAGGTTTGGGGGGGCAGACAAATATACAGGTGTGTGGGGGGCTGCCATATATACAGATGTGAGGGGGCGGACAAATATACAGGTGTGTGGGGGGCTGACATATATACAGATGTGTGTGGGGGGGCACTGACATACATATACAGGTGTGTGTGAAGGGGGCTGCCATATATACAGGTGTGTGTGTGTGTGGGGGGGCGCTGACATATATACAGGTGTATGTGTGTGGGGGGGGCGCTGACATATATACAGGTGTGTGTGGAGGGGTGGCTGACATATATACAGATGTGTGTGGGGGGGGGCGCAAACATATATACAGGTGTGTGTGGGGGGGCGCTGACTTATATATACAGGTGTGTGGGGGGGGCTGAAAAATGTACAGGTGTGTGAGGGGGGTTGACATATATACAGGTGCGTGGGGGGGGCTGACATATATACAGGTGTGTGTGAAGGGGGCTGCCATATATACAGGTGTGTGTGAGGGGGGCTGCCATATATACAGGTGTGAGGGGGCTGACATATATACAGGTTTGGGGGGGCAGACAAATATACAGGTGTGTGGGGGGGCTGACATATATACAGGTGTGTGTGGGGGGCTGCCATATATACAGATGTGAGGGGGCGGACAAATATACAGGTGTGTGGGGGGCTGACATATATACAGATGTGTGTGGGGGGGCACTGACATACATATACAGGTGTGTGTGGGGGGGCTGAAATATATACAGGTGTGTGAGGGGGTTGACATATATACAGGTGCATGGGGGGGCTGACATATATACAGGTGTGTGTGAGGGGGGCTGCCATATATACAGGTGTGAGGGGGGCTGACATATATACAGGTTTGGGGGGCGGACAAATATACAGGTGTGTGGGGGGCTGACATATATACAGGTGTGTGTGTGTGGGGGGGCTGCCATATATACAGGTGTGAGGGAGCTGACATATATACAGTTTTGGGGGGGCAGACAAATATACAGGTGTGTGGGGGGCTGACATATATACAGGTGTGTGTGAGGGGGGCTGCCATATATACAGGTGTGAGGGGGGCTGACATATATACAGGTTTGGGGGGCGGACAAATATACAGGTGTGTGGGGGGCTGACATATATACAGGTGTGTGTGTGTGGGGGGGCTGCCATATATACAGGTGTGAGGGAGCTGACATATATACAGTTTTGGGGGGGCAGACAAATATACAGGTGTGTGGGGGGCTGACATATATACAGGTGTGAGGGGGCTGACAATTATACAGGTTTGGGGGGCTGACAAATATACAGGATTGAGGGGGGCTGAGTGCGTACAGATGAGGTGGCCGGTGTGTGGATTCGGTAGGATGGTCCATAGGCAAGCCCTGGGGAATGTTGATGGTCAGGCTAAAGGGGGGGGCAGGTCTAAAGTTGTGTAAGGGGCCCAAAAATTTCTGATGGCTGCCCTGCATATGCTGCATATGCTGTGTAGACATGAGATTACGATACCTCTTAAGCAGGGTCTTGCTTGTGTACTTTGTATTCTCCAAGGTAGAACTTAAATGCAAAAGAAAGAAAGAAAAAAAAAAAAAAAAGAAAGAAAGAAAACCTAACAAGGAACACAAGTCAGTAGAACTGCAATAGTGCCAAAAAATTAATAGCAGGCTATTTGTCAACTGACACACATCAAGTAGAGTGTTCTACAATATATGTGTATACCTTAGCCAGTAGGAAAAACAGGACAGAGGAAGAGAGGAAGGAAAAAAAAGGCGGGGTAAAAAGTGTGGGAGGAGGGGTGGAGGGAAAGTGGAAATGATAATACAGCTTGGACACCAGGAGCCGAACCATCGGGTCACAACCCACACAATTCACTCTAGCATCTCTATTTACACTTATTGTCCAGGAGAATGATCTAAGGAAGCAAAGAGGACACATGGGTGTTGTAGTCGCTGGAATATTGGAAATCGTGCCAATAATATGATGTTTTGCGTTGCTGCTTCTCCTTCTGTCTCACAGCTGTCGTTAAACCTTCCATTTCAGCAATTTTTTCTACTACAGCGATCCACTGGCTCACCATCAGGGGATCTGAGCATTTCCATTTTTGAGGGATGCAGATTTTTGCTACATTCAGTAAGTATACCAAAAGAGATCTCTTGTATCTATGCCGCGAGAGTGTTAGAAATCAACTGAAACTAATGTTAGAGTCTTTATTTGCTTTAATTGTGGCCTTGAATTAATTAAATCTGGGACAGATCAGAGAGGTTTTGATTGGTCAGTGCAGGCACAATATCATAGTTGTAGGCACATAGAGTTTTATGTTGCCCCAGCCAGGAGGGTTAGTGTTGTTTCTTGGAGGGATTTTTGGGTCTGACGCACTGGTTCTGTGTATTATAAAAGGGACAGGGGTCCGGACCCAAGAGCGTGGGTAGTTGCTGTTGTAGGCCTTCCATGGATTTTGCTTGTGGTACTGTTGCTGGAATCTGTCCTCCTAGCCTACTGAAGTTTGCAGAAACCGGAGTGCCTGCTAGTGGACATTTGGTTTAATAGCCTTCTACAGCATATAGGGATTGCTGGGACCTGCAGTCTGCCCGGAAGATGCCAATCCTGGATACTGCTGTCATGGACTAAACCAATTATGGACTCTATCCTATAAGTGGTGACCAAGGGTAACAAAGATTTCTCTAGGAACCTGTTGTAAGCATGTACATGTGGCAGGATAGCCTTTTGCAGGAGGAGTTGTTGTTAGCACTCTTTCTGTGAGCAGGTCCGTCTCCCAAAGCAAAGGGAGCAGATAAGCACTGCAGGGGTCCCCAGCCTGTACACAGGAGTCAGTGCTAAGTGCACGGGGGCACATTAGGTTACTGGGAGTGAGGTAGCAGAGATACATTGGACAGATGGAGAGGACATTGGTTCGGCATGTCCCTCATAAATGCATCAGTGACCATGGTGGTGTGTATATATACGTCAATTAGAGTTCAGTTGTATGTGCAAGTAAGGGTACTCCATGTGTAAGTCAGTGACCCTATCCAAAGTGCCTAGCATAGCCCAGAAGAACCCTCTCTGGGATAGGCCTCCTATGTGACCTTTACTTGGTACCCTATGAGGAGGGGGAACATGGAGGCAGTGTCACCCACCCTACCCCTACTCCATCCTGGCATCCCTAGGGAGAGATGACATAGTGCAGCACAGTTTTCAAACCCCTGGACATCTTAAACCACCCTGCTAAAAGGACATCACTGTGGAAGGAAGCTAATCTCCATAATTGTGACATCCTTTGTGTGCAGGAGACTCGTTTCCATCTACAACACACTCCCATCTGCACACATAAGAATTTTCCCTATATATACAAATCTAGCATACCAGCTAAAAAGAGGGAAGTAATGATTGCTGTTAAGGACACAGTCGCATTCACATTACATGAAGAAATCATAGGCCCAGCGGGCCGTTGCATAATACTGATATGTGACATCAACTCAACCAAACTTATGTTGTTTAATGTATATGTTCCTAATACCCATCAAATTAAATTCTTGAACTCTCTTTTCCGGCAAATGAAGAAAGTGCAGAAGGGATCCCTGTTAGTATGCCAGATCTGAAACACTGCAGCTAACCCTCATATGGACTCCACCGCTACTACTTCCAGATATACCCCTTCTTTAAGCAAATTCCTGCTGGATAATGATCTGCTTGATGAACAGCGTTGCCACCATGCTAATGAGAAGGACTATTCCTATTTTTCCACAAGTCATTGCTCGTACTTTCGCATAGACTACTTCTTGGCAGACAAATGGTTTCTGCAAAGGGCCATCAAATCTCATCAGGTTCCAGTAATCCATGTCCTTAGTCTGCTTGTCTTCGGCAAACTGTTTGCGGGCTTTCTTGAGCATCATCTTTAGAAGAGGCTTCCCTTTGGGATGACAGCCATGCAGACCAATTTGATGCAGTGTGCGGCATATGGTCTGAGCACTGACAGGCTGACCCCCCACCCCTTTAACATTTGCAGAAATGCTGCCAGCACTCATATGTCTATTTCCCAAAGACACTCTGGATATGACGCTGAGCACGTGCACTCAACTTCTTTGGTCGACCATGACGAGGCCTGTACAGAGTGGAACTGTCCTGTTAAACTGATATATGGTATTGGCCACTATGCTGCAGCTCAGTTTCAGGGTCTTGGTAATCTTCTTATAGCCTAGGCCATCTTTATGTAGCGCAACACTTCTTTTTTTCAGATCTCCTGAGAGTTCTTTGCCATGAGGTGCCATGTTGAACTTCCAGTGACCAGTATGAGAGAGTGATAACACCAAATTTAACACACCTGCTCCCCATTCACACTTGAGACCTTGTAACACTAACGAGTCACATGACACAGGGGAGGGAAAATGGCTAATTGGGCCCAATTTTGACATTTTCACTTAGGGGTGTACTCACTTATGTTGCCAGCAGTTTAGACATTAATGGCTTTGTGTTGAGTTATTTTGAAGGGACAGCAAATTTACACTGTTATACAAGCTGTTCACTCACTACTTTACATTGTAGCAAAGTGTCATTTCTTCAGTGTTGTCACATGAAAAGATATAATAAAACATTTACAAAAATGTGAGGGTGTACTCACTTTTGTGAGATACTGTACATCACATATACATTGAAAGAACAACTGGATCTGCTTAATTCCCCATTCACTACACCTGTAATCCTTTGTGTTATTGACACCCTTCCCAATAATAAATCCCCCAAGTTGGACAGACTTACAGGGGAATATTACAGATCTTTAAAAATGATCTTAGGTCCTCATCTCCATAAGGTTTACAAAGCTTTTTGTCTCTTTTCCTTCCGAGATGTTAGAGGCTATGATTGTTACTCTGCTGACAATGGGAAAAATACCCAATAGACCCCAGAATTTTCAACCTATCTTCTTACTAAACAATGATATCAAAATCTATGCTAAACTTATAGCCCTTCAACTGATGGATATTATTCACATACTATTCCATCCAGATCAGTCTGGCTTTACTAAAGGCAGACAATCTTCAGACACCACAAGGAGAGTTATTAATATTATACACTTAGCAAATCAATCCAGAACGCCTTCTCTGCTTCTGGCGTTGGATGCAGAGAAGGCGTTTGACAGGATACATTGGGGTTACCTTAGCAGAGTCTTATTAAATTTGGCTTCTTGGGTCATATCCTGTCCACCATCTTAGCATTGTATACATCCCCATCAGCAAAGGTAGGATGATATCACAGCCCTTTCAAATCACAAATGGCATCAGTCAGGGGTGCCCACTTTCGCCACTGAAGTTCAATTTGTTAATGGAGCTCTTAGCCTCTCATATTAGACAACATACTGCAATATGTGGCTTAAAAGTAGGTTTTCATGAGAATGTTATAAGTCTTTTTGCAGACGACATTATACTCGTGCTCACACAGGTTGCTGACTCCCTAGCGGCAGTGTACCAGTCCTTGCAACTCTTTAATAAACTATCCTATTGCAAGGTGAATGAATCAAAGTCGCAGATATTAGACCTTAGAGTGGATGTAATGACCAGACACACTTATCAGTTTGGTTGCCAATCTCTGCACTTTCTCCAGTTCCCCGATATCCTTTTTGAGAACTGGTGCCCAAAACTGAACTGCATATTCCAATTGAGATCTTACTAATGATTTGTACAGGGGAAAAATGATATCTCTCTCTCTGGAGTCCATACCTTTCTTAATACAAGAAAGGACCTTGCTCGCTTTGGAAACCACAGCATGGCATTGTTAATTTGTAGTCCTGTGAGCCTCCAGGTAATTGACCAAATCTGGTCTCCAAAATAGTGTATTTTTGCAAATGATCAGCTGCTAACGTTACGCATGTCTCATAACCATGCAAAAAAGTTAAACCAAATTGTACACACGCTGCGCTTATCAAAATAAAAATGTCAGAAATTTCCACTAAAATATTAATAAAGTGGTATTGTGCTTAACATACAAAATATACAAAATCTATTAATACTGTACATTAATGTGCAATAAACTTCAATGAATGAATAAATAGGTAAAAGTGCTCCAATTAGCCTGTGTATTGCAAATATTCCACAAAGCTTGTGCAATTTTCAAACATTAATAGATAATTCAAAACAAACATCCATGCGATTTAGTGTTGCATCCATGTATTTCAGTGCTGCATCTATGCAATATGGTGTTAGTGCAATGTTCAAACAATAAAAAGCTAAAAAAAATACAAAAAAATGCATCCATGCGATTTGGTGCTGCATCCATGTGATTCTATGCAATTCAGTGCTGTGTTGCTGTGCAATGATCAAATTAACAGTCCACAGATATTCCACAATCCACACAAACTAAAGTGCTGTGTGCTTATACAAGTGCTCCCCCCCAGGTGATAGCCCCTCACCTTAGGGCGTGTGACCTTGCAATTAAGCTTGGTCAGAATGCGCCTTAGAACCTCTGTGGGTTCTATGTTTTATGCAGGGTCCTGGATAGATTTGCACTGGTGCCTCTGTTCCTCACAGCAGTCCCGTTTGTACCTCAATATATCAACAAAAAAGGACTTCATGGTGCAGTATGTACTAAATTTATTAAAATCATAAACAAATCCCCTAATGGGTACTCACAGTAACAAGGTGCTTAAGGGCGCCACACTAAAACAGCAGAAACGAACAGGCAACAGCGGCCGGTATGGGGTGGCGTGCTAATCTTTCCCAACAGGTTGTATGTATGCACTAACACCATATTGCATAGATGCAGCACTGAAATGCATGGATGCAACACTAAATCGCATGGATGTTTGTTTTGAATTATCTATTAATGTTTGAAAATTGCACAAGCTTTGTGGAATATTTGCGATACACAGGCTGATTGGAGCATTTTTACCTATTTATTCATTCATTGAAGTTTATTGCACATTAATGTATATTATTAATAGATTTTGTATATTTTGTATGTTAAGCACAATATCACTTTATTAATATTTTAGTGGAAATTTCTTACATTTTTATTTTGATAAGCGCAGCGTGTGTACAATTTGGTTTAACAGCTTGGCATTGCATGCTATTATTGAGCTTATGATCTACCAAAACCTCCAGATCCTTCTCCACCATTGATTCCCCTAATTGTACTCCCTCTAGTATGAATGATGCATTCATTAGCCCCCAAGTGCATAACTTTACATTTATCAACATTAAACCTCATTTGCCACTTAGTTGCCCAACTAGTGCATTGATGTCAGATTGTAAATTGGAGACATCCTGTAAGGACGTTATTCCACTTCATAGCTTAGTGTCAGCTGCAAAGACAGAAATGGTACTTTTAATCCCAGACCCTATATAATTTATAAAGATATTAGGAAGTAAGGGTCCCAACACTGAACCTTGGAGTACACCACTGATAACCTTAGACCATTCAGAGTAAGAGTCATTAACCACTTGCCGACCGCCTTACGATGATATACGTCGGCAGTATGGCACGGGCAGGCAGAGTAACGTATGGGCACGTTACTCCCCTCCCACGGGCGGGGGGCGCGTTAGGGCCCCCATGGTGCCCGAGGCAGTCGGCATCGTTCCAGGAGTGATCCGTCCTGAGGGGGAGGCCACTGATTCATGGCCTCTCCCTCACGATCGCTCCTGGCGAATGAGAAGCTTCCTCTGCTTCTGAACTGTAAACAGAAGCAGAGGAAGTGATGTCATCTCTCCTCGTGGAGCCTTTTCGTTCTGGCTCCCGAGGAGAGAAGACAGTGAGTCTGCACCAACATTACACTAACACTAGCACACATAGGCACATAAAACCCCCCCCCCGATCACCCCCCCCTGCACCCCCTGTCACAGTGACACCAATAGCCGTTTTTATTTTTTTACTGATTACTGCATTGGTGTCATTTGTGACTGTTATAAGTGTTAGGGCAGTTAGTAGTAGGCCCCTTTAGGTCTAGGGTACACCCCTAACCCCCAATAAAGGTTTAACCCCTTGATCACCCCCCAGTTAACCCTTTCATCCCCTGTCGCCAGTGTCACTAAGCGATCTTTTTTCTGATCGCCGTATTAGTGTCACATGTGCCGCTAGTTAGCCAGGTAGGTATTTAGGTTCACGTCAGCTGTTTATAGCGTCAGGTACCCCAATATACTACCTAATAAAGGTTTTGACCCCCCCTGTTTGCCCCCTAGTTAACCTTTCACCAGTGATCACCGTATAAGTGTTACAGGTGACGCTGGTTAGTTTTGTATACCCGCTGTTTATTACCCAATAAAGGCTTAACCCCCTGATCGCCCAGTGGGTGATATCAGTTAGGTTTTAGAGTCAGCTAGGGTCTGCATTGCCCCAGGCAGCGTCAGATTAGTGCCAGTACCGCTAACACCCACGCAGGCAGCATACACCTCCCTTAGTGGTATATTATCTGTACGGATCAATGTCTGATCTTATCAGATCTATATTAGCGTCCCCAGCAGTTTAGGGTTCCCAAAAACGCAGTGTTAGCGGGATCAGCCCAGATACATACTAGCACCTGCATTTTGCCCCTCCGTCCAGCCCAGCCCACCCAAGTGCAGTATCAATCGATCAATGTCACTTACAAAACACAACACACATAACTGCAGCATTTGCAGAGTCAGGCCTCATCCCTGCGATCGCTAACAGTTTTTTTGATAGCGTTTGTTATAGTTGCTGACAGCCTAGGAGCTTTTTTACCTGTGAGTCTCACTAGTGTACCAGTAAATTTAGAGCCCAAAATGGCAATTTGAAGGTACACTAGTGAAGACGCCTACACGTTTCTGAGCATGACAGTTAGTGAAGAGGAAGTCACTCATCTGTCAGATTCAGGCTCAGAATACGATCCTGTAGACAACAGCAGCTCCATGACAGATAGCTCTGAGGACGGAGTTGTTGTCCCTGCCAAGGTCAGGCGTACCAGACCCCGATCTTCTGCTGCTAAGGTGCAAGAACCGCCGGGCTCTCGTATGGAGCAGAGAAGTACTAGTGCCGCTCATCCTTCTGGTGAACTGGCAAGCACCAGCGGCCTAGTACACCCTGGTCATAGTCAAACCAGCACTACAGTAACACGTGGTGATGTGGTGAGTCCCATAAGTGCAGTTCAAGCTGGCGAGGTGGCAAACACAAGTTGTGTCCCGCTGCCACCAAGAAGACAAAGACAGGCCCGTCGAGCCCATAGCGTCCTTCCTACAGAATTCACCAATCCTAATTGGGAACCCATCACTTCTGCAGCACCCGTACTTCCCCCATTCACTGGCCAACCTGGAATTCAGGTGGAAACATTTAATTTTACGTCACTTTGCTGTTATTCACCGAAGATCTCTATAGATCTATTGTGGATCAAAGTAATTTGTATGCTGATAATACATAGCCGCTAATCCCAGGACCTCCCTTGCCAGAGATTGGAAACTAATTACGGTTTCCGAATTTAAGACCTTTCTGGGCCTATCCCTCGACATGGGCATAGTTAAGATGAGTACGTTGCGGTCATATTGGTCCATATTGACCCAATTTACCATATTACCGTGTTCTCTGCCTCCATGACCAGGGCACGATACGAGCAGATCTTGTGGTTCATGCATTTCAACAACAATGAACTCTGTCATGCTCGTGGAGACCCTGGATACAATCGGCTCTACAAAATTCGGCCCCTCGTAAACCACTTCAACCAACATTTTGCAGACTTGTTTACTCCCCATCAAGTTGGCTGTGTTGATGAGTCCCTAATTATGTTTTCTGCCAGCTTGTCTTTCAAACAGTATCTTTCCAGCAAGTGTGCCAGATTCGGGGTCAAGATGTATAAGCTCTGTGACAGGGCCACAGGCTATACATGTAGTTTTATGGTTTACGAGGGAAGAGATCATGTAGAGCCGCCGAACTGCCCAGATTACATAGTGAGCGCTGGCAAGATTGTGTGGGACTTAGTGTCACCCTTATTCGGAAAGGGGTACCATTTGTATGTGGACAATTATTACACGAGCGTACCCCTTTTTAGACACTTGTTTGATCATCAGATTGGCGCATGTGGCACCGTGTGATCTAATCGCCAGGGCTTTCCCCAGCGGCTTGTAGATTCCCATCTTAGGCTGGGGAGAGAGCCTGCTTGAAGTGTAATAACTTGCTCGCTGTGAAGTGGAGGAATAATAAGAATGTTTTCGTTCTTTCCTCCCTTCATGCAGACACGACGGTCCAAATTCCTACGGCGATTGGTGTTGTGGAGAAACCCCTCTGTGTTCACAAATATAAACAAAACATGGGAGGGGTGGACCTCAACGACCAGTACCTAGTTGCCCGTAAGGCCAGACGCTGGTACAAAATAGTCTGTTTATTTATTTCAATTGGTTTTGCTGAATGCTCATGTGCTATACAGAGCTTCAGGACGGACTGGATCCTTCCTTAAATTCCAGGAAGAGATCATCAGAGCCCTTCTGTTTCCAGACGGTGCTCCACCTCACCTTCCCAAACCAAATGCAGTAAGCCAGCTGCATGAGAGCCATTTTCCTCCTGAGTACCCCTACCCAACGAGCCCCCCAAAGAAGATGTCATGTCTGCAGCAAGCGCGGATATAGGCGTGAGACAACCGTTACAGTTACAACCGTTACAGTTACAAAAAAAAAGTGTAAAAAAAAAAAAAAGTAAAAAAATAAAAAAACAAAAAAATATATAAAATAAAAAAACCAAAAATAGTTGTCGTTTTATCGTTCTCTCTCTCTCTCTCTATTGTTCTGCTCTTTTTTTTTACTGTATTCTATTCTTCAATGTTTTATTGTTATTATGTGTTATCATGTTTGCTTTTCAGGTATGTAATTTTTTTTATACTTTACTGTTTACTGTGTTTTATTGTTAACCATTTTTTTGTTTTCAGGTACGCCATTCAGCTGCAGCGCGGATTTATTTATCTTGACAGCAACAGCGTTTGCTCCCACAATACATAAAGCCATGACTCCAGCGCTGTCGGAGGTGATTTCACCACCACAGTTAAAAAAAAGAGCATATATGCCGACGCATGGGGGCAGCAGGCGTGGAGGAGTGATTTGCTCCTAACTTTTGGGGAGGATGCCCCCATGCTTCAGTATTTATAGATTTTAGGCACAGGTTGCGTTAAAAAATGTTTTATTTTTTACTATGTTTTTTTTGTAGTTGCTTTGCAGGTATGATATGTCTGGCTGTTATACTGTAATGTTACTTTGTTTTATTGTTAACCATCATTTGCTTAGCAGGTATGCCATTCAGTTGCAGCGCCGATTTATTTATCTTGACAGCAACAGCGTTTGCTCCCACGATACATAAAGCTGTGACTCCAGCGCTGTAGGAGGTGATTTCACCACCAGTTGAAAACAAAATGGTGCATGTATGCCCATCATTAGAAGTGGGTGGATGAAGGGAGGTATTCTAATGGTGGGCATACCCACCCGACCAATTAATCTCTTTTTTTCGTTCAGCCCACAGGCTGCATAAAAAAAAGATTACAATATATGCCCAACAAGGACCAGCAACATACTGGTATATGAGTGGTTATACCAGAATGATGCCTGTGGGTTTAGGTATCATCTTGGTATCATTTTTTTCAGCCAGCAGTCGGCTTTCATGTAAAAGCAATCCTAGTGGCTAATTAGCCTCTAGACTGTTTTTACAAGCAGTGGGAGGGAATGTTCCCCCCCACCGTCTTCCATGGTTTTCTCTGGCTCTCCTGGGAATGCATCCGGTGGTTCTGCCAGCTGACCATAGAGCCGATCAGAGACCAAAATGGCTACAATCATCCCTATGGCCTAAGAAACCGGAAGCTACGAGCATTTCATAACGTAGATTTTGCCGGATGTAAACAGCGCCATTCGGAAATTGGTAAAGTATTTTATCAAACTGATCTTGGTGTGGTCAGATGCTTTGAGGGCAGAGGAGAGATCTATGGTCTAATAGACCCCAATTTTTTCAAAAAAGAGTACCTGTCACTACCTATTGCTATCATAGGGGATATTTACATTCTCTGATAAAAAAAAAAAAAAAAAAATGAAAGGAACAGTTTAAAAATAAGATAAAAAGCAAAAAAATAATAAAGAAAAAAAAAAAAAAAAAAAAAGCACCCCTGTCCCCCCCTGCTCTCGCGCAAAGGCGAACGTAATCGTCGGTCTGGCGTCATATGTAAACAGCAATTGCACAATGCATGTGAGGTATCACCGTGAAGGTCAGATCGAGTGCAGTAATTTTAGCAGTAGACCTCCTCTATAAATCAAAAGTGGTAACCCGTAAAGGCTTTTAAAGGCTTTTAAAAATGTATGTAGTTTGTCGCCGCTGCATGTTTGTGCACAATTTTAAAGTATGTCGTGTTTGGTATCCCTGTACTCGGCCTAAGATCATCTTTTTTATTTCATCAAACATTTGGGCAATATAGTGTGTTTTAGTGCATTAAAATTAAAAAAGTGTGTTTTTTCCAAAAAAAAATGCGTTTGAAAAATCGCTGCGCAAATACAGTGTGAAAAAAAAATGAAACACCCACCATTTTAATCTGTAGGGCCTTTGCTTTAAAAAAATATATAATGTTTGGGGGGTTCAAAGTAATTTTCTTGCAAAAAAAAAAATGTTTTCATGTAAACTAAAGGTGTCAGAAAGGGCTTTGTCTTCAAGTGGTTAGAAGAGTGGGTGATGTGTGACATAAGCTTCTAAATGTTGTGCATAAAATGCCAGGACAGTTCAAAACCCCCCAAATGACCCCATTTTGGAAAGTAGACACCCCAAGGAAATTGCTGAGAGCCATGTCGAGTCCATGGAATATTTTATATTTTGACACAAATTGCAGGAAAAAGACACATTTTTGTGCACAAAGTTGTCACTAAATGATATATTGCTCAAACATGCCATGGGCATATGTGAAATTACACCCCAAAATACATTCTGTTGCTTCTCCTGAGTACGGGGATACCACATGTGTGAGACTTTTTGGGAGCCTGGCCGCGTACGGGACCCCGAAAACCAAGCACCGCCTTCAGGCTTTCTAAGGCTGTAAATTTTTGATTTCACTCCTCACTGCCTATCACAGTTTCGGAGGCCATGGAATGCCCAGATGGCACAAAACCCCATGACCCCATTTTGGAAAGTAGACAACCCAAGCTATTTGCTGAAAGGTATGGTGATTATTTTGCAGACCTCGCTTTTTGTCACAAAGTTTTGAAAATTGAAAAAAGAAAAAAAAAATATATTTATCTTTTCTTTCTTCATTTTCAAAAACAAATGAGAGCTGCAAAATACTCACCATGCCTCTCAGCAAATAGCTTGGGGTGTCTACTTTCCAAAACGGGGTGATTTGGGGAGGTTTTGTGCTATCTTGGCATTTTATGGCCTTCGAAACTGTGATAGGTAGTGAGGAGTGAAATCAAAAAATTACACCCTTAGAAATCCTGAAGGCGTGATTGGTTTTCGGGGGCCCCATATGCGGTTGGCTCCCAAAAAGTCCCACACATGTGGTATCCCCATACTCAGGAGAAGCAGCAGAATGTATTTTGGGGTGTAATTCCACATATGTCCATGGCATGTGTGAGCAATATATCATTTAGTGACAACTTTGTGCAAAAAAAAAAAAAAAAAGTTTGTCATTTTCCAGCAACTTGTGGCAAAATATAAAATATTCCATGGACTCAACATGCCTCTCAGAAAATAGGTGGGGTGTCTACTTTCCAAAATGGGGTCATTTGGGGGGGTTTTGTGCCATCTTGGCATTTTATGGCCTTCAAAACTGTAATAGATAGTGAGGAGTGAAATACAAAATTTACATCCTTAGAATTCCTGAAGGCAGTGCTTGGATTTCAGGGCCCCGTACGCGGCTAGGCTCCCACAAAGTCCCACACATATGGTATCCTCTTACTCAGGAGAAGCAGCAGAATGTATTTTGGGGTGTAATTCCACATATGTCCATGGCATGTGTGAGCAATATATCATTTAGTGACAACTTTGTGCAAAAAAAAAAAAAAAAAAGTTTGTCATTTTCCCACAACGTGTGGCAAAATATAAAATATTCTATGGACTCAACATGCCTCTCAGCAAATAGCTTGGGTGTCTAGTTTCCAAAATGGGGCCATTTGGGGGGGGGGGGGGTTGCGCCATCTTGGCATTTTATGGCCTTCAAAACTGTGATAGGTAGTGAGGAGTGAAATCAAAAATTTACGCCCTTAGAAATCCTGAAGGCGGTGCTTGGTTTTCAGGGCCCCGTACGCGGCTAGGCTCCCAAAAAGTTCCACATACGTGGTATCCTCGTACTCAGTAGAAGCAAAATGTATTTTGGGGTGCAATTCCACATATAACCATGGCATGTGTGAGCAATAAATCATTTAGTGACAACTTTTTGTAAAAAAAATTTTTGGCATTATTCAATCACTTGGGACAAAAAAATTAAATATTCAATGGGCTCAACATGCCTCTCAGCAATTTCCTTGGGGTGTCTACTTTCCAAAATTGGGTGATTTGAGGGGTTTGTACTGCCCTGCCATTTTAGCACCTCAAGAAATGAGATAGGCAGTCATAAACTAAAAGCTATGTAAATTCCAGAAAATGTACCCTAGTTTGTTGATGCTATAACTTTTGCACAAACCAATAAATATACACTTATTGACATTTTTTTTTACCAAAGACATGTGGCTGAATACATTTTGGCCTAAATGTATGACTTAAATTGAGTTTATTGGATTTTTCTTATAACAAAAAGTAGAAAATATCATTTTTTTTTAGAAATTTTCTGTCTTTTTTCGTTTATATCGCAAAAAACAAAAATCGCAGAGGCAATCAAATACCATCTAAAGAAAGCTCTATTTATGTTAACAAAATGACGCAAATTTTGTTTGGGTACAGCATTGCATGACCGAGCAGTTACCATGCTGTCTGTTGCTTAAAATATTTTTTTTCCAGCAAGAACTCGTCTATGTGGTCTTTTATTAAACTCTCTAGTATCTTCCTGACTATAGAAATTAAACTAACAGTTCTATAGGTACTTGGCAAAGACTTTGATCCCTTTTTAATTATAAGCACCACATTGGCCCTGCACCAATCCAGTAGTACCATTCCAGTCATTACCGAGTAGGTATTAGAAACAATGGCCTTGAAATGACAGAGCTCAATTCTTTTAGGATCCGTGGATGGATGCCATCTGGTCCAGGTGCTTTATCCACCTTTATTCTGTCTAAATTTTTCTGGACCATATCACTTTTGAGCCTTTGTGGATCATTTGGGGCTGTGTCACTACCACCCCCATTATGGTCATGAGCTACCCCATGCTCCTTTGTATACACAGAGCTGAAGAAAGTATTTCATAAATTTGCCTTCTCTTTGTCCCCAGTCACCCACTCTAGATTATTTTGTAAAGGGCCTACATGTTTAGACCTGACCATTTTACTATTCATAGATTTGAAGAATTTTTTGGGGTTTGTCCTACTATCTTTTGCAATCGGTCGTTCATTTTAAATTTTTGTGTCCTTGATTTCCTTTTTACATATTCTGTTATATTCTTAATAGCATTCCTTAATTTATATATTTTTTAAAAGCACTTTTTTATTATATATATATATATATATATATATATATATATATATTTTATTTATTATATATTTTAACTTTGGCCGTGAGCCACATAGGTTATATTTTTAGCCTTTTAAACTTATTGCCCATGGTAATATACTTTTCTGTGAGTTTGTATACAGTCTTTTTGAAGAATTCCTATCTCTATTCTGTGTCCATAAGAACTTTCCTGGTCAGGCCGGCTCGTGGCATTTAAAATGCAAATTCTCCCTCAAATCTTATACACTTTTAGGACAGTGCCCATCACAGTCCCCCAATCCTTTTTTTGCCACTTTGCAATCTGCGTTAAATAAATTTCTATGGCAGGGCAGAAGAGCTCGATGTGCCCTTAGCAATCTCACAAAACTTAGCGGGAGGATTTGGACTCCCTGACTTACGTGACTACTACCTGGCATTAATAGTTGCGCAGATTAAACAATGGTTCTTGGATCCACCCTGTATGCTGTGATGTAATCTAGAACAAGCAATGCTACCACATGGGGATCTGGTATCCTTTGTTCATGCAAATTATTACAAGTGAATCGCACCAAATACTCTTTCAATAATAGTCGAGCCACTTTAATCGCATGGAGGACTGTTATTACTCTCCCTATGGGAACCATACTGTAACTGAACTTCTCATCCCTATTAACATCCTCACATATCTGATTCCTGACTCATTGGGTACAACAAGGCATTGCCTGGATAAAAGACCTATATAGGGGAAGTTCCCTACTTTATGCTCAGAGTATGCCATACCACAAACTGAGTACTATAATTATTTACGTATTGCTTCACTACTTCACATGGTACCCGACCCTAAAATGTAGAATTCTCTAGAAAATAGCCCAGTTTCTTGGATCAAGTGCTCCAAGATCCAAAAGGGGGCATTTCCTTATTTTATGTATCTTTTAAGGACAAAGCGGAATTTTCTAAATCCCCTCCAATACTGGCCTGGGAGAGGGCTCTCAAATTGTCCTTCTCTAAAGACCAATGGTAAAAAGACATTTTTACAATTTATGCAGCAACTAAGTGTGAAGGATTATGGGAAACGTTGCATAAGTTTATGCTAAGATGGTATCTAACCCCTTATCGCATTTCCAAGTTCCATGCTGATACTTCTCCTTAGTGCTGGAGACAGTGTGGATAAATTGGAAACCTGTGCAATATTTTTTGGTCCTGCAGCAAACTATCCAAACTTTGCCCAGCAGCCTTCCGAATAATCTCACAAATCACAGGTTTACACCTACATCCGTCACCAAACTTGGCAATTCTGAACATTGGCATATAAGATTTCCCTCCAATTTTCAGAACTGTAATAACACATATTCTCATTGCTACTAAGCTTTCTATAGCGAGACTATGGAAACCCCCAGCTGTATCTCCCATAGGTGATATAGTGAAACTGGTTCAACTCCAATATAACTATGAAGATTGATTTGCATCTGCGTTAGGTGGATACACAACTGTCAATTGCTCCCTTGGTCAATATGGTATTTGAAACATGTTTTAGATCTGTAATGTTGTTCCTTTTCCTTTTTTTGTTGATTGACTTTGTTACTCTAGATGTATCCACATTTCTGTTCTAACAAATCAAGCATAAATTGTACTTCTTTGTTGATACCTCTTTAAACAGATCTCTTTAGCACTATGTAACCCTATCTTCTACTTAATCTCTATGTTGACTTGGGCCTTGTATGCCGAACTAACGTTTGTTTCTGTATTTTTTTCTGAAAAAACGAATAAAAAACATTAAAAAAAAACCATAAATTAAATTTAAACTTTGTGCCCTTCAAATAAAGTTAATATAAAAAAGGAAATTGTGCAATGCACAGAAAGGTGCATCACAACACCCCATTACTGCAGCCAAAACTGACAGATGCTCACAAGCTAAATCAGAACATTTGATGTAGAGGCAGTGCAAACAGGCCCAGAAACAAGTTGTTTATTAGACAACAGAGCAAAAAATTCTAGCAGGTCTGTACTAAAAAGAGGGAAAAGGATCTGAAAAGTCAAACTTTAAGAAACTTTATAGTTTAGGTGTCCAAGCACTTCACAACCAAGAAAAGAGCTTTTAAAAAATATAAAAATGAAGGAACTCTAGTGTCATTTAAATGTTACACAGAATATAACAGAATATGTAAAAAGGAAATCAAGGACGCAAAAACTCAAAACAAACGACAGAGATGAGATAGTAGGAGAAAGATAGTAGGACAAACCCCAAAAAATTCTTCAAATCTATTAATAGTAAAAAGGTCAGGTCTGAGAATGTACGCCCTTTACAAAATAATCTAGAGTGGGTCACTGGGGACAAAGAGAAGGCAAATTTATGAAATACTTTCTTCAGCTCTGTATATACAAAGGAGCATGGGGGAGCTCATGTCCATAATGGGGGTGATAGTGACACATCCCCACATGATCCACAATGGCTCAAAAGGGATATGGTCCAGAAATATTTAGACAGAATAAAGGTGGATAAAGCACTTGGACCAGATGGCATCCACCCACGGATCCTAAAAGAAGTGAGCTCTGTAATTTCAAAGCCATTGTATCTAATTTTTAGGGACTCATTAACGACGGGAATAGTACCACTGGATTGGCCTAGGGCCAATGTGGTGCCTATATTTAAAAAGGGATCAAAGTCTTTACCAAGTAACTATAGACCTGTTAGTTTAACTTCTATAGTCGGGAGGATACTAGAGAGTTTAATAAAAGACCACATAGATGAGTTTTTGCTGGAAAAAAATATTTTAAGCAACAGGCAGTATGATTTCATGAAAGACAGAAGTTGTCAAACAAACCTGATTTCTTTTCATGAGGAGGTAAGTAAAACCTTGGACAGAGGGGTGGCTGTGGACGTGGCATACTTGGACATTGCAAATTCGTTTGACGCACACGGCTCATGTGTAAGGTAAAGTCTACAGGCTTGGAAATGTCAGTTTGTAAATGGATAGAAAACTGGCTAAAAGACAGAATTCAGAGTAGTGGTTAATGATTCTTACTCTGAATGGTCTAAGATTATTAGTGGTGTACCCCAAGGTTCAGTGTTGGGACCCTTACTTTTTATTATCTTTATAAATGATATTGGGTCTGGGATTAAAAGTAACATTTCTGTCTTTGCAGATGACGCTAAGCTATGCAGTGGAATTTTACAATTTACAAGCCGACCTCAACGCACTGTCTAATTGGGCGACTATGTGGAGTTCAATGTTGATAAATGTAAAGTTATACACTTGGGGGCTAAGAATATGCATGCATAATACATACTAGGGGGAGTACAACTGGGGGATCCATAGTGGAGAAGGATCTGGGGGTATTGATAGATCATAAGCTCAAAAATAGCATGCAATGCCAAGCTGCGGTTTCCAAAGCGAGCAAAGTCCTTTCTTGTATTAAGAGAGGTATGGACTCCAGAGAGAGAGAGATCATTATGCCCCTGTACAAATCATTAGTAAGACCTCATCTGGAATATGCAGTTCAGTTTTGGGCACCAGTTCTCAAAAAGGATATTGGGGAACTGGAGAAAGTGCAGAGAAGGGCAACCAAACTGATAAGAGGCATGGAGGAGCTCAGCTGTGAGGAAAGATTAGAGGAAATGAATGTATTTACTCTTCAGAAGAGGAGATAGGGGGGATATGATCACCATGTATAAATATATAAGGGGTCCATATAGCGAACTTGGTGTTGAGTTATTCACTTTACGGTCAAAACTCAGGACAAGGGGGCACTCTTTACGTCTAGAGGAAAAGAGATTTCTTCTCCAAATACGGAAAGATTTCTTCACAGTAAGAGCTGTGAAAATGTGAAAAAGACTCCCTCCAGAGGTGGTTCTGGCCAGCTCAGTAGATTGCTTTAAAGCGGGGGTCCACCTATCGTTTTTTTTTTTTTTTGAGTTCATTCACAAACTTTTCTTCTCAGCATTACATACTCACATATTGTGTGTAATATGTCCGCCTGTGTCAGATTTCGTCGGAAAGAATAACTAATATTATTCACTGCAGGCGGTTTCCATCTTCATTGTGGGCATTTGAAGCCCACAAGCATTTATTTCCTGGATGTGGTGAATGCTGTGCTCCCAGCATTCACTGCTCGTTCCCGCACATGCTCAGTGGCATCCTGGGAAGCCTGAGACTAGCTCCCAGGAGTCTGGGAGAGGCTAGAAACATGCCTACTCCCACGGGAGGAGAACCAGGAAGTGCAAAGAAGAATAGAAAAATAAAAGGTAATTACGGCGATTTAAATTTTTTTAAACGGCATGTCAGCATCTAGGCAAGAAAGAGAATACATACAGATATTGTTCAAAATTTGGGTGGAACTCCGCTTTAACCACTTCAGCCCGGAAGGTTTTACCCCCTTCCTGACCAGAGCACTTTTTACAATTTGGCACTGCGTTGCTTTAACTACTAATTGTGCAGACATGCAATGCTGTACCCAAACTAAATTTGCATCCTTTTTTTCCCACAAATAGAGCTTTCTTTTAATGATATTTGTTCACCTCTGCGGTTTTTATTTTTTGCGCTATAAACTGAAAAAGACCGAAAATTTTAAAAAGAAATGATTTTTTCTACTTTTTGTTATAAAAAAAATCCAATAAACATAATTTTAGTCATACATTTAGGCCAAAATGTATTCAGCCACATGTCTTTGGTAAAAATATGTCAATAAGTGTATATTTATTGGTTTGCGCAAAAGTTATAGTGTCTACAAACTAGGGTACATTTTCTGGAATTTACACAGCTTTTAGTTTATGACTGCCTATCTAATTTCTTGAGGTGCTAAAATCGTAGGGTAGTACAACCCCCCCCCCCCCCAAATGACCCCATTTTGGAAAGTAGACACTGCAAGGAAATTGCTGAGAGGCATGTTGAGGCCATTGAATATTTATTTTTTTGTCCCAAGTGATTGAATAATGACAAAAAAAAAATTTTTACAAAAAGTTGTCATTAAATGATATATTGCTTACACAGGCCATGGGCATATGTGGAATTGCACCCCAAAATACATTCTGCTGATTCTCCTGAGTACGGGGATACCATGTGTGGGACTTTTTGAGAGCCTAGCCGCATAGGGGGCCCCGAAAACCAAGCACCGCCTTCAGGATTTCTAAGGGCGTAAATTTTTTATATCACTCCTCACTACCTATCACAGTTTTGAAGGCCATAAAATGCCCAGATGGCACAACCCCCCCCCCCCCCAAATGACCCCATTTTGGAAAGAAGACACCCCAAGGTATTTGCTGAGAGGCATGTTTAGTCCATTGAATATTTTATATTTTGCCACAAGTTACAAACATTTTTTGCACAAAGTTGTCACTAAATGATATATTGCTCAAACATGCCATGGGCATATGTGGAATTACACCCCAAAATACATTCTACTGCTTCTCCTTAGTATGGGGATACCACATGTGTGGGACTTTTTGGGAGCCTAGCTGCGTACGGGGCCCCGAAAACCAATCACCGCCTTCAGGATTTCTTTTTTTTTTTTTTTTTTTTGCTACTTCAGCATTTACACTGAGAGGATTTAAATCACCATTTATGGCTCATTCTTTCCCATCTCATTATCATCACATCATAGTAGCAAAAAATATAACTTTCTTGTTTTTTCCATTTTAAGAAATCTTTATGTATTCTTAACACACTTTTAAAAACCCTCAACTACCGCTAAGCCCAATAAACAGCTTAAATACCCATACCGCACCCCCCCAACTTGCTCCCCCCCCCCAACCTGCAGCCCTGCTTCCGATAAAACATGCAAACTTTATATGAACTTCTCGGCATATCTCCCTGTTTTTTTAAAGGATAACCACTTCGCCCACTTTGCTCCATCCAGATCTTCTTCTATCTCATGCAAAGTATCTTCGATTTCCCCCGCCTCTAAGATATAAATTTCATTAACCCTAATTAACCAATCTCAAATGCTTGGGCCCTCCACCTCTTGCCATTTTTTTGGTATTAAACTTTTTGCCGCATTTAGAAGTACTGGAGTTAGAGAAACGTTATACTTGCTAATATGACCTTCCGTCCCATGGAACAAACACACCCAAGGATCTTCCCTGATCTCAGTACCCATTATCTCCTGTATTATTTTTAACACCTCCTGCCAGAATCTTTTAATAATTGGGCACTCCCACCACCCTAATTAACCAATCTCGAATGCTTGGGCCCTCCACCTCTTGCCATTTTTTTGGTATTAAACTTTTTGCCGCATTTAGAAGTACTGGAGTTAGAGAAATGTTATACTTGCTAATATGACCTTCCGTCCCATGGAACAAACACACCCAAGGATCTTCCCTGATCTCAGTACCCATTATCTCCTGTATTATTTTTAACACCTCCTGCCAGAATCTTTTAATAATTGGGCACTCCCACCACCCTAATTAACCAATCTCGAATGCTTGGGCCCTCCACCTCTTGCCATTTTTTTGGTATTAAACTTTTTGCCGCATTTAGAAGTACTGGAGTTAGAGAAATGTTATACTTGCTAATATGACCTTCCGTCCCATGGAACAAACACACCCAAGGATCTTCCCTGATCTCAGTACCCATTATCTCCTGTATTATTTTTAACACCTCCTGCCAGAATCTTTTAATAATTGGGCACTCCCACCACCCTAATTAACCAATCTCGAATGCTTGGGCCCTCCACCTCTTGACATTTTTTTGGTATTAAACTTTTTGCCGCATTTAGAAGTACTGGAGTTAGAGAAACGTTATACTTGCTAATATGACCTTCTGTCCCATGGAACAAACACACCCAAGGATCTTCCCTGATCTCAGTACCCATTATCTCCTGTATTATTTTTAACACCTCCTGCCAGAATCTTTTAATAATTGGGCACTCCCACCACAGGTGGGCCATTGTTCCCCTGGTGGAGCACCCCCTCCAACAGTTTCCAGAAGCTTCCGGTTGCATCTTATTTAATCTATCTGGCGTCTTGTACCATCTGGCTAGGCATTTGAAATTTGATTCTATCGTTCTCGTATCTATTGCTGATTTATGTGTTGCATTTAGAATGGCCTCCCACGTCACTCCGCCAGATATAGGTCCCAACTCCAATTCCCATTTATTAAAGTATAACGGTTTTGCTCCTTCACCCTCATCCCGCACTATTTTATATAATTCTTTTGTTTTCTTTATAACCCCCTTCTTCAAAAACAATTTCTCCAGAGGCCTAAAGTTCTTCTTATCTCTAATTTGACCGGGGAGGCTTTTAATAAAGAGCGCAAGCTGATTATATTGCCATGTGTCTATATTCATTAGGTCCTTGAGTAGGGTTAACTCCTAAAAAGTGACAATTTTACCGTCCTTTATAATATCAATCAATTGTGCATCATTATTTCTTATCCAGTTCCCTCCCACTTCCCTCAACCTTGGCAGAAAGAACTCATTCTCTTTCAAGTAAATAAGTGGTGAATTAAACTCCCAAGCATTTTGTTTATGTAACTGATCCCAAATCTTTAAAGTGTAGCGTGTTATAATATGTGCATTCGGACCTAGCTTCCTAAAGTGTGGAGGATTCCAAATTAATTGGTGTAATTTTGCATCGCTCATATCTTTTTCTAATTTTACACCATCTTTTATCTATCGGTACCTTACCCCATTCTAACACTCATGAGAATACTATTGCTCTGTGATATTTTTTAAAGTCTGGAAGAGCCAGACCACCCTGTGCTTTATCCCTACTTAGGACCTTATAGGCAATCCGTGGCTTCTTATTATTCCATATAAATCTGGTAAGAATATTATTCAGAACCCTAAAAAAGGACTGTGCTAACGGGATTGGGAGTAGCTGCATTTTATACAAGATCTTCGGGGCCAGGGTCTTTTTAACAGTATTAACTCGACCGAACCAAGAGATCAGGAGATGCATACTTTTTCTCGTTTCCTGCTTGATCTCGTCAAGGAGAGGGATGAAGTTTAAACGGTATAATTTCTTTAAGGAATTTGCTAATGTGACTCCCAGATAACCTATTTTTTTGCACCACATAAAGTGGAAATTTTCCTTGAGTTTAGTTGCTTCTCGTCCGTCGATGTTGATGTTTAAAACAACCGATTTACTAAGGTTGACCTTGTAATTTGAGAGCTCCCCATATCTCCTCATAGTAGCCAGCAGATTAGGGAGTGAAATCCTCAGGTTAACGATGTAAAACAGTACATCATTGGCGAACGCCGAGAGCTTGTGTACATCTCCCTCCACCACGCATCCGCATATATCCGGGTTCTTTCGGATCGAAGCTAGTAAGTGTTCCAGGGTTAGGACAAACAGAAGTGGGGACAGGGGACACCCCTGCCTGGTCCCGTTTTCCATCCTAAACTCCGACCGATGATGTACCATTCACCTTGACGAATGCCGAGGGAGATTTATACAATGCTTTGATCCAGTTCAACATGGTATCACCCAAGCCGACTGCCCTCAACATGAACCCCCAGTCTACTCTGTCAAAGGCTTTTTCTGCATCAATCGACAGAAGCAGACTGGGGGCCCCCCTTATTTTCATTGCATCCATGACCAGGAGTGACCTAACACCGTTATCCCTCCCCTCTCTCCCTGGTATAAAACCCGTCTGATCTGGGTGAATCCAATACGACATTTTATCCCTTAATCTACTGGCTAATACCTTGGCGTATAATTTAGTATCTGCGTTGAGCAAAGCTATCGGCCTATAGCTCTAACACAGCGAGCTATCTTTCCCATCCTTTGGTATTAAAGTAACTGATGCCATCAGTGCCCCCTCGCAAAACTCTTCCTGATCCCCTATCTTGTTCCAGATCTGGCAAAGCTTGGTGATCAGGGGCTCCTTAAATTTTCTGTAGAAGTAGGAAGTAAAACCATCTGGCCCTAGACTCTTTCCAGAGGGAGATGCTTTCAAGGCTCTCTCGATCTCTTCTACAGTGATCGGACCCTCTAATTCTTTTGCCTCGCTGTCTGAGAGGCTTGGTAAACCTGCCTCCTTTATAAACTCGTCTATTATTTCCTCTCTTTCCGGGGTACTTGCCCCCCCTTGCCTAACCCTATAGAGGGACGCAAAGTAGCTCCAAAATTCTTCAGCTATGTCTCTGGAAGTATATTTTAGTACTCCTTTTTTTATTTTGGATCCTATCTATAAAGTTGGTGCCCCCTTTCCTTTTTAACAATTTTGTCAAATGCTTCCCCACCTTGTTGCTCCATCTAAATCTATCTTTTAAGTTTTTATTTAAAATTTGCTTAGTATCCAATTCCATTAAATCTTTTAGTTCTTCTCTTTTTGAAATTAGTTGATGCAGGAGTGAGCTATGACCCCCGCTAGCTGCCTTGTGTGATTGTTCGAGGTGGTATATTTCTTCTATTAGTTCTGTTTTCCACTTTGTGCTTTCTTTTTTCTCATTGGCTCCTAGTGAAATCAATATGCCCCTTATATATGCTTTTAGCACCTCCCATAGGACTGATCCAGAAATCTCCCCAGTGTCATTTATCAAGAAAAACCCATCGATTTCCTCCTGTATCTTACTGCTGACACTGGGATTCTCGATAAGCTTTTCATCCAATTGCCATGAAAATGGGGGTCTCCGGTATCCCGGGACCCCCACCTTCATCAGGACTGGAGCGTGGTCTGACAACGTGGCGACGCCAATCTTCGTTGCCTTGACATGGTCGAGTAATCTATGGTCTACCATAAAATAATCGAGCCTAGAATAAGACCCGTTGATTAAAGAAAAAAAAGTATAGTCCCTATCCTTTGCATGCTGTACTCTCCATGCGTCCATCATATGGCAACTATGAAATTGCTGTCCTATTTTTTTTAAGAGTTTCCTACTCACTCTCTGTGAACTAGACGTACCATCCAAAATTGGATCTAAGCAAAAATTTAGATCTCCTGCCAAAATCACCTCCCCTGCCCTGAAATCTGACAACTTGTTCAGGACCTGAAGCAGGAATTTGACTGGGTTGTTATTAGGGCAATAAACATTTACCAGGGTAAAAACCCTTTCTCCCACCCTCACCTTCAAAAAAAGATAGCGGCCCTCCATATCTGCGCTCCTTTCCAGAAGCGCAAACTTGGTCCTTTTTGAAAACCCAATTGCTACTCCTTTGGCCCTCTTGATAGGAGAATCACTATAGAACCAGTTGGGGAAGCAATTGGAGAATAATCTGATATGTGTGTCCTGTGAGAGGTGGGTCTCCTGGAGAAACACAACGTCTGCCTTGAGTTGCTCTAATTCTCTTAACAACTTATGCCTCTTAAGGGGGGAGTTCAACCCTTTAACATTATACGTGATACAGGTAAACTCTGTCATTTAATCTTTAAATAAAACTGCATTATAATGACGCATGTTGTTCTTTGAACCCCTATACATAACCTCTGCAGGACCAAATCCTCCCCCCTCCCCCCAAACCCCCCCTCTTCCCCACACCCACCCCTACCTCCAACCCCCCTCCCCCCACTCCCTGCTAGCCAATCCCTAGCTACATGCTCGCAGCAGGGAGGTACCATTGATCTCTGTCTACGACCCGCCTAATCATTGGGGTGTTTTGAAGGCCATAAAATGCCCAGATGGCACAACCCCCCCAAATGACCCCATTTTGGAAAGTAGACACCCCAAGCTATTTTCTGAGAGTTATGGTGAGTATTTTACAGACCTCGCTTTTTGTCATAAAGTTTTGAAAATTTAAAAAAAGAAAAAAAAATACATTTTTATTTTCTTTCTTCATTTTCAAAAACAAATGAGAGCTATAAAATACTCACCATGCCTCTCAGCAAATAGCTTGGTTTTCAGGGTCCCGTACGCGGCTAGGCTCCCAAAAAGTCTCACACATGTGGTATCCCCGCACTCAGGAGAAGCAACAGAATGTATTTTGGGGTGTAATTTCACATATACCCATGACATGTTTGAGCAATATATCATTTAGTGACAACTTTGTGCAAAAAAAAAAAAAAGTTGTCTTTTTCCCGCAACTTGTGTCACAATATAAAATATTCCATGGACTCGACATGCCTCTCAGCAAAAGGCTTGGGGTGTCTACTTTTCAAAATGGGGTCATTTCGGGGGTTTTGAACTGTCCTGGCCTTTTATGCACAACATTTAGAAGCTTATGTCACACATCACCCACTCTTCTAACAACTTGAAGACAAAGCCCTTCCTGACACTTTTTGTTTACATGAAAAAACAATTATTTTTTTTTGCAAAAGAATTACTTTGAACCCCCAAACATTATATATTTTTTAAAATCAAAGGCCCTACAGATTAAAATGGTGGGTGTTTCATTTTTTTTTTCCACACAGTATTTGAGCAGCGATTTTTCAAATGCATTTTTTTTTTGAAAAAACACACTTTTTTTATTTTAATGCACTAAAACACACTATTTTGCCCAAATGTTTGATGAAATAAAAAAGATGATCTTAGGCCGAGTACATGAATACCAAACATGACATGCTTTAAAATTGCGCACAAATGTGCAGTGGCGAAAAACTACATACATTTTTAAAAGCCTTTAAAAGCCTTTACAGGTTACCACTTTAGATTTACAGAGGAGGTCTACTGCTCAAATGACTGCCCTCGATCTGACCTTCGCGGCGATACCTCACATGCATGGTGCAATTGCTGTTTACATTTGACGCCAGACCGACGCTTGCGTTCGCCTTTGCGTGAGAGCAGGGGGGACAGGAGTGATTTTTTTTTTTTTCCTTTATTATTTTTTTGCTTTTTTATCTTATTTTTAAACTGTTCCTTTCATTTTTTTTATCATTTTTATCGTTATGTCAGGGAATGTAAATATCCCCTATGATAGCAATAGGTAGTGACAGGTACTCTTTTTTGAAAAAATTGGGGTCTATTAGACCATAGATCTCTCTTCTGCCCTCAAAGCATCTAACCACAACAAGATCGGTGTGATAAAATGCTTTCCCAATTTCCCAATGGCGCTGTTTACATCCGGCGAAATCTAAGTCATGAAATGCTCGTAGCTTCCGGTTTCTTAGGCCATAGAGATGATTGGAGCCATTCTGGTCTCTGATCAGCTCTATGGTCAGCTGGCAGAATCCCCGGCTGCATTCTCAGGTTCCCTGTTGGGACAGGAGAGCCAGAAAAAAACATGGAAGACGGTGGGGGGGCATTCCTTCCCACTGCTTGTAAAAGCAGTCTAGAGGCTAATTAGCTGCTAGGATTGCTTTTACATGAAAGCCGACCGCTGGCTGAAAAGAATGACACCAAGATGATACCTAAACCTACAAGCATCATTCTGATATAACCACTCAAAATGCGATGGCATCTTGGGAGACCCTGTGAAAGTGTGCCTACTCTGTGCAATGCTGTACCCTACGCTAATACTCAACTAGTGTATGGTAGCGTTCAAAACATTCTCCAATGCAAAAACCAGGATTGTCACGACAGGAGGGACAATAATAGGGGGTGTCACACCTATATCCATGCTTGCTGCAGACACAACATCTTTTTTGGGGGGCTCGTTGGGTAGGGGTATTCGGGAGGACATAAAGAAAATGCCTCTCATGCAGCCGGCTTACTGCATTTGGTTGGGGATGGTGAGGTGGAGCACCGTCTGGAAACAGAAGGGCTCTGATGATCTCTTCCTGGAATTTAAGGAAGGATCCAGTCCGTCCTGAAGCTCTGTATAGCACATGAGCGTTCAGCAAAGCCAATTGAAATAAATAAACACACACTTTCTTGTATCAGCGTCTGGCTTTACGGCAACTAGGTATGGTGCCAACAACTGGTCGTTGAGGTCCACCCCTCCCATGTTAAGGTTATATTCGTGGACACAGAGGGGTTTCTCCACAACACCAGTCGCCGTAGTAATTTGGACCGTCTTGTCTGCGTGAAGGGAGGTAAGAACAAAAACATTCTTATTATCCCTTCACTTCATAGCTAGCAAGTTATTACACTTCAAGCAGGCTCTCTCCCCCAGTCTAAGATGGGAATCTACAAGCCGCTGGGGAAAGCCCTGGCGATTAGATCGCACGGTGCCACATGCTCCAATCTGATGATCAAACAAGTGACTAAAAAGTGGCACGCTCGTGTAATAATTGTCCACGTACAAGTGGTACCCCTTTCCAAATAAGGGTGACACTAAGTCCCACATAACCTTGCCAGCGCTACCTATGTAGTCAGGGCAGTTTGTCGGCTCTATGTGACTATCTTTGCCCTCGTAAACCATAAAACTACATGTATAGCCTGTGGCCCTGTCACAGAGCTCATACATCTTGACCCCGTATCTGGCACGCTTGCTGGGAAGGTACTGTTTGAATGACAAGCGGCCAAACTTGATGGGGAGTAAACAAGTCTGCAAAACATTGGTTGACGTGGTTTACGAGGGGCCAAATTTTGTAGAGCCGATCGTATCCAGGGTCTCCACGAGGAAGACAGAGGTTTTTTTTTATACATTACTCCTTTATTCAACATTTTCTTATTTACTAGTTTTACAATATCCATACATACAACTTTAACACTGATTTTACAAAGCATATGTTTTTAAATTCTAATTTATTTCCATCGATCCCCAGCAGTGACTATATACCACAAGTAGAATCACCTACACAAAACCATTCATAACAAAACAAAAAAAAAGAAAAAACAAATAAGAAAACAAAAAGGGGAAGAAGGGCAAAAAGAAAAAAAAAAAAAAAAACAAGCCCCCTCCCTCTCCTTTCCCTCCTCCACCTCCCACACTGCTCAACACTTCCCATATAGCCTATACTTTTCCTATCCACTCTCTCTTCTTACATTCTTTACTATTATATTTGGAATTCAAGAGAATGAGGCCAGACCAGGACGACAGAGTTCACTGTTGTTGAAATGCATGAACCGCAAGATCTGCTCGTATCGTGCCCTGGTCATGGAGGCAGAGAACAAGGGCATATGGTGAATTGGGTCAGTGGACCAATATGACCGCAACTCACTCTTTTTAGTTATGCCCATGTTGAGGAATAGGCTCAGAAAGAGCTTACATTCGGAAACTGTAATTGGTCTCCAATCTCTGGCAAGGGAGTACTGGGGAATAGTGGCGATGTGTTGACCAGCGTACAAATTGCTTTGGTCCACAATAGAGCTATAGAGATCTTCGGTGAAAAACAGCGAATAAAAATCAAGTGACGTAAAATCAACTGTTTCCACCTGAATGCCAGGTTGGCCAGCAAATGGGGGAAGTACGGGTGCTGCAGAAGTGGTGGGTTCCCACTTAGGATTGGCGAATGGAGCAGGAAGGGCACCATGGTCACGACAGGCCTGTGTTTGTCTTCTTCTTGGTGGCAGCGGGACACTACTTGTGCTTGCCACCTGACCAGCTTGAACTGCACTTATGGGACTCGCCACGTCAGGACGTGATACTGCAGTCCTGGTTTGACTACGACCAGGGTGTACTAGGCCGCTGGTGCTTGCCAGTTCCCCAGAAGGAATAGCGGCGCTAGTACTGCTCTGCACCATACGAGGGACCTGTGGTTCTTGCACCTCAACGACAGAAGAAGATCGGGGTCTGGTACGCCTGACCTTGACAGGGAGCACAACTCCGTCATCAGAGCTATCTGTCATGGAGCCGCTGTTGTCTACAGGTTTGTATTCTGAGCCTGAATCTGACAGATGAGTGATTTCCTCTTCACTATCTGTCATGTTCAGAAACGTGTAGGCCTCTTCAAAACTGTACCTTCGATTTGCCATTTTGGGCTCTAAATTTAGTGGTACAGTAGTGAGACTCACAGGTAAAAAGGTCCTGTTAGCGACTGTTTTAAAACGCTACCAAAAAAAGTGTTAGAGATCTCAGGGATCAGGCCTGACTCTGCGACTGTTGCAGTTATGTGTGTTTAGTGTTTTGTAAGTGACAGTGATCGATCAATCCTGCACTTGGGTGGGCTGGGCTTGGCCGGGCGGAGGGGCAAAGCGCAGGTGCTAGCAGGTATCTGGGCTGATCCCACTAACACTGCTTTTTTGGGAACCCTAAACTGCTGGGGACGCTAGTACAGTGATCAGTTCAGATACCACTAAGGGAGGTGTATGCTGAGTGCGTGGGTGTTAGCGGTACTGGCACTAACCTGACGCTGCCTGGGGTGACGCAGACCCTATCTGACCCTAAAACCTAACTTATATCACCCGCCAGGCGATCAGGGGGTTAAACCTTTATTAGGTAATAAACGGCGGGTGCCCTGACACTATAAAAAACAAACCAACTAACCAGCGTCACCTGTAACAGTTATACAGTGATCACTGGTGAAAGGGTTAACTAGGGGGCAATCAGGGGGTTAAAACCTTTATTAGGTAGTATATGGGGGTACCTGACGCTATAAAAAGCTGACGGCAAACCTAAATACTTACCTGCCTAACTAGCATCACCTGTGACACTAATACAGCGATCAGAAAAACGATCGCTTAGTGACACTGGCGACAGGGGGTGATCAAGGGGTTAAACCTTTATTGGGGGGGTGTGGGGGGTACCCTAGACCTAAAGGGGCTTACCACTAACTGCCCTACCACGTATAACGGTCACAAATGACACCAATGCAATAATCAGTAAAAAAAAAAAAACTGCTATTGGTGTCACTGTGACAGGGGGGTGCAGGGGGTGATCGAGGGGTGGAAAGTGTGCCTTGAGTGTTCTACTGTAAGTATATTGTTGTGCAGACTTACTTGATGTCTTCTCTCCTTGGCGCCATAACAAAAAGACAGACGGGAGATGACATCACTTCTTCTGCCGCTGTTTACATTACAGCAGCAGAGGAAGATTCTCATTCGCCGGGAGCGATCGCGAGGGGGTGGCCACGAATCAATGGCCTCCCCCTCAGCACAGATCGCTCCTGGAATGAAGCCGACCGCCTCGGGCACATATGTGATTTTGCCTGCCCGTGCCATTCTGCCACAGTATATCTGCGTTAGGTGGTCGGCAAGTGGTTAAGAAAGGCCTGGATTCACTCTTTCACACTGCCCAAAGCCAGCACTAACAGTTCCCCCACATACAGATGGGAGAGGAGAGAGGGCTCGATCTGGGGGGGGGTCGGAAATTTGAAGTCCAGCAGCCTCATGCACATCTGGATGAGAGGTGCTGACTGCCCAGGGGTGAGTGAGCTCACCATCCATCCCTGTCAGTGACTGAAGTCTCCCTCCTTCTCCTGCCTCTGAGTGAGTACACTAAGGAAAATCAGGGTTCTCAGGGCATCTCTTATATCACAGTTCCCCTTTACACCAGAGGCCACAGTGTTCCCCCTTACATCAGAGTCCTCACCGTGCATCAGAGTACTCAGTGTTCCCCCTTAAATCAGGGTTTCCAGAGCATCCCTTATGTTAGAGTCCCAGAGTTCTCCCTTGCATCAGAGTCTGCAGAGTCCCCCCTTACAGTGTAAGGGAACTCTGCAAATTCAGATGTAAAAAGAGAACTCTGCAGATTCAGATGTAGAAGGGGAACTCTGCGGGTGCAGATGTAAAAAGGGAATTCTGTAGATTCAGATGTAAAAGGGGAACTCTGTGGCAGTGGCGGCTGGTGAAGTTTTAGGATGGGGGGGTGCCAAACCCCGCCCTTCCCTTTTGACCCCTCCCGCTTGGTGAAAATGGGCGTGGTTTCAGCGAAATAGTGGGTGTGGCTCTAAGGTGGTGTGGTTAGCATCTGAGATGAACGAGGGATAGAGGGAGAGAGAGAGAGGGACAGCAGGCTCAGATCCTACACAACAATAGAAATATGTGTATTCTAGAAAGTTTAACAATCAGCAGATAAAGATACTCCAAACACCTGGTGTTAGCACTTCAATCATTCCGGCACCATGGTTGTTATGGTATGATTGAAGTGCATTATTTCTATTATTACATTGTAATATAAAATTAAATCATTCACCATAATGCAGAATCAGTGGGAGCCCTGAGCGTGTCACCTGCCACGTCGCCTACAACCAGATGCCATCAGGCGTCCCCAGCAGTCTGTCCTTACATCAGGCGTCCCCAGCGGAGTCCTTCCTTACATGCAGCCTGTGTCACATCAAATGCAGCCTCTGTCTCCCCAAATGCAGCCTCTGTCCCCCCCTAAATGCAGCCTCTGCCCCCCCCCCCAAATGCAGCCTCTGTCGTCCCCTCCCAAATGCAGCCTCTGCCCCCCCCCCCAAATGCAGCCTCTGCCCCCCCAAATGCAGCATGCCTGTGTCCCATTAAATGCAGCATGCCTGTGTCCCATTAAATGCAGCCTCTGTTCCCCAAAATGCAGCATGCCTGTGTCCCATTAAATGCAGCCTCTGTTACCCAAAATGCAGCATGCCTGTGTCCCATTAAATGCAGCATGCTTGTGTCCCATTAAATGCAGCCTCTGTATTCCCAAATGCAGACTCTGCCCCCCCAAATGCAGCCTCTGTCCCCCATTAAATGCAGCATGCCTGTATCCCATTAAATGTATCATCTGTTCTCCCAAATGCAGCCTCTGTCCCCCCCAAATGCAGTCTCTGTCCCCCATTAAATGCAGCATGCCTGTGTCCCATTAAATGCAGCATGCCTGTGTCCCTCCCCCCAAATGAAGCCTCTGTCCCCCCCAAATGCAGCCTCTGTCCCCCCCAAATACAGCCTCTGTTCCCCCCCCCAATGCAGCCTCTGTCCCCCCCAAATACAGCCTCTGTCCCCCCAAATACAGCCTCTGCCCCCCCCAATACAGCCTCTATCCCCAAAATGCAGCCTCTGTCCCCCCCAAAATCCAGCCTCTGTCCCCCCCAAATACAGCCTCTGTCCCTCCCAAAATGCAGCCTCTGTCGTCCCCCCAAATACAACCTCTGCCCCCCCAAATGCAGCCTCTGTCCCCCCCAAATGTAGCCTCTGTCCCCCCCAAAATGCAGCCTCTATACCCCCAAAATGCAGCCTCTATACCCCCCAAAATGCAGCCTCTATACCCCCCAAAATGCAGCCTCTGTTCCCCCCCAAAAGGCAGCCTCTGCCCCCCCAAATGTAGCCTCTGCCCCCCCCAAATGCAGCCTCTGCCCCCCCCCAAGTACAGCCTCTGCCCCCCCCCCAAAATGCAGCCTCTGTCCCCCCCCAAATGTAGCCTCTGTCCCCCCCAAATGTAGCCTCTGTTACTTCAAACCCCCCCTTCTCCGCACAGCGGTACTTACCTTGGGTCTCCTGCGGTGTCTCCTTCACACTGGCAGCAGCATTCTTCCTGTTTCCTCTCTCGGGCGCAATGAGAGATAGAAACAGGAAGTGACATCTAACTCAGGGCAGATGTCAATCAAATCTGAAGCGCTGAGTAGCTTCCGCCCGGCACCTGTAGTATCTATTACTATGGCCGGGCGGAAGCTACTCGGCGCTCCAGAAAACGCCACAAGGCGGGCTAAACGCCCGCAAATGCAGCGCCACGTCTGCAATCTCGTGATTGCATAGACGTGGCGCTTCCCATAAGTGCACTGTGTCCGGCGTTTTTTTTGCCTTTTTTTTTTTTTTTTTTTTTTTTTTTTTGCTGCTTGGAGGAGGGGCGGCACCCAGGCGCCCCCTATGGACGGGCCGCCACTGCTCTGTGTATTCAGATGTAAAGGGGGAACTCTGTGGACTCTGATGTAAAGGGGGACTTCATATGATTAGAAATGCTATTTAAAATATATGTATAGTTTATACTATAAAAAAAAATTGCTGTGCACTGGTAAAGTGTTCGGGTTTGACTCGAAGAAAAGGTGGCAACCCTATCCCCCCCCTTCCTTCTCCTTCCTCCTCTCCCCTCCCCTCCTCCCTCCCTGTTGCAGACAGAACGATCTAAGCACACGTTCAGGAAAGCAGCAGACTTCAGTGAGTCACTGGTAATGCTCTGTATATTATATTCTACTCTTCTGTTAAAATTATAATACAAAGAATAAATTTTTAAAGTAAAATCCAGCACTGGCTTTTGTCAGCATTGCCTATATGGTGAGGATAGGGATGACATCGGAGTTGAGGATAGGGATGACTTTAGTGGTGGTGAGCATAGGGATGACATCAGTGGTGGGGAGGATAGGGATGACATCAGTGGTGGGGAGGATAGGGATGACATCAGTGGTGGGGAGGATAGGGATGACATCAGTGGCGGTGGGGATAGGGATGACATCAGTAGCAGTGGTGGAGATAGGGATGACATCAGTGGCAGTGGTGAGGATAGGGCTGACATCAGTGGTGTTGGGGATAGGGATGACAGCAGTGGTGGTGGGGATAGGGGTGACATTAGTAGCAGTGGTGAGGATAGGGTTGATATCAGTGGCAGTGGTGAGGATAGGGATGACATCAGTAGCAGTGGTGAGGATAGGGATGACATCAGTCCACTGCCACTGATGTCATTCCTATCCCCACCACCACTGTTACTGATGTCATCCCTATCCTCACCACTGATATCATCCCTATCCCCACCACTAACATTGATGTCATCCCTATCCCCCCACTGATGTCATCCCTATCCTCACCACTAGGGATGAGCCGAACACCCCTGGTTCGGTTTGCACCATAACCTGCAAACGGTCTGAAAGTTTGCGCAAACTTTAGAACCATATTAAAGTCTATGGGACTCGAACGTTCGAAATCAAAAGTGCTAATTTTAAAGGCTAATATGCAAGTTATTGTCCTAAAAGGGGTTTGGGGACCCGGGTCCTGCCCCAGGGGACATGTATTATTGCAAAAAAAAGTTTTAAAAACTGACATTTTTTCGGGAGCAGTGATTTTAATGATGTCTAAAGTGAAAAAAAAAGTGAAATATTCCTTTAAATGTCATACCTGGGGGTTGTCTATAGTATGCCTGTAAAGTGGCGCATTTTTCCGGGCTTAGAACAGTCCCTTCACAAAATTACATTTTTAAAGGAATAAAAGTCATTTAAAACTGCTTGCGGCTTTAATGTAATGTTGGGTCCCGGCAATATGGATGAAAATCAGTGAGACAAACGGCATGGGTACCCCCCACCCCCCAGTCCATTACCATATGGATAATAAGGGGAACCCCGCACCCAAATTAAAAAAAGGAAAGGCGTGGGGCCCCCAGGCCCTATATACTCTGAACAGCAGTATACAGGCAGTGCAAACAAGACAGGGACTGTAGGTTTGTTGTTAAGTAGAATCTGTTTGTAATTTTAAACTGGTACATTTTTAAAGTGTAGCTCCAGCCAAAAAATCTATTTTTAAGCTTTTTGGAAAACATAGGGAAGGGTTATCACCCCTGTAACATTTGTTTTGCTGTCTGTGCACCTCTTCAGAAGATTTCACCTCACTTTCTGTCCCATTGACAAATGTTTTTTGAAAATTTGGGGTTTTTCGTGAAACAGGGATTGGTGATAAAGCATCAGTGAAGAGGAGACACGTTTTTCCCATATTAAGTCTTACAGGAGAGAATTTCCCTTCCTAGGGGTAGATTTCATCTCACTTCCTGTTGTCTCCTTCCGTTTGCAAGTAGGAGCCATTTGTAAGTTGGATGATTGAAAGTAGGGGCCTGCCCTATATACTCTGCAGAAATTGGGGCCTTAGGTGTTGGTGTTGCCACAACACTGTAAGCCCTCACAGTTACTCTTGGTGGGCGCAGGAAAGAGCCCTGCTGTGAAATGTTAGATCACGAATTGTAATTACATGCCATTGTTGAACAGTGGTAGAAAAATTGGGCCTTTGGTGGTGGTGGTGCTGGTGCCACAACACTGTAGGTCCTCACAGTTACTCTTGGTGGGCGCTGGAACGGGCCCTGCTGTGAAATATTAGATCAAGAATTGTAACTACATGCACCTGTTGAACAGGGGCAGAAAAATTAGGCCTTCGGTGGTGGTGGTGTTGCCACAACACTGTAAGCCCTCACAGTTACTCTTGGTGGGTGCAGGAATGGGCCCTGATGTGATAGATCAAGAATTGTAATTACAAGTCCCTGTTGAACAGGGGCAGAAAAATTGGGCCTTAGGCACTGGTGCCACAACACTGCAACCCCTCACAGATACTATAGTTGGAGCGCAGGAATGAGCCCTGCTGCAAAGTATTGCATCAAAAATTGTAATTACACGCCCCTGTTAAACAGGGGCAGAAAAATTGGGCCTTGGCCACTGGTGGCGGTGCCCAGAGCCAAAAATGTTCTTACAAGCTATCAGCATGAATATTGAGGAGTAAGAAGATTGTGACTCAGCATAACAGGATAGTCACTCAGCATCAGCATAGGCAGTCTTGAAGGTATCTCACATTAAAAAAAAAAAATCAATCGGTTACATCAGCATCAGGTGCTTGGTAGCTGGTGATCCAAGACTGATTTATTTTTATGAAGGTCAGCCGATCGACCGATTCAGTGGACAGGCGCACCCTGTGATCGGTTACAAAGCCTTCAGCAGCACTGAATGTGCGTTCCAAAAGAACGCTGGATGCAGGACAGGCCAGTAGCTCAATTGCATACTGTGCAAACTCTGGCTAGTGATCCATCCTCAAGACCCAGTAACCCAGAGGATTTTTGGTGGGAAAGGTGTCCAAGTCAGATCTTGCCCCTAGGTATTCCTGCACCATGTAAAACAGATGCTAGCGATGGTTGCTGGAACCGATCATACCTTGGGGCTGCGGACTAAAAAATTGTCTGAACACATCGGTCAGACGGCCACCTTCTCCACCGCTCCTTTTTTGACTGACCAAAGCCTCAGCAACACGTTGTCCAGGAACAGGAGTTTGTAACCTCCCAGTCTCTGGGAACGTGTTGCACAGACCTTTCTGCAAGGCCTCCCAAAGATGTTTCATCCTCTGCTCCCTCTGCGATGGCAAGATAAGGTCCGCAACCTTACCCTTGTAATGTGGATCAAGGAAGGTTGCCAGCCAGTAATCATCTCTCCCCTTGATATCACAAATACGAAGATCCTTTCGCAGTCTTTGCAGGATCAGGGAGGCCATGCAACGTAGGTTTGCTGAGGCATTCGGTCCAGAGTCCTCTTGGTCACTAAGGACGACATCCGCAGCCACCTCCTCCCAGCCACGTACAAGTCCATGGGTTTCTTGGGACTGTAAATGATCCCTTGAAGACTGCTACTGATGCTGAGTGCCAGGCTCCACCTCCATGCTGACACAATCCTCCTCCTCCTCGTCCTCTTCCTGTGTGATCGGCAGGCACGCAGGAACACTGTCTGGATAAAGGGGGCCTTGAGAGGTAAGCAAGTCCTCCTCTTCCTCCCTCTGTTCTGCCTTAAGTGCCCTGTCCATTATTCCACGCAGCGTGTGCTCCAACAGGTGGACAAGAGGGACAGTGTCACTGATGCATGCACTGTCACTGCTCACCATACTCGTGGCCTCCTCAAATGGTGACAGGACAGTGCATGCATCCCTGATCAGAGCCCACTGACGTGGGGAAAAAAAAAACAAGGTCCCCTGACCCTGTCCTGGTGCCATAGTCGCATAGGTATTCATTGATGGCTCTCTGCTGCGTGTGCAGCTGCTGCAGCATGGCCAAGGTTGAGTTCCACCTGGTGGGCATGTCACAGATTAGGCAGTTCTTGGGCAGGTTAAATTCCTTTTGGAGGTCTGCCAGCCGAGCACTGGCATTATATGACCTGCGGAAATGCACACAGACTTTCCTGGCCTGCCTAAGGACATCCTGTAAGGCAGAATCACCACTAGTAGAATTTTGGAGGTGTGGTGGCGGAACAACCTCCAACACTACTGCACCCTGTCCTGCATCCTTCCCAGATGCCAGAAGAGACACCCAGTGCGCAGTGAAAGATCGGTAATGTCCCTGTCCATGCCTACTGGACTATGAGTCAGCAGTAATATGCACCTTACCGCTGACCGCCCTGTCCAGCGAGGCCAAGACATTTCCTTCCACATGCCGGTAGAGAGCCGGAATCGCCTTCCGTGAGAAAAAGTGGCGTTTGGGAACCTGCCACTGAGGAACCGCACATTCCACAAACTCAAGGAAGGGGGCAGAGTCTACCGAATGAAAAGGCAGCAGTTGAAATGCTAGAAATTTAGCCAAGCTAGCATTCAACCGCTGGGCATGTGGATGGCTGGGAATGAACTTCTTTCGGCGGTGCAGCAGCTGGGGCAGGGAAATTTGCCTGGTACAATCTGATGTAAGTGTACCGATAGCAGATTGCCCCCAAGTACTTGGCTGTGACACACCTAATTCTACACCTTCATTCCTCTCAGTGCAGGTTTCAGAGAGGATTGAAGGTATAGTGGGGTTGGAGATCCCAGCTGATGAGGAGCAAGGAGAGGTCAGCTTTGTTCTTTGGTGTGGGTCTTTTATATACTCTTGCCAACGAACTGCATGGCAGGTTGACATATGTCTGGTCAAACATGTGGTGCCCAAGCGGGTGATGTTTTGGCCATGCGAGATACACTTAAGAAATATGCAGTGGGATCTGATGCACTCGTTTCAAAAAAGGCCCACACCAAAGAACTTTTGGAATAACGCGCAGTGACAGCAGCACCCTGCACCTGCGGAGCTCTGTGGTGTGATGCAGTCGGTGTGCTGCCCTTAAGCTGGCCCCTGGAGGGCATCCTGCCTCTTTGGAGATGTGCCTCCTCCTCCTCTCTCCTATCAGGCACTCACATGGAGTCAGTGACCTCATCATCCCCTCCCTCCTCATCACTGGAGCAAAGCTGGCAGTATGCTGCAGCTGGGGGAACATGACTGCCAGATTGCTGTCCTTCCTGGGCACCCCCTCTCTCTGGGCTCATGTTATTGCCTTCCTCTAGCTGGGTACCATCATAGGAGCCTTCAAAACGCTGGGCATCCTCCTGGAGCATGTACCCAACACTGTGGTCAAACAGTTCGGGGGACTCCTCAGCAGGACATGGTGGGGCTAGGGACGGAGTGACTGATGCCATTGAGCCTGAGGAAAAAGGCCGCATTGGCAGCTGCTTTGCCAAAGTACCCTGAGCCTGGGTGAGAGAGGATGAGGAGGATGGCTTGGTCATCCACTCTACCATGTCTTCCGCATGTTGTGGCTCAACACGGCCAGCTGCCGAAAAAAAGGCCAAGCGTGTCCCACAGCCACGTGCTGATGAGGATGCACCGTCCCCACGATCAGCGCTGTTGCCTCTAGACACAGAGCCTGCTTGCCCTCTTTTATTGGCTTGTGACTGTCTGCCTCTCCTTGTTGGCCTTTTAGACATACTAATGGCCTGCAGTGAGATGTAGCTGCACAAAGCTGGGATGTATATATATATATTATATATATATATATATATATATATATATATATATATATACATATATACACACACATACTGATACTGCTGCAGCTAGCAGAATCAACTGCCTGCCTGTGGTACTAATAGGATCAGAAGAACACCACCAATTTTCTACAGGTAGCTTTAGGTGCACACTGTGCAGAGGACACAGTACACTAACTGTAAATACTGTAGCTGCCTGCCTGTGGTATTAATAGGAGTAGAACAACAGCAATTGTCTTCAGGTAGCTTTAGGTGCACACTGTGGAGAGGACACAGTACACAAACTGTAAATACTGCAACTGCCTGCCTGTGGTACTAATAGGATCAGAAGAACACCACCAATTTTCTTCAGGTAGCTTTAGGTGCACACTGTGCAGAGGACACAGTACACTAACTGTAAATACTGTAGCTCCCTGCCTGTGGTATTAATAGGAGTAGAACAACAGCAATTGTTTTCAGGTAGCTTTAGGTGCACACTGTGCAGAGGACACAGTACACTAACTGTAAATACTGTAGCTGCCTGCCTGTGGTATTAATAGGAGCAGAACAACAGTAATAGTCTTCAGGTAGCTTTAGGTGCACACTGTGCAGAGGACGCACTACACTGACTTGTAAATACTGCAGCTGCTTGCGGTACTAATAGGATCAGAAGAACACCAATTTTCTTCAGGTAGCTTTAGGTGCACACTGCAGAGGACGCACTACACTATCTGTAAATACTGTAGCTAATAGGACTAATAAGATCAGAAGAAGCTCATCCCTACTCACCACCACCGTTACTGATGTCATCCCTATCCCCACCACTGATGTCCCTCCTATCCCCACCACTGCCACCGATGTCATCCCTATCCCCATCACTGATGTCATTCCTATCCCCACCACTGATGTCATCCCTATCCTCCCCACCACTGTTACTGATGTCATTCCTATCCTCACCACCACCACTGTTACTGATGTCATCCCTATCCTCACCACTGATGTCACCCCTATCCTCACCACTGATGTCATCCCTATCCTCACCACTGTTACTGATGTCATCCCTATCCCCACCACCTTTACTGATGTCATTCCTATCCCCACCACCACTGTTACTGATGTCACCCCTATCCCCACCACTGATGTCATCCCCATCCTCACCACTGATGTCATCCCTATCCTCACCACCTCAGTCACTGATGTCATCTCTATCCTCATGACCACCACTGATGTCATTCCTATCCCCACCACTGATGTCATCCCTATCCTCACTACCACTGTTACTGATGTCAGCCCTATCCTCACCACCACCGTTACTGATGTCATTCCTATCCCCGCCACTGATGTAATTCCTATCCCCACCACTGATGTCATCCCTATCCTTGCCACCATTACTGATGTCATCCCTATCCTCACCATCACTGTACAATAAAGGAGACTCTGGGGACATATCTGGGGTCTAAACAGGAATATTTCACTTAAAAACGACAGGGAGTTATCAATTTCCATCTCCCCTGCTATGTATAGTACATAGGTATGCTCGATACACTGTGTTCATTTCAGAGAACAGACACAGGTAACAGGTTACTATTCTCCTTACCATGTCTGCTCTTCTGAAATAACACAGTGACTGTGTTACCTGTGTTCACTGCTGGACATGAGCCCCCTCCCCCCATCGGCTGGAGGAGAAGCCGACAGACTTGGAAACCCTCTGAGTGAGGGGGAGGTAGGGGAATTCGGAGGACACGGGAAAGAACATCAAAGCCCAGGGGAGAGGTGTTGGAGTCTCGCAGAGGAGAGCTTGCAGATAACAGCCAGAGAAAGCTGAGAACTTCACTGCTTTTGTCACGCTGCTTCCGGGTTTTAGCTTGGGACATGCTGCCATGGAAACAGAGGCACATGAAGAGCGTGCTCATTCTAGATAGCAGCCTGGGTGTGCACCTATTCACCAAACACACCCACATGTCCTCCAGAGGGAAGGAGTGAAGGAGTGGCTGGATTGTGGAGTTGTTTCCACCCCCTGCAAACTTTTGAACTGAGAAAGAATCGTTAGAGGCTGATTCTGGAATCTTCAAAAGACTATTTTGCAAAAACTAAAGGGCTGAGGAAAGTAAGAAATGCAATGCAGGTATGAGGGTAGTATGTACCACCTATTTTTGCATTCCCATACTTCTTTAATAAATCAAGCAAGCAAATGCACTCACATGAAGTGGCTTAAAAATTAGCATGTAAAATTGTCCAACATCTGGCAGACATCCCTCAAGGAAGGCAGAGAAGGTGTATAGAGATGCTGCTGTGTGAGGAGTCCTAGGGAGCCGCTGAAGACTGCAAAATAGTGCTTGGCAATCTCCAACAGCTCCATAGGACTCCTTAACATGAGTTCAACCCAAACCCAAGTTGTTTATGGTTGGGAAACTAGTTACATAGTTAGTCTGGTTGAAAAAAGAGACAAGTCCTTCCCATTCAACCAATAGAAGGGGAAAAAATACAATTCTATATACAATCCTATACCCACAGTTGATCCACAGGAAGGAAAAAAAAAACCCCCAATAAAGCATGATCCAATTTGCTCCAGCAGGGGAAAAAGTTCCTTCCTGATCCCCCCTTCTTCTCCATCTTCCTCCAGCTTCTTCTTCCCCTGGTCTGTCCTCCAGGCCTTTTCCTCCTCACACCCGCTGAACATTCAAAAACCGAACCTCCTCTGATGCTGCGATGGGGCGGATGATGTGACTCTGAGACCCCGTCCCTTGTGACTTTACCACATGGGGCATGATGTGTCAGTGATGTCACAAGGGGGCAGGGTCTCCTGATGACGTCATCCGGTGGCCACGCCCCATAGTTATATATGAAATGTGCGCTATGGAAGAGACAGATCGGCTGGCCGCATCGTCGGAGGAGGTTCGTTTTCATAGCAGATTGGTGGCGGGAGCAGCGGAGGAGAAAGGCCGGAGCCGGAGGAAGATGGAGAAGACTGGAGTAAGAAGCGGAGGAGGAAGAAGCGGAGGAAGAAGAAGCTGGAGGAAGAAGGAGAAACCGAAGGAAGTCCAGAGGAAGGAGCAGAGCCCGCCCCTTTATTTTCTGGAAAAAAAGAGGCGGGCTTTCCGAGTGACATCAACGGATGGTCACGCCCCATGGCTGTGTAAGAGATGCCAGACAGCGGGGACAACACAACAGAAGAAGACGGCAGGGGAGGAAGAACACAGTGGCGAGGAAGAACGCGGCAGCGGGAGATGTAGGCGGTGGCAGGAGAGACGGCGGCAAGAGAGACAGCACAAGGAAAAGATGGCAGGAGACAGACCACTCAGAGCTATTTTACAATAAAGGAATTGTCAAAAACCGGCTATTGTTTTTTATCACATTTCACTGCTTTTTTTGGTGAATGGGTAGGGGTACAATGTACCCGATACCCATTCACATGGGTGGGCCGGATCTGGGGGCCCCCTTATTAAAGGGGGCTTCCAGATTCTGATAAGCCACCACCTGGGCAAGGGTTGTGGGGATGAGGCCCATGTCCCCATCAACATGGGGACAAGGCATTTTGGGGGGGACCCCAAAGCCTCCTCCTGATGTTGAGGGTATGTGGCCTGGTACGGTTCAGGAGGAGGGGGCCGCTCTCTCATCCCCCCTCTTTTCCTGTGGCCTGCCAGGTTGCGTGCTCGGATAAGGGTCTGCACTGGATTTTGGGGGGGACCCCCATGCCTTTTTTTTTCAAATTTTGGCGCAGGGTTCCCCGTAAAATCTATACCAGACCTGAAGGGCCTGGTATGGGATTTTGGGGGGAGCCCCACACAATTTTTTTATTTTGATGCAGGGTTCCCCTTAATATCTATACCAGACCCAAAGGGCCTGGTAATGGACTTAAGGGAAAACCCCACACCATTTTTGTTAAATTTTGGCGTGGGGGGGTACCTTCCAAATCCATACTAGACCCAAAGGGCCTGGTATAAACCTGGGGGGGGAACCCCATGCAGTTTTTTTGCAATTTTTTTGTCTGGCATTTTTTTTTTTTACCTTCAGTGGGGAAGGCGCTGACAGCTAAAGATTCATTGGTTGTTAAGGATGCGGCAGTTGGCTTCCCGGCCACCCAGTTAGCAACCAGCTATATACAGTGTTAAAATAATAACCGCAAAACACATCAAAAATCACATCACAAACGCAACAGTTGCGTTCCTGTTGTAGTTCCATTGAAATCTATTACCCGCAAATCTCGTGAAAAAAGTTCGACCATTTCCAAAAACGGACTGGCCGCAAAACGCATAAATGTGAACTTGTACCATAGGAAACCATGTTAAATGAACTGTAGATAGTTTCTGAAAACTGCAAAACGCACTAAAAAATCCATAGGTGTGAACCTAAGGTCAGGGCCAGTTCACACTGGAGTGAGAGGAGAGGCTCTTTACAGGCGCTATTTTTAGCGCTATAGCGCCTGTAAAGCGCCTCCAGTGGGAAAGCAGCCCAAGATATAAAAGATCTTACACTTTCCCAAAACCACAACCCCCAAAACTAATTAAAAAGAAGAGAAAAGAGGAAAAAAAAAAAAACACAAACAAGCTAAATAATGTCCATTATGCCGCAGAAACAAAATTATGTACATTCAATTACTAGCTTCAAAGAGATTTCTACAGGATACATGGTGCTACATTTAGCAAAAACAGTTAACAATTTGGTTTTAAGGGCCCTGCTCATAGGAGCTTACAATCTAAAATTTGTCTAAACTTCAGAGTGGACACAGCTTTACTTTCAGTATATAACGGGCAACACATCACATTTTTATCTGCAAGATTAGAAACATACTTAACAGTCATTCTTACAAAGCATTCCAACATAATATTAAAGAAGCCACATGTTCAAAATATAACACCCGCCACCACCCCATAAATCCACACATACATACTTTGGTGACCGTGTTCTGCTGGAAGCTGCATTTCTGTGATCAAAGCAAAGCAATGAGATCAAAGAGTAGAAGGTAAGCACATGCTCCCAAATCATGTTTGCATGGTCAGACAGGAAAGATACACACACAACATTGACAGCATGGCCACATAAACCCACTTTTGACTGAAAAAATGCGAAAGAATTTCAGCAAACAGCTCCTAGTTGGGCGTTTGTCAATAAGCACCAAATCATTCCTTCTCCCCCACAAATCACAGCAAAAAACCTGACCTTCTCAGGCCAAACGAGCCGCCCCTACTGCAGCCCTTTATATAAGATAGGTTGTATTGTTAGCACACTTGACACACGTCCAATAGAAGTACACGCCCACCAGTATCTTTCAATCTACCTGTTCGTGTATGTCTAAAGTGATTGCACCTGATGGGCAGGAAAACATAATACTATTTGCAACTGTGTTAGCCCTTGGCTATGTGCATCAAATCTCCAACTGTAGGCCAAAGATCGAAGTCCATTTGCATGCACATAAACAAAGCAACAGTTTTCTAAGCATATGTACCTGTGCAGTGTAAACCCTATAATTTTAAATGTCCAAGTCCCTGGGCATGATTAGTGCTAACAAACATTAACCTCAGTCCCTGGCTGCAATAAGCTTCCAATCTAAAGTCCAAACCTAACTTTCTTACATTGGAGACTATTTCGACAGGAGACAAATAAAATACCAGCACATCTTTGGATTGTAGTGAGAAACCCACACAGGGAGAACATATCAACTTTGATACAAGCATTATTATGTGGGGGAACTGAACCAGCAACCCCAGTGCTGCTAGATAGAATTGCTACCCACTTAGGCAGCAGGCAGCCTCACACATATTCTCTCCATCTCTGTTGTGTGAACCAGTCCTAAGTCCATAGCCATGCTTAGTGTCACAAGCAATATACAATATATTGGCCTAAGTATTGGGACGCTTGCCTTTAAACGCACATGAACTGTAATGGCATCCCAATCTTAGTCCGTAGGGTTCAAAATTCATTTGGCCCACCCTTTGCAGCTGTAACAGCTTCAACTCTTCTGGGAAGGCTGTTTACAAGGTTTAGGAGTGTGTCTATGGGAATGTTTGACCATTCTTTCAAGTGCATTTGTGAGGTCAGGCACTGATGTTGGACGAGAAGGCCTGGCTTACAGTCTCCGCTCTAATTCATCCCCAAGGTGTTCTGTTTTGTTGAGGTCAGGACTCTGTTCAGGCCAGTCAAGTACCATAAAGACATGGATGAGTGAGTTTGGGGTGAAGGAACTTGACTGGCTGCACAGAGTCCTGACCTCAACCCAATAGAACACCTTTTGGGTGAATTAGAGCAGACTGTGAGCCAGGCCTTCTCATCCAACATCAGTGCCTGGCCTCACAAATGCACTTCTGGAAGAATGGTAAAAAATTCCCATAGAAACACTAAACCTCATGGACAGCCTTCTTAGCCTTCCCAGAAGCTGTTCTAGTTGAAAAGGGTGGGCCAAATATAATTTTAACCCTAGGGACAAAGACTGGGCTGCCATTAAAGTTCATATGTGTGTAAAGGCAGGTATCACAATACTTTTGACTAGTGTATCTGGCAAAATTGACCATGGTGGTTGAAGCCTCCTACACATGAATATTACATTTAGACATAGTTTTAAGACCTGGGAGATGAGACAACTTCTCCATGTGAAACAGCATGTTTGGGGTTTGAACCCAAATGCTCAGGGAGGCTAAGCAGAAGTTCTAACCTCTAAGCCACGGAGCTGCCACATGTGAAAACCCCCTACACATAAATACACATAAATACTGCATTTCTTTGGACATACAGGTGATGGAATTACATTACTCAAGAGTTATTCTTCTTGATTTATTCTGTGATATTTGTCGTTTATTTGTGGGTCAGTGTAGAATAGTGATATTACCCTCAAATTTTTGGGAATTACATTTTGATTTCTGATGTTGGTACACATATCACGTTTGGGCTCAAATTATGATTATTTGGAGATAATAAAAAAGCACAAAAAAATTGGACTTGTTTTAAAGTTGCATAAGCAATAATATTGTTTGTGCTTTGTAAAGACGCTTGTGTGAGTTTGGGTAAAGATTGTTGTGAGATGGAGAGTAACAAGTGAAAGTGACAGAGAAAAATATATTTTACCAAAACATCAAAACATTCCACATTCTAGCATTCTTAAAAACAAAATATTTGAAGTAGAAGCAACAATGTTGCAAAGAAAAATTTATTTCAGAGAAAGATACATTTCATCTCAACATTAAAAGGATTTATTTGTGAAGGTTACAATTGTTCAATTAGAATCAATGGCTAAAACCTGCATTGGACTATAATGGCGCCGATTTTCACTTCCAAAAAATGCTCTTTAACTCAGCGCCCATTTTCATATTTACTATAGCGCCCTGTAAAAAAGACACTGGAGCTAAAATGAGAGCTATTTGCAGGTCTGAGCATGCTCAGTTGTGTTGGCACCTAGTTGTACAAAAACGGGCAATTTATCTCTTCTCATACTTTTAAAGATATTTCAGTGTAGAAATCACTTTTTCCCACAGTTTCAAAGCAGATTATCTTTAAATAATATACCGCATATTTCAGTACTATTTGGGCAATTATATCATGCTCTAAACAATATTTCCATGTGCAATTCTCCAGGTTTTAGCAGAGTAAGGGTTTGGGCGCTATTTGGATTCAGAGAACTATAGTAAATTTTAGGGATGAGCCCGATGTTTGAGTCGAACGTAAGTAAAGTGGTGCATGTTTCCTGTGTTTAGAAAAGTCCCTGCACAAAATGACATTTCTAAAGGAAAAAAAGTAATTTAAAACTACTCGCAGCTATAATGAATTGTCGGTCCCGGCAATATAGATAAAAGAAGTCATTAAAAAAAAACGTCATGGGATCCCCCCTTCATTACCAGTCCCTCTGGGTCTGGTATGAATATTAAGGGGAACCCCAAACCAAAATTTTAAAAAAATTGTGTGGGGGTCTCCCTCAAAATCCATACCAGACCTGTATGGATTTCAAGGGGAATCCCATGCCAAAATTTCTAAAAAAATGGCGTGGGGGTCCCCCTAAAAATCCATACCAGACCCTTATTCGAGCACGCAACCTGGCAGGCTGCAGGAAAAGAGGGGAGGACGAGAGAGTGCCCCCCCCCTCCTGAACTGTACCAGGCCACATGCCCTCAACATGGGGAGGGTGCTTTGGGGTAGCCCCCCAAAGCACCTTGTTCCCATGTTGATGGGGGCAAGGGCCTCATCCCCACAACCCTTGCCCGGTAGTTGTGGGGGTCTGTGGGCAGGGGGCTTATCAGAATCTGGAAGCCCCCTTTAACAAGGGGACCCCCAGATCCTAGCCTCCCCCCGTGTGAAATGGTAACGGGGTAGTACCCCTACCATTTCACAAAAAAGTGTCAAAATGGTAAAAATTAAAAGACCTGGCTTGGGACAAGTCCATTATTAAAAAATAAAAAAATAAAAATGTCCCACAAAGTCTTCTTCTTCTTCTCTTGCTCTGCCGATGGACCGAAAAAGAAAAAAAATGCTCAGAGGCGGGCGGGGCCACCCATTTACGTAACTGGGTGGCCCCGCCCCCTCTGATGCCCCGGGAAAGGAATAGGGAAGTCCCCGAGTGTCAGAGGGGGCGGAGTCATCCGGGAACGTCACGGTGTGGCCCCGCCCTCAGTTATAAAAGAACTGTCAAAGCGAAGACGTGTCATATGGCGGGAGCCTCCCATGGAGGCGGGTCAGTCGCGTTTTGTTTTTTTTTGTTCCGTCGGTGGAGCAAGAGAAGAAGAAGACTTCGTGGGAGATTTTTATTTTTTTATGTTTTAATAAAGGACTTGTCCTAAGCTGTGTCTTGTCATTTTTACCATTTTGACACTTTTTCCGATAAGCCCCCCGCCCACAGACCCGCACAACCACTGGCCAAGGGTTGTGGGGATGAGGCTATTGTCCCCATCAACATGGGGACAAGGTGCTTTGGGGGGCTACCCCAAAGCACCCTCAACATGTTAAAGGCATGTTGCCTGGTGCGGTTCAGGGGGGGCGCTCTCTCATCCCCCCCTTTTTTCCTGTGGCCTGCCAGGTTGCGCGCTCAGATAAGGGTCTGGTATGGATTTTTGGGGGGACCCCATGCAATTTTAAAAAAAAAATTTGGCGCGGGGTTCCCCTTAAAATCCATACTAGACCTGAAGGGTCTGGTATGGATTTTGAGGGGGACCCCCACACCATTTTTTTAAAAAATTTTGGCACTGGGTTCCCCTTAATATCCATACCAGACCTGAAGGGCCATTTTTTTCAATGACTTATTTTATCTGTGTTGCCGGTGTTCTGCCATATAGTGTCCTCGTATCAGATAGTGTCCGCTTCGTACTGCGCAGGCGCAGCGCCTGCGCAGTACGGAGGAGCAGGAGATGCCGAAAATGCCCGAAGTTGATCAGCTGACCATCAGCTGTACACGGCGCTCGGGCACCTGTTAGCGATGGCAGTGTAAGAGGGCCGCTCGCCACGCTTCGGGCACGGCCTCGCTGCGCTCGGCAAATATTTATTCTCACTCTATGTCCACTTGGATAGTAGGGAATGATCCTGGACATAGGGTAAGAATAAATGCGCAGGCGCCGTGTACAGCTGACGATCAGCTGTTGAACTTCGGAGACTTTCGGAGTCTCTTTTGTCCTCCGTACTGCGCCTGCGCAGTACAGGGAGGACACTATATGATAGGGGACTGAATTCGATAAGACACCGGGACCGACAATTCATTATAGCCGTGAGTAGTTTTAAATGACTTTTTTCCTTTAGAAATTTAATTTTGTGCAGGGACTGTTCTAAACACGGGAAAAATGTGCCACCTTACAGGCATACTATAAACACCCCCCCAGGTATGAAATTTAAAGGAATATTTCGTTTTTATTGGTTCACTTTAAGCATTATTAAAATCACTGCTCCCGAAAAAACAACTGTTATTAAAACTTTTTTTGATCTTGGGAGTATTTTCTCACCAGCGCTATAGTGAATACCGTTTTAGCGCTAATTACCATGATTAGCGCTAATTAGCGCTGTGGCGTTTTAGCAAATGACCTCCTAAGTCTATTTACCTCCAGACGTAAAGAATGCCCTCTTTTCCTCTGTGATGACCTTAAAGTGAATAGCTCAACACCAAGTTCAGTATATGGACCACTTGTGTATTTGTACATGTTGATCATATCTCCCCTTAATTTCCTCTTCTCAAGAGAGAACAAATTCAGTTCAGCTAATCTTTCCTCATAGCTGAGCTCCTCCATGCCTCTTATCAGTGTGGTTGCCCTCTCTGCACTTTCTCCAGATCCCCAGATCCCCAATATACTTTTTGTGAACCGGTTCCCAAAACTGAACTGCATATTCTAGATCAGGTCTTACTAATGATTTGTACAGGGGCAAAATGATGTCTCTCTCTCTGTAGTCTATGCCTCTCTTAATAAAAGAAAGGATTTTGCTTTCTTTGGAAACTGCAGCTTGGTATTGCATGCTATTATTAAGCCTATGATTTACCAGGACACCCAGATTCTCCACCACTGACCCCCCTAGCTGTTCTCCTCCTGGTATATAAGATGAGTGCATGTTTTTAGGCCCCAAGTGCATAACTGTCAGGAACGTGCTGGCCATAGCACAGCTGAAGCTCCGAGGCACATGCAAATATGCAAGCACGGGACCTGCGAGTGCCTATCTTATTGTGTTCAGGTGCACACGTTAGCCATTGACACTGATGCCAAGTGGCCTATATAAGGGCAGCAGCTGTACTAGTCCATTGCTGTCTGATCTGCAGCTGTACCTATGTTCCTGTATCTGATTCTGCTGACTTCTGTGTTTGATCTGGCTTGCTCCTGACTTTGCTTGATCGCTACCTGACCATGGCTTGTCTCTGGACTTTGCTCTGTCTTCTGCCCATCTACCTGATCTCATGTTGCCAACCACTGCCTGTATCCTGACTACTCCTTGTCTGCCATCTATGCCTGTATCTGACCATCCGCTGCTGATCTGGCCTATCTGACAACGCATCCAGTTGCTCTTATGCTTTGCTGGCATCTGCCCAGTTTCCACTGAAGCTTCCTCTACTGTGGGTCACCTGTCTTCTTCAGTCCAGAGTCTGCTGTTCCTGCTATCATCTACTGCTCCAGCGATCTGGCTAGTTCTGGTGACGCACCTGCTGTGCATCACTAATACCAGAGGAAGACCACATAGGCAACATCAGTGGTCCCTGAAACAGAACTGTATGAGAGGGCTCCCTCTGCACATCATGCTCAGCTGCAAGGTACAGTATGTGAGAGTCTCTAAAAATTGGAAACAATGGCTTTGAAATTACACAGCTTAAGTCTTTTAGGATCCATGAGTGTATGCCATCTGGTCCTGGTGCTTTGTTCACCTTTATGCTATCTAAATAGTAAACTAATGTGGCCATTTTCACCCATAGCAACCAATTATCTACAATGCATTTCCTGGACTCATTTGCTGGGTGGGGGCTATGTTATGTCTTATCACCCTCCCCTCCCAAAAATGCCACCATTTCCAGCAACCTTTGTTCAGCGTGTGTTTCAGCCATGGAGTAGTTAGGGAAAGATCACAGACTGCAGCGAAAGCTTGGTGCTATGATGGTGATTGCTGAAAATATTACAAATTGTGTTTCTCACATTCCTGTAGCATATTTTGGATTTCGGGGGAAAACCTGGAAGGTTTTATTCTATGGAATATTGCCTGTGACATGCCCAGCAGAGGAAAGACAGGGGAGAGAACTGACTGCACGGCTAAAATGTATGATGTAAAAGGGTAGGATTTGGGTTTCTAGAAAACCGGGCTGACTTTTCAATGGGGTATAACCTATATGATAAAAATGGTTTGCACATAAATGGAAGGGTGTCTGCTGTGCTGCAGGATAGGTTTATGGGAAGGCTGGTGGAGTATTTAAACGAGGACTGAGCGGGAGGGTGACTTAGAATACGCTGTGTGCACAATTATTAGCCAAGTGAGTATTTTGGCCAAATCATCATTTTAATGTATAAAGCCCAAGCTGTATAAACTTGAATGCTTATTTGATTTAAGCATATCAGGTGATGTGCATTTGTGTAATGAGGGAGGGTGTGGCCTAAGGAGATCAACACCCTATATCAAGGTGTGCACAATTATTAGGCAGCTTCTTTTCCTCACGAAAAATGGGCCAAAAAAAAAGATTTAACTGACTCTGAAAAGTCAAAAATTTAAAAAAATATTTCAGAGGGATGCAGCACTTTTGATATTGCTAAGATATTGGGGTGAGATCACAGAACCATCAAATGTTTTGTTGCAAATAGTCAACAGGGTTGCAAGAAATGTGTTGGGGAAAAAGAGACGCAAATTAACTGCCAAAGATTTGAGAAGAATCAAACGTGAAGCTACCAGGAACCCATCATCCTCCAGTGCTGTCATATTCCAGAACTGCAACCTACCTGCTGTGCTCAGAAGTACAAGGTGTTTAGTGCGCAGAGACATGGCCAAGGTAAGGTAGGCTGAAACCTGACCACCACTGAACAAGACACATAAGTTGAAACATCAAGACAAGGCCAAGAAATATCTGAAGACAGATTTTTCAAAGGTTTTATGGACTGATGAGATGAGAGTGACTCTTGATGGACCAGATGGATGGGCCCGTAGCTGGATCAGTAACATACACAGAGTTCTACTTCACCTCAACTCAGGTGGGGTACTGGTATGGGCTGATATTATTAAAGATGAGCTAGCTGGACCTAGCTCAGTCCTAGATTGACACAAAATCAACTCCCAAACCTACTAGTTTCTAGAAGACCCTTTCTTCAAGCAGTGGTACACTTAGAGTATGCTGTCCAGTTCTGGGCACCAGTCCTCAGGAAGGATGTACTGGAAATGGAGGGAGTACAAAGAAGGGCAACTAAGCTAATAAAGGGTCTGGAGGATATTAGTTATAAGGAAAGGTTTCAAGCACTGAACTTATTCTCTCTGGAGAAGAGACGCTTGAGAGGGGATAGGATTTTAATTTATAAATACTGCACTGGTGACCCCACAATAGGGATAAAACTTTTTCACGGAAGGGAGTTTAACAAGACAGGTGGCCATTCATTAAAATTAGAAGAAAGAAGGTTTAACCTTAAACTATGTAGAGGGTTCTTTACTGTAAGAGCAGCAAGGATGTGGAATTCCCTTCCACAGGCGGTGGTCGCAGCGGTAAGCATCGATAATTTCAAAAAACTATTAGATAAGCACCTTAACGACTGCAACATACAGGGATATGCAATGAAATACTGACATATAATCACACACATAGGTTGGACTTGATGGACTTGTGTCTTTTTTCAACCTCACCTACTATAGGAAAAAGTCTACATCTTTCAAGAAGACCATAATATGTATACAGGACAATACTCCATCGCATTCATTGAAGTACTCCACTGCGTGGCTATTAGGGATGAGCCGAACACCCCCCCCCCCCGGTTTGGTTCGCACCAGAACCTGCAAACGGATCGAAAATTCGCACGAACATTAGAACCCCATTGAAGTCTATGGGACTGAACATTCGAAATCAAAAGTGCTAATTTTAAAGGCTAATTTGCATTATATTGTCCTAAAAAGGGTTTGGGGACCCGGGTCCTGCCCCAGGGGACATGTATCAATGCAAAAAAAAGTTTAAAAAAACGGCCAATTTTTTTGGGAGCAGTGATTTTAATGATGCTTAAAGTGAAAAAAAAAGTGAAATATTCCTTTAAATATCATACCTGGGGGGTGTCTATAGTATGCCTGTAAAGTGGTGCGTGTTTCCCGTGCTTAGAACAGTCACTGCACAAAATTACATTTTTAAAGTAATAAAAGTCATTTAAAACTGCTTACGGCTTTAATGTAATGTCCGGTCCCGGTAATATGGATGAAAATCAGTGAGACAAACGGAATGGGTACCCCCTCCCCCCCCCCCAGTCCATTACCAGGCCCTTAGGGTCTTGTATGGATATTAAGGGGAACCCTGCACCCAAATTAAAAAAAGGAAAGGCGTGGGGCCCCAGGCTCTCTGAACAGCGGTATACAGGCGGTGCAAACAAGACAGGGACTGTAGGTTTGTAGTTAAGTAGAATCTGTTTGTAATTTTGAACTGGTACATTTTTAAAGTGTAGCTCCAGCCAAAAAATCTATTTTTAAGCTTTTTGGAAAACATAGGGAAGGGTTACCACCCCTGTGACATTTGTTTTGCTGTCTGTGCACCTCTTCAGAAGATTTTACCTCACTTTCTGTCCCAAGGACAAATGTTTTTTGACAATTTGGGGTTTTTAGTGAAACAAGGATTGGTGATAAAGCATCAGTGGAGAGGAGACACGTTTTTCCCATATTAACTCTTACAGGAGAGAATTTCCCTTCCTAGGGGTAGATTTCATCTCACTTCCTGTTGCCTCCTTCCGTTTGCAAGTAGGAGTCATTTGTAAGTTGGATGTTTGAAAGTAGGGGCCTGCCCTATATACTCTGCAGAAATTGGGGCCTTAGGTGTTGGTGTTGCCACAACACTGTAAGCCCTCACAGTTACTCTTGGTGGGCACAGGAACGGGCTCTGCTTTGAAATATTAGATCAAGAACTGTAATTACATGCACCAGTTGAACAGGGTCAGAAAAATTGGGCCTTTGGTGGTGGTGGTGCCACAACACTGTAAGTCCTCACAGTTACTCTTGGTGGGCGCAGAAACGGGCCCTGCTGTGAAATATTAGATCAAGAATTGTAATTACATGCACCTGTTGAACAGGGGCAGAAAAATTGGGCCTTTGGTGGTGGTGGTGCTGGTGCCACAACAATGTAAGTCCTCACAGTTACTCTTGGTGGGCGCAGAAACGGGCCCTGCTGTGAAATATTAGATCAAGAATTGTAATTACATGTCCCTGTTGAACAGGGGCAGAAAAATTGGACCTTAGGCACTGGTGCCACAACACTGCAACCCCTCACAGATACTCTAGTTGGAGCGCAGGAATGAGCCCTCCTGCAAAATATTGCATCAAAAATTGTAATTACACGCCCCTGTTAAACAGGGGCTGAAAAATTGGGCCTTAGTCACTGGTGCTGGTGCCACAACACTGCAACCTCTCACAGATACTCTAGTTGGAGCGCAGGAACAAACCCTGCTGCAAAGTATTGCATCAAAAATTGTAATTACACGTCCCTGTTAAACAGGGGCTGAAAAATTGGGCCTTAGGCACTGGTGCTGGTGCCACAACACTGCAACCCCTCACAAATACTCTAGATGAGTGCAGCAACAAACCCTCCTTGCAAAATATTGCATCAAAAATTGTAATTACACGTCCCTGTTAAACAGGGGCTGAAAATTGGGCCTTAGCCACTGGTGGCTGCACCCAGAACCAAAAATATTCTTACAAGCTATCAGCATGATCATTGAGGAGGAAGAGGATAGTCATTCAGCTTAACAGGATAGTCACTCAGCATCAGCATAGGCAGTCTTGAAGGGATCTGACATTTCAAAAAAAATTATTCGGTTACATCAGCATCAGGTGCTTCGTAGCTGGTGGTGATCCAAGACTGATTCATTTTTATGAAGGTCAGTCGATCAAGTCGGTGGACAGGCGCACCCTGTGATCAGTTACAAAACCTCCAGCAGCACTGAATGTGCGTTCCAAAAGAACGCTGGATGCAGGACAGGCCAGTAGCTCAATTGCATACTGTGCAAACTCTGGCTAGTGATCCATCCTCAAGACCCAGTAACCCAGAGGATTTTCGGTGGGAAAGGTGTCCAAGTCAGATCTTGCCCCTAGGTATTCCTGCACCATGTAAAACAGATGCTAGCGATGGTTGCTGGAACCGATCATACCTTGGGGCTGCGGACTAAAAAATTGTCTGAACACATCGGTCAGACGGCCACCTTCTCCACCGCTCCTTCTTTGACTGACCAAAGCCTCAGCAACACGTTGTCCAGGAACAGGAGTTTGTAACCTCCCAGTCTCTGGGAACGTGTTGCACAGACCTTTCTGCAAGGCCTCCCAAAGATGTTTCATCCTCTGCTCCCTCTGCGATGGCAAGATAAGGTCCGCAACCTTACCCTTGTAACGTGGATCAAGGAGGGTTGCCAGCCAGTATTGATCCCTCTCCTTGATACCACGAATACGAGGATCCTTCCACAGGCTTTGCAGGACCAGGGAGGCCATGCAGCGTAGGTTTGCTGAGGCATTCGGTCCGGAGTCCTCTGGGTCACTAAGGACGACATGATCCGCAGCCACCTCCTCCCAGCCACGTACAAGTCCATGGGTTTCTTGGGACTGTAAATCATCCCTTAAAGACTGCTGTTGATGCTGAGTGCCAGGCTCCACCTTCATGCTGACACAATCCTCCTCTTCCTCCTCCTCATCCTCTTCCTGTGTGATCGGTGGGCACGCAGGAACACTGTCTGGATATAGGGGGACTTGAGAGCTAAGGAAGTCCTCCTCATCCTGCCTCTGTTCTGCCTAAAGTGCCCTGTCCATTATTCCACGCAGCGTGTGCTCCAACAGGTGGACAAGGGGGACAGTGTCACTGATGCATCCACTGTCACTGCTCACCATCCTCGTGGCCTCCTCAAATGGTGACAGGACAGTGCATGCATCCCTGATCAGGGCCCACTAGTGTGGGGAAAAAAAAACAAGCTTCCCTGACCCTGTCCTGGTGCCATAGTCGCACAGGTACTCATTGATGGCCCTCTGCTGCGTGTGCAGCCGCTGCAGCATGGCCAACGTTGAGTTCCACCTGGTGGGCATGTCACAGATTAGGCGGTTTTTGGGCAGGTTAAATTCCTTTTGGAGGTCAGCCAGCTGAGCACTGGCATTATATGACCTGCAGAAATGCACACAGACTTTCCTGGCCTGCCTCAGGACATTCTGTAAGCCCGGGTACCTGCCCAAGAACTGCTGCACCACCAAGTTAAGGACATGAGTCAAACAGGGCACATGAGTCAGTTGTCCCTGTCGGAGGGCAGAGAGGAGGTTGGTGCCATTGTCACAAACCACCATACCTGCCTTAAGCTGGCATGGCGTCAACCACCTCTGAACCTGCCTCTGCAGAGCTGACAAAAATCTCTGCCCCAGTGTGGCTCCTGTCCCCCAAGCACACCAGCTCAAGCACCGCATGGCATCTTTTGGCCTGCGTGCTTGCGTAGCCCCTTGAACGCTTGCGGAGCACCGCTGGCTCTGAAGTCAAATCAGCACAGGAAGAGGCCATGGAGGAAGAAGAAGAGGAGGGGGTGGAGGAGAGAGGTGTGGCAGAATCACCACTAGTAGTATTTTGGAGGCGTGGCGGCGGAACAACCTCCAACACTACTGCACCCTGTCCTGTATCCTTCCCAGCTGCCAGAAGAGTCACCCAGTGTGTGGTGAAAGATAGGTAACATCCCTGTCCATGCCTGCTGGACCATGAGTCAGCGGTAATATGCACCTTACCGCTGACCGCCCTGTCCAGTGAGGCCAAGACATTGCTTTCCACATGCCGGTAGAGAGCCAGAATCGCCTTCTGTGAGAAAAAGTGGCGTTTGGGAACCTGCCACTGAGGAACTGCACATTCCACAAACTCACGGAAGGGGGCAGAGTCTACCAACTGAAAAGGCAACAGTTGAAGCGCTAGCAATCTAGCCAAGCTAGCATTCAACCGCTGGGCATGTGGATGGCTGGGAGCAAACTTCTTTCAACAGTGCAGCAGCTGGGGCAGGGAAATTTGCCTGGTACAATCTGATGTCGGTGTACCGATAGCAGACTGCCCCCAAGTACTTGGCTGTGACACACCTAATTCTACACCTTCATTCCTCTCAGTGCAGGTCTCAGAGAAGACTGAAGGTATAGTGAGGTTGGAGATCCCAGCTGATGAGGAGCAAGGAGAGGTCCTCTTTGTTCTTTGGTGTGGGTCTTTTAGCCTTTAGCCAACGAGCTGCATGGCAGATCGACATATGTCTGGTCAAGCATGTGGTGCCCAAGCGGGAGAAGTTTTGGCCACGAGAGATACGCTTGAGACATATGTTGCAAATAGGAGAGGTGGGATCTGATGCACTCATCTCAAAAAAGGCCCACACCAAAGAACTTTTGGAATAACACGCAGAGACAGCAGTGCCCTGCACATGTGGAGCTCTGTGGTGTGATGAAGTCGGTGTGCTGCCCTTAAGCTGGCCCCTGGAGGGCATCCTGCCTCGTTGGTGATGTGCCTCTTCCTCCTCCTCTCTCCTATCAGGCATCCACGTGGAGTCAGTGACCTCATCATCCCCCCCTCCTCATCACTGGAGCAAAGCTGGCAGTATGCTGCAGCTGGGGAAACATGACTGCCAGATTGCTGTCCTTTCTGGGCACCCCCTCTCTCTATTCTCACGTTATTGCCTTCCTCTAACTGGGTACCATCATCGGAGCCTTCAAAACGCTGGGCATCCTCCTGGAGCATGTACCCAACACTGTGGTCAAACAGTTCGGGGGACTCCTCAGGAGAACATGGTGGGGATAGGGAAGGAGTGACTGATGCCATTGAGCCGAGGGAAGAGGCCACGTTGGCAGCTGTTTTGCCAGACAAAGTACCCTGAGCCTGGGTGAGAGAGGATGAGGAGGATGAGGACAGCTTGGTCATCCACTCTACCAAGTCTTCCGCATGTTGCGGCTCAACACGGCCAGCTGCCAAAAAAAAGGACAAGCGTGTCCCACAGCCACGTGCTGATGAGGATGCGCCGCCTCCACAACCAGCACTGTTGCCTCTAGACACAGAGCCTGCTTGCCCTCTTTTATTGGCTTGTGACTGTCTGCCTCTCCTTGTTGGCCTTCCAGACATACTAATGGCCTGCAGTGAGATGTAGCTGCACAAAGCTGGGATGTATATATATATATATATATATATATATATATATACTGATACTGCAGCTAGCAGAATCAACTGCCTGCCTGTAGTATTATTAGTATGAGAACACCAGCAATTGTCTCCAGGTAGCTTTAGGTGCACACTGTGCAGAGGACGCACTACACTAACTGTAAATACTGTAGCTAATAGGACTAATAGGATCAGAAGAACACCAGCAATTTTCTTCAGGTAGCTGTAAATACTGTAAAAACACTTGCCTGCCTGTCAGTAGTAGGAAAAGAATAACAGGAACGGATCTAGCTAAACTGAATACAGTGTATATATATATATATATATATATATATATATATATATATATATATATATATATATATACACAACACCTAGGATGTTTATATATACACAATACACTGTAAGTGCAGCTAACTGACTTGCCTGCCTACTCTATCTAACTAAAGTCAAATGACACTGTCTCTCTGTCTATCTATCTCTCTCTCAATGCTGAAAGACTCTACACAGGGCCACCGTGCAGGTGGCCTTATATAGTGAGGGGCGTGCACTGAACCCCCTGAGCCATAATTGGCCAAAGCCACCCTGGCTTTGGCCAATTACGGCTCTCTGTACAGACGGCGCTGTGATTGGCCAAGCATGCGGGTCATAGTGCATGCTTGGCCAATCATTCAGCCAGCAATGCACTGCGATGCCGCAGTAAATTATGGGCCATGACGCGCCACTCGAATTTGGCGCGAACGGCCCATATCATTCGTAATTCGGCGAATGACCGAACAGGCGATGTTTGAGTCGAACATGCATTCGATTCGAACACGAAGCTCATCCCTAGTGGCTAGGTTTATGTAACATTTCAACTACAATGTGCATAATAAAAATGTCAATTTATTTTAAAAAAGACTGTCAGAAGAACAAGAGCACAATCAGTCTGTCATTTAAAGCATCTTTACAAAAGGATCCTTTGCTGCCTTTAAAGCTGTAAGGGACACACACCATTGATTGACACTGACTTAATCAATGTTCTTAGCAAATCTTCAATTGGAATTTCAGCCGGAAACCTTCTAATATAATTCATCAGATATAACATACCAACAGCTGTGGTTGAGTGGATCAATATTCAAGTATCATAGAAATTCAAACAGGTCCCCAATGACAACTGTTTCCTGACATGTATCCTAGAATCCTTTTATTGCATTAATTTGTTTATGAGTGTTGCCGAAAATGACTTGTGTTTTACACTGTGCCTAAAGTGTGTGCACTTGCATGGAGTAAATAAGTTAAACCTCTAATGGCAGCTAAAGACCCACCAGTGTCTGACTCCCACTGCTTCCACATTAATGAGTAAATTTATGGCTGATGTAGCTTAAAAGGAAAAGGCTTGTTTTATGATACTAATGCTCATATTTCCTGGCAGCTTGAAGGGAGCACGTTGCATACATGCCAGCAGTACATATCAGACATAGCAGTAATGGGATAGAGATGCATGAATTTGCTATGCAATTGAAATGTGATTTTGGTGAATTGCACTTGGAAGCTGTACACTCCTGCTAGGTCAATGTATACACAGCTGTGAAGTGTAATTTTTACCTGAGCACTGTACATATCTGCATATCACTGTATTTTGGATATCTCATGTCTAGGCAGTGTTAAATATTTGAGTATATATGAGTGACTATTAATTTTAAATTACTATGAGAAATATTTTAAATGGTCACAGGACTCCCAGTACTCTAAAACTGTTTTGGAATTATTACAGATGACATCTAATTAGTTACTGTGGCCAGTGGTAGGGCATGCTTTTCCTTTAAAAAAACACGGAGGTTGTCAATGCTCATCTTAACACAAGAAAATAAGGGTTAAGCTGACCCTCTGCTTCAATGCTTTAAGTTACTGACCTGAAACAACAATGAAAATAAAGATCTTTGTCTTCTCTTTGGCTTGCCTGATCTGTATGTTTGTTCCAAATGAGTGACTCCGAAGGTAATGAAGGCATAGACAACAAGCAAACTAGCATTTCCAGAAAGAGGTCAGCAATTGCAACCCCCATATGATAGTTTTCATTTAAATCTCTAGCTTGTGTATGTTATTTGTCTAAATAAACACATTTTGCAGTGTTCTAAAAGGAATGTAAGAGCATCACTAATCATTCTTTCATGATATTATACTTTATTATACTATTATTATATATTATATGTAATAATATATATATATACATATATACATATATATATATATATATATATATATATATATATATATATATATATATATATATTATATTATACTTTCAGAGAATTTCACCCATTTACCTCATTGCTGGTAATGGAAGAAACAAAATGTTTCCTTTCTCAAAAGACTATGGACATACTTATGGTTTTAGAGATCTCTTTATCATCTCCTTGTCCAGACTGTTCCTTGGGGGAAGGACTTCCTAGGCATGCAACATCAAAAAAAAAATACTCAATGAGTTTGACTTAGTAAATGCAAATAAGCTGTTCACTCAAAAAGAAATAGATTAGTGAATGCTGTAAAAATTCACATTGCAGAGAACAACAAAACACAACCTAGCAGGATTCAGGCCAAAAGCGGTGTGCAGTACTGCTTTTGGCTTGAGGTGGGGGGGCGCCGGAGCCGAGCAGAGCCGAAAGTCGCCGATCGGTGCCATTCGGAAATGCACGGAAAAGCCAGAGGATAGTTCGGCTGACCTTGGCAAACCTCGGAAAGGCTTGTGAACGGAGTCTTTCCGAAGTTTGCTGAGGTCCGCCAAAGTGTCCCTCGGGCCTTTTCGGCCATTTCTGAGGCTCTCCAGTGCCCCCCCGCCTTTGGGCGCATGCGGTATTGCATCCCATTGAAGTTAATGCAGAACAAATTATTTTTGTTTCCATTGACTTCAATAGGAAAACTAGCTTTGATATGCGAGTACATTGGATTACAAGCATAATCCTGGAACGGATTATGCTCATAATCCGAGGTTCCACTGTATATATTCTTGCAAATGATTGATAGAAGTAGCAGAGCTTCACCTTTCAAATTCCCTTGCAAAAAGAAAACTGCCTTGCAAAATGAACAGCCTGTCTTTAGTAAATCAACTCTCATGAGTTGAACCCTTCAGTTCATGTCACCTTCTTTGATGTGTATGTACTACTAACATGCAACTTTCTTCTCTATTCATAGAGATGCACTACTAGAGTAATCTGTGAGTGACAGGTATGAATGGGTACCTATTTAAGAAATCCAATTACACTGAGCAAAATTATAAACGCAACATTTTTGTGTTTGCCCCTATTTATCATGAGCTGAACTTAAAGATCTATGACTTTTTCTATGTTCACAAAAGGCCTATTTCTCTCAAATATTGTTCACAAATCTGTCTAAATCTGTGTTAGTGAGCACTTCTCCTTTGCCAAGATAATCCATCCACCTGAAAGGTGTGGCATATCAAGATGCTGATTAGACAGCATGATTATTGCACAGGTGTGCCTTAGGCTGGCCACAATAAAAGCTCACTATAAAATGTGCAGTTTTATCACACAGCACAATGCCACAGATGTCGCAAGTTTTGAGGGAGCGTGCAATTGACATGCTGACTGCAGGAATGTCCACCAGAGCTGTTGCCCTTGAATTGAATGTTAATTTCTCTACCATAAGCCGTCTCCAAAGGCATTTCAGAGAATTTGGTAGTACATCCAACCTGACCACATGTAACCACACCAGCCCAGGACCTCCACATCCAGCATCTTCACCGCCACCCGGACAGCTGCTGCAACAATCGGTTTGCATAACCAAAGAATTTCTGCACAGACTGTCAGAAATCATCTCGAGGAAGCTCATCTGCATACTCGTCATCCTCACTGGGGTCTCGACCTGACTGCAGTTCATAGTCGTAACCGACTTGAGTGGGCAAATGCTCACATTCAATGGCGTCTGTCACTTTGGAGAGGTGTTCTCTTCACGGATGAATCCATTTTTCACTGTACAGATGGCAGACAGCATGTATGGCGTCATGTAGGTAAGCGGTTTGCTGATGTCAACGTTGTGGATCGAGTGGCCCATGGTGGCGGTGGGGTTATGGCATGGGCAGGCGTATGCTATGGACAACGAACACAGGTGCATTTTATTGATGCCATTTTGAATGCACAGAGATACCATGACAAGATCCTGAGGCCCACTGTTGTACCATTCATCCATGACCATCACCTCATGTTGCAGCATGATAATGCACGGCCCCATATTGCAAGGATCTGTACAAAATTCCTGGAAGCTGAAAACATCCCAGTTCTTGCATGGCCAGCATACTCACCAGACATGTCACCTATTGAGCATGTTTGGGATGCTCTGGATTGGTGTATACGACAGCGTGTTCCAGTTCCTGCCAATATCCAGAAACTTCGCACAGCCATTGAATAGGAATGGACCAACATTCCACAGGCCACAATCAACAACCTGATCAATTCTATGTGAAGGAGATGTGCTGCACTGCATGAGGCAAATGATACTGACTGGTTTTCGGACCCCCGTGAGCCCCTCAATACAGTAAAACTGCACACTTTAGAGTGGCCTTTTAGGCCGGGTTTACAGTGGTGCGACACGACACTCGTTCTACTTTGGATCCGACTTTGCCCTGCTGCTTGAAGTCAGAGACGCGTCCAACTTCAATGAACGGGGATCCGACTTGGATCCCCGCCAATGCCAGGCACTGTTTTTGGTATGAATGTTGAGGGGGGAACTCCATGCCAAATTTTAAATAAAAAAACGGCATGGGTTCCCCCTACAAGAGCATACTAGGCCCTTTGGTCTAATATGGATTTTAAGGGGAACCCCTACGCCGAAAAAACGGCGTGGGGGTCCCCCGAAAATCCATACCAGACCCTTATCCGAGCATGCAGCCTGGCTGGTCAGGAAAGGGGGTGGGGATGAGCGAGCGCCCCCCCTCCTGAACCGTACCAGGCCGCATGCCCTCACCATGGGGGAGTGGGTGCTTTGGGGCAGGGGGGCACACTGTGGCCCCCCACCCCAAAGCACCTTGTCCCCATATTGATGAGGACAAGGGCCTCTTCCCGACAACCCTGGCTGTTGGTTGTCGGGGTCTGCGGGCGGGGGGCTTATCGGAATCCGGGAGCCCCCTTTAATAAGGGGGCCCCCAGATCCTAGCCCCCCACCCTATGTGAATGAGTATGGGGTACATCATACCCCTACCCATTCACCTGGTGGGAAAAAAGTGTCAATAAAAAAACACACTAGGCTGTTTTTTAAAGTAATTTATTAAGCATCTCTGGGGGTCTCTTCCGACTTGGGGGGTCTCTTCCGACTTCTCCGCTCTCTCCGACCTCTTCTCCCGGTCTCCGGTTCTTCTTCCGCTCTCCGGTGTCTTCTGCCGGGCTCCTCCACTATCTTCTGCTCTTTTGCCACTCTCTTGCTAGCGTTGGCCCAATCTTCTCCGTCGTCTTCTTCCCTCTTCTCTTCTTCCGATGTTGACACAACACTCTCTCCCGCTGTAATGCCGTGTGCACGGTACGCAACAACTTATATAGGCATGGGGCGTTATCACTGGGTGATGTCATCCGGTGACCCCGCCCCTTATGACGTCACCGCCCGGGGCATGATGGGGCAGTGATGTCATAAGGGGCAGGGTCAATGGATGACATCACCTGGTGACTACGCCCCATGCCTATATAAGTCATTTGCGCGCCACGCACACGGCATTACATCGAGAGAGCGTTGTGTCAACATCGAAAGAAGACCGGAGGGAAGAAGACGACATAGAAGACCGGGCCAATGCTAGCAAAAGAGCGGGCAAAAGAGCAGAAGATAGTGGAGGAGCCTGGCAGAAGACGCCGGAGAGTGGGAGAAGAACCGGAGACCGGGAGAAGAGGCCGGAGAGAGTGGAGAAGTCGGAAGAGACCCCCCCAAGTCGGAAGAGACCCCCGGAGCTCCCTTACTTTAAAAAACGTTCTAGTGTGTTTTTTTATTGACACTTATTTTCCCCCAGGTGAATGGGTAGAGGTATACCCCATACTCATTCACATAGGGTGGGGGCCCGGGATCTGGGGGTCCCCTTATTAAAGGGTGCTCCCGGATTCTGATAAGCCCCCCACCCGCAGACACTGACAACCAACGGCCAGGGTTGTCGGGAAGAGGCTATTGTCCTCATCAACATGGGGACAAGGTGCTTTGGGGTGGGGGGGCGCAGTGCCCATGTTGAGGGCATGTGGCCTGGTATGGTTCAGGAGGGGGGGGGCGCTCGCTCGTCCCCACCCCCTTTCCTGACCGGCCCGGGCTGCGTGCTCGGATAAGGGTCTAGTATGGATTTGGAGGGGACCGCCACGCTGTTTTTATCGGGTTCCCCTTAAAATCCACATCACACTGAAGGGCCTGATATGCTCTTGGAGGGGGAACCCATGCCGGTTTTTTATTTAAAATTTGGCGTGGAGTTCTCCCTCAAGATCATCAGAGCACAAGTCGCATGCCAAAGTCGGATCATGCAAGACGGCGATCCGACTTTGATCCGACTTCAGTGATTGTAAATGGCCTGAAGTAGGATCAAAGTCGGACCAAAGTAGTACTGGGAGCATTTTCAAAGTCGGACCAACTTGTGTCGGACCAGTTAAGATGGCTCCCATAGGGAAACATTGATTTTCACACGTCATGCGACATGAGCTCCCAATGTTGGAGCGTTTGTCGCACCAGTGTAAACCCGGCCTTATTGCGGCCAGCCTAAGGCACACCTGTACAAAAATCATGCATCTGCATATGCCACACCTGTGTGGTGGATGGATTATCTTGGCAAAGGAGAAGTGCTCACTAACACAGATTTAGACAGATTTGTGAACAATATTTGAGAGAAATAGGTCTTTTGTGTACATGGAAAAAGTTGTAGATCTTTGAGTTCAGCTCATGATAAATAGGGGCTAACACAAAAGTGTTGTGTTTATAATTTTGCTCAGTGTATATATTTAACAGACGCTAATATCAGGTATAAGTATTTACTACAGAAGTTATGTCATGTCAAACTGAAAAGCACTGCTTCTACACAATTAAAGTGAATCTATAGTGAAACCTTTTTATTTTATTTTTTTTTTACTTATTTTTTTTTTAGTTTTGGATAGAATTAGGGTTTATTGTTGGTCATGTTGCTGCTAGGTAAATTTATTATTTCCCTCTTTCCTGGTGACAACATTTGCCGAAACAGTAGTGATGGCAAATGTATAATTTTATTGTTGCCACCAGAGCAAAGGACAAGGTGAAATCTTACAATGGGGGTACTGGTTCTGGAGAACACATCTAAGAGGGGATTTTGTGAACTTTATAGAGATTTCCTCTCACCTACACTTGCATCTCTGGCACAAAAAAATTTAAGATTTCCAAAACAAGACGCACACAACAAGAGACAAACTGAAAAAGGTTTTGTCCTTTTTAAGTTTCCATCCAAACACTAGTTTAAAAGTAAACAATGTATATTTCTATAGGTGAGAGAAAAAAGTTGTATGATTAATTTTTCTCACACTGCAGTATAATTTACATTGTGCCAAAGTGGCATGTTGTAGTCACTCTGTCACTCTTTAGCTATTTTATTGCCACTGATGTATGCCATATGTTGTGGCTTTTGGGGGCTTACACATACTTCCTCAGCTGCTAGGAGTGTGTACAGTATATCTGACAAGCTAACTATCAGGCATCCAATGAAAGCCATCCAGCAGTTCAGCAGCTGCTGGATGGCTTCCTCACATCCTCATTACTTTAGCCCCCCCCTCCGCCATGTTTGCCCGGCTCCACATGCCCATCGGTAGGCTATGACCCACCATGGTGGGTGCTGCCGGGTCGAGGGGAGGGAAATCAGCGAACGTCCATTCACTGATCTCCCCTTCCTGTTACTGACTCAGAAGCAAAACATCACTTCTGGTCATGTTGTCACTTTTCCCAGCCAGTATGGAAGGGGAAGAAACTAGTTCAATGTGATCTGCATTAGTTGCATTATCTGTACTGCATTACTTTCATTAGAGAACAAGTGAAATATCAGGCATTTTTTAGACCCCCTGATTTCTCTTTGAAGAAAACCTGTAACCAAACAAATGCATCACATAGGGGAATTTTTGTCCCCTATGTGATGAAAAAAAGTTTAGTAAAAAAAAAAGTTAAAAGAAACTGTACAAAATTAAAGTTACATCCAAGCACTTCAAATTCCCCCTAAAAAATGTTTTGCGACCAGCACATACATGCATGTATAAACGTAAATGCATATCGTGGCACCTAGGCACAAAAAGGTTGATTTCTATGATATGTTACATATCAGCACACAAACCAGAGTAAGAGCAATCATTCTAGGCTCATTATTACTGGTTAACTATAAACTGATAACCTGTAGGGGCTTATATAGTGCTTATATAAAGTAGAAAAGTTTGTCACTGTTTCACATGCATACACAATTTTAAAGGCTAAGTTCCTGTGTCATGACCTAAAGTCTGACCAGGAAGTAAGGCAGAAGTAATCGACCAGTGTGTTTAAACAGCTATGAAGAGAGTGAGGTAAGCCTGTGTAGAATTAATGGAAAGCTGTTTTATTTTTGCAAAATAAGTACATTAATGCTATATTGGTACATAGGGGAGCTGGAATTTAGAGGGAAAAAAAGGTGAACTTAGCCTTTAAGGCTGAATATGTTGGGTATCTATTTACTCGGCACAACATCATCTTTTATATTTTAACAAAGAACTGGGTATGTGTCCTAAAATTAGCATTAGTGTATTTTCTACTGAAATTTTGTGTTTTGTAAACCATGGCACCAATATTGTGTGACCAAAAAATTGGAACTACCACTAATATAATGTATTCTCTGGGATGTCTGCTTTCAGATGATATATAATGTTTGGGGGTTTTACGTAATCCTCAGGCCTAAAATGATTTTTTTAAACATGTGTGGGAAAAAAAATGCAGAAACAGCTCTGGCAGCGAAAGATTTAAAGAAAATCTATGGTCACACTATGCACTTTCATTCTATAACATCAGCATTGTTATAGTAATACAAACAACAGTTATTTTTGACAATCCAATATAAACCTACTGTACTTCAGAAATCTCCTATTATGTTCTGAGTGCTGCCAGTCTGCTGGTCATCTCTTTCCACACCTTCCTGCATTCCTTGCATGCTTTGCAGCTCCTTCCTACTCTCAACTTCTAAAGACAAAATTCCTTCAGTTGCAAGATTTTTAAGGTTTCTTGCATGAACTGCCCATTTCAACAAAACAAATCAATGGGATTTAAATTCAGAGCTTTGATTAGGCCAATCCTTAAGCCTCAATTTCTTCTTTTTGAGTAATTTCTTGGTGGATTTACTAGTGTGCTTCAGATCATTATTGTGTTAAAATATTTATTTCCAGTTCAACCATCAGACAGATGGCCTCACATTCTCACAAAGCACACTTTGATATGATGCAGAATTCATAGCTGACTTGATTAGTCCATGGCACATTGTTCCAGAAGGCTTGATCTTTATCTGTGTTTATGACAAACTGTAGTCTTGCTCTTGTATTTATTTTTTCTACAGGTTTTTTTCTTGGCACACCTCCAATGCAGGATAAATTGGTGCACTACCTTTTTATTGTACGGTATATGCATGCACTTTGACACTAATTGTTTCAAGCAAACCTGCAGATCCTGCAATTAAATTTCAGGGTTTTTGGAGGCTTATTATAGCATCAGACCATAACATATTGGGCTGAATTTGCTGGACCAGCCAGCCCTGGACAAATAAGCAGTTCTTTAAAAAACCTACAGCACCTGTAGACTATTTTCTGCACCGTGAAATGACTGATTTCAAATTATGTGGCAATCCTTTTAAATTTCTTGCCAAACTCATAGACATCAAAAACCATCTTTCTGAGGGCCTTGGAGAACTCTTTTGATCATTGCATGATAGCACTTTACATGTCAATACTAGAATCTAGATATCTGAGATTTAAATTAAACCAATTTCACCTGCTTTCCCCCCAAGGAGGTTCTAATTATTGGCACCTAATCTGTAACACCTGATTCTACATTCATAGATCTGAAGCAGTGGTAAAATTGGAGTGTAATTACATTTTCCATGTGGCAGAACTGCATTTTGAATTATGAGAAAGGATATGTCAATTTTATGTACCATTTATTCAAATATATCCCCCTTATATGTAGACGCTGTTTAAAGAAGGATATCATATTTTCTTTGTTAAAATAAATGGAAAACAATTCCACAACTTTCTTTGGATGTACATACTTTTTCACATGACTGTATATATCATTCTATAAATGTGCACGGTTAACTAGAAAATACTTTGCTTAATGGGGACATCAAATTATATGTATAAATAAATACTAGGCAGCACTTGAAGTAGCTAACATTTTGATTTTCATATATATATGAAAGAAAGCATCATATAGAGACTTAAAGGGTAACTCCACGTTCGTGGGGAAAAAAATTCCAAATAAATAAAAAAAAAAACAATATACAGTAGCATATAAAATTAAAATCATATTGTAACTGAATGTTATTAAAAATGACCTTTCCTTTTCAATCTGCAGCTCTGTAATTTTCTGTAAAATGCAATGCACTATGGCTAACTGAAGTTGTTCTGTACACAGATTGTGTACAGAATGCCCCCGGAAACATAATTTCTTGCTTGCGTGATTGGCTCACTGATTTCCCTAGAAGTCGGCACTAAGATACAAGTCAGATTTCAGGCACAGAATGTGTACAGAATGCCCCCAGAAACATAATTTCTTGCTTGCATGATTGGCTCACTGATTTCCCCAGAAGTCGGCACTAAGATACAAGTCAGATTTCAGGCATCCCCTGCAACAAAAATGTCATTTTTGGTGAGGTACTCCCTGTAGAAAATCATGTCTAAAGGGATGCAGACCCTGCAATTTTCCTCATTAGAGCCCAGCAGGTGCCGCAGCTGATTGATAGTTATGAAACCAGTACATTAGATTCACTTACCACATGGACAAAGACAAGTACACAAGGATTTTTTCAGAATAACAAAAGGTAGGAATCTACAACAAAGTTTGTTAAAATCCTTGTAATGTACATAGATCACCCAAAGGGGAATGTTTTTTTTTATCAACAAATGTGGAGTTAAGCTTGAACAGTACATCAGCGTACATGTACAAGATCTCCCCAAAGTTCCTCTATCTACACAAAGACAAAGACAAGGACATTAAAAAAGGGAGGAGTTCCAAGATAAACGTGCCGCAATTAACAAACATAGATACAAATAGCTACCAGAAAAACTTTTCACCTGGCATGCTGACACCCAAGATCATGTGGAGGTGTGAGCCACAACCTTTTGGAGTAAAAACCTCTCTCTGAAGTGAGATTCAGCATCAGATTCTAGTATCTATCTATGGGGGTTATTTACAAAAGGCAAATCCACTTTGCACTACAAGTGCATACTACAAGTGCAAAGTGCACTTGAAATTGCACTGAAAGTGCAGTTGGAAGTGCAGTCGCTGTAAATCTGAGGGGTAGATCTGAAATGAGGGGAAGCTCTGCTGATTTTATTATCCAATCATGTGTAAGCTAAATGCTGTTTTTTGTTTTCCTTGCATGTCCCCCTCCGACCTACAGCGATTGCACTTCCAAGTGCACTTTCAGTGCAATTTTCAAGTGCACTTTGCAATTGTAGTTTGCACTTGTAGTGCAAAGTGGATTTGCCTTTCGTAAATAACCCCCTATGTGTCACTATGGGGGTTATTTACTAAAGGCAAATCCACTTTGCACTGCAAGTGCAAACTACAATTGCAAAGTGCACTTGAAAATTGCACTGAAAGTGCACTTGGAAGTGCAATCGCTGTAGGTCGGAGGGGGACATGCAAGTCACCTCATTTCAGATCTTCCCCTCAGATCTACAGCGATCTACAGCGACTGCACTTACAAGTGCACTTTCAGTGCACTTGTAGTGCAAAGTGTATTTTCCCCTAGTAAATCAACCCCCATGCTTGTAAATAGCTGTACGTTTAGCCTGGATCTCCTGCCTGTTCTAATGAAAATGTGTATAATGCTTATAGCACAGAATTTGCCTTTGTCTAGATAGAGGAACTGTGGGGAAATCTTGTGCCTATTGTTTATTTATAGAGAATTATTCCTGGGTCTTTCTTGAGGAAAACCATGTCCCAATATATGGTTTCAGCACCCTTATTTATGTAAATAACTCCCTTCTGCACTGATGCTTTGATTTGGGTGTACAATAGCTTATCTTTTTTTTACTAACGTCAAATTATATCTGACACATAATGGTAAAGTATGAGAAAATTAGGTACACATTTTTAAAAAGCAAGAAAATAACTTAATTGTATAAGTCTTTGAACTGCATCTGATTTTCATGACGTGAAATAACATTGATTTCCATTGAAGCTGTTCACATGTATGCGGTGCATTCGCAGTGCAAATTTAAAAGGGGTCCTGTGCATTTTCAGAGCACTGCTGTGCAGTTCAGGTGCGAATTCCAGGCGAATTAAGTTCTATGGGAATGCTTCTGAATTGCACATGTTACATATAGTTACATAGTAGGTGAGGTTGAAAAAAGACAAAAAAAAAGAAAAACTTTCGATGCTCCCCACTGAAACCACCGTCTGTGGAAGGGAATTCCATATCCTTGCCACTCTTCCAGTAAATAACCCTCTACGCAGTTTAAGGTTAAGGCCGGGTTCACACTGGTGCGATACGACAGCCGTCCTACTTTGGATCCGACTTTGCCCTGTGACTTGAAGCCGACATACGTCCAACTTTCAATGAACGGGTATCCGACTTGGATCCCCACCAATACCAGGCACTGTGTTTGGTATGAATCTTGAGGGGGAACTCCATGCCAAATTTTAAACACACACTTCCCTGTTCTGTTCTGAGAGGAGTGACAGATCGTGTGTTACTATTAGCTAGGAACCACGATCCGTCACTTCCTCTAGTCAGTCCCCTCCCCCTTCAGTTAGAATCACCTCCCAGGGAACACAGTTAACCCCTTGATTGCCCCCTAGTCTTAACCCCTTCACTGCCAGTGACATTTTTCCAGTAATCAATGCATTTTTATAGCACTGATCGCTGTATAAATGCCAATGGTCCCAAAAATGTGTCATAATTGTCCGATGTGTCCGCCATAATGTCGCAGTCAAGATAAAAATCGTAGATTGCCGCCATTACTAGTAAAAAATAAATAAATAAAAATGCTATAAAGCTATCCCCTATTTTGTAGACGCTATAACTTTTGCGCAAACCAATCAATATATGCTTATTTTGTTTTTTTACCAAAAATATGTAGAAGAATACATATCAGCCTAAACTGAGAAAAAATTAGCTATTTTTAAAAAAATGGGGGTATTTATTATAGCAAAAAGTACAAAATATTGGGGGTTATTTACGAAAGGCAGATCCACTTTGCACTGCAAGTGCACTTGAAAGTGCACTGAAAGTGCACTTGGAAGTGCAGTCGCTCTAAATCTAAGGGGTAGATCTGAAATGAGTGAAAGCTCTGCTGATTTTATCACCCAATCATGTGCAAGCTAAAATGCTGTTTTTTATTTTCCTTGCATGTCCCCCTCGGATCTTCAGCGACTTTTCTTCCAAGTGCACTTGCAGTGCAAAGTGGATTTTCCTTTAGTAAATAACCCCCATTGCGTTTTTTTCAAAATTGTCACTCTATTTTTTCGTTTGTAGCGCAACAAATAAAGACCACAGAGGTGATAATATACCACCAAAAGAAAGCTCTGTTTGTGGGAAAAAAAGGACATCAATTTTGTTTGGGTGCAGCGTCGCACAACCGCGCAATTGTCAGTGCCGAAAAGCAAAAAATGTCCCGGTCATTCAGCAGCCAAATCTTCCAGGGCTGAAGTGGTTAAACTCCCTTCTGTGGAAAAGTTTTATCCCTATTGTGGGGTCACCAGTATGGTATTTGTAAATTGAAATCATATCCCCTTTCAAGTGTCTCTACTCCAGAAAGAATAAGTTCAGTGCTTGTAACCTTTCTTCATAACTAATGTCCTCCAGTCCCTTTATTAGCTTTGTTGCCCTTCTCTGTACTTGCTCCCTTTCCAGCACATCCTTCCTGAGGACTGGAGCCCAGAACTGGACAGCATACTCCAGGTGAGGCTGGACCATAGTCTTGTAGAGCGGGAGAATTATTGCTTTATCTCTTGAGTTAATCCCCTTTTAATGCATGCCAATATTCTGTTTGGTTTGTTAGCAGCAGCTTGGCATTGCATGCCATTTCTAAGCCTATCATCTACTAGGACCCCCAGGTCCTTTTCCATCTTTGATTCACCCAGAGGTTCTCCCCCCAGTGAGTAGATTGCATTCATATTTTTGCCACCCAAATGCATTATTTTACATTTTTCCACATTAAAATTAATTTGCCATGTAGTTGCCCATCCCATTAATTTGTCCAGATCGACTTGCAAGGTTTCCACATCCTGCGGAGAAGTTATTACCCTGCTTAGCTTAGTATCATCCGCAAATACAGAGATTGAACTGTTAATCCCATCCTCCAGGTTGTACGTTGGCTTTTCTCCAATCAGCTGGTACCATTCCAGTCAGTAGACTGTCAGTAAAAATTAGGAACAATGGTCTGGCAATTACTTGATTGAGTTTCTTTCTGTTCAGGATTAAGTTTAGGACTCAGTTCAGGATTTCAGCACAGATTGCTCTCCTATTACAGTAGTTGATACCCTTTATCTACTATGTATTGGCCAGCACTGAAATCACACTGTGAAAAACATCTGGTCCCAAGCCTTGCAAATTCGTATCAGAACTGCATCAAAAAGGCACCTGAACTACTGAACACATGCTTTTTTTATTTGCAGTGAAAATGGACATACAATTCACATGGGACATGTGTGAAGCCAGCCTAAAGGTGTTTCCTTCTATAAAGCTTCTTTGAAGCTTTAATATTGAATCTTGAAAAATAATGTATGTAATTAATTTAAGATGGGCACTTTATACATTTTATTTTACTCTTAGCATGTGAATTAAAGGAGAAGTATGGCCACAGCTCTTTTGGCCCTACTTCTCCTATAAGTCACAGGGGTGCACTTAGTACTGCACTCCTGTGACCCGTAATCAGCTGACAGAGGGCTAAAGTCCACTGTCAGCTGACATCACTCAGCCAGTTCATACTCTATTGGGTCCACCCAGATATCTGACCGGCAGCTGGCTCAGGCTCTCAGCACACTGCTGAGAGACTGAGCTAGCTGCTCCCACACCTTCCACAGCCCAGTGCTCCACTGAGTGCTGGAGGGGCATAGCAGAGAGCTGGTGACTGACAGTCACCACTATCTGCTCACTGAAGACTGAGAATTGAGCGAGTAGTTTTTGATCGATTCTCAGTCTTAAAGGTGGCAGGGGACAGATGCAGCATTGGGTCCCGCTGCACTCCGATGCCTTCTGCCGCTTACCGGTGCCGTTGGCAGCGGCGGAGGCGATTCGGTCCACTCTGTGCATGAGCATTGAGACAAGTGAGGGGAAGATGGCCCCCACCCTTCTCCATGACATTGCAGGGCAGAAGAGATGTCAAAACGTCACTTCCGCCCATAGCTCTTAAAGGGCCATTTTTTTAAAATCATTTTTTTAAATGACAATTTTTTTTTTTATTGCATTTTATTCTAAATATGAGATCTGAGGTCTTTTTGACCCAGATCTCATATTTAAGAGGTCCTTTAATGCTTTTTTTCTATTACAAGGGATGTTTACATTCCTTGTAATAGGAATAAAAGTGACACATTTTGTTTAAAAAAACAGTGTAAACAGTGTAAAAACAAAAAATAAAAGGTAAAATCCACAGTACTGCGTTTGCTGTATTGGTGTGTGTTGCAATAAAATGATACAGGTATATATTTTATCATAACATAGCAATGTTGCAATGCACTGCTGTGCAAATAGTTCATATACATAGTTTTAAAAAAAATGCAGCGTGGGTGCACAGTGCACACCAAAATGTATGTTTTGAGTACCATAACGTTTAGCTGCTGGTGTGAATGGGCCATTATTGGTACATCAGAGTGCACCAACACATGTAATATGCATTACCACAAAGTATGTAGTGCGCCTTTATGTTGTGTGTGCACGCATATGTGTGTAAGGGGAGGGTTAATTCTGTCTTTTTTTTTTAATTCTGTCTTTTTTTTTTTTTACAGTTTTTATTTATTTTGCATTACTGTTACCAGGGACTTTAAGTAGATATCAAGAGTAATGTTTTACTTTTTAGTTAAAGAGCTTGAGGACACAGAGATCTTCTCCTCTGCAGCCCTTACAACTAACACTGAACATGGAAGTGCTTAGCACCGAGCTCTTCTGTGTTCATTAACAAACTTAAAGTGGTTGTAAACCCAAAAAAAAAAAAAACCCTGTAAAACAAAGGGATAATAAACTAGTATGCATCACATACTAGCTCATTCTGAAATACTTACCTTAGATTGAAGCTGTTGCAGCGGCCCCGCACACCGCTGTGACCGGCGACATGTCTCCCGGAGTTATTTCCGGGTTTGCAGGCTCTGGCGCTGATTGGCCGGACCCGTGATGATGTCACTCCCTCTTGGGAGCCGCCGGTCATGGCACGACTACTGAATAAATAGCATGAGTGGCCCATTTCTTCAGTGCGCATGCGTCAATGACATATATGGTAAATATATTACAGTACCTACAGGCAAGCCTTATTATAGGCCTACCTGTAGGTACAAGTGGTGTAACTAGGTTTACAACCACTTTAAAAGATAGTAAACATTCCGGTTTACTATCCTTACAATTATGAAACAACACTAGTGAGCACTTGTGTGCTTATTTAAGGCTTTGGTAAACAGGAGAGATATAGTAAGTTTACCAATCCCCTGCTAACCATTTTGAAACACATGATACTGCCCACTGTGCAACTACATTTCACTGACAGGACAGGTGGATGTGTCTGTGTGTGCGTGTGTGTGTAAGGGGGGGGGGGGGGGGGTAAAGAGAATGCTACAGTGGCAAGGATCAATGACAGGCAGAGAACACTGTGGAGCAGTAATGAGTGACATTTTTAATGAATGGCTTTGATTCATTTAATCTGGCAGCTTTTCATTTAATCAGCAGACTCTAAATCTTGTGTTATAAGTTCATGGACCCTAAAGCTACCGTGAGCTTATATTAGAAGAGAATGCAGATGATGAAAGGTTCACTAATTGGCAGAAAAAGGGTTACATTTCTAGAGAATTGGGTCCATTGTATGCAGCTATGTGCTTTAAGACTGTAATCTGTCAGTCAGCTCTATGCTCACATTTTTTCATAACTTATCAATTTTGAAACTGTGAACCATGACTATTTCAACCTACAAACAGCCAGCAGATGTTTTGACGCTAGCTAGAGGAGTTTGGTCAAAATTAGCTTATTATCACTAATACATGTAAAGTATTAAATCTACTCCATATAAAACTTGTTACTCATTTTGTTTCCAGACATATATGGAAATCTATTTTTTTAGCTTTTTCTTCAACAGTGAAAATACATTTGATCTGCTTAGCATTGTGTAAAAAAATCTCAGAATTGATTTGTTTAATAATACCAATCATCTGATTATGTCATTAATCTGCTAATTTTGCCTGTGTGTCACAGTTTATGTATTGATGTTATGGTAGCATTGGCAGACCCCATGTAATAAATTTATATAAAATCTGCTTATTGCATTAATTAGTAATTGAACACTACTTGTTTAAGACAAACTCCAGGGAGCAAGGTATTAATAAAAAATATTGAATTAGATTGTGAATATTACACTTAGTTTACCTTCTCTAGCCATCCCTGATAACAGTATGTAAACAGTGTCTTTTTTTCTTTGTAACCAATCACCCGTTTTCAGCCAGTGATGCACATTACTTAACTGGGTGTAAAAAAAAAATAGGCCCTAACAAATTTAGATGATTTTCAATAAAACATGCTCTTTGATGGCAAAATACTTGTGTATTAAAACATATTTTTTTAATTTTTAATTTTCAAAATAAATAAACTCTTCTACCCTATTCCCTTACTACACTGCAATTAATCATTTCTTCCACCTTTTGTCTCACATTTTCCATAGTTCATAATAATTCATGGTTCAAGTTCCCAAAATAGTAGTTGAATTTCCAAATTTGCAATAATCATTAATCAGGCGGACGGCTCTTTCCCCTTTGATGTCACTCTATTTGGTGTTCATCCACAAAGGCACGCTGTAATTGCAGACTTGCTTACATTATTGTTAACTCCTTACAGTTACTTTTCCGAATAATTATTAAAATTAAGATTTCATTTTTTTATACTGTAGTTTATCACGGTGTTCTATTAACTATATAGGATTTTAATCCTTACTAAAAAACCTGTGCAAAAAAACAAATCACAACAATTCACAACAACCAGTCAGACATCACCTTTTTCTAATGTTGGCCAGCCAGTTAAAAATGATTGCTAACTAATTGCTATACTATACTTTTCTCATTGGTCATTCCCCTATGACATACAAATACTTTTTTCAATTATGAGAGTTATAAAAAAGAATGTTTCCTTCTTTGGCACTTTGTAAATCCTCTTTTTTATTTTGTCCCTGCTACAGATAAGCTATTTATTCCAATCCATCTCCTCTGCAGTGCTGTGACTGGTAACTGACTGAAAAGCAAAGGCATTCATCAAAATGTCTTAAAGGGAATAAATTCCCAGAAGACAGCAGAAAAACAGTTTAAAAGAAAAATCAATAAATCTGTTTTAATTGATGTAAAATAGAAAAACGACATACAGACAATGCACATCTGCAATAAAGTGAAATAATTAAATTACAGTTTTTATACAAACACATATGGACCAGGAGAAAGTAGGATATATACTGCAAGCAGCCATCTAATCGCATGTAGTATTGTACTAGCCTTCTGTATGTTTACATATTACGCAGTGTATTCTTTTACTTGTATGTCCACTAGGGCCCTAACATAACAGGGACAAACACAACATGCATAGTGCAGGTACCAGGGGTAACCAATCAGAAGTCATTATTTAAAATGCTGACTATTTTAAACTGAAGAAAAGTGGCATTTGATTGCTAAGGGCCAATGTATACCATGCCATTTCTATAAATATGTTGTCCTTTGTATTGTGTAATCATATATTGTGTATGATTTCCTGGATTATATTGTGATGACTGTGATGGTAGTGATGATGATGACAATGATTATGATTGCTTAAATATGGCAGTGAAGCACACCTTAGTCCATGAAATGTCCTTCTAGATATATTATAATGTGCCATTGGGGTAATCTGACATAGGGCCATGCAGAATCTTGCCAGAAAGGGAGCAGCGATAGGGCAACACCTAACTGGTACAGTCAGCGGGAGAGCAATGCTGTAGGAGCAGATGAGTGCTCTCCCGTTGCTGGCAAATTGCCAATAGCGACGAAATCGCTAGTGTGACATGGCCCATATATTTATAGTAATACATATTCATAAATAAAAATGATCAATAGAAAAAGCAGACAGGGAAGCACAAAGATAGATAGATAGATAGATAGATAGATAGATAGATAGATAGATAGATAGATAGATAGATAGATAGATAGATAGATAGATAGATAGATAGATAATTTCAGTTCAATAAGAGTCAAACCCTTTTATCTCCAGCCACATTTTTCCATCTGTTATCTAGTGGTTAAGATTAGCATAATGATTCATAGAGAACAGAGAAGTTAAAAATACGTTATGTATTCACACAGAAGCTGACACGATCTGAATTTTAAGATGATGTGAAAAACGGGCTTTTGTCCCATACTGTCACCGTGCCCAATGCCCACACAGATCTCTGCCTTAGTTTCTGATTCTCTTCCTTTGTGCTTGAAGAAGACCTTTTCAGTGGCTGTTCGTGTATCTATGATGGTTAAGCTTTCTTTTACAGCTATTCAGCAGTCATTTCCCTGAATCTCTATTAAGGCATGCATTGCACTTCCTTATTTCTGTGTTCCACTTTTTACTCCTCCACCCCCTTCTGTGGTAATTACCCAGCACAAGGATAACCTAGAAAGATGTGCAAACACACACACAAAGGATAACCTAGAAAATGTAAAACACACACACACACCTTTCCTCTAGCACAGCTAATAATGGAGCAATGATAAAGGTAGTGCATGGTAACACTAGCCAATTGTGTATAAATGATGGCAGTGTACCCTAGATGTACACATAACACCGAACAGTCAGTGTACCCTAGATGTACACATAACACCGAGCAGCCAGTGTACCCTACATGAACACATATACACCTAACAGCCAATGTACACTAGATATACACATATTCATCGAGCAGCCAGTGTACCCTAGATGTACACATATACACCGAGCATCCAGTGTACCCTAGATGTACACATATACACCGAGCAGCCAATGTACCCTGGATGTACACATATAGCAGGTGGATCCTAACACCAGCACGACTGCACACTCCAATTCCATAACACGTACAAGATACAACTGAACCAGATATCCGCGGCTGCAAAAGAGACGATCTCTGCAGCTGCTGTGTGGGTGGTATATTTGTTTATATCACAGTTCAACTAGGAGAAAATAATATTTTCTATGTAGAGGTGTAGCACTCGCGAAATAGCCCTGATCACACCTTGACACCACACCATGATTCCTGAATGGCAGATTTCTTTTTCCATGTGGTGTGTGTGCTAGCAAACCTTTGTCACATCACAGCCAACAATACTGACTTGTCCAACCTCCGCCAGCTGAGCCCTGTAGTAAGTAGTGGACAGCGACAAGTGCTGAACACGGCCAATGTCAGGCTATGAACTGCGCAGGATCCATCGCTAAAAAAAAAAAAAAAAAAAAAAAAAAAAAAAAAAAGAGGAACAGTTGACCTAATAAAGAATGGGTTAAGGGCGACCAACCTTGACATGTTTTCCCTCTGAGGTCTCTGCGCTTTCTCCAGCCCAAGTTTGGTGAATATCCCAACCAGAACCATGACGGCTACAACTCCACAAATGATGTAGACGATCAAATTGGTTTTATCCCTGGTCGGGTCGTGCAGGGGATCGTCGATCTTTGGCGGGGTCTTCCCCGGCTGCAGCCAAATAGGTCTGTCGTAGTTGGTGCAGATGCTCTGATCCAGTTTGGCCTCATTGAACTTACAACAGTACCTAAAGCCACAAGTACCACAGCAGTAGAGGAAATCTCCGGAGCTGCAGTTAAATGGAGGGTCCCATTGCCCCATGACATCGAAATAGCCCCTGCAACCCTCAGCTATCTGGGGGGGTTCCGATGACTCCAGATCTCCAGGGTTGGACAGGTTGACGTCGGAAACCACTTCGGTGTTCCCAAAGTGAGGTCCACCTTTCACCTGGGCACAACACAGGAAAGTCAAAATATCCGCTAGCAAGTAGTAGATGATTACACTAATCCCTTTCATGATAAGTAGCTTTTTTCCTCTGTACTGATATGGAAGATCCAAAGTGGAACAATACAACCATGAAGAGCAGGAGGCAGGAAGGCTCAGCCCATCAGTCCAGGTCCACCATCTACTAGATGTGATCACTGCAGTCACCACCAATGAGGTGTGATGATTCTTCTTCTCCTTGTAGTAATCTCCACCAGCAGCACTAACTCATCTGCACTTGTGGAATCGAGAAGAGCAAAGGGGATTCTGGACTATTGGAGTAGTGCAGAGAGAGAGAGAGAGAGAGAGAGAGAGAGAGGGAGAGGGAGAGAAGGAGAGAGGGGGGATAGGGAGAGAAGAGAGGAGGAGAAAGGAAGGGGGAGGAATACATATAGGAGGAGTTGAGACTGAGGGAGGGATGACATGGTCATGAGCAAAGAGGGAGCATTTCCAAAAGATGACAAGGGATGTGCTTTAAACGTGAGCAGCACAATATCCCCTTATTTCACTCCTCTTCAGCACGCACAGGCAGCAATGGCATACGAGATGAGAAGAAAGTTTTGGGGTTTTTTTCCGGCAGAGTTATAGTACTGCCCTATACTAAACTGCCCTAGATATCCACTTGTTTTACAAATGTCACGTTCCTGTTCTATACCGTCTGCACCTTATCCTTTCAGCTGGACTGACAACAGATCGCTGGCTGGAGATTAGCACTTCAAACTCCAACCCAATCCATCCATCCATCTAGTGATTTAGCATTTAGCATGCCATTCTGTAACCACTGTAATCCAAACGATCATATTCACATATGAATATCTATTATTAAAGGGGCATTGTAGCCACAAACAAAAATGTAATGGTGACTACATTTGTTGTTTTTTTGTTTTTGTTTTTTATGTTTTTGGCTTTTTTTTCTTTATGTTCACCTGCTGTTTCTCCTTGTAAAGCTGGGCACACACTATTATTAGACCCCTTTCACACTGAGGCCACCCGTGCGTTAGCACTAAAGCACCGCTCATTTTAGCGGCGCTTTATCGCTGTTTAAGCGGCGCTTTTCGACCGCAAGCTGGGCGCTTTAAACCCCTGCTAGCGGGCAAAGAAGGGGTTAAAAATGCCCATGTTGCGGCGCTTCCGAAGCGCTGCCATTTCATTTCCATGGGCAGGGGTGTTTTGGGAGCGCCGTGTACAGCCTCAAAAATGCTGCTTGCAGGACTTTTTCTAAGGTCCCACAAGCGCACCACCCCAGTGTGAAAGCACTCAGGCTTTCACATTCTGGCAGCATGGGAGGCAGTTTTCAGGCACTGTTTCTAGCGCTAAAACGCCTGAAAACTGCCTCAGTGTGAAAGGGGACTTAAAGGCTGAATAAAAAAAAAACAAAAAAAAACTGTTCTTTCATCCACATAAGTGAGGTGGATGCAGGAATCCCTCCCTGCTGTCTGTGCTATTATGTTCTGATAGCGGGGACACTGATCAGTGCCTGCAGTCATTGGCTGAAGACTGCTGATCTAAGAAGGTTTTCCAGCAGGACCATTGAACAGAAACCAATCTAATGATCAGCTTTTGTTACACAGGGAGAAACAGACATCGATTGTAATTCTGACAGTTCCTGCTGAACTGGCCAAATTTCAATCCAACTGTATACAGTAGTTACATAGTTGGTAAAGTTGAAAAAAAGACACAAGTCCATCAAGTCCAACCTGTGTGTGTGCGCTTTTATGTCAATATTACATTGTATATCCCTGTATGTTGTAGTCGTTTAGGTACCTATTGAGTTTTATGTAATTATCTATGCTCCCTGCTGAAACCACTGCTTGTGGAATCGCTTTTCCACTAATTTTAGTGAATGGCTGCAAGTCTTTTTAAATGCCCTTTCGCAGAAACGTTTTATCCCTATTGTGGGGTCACTAGTACGGTATTTGTACATTGAAATCATATCCCCTCTCAAGCGTCTCTTCTCCAGAGAGAATAAGTACAGTGCTAATAATCTTTCCTCATATCTCAGATCCTCCAGTCCCTTTATTACCATTGTTGCCCTTCTCTGTACTCTCTCCATTTCCAGTACATCCTTCCTGAGGACTGGTGCCCAGAACTGGACAGCATACTCCAGGTGCGGTCAGACCAGAGTCTTGTAGAGTGGGAGAATTATCGTTTTATCTCTGGAGTTAAGTCCGTTTTAATGCATGCTAATATTCTATTGGCTTTGCTTGCAGCAGCTTGGCATTGCATGCCGTTGCTGAGCCTGTCATCTACTAGGACCCCCAGGTCCTTTTCCATCCTAGATTCCCCCAGAGGTTCTCCCCCTAGTGAGTAGATTGCATTCATGTTTTTGCCACCTAAATGCATTATTTTACATTTTTCTACATTAAACCTCATTTGCCATGTAGTTGCCCAGCCCATTAATTTGTTTAAATCTTTTTGCAAGATTTCCACATCCTGCGGAGAAGTTATTGCCCTGCTTAGCTTAGTATCATTCGCAAATACTGAGATTGAGCTGTTTATCCCATCCTCCAGGTAATTTATGAATAAATTAAATAGGATTGGTCCCAGGACAGAACCCTGAGGGACCCCATTTTCCACATTGAACCATTCCGAGTACTCCCCATTTATCACCACCCTCTGAACTCGTCTTTGTAGCCAGTTTTCAATCCAGGTACTCACCCTTTGGTCCATGCCGACAGACCTTAGCTTGTAAACGTTTGTAGGGAACTGTATCAAATACCTTTGCAAAATCCAGATACACTACATATACGGGCCTTCCTTCATCTAGATGGCAGCTCACCTCCTCATACAAGGTTATTAGATTTGTTTGTCAAGAAAGATTTTTCATGAATCCATGCTGATTACTAACGATACCGTTTTCATTACTAAAATCTTGTCTATAGTCCCTTATCATCCCTTCCAGGAGCTTGCATACTTTTGATGTTAGAGATGGCAAATGTAATAGTGAATCCGCTCAATGGAAATGAATGAATAGATATAAGTGAATAGAAATAAAGTAACTAGATAATGTGTTGGACTGCTGCCTCCACAAAAACAATCCCAACCGAAGTGGAGAAAACTAAAGGTAAATAAGGAGTTAATGTGTGGGTGTGGCGCTGTCCTCATTAACGTGTACCATATATTTAAAAATATATAATGAAATAAAATGAAATTCAATCTTCTTAATGTGATAGATCACCTAAAACCAGTTATACTGTACACATCAACTCTTACCATATGAAAAGTGATCCACTCATTGTGGTGAGGAAAAGGAGGAGGGGGGGGGTGTAAACTGGAGAGTGGTATAATACAATTAGTAACTAAATAAGGTGCATATATTAAAGTGACTTGTGCTCCATGTAACAATATGATATCAGGTACATATAATTGGCTTATTAAAGTAAAACGTGACTTGTGCTCAGTGCAACCTTGGTGATTTTAAACAGTCCTTATAGATTTCTTGACGTATAGAATAAGCAGGTAAAACCAAAACGCATCTGCTACTTGTATTTCTGTGATGCCCGGGTGTTTGTGTCTCGTGCTGTGATCATGCAGACACTCACCAACTTTTTTAACCCCTGCAGGGGTGACACGCAGTCACAGTGTATGCCACTGTGCGGCAGTCCTTAGCGCTTTCAGGTTCAGGATGGCATTTAAACATAGAAGAGAAAGGGCAAGGCGTCAGATTAGGCCACGCCCTAAGCGTTTCATCAGAGGACGTCTAGGGGAGCGTGACCCTTGCTACATCTCCCCTCCTTTTATATTGTGCGGTGTTTATTGTGCGCTTGCACTCAGAGAGCTTCGGCGGCCATTTTGTCTAGGTTTTTGCAGACCGAAGTCCGTTCGCGGCCATTTTTCCTGTGTTTTTTGCGGACCGAAACCCATATATCCGTCGTGAGATCGTGGAAACAGACTGTAAGGTGACTCCACATGAACAAGTGTGGTGCCTGCATTTGTGTCACCATACTCTGAGTGTTAGATGGAAAAAAATGTGTTATTTATTAGAAGCAAACGCTGCTATATCACCGCACATTATAACCGGATACTTTTATTCAACGGTGTACACAACAATATGCATAAATTGACAATTTCAAAAAATATACAATAAAATCCCACATAAAATCTATAAATAGTTAATACAATTTATAAGTAAAATTTATGGGTAAAGCCGAAGAAAGGAAGGTAACTAAAAATATATAAAGAAATATACGTAAAAAATATATGTAAAAAATAATAAAAATAAAATTAAGGAAAAAATAACAATTAAATTAAAATTAAAAATAATAAAATTAAAAATAAAAGGCCTTATTCAGGGAATAGATTGGTGGTAAATTATTTTAAGATACTTCAGAGATACTCCCTAAAGAGACGAGGTAGACTGTGTTTTGTGTTTTTATACATGTTTGTGCAATGGGGAACAGTACATTTAAACTTTCAGTTAAAAAAGTACCCAGATTAGGCCTACCCAGGTAAGGGGACCCGATTGGGATCAGTTTGAGAGAGAGTGGAGAGTGGATAATAATCCCAGCCTCTAGGGGTTTATTTTAATAATGAGTATAAAAAGTCTTTTTTTATTTTTTATTTTTTTTTTATTTTATTTTGTACATGAGAAAGGGGAGAATATATATCCCAGCATTAAAAATAATGGTTCTAAGAGCGGATATTATTCTAAAGGTAAACAATGTTTTTATCTAAGATTATTAATAATGTAACTGTATTCTAGTAGTTGGTGAGAAAACAGTCGAGGTCGACATCTATGTTCATTCCTGTTGGTTGAAGTGTGTCCAGCTGGAAAATCCATCTCGTTTCATTTTGCGAGACTTTAACTTTTTTATTATCACCCCTCCAGTGTCCTTTAATTTTATCAATAGCATAGAAAATCATGCCCGTGGGATCTCTGTTGTGGTGATCTCTAAAGTGCCTGGATACACTGTGTTTCCTCAAACCGTTTCTTATATTGGTGATATGCTCTCTGATTCTTATGTGTAGCTGTCTGGTTGTGCATCCCACGTATTGTTTGCGGCACGGACACTCTAGTACGTAAGTAACATGCATATTATTGCACGTTATAACTTCCCTGATGGTATATTCGTTTCCATTGGATGTCGACCTGAACTTGGTTATCCTTTTGTTTGTCTTTTTACTCACTCTGCATGGCAAGCATTTGCCACATTTGTAAAATCCTTTTAGATTGTTGCCTATTTTAATTTGTTTTGGAGGGTCAAGAGCATTATGCACTAGTTTGTTCCTAAGGGTTGAGGCCTTCCTATAAATAAAAATGGTTTTTTTTGGTAATACCGAATTTAGAACTTTGTCTGATTGCAGGATAGGCCAGTACTTCTTAATGATGGATTCCATAGTCTTGTATTGCCTATTGTATCCTGTTAGAAAGGCGAAGCCCAGATTATTATTTCTCTCTCCTTTGTGAGGGTTCTGTATTCCTTCTATTAGCCTATTTCTATCCATATTTTTCACTTTTTCTTTCAATAATATTAGGTCCCTCCTTTTGTATCCCTTATCCACAAACCGATTGATTAGAACATCCGCTTGTTCTTCAAAGTCGTTTGGCAGCAAGAAACACATGAGAATAGAACACAACAATACGATAATGTGCCATTTACACCAAGAACACCTAGATATAGAAATAGATATTCACCCTTAAGGTATGAACAGGAATACACCACTCACACAGAACCGCAATATGGGAGGGGTTTTTTTCCCAGGGAATACAGAGGAAGACCTCCAGCACTCAGGAGAAGGCCGTTACCGTACAGGGGAGACAGAGGCCCCCCAGGGAATACAAAGTGGATGGAGACCTTTCAGATTTCCAGACAGAAATCGAAACAACAGGTACCCCCGGCAAGGGTGGAACCATAGGCGTGCGCACAGGGTGTGCCGGGGCCCAGGCACACCCTAATCCCCCCATGCGCATTAGTGTTATCGTTCTGTGTAGCAACAGGAACATGGGAAAGATCTCCCTCTTACCGGCTCTGCCATAGGAGAAGTGTTTATCCTTTTCTTTTTCACCGTGCCAGCAGGGAGATCAATGTGCCGGAGTCATATATATGTAGATACATACACATGCATGTGTGTTTGAGCTTAAGGGTGCACACCCTAATGCATTAGGCTGTGCACACCTATGGGTGGAACCCAAGATTTACCAGAGATACAGATATGAGAACGAGGAACAGAGCACAAGAAGGAACCCAATGGGAAGAAAGAACGGATCAGGGATACAGAACACAGAGATGGGGAAGAGGAAACGGGCAAGAAGAAAGAGCGGAGGGACAAAGAAAAAGAAGAAGAGAGTATTAGGTGGGGGTATCTTCAACTTAAGCAGGCCACCTTCAATAATGAAGAAATGAAGGTACTTGATCTGGGGCTTAAATATGCACCCAAAAAAAACTTGGACCCCTTCAAAGCATATATAGACTTACAGAAATTCATCAGGAAGTTAAATATTAGAAAAATTTTCACAATGAAAGGGGAAAATAAAGCACATACTGAAAAAAAAGGCTCAGTTTACAAACACTCGCAATTGAAGAATAACTCCACATTCAATCCAAACACTCAACAAAATGAGAGCCTTATAACATTTAAGAAAATGGTGGAACAAGATATAAGAAAACGCAAACCCAAAAAAGTAAAATCGAACATTTGGAAGACCATTAAAGAAATAGAGAAGAAAAAGAATATTGTCATCCGTCCGGCGGATAAAGGCGGTGGCCTAGTTATACTAAATAAGAAGGATTACGAGCTGGAAATGGAGAAACTACTAAAAATTCCAAATACGTATAAGAAACTAAGGGGCAGTCCGAAAGCAGAATATGGAAAGAGGTTGAAGGCCTATATACAAAAGGGGGAGAAAAACTAATCTTAAACAAAAAAGAGGCAAGATATTTAGTCCCTGAAGTGGGTAAGACCCCTGTTATCTATTACGTCCCTAAAATCCACAAAAAACAATCAAACCCCCCCAGGAAGACCCATAATAAGCGGCATTGATGGCTGGGGGCGTACCTAGATGGTTATTTACAACCACTGGTGACCAAAGGGAAATCCTATCTGAAAGATAGCAAGCAATTGATTACCGAGTTGAGGAATTTTAACATAAGCGAAGAAGATATACTTGTGACTATCGACATTAACTCCCTATACACCAATATCATACAATCAGATGGCCTTAGTGGGGCAGAATGGGCACTACATCTACAAACAGACCTAAGAGAAGAACAAATAAAATACCTATTAGAAGGATTAGAACTAGCCATGAGCCACAACTATTTTTGGCATAAAGGGGATTTCTACACCCAAGTAAAAGGTGTAGCTATGGGGGTTAAATATGCCCCCAGTGTAGTTAACCTGCTCCTTAATAAATGGGAAGAAGAACAAATCTATAGTACCAGTAGGCCAAACATGAAATTATATCAACGATGTATAGATGACATTGTCATAGTGTGGGGCGGCACTGAAGAGGAGTTACAAGTATTCTTCGACGAAATAAACCACAACATCTATGGATTGACCTTCTCCGGTAACTGGAGTAAACAAAATATAAATTATCTCGATCTCCAGATATATAAGGAAAACGTAAATCTTAATAGCAAAACGTTCTTCAAGAACACAGATAGGAACGGCTACATCCCAGCCAGTAGCTGCCACCATCCAAAGTGGACTGGGAACATCCCAAAGGGGCAACTCATGCGAATACGCAGGAATTGCAATAATAAAAACGACTTTGAAGAACAAGCGGATGTTCTAATCAATCGGTTTGTGGATAAGGGATACAAAAGGAGGGACCTAATATTATTGAAAGAAAAAGTGAAAAATATGGATAGAAATAGGCTAATAGAAGGAATACAGAACCCTCACAAACGAGAGAGAAATAATAATCTGGGCTTCGCCTTTCTAACAGGATACAATAGGCAATACAAGACTATGGAATCCATCATTAAGAAGTACTGGCCTATCCTGCAATTAGACAAAGTTCTAAATTCGGTATTACCAAAAAAACTCATTTTTATTTATAGGAAGGCCTCAACCCTTAGGAACAAACTAGTGCATAATGCTCTTGACCCTCCAAAACAAATTAAAATAGGCAACAATCTAAAGGGATTTTACAAATGTGGTAAATGCTTGCCATGCAGAGTGTGTAAAAAGACAAACAAAAGGATAACCAAGTTCAGGTCGACATCCAATGGAAACGAATATACCATCAGGGAAATTATAACGTGCAATAATACGCATGTTACTTATGTACTAGAATGTCCGTGCCACAAACAATATGTGGGACGCACAACCAGACAGCTACACATAAGAATCAGAGAGCATATCACCAATATAAGAAACGGTTTTAAGAAACACAGTGTATCCAGACACTTTAGAGATCACCACAACAGAGATCCGACAGGCATGATTTTCTATGCTATTGATAAAATTAAAGGACACTGGAGGGGTGATAATAAAAAAGTTAAAGTCTCGCAAAATGAAACGAGATGGATTTTCCAGCTGGACACACTTCAACCAACAGGAATGAACATAGATTCCAACCTCAACTGTTTTCTCACCAACTACTAGAATACAGTTACATTATTAACAAGAACTTAGAACCATTATTTTTAATGCTGGGATATATATTCTCCCCTTCCTCATGTACAAAATAAAATAAAATAAAAAATAAAAGATAAAAATAAAAAAAGACTTTTTATACTCATTATTAAAATAAACCCCTAGAGGCTAGGATTATTATCCACTCTCCTGCCCGACAAACTGATCCCAATCGGGTCCCCTTACCCGGGTAGGCCTAATCTGGGTACTTTTTTAACTGAAAGTTTAAATGTACTGTTCCCCATTGCACAGACATGTATAAAAACACAAAACACAGTCTACCTCGTCTCTTTAGGGAGTATCTCTGAAGTATCTTTAAAATAATTTACCACCAATCTATTCCCCGAATAAGGCCTTTTATTTTTAATTTTATTATTTTTAATTTTTAATTTTAATTTTAATTTAATTTAAATTTTTTCCTTAATTTTATTTTTATTATTTTTTACATATATTTTTTACGTATATTTCTTTATATATTTTTAGTTACCTTCCTTTCTTCGGCTTTACCCATAAATTTTACTTATAAATTGTATTAAATATATATAGATTTTATGTGGGATTTTATTGTATATTTTTTGAAATTGTCAATTTATGCATATTGTTGTGTACACTGTCGAATAAAAGTATCCGGTTATTATGTGCGGTGATATAGCAGCGTTTGCTTCTAATAAATAACACATTTTTTTCCATCTAACACTCAGAGTATGGTGACACAAATGCAGGCGCCACACTTGTTCATGTGGAGTCACCTTACAGTCTGTTTCCATGATCTCACGACGGATATATGGGCTTCGGTCCACAAAAGACACAGGCAAAATGGCCGCGAACAGACTTCGGTCTGCAAAAACCTAGACAAAATGGCCGCCGAGGCTCTCTGAGCGCAAGCGCACAATAAACACCACACAATATAAAAGGAGGGGAGATGTAGCAAGGGTCACGCTCCCGTAGACGTCATCTCCCAGAGAATACAGTTTTTGAACCTGACGGTTTCACTGATGACATTTTGTTGCCTGACACAAGCTATCAATACGTGAGTACCACTCTGTCATCTGCTGTAATTAAAAAGTTTTTATGGTATTACGCTATGGGAATTCGCTTTCTCTTCTATGTTTAAATGCCATCCTGAACCTGAAAGCGCTAAGGACTGCCGCACAGTGGCATACACTGTGACTGCGTGTCACCCCTGCAGGGTTTAAGAAAGCTGGTGAGTGTCTGCATGATCACAGCACGAGACACAAACACCCGGGCATCACAGTAATACAAGTAGCAAATGCGTTTTGGTTTTACCTGCTTATCCTATACGTCAAGAAATCTATAAGGACTGTTTAAAATCACCAAGGTTGCACTGAGCACAAGTCACATTTTACTTCAATAAGCCAATTATATGTACCTGATATCATATTGTTACATGGAGCACAAGTCACTTTAATATATGCACCTTATTTAGTTACTAATTGTATTATACCACTCTCCAGTTTACACCCCCCCTTTTCTCCCCCCCCCACCCCCACCCCCCCCACTTTTCCTCACCACAATGAGTGGATCACTTTTCATATGGTAAGAGTTGATGTGTATAACTGGTTTTAGGTGATCTATCACATTAAGAAGATTGAATTTCATTTCATTTCATTTTATTTTATTATATATTTTTAAATATTTGGTACACGTTAATGAGGACAGCGCCACACCCACACATTAACTCCTTATTTACTTTTGATGTTAGGCTAACTGGTCTGTAGTTCCCAGGGATATATCTTGGTCCTTTTTTAAAGACTGATAGCTACATTGGCTTTTCTCCAATCAGCTGGTACCATACCAGTCAGTAGACTGTTCATAAAAATTAGGAACAACGGTCTGGCAATTACTTGACTGAGTTCCTTAAGGACCCTCGGGTGCAAGCCATCTGGTCCGGTGACTTATTTATGTTAAGTTTTCCAAGTCTGTTTCTGATTTTATCCTCTGTTAACCATGTGATGTGTCATGAGGATAAACATTGCAGTTTTGGTTACTGAAACCCTGTTTCCCTCGTGAAGACTGAGGAGAAGAATACGCTCAAAACCTTCGCCATCTCACCATCCTTTGTAACCAGGATCCCTTCATCATTCTTTATGGGGCCAATATGATCTGTCCTCCCTCTTTTACTATTTATGTACTTTAAGAATTTCTTGGGATTTTTCTTACTCTCCTCTGCTATGTGCCTTTCATGTTTTATCTAACCACCCTGAGTACACCCTTACATTTCTTATTGCATTCTATGTACAGTTGGAATGCTTATGATTATCCCTCAGCCTTGCATTTTTTGAAAGGCCTTCTCCTTTGCTTTTATATAAATTTTTATGTTGGCGTTAAGCCACCCAGGGCTTTTATTAACTCTTTTAAATGTATTACAGCACCAGGGACAGTACTCAACATGAATGAAGAGTGTCCTGTGTGCTGATGACTACTGTTTTCAGTTGATATCCAAAGTCCTCTGCCTCCAGATGGTGGTGATCTTCCAGTGCATCTATAACAGCCACTCATCAATTGCTGGCTGTGTAGCCCTTTCCACCCCCATGCTCCATTCATAGAATCTCTACTATCAATTCCCACAATGAAAATCATACTGTGATTGGAAGTGGTGGACCTTTCATTTATCCACCTGTCCTCCATTCATAGAGCACTTTTTATTGTAGAACTGATAATATAGCTTCTATGAATTGTGCAGTGCCACCCTTAGACTAGCACTATTCATACTGCTCAGGGCTGGTGCAAGGATTTTTGACACCCTAGGTGAAACCTCATTTCGCCACCCCCCTTGGCTCCACCCCTGACACCCCCTTTTTCCCTGTCCATGTATACCCCACCCTTTTTAATGAAGGGCCCATCAAATCTAGCCTCACCAGCTCCCATCAAATGCAGCCTCACCAGTGCCCATCAAATGCAGCCTCACCAGCGCCCATCAAATGCAGCCTACCAGCGCTCATCAAATGCAACCTACCTGTCAGGGCTGGGCTCAGCCCTTCCTTCTCTGAGCTGGCCGCTCAGCTGTCGGCTAATTGCCAGCTCCCATCTCTTTCCACAGTTACCCAGCTGTTGTTGATTCTGCTCATAAGTCCTGCCTACTTAAAGTCGTCCACCTCACCAGCACCCATCAAATGCAACCTACCAGCGCCCATAAAATGTAGCCTCCCCAGCATCCATCAATGCAGCCTAACCAGCACCCATCAAATGCAGCCTCACCAGCATCCATCAATGCAGCTTCACCAGTGCCCATCAAATGCAGCCTCACCAACGCCCATCAATGCAGCCTCACCAGCGCCCATCAAATGCAGCCTCACCAGCACCCATCAAATGCAGCCTACCGGCGCCCATCAAATGCAACCTACCTGTCAGGGCTGGGCTCAGCCCTTCCTTCTCTGAGCTGGCCGCTCAGCTGTCGGCTAATTGCCAGCTCCCATCTCTTTCCACAGTTACCCAGCTGTTGTTGATTCTGCTCATAAGTCCTGCCTACTTAAAGTCGTCCAGGTCACTTGATCTCTGCCTTTGCCTTTGTCAACATCACAGAGACTTTCTCCTGCGTTCCTGTTGAAGACTTGCTCCTTCTGGCTCCTGATCCTGCTTGCTGTACTACTACATTTATCTCTGGCTCTCTGACATTTGCTTGGCTGACTACCCGATCTGGTTACTGAACTCTGACTTGTTTAGACTATGCTTACTCTGGTTACCTTATTATTATTATTAAACAAGTGTGATTTAACTATACTTCTGTCTCGGTCTGATTCATGGTTCCTGATAGTAGGTGAAGGCCATGAATTCAGAAGATACAGACAATTCAGTTGTTGGTAATTTTTTTTTCAAGATCGGATGAGTAAGATCACCGCATGGATCAGTTTGCCATAGCATTACAAATGCTCACATGGCTCACCTGGAAACTCCCACTGTGGCTGCTCCGGTACAACCTGAGTTGAAGGCCGTCCCTGCTGCTGCGCCAGTCTCTGTGCAGGCACTCGCCTCGAGTCTTAACTCTATAAGAGGTATGTCTGGTTCTCCTCTGCTTCCCCAGTGATCTGGGGGCGATCCAGTTCAACGCAGAGGGTTTCTCAACCAGGTTGAGATTTACTTTAGGATGCTGCCCCAGGCGTTTCCCACGGACAGAAGCAAAGTAGTTTTTGTGATATCTTTGCTTTCTGAGAGAGCCTTGGCCTGGGCAAACCCTCTATAGGAGACGCAAAAACCTGTTGTCTTGAGTTACCCTGACTTTGTGGCCTTCTTTAAAAGGGTATTTGACGTTCCCACATGCTCCGCTTCTGCTGTCAAGTGCCTCATGTTCATCAAACAGAGTACAAGAACTGTTGCAGACTACGCCATTGAATTCCGTACTCTGGCAGCAGAGGTTGTTTGGAACAATGAGGCCCTCGTGGCTGCTTTTTCTCATGGTCTCTCGGATTCCATCAAGGATGAGATAGCAGCCCGAGATATACCCACTGAGCTGGAGAGGTTGATCACATTTGCCATCCTCATTGATTTTAGAGTCAGAGAAAGACTCTCTTTTAAGGAGCGCTTGCGGAAGCCTCCTGTACGTTTGCCTCCAAGCTTTGCAGTCCCACCCGTGCCTCCCTCACCTCCCATGCCTCCTGCTACCGAGTCGGTCAGTGAAGATGAACCCATGCACTTGGGCTTCACGCGTCTCTTTGCGGATGAGAGAGCCTTTAGGAGGAGGGAGAGATTGTGCCTTTATTGTGGCCAGGCAGGTCACTTTTTAAAGTCTTGTCCTTCCCGTCCAGGGAACGCCCGAACCTTGAGGTCCTGTCGTGGACAAACCTTAGGTGGCGTTGTTTTGTCCCCAGTTATCCAAAAGGATAGGCCCCTGGTTTCGGTCACCCTTTCTTGGGCTGAGTCATCCATCGAGATACAGGCTCTAATCGACTCTGGGGCTGCAGGCCTGTTCATTGATGCTGCCTTTGTATCGCAGCACTCGATTCCGCTGAAGCTGCGTGACACTCCACTTGCCATTGAGGCTCTTGACGGGAGACCTCTACAGCCTGCCCATGTGACTCATGAGACGGTTCCATTGTCCATGGCCATAGGGGCTCTTCACCATGAGATAATCCAATTACAAGTTATTTCCTCACCTAGGTTTCCGCTGGTTATTGGTTATCCTTGGTTACAGAGGCACAACCCCTCTTTTGATTGGCTCCATGCTGAGGTTCTCTCCTGGTTACCACAATGCAGTGAGGCATGCTTCCAGAAGATAGCCAAGGTCCTGTGCACCTCTTCACTCTCCTCCCTAACGGAGGAGTACCGCGATTTTAGCGATGTCTTTGACAAAGGTCAAGCCAGTAGTTTGCCTCCACACTGGTCTTATGATTGCGCAATTGACCTTCAAACTGGCGCCATACCCCCTCGTGGCCGGGTTTACCCTTTGTCGGTCTAGGAGGATAAGGCCATGGAGGAGTATGTTGCAGACGCACTTTCTCGAGGTTTCATCCTCAAATCCTCGTCTCCTGCTGGTGCTGGTTTCTTCTTTGTGAAGAAGAAGAGTGGTGAACTGAGACCTTGTAGTGATTAAAGGGGTCTCAATCATTTCATGATTAAGAATGCCTACCCGATTCCGTTGATTACAGAGTTATTTGACCACCTCAAGGGAGCAATGGTTTTCACGAAGCTTGATTTGAGAGGGGCATACAATCTTGTGCGGATTAAGGAGGGCGATGAGTGGAAAACTGCTTTTAATACCAGAACAGGCCATTATGAGTACCTCGTAATGCCTTTTGGCCTTTGTAACGTCCCGGCAGTTTTCCAGGAATTTATTAACAATGTCCTCCGAGATTTGTTGCAGTTATGTGTGGTGGTTTATCTCTCGATGATATCCTCATATTTTCCAAGTCCCTGGAGAGCCACCACACAGATGTCTGTCGTGTGCTTCAGAAACTAAGAGAAAACAATCTCTATTGTAAACTGGAGAAGTGCGAGTTCCATCGTGAACAGGTTAAATTCCTGGACTATGTCATTTCCACTGCTGGTTTTTTGATGGACCCAGAGAAACTTTCAGCAGTCCTACAGTGGCCCTGACCCGTGGGTTTATGTCCTCTGCAGCATTTCCTGGGCTTTGCCAACTATTATCGGAAGTTTATTCATAACCTCTCATCTCTGGTCAAGCCCCTGACTGATATGACCAGAAAGGATGGTAACCCACAGAGTTGGTCTCCGAAGTCCATTAAGGCCTTTGAGAGTCTCAAGGCTGCCTTTGTTCCTGGTCCTGTGTTGTAACATCCTGATCCTACGTTGCCTTTTATCCTTGAAGTTGATGCTTCTGAGACTGGAGTTGGCGCCCTTCTGTCTCAACGCCCTAACCCTGAGAGTGCTATGCATCCGTGTGGCTACTTTTTGTCACCCGCAATTGTCACCTGCAGAGTGCAATTATGAGATTGGTGACAGAGGGCTGTTGGCAATCATTTTAGCCCAGAAAGAATGGAGACATCTCCTTGAAGGTACCACTGTGCCGGTTCTCATTCTTACTGACCATAAGAATCTCACATTCTTGACTGAGGCTAAGCGCCTCTCTCCCAGAAGGGTGCTATGGGCTCTTTTCTTGTCGAGTTTTAATTACATTGTGTCATTCTTACCTGGTACTAAGAATGTAAGGGCTGACGCCTTGTCACGACAATTTTCCTCCACTTCCAAGTTGGAGTCAGTTCCGGTTCCTGTGATTCCTCCTGATTGTATTCTGGCTACGGTTCGCACCAGTCTTACTTCTCCTTTGGGTGACAAAATTCTTGCTGCTCAGGTCCATGCTGCTCCTGAGAAACCTTGTGACCGCTGCTTTGTCCCAGAGAGTCTCCGTACTACTGTGCTCCAGACTTACCATTCTCCCAAGGCAGCTGGCCACCCTGGGAAGAATCAACTCATTTGGGCCATTTCCCAACAATTCTGGTGGCCTAATCTACGGGCTGATGTAACTGCCTTCGTAGCTGCCTGTTCCGTGTGTGCTCAGAGTATGACAACTTCCAGTGGGCCTCCTACAACCCATACCCAATGGAGAGAGGCCCTGGACCCACCTGTCTATGGATTTCATTGTGGAGTTACCCAACTCCCAAGGCAACACTGTTATCCTTATGGTGGTTGACCGGTTCTCAAAGATGTGTCATTGTATTCAACTTAAAAAGTTGCCCACTTCTAAGGAATTGGCTTCCATTCTTGCTCGGGAGATCTTTCGCTTACATGGGCTACCCAAGGTGATAGTCTCGGACAGAGGTAGTCAGTTTGTATCCCCGTACTGGCGAGCGTTTTGTGCACAGTTGGGAATTCAGCTTGCTTTCTCCTCTGCGTATCACACGCAGTCTAATGGGGCTGCAGAACGAGCCAATCAGTCCTTGGAGCAATTCTTACATTGCTATATATCTGACCATCATAACAACTGGCCAGACTTATTATCGTGGGCAGAGTTTGCTCACAATAGTGCCTTGAATTCTGCTTCCCGATTGTCCCCGTTTATGGTGACTTATGGTTTCCGACCTTCCATGTTGCTTGACTCATTTGTTCTGCAGAGTATTCCCATGTTAGAGGAGCATCTCTGTGGTCTTTGTTCCACTTGGGCACAAGTTCAAGAGGCTTTGCAACATGCTAACGATAGGTACAGACTACATGCCGACCACAGATGCCTGCCTGCAACTTCCTACCAGGTTGGGGACAGAGTCTGGCTGTCATCTTGCAACCTCCGACTTCGTGTTCCTTCTTTGAAGTTCGCACCTCAGTTTATTGGGCTTTTCCGTATCCTTCGCAGGATTAACCCAGTGGCTTTTGCTTTAGACCTTCCTCCTGGTATGCGCATCTCAAATGTGTTTCATGTCTCCTTATTGAAACCTTTGGTCTCCAATCGCTTTACCACCTCGGTGCCACATCCTCACCCTATACAGGTTGAGAACCATGAGGAGAAATACAATCCATTGTTGACACTCGTAGTTTCCGTGGGCGCATACAGTACCTGGTGCATTGGAAGGGGTACGGTCCGGAGGAACACTCTTGGGTCTCATCCTCGGATGTACATGCCCCTGTCCTCCTCCTTGATTTCCATAGACGTTTTCCCCTCAAGCCCGGTGGTCCTCTGAAGGGGAGGGGTCTTTGAGGAGGGGGTACTGTCAGGGCTGGGCTCAGCCCTTCCTTCTCTGAGCTGGCCACTCAGCTGTCAGCTAATTGCCAGCTCCCATCTCTTTCCACAGTTACCCAGCTGTTGTTGATTCTGCTCGTCAGTCCTGCCTACTTAAAGTCGTCCAGCTCACTTGATCTCTGCCTTCGCCTTTGTCAACATCACAGAGACTTTCTCCTGCGTTCCTGTTGAAGACTTGCTCGGCTGACGTTCCTTCTGGCTCCTGATCCTGCTTGCTGTACTACTACGTTTATCTCTGGCTCTCTGACATTTGCTTGGCTGACTACCCGATCCAGTCACTGAACTCTGGCTTGTTTAGACTACGCTTACTTTGTTTACCTTATTATTGTTATTATTAAACAAGTGTGATTTAACTATACTTCTGTCTCGGTCTGATTCATGGTTCCTGATACTACCAGCGCCCATTAATGCAGCCTCGCCAGTGCCCATCAAATGCAGCCTATCAGCGCCCCTCAAAGCAGCCTACCAGTGCCCATCAATGAATGTTTGCTTACTTCCATTCATTCGGGTGTCGAGACACAGACACAGTCCTCCACTGCCGCTGCGCCTCTGACACTGTGTGTGAATGGAGCAGCAGTTGCCTGCTCATGCTGAAACTTAGTTTCAGCATGGAACACCAGTGGCTGGGTGCCTTAGGCCTTAGGAACACCAGTGGCTGGGCGCCTTAGGCAGCAGAGCACCCTAGGAGGCTGCCTAGTTTGCCTAGTGGTAGCACCGGCCCTGATACTGCTTTAAAATGATTGTAAAGTCTCTTTTTTTCTAAAATAGTAAATTTGTCATTTCTACTTGCTCTGCGCATGGGTTTTGCACAGGGCAGCCCAGATCCTCCTCTTCTCGGGTCCCTGGCTGGAGCTCCTAGCCCCTCCCTCCTGTCGAGTGCCCCCACAGCAAGCAGCTTGCTGTGGGGGCACCCGAGCCAAGCTACAGCTCCCTGTGTCCATTCAGACATGGAGCTGTGGTTCGGCTCCGCCCCCTCTCTCCTGATTGGCTAACTGAGTTTGATTGACAGCAGTGGGTTCCAATGTTGTTGTGTCTCAGTCAACAAGGAGGGATAGTCCCGGATGGCTGATTCATCAGTGGCTAGAGATGGGGCTCAGGTAAATGCATAGATGAAAAACCTTCTGACTTTACAATTACTTTAAGGATTACTCTTTTTTTTGCCTTTTGTTTATCACTGAACCCTTGCAGTGCTGGGGCTGCTCCACTACAAGACAGGATCTTTACTGTACCCAGAATTGGGCTTTAACTGGAGGTCAGCAATGTCCTCAGGAACTACTAACAGCTTGACAATTGGTGAGGAGGTGGAAGGTCTGGAAGAGGCTGATGGTACAGGGTAATTATTTAAACCAGTACTTTCCTGTGTAGATTACGTACAAAAATATTAACCACTTGCCTACAGGGCACTTACACCCCCTTACTGCCCAAGCCATTTTTCAGCTTTCAGCGCTGTCGCACTTTGAATGACAAATGCGTGGTCATGCTACACTGTACCCAAACACATTTTTTTATCATTTTCTTCACACAAATAGAGCTTTCTTTTGGTGGTATTTAATCACTGCTGTTTTTTTTTTTTATTTTTTATCAAAAAAAAAGACCAAAAATTTTGACAAAAAATGTTTTTTTACTTAGTTTCTGTCAGTAAATTTTGTAATTAAGTCATTTTTCTCTTTCACTGATGTGCGCTGATGAGGCGGCACTGATGGGCACTGATAGGCTGAACTGGTGGGCTTTGATGAGGTGGCACTTATGGGCACTGATGAAACAGCACTTATGGGCACTGATTAGGTGGCACCGATGAGGCACTAATGTGCCGCACTTATGGGCACTGATATCAGGCACTGATATGTGGCACTGATGAGCACTGATAGGCGGCACTGATGGGCACTAATAGGCAGGAATGGTGGGCACTGATAGGCGGCATTGCTTGGCACTGATAGATGGCATGGATAGGCGGTACTGATGGGCACTGATGGGCATTGATGGTTGGCACTGATGGGCGACACTGATGGGCATTGATAGACAGGAGTGATGGGCTTTGATGGGCAGTCTGATAGGTGGCACTGATAGCCAGCACTGACTGGCATCGCTAATGGGCACTGATTGGTGGCACTTGTGGGCAGTGGTGGGCACTGATTGCTGCCACTGGTGGGCACTGATTGCTGTCACTGGTGGACAATGATGGGCACTGATTGGTGACACTGTTGGCACTATATTGTAATTTGACAGTGGGCAGGCGGCAACTAGTTAAAGGGGTTGTAAAGGTAAAAATTTTTTCACCTTAATGCATTCTATGCATTAAGGTGAAAAAACTTCTGACAGAACCGCCGCCCCCAGGCCCCCCGTTTTACTTACCTGACGCCTCGAAAGTCAGCTTCGCGTTCCCGACATCTGTTCCTCCGCTCACCCTGGCCGCTGATTGGCTGCAGTGGATGGATTGAAAGCAGCGCAGCCATTGGCTCGCGCTGCTGTCAATCACATCCGATGACGCGGCGCGCCGGGGGGCGGGGCCGAGTGATACAGCGAGCGGCTATAGCCGCCGGCTGTATCACGGGAGCGCGCCCGCAAGCACTCACCACCGTGCGAGGGAGCTCGCATTAAGGTGGTGAATGCTTGCGGGGAGGAGCTGAAACAGCCGCCGAGGGACCCCAGAAGACGAGGTTCGGGGCCACTCTGTGCAGAACGAGCTGCACAGTGAAGGTAAGTATAACATGTTTGTTATTTTAAAAAAAAAAAAAAAACACCTTTACAAACGCTTTAAGGACACAAATGTTTAGTTTATAAATTGTATTCCTCCTACACAAACTCAAATGTGCTCTCATGTCCATTAGTGATCTGTATTCGTATGCCCTGTACACACGGACATTTTTCGGACATTCCTACAACAAAATCCATCGGATTTTTTCCGACGGATGTTGGCTCAAACTCGTCTTGCATACACACGGTCACACAAAGTTCTCAGAATTTCCGAACGTCAAGGATGCGGTGACGTACACCACGTACGACGAGACTATAAAAGGGCAGTTCAATACAAAGCGCGCCACCCTTTGGGCTCCTTTTGCTAATCTCGTGTTAGTAAAAGTTTGGTGAGAGACGATTCGCGCTTTTCAGCCTCATGGTTTTCAGATCGTATTTCTGGTGTTCAGTTTGTGCTTGTGGGTTTGTATCTTCTTCAGTGCGTGCAGTGAGTTCCCATTGATTTATCATTGTGTTCTTCTCCGTTCTTTACTGATTTTCAGGTTGCTCTTCACAAGCCTTGCTGTTCTTCAGTGCGTTCTGTTACTTCGTCCTGACCAGCCGACCGTTTTCTAGCCATGTTGCATGTACGTACTCATTGTAGAGTTCGTGCTGTGCGGGGGCTTGGTGTTGGGGTTCTTACTTTGACACAAGCCCAGTCCATGAACAGGGTGAGGAGATGTTCATGGACGAAGAATTGGTTGCTCCGGCGTGACCAATTCTGTCACATGCTTTTGCTCCGTGAGATCTGTGAGAATAATCCTGACGAACTTTCTCAGGATGGCGGACCCCGTATTTCACTGTTTGTTGGCTTTGCTGACCCCTTATATCAGCAGCCAGGATACCTGCATGCGGCCGAGTCTTTTCTCTCCTATGTGAAAAAAATAGGTATACTTAGCACAGATATTTGAGGCCAGAAATAGGAATATGAAACATTGCTTGGAAGTGGGGTACAATTGTCTCTTTTGGCAGAGTTCCAAGATGAATAAATATTTTTTTCCTTTGTCAAGCTTCACAGATGGAGACACCACTATAGTATACACTGGAGCACCTGTGTGGGACCCCCTAATAAAAAGTTTGTTGTGGTGTCCCACACTAGTGCTCCTGCGTCCATATGTGTAAACAGCTGCTGAGTGTCCTCTCCTTACACAGAATCTAGTTTGCATTTCATTCTAGTTACAATCCCATATAGACAACCAACTTATTTTAAGAGAAGTAGGCCAGAAAAAATGTATTGAACTGCATCTGGACAAAACATGGTGTTTTAGTGGCCTAATGAACAATGTTTCCTACGAACGAATAATGTGTCCATGAGCATGAAAGTTGCCATTTTAAACTGTACAACAGTAAAGAAAAGCACGTGGATCAGCACGAACGTAATAAAAATAAAGAATAGGAACACAGGACAACTACTTACTTTTTTGCAGCACTCTCCTGATCCTTCTATACTGATTGTGCTCCCTTAATTCGAGGTCCGACCACCGCTTCCTCGGTTGATTCTTGGATCGTGGTACCCCAAAATTCCGATGCAGACTCTTCGCAACTTTCGCCACGATCTTGGCCTTTCTGACATTTGGGTTGGGGCAAGGTCCATACTTCCCGTCATAGTCGGCCCTGTTCAATATGTCGACCATCTCCACCATCATAACAAAGGAGATATTTTAGGCCTTAAATCTTCTCCTGCGGGATCGTGACGTTTCTGGCTCCGGGCTTTCCTCCTCCTCCTCCTCGTTGCTGGAATTATCATGCACCTGTTGTGTCTCTGCCATGTGCTCTTCCCCACTGCGCCGAAAGAGAAGGGTTGGGGAATAGATTAGAATGAACATCAGGGGCAGGCAGAGTTTCACGCATGCGCAGTGTATATAAAGCGTAACACGCGTGCGTCGTATGTACGATCTGTGAACGGAGTAAGGAGTCTCGGAAGTGCCGATCGTGATAACAAAGGTACAATTTTAACTTGGGCCTATACTGCTTATAGTTTGAGGCCTATATTATGACAAGATTAAGAGATTTTAGCCTGACAATAGGGTTTGTCTTGTGTATTGCAGATAAAATGGATGGCTTCAATGACCACAACTTCCTCCCCCTGTTCATAGATAAATACAGGTAGCTTAAAAAATAAATGTAGCGCTATGTGTAAAATTATAAATATAAAGTGCAAATCTCTAAAATAAATAAATCCTACATATTAATAAATAGTCTATAAAATGAAAAAATTTAGAAATAAAACATGAAAAACTCTTCTTGTGATCAGTGTATCCACAGAATTCCACCACAGTGATTGTTCGTCCTCAAAAGGAGTGCACACCACCACAAGTAAAAATGCGCGCTCACCTTCCAGATGTGTCAAAACTCATATGCGGATCTCCCCACGAGCTCTTTGCTCTCACTTCCCCTTCCCAATCACTGGTGGGTAATCCAGATGGCTCTTTTCTTAATGGTAACTCAGCTCATTAATATCCAAAGAAACGGATCATCTCCCAGCTTGGCTCAAGATTCCATGAGTTCATCACATGTAAATAATAAGTATAGAGACCATAGTGTTCTCCGTATACAAATTTATTCAAAGCCCCCAAATAGACAAGTTGCACTTACAAAATAAAAACTTTAAAATCACATAAAAACCTCCAGAGTAGCACCACCGTGTCCACATACACAGTGCCTGGCTGTACGTGACTATCAGCTCCTCCCTTCTAGACGCGTATCGGCCAATCACAGGCCTTCCTCAGTAGATGGGTGGTATATATTTGTGTGTGTGTGTATGTATGTATGTATGTATATTTTTAATTTACATGTGTCTATGTGTTTGTTATGGGAGTGGTGACCCTATATATACATAGACATATGAAGTACGCTGTTTATATTTAAAATTTGAATGGTAATTTTAAATGAATTTAGTCCCGTAACATATATTTAATTTTGTTGGTATATAATAAATATGGTATTTTTAAACATAATTATGTAATTTTGGATTGTTAGTATAGGTAGTTGTTTTGTATGTTATTATGCTTAGCTTATGATAGTTTGTAAGCGGAGATTGTCATGTAGGTCTGCGGGTGCTTAGAAAGGTTTAGATCTTACTGCAATTTAGCAATGAGAGAGACACACACTTCCTGGTCTTGGTATTTGTGTGTCCTGGAGACACAGGCAGAGGGAGGTTCTTTCTGTACCGCAGACTGAGCTGTGGCGACACCCAGAGGGTTGCATATAGCAACGATACACTACAAATTAGCTTAGAGGGATCAGCCCACCCATCTACTGAGGAAGGCCTGTGATTGGCCGATACGCATCTAGAAGGGAGAAGCTGATAGTCACGTACAGCCAGGCACTGTGTATGTGGACACGGTGGTGCTACTCTGGAGGTTTTTATGTGATTTTAAAGTTTTTATTTTATAAGTGCAACTTGTCTATTTGGAGGCTTTGAATAAATTTGTATACGGAGAACACTATGGTCTCTATACTTATTATTTACATGTCCTGAACTCATGGAATCTTGAACCAAGCTGGGAGATGATCTGCTTCTTTGGATATTAATGAACTGAGTTACCATTAAGAAAAGAGCCATCTGGATTACCCACCACTGATTGGGAAGAGGAAGTGAGAGCAAAGAGCTCGTGGGGAGATCCGCATATGAGTTTTGACTCATCTGGGAGGTGGGCGTTCATTTTTACTGGTGGTGGTGTGCACTCCTTTTGAGGACGAACAATCACTGTGGTGGAATTGTGTGGATGCACTGATCACAAGAAGAGTTTTTCATGTTTTATTTCTTAATTTTTTCATTTTATGGACTAATTATTTATATGTAGGATTTATTTATTTTAGAGATTTGCACTTTATATTTATAATTTTACACATAGCTACATTTATTATTTACTATCCATTTTGAAATTAGTGTGGTGTACCACTTGGAATGTTTAGCAGCTGTGCACGTTTATTATTAGGTTATCTTATTTAAACATCACAATATTTTTTACTTGTGGCGCTGATTGTTTCATCTTATAAAAAGCTGCCCTGTCTGTGGCAGGTCAAACACCCGCAGTATAATCATAAACAAAAGAGGCAGGCAGCGCTGGGGAAACTGCTGGAGTTGCTGAAGCCGGTGGTCCCCAAGGCAACCATCCCCTATTTAAAAGCCAAAATTGGTGGCCTGAGGAGCACTTATCTTAGGGAGCGCAAGAAGGTCCAGGATTCCCAGAGATCAGGAGCTGCAGCAGATGACGTTTATGTCCCCAGGCTGTGGTACTATGAGAGACTGCGATTTATGTCAGACCAGACTGAAGTCAGGAAATCCTTCTCCACTCTTCCTTCCACTCCTCCTTCCACCCTATCTTCCACTCCAGCTGAGGCTTCCGATGTCCAACCTGGGACTTCCAGCCAGGAAGAAGTGTGGGAGCCCAGCTTGAGCCAGGTATAGCATTATTCTACAGATTTCTGTTCAATAAATAAATTATGTTTACTAGATTTTATTATTGATCACTAATTGCTGATTTAATAAAGGTGTTTATATATCAATAGACAGTAGTGGGCAAAAATAATTGGGACAAGAATGAAAAATGCTGGGCTCAGAATGATAATCTTTTATATTTGTTAACATTCAATTTGCAACAGTCATGAGCTGAAAATTGTGTGTGATTGATGAAGAAAAAACTAAAACTATGTCCCTTTTTCATACACAGCCAGGAGGAGGCTGTGGAATGTGGCACACAGGAGGAGGCTGTGGAATGTGGCAGCCAGGAGGAGGCGGGGGTTAGTGGCAGCCAGGAGGAGGCCGGGCCCAGTAGGAGCCTCAGAGAATCCCAGGTTCCTCCCCTCCGCCTTCCCTCTTTCTTTGGTTATGACCCCTTAATAAAGGATTTTTTTTTTTTAAATAATACTCGCCTATGTGTGTTTTCTTTCAAAAAGGACAGTTTGTTTGTGAGTAGGCAGGTACATTTCAAAAATTCAATGTCAAATATACAATGTGAAATTAACAAGAGACACCAACACCAAGCAACCTCCTTGAGATTAAATAAAACAAGATAATAATCGTGTTGTGGTAACTTGACACACAAAACACACCCAAAACTATTCTGGAGATCAAAAAAAAAAAATAAAAAAAATAACAGTAGATCAGGATTTAAAAAAATAAAAACAAATAATACAAAATATAAAAACATAAAAATAAATAATATTTTCGAGAGATGTGACAAATCAAAATATTATATTCATGAAATCACGAGAAATAATGAAGAAAGAAGTTTGTGTGAAGTCTGTGTGAATATGAGCAGCAAAACAACTTCATTCTTCTAGCTTTATAGAGAAGAAGAGAGTGCACTGCATTAAACAATTTAAAATATTGCAGCGTGACGAAAGTGCTATATCCATTACGAACGCTAATTTTACCAGACCGAGCAGTTCCGTCATAAAAATTTATTCTGAGCATCGTGGCACTTTGTGCGTCGGAATTGACCACACACGGTCGGAATTTACACAAACGGATTTTGTTGTTGAAAAATTTTATAGCCTGCTCTCAAACTTTGTGTGTCAGAAATTCCGATGGAAAAAGTCCGATGGAGCCCACACACGGTTGGAATTTCCGACAACAAGCTCCGATTGCACATTTTCCATCGGAAATTCTGATCATGTGTACAGGGCATTACAGTGGTCTAGCTTGGTACAATGTAAGCATACATATCTCATACCTCATGGACGAATGTGGTAGTCAATACTACTACAGTGATGGCAGCAATCTTCTGGATCTGGTGGGTTCCCCTCTGCACACTGACCACAGGGGGTCACACTCTTGGCATTGCTCCTATTCATAGAACCTTTTGTATTTGTTCAATAAATACAAAGCATTGGACGGTGTGGTGATGGTGACATCTCCATCCCACCTCTCCGCCTCATCCAATCAGAAAACTACTTGTAATTATTTAAAAAAAATACAAGAGGTTCTATCAATAGCAGCAATGCTGAGAGAGCCACCCCCAGTGATCAGTGAGCAGAGGGGAAGCTGCTAGCACAGAACCACAGCAGGACCCAGAATATCACAGCTGTCAATGTAGTAGCAGTCAACTACTTGAGCTTCAAAGCGGTATTAAAGCAAACATTTATTACACTGCAGTTTACTAATTCTTAGATATGATGACTGCATTCATTTTCTTTTTTAGACTTTCTTTCTTTTATTGGTATTATTGTTCGCCCATATTTTTATTTTGGACAAAGATCTTTAATATCTACTGAAAAATTACAGAATCTACTATACAACCGGACATATGTATTTCTGTATTATCAATTTTTCCTGGATCATTGAAATCTATTAAAAAATACATCTTATGACATATGCTTACCGCAGCACGTATGGTCATAGCCCGCAACAGGCAAAAGCATAGTGGGTGTGCAAGATGAGCAAAATTCAATCCCCGGAACATATGATATTGACAGAAGAGAGCTCAACAGAACAAACCCCAAAGATATGTCAGCACTGGGAGGAACCTTGGTAATATTGTCAAAATATCTATAGCAAAACTTGATTTGGACCTTTCCCCTCTCCCCTATATCTCCTTTTCCTATTTGGCATAAATAAATTACAGATCATAGCTTTAGATATACGCTATTTAGGTAGGATGTGTATAGAGAGATGCAAGATCCATAGTTACATTTTTAAATATGAAAGATTGAACTTTTAATACCGGATTTTGTTGATGTTTTAGTATTACTTTAAATCTACTCTTTGAGATACCGAGCTGCTGTAAAGTTTTGATATGACATTTAAGAATGGGGAATGAAAGGGATACCTCTAATATAATATGTTTATTATAAAGAAATATATATATTTTTTGAGGGGGATTTCTTTTGTGTATGTTGTTTAAAATGTGAAAAATTGATAAAATAGAGATTAGACACAAAAAGGAAAAAAACTGTTTGCTGCAACTGCTTATTAAGTGTTAGCTGGAGTTTGGCTTCAGTTTTTTAGTGTATTTAAAGCTGCTAGTCCTTCAAACATATCCCTCTCCCAAGACTGACAGTGCTGCTGTTCTAAGGTTCCTCTGTTGCTCCTTCATCCAGAGTGTAGGCACCCCAATGCAAGAGGTTTGTTACTGGTCAGATCACCAGGTGAAAACAGAGTAAAAAAATCCTTGCTACAATGAGAAGCTTATTAAACAAACAGAAGGTCAATCTAATTAGTGTTACTAGCAACATGAAACGGTTTATCTTCATCCTTGGGCACACTGTGGTAGACTTTAATTTAACTGAAGACCCCAGCAACCACACGACTAAGTAGTTATTTTCAGGGAACCTCTGTACTCACTTTAAGCAGTAACAATATTTGTATCAGAGGTAACATACTTTTTATCTTTTATGAAAATATCATTATTAGCCATCATTTGGCTCTCACTTTTAAACTGGTAACTGTAAGATTCCTGGCCTCTGCTGCACAACAAAGTGGGGTGATCTTATACCAAAATGATCATTTGCATCTTATAAGCAACTGAGCGCCTGTAAAAAAACAAAAAAAAACACAAACTCTTATTTCTATGAAAGTAAAAATATCCTCATGGATACATGTGATTCACTACAGCATTACCATTGCTAAATATAAATCCCAGGAATGGAAGGAAAAAAGGCAAAATCTGTTATAGCAATGACTGGAGGAATAGATTCTATGTTTTCCTTTTTTTGGAAAGACATGAGGACAGCCCAGTTTATTTAAGGGGTAAAATAGGCCTGATTAAACAAAATAAGAACGGAAAAGGATGCTCAGAGCAGTGTTACCAGAGGGACCACCTTGTCATATCAAAGTCGTGTTAAGTGTTATTTGTATACAGAGAGAGGGGAGAAAGTGCTGGGTTTGATTTGGTGGCATGAGGAAATTTCAGCCCTAAGGTTTTGTGTCAGTTCCTATCATTTGCATACCAGCAGACCTTCATCTGTCAATAACATTAGCTAATGCATTAAAAGGCTTTTTCTAAACAACAAACAACAACTCATCTTAAACATTAGCCATAAAATGTAGGCAGCAGCTGGATATTTGCTAATAATTTAGTATTTGATAGCTCTTTCTACCCCCCCAGTACACATGTATTCTTACTTACATCATATCTGAAATGTGTACATGAATACATGGATGATGACACTCTTGGCACAGGTCCCATCACAGAGAATTAAAGGACAGAAACTCCCATTTTATTTGGAATCAAAGGGAAGTATTTCAGCTTACAGTGATTTCAATAATTCTCCTGCAACGTACAGCTAAAAAGATCATTGATGTTAATGGTCACTTATAGGGATGGTCATATATAGGGATGGCCCCGTTCGGCGAATGCCAAACATTTTGGGGCGTTCATGGCAAATTCGAGCACAGCAGAACGCCCCATAATGCACTGCAAGATAGCAGTGCATTGACGTCTGATGATTGGCCTAAGCATGCACCCGACCTGCATGCTTTGGCCAATCACAGCGCTCTCTGCTGCGAGAGCCATGATTGGCCAAAGGCAGGGTGCCTTTAGCCAATCATGGCTCAGGGGGCTAAGTCCACGCCCCACACTATATAAGGCTGCTTACACAGCGGCCGTATGTGGTGTATTGTAGTGGACGGAGCTAGAGCTAACTTGAGCTAGATTAGGCAGTTAGTTAGTGGCTTGCAGGCAGTGTATTTATATACAGTGGGGACGGAAAGTATTCAGACCCCCTTACATTTTTCACTCTTTGTTATATTGCAGCCATTTGCTAAAATCATTTAAGTTCATTTTTTCCTCATTAATGTACACACAGCACCCCGTATTGACAGAAAAACATAGAATTGTTGAAATTTTTGCAGATTTATTAAACAAGAAAAACTGAAATATCACATGGTCCTAAGTATTCAGACCCTTTGCTGTGACACTCATATATTTAACTCAGGTGCTGTCCATTTCTTCTGATCATCCTTGAGATGATTCTACACCTTCATTTGAGTCCAGCTGTGTTTGATTATACTAATTGGACTTGATTAGGAAAACCACACACCTGTCTAATACCTTACAGCTCACAGTGCATGTCAGAGCAAACGAGAATCATGAGGTCAAAGGAACTGCCTAAAGAGCTCAGAGACAGAATTGTGGCAAGGCACAGATCTAGCCAAGGTTACAAAAAAATTTCTGCTGCACTTAAAGTTCCTAAGAGCACAGTGGCCTCCTGAAATGGAAGACGTTTGGGACGACCAGAACCCTTCCTAGAGCGGCCAAACTTAGCTATTGGGGGAGAAGAACCTTGGTGAGAAAGGTAAAGAAGAACCCAAAGATCACTGTGGCTGAGCTCCAGAGATACAGCCGGGAGATGGGAGAAAGCTGTAGAAAGTCAACCATCACTGCAGCCCTCCACCAGTCGGGGCTTCCGTGGCCCGACGGAAGCCTCTCAGTGCAAGAAACATGAAAGCCTGCATGGAGTTTGCTAAAAAACACCTGAAGGACTCCAAGATGGTGAGAAATAAGATTCTCTGGTCTGATGAGACCAAGATAGAACTTTTTGGCCTTAATTCTAAGCGATATGTGTGAAGAAAACAAGGCACTGCTCATCATCTAGAAAATATGAATTATTCCGCGCAAAGGAGGTGAATCTTAGCAAAAAAACAAAATAGAAGGAAAAAAACGGAAAGGAACTGCTGCCTCTACTAATTACTGCCACCAGGTGGAGTATGTGATTAAGAAGAAAATAAAGTAGATATGGCGCCATTCGATATTCGTGTTAAAAGACTCTCAATTAAATAAATAAATAGTGAATATGTAAGTGACATTACAGTGTCCTATTGACCAAAAGAAATACACATCTGCTATAAACAAAGTGAATGTCCCTGTGCTGATATACTAAAATCAATGAATTTCCCCAAAAATTCTTATGCCCCGTACACACGGTCGGATTTTCCGACGGAAAATGTGTGATAGGACTTTGTTGTCGGAAATTCCGACCGTGTGTGGGCTCCATCACACATTTTCCATCGGATTTTCCGACACACAAAGTTTGAGAGCAGGATATAAAATTCCGATCGTGTGTACACAAATCCGACGGACAAAGTGCCTCGCATGCTCAGAATAAATAAAGAGATGAAAGCTATTGGCCACTGCCCCGTTTATAGTCCCGACGTACGTGTTTTACGTCACCGCGTTTAGAACGATCGGATTTTCCGACAACTTGGTGTGACCGTGACAAGACAAGACAAGACAAGACAAGTTTGAGCCAACATCCGTTGGAAAAAATCCTAGGATTTTGTTGTCGGAATGTCCGAACAAAGTCCGACCGTGTGTACGGGGCATTATACAACATTACATAATTACATCTGTGTTCTAAAGTGCTTTGGTGCAAACCTTGTGGATTAAAGTTGAAAATCTAAATATGGAAGTAAAATTACAAGTAAGGAATATAATATGCAAATATATATGCAGTCCCAAAACTTTAGGTATCCAGAAATAAGGTGCTTCTGTGCTGGTGAAAAACATATAGTTCACTTAATAAAGGAATACAATATGCAAATATATATGCAGTCTCAAAACTTTAGGTATCCAGAAATAAGGTGCTTCTGTGCTGGTGAAAAACAATATAGTTCACTTAATAAAGGTGATCACAGCATGCGTGCTTTTTTCATGCTCTGTCCCAGCATGGGATCTCTTCCATGTCGCATAATACAGATTGGCAACTATTAACACACCAGGAAACATCCAGCCCTCAGATTTCTGCACAGTGGCAGATACTGTGAATGCTTCATACCCCAAGGGGGGGGAGTTCCAGTGAGTGCGGCCACAATAAGAGCACGAAAAGAGTACGCAATGACTTTAGCAAATGGTTGCAATATAACAATAAATAAATAAATAAATAAAATAAAATAAAATAAAAAATATCGTACAATCCAATATACCCAATTCTATACCCACAGTTGATCCAGAGGAAGGCAAAAAAAACCCAGCAGAGCGTGCTCCAATTTACTACAGCAGGGAAAAAAATTCCTTCCTGATCCCCCAAGAGGCAATTGGATTTTCCATGGATCAACTTTACCTATAAATGTTAGTACCCAGTTATATTATGTACATTTAGGAAAGTATCCAGGCCTTTCTTAAAGCAATCTACTGAGCTGGCCAGAACCACCTCTGGCAGGAGTCTATTCCACATTTTCATAGCTCTTATGCCCCGTACACACGGTCTGATTTTCCGACGGAAAATGTGCGATCGGAGCGTGTTGTCGGACATTCCGACCGTGTGTGGGCTCCAGTGGACATTTTCCATCAGATTTTCCGACACACAAAGTTTGAGAGCAGGCTATAGAATTTTCTGACAACAAAATCCGATCGCGTCAATTCCGACCGTGTGTGGAAAGTTCCGACGCACAAAGTGCCACGCATGCTCAGAAGAAATTCCGAGACGGAACAGCTCGGTCTGGTAAAATTAGCGTTCGCAATGGATACAGCACTTTCGTCACGCTGCAATGTAAAAAATGGTTTAATACAGCGCACTCTCTTCTTCTTTATATATTATTCATCGTGATTCCCTCAATATATTTGGATTTGTCACATCTGACAAAATTTCTTTTTTGTTTTATTTATGTTTTTTTTTTCAAGGCTGTTTTTTTTTTTTTTTTGGGTTTGTATTTTTTTCAAGGCTGATCTTTGTTTTATTTTATTTTTAGTTTTACTCCATAATATTTTTGTGTGTGTTTTGTGTCTCAAGTTACCACAACACCATTATTATCTTGTATTATTTAATCTCAAGAAGGTTGCTTGGTGTTGGTGTACCTTGTTAATTTCACATTGTATTTTTGAAATGTACCTGAATCCTCACAAACAGTCCTTTTTTAAGGAAAACACATATAGGCGAGTATAATTGAAACAAAAAATCCTTTATTAAGGGTTTAGAACCAAACAAAGAGGGAGACAACGCTGGAGAAACATCAGAAATTGGTGAAGCCTTGGATCCCCAGGGCACACATCAAATCTTTTCCTGCAAAATTGGTGGCCTGAGGAGTCCATATCTAAGGGAGTGCAGTCTGGTCCAGAAGTCCAGAAGAGATCCGGAAAGCAGCAGATGACATCTGTGTCCCCAGGCTGTGGTACTACAAGAGGCTGCATATTTTGCCAGACCAGACTGGACCCAGGGTCATCACTCTCTGGTCTTCTTTCCATGCTTCCTTCTATGCTGTGGCTCTGGTGTTGGAGATGTGGCAGGAGGAGGAGGAGTAGTCGGACCTGGAGGAGGAGGAGGAGGAGTAGTAGGACCTGGAGGAGGAGGAGGACTATGTGTGAGGTTACAAATGTGGGTAGCACATGTTATTTGGCCCCTCAACCCCTTATTAAGCGCTTCCAAAATTAAGGACTCACACAGGAGTCATTGGCCCTCCTCCATCTGCAGCATTTTGCAGGCAGTTAGGCCAGCAAAGTCCTCCTCCACACTGTGGGGGCTTCTCAGGGCCTCTGTAGCCTTCCAAAAGAGGCCTATGGCAGCCTCCTCCAAGTTACTCATCTTCCTGCCACTTTGTCTTTGAAGGTGTAGGGGAGGGATCTGGACATCAGGCAGCCTGCTTGGCCCAGCCACCTCCTGGCTGAGACTTCCCTGTGTATGAAAAAGGGACATGGTTGTAGTTTTTGCATCATCAATCACAATCATAAATTAGTACTCCAAACTAATATCTAGTTAACATCATTGATGGGACAACCAGAAATATTTAGAGGAATGCTATACCTGGCTCAAGCTGGGCTCCTCCACATGTTGCTGCCTGGAAGGCCCAGGTTGGGCTTCAAAAGCCTCAGCTGGGGGGGAAGGAAGCATGGAAGGAAGACTGGAGAGTGCTGGCCTGGGTTCAGTCTGACCTGCCAGAAAATGCAGCCTGTCATAGTACCACAGCCTGGGGACATAAATGTCATCTGCAGATCCTGATCTCTGGGAATCCTGGACCTTCTTGTGCTCCCTTAGATAAGTGCTCCTCAGGCCACCAATTAGGATCTTCAAATAGGTGATGTCTGCCGTGGGGATCACCGTCTTCACAAATTCCAACAAATTATCCAGCGCTGCCTTCCTCTTTGTTTAGTTCTTATATTCAGGGTGATTTATCTCCCATAGACAGGGCAGCTCCCTGAACATATCAATGAAGATTGCCATAAAGTCCTTATCTTTCAAGATATCCATTTTCACTGCAAGACACAACACAAGACAAACCCTAATGTCAGCCTAAAGTCTTCTAAACTTGTGCACATACAGGCCTCAATCTAGAAGCAGTATAGGCCCAATGTTAAATCTTACCTTCGTTATCACAATCGGCGCCTCCGTTACTCCTTCCTCTGCTCACAGATCGTACGTACTACGCATGCGTGTTACGCTTTATAGACACTGCGCATGCGTGAAACTCCGCCCGCCCCTGACGTTCTTTCTAGTCTATTCCCCGCCCCTTCTGGTTCGGCGCAGTGGGGGAGAGCACATGGCGGAGTCAGAGCAGGTGTTTGATATTTACACCAACGAGGAGGAGGAAAGCCCGGAGGCAGAAATGTCCCGATCCAGAAGGAGACGATTTAAGGCATCAAATATGTCCTCTGGGCAAAGTGGGAGGCCACAGTCTGCCATTCCTGTGGCGTGGAAGGAAACTGTGGAGTAAAAAAAAAAAAAGCATATTAGACACAAACATTCTTGGCCAACATCAAGATAACATTTATTTATATATATCTTATTCCCCCCCCTCTCATGGGCCATTTCTAACATTATGGGGGGGGGGAACTCTTGGACAGGTAACCCTCCCCACTTCATTGAGAGATGAAGGCCTAAATAATGGGTATTACTTTGAACAGCCCCTCCTTAGTTACACTATTGGCAGCCCATTGGACAGGTAAGGAGTGTCATAATACAAAGATATAAATACACACTGTACACATTTGAGCACATTTGGACATTCTGCTATTACCTATCAAGATAATAATAGGCTACAAAAACTTTAAACATTTCCATTTAAAAGTATACAGGCAGGCCCTTTGCCCTACATGCTTTGGGGAATTCATCCATACATCTGACCACGAAAGAGATGGGTATAGTGTGTATGGGTTTGGCAAGTCAGCAGATAGATGATTGAGGATAGATAGAGAATTGGTATCAGCTGACTTAGCAGTTGGGGGAAGGGAGGGTTCAAAATGATTTGGGGACCCCCCAAAAAAAGCCTCTGGCACTGAAAAATTTAAAGCACAAATCACATTTCAAAACATTTTAGGGGTGTTTGGAGTAAAGCACTACTATGGAGCTGATAAAATACATTGTTAAGTGACTACATGAGGTGAATATAGGGCCAGGAGAGCATGCTGGGGAGGTAAGTGAAGGCAAATATGTATGAAGGACAACAAAAATAATTACAAAAATATCAAGCATGCATGAGGACAAAGGGGACATTCACAGCATATTCCAATCATGGTAACTAGGGAATGAGGAAAGAAATACAATATATTATCAAACATTATATACAATAAAATGTGATATTAAAGGATAATATACTCCTTCTGCAGGACCTGGATGATGGCAGAACAGGTCTCTGGGATAATGATACCCAGAGCCTGGGGGGAGATGCCTGTTGAGAATTTCAAGTCCTGCAGGCTTCTCCCCGTCGCCAAGTACCGCAGGGTGGCGACTAGCCTCTGCTCCGGAGTGATGGCTTGCCTCATGCAGGTATCCTGCCTGCTAATATAAGGGGTCAGCAAATCCAACAAACGGTGAAATACAGGGTCTGTCATCTGGAGAAAGTTCCTGAAATCATCAGGATTATTCTCACGAATCTCACGGAGCAAAGGCATATGGCAGAACTGGTCATGCTGAAGCAACCAATTCTTGGTCCATGAACTCCTCCCCACCCTGTTCATGGACTTGACTTGTGTCAAGGTCAGGACCCCAACACCAAGCCCCCACACAGCACGAACTCTACGAGGAGTATGTATACGCAACATGGCTAGAAAACGGTCGGCTGCTCAGAACAAAGTAACAGAACGCACTGAAGAACAGCAAGGCCTGTGAAGAGCGACCTGAAAAACAGTAACGAACGAACAAGAACAGAATGACAAGAGTCACGCGTCACTTGCTGCATGCACTGAAGAGCAGATACAAACTCACAAGCACAAACTGAACAGCAAAAAACGATCTGAAAACCACGAGTCTGGAAAAGCGCGAATCGTCTCTCACCAAACTTTTACTAACAGATTAGCAAAAGGAGCCCAAAGGGTGCCGCGCTTGGTTCTGAACTGGCCTTTTCTAGTCTCATCGTACGTGGTGTACGTCACCGCGTTCTTGGCGATAGGAAGTTCCGACAACTTTGTGCGACCGTGTGTACGCAAAACAAGTTTGAGCCAACATCCGTTGGAGAAAATCCATGGATTTTGTTGTCGGAATGTCCGATCAATGTCCGATCGTGTGTACGGGACATTACTGTGAAGTAACCTTTCCGTATTTGGAGATGAAATCTCTTTTCTTTTAGACGTAAAGAGTGCCCCCGTGTCCTCTGTGTTGACCGTAAGGAGGATAACTCAAAACCAAGTTCACTATATGGACCCCTTATATATTTGAACATGTTGATCATATCCCCCCTTATTCTCCTCTTCTCAAGAGTGAATACATTCAGTTCCTCTAATCTTTTCTCATAGCTGATCTCCATGCCTCTTATCAGTTTGGTCGCCCTTCTCTGCACTTTCTCCAGTTCCCCGATATCCTTTTTGAGAACTGGTGCCCAAAATTGAACTGCATATTCCAGATGAGGTCTTACTAATGATTGGAACAGGGGCAAAATTATATCTCTCTCTCTGGAGTCCATACCTCTTTTAATACAAGTAAGGACTTTGTTCTCTTTGGAAACTGCAGCTTGGCATTGCATGCTATTATTGAGCTTATGATCTACCAAAACCCCCAGATCCTTCTCCACTATGGATTCCCCCAGTTGTACTCCCTCTAGCATGTATGATGCATGCATATTCTTAGGCCCCAAGTGCATAAACTTACATTTCTCAACCTCATCTGCCACATAGTCGCCCAATTAGACAGTGCATTGAAGTCGGCTTGTAAATTGGAGACATCCTGTAAGGACGTTATTCCACTGCACAGCTTGGTGTCATCTGCAAAGACAGAAATGTTACTTTTGATCGCAGACCCAATATCATTTATAAAGATATTAAAAAGTAAGGGTCCCAGCACTGAACCTTGGGGTATACCACAGATAGCCCTAGACCATTCAGAGTAAGAATCATTAACCACTACTCTCTGAATTCTGTCTTTTAGACAGTTTTCTATCCATTTACAAACTGATATTTCCAAGCCTGTAGACTTTACCTTACACATGAGCCGTGTGTGCAGAACTGTATCGAATGCTTTTGCAAAATCCAAGTATACCACGTCCACAGCCACCCCTCTGTCCAAGGTTTTACTTACCTCTTCATAAAAAGAAATCAGGTTTGTCTGACAACTTCTGTCTTTCATGAATCCATGCTATCTGTTGCCAGCAAGAACTTGTCTATGTGGTCTATGTGGTCTATGTGGTCTTTTATTAAACACTCCAGTATCTTCCTGACTATAGAAGTTAAACTAACAGGTCTATAGTTACTTGGTAAAGACTTTGATCCCTTTTTAAATATAGGCACCATGTTCGCCATGCGCCAATCCAGTGATACTATACCCGTCATTAATGAGTCCCTAAAAATTAGATACAATGGCTTTGAAATTACAGAGCTCAATTCTTTTAGGATCCGTGGGTGAATGCCATCATGTCCAAGTGCTTTATCCACCTTTATTCTGTCTAAATATTTCTGCCTTTTGAGCCATTGTGGATCATTCGGGGCTGTGTCAATACCACCCCCATTATGGACATGAGCTCCCCCATGCTCTTTTGTATACACAGAGCTGAAGAAAGTATTTAATAAATTAGCCTTCTCCTTGTCCCCAGTCACCCAATCTAGATTATTTTGTAAAGGGCCTATATGCTCAGACCTGACTATTTATATATTTGAAGATTTTTTTGGGGGTTTGTCCTACTATCTTTTGCAATCTGTCCTTCGTTTTGAATTTTTGCATCCTTGATTTCCTTTTTACATATTCTGTTAAATTACATAGTTACATAGTAGGTGAGGTTGAAAAAAGACACAAGTCCATCAAGTCCAACCTATGTGTGTGATTATGTGTCAGTATTACATTGTATATCTCTGTATGTTGCGGTCATTCAGGTGATTATCTAATAGTTTCTTGAAGCTATCAATGCTCCCCGCTGAGACCACCGCCTGTGGAAGGGAATTCCACATCCTTGCCGCTCTTACAGTAAAGAACCCTCTACGTAGTTTAAGGTTAAACCTCTTTTCTTCTAATTGTAATGAGTGGCCACGAGTCTTATTAAACTCTCTTCTGCGAAAAAGTTTTATCCCTATCGTGGGGTCACCAGTACAGTATTTGTAAATTGAAACCATATCCCCTCTCAAGCGTCTCTTCTCCAGAGAGAATAAGTTCAGTGCTTGCAACCTTTCCTCATAACTAAGACCCTCCAGACCCTTTATTAGCTTTGTTGCCCTTCTTTGTACTCGCTCCATTTCTAGTACATCCTTCCTGAGGACTGGTGCCCAGAACTGGACAGCATACTCGAGGTGCGGCCGGACCAGAGCCTTGTAGAGTGGGAGAATTATCGTTTTATCTCTTGCGTTGATCCCCCTTTTAATGCATGCCGATATTCTGTTTGCTTTATTAGCAGCAGCTTGGCATTGCATGCCATTGCTGAGCCTATCATCTACTAGGACCCCCAGGTCCTTTTTCATCCTAGATTCCCCCAGAGGTTCTCCCTCCAGTGTATAGATTGCATTCATATTTTTGCCACCCAAATGCATTATTTTACATTTTTCTACATTGAACCTCATTTGCCATGTGGTCGCCCACCCCATTAATTTGTTCAGGTCTTTTTGCAAGGTTTCCACATCCTGCGGAGAAGTTATTGCCCTGCTTAGCTTAGTATCGTCTGCAAATACAGAGATTGAACTGCTTATCCCATCCTCCAGGTCATTTATAAACAAATTAAATAGGATTGGTCCCAGCACAGAACCCTGGGGAACCCCACTACTCACCCCTGACCATTCTGAGTACTCCCCATTTATCACCACCCTCTGAACCCACCCTTGTAGCCAGTTTTCAATCCATGTACTCACCCTATGGTCCATGCCAACGGACCTTATTTTGTACAGTAAACATTTATGGGGAACTATGTCAAATGCTTTTGCAAAATCCAGATACACCACGTCTACGGGCCTTCCTTTATCTAGATGGCAACTCACCTCCTCATAGAAGGTTAATAGATTGGTTTGGCAAGAACGATTCTTCATGAATCCATGCTGATTACTGCTAATGATATCGTTCTTATTACTAAAATCTTGTATATAGTCCCTTATCATCTCCTCCAAGAGTTTACATACTATTGATGTTAGGCTAACTGGTCTGTAATTCCCAGGGATGTATTTTGGGCCCTTTTTAAATTATGGTGCTACATTGGCTTTTCTCCAATCAGCTGGTACCATTCCAGTCAATAGACTGTCTGTAAAAATTAGGAACAACGGTCTGGCAATCACTTGACTGAGTTCCCTAAGTACCCTCGGATGCAAGCCATCTGGTCCCGGTGATTTATTAATGTTAAGTTTCTCAAGTCTAATTTTAATTCTAAATATATAATAAATGTGCCCGCGCTAGTATAGTGTCACATATAAAATATATAAAAAATATTTTCACATATAAAACACATGTAATGTGATAAATAAAACCATACAGGTAAAATATAATGCAAATAACTATAAATGATAAACCACCAAGTGCATATAAAGGTGCAATCGTGGTAGTAACTAATAAAAGTGCAACGTGCTAAAAATATAAATATCAAAACACTTTCCAGTGACAAATGAGTGTATATCCCAATTAATAAATACAAATCACAAAAAACGTGAATAAATAGTGTCCATAAAATGAATAAACATCATGCTTCTTCTGATGGGTGTATAAATCACAACACGTGAAAACTGTGCTCTCCCGTGACACCCCACATGTGCTTGCGCTCACCTTCAGTCCTGTGACACAGTAATTAAACGGTGTCAAAATAAGCTTTGGGGCCACTCCTAGGCTCACTCAGGATACAAGGATGCAAAGACACTCCTCCCAGGTGAAACTGCTAGGCTCACTCAGGTTACAATGGTGCAAAAACACTCCTCTCAGGTAAAACCAAGATCCAAAATCATAGAAAAAACAAACAGAGGGACTCCATAGTGCAATATAGCCAGGACATTTATTAAAGAATAAGCCCTCCAAGAGGGTACTCACATTGGATGGGTGCTAGAGTGCACCAGACTGTACAGGTAAAATAATAAGCAGCTGATCGTATGGCGTGCGGTATGGCATGTGCAATCCTCCTCCTCTGCTGACAGCTCCGTCCTACCCCTCCCCGACGCGTATTCAGCACAGGGGTTTCGTGCCTTCCTCTGGGGGATAACATTGGACGGATGCACAGTGTGAGATATATATGCTGTCGGCGGCCATTTTGCCGAGGACCGCCGACCACCGTATTAAGAGACGAATCACTAAAGCGGACATTTTGCCTGTGCCCACCAGTCTATAATGTGACTTCAATACTGTGTAATGATTGGAAAGTGAAACCTAATCACATATCATCCAATCGGATTGTGTCGGCGGCCATTTTGCCTAGGCCCGAGGACAGCTCTAGTGATGAGCTACACCTATAATGTGACCTAATCACATATCATCCAATCGGATTGTGTCGGCGGCCATTTTGCCTAGGCCCGAGGACAGCTCTAGTGATGGGCTACACCTATAATGTGACTCCAATACTGTGTAATGATTGGAAAGTGAAACCTAATCACATATCGCCTATCATCCAATCGGATTGTGTCGGCGGCCATTTTGCCTAGGCCCGAGGACAGCTCTAGTGATGGGCTACACCTATAATGTGACCTAATCACATATCATCCAATCGGATTGTGTCGGCGGCCATTTTGCCTAGGCCCGAGGACAGCTCTAGTGATGGGCTACACCTAGAATGTGACTCCAATACTGTGTAATGATTGGAAAGTGAAACCTAATCACATATCGCCTATCATCCAATCGGATTGTGTCGGCGGCCATTTTGTCTAGGCCCGAGGACAGCTCTAGTGATGGGCTACACCTTTAGGTAAACAACAATAGTTATCATCAAGTGACAGCAATTACCAGCTACCTGAAAATTTATAAAATTAATAATAATAGAGTGGTCTTCATTAATTGTAGTGTAGTGACATAATGTGTATAGATAAATCAGGATAGAGCTGTACATATAGGAGCCATGCCACACCGCACCTCATCTAACTTAAAACATTATAAATAAAAACAACCCCAATATGTTATCTTTATTAAAACGAATAATAAATTACATCAAATTCTCCCCCTCAGAACCTCCTGAAAATCAATAGATCATAAAAGACATCCACGTATCAGATCCCCATATTGGAGTGTAATTAATTAGAATCGGTTAAAATATAAATATAAATATATAATTAATCCCAATCTTCCTGTCAAATCAGTTGTGTATTATATTATATAAAAATATATATTTTATTAATAAAAACGCCCGAATAAATTAATAAAACATTATCCATAACGGTACTATTAAAATAATGTGTAAAAACCCACGTAAAACTCGATTTGTATAAAAACCATCTGAAAGGTACAATAATCTAAGGCTAACTCTTTTATCATTAGAAATTACTGAGGAAACATGTTAAGTCAAAGTCCCTATTGAGCCCCCCAGGGAAAAGTGAACCCAATTGGTGTATCCACCAAGATTCCCGTTTACTGATATCTCTCGTGAAATTGGAACCTCTCCAATGTCGTTTAGGGGCCTCTATCCCCCAAAATTTCATCCCCACCGTACTCTTATTATGCATTTTCTCAAAATGGATATATAAATGATGTTTGTCTGACCCTTTATGGATGTTGCGTACGTGTTCCTCTAATCTGTCTTTTAGGGCTCTGGTGGTACGCCCCACATAGAAAAAATCACATGGGCACTTTAAAGCGTATACGACCCCAATAGTGTCACACGATATGAATTCCCTGATAGTATAGGATTGATGGGTTCTGGGATCATGGAATTCCTTTAATCTTCTATCATTCCCTGGAACTCTCACACAGCTGTAGCATCTACCACATCCATAGAAGCCCTTAAGATCCCAAAACATTCTAGGATTTGGTGGGGGTGGCTCAACTACGTTGTGTACCAATAT